>NC_035436.2:47893678-49367831 GCF_002127325.2 Helianthus annuus | reverse complement strand
ATCTCCCAGTTTTATATTGAAAATTCGTTCAAGCACATATGACGACTGATATTCGCTAATTTACACATATTTTAGTCCCCCGTTTTACCCTATTTTATGCGTTTTCGGCCGTAAAACCGTCATTCGGATACTTAATTATCTACATTTTTGTTTACAGGCCTAAAATAGCATACCAGACAAGATGATAGCGAAAACGAGGGCTTTCCGGATAAAACGACGAAGCTGCGCAACTTCTGTTACAAAACTGACCTGGGCGTCTGGAACGGTCGTGCGACCTGATGCACGACCGTGCATATCCGACAAACTAAGAAAGGCCCGGCAGTGAACGATGGTGCAACTCCGCGTGCAAGGCATTGAAGGCCAACCCGGGAACGCACGGTCGTTCCACATCTTGCACCCCGTGCGGATCCGACGATCCAACAAGACCTCGAACTGAACGACCAAAGGACCTGGCGTGCAACCAGACCTCGGAAAGGAACGGCCGTGCCAATTAAAGAACGGCCGTGCGTGTCCGAAGACCAGTCAACGATCTGTGACATCACGCAGTATGGTGGACCACCACCAATAATTGCTTAAAGTGCATGGTCGTGCGATCGGAGAACGACCGTGCGACGTCGAAAAAGCATAAAAACAGAACAAAACCATTCTATTAGTAACTCTGGAATTTTGGAGAGCTCCACAGTCGACTTTCAGGCTCCGGAAGCATCAGCTTTAGCCCGGATTCAAGCCACATTGCCCAGTTTAGCTCGGTTACTATCCGGATTCTCATTCTTATGCTTGTTTATGGTTTGGTTTCTCAAATCGTTCCATAATTTTGTTATGTTTCAAGCATTTAGACTGATTATTATGTATTAATGTAAGCCTTTGGGCAAAAACACAACAATCCCTTGCTTGATTATAGCCATTAGTATGTTAATCTTTGTTTGTAATGACATTTTGAAGTATTTTCTATGATTATCTTTGATGATTAGTTTGCAACCTTGTTATTGATATTGATTTCTTGATTATAAGTAATTGTGTTGGATGATTGGTGCTTGGTTAGTTAAGATAGTTGAAAAATGAAGCTTAATTAATCATGTATTAGTAAACTTTTAATTTGGTTAACTAGTTTAACTTGGTTAAAATGTGGGCACCATGATACTAGAAATGGTTAGTGGTTTAATAAAATGTAATTATTGTTAATCAAGAAAGCTTGCCCTCACGGAAGGACTCTAACGGGTTAGATGGTGTTGTTATGAATTCTTGCCATGATTTGTTAGCTTAGTTAGTAGTTTCGGCCAAAATTGCTATCTTGGTGAATTTATGCGCAAGATTTGTAAAATGAACTCGGTTGTGATTTAATCTAGTTTATGCTTGTCTCGGTGGTTGCACTGTGTTTATCGGTGTTGCTTTCCTTGATTAAGTGAGGTTAGAAAACTCCTAACGGATGACTAACTTATTTTTAGGAGATTTTCATAGACATTTATCAATTGCACGTTAAAGAACAATTTAGGTGGTTAAAGTGTGTTTATCGTTTTAACTTTCCGAATGATTGTCATGTTAGGATTCCCGAAAGGGATACTAATTGTCTCAAAATGGAAAATTGACCGAATACTTCTAGTGCCAAAACTGACTTAATTGACATGCTTTGGTTGTGTATTAAGCAAGGCTATTTATATATAATCTACTATGTTTTATAAATATTTGTTTATGCTTACTTTAGTTTAATTAAAAACCAAACAACTTATGTTTTACCGGTAACTTAGTGACAAAGGTCTAGTATTATTTCTCCGCCCATTTCCGTGGATCGATACTTGGTTCTTACCGATACTTTACTACATATATGACGGGGTACACTTGCCTCTTTCGTGTGTGTTTTGATGTAAAAGTAATAATCACTTTTATAAATTTAAAACCAAATCGTGTGTAATTTCATTGTAAAAATATGTACAGTCGCGCACGTACCAACGACACGTGGTAACTTTTTAACTTGTTGTTATCTTGTTCTAAATCAGCAATATGTCGCTTTAACTTAGCAACATCCTCAATATAAGAATTAACAACATCTTGTTTTATAGCATACATTCGTTTAAGCTCTTAGTTGTTTCAGAAAGATAATTCATTCTTGATTGAGCATATTTCATTTCGTCTTTTACTTTATCATATACTCTTTTGTAACTTGATATGATAATTTCATTGAGTCATATTCCTTTTTCATTTCTTGACAAGCAATTTCTTTTTGTTCGCATTCATTTGTCATTTTCAAAACATTTTCTCTCAAAACTTCATTTTCTTTCTCTAATTTGTTACATTTTTCTAAAAGTTTTTCATCATTTTCGTTAAAAACCTTTTTTTTTCTAACATCTCTTTGCATTTTTCTTTGAAAATGTTTTCGATTTTTGTGAATTCAACATTTCTTATTCTGAATTGCTCATCTTTTTCAGTACAAGCTCTGCACGGTTCCATGCATTTCTTGCACTCATCAATCTGTTTTAAGTTTTCAGAATCTGACTTTACCTCAGTGATTGGCACTTCAGTGTTTTCAGCAGCTTTTGTCTGCATCTGATCAGCATCATTCAGTGTTTTTTCAACACTAACTTCATTACCAACATCACAAGCTTCCAAATTTACATTCTTTTCTTCTTTCTGCACCTCTTCATCACTCAGCTGTTCTTCAGTCACAGCTTCCTTAACCTCTTCATTCACCTCAATTTCTTCACTTCTGATTTCTTTTACAGCTTCAGTTTCAACAATTTCTGTTTTAACTTCTTTAGCAACCTTTTTCAAATCGTTCACCATCTCTTCAACATTCTTCTTCATTCTCTCTTCATCCCTTTTTCTCAGACATGATAGCATCGCATATCTGATCTCCTTTTCAAGCCTTTTAGCATATGTGTCATCTTTCATCACATTTCGATAATATTCGGCTCTCATTGGGACTACAAGAAGAACATCATCAAAAATTATGTCTTTCATTGGAACAACCGGTTCTCCTTCTCTGTTGTAGTAACATTCTCTCTTCTTATCCCATATTCGACTGCTGACAGCACTCTCATATTCTTCCTGCATGTCATCCATTCTGTTGTACACCACGTTCCATTCTTTGTAAGTCTTCTCACTCAAGATTTCTTCTCGAGTTCTCTCCTTAATTTCAGCCATGATGTTTTCTTGAATCACCTTGAATATCTCGAATTACCTTGAATCAACAAACAAACAAACACTTATCAGTTCAAACACTATCAAATAACTAACTCAAAATAATACTCGAACTGGTGAATATTCTGTGCAGACTGAAGGTTGACAGACTGTGCGGACTGAACTTGATGCGAACTGAGATTTAAGTTGTCAAACCGTACGAAGTGCTATGACCTGGATCAAATTCAAACAACTTGACCTTACTCCAAATGAACTGGACCTTTCAAATAAACTTGATTCTTTCAAATGACCTTTTCCAATGACTTGACAAGGTTCAAACGAACTGAACCACCTCTTTTGAACCTTAACAACACATGGGCCGGTGCACAGTTTAAGCTTTGTTTGATTATAGGGCCGTTAAAAAATTTTAATGCTTGATTGGGTCGTTGCTTTTAGAACAGATTACAAGATCACTTTTATCAAATTACATGCAACTATTAACTTTCAATTTATCCTATTGGACCTCACTTTGCAATGATAGGATCGAAGTTTGTTCTCAAATGAATAAAAACACAACCACATGCATGGTCAGACAAATTCACGTTCAACTTTAATGGTGGCCGACAAATGATTTATTGTTCTTCTTTGATTGGGCCTCAAATTTCACATTAATCTCTTTAAAGAGCCGTCAAACTTTTTGATTGATGTTAACGAGAATGTGTAATGGGCTGTCAAAACTAAATCTATTGGACCGATATACTTGTTGTTATAATATGATAGGGCCAAAACTATTTAACACATGTACCGATTCATGTTGATTATCTTTCAAACCAATGTGGCCGACAAAAGTGATAACACTATTATTATCATTGGGCCAACGTTTCTTTTAATCTGATTGGACCTCAATTTTGCCGACAAACTGAAATCTCAAACACTAGTTCCGACAACATCACATGCAATTCATTGATTATCTCAAATGTATTAAATGACCGACACTTAAATCTGAATTTGTGATTGGGCCGACAATCTTTTAAATGTTCAGACAATACGATGACGATGACAGTTATAAGCGAAACCACCGAGATGACTAATAAGCGAAACCTATTGGACCATATGAGCGGAACTAATTTTGATCGTATGAGCGAACCTACTGTTACACCTATGAGCGGACCTTTGGACAAATAAGCGGAACCTATTTGGACAAATAAGCGGAACTCTCCTGCTATCCTATGAGCGAAACTACCAAGTCTGTATAAGCGAAAGTGATTATGACCGAATAAGCGAAACTATATTGTTCGTATAAGCGAACCTGATTTTTTTTTACGCGAAATCGGACCGAAAAACTTAGATTTCTCCTAAACGGTTAGGAATTTGGATCTGAAACTTGGTAGGGATATATATCAGGTGTATACGCACAACATATCAAAAAATCAGACGATTTGGACCGTAAAAACCCGTTCAATTTGACGAAAATCAGTTAAAAACGTGAAAAATATGAAAAAGATGAAGAAATAGACGAAATCCGGATCTGAAATCGATGAAATCACGAGCGGAAATGTGTGTTGGATTAGTGCAATCGAGCTCCTGCTCTGATACCACTTGTAGGACCGGTTTTGACTCCGAAACGATTGCGAAACGAACGTATGACGTGCGGAATCCGTACACGAACGTGATCTAAACACACATGACGTAATATAATCGTGATTCTAATATAAAATCTAATATTTTACAGCACCTTGAATCACAATGACAACACTTTCTCTCTCTAGATTCTCTCTCTAACCTCTAAGCTCCAAAGCTCCAAATGACAAAAGTCTCTAATCTAACATAAAGTATCCTATTTATAGGCCTTGGCTTTTAATGAGATTTCTCATTATTACAATTATGCCACCTTGCCTATTTGACTATCTTACAATATAAATCTCGTTTTCTTCTGTTTCTCGCTACGGCTCGGATTGACGAAAGCTATAGACATGAATGTACTAACAAAAACAAGTCCACACGCTGCCTTTCTTTCTGCCGTAACCTACGTTTATGGCCGTAACCTACGATCTTGATGTTCTGTTTCTTCTTTCTTACTTCGTCCGTAGGTTACACATTAGACTCCATAAGCTACGGTTTAACTTTCATATATTGACACGCAGGTCCCTGGACTTTATTACTTCCACATCTCTCGCAGGTATTTCTTGACCCGAACATCTACCGAATGATGTTATTCACTTGAGTATTATTCCCGGTTGTTCCTCTTGGCCACCACGCTCTCTAACTTTACCGAATTAACCCGATTAACATGTAAATCAACAAACGCTCGTAGTTACTATATTCAATAGACATAATGTCACACCCCGACCACGTAAAACATCAAATCGTGGCGGAAACGTCGGGGAGTGTTGTAACAGAATTATTGTTTCACAACCATGGAAATTAAAGTTACATTTTATTTATCAAACAAGAGTGTTTCATTGTCTCAAAACAGGAAATAAAGAGTTCAGAGCATAATTAAACTAGTTCTATCTTTATTTTAAGTCTCTAAGGCACAGGTCCGCCCTAGTGTCACGATCATCATCCTAAGCGACAGCTCCTGAAAACACATGTGAAAATAGGTACGTCAGCATAAAAATGCCTGTGAGATACATAGGTTTTGTGAAAATAGGATTCATGACTGGGGTTTTAGAAGAAAGGTTTAATAAAAATTAGTCATGAATCTTGTTAAGTGTTTTCTGTTATAAATCATATGAAAACTCGATAAGAAATCAGATTTATATAAAAGAAAGGAGTATGGTTAAAGAAATAACTAAATAAAATGCGTTGGATAAAATAAACTATTTTGTGAAACAATGTCTTGTAAAGAATATGTTATTGGTGTAAAATGTAATATGTCTATACTGAAATGATTTAAATAACGCTACGATATGTAATATTACACAAACACTTATATATAGGAAGTACCAGCGGCGTATCCACCATGTTTGTATCATATTACACACGCCTCGTTACTCAAACCATTTACCCAAACCAACCACCAATGTAAATTGTTCATGTATAAATCAATTGTCAAGTGTTATTGTGTAAACCATATCAAAATGTCCATGTCTAATGTAAATCACCAAATGTGTATATCAATGTCAAAATGTTTATGTTTAATGTAAATCATATAATGTGTATCCAAAAATATCATGTATGGCATGTGAAATATATCAACTAAACCATAGGTACAATGCACAAAAACAGGGTATTATGTTTTGTGGAGCAAATGCATGCTATACTGATACGAACATCTATGCGGTATTGTGAAAATGCATACATTCAAGCCTTGTGACTGTGGTGATAGACCTTTAAACAAATTAAAGGTCTATCTGTGATATGTTTATCGAATTCGGTCATTCCTTCCACCCAAACAAACCTAGGGTTCAGGAATGGGAGTTGTCAAGTCCTATGGTACCACTACCTACTAACGGATGGCGTGATCAATGTTAATGAATGTATATTGTCCCATTTGAACAAACCAAATGTCATACCAAAAATGTAAGCATGTGAAAATAATGCACTAAGTATGTAATCAAATGAACATACATAGCGTGAAATGTAATGTAAAACGATGTACTAAGTATGCACACAATGGACATACATAGCATAAGATGTAATGTAAAACGATGTACTAAGTATGCACACAATGGACATACATAGCATAAACACAATGAAATCATGTACTATAAGTGTACTAATGAACATAATAAGCATATGATATGAAAACATGGAAAACATGGAAAGCATGAAAGTAACAAGTATGCACATGTGTTTCACCCCAAAACAGTTTGGAAAACAGTAAAAGAGGGGTCTATGTACTCACTTGAGATTGCTTAGAAGTCCTTGTGTAACAACCAAACAATGCTAGAGATCACGAAAATCAAACGGCACCTAATATAGGTAACTATGTTAATATACCGGACCTAAATCGGAGGATTGGATAGAATGAGGGTTCATAAACCAAACGAGTATGGAGACTCGTTTGGATTATATGGTTTAACAAAGCCTACATACTAAAATGAAACCTAACCTAAGTGCTTACGACCCATTACGACCTGTTTAGGTAGCTTATGCTACTTTAACGCGTCGTTCACGTGAAACGCGTTTGGAACGCCTAACTAGCCCTATGATAAGTAAAATATGCCTTAACATGTCTAATATTGTTGTCAAATCAGTTTAGATATCAAAAGTTACGTAACATGTGCTTAATATGAAATTTGGCGTCAAAAGGGCATTTTGGTAATTTACCTAAGGCATATAAACTACCTATCATACAACTAAATAAACGTCGTGACCAAAAGGTATAACCTCGAAAGGTTATTCCCTATACAACTATGGTCACCTAAAGCGTTTGGTCGGATCCTAATGATCGACCAAACGGGTCAGGTTCAAAAGTATAAGCGATTGTTTAGATCACTTACCTTACGACCCTATATAAGCACTAAACTAAAAGTGACGAGCTAAGCATGTTAAAACATGCTTAACTAAGTTTAGAAAACAGGTTTGGTATCAAAACAAACGGTTTTGATACCAAAATGTAGTTTGGTTACAAAATACGCAATAACACGTATTTTGGCCGAAACTATGACTCGTCACTGAGCCTAGATAGCGTGGTAATCAGTAGGTATAGTCACTAGGGGCTATAACCATCGTGATTACTCTCATGTTATGAAGTTCAAACAAACTTCACATTGACCATAAACTGGTCAATGCAGAAAGTCAAACAAAGTTTGACTTTCGGACTCGAAAAGCGATAAAAGAACGAAGGAACACTTACAAAGGGTCCCCTAAAGCTAATCTTGATCCAAGTAGCTTAGGTATGAAGCAATGGCTTCAACTTAGAGCTTTTAGATCAGATTTTGTGGGTTTTTGCAAGAAAGGGGGGGTATTTATAGGATATGCAAGACCGTTAGGATCGTTTATCGATTACCGTGCTCGAATCTCATCCGTACATGTGTCGGAATGTTATGGTAACTTAGTTTGCCCCCACCCCCAGAGATTGGCATGAGGCATTGGCCTTTGGAGTGTAGAAAGGCTGCTAACAGCAGTTAAAACAAGTTTCTGCATCTGAAAGGGCCTCGCGTGACGCCAAGCCACCCGCGCGTCACGCCTAGCCTCCTTTCTGCAGTTTTCAACCAGAATTTACAGAATAGGTCCCTGCACATGTTTCAGTCCATTTTCCACACTTCTGAAGCCCGTTAAACCATTTTCAAGGCTCCACAAGGATGCCTAAACATAGTGGACATGAAACATGCTCACAAATATGCCGGACGTCGGTTTGTTTGGTCGTATGATCGCGATGTTCGCTTAATTATGACGGAACGCGCATAAGCGTGAAAAATGATCCAAATTGCGCGACGAATGAATTTTTCTCATGCCAACCACTAAAATTAAATATTTTAGTGCTTATATAAATTTTAGAATGTCCGGATGTATTCAGAACGTAAGTTATGCGCAAAAATGCAAACTTATGCATTTTTTGACGCTTTTAGTCCCTGAATGACCCAAAAGTTTATTTTAGCACACCGAACCCCTCAAAGCCTATTTCTAAGCTATGCAAACGATATTTATGGTATGTTTAACTTATGGTCATGTTCCGGTATGTCTGTTACAGTTCAAATGACATACTTTCGCAGTTTGTCAAATTTAGTCCCTGTAGGCGAATTAACTTGTTTTTGCCATACCAAAGCCTTCAAAACTTATTTCTAAGTAATGTAAAAGTTATTTAAGGTATGTTAAGTATATGTTGATGTTCCAGAGTATTTGTCGCATTAAACTGATTGCGTTTACGCACCAGTTTGCGTATAACTCTCCAGAAAGTGATATAGAGTTTAAAATTGAACAAAAGTCAAAACATGAAAAATGTCAAACATAAACAAACATTGGGATCAAATAACTTTGTTTTATTGATAATTGAACTGTTTACAATGATTTCAGACACATATGTTACACATAATCTCATAAAACGCATTAACTCACACAAATTAATACACTTAAGGCTCGTGTTTCACAATCCCCATCAGCTGGGTAACGTTCACGATGTCTTCCATGTTTCGCAACTGAAGAAGTGTTTGTCTGATGAAACACTTGTGGTACCGCTTCAAGAACTAAAAATCGACGACAAATTGCAGTTTGTCGAAGAACCAATCGAAATTATGGATCGGGAAGTCAAGGTCTGTAAGCATAGTCGAATTCCAATCGTGAGAGTTCGTTGGAACTCAAGACGTGGACCGGAATTCCCGTGGGAACGCAAGGATCAGATGAAGCTCAAATATCCTCAACTATTCCCAACCGACCAATCTAAATCTGATGCAACTGGTGAATTTCGGGATGAAATTCCCTTTTAAGTTGGGAATGATGTGACACCTGCGGAAAATCCACAGTCATCCTGATCTAACACCTTGCTGATTTGGATTACTTATCAAATTTCGGGACGAAATTTCTTTCAAGTTGAGGATGATGTGACAACCCGAAATTTCAAGGTCGTTCTCTACGCATCACTTGTTACACAAATCCTGTTTTCACAATTCTTTTTACGTTGTATCTTGTGCTTGATATTTGAATGATTAAGGTACTGTTACGTTTGGGTGTTACATGATGTCTATATAATTTTTAGTCATAATATGTTCATGTTTAACTTTGGGTTGCACAACACATTTGATTTGAAACACATTTGACGAACAACTAGAATTCTTCACAACCATCTCGACGAAGAATAGATCTTCGTCATGAAGAAGACTCTTCGCCGAAAAGGGTTCTTCGCCAAACAGTCCACGACGAAGAATGATCTTCGTCGAGAGAGATACTTCACCAAAAAGGGCCTTCGGCCCAGGTTGTTCGAGGCCCAGAATAGCCTGCTGTTATTATTTGTATAACTCTTCAAAACGTAAACATCAAACCCTAAACATACTCGACGGCTATTTCCGATAATTGGAAGTCTCTGTGTCTCGATCAAACCCATCTATTCAATATCACGGTTAGTGTTCCCTTGTTAATAGTGTGCTATGCTTCTGATGTTGTTTTGTTTGTTTGTAATATAATTGATTAGGGTTTCATTAATAATATTGTAATCTAGAAATTACATCTTGAGGTTTCGAGGGTTTGTATGCATTCCTTTCGTGATGGGTTTGATGATTCTGATTTATGAACTTATATCATGATAAACTGATATTTTGATTGTGTGCGGTCATAGGATGATTAGGGTCAATGATTGTTTAGTATGGTTTGTATGATGATTGAGAACTGTTATGTTTGAATGGTTAATGATTGTTCATATTTATGGTATATGTTCATGGTTGAAAGTGTCGTTTGATCCGATTCGAAACTATAAAACGTGTTAGCATCTGTTAAGGCTGAAATAAAGGAATTGAAACCGTCTGTGAGTGCAACGACAAAGGATTTTCCCCATGAAGAACATGGCTCGACGAAGAATGTGATTCTTCGTCGACTGGTTCTCGACGAACTATTAGGATCCTTCGTCATGTTCATCCTCGACGAAGAATGATTCTTCGTCGAGGAATTCTTCGTCGTGCTCAACCCGACGAGGGTTAGTCCTTCGTCAGGGGATTCTTCGCCAAGGGAGCATTCCACGAAGAATGGATTCTTCGTGGAGATGCTGCATGTGTGTAAGCCAACAGAACCATTGATGATGTGTTTTATAATGGATTTTGTACTTATGAAAGCTATTGTTGCATGTCAATAAGAATGAGAGATCTGGTGTGACTTGTGTGAATAGCAAACCCGCCTGTTATGTGTTGTTACGTGACTTGATTATTTATGAAACTGATCTTGATTGGTAACCACGGTAGGGTTTGGGTTGACCAACTTGGACGGGTAACTTAACATACCGAGCAAATCAAAGGTGAGGTCATTCTTCTTGAGCATGCGTCCCGGTGGGTGGGACAATCAAATGGGTATTCCTGAGAGGAATAAGTCTTTTGGGTAAAAACTAGGATGTTAGATAATACACTCATTTCCTATCACCCTAAGTCCCATCTTATACCGGATAGTTACCTGAGAGCTAACGGGGTATTAGTTGATAGCGCTATTAGGCTTGGCAACCTCACACCGTACCTGAGAGGACGGGTGTGAACTAATGACCTTAATTATGACCAATGCTTAGATAGGGGGCATTAGGGACGGGCAAAACAATCTAGAAGCCATCTTGTACGGTACTCGAATTATTATCAACATTATTAACCATGGTTGTAAAACAAGGTTTCCAAGGCCGAGTACTCCCGAGTAGTCGCTATAATGTAGGCTACCGAGACCACTTTCTTTGACTCCGCCTAATTACTTGGAATCGGTCAAACGCGGTCAACCGAGGCCAAAATCGTATCTAGTAGGTCAACTTGGGCCGAGTTTGACTTTAAAAATAATAAAACATAATTTCTATGCCTATCATATTAAAGAATGAATAATATTTTCACGTATTTTTTATAGATATTAGCAAATTTATGTTATTTGACATGTATTTAATTTCCAAAAACTAATTTCTTTATAATTTAACATGTCCGAGTACTCCCCGAGTACTCTCCGCCTAGGCCGAGTACTCTCAATGTAACACCCCGTGTTTTCAAATGTCAAAGTCAAAGTCCAAGTCAAGATTGACTTCTTTGATTGTAATTGGTCTATTTTATGTTTTTATTAGTTGTATTATGTGGAGTAAGTGTTGTTAATCAAAGGAATCGAAGTAATGGAATGTTTAATCGACGCGAAACGACCTTGAATAGTAGGAAGTAACAATGCGATAAAGTCAATCAATCAATAATCAAGCTAATCGAATCATCAGTCAAACTCGAAACTCGAATTATGCAACTTTGGTATTACTATACGTGTGTGTGTGCCTTATGTGTTACTTGTGCATGTTTACTTTATGTTATGTGTGGTGATCAATCAAATCGAAACTCGAAACTCAATTGCAATCAAATCAAAAATCGAAATCGAATATGTAATATAGATGCTTGTATGTAGATATAGTAGTTGGGACTAAAAGTAATTTGAATAGGAAACTCTATCGTATCCGTATCGTACTCAATCGAAATCGAAATATCAGAAATCGTCGCACCAAACACTCGAAACAGGCTGTTGATCGATCAGGCTTAGAGCCGATCGAACAGCCCAACCGATCGGACAGACTGTCCGATCGAACAGGCTGTCCGATCGGGATGCCTGGCCGATCGGCCAGCCCCTTCCTCTTTGGGAAGCCTGTAAATAGCCCTTTCATTGTCATTCTTTCCACTTTTGGAAACTCTCTGACCGACCAGCTCGTGTTCTTCACTATTTCTCAGATTTCTCCCAATCCCGGTAAGATTTCATCCTAAATCTTGTACTTTCTTGATCCATGCACACTTCTTCACCTTTCTATCTTTCAAATCTTGCTTTCTAACCGTGAAATCATCAAGATCTAAGTATTCTAGGATGATGTCATCATGATGCTCTTGAAGAACTTCATGTTTTGGCCTCAATCCACCAAGAATCACTTGGATCTAACCGATTTCCACAGAAACAAACTAAGATCCATCACAGATCTGAACATTTACATGGTGTGGAGGATTGAAAGAAGGATTTTCCAACTTTCTTTCAACTCTTTTACACTCAATGCCGTCAAACCGGTAGAAACGGAACTTGAGCCAACTCACTAATCATTCTAATGGTTGCGTGGTTCAAGATTCGGATTCTATCTACGAGGTTCACCGATTTCGGGTTAAACGTTAAATTACCGTTCCGAACCGTTCACGGCCGGACTTGGGTGATTCCTGTCCGAGCAGGGAAAACAAATAAGAACGAAGGTTCCATGGTTCAGCTCGTTGTCAAAATACCTCGATATAACGTCAAACAATCAGAACAACCAAGTGTTAGACGAACAGGCCGACCAGGTTAGGATGCTGATCGATCGAACAGGCTGTTCGAACGAACAACCCAACCGATCGGACATGTCAGCCGATCGACCGGGCCAGCCGATCAGCTAGCACGTGGTCCCATACTTTGACAATTTCATGAAATATAGTATTGAACGGAGTAATGTTCGATCGGACGACTGTTTGATAACATTACTCTTCGGATCATGAGATACTATGCTTCAACACTTAATCGATTTTCAACCCGTTCGATATTGGAGTGCCATCCGATCGAACATGCCGTCTGATCAGGTGACATCCTGTTGAGAACTCATTTCTGAAGTACCTAACCTATCGGTTAAGTCGGCCGATCGAACAGGCCGTTCGATCGATCGACCTGAAAGGTAAGGACACTTCAGTGTTCTCAAATACTACAACGAAAACCTCAAAAGGGCAAGCCATCATACACAAACACATCCTACTCAAAGGAAGAAACAATCCACTCGAACAGTCCAACCGATCGAGCCTACCGGCCGACCGAACAGACTGTCCAAGCGGACTGTCAAACCGAACGAACAACTCGTCCGATCGAACCTACAGTCCGATCGACCAGGCTGTTCGGCCCATCAACACTTGTTTCCTTTTTACGCGTTACTCGTCGCTGTGCTATCGAACTATTCAGGCTAACTCTACTCTCAAGCGCTCCCTTCAATCCATCAATCGCTGTGAGTATACTCGAACCCTTTTGCTTTAGCACTTTTGGTGGTACATACGTTACTTATCTAAATCACAAATCGAACACACTACTCAATTACTTTAAACGCTAACCGTTCTACATGTATTACGTGACTAAATGAATGCTTGTTGTTATGTTTACACGTGGAATGCTGTCTACCTGTGTTGGTGCACTTGTGTCTGTACTTTGTCTGTATTCGGTCTGTATGTAAACGATGTTTCCAAATCAGTCTGTAAGTTGACCAAGTCAACTATCCTCCTAGTTTGACTTGGACAACATGATGTTTATCTGAATCGAAGGATAGCCTCGAAGGATACGCATCATCCTTCGAGGTGCTCGAAAGATATGGTTCGACCATGGTTCGACCATTAGGCATCGAAGGATGATCCTTCGATGTCCATGCTGATCTTTCGGACACATTGTCATCGACAGATGATCCTTCGGACCATCTGTCGAATCCTTCGGACAGACCTGTTATGTATGGGTATAAATACCCATGCAGTGTGTTAGTGTTAGACAGATGCACATTTGGAGAGTTAGAGAAACTCTGCTGAAAAACACACACACACACACACTTTAGAGAGTTTGCAAACAGATTGTAAACCTTGTGCTTGTAACCGTAAACCTTCATACGTATTAATACAGTGGTGTTAATCGGTGAACTTTGTGTGTTTCTTGTGTTTGTTCTTGCTATCATCCCGGTTTGCCCGCTAGCTTGGATTCCGCACTCGCTAGTGGGTTTAGTATAACAAGGTTTAAGGTTGTTCTCGATCCTCCGAGAAAAGGGACCTACAAGTGGTATCAGAGCCTCGCTCTTTACCTTGTTTAAAACCGGTTTGTTCGAGTTCTTTGGTGTGTTTGGACACTTGGTTTAGCACTCGTTTTTGGTAGTTTTCTTGCGTTTTGAACTGAAAACGACTACTAACCTATCGGGAGTGTTCGGGTCGGTTTGGGTAACATAAAAAATCGTTTTTGTGAAACTTTGATTTTCCGGCCATTTTACCGGTGGTATTCCGGTGACTGTTGTTAGATAAGGTTTTGCCATTTTGGGTAA
The DNA here is from genome assembly GCF_002127325.2 of Helianthus annuus. NCBI lineage: Eukaryota > Viridiplantae > Streptophyta > Magnoliopsida > Asterales > Asteraceae > Helianthus > Helianthus annuus. Next base: position 49,353,061 of record NC_035436.2, on the reverse strand, counting down.
AAACTTTTTGAAAGTCAAATTGTTTTGGTGAAAAAGGTGTGTCTGAACATACCTTTCTGCCGAAAGTTTGGTACACCAACCTATCACCTTTCTCACCAACCTGTCGTACTTTTCGTCAGTGTGTCAGAGCACTCGAAAGATATCCTTCGACATCGAAAGATATCCTTCGACATCTTTCGATCAAAGGCAGCTCGAAAGATAAGCATCTTTCGTTTAGTCTTTCGAAGTCTAAGGTTATCCTTCGTAGTTGGAATCTTTTCGAAAGTTGGTTGTCCGAAAGATAAGGATTCATCTCGAAAGATAAGGATCTTTCATTGTGAATCTTTCGAGATCAGTATTCGAAAGATATAGATCTTTCGAACTGTGAATCTTTCGTGATAGTCAGTCGAAAGATAAGGATCTTTCATTGAGAAATCTTTCGAAGACTTTGCTCGAAACTCAACAGTAATCTTTCGATCACTGTTGATCCTTCGAACAAGTCTTGATCTTTCGATCAGATTGTCTCTTTCAATTGTTGTCTGTTTGTTGTTAACAGTTTGTGGTGTGTAGGTTATCTGTTAATCTTTGATCAAAATGAGTTGCACAAGTCCTTGGGATTGGAGTACGGATCCACAACCAGATCTGAAACAGATGTCGATGGCTGAGTATTATGACGAGTGCCATTCCGAAACAACAACAATCAATAAGTTCATGTCAATGGGCTTTGGTATCCAATCAAAGTCAAAGTCTTCAGAACCTTCTGATTAGTGAGAGTGAAACAGGCAGTAAACAATCGTCCACCAAAGCTGAATCACATGAACGATTTTCCGTCATGGAAAGGCCGCTTTCACACATATGTTCAAGGACAAAGCACCGACCTTTGGATGTGTTTTGTCAATGCATTCAATGAAAGTCTTGAAAGTAGAGCATCCACTTCAGAAGGTTACGCCAACATGCTTGAAAATGACAAGAAGGCTTATGAATTGGAGAAAAAGGCATATGCCATACTTACTCAAGCACTCAACAAAGACATCTACCATCAGTTTTCATATTGCAAGACCACGAAAGCATTGTGGGATGCCTTAGTTGCTAGAGGAGAAGGCAATGCAGCTGCTCGAAAGTCTAGGCATGATTTGTTGAAGAAAGAATTTGAATCTTTCCAGTTTTTGGAAACGAGACTCTGAATGATATGACCACACGTTTCTATCATTTGATTAGTGAAATGTGTGCTTATGGGGTGGCAGCTACTCAACAAGATATGGTGAATAGGTTTGCTGACGCCCTACCCCCAAAATGGAGTTCGTTTATTGAGTTGTTGAAGCATACTAAAGCTCTAGATGAGATTAACATCTATGAGTTCATTCAGAAGCTGGAACATAAAAATGATGAAGAAATTAGGAAAGCAAGGCGTGCTCCAGCTCCTCAGAATACAGAAATGTATTTGCCTGGTTTTGGTCCTTCAGCTAGTTCTAGTTCTGTTCAGCAACCGAAGCTTCAAACTGCTTTTGTGTCCAATACGAGTTCCTTTCCATTTCCTCAATCAACAGCTGCTCCACCACAACCTCAATTCGATCCGAGGTCTTACATTCCTGTTCCAACACAGCCACAACCACAACCTCAACAACAACAACAGCAAGCTCACTATACAAGCAATCCTCAACCTCAATCCCAAAGTCATCACACGATCCGAGTCGACAACTCAAATCTTTCACACCTTAGCATTGAAGTTGCTAAGGAACATATGGAAATTATCAACACCATGGTCAGTGCTTACTGTGGTTTGGTAGCTGGTCAGCTTGGAAACATCAATATGACCAATGAAGATTATGATCAGATCGACAAGGAAGAGATGGAGTTGATGGATATTAAATGGGCTTTTGCTAGTGCGGTTAGAAGGGCAAAAGATTTCATGGCACGAACTGGAAGAACTTCGTTGGAAGGAAAGAAAAACACGAAGTATGGGTTTGATATTAATGCCGTCACGTGCTTTAATTGTGGGGAGAAAGGGCACTTTAAACGTGAGTGCACTCGACCAACAAAACACGGCAATCACAACCCTTTCAGAAACCAGACGAATGTGAATGCCCAACAAGAAAACCGTGAACGGAGGATGGTGGCAGTGAATAACAATCAGGGACAACCTGGAGCTACCAATCACAATCGGGCTTTGGCTGTTCAAGCTGATGAAGGATGTGACTGGTCAGTTCAGTTTGGTGAAGGTGATCAGGGAAGCGGAGCTGCATTGTATGCTAAGGTGATCGAGCATATTCATAAAGAAGAATCTTCTGGAAGCGATGACAGTTCTGGTTATTCTGGAAGCTCGGATGAAGAAGGCTCTGTTTCTGGGGATAATCACTCAGAGCCTGATGTGAATGAAGAAGGAGATGATGATATACAGGAGCTACTGAATGAAGCTGATGAGCTTAAATGTCAGAAATCAATTCTGATTAGGAAGGCTGCTGCTACATCAATGGAAATGGAAAAGCTATTCTCTGAAGATGGAGCTTTTTCTTTTCAAACTGCCTTTATGGCAAATGGTTCAGCCTCTACTAGTCAGGTAACTTCTGAACCTCCTGCTCCTAGTATGTGTAAATCATGTGCAGAAATGAAGCTTGAATCAGAAAAGCTTCATGTCATAATCAGAATTTGGTTATTGAATTGTCAAAATGCCAAGAGGCAAACATGGCTTTAACCCGGAATGAAAAAGAATTTAAATCTGTAATAGAAACATTAAAGAAAAATGTGTCCGAGGTTAACAAAGTAGTTTACCACAAACAAGTAAGTATAAACGAATACATTAATCTTGTGGAAGAAACTAAGAAGCAGTTAGCCATTGCCCAATGCAAGCATGATGTGATCAAACAGAAATTGGATAGTTATTCTAACTCCCGATTTGTGCTTGATCACATCATAGACGTTCAACAACTGAAAGGTAACGTGAAAGGTGTAGGGTATAAGGCGTGTCCACCCCCTTTGATGGACAACTATACCAAGATGCCCGATGAAGAGGAAATGCCTCGGTATGAACCCAGTGTGCCTTTAAACTTTGAGGAATTTTCTACTGGCCTAGGGTTCAAACCGGACAGTTCTTCAAACACAGCCTCTAAGGAACAAGAAACTTCATCATCCATGAAGCAAAGTCCTCCAATTATCGAGGACTATGAGACATCGGATGATGAATCAGAAGTGGCTGTAAGTGATCAGGATAAATCACTTAGCAAGATGAAAGGAGTAGATATTCCACGAGAGAATCACATCCTTTGTGATCCTGATACTCCTGAGGCTTCCATCTGTTGAGAAGCAAGTGATTGATCCTGTCAAGGTTGAGAAGACAAGTGTGTCTACTGTTAAAAGCAGTAATGTGTTGTACACTTTGGTTGGAGATAATAAAATCTACTCAGATCATGTTTTTCCAATTAAGAATGTAAATAAATCTTTGATTGACAAAGTCTTTGAAGACAATACAAACAAATTTTTGGGAAAAACACTTCCGGGAATTGTGGTAACACAATGTGATCCAATTCCTAAGGCTGAGATTAGGAAACAGTTTGGTAATCAAAAATCTCCAACCACTCAACAACCGACTGCTTCTAAGGGTAAACAACAACAACGAGCTCCAAAGCCAAAGGCTAAGGTTGAATCAAAAGGAGCTCGTTACATGAAGAAAGGAAAAGATGTTAAATTTGTAGCATCAAAGGGTACAGATAAAATTGAGACTTTTGAAAACAAATCAAACACTGATTTTGTACAACAAGTCAAAATTTTGAAACGTAACAGTGATAACAATTACACCCAACATACAAACGGGTGTGATGAAAGAGCAAGTACCTCAGGTTCTACAAGTTCAACATCTGGTGGTCGATCAAGTTCTCCTAAGTCTGTTGAAAGGAGAACTTGTTTCAAATGTGGAGAAATTGGGCACATTATCAGAAACTGCCCAAATGCTCCAAAGAAGAAATTGGTTGAAAAGGCTCCACCTGAAACAGTTCATCCTCAACGTCGGTCAGTTTCACCTAAACAAGATAAACGAACTGTAAAAGAACAAGAAACTAAACAACGACGTAAGAACTTAAAAACTGTTGAAAAAGCTTTAAAACCTGAAGTTAAAACAGTGCAAAAGGAACCAAGTGTGTCACAACCTGCAAAACCAGAATCTTCAAAAACTGGTAGGCACAGACAAACTTGGTTACCTAAGTCGGGTGACAATTCAGGGGGAGCAGTTGTTCTTGAAAACCATCAAGAGATAGAGCTTACGTATCGTGATGCCAAGGGACGACCCAAGACCACTAAGGCTTGGGTCCCCATTCTCAACTGATGTGTTTATTTGACATGTGCAGGATGTTCTAGGAGGAACTATTAATAGTCATTGGATTGTTGATAGTGGAGCATCCAGGCACATGACTGGCGACTTACGGCTCCTATATGACGTGAGAAATATTAGAGGAGGGTATGTTGCTTTTGCGGGTGATAAAGGCGGGTACATCACTGGAGAAGGAAGTATCTCCAATGGCATCGTGTGCTTTGATAAGATCAATTATGTGAAGCAAATTGATCACAATCTTCTCAGTGTGTCGCAAATCTGCGATAAAAAGTTCTCAGTGATTTTTGATGATGCTGGCTGTTATGTGCTGAAGCCTGGATTCAAAATTCCACAAGAATGGATTCTCTTATCGGCTCCGAGAGTTAATGATCTTTATATTCTCGACATGAGTCAGGCGATTACAACATCTGCACAAGTTACTTGCTTTGTCTCAAAAGCCACAGAAAAGGAGTCTATATCTTGGCACAGAAGAATGGGACACATTCACTTGAGAAAGATGAACCATTTGGTGAAAAATAATCTTGTGAATGGTGTGCCTGTAAGAAGTTTTCATCTGCAAGATATCTGTGTCTCGTGTCAAAAGGGGAAGCAAACAAAGAAGTCTCATCCCTTGAAGAAAATCAACACTGTCAGCATGCCTCTCGAACGTCTTCATATGGACCTTTTTGGACCTATGAAGCACAAGACAACGTTTGGTGATGCTTATTGTTTAGTAGTTACTGATGATTACTCTAGATTTTCTTGGGTATCTTTTATGGCACACAAAAGTGAAACTCCTGGCATCCTCAAGGATCTTCTTACAATGTTAGAAAATCTCTATACGTTGAAAGTCAAAAGGATCCGAAGCGACAATGGAACCGAATTCAAGAATCAAGTTATGGATGAGTTTTGTACTTCTAAAGGCATTCTTCATGAGTACAGTTCTCGTTATACTCCACAACAAAATGGTGTCGCTGAGAGGAAGAATCGTACGATCATAGAAACTGCAAGAACAATGTTAGTAGAGTCGGAACTCCCTATTCAATTCTGGGGGGAGGCTGTATCGGCTGCTTGCTACACGTTGAACAGAGTTCTTACAGTAAAGAGACATGGCAAGACTTGCTTCGAACTCCTTCAGAGAAGGAAACCGGATCTTTCTTACCTTGAACCGTTTGGTGCTCCTTGTACTATGATTGAGCCAGATGGAAAGTTTGGTGCACGAGCTATCGAGGGTTTCTTCCTTGGATATGCTACTCCGAATTTTCGTGTTTGGAATCTAACTACCAAAAAGATTGAGCTATGGAGCGAAGTTAGGGTTCAAAGGTACACGAGTCCTGTTAGGGCTCCGGGTGATCCGTGGATGTTCGATTATGATGGGCTATTTGACTCCTTCAATCTGCCAACCTTTGACGAAGAATCAGCAGCGGCTCGGATGTTGTTGGAAAGTGACAACGCTGCTGTCTCGCCATTGGTTAGACCTATTGTTGTTGATCCTCAAGCTTCTACGTCAGTCAACAATATGGTTCAAAATGAGGTTTATGAAGATGCTGCTGATTATAATGACTCTTCTGAAGATGATGAATATCATGATGCAGCCGAAGGATCTTCAGCTCTAGCTGCTCCTGTTCAAGGTGCCTCTGGTGACACACCTCATACGCAGAATATAGATACTGCTGAAGGGAATGCATCCACTTCTACCCACATTCCAGGTGTAGAGCTGGTTGTTGATCTTAATCTGAATAATTTGGGTATCAATGCTCGTGTACCGGATAATCCTGAAATGAGGATTCACGATACCCATCCACAGCAGAATATCATAGGAGATGTCCATCGCGGTGTGCAGACGCGTAATCAGCTGAGAAACAACCGGAATGCTGGTTTGTATTCAGCTATAAGAGAATCTGGTCAACAAAATGACTGGTCCTTCGCGTGTTACGTGTCACAAGAAGAACCAAAGTCGTGGAAAGACGCTTTGAAAGATAGTGCCTGGGTTGAAGCCATGCAGGAAGAATTACAGCAATTTCACAAGCTTGGTGTTTGGAAGCTTGTTGAAAAACCTGAGAACTACAAGAAGATTGGCACTCGATGGGTCTTCAAATGCAAGAAAGACGACCGTGGAGTGGTTATTCGGAACAAAGCTCGTTTAGTCGTTCAAGGTTTTCGTCAGATAGAAGGGATCGACTACAACGAAGTCTATGCACCAGTTGCACGTCTGGAAGCTATTCGGATCTTTCTGGCTTATGCCTCATTCAAAGGATTCAAAGTTTACCAGATGGACGTCAAAAGTGCATTTCTACATGGTGTGGTTGAAGAAGAGGTATATGTCGAACAGCCTCCAGGTTTTGAAGATCCTGTTCATCCTGATAGGGTTTGGTTGCTCAACAAAGCTCTCTATGGTCTTCATCAAGCGCCACGAGCTTGGTATGCAACCTTATCTACATATTTGCTGGAGAACGGTTTTCGAAGAGGTCTTATCGATTGTACTCTCTTCATCAAAGAACAAGATGGAGATCTTCTTCTGGTTCAGGTATATGTTGATGATATTATTTTTGGTTCTACTAATGATGTTTTGTGTAGGAATTTCGAGCGCATCATGCAGGATAAGTTCGAGATGAGTGCTATGGGGGAAATGAATTTCTTTTTAGGCTTACAAGTGCAACAAACGGAGTCTGGGATATTCATCCATCAGACTAAATATGTTGGAGACATCTTGAGCCGGTTCCAGATGTCCGATGCAACGCCCATTGGTACCCCATTGCCAACTAATCACGGAATAACTCCTGACTTGAAGGGTGAACCTGTTAGCCCTTCATACTATCGCGCGATGATCGGATCCCTTATGTACCTCACAGCATCAAGGCCAGATATAATGTACCCAACGTGCATACTTGCCAGATATCAAGTTAATCCGAAGGCCTCACATCTTGCAGCTGTCAAAAGGATTTTTCGTTATTTGAAGGCTTACCCCGACACCGGTCTGTGGTATCCTAGGGATAATAACTTTGACTTGGTCGCATTCAGTGATTCTGATTTTGGCGGATGTAAAATCGACGGCAAATCCACAACGGCTGGATGTCAGTTTTTAGGAAATCGCCTAGTCACTTGGCAGTGCAAGAAGCAAACGTGTGTCGCTACATCAACATGCGAAGCTGAATACATTGCTGCCTCAAGTTGTTGCTCACAAGTTCTCTGGATCCAACAACAATTGCGGGACTACGGTTTTGAATTCCTAACTACTCCTATATACGTTGATAATTCTGCTGCTTTAGATATCACTAAAAATCCTGTGCAGCATTCAAAGACCAAACACATCGAAATCAAATATCACTTCATACGTGATTGCTTTGAGAAAAGGCTAATCGATGTTGTTAAGGTCCACACCGATGACCAACGTGCCGACTTATTTACCAAAGCTTTTGACAAATCTAGATTTGACTTCTTATTATTGGTAAATGGCATTAAGGTCAAGCAAGAGTAAACCGACATCGGAAAATCATTTTTGTAAATATCTTTGTGTGTTTTTAAATTTATCTTAGTTTGTTGATTTTAGGGGGAGTAAATCCAAAAATCGGAAAATACAAAAACATCGAAAAATTTCAAAAACACAAAAACAATAGAAAAACAAAAATGAGTTTCCTGGAGAGCAAAAGAGAAAATGATAGTACATCAGTGGTCTATCCAAACCTCTTTAAACCTTAAATGAAAAACGATAAGCAGCTCTATATAAGATGTATCGGTAGGCTCACAATCATTTTAAAGTGTGCAGGGTGATATAAATCTTAATCGACTGAAGACCAGGTGGGAACCATTCATTGGCATATGGTCTTAGTACCGAAATTTCGTTTGATAGATTGCCGAGGTTCTGAGATATTCGGTCTTTATGCTGCTTATCATCTGGGTATCATGGTTGTACCTTTTACCGAAAAATAACGGGGACGCAAGTCTAGATCTTCCATGATACTATACATACGTGTACATATTGCATACTGCATTCGACCTCAATAAGTGATAAACAATCACATGTCCAAATAAATAAGTGATAAAATATCACATCTTTCCGGGTGTCAAGTTCGTCTCTCTGCTGTACGGAAGTACTGACCTGTTCACGGACTTGCACCTGTGCCCTCATGCATACGAAAATCAAGTTCCTCATCAATAAGTGATTATATCACATAGGGCTTGTTTTCAAATCAAAATAAGTGAGTATCTCACAATTTATACGGTCAAACAGATGATAATCGGTATACTCACCGGTAAGATGAACTCTCGTGCATACCTTGATACGGGAATGTGTCGTGATGTGGATGAACACCGGTCGGTAAGTATAAATCATACCTTAACGTATCCCCTCGCCATGATTACATCTGATAAGTTGAGCTTAAGTGGACAACAATACCGATAATTGTTATAGGATGCTTATCTTAATGTTAACTAACTGAACAACAAGAGTGTTTTGGCATGACCGTACACTGATATGATTCTCTTACCCTCGAAACTTGCAAAAAGAATGTTTGTATATATTTATTTATTTACTGCTTAACTTGTATTATTTTCTTTTAAAACAGTTTCGTCGTTGGTGCATATCAGCACGACATTAGCGGTGATGTCGTTTGATAACACTCAAAGGATTTTAAATTGTTGTCTTTTACTTTCAAAAATACCAAAAAGATTTTAGGTGTGTTTTAATATAAACTTTATAAAAGCCAAAAAGATTTTATTTCTACTTTATTTTCGATCGTACGATGTTGGAGCTCGAGTCTTCGTTACCTGAAACCTGACTGAAAACCGAACTGACTAAATCTTCATAAACGGTCGAAATTTGCATGGTTTTGAAAGTTAAAGACTTAAATTGACAATTTTATTAAACTTTCAAACTGTCGGACGGTGTTTGATTGTGACATGGTCATTCGTGTGTCATTTGCTTATACTATGTTCCAAGCAGTTGTTCTCATTACGCGTTTAGATTTCTTGCATGTGCAGATTCTAAAGGCTAGGAGAACATGGTCGATGACTAGCTTTGGAATGAAGACACGACGAGAAGGCGCTCAAAAGATGAAGATGATCAAGTTGCCGCTGGCCATCATCAACACCACCAGGATCTCACTTCATAAAGTTAAAGTATTTCACGAGCATAACTCAAGGGGGAGCTTATGTTAAGGGGGAGTTTGTCAACACACTTCCTACATGATACGGGTAGTTTGTTGATACACTCTCTGCTTTCAAGACGTGAAGACTTTGAAGATCCTCCGACATTGAAGACTTGAAAGGACATCAGAGTTTTGGTAACTCGAAGACCAAAGACTGTCGAAGTTCAAGACGAGTCTGCAACTATAGAAGATAAAGACAAAGCTACAGCCAAGGGGGAGTTTGTTGGTGCACTTGTGTCTGTACTTTGTCTGTGTTCGGTCTGTATGAAAACGATGTCCTAAGACAGTCTGTAAGTTGACCAAGTCAACTATCCTCCTAGTTTGACTTGGACAACATGATGTTGTCTGGATCGAAGGATAGCCTCGAAGGATACAACTGATCCTTCGAGGTGCTCGAAAGATATGGTTCGACCATGGTTCAACCATTAGACATCGAAGGATGATCCTTCGATGTCCATGCTGATCGTTCGAGCTCCCTGTCATCGATAGATGATCCTTCGGACCATCTATCGAGTCCTTCGACCAGATCTGCTTTGTATGGGTATAAATACCCATGCAGTGTGTTAGTGTTAGATAGATGCACACATAGAGAGTTAGAGAAACTCTGCTGGAAAATACACACACACACACTTTAGAGAGTTTGCAAACAGATTGTAAACCTTGTGCTTGTAACCGTAAACCTTCATACGTATTAATACAGTGGTGTTAATCGGTGAACTTTGTGTGTTCTTGTGTTTGTTCTTGCTTCATCCCGGTTTGCCCGCTAGCTTGGATTCCGCACTCGCTAGTGGGTTAGTATAACAAGGTTTAGGTTGTTCTCGATCCTCCGAGAAAAGGGACCTACAAGTGGTATCAGAGCCTCGCTCTTTACCTTGTTTAAAACCGGTTTGTTCGAGTTCTTTGGTGTGTTTGGACACTTGGTTTAGCACTCGTTTTTGGTAGTTTTCTTGCGTTTTGAAACTGAAAAACGACTACTAAACCTATCGGGAGTGTTCGGGGTCGGTTTGGGTAACATAAAAATCGTTTTTGTGAAACTTTGATTTTTCCGGCCATTTTTCCGGTGGTATCTCCGGTGACTGTTGTAGATAAGGTGTTTGCCATTTTGGGTAAACTTTTTGAAAGTCAAATTGTTTGGTGAAAAGGTGTGTCTGAACATACCTTTCTGCCGAAAGTTGGTACACCAACCTATCACCTTTCTCACCAACCTGTCGTACTTTTCGTCAGTGTGTCAGAGCACTCGAAAGATATCCTTCGACATCGAAAGATATCCTTCGACATCTTTCGATCAAAGGCAGCTCGAAAGATAAGCATCTTTCGTTTAGTCTTTCGAAGTCTAAGGGTTATCCTTCGTAGTTGGAATCTTTTCGAAAGTTGGTTGTCCGAAAGATAAGGATTCATCTCGAAAGATAAGGATCTTTCATTGTGAATCTTTCGAGATCAGTATTCGAAAGATATAGATCTTTCGAACTGTGAATCTTTCGTGATAGTCAGTCGAAAGATAAGGATCTTTCATTGAGAATCTTTCGAAGACTTTGCTCGAAACTCAACAGTAATCTTTCGATCACTGTTGATCCTTCGAACAAGTCTTGATCTTTCGATCAGATTGTCTCTTTCAATTGTTGTCTGTTTGTTGTTAACAGTTTGTGGTGTGTAGGTTATCTGTTAATCTTTGATCAAAATGAGTTGCACAAGTCCTTGGGATTGGAGTACGGATCCACAACCAGATCTGAAACAGATGTCGATGGCTGAGTATATGACGAGTGCCATTCCGAAACAACAACAATCAATAAGTTCATGTCAATGGGCTTTGGTATCCAATCAAAGTCAAAGTCTTCAGAACCTTCTGATTAGTGAGAGTGAAACAGGCAGTAACAATCGTCCACCAAAGCTGAATCACATGAACGATTTTCCGTCATGGAAAGGCCGCTTTCACACATATGTTCAAGGACAAAGCACCGACCTTTGGATGTGTTTTGTCAATGCATTCAATGAAAGTCTTGAAAGTAGAGCATCCACTTCAGAAGGTTACGCCAACATGCTTGAAAATGACAAGAAGGCTTATGAATTGGAGAAAAAGGCATATGCCATACTTACTCAAGCACTCAACAAAGACATCTACCATCAGTTTTCATATTGCAAGACCACGAAAGCATTGTGGGATGCCTTAGTTGCTAGAGGAGAAGGCAATGCAGCTGCTCGAAAGTCTAGGCATGATTTGTTGAAGAAAGAATTTGAATCTTTCCAGTTTTTGGAAAACGAGACTCTGAATGATATGACCACACGTTTCTATCATTTGATTAGTGAAATGTGTGCTTATGGGGTGGCAGCTACTCAACAAGATATGGTGAATAGGTTTGCTGACGCCCTACCCCCAAAATGGAGTTCGTTTATTGAGTTGTTGAAGCATACTAAAGCTCTAGATGAGATTAACATCTATGAGTTCATTCAGAAGCTGGAACATAAAAATGATGAAGAAATTAGGAAAGCAAGGCGTGCTCCAGCTCCTCAGAATACAGAAATGTATTTGCCTGGTTTTGGTCCTTCAGCTAGTTCTAGTTCTGTTCAGCAACCGAAGCTTCAAACTGCTTTTGTGTCCAATACGAGTTCCTTTCCATTTCCTCAATCAACAGCTGCTCCACCACAACCTCAATTCGATCCGAGGTCTTACATTCCTGTTCCAACACAGCCACAACCACAACCTCAACAACAACAACAGCAAGCTCACTATACAAGCAATCCTCAACCTCAATCCCAAAGTCATCACACGATCCGAGTCGACAACTCAAATCTTTCACACCTTAGCATTGAAGTTGCTAAGGAACATATGGAAATTATCAACACCATGGTCAGTGCTTACTGTGGTTTGGTAGCTGGTCAGCTTGGAAACATCAATATGACCAATGAAGATTATGATCAGATCGACAAGGAAGAGATGGAGTTGATGGATATTAAATGGGCTTTTGCTAGTGCGGTTAGAAGGGCAAAAGATTTCATGGCACGAACTGGAAGAACTTCGTTGGAAGGAAAGAAAAACACGAAGTATGGGTTTGATATTAATGCCGTCACGTGCTTTAATTGTGGGGAGAAAGGGCACTTTAAACGTGAGTGCACTCGACCAACAAAACACGGCAATCACAACCCTTTCAGAAACCAGACGAATGTGAATGCCCAACAAGAAAACCGTGAACGGAGGATGGTGGCAGTGAATAACAATCAGGGACAACCTGGAGCTACCAATCACAATCGGGCTTTGGCTGTTCAAGCTGATGAAGGATGTGACTGGTCAGTTCAGTTTGGTGAAGGTGATCAGGGAAGCGGAGCTGCATTGTATGCTAAGGTGATCGAGCATATTCATAAAGAAGAATCTTCTGGGAGCGATGACAGTTCTGGTTATTCTGGAAGCTCGGATGAAGAAGGCTCTGTTTCTGGGGATAATCACTCAGAGCCTGATGTGAATGAAGAAGGAGATGATGATATACAGGAGCTACTGAATGAAGCTGATGAGCTTAAATGTCAGAAATCAATTCTGATTAGGAAGGCTGCTGCTACATCAATGGAAATGGAAAAGCTATTCTCTGAAGATGGAGCTTTTTCTTTTCAAACTGCCTTTATGGCAAATGGTTCAGCCTCTACTAGTCAGGTAACTTCTGAACCTCCTGCTCCTAGTATGTGTAAATCATGTGCAGAAATGAAGCTTGAATCAGAAAAGCTTCATGGTCATAATCAGAATTTGGTTATTGAATTGTCAAAATGCCAAGAGGCAAACATGGCTTTAACCCGGAATGAAAAAGAATTTAAATCTGTAATAGAAACATTAAAGAAAAATGTGTCCGAGGTTAACAAAGTAGTTTACCACAAACAAGTAAGTATAAACGAATACATTAATCTTGTGGAAGAAACTAAGAAGCAGTTAGCCATTGCCCAATGCAAGCATGATGTGATCAAACAGAAATTGGATAGTTATTCTAACTCCCGATTTGTGCTTGATCACATCATAGACGTTCAACAACTGAAAGGTAACGTGAAAGGTGTAGGGTATAAGGCGTGTCCACCCCCTTTGATGGACAACTATACCAAGATGCCCGATGAAGAGGAAATGCCTCGGTATGAACCCAGTGTGCCTTTAAACTTTGAGGAATTTTCTACTGGCCTAGGGTTCAAACCGGACAGTTCTTCAAACACAGCCTCTAAGGAACAAGAAACTTCATCATCCATGAAGCAAAGTCCTCCAATTATCGAGGACTATGAGACATCGGATGATGAATCAGAAGTGGCTGTAAGTGATCAGGATAAATCACTTAGCAAGATGAAAGGAGTAGATATTCCACGAGAGAATCACATCCTTTGTGATCCTGATACTCCTGAGGCTTCATCTGTTGAGAAGCAAGTGATTGATCCTGTCAAGGTTGAGAAGACAAGTGTGTCTACTGTTAAAAGCAGTAATGTGTTGTACACTTTGGTTGGAGATAATAAAATCTACTCAGATCATGTTTTTCCAATTAAGAATGTAAATAAATCTTTGATTGACAAAGTCTTTGAAGACAATACAAACAAATTTTTGGGAAAAACACTTCCGGGAATTGTGGTAACACAATGTGATCCAATTCCTAAGGCTGAGATTAGGAAACAGTTTGGTAATCAAAAATCTCCAACCACTCAACAACCGACTGCTTCTAAGGGTAAACAACAACAACGAGCTCCAAAGCCAAAGGCTAAGGTTGAATCAAAAGGAGCTCGTTACATGAAGAAAGGAAAAGATGTTAAATTTGTAGCATCAAAGGGTACAGATAAAATTGAGACTTTTGAAAACAAATCAAACACTGATTTTGTACAACAAGTCAAAATTTTGAAACGTAACAGTGATAACAATTACACCCAACATACAAACGGGTGTGATGAAAGAGCAAGTACCTCAGGTTCTACAAGTTCAACATCTGGTGGTCGATCAAGTTCTCCTAAGTCTGTTGAAAGGAGAACTTGTTTCAAATGTGGAGAAATTGGGCACATTATCAGAAACTGCCCAAATGCTCCAAAGAAGAAATTGGTTGAAAAGGCTCCACCTGAAACAGTTCATCCTCAACGTCGGTCAGTTTCACCTAAACAAGATAAACGAACTGTAAAAGAACAAGAAACTAAACAACGACGTAAGAACTTAAAAACTGTTGAAAAAGCTTTAAAACCTGAAGTTAAAACAGTGCAAAAGGAACCAAGTGTGTCACAACCTGCAAAACCAGAATCTTCAAAAACTGGTAGGCACAGACAAACTTGGTTACCTAAGTCGGGTGACAATTCAGGGGGAGCAGTTGTTCTTGAAAACCATCAAGAGATAGAGCTTACGTATCGTGATGCCAAGGGACGACCCAAGACCACTAAGGCTTGGGTCCCCATTCTCAACTGATGTGTTTATTTGACATGTGCAGGATGTTCTAGGAGGAACTATTAATAGTCATTGGATTGTTGATAGTGGAGCATCCAGGCACATGACTGGCGACTTACGGCTCCTATATGACGTGAGAAATATTAGAGGAGGGTATGTTGCTTTTGCGGGTGATAAAGGCGGGTACATCACTGGAGAAGGAAGTATCTCCAATGGCATCGTGTGCTTTGATAAGATCAATTATGTGAAGCAAATTGATCACAATCTTCTCAGTGTGTCGCAAATCTGCGATAAAAAGTTCTCAGTGATTTTTGATGATGCTGGCTGTTATGTGCTGAAGCCTGGATTCAAAATTCCACAAGAATGGATTCTCTTATCGGCTCCGAGAGTTAATGATCTTTATATTCTCGACATGAGTCAGGCGATTACAACATCTGCACAAGTTACTTGCTTTGTCTCAAAAGCCACAGAAAAGGAGTCTATATCTTGGCACAGAAGAATGGGACACATTCACTTGAGAAAGATGAACCATTTGGTGAAAAATAATCTTGTGAATGGTGTGCCTGTAAGAAGTTTTCATCTGCAAGATATCTGTGTCTCGTGTCAAAAGGGGAAGCAAACAAAGAAGTCTCATCCCTTGAAGAAAATCAACACTGTCAGCATGCCTCTCGAACGTCTTCATATGGACCTTTTTGGACCTATGAAGCACAAGACAACGTTTGGTGATGCTTATTGTTTAGTAGTTACTGATGATTACTCTAGATTTTCTTGGGTATCTTTTATGGCACACAAAAGTGAAACTCCTGGCATCCTCAAGGATCTTCTTACAATGTTAGAAAATCTCTATACGTTGAAAGTCAAAAGGATCCGAAGCGACAATGGAACCGAATTCAAGAATCAAGTTATGGATGAGTTTTGTACTTCTAAAGGCATTCTTCATGAGTACAGTTCTCGTTATACTCCACAACAAAATGGTGTCGCTGAGAGGAAGAATCGTACGATCATAGAAACTGCAAGAACAATGTTAGTAGAGTCGGAACTCCCTATTCAATTCTGGGGGGAGGCTGTATCGGCTGCTTGCTACACGTTGAACAGAGTTCTTACAGTAAAGAGACATGGCAAGACTTGCTTCGAACTCCTTCAGAGAAGGAAACCGGATCTTTCTTACCTTGAACCGTTTGGTGCTCCTTGTACTATGATTGAGCCAGATGGAAAGTTTGGTGCACGAGCTATCGAGGGTTTCTTCCTTGGATATGCTACTCCGAATGAGTCGGCGTGATATCCAAACTCACCGGTAATAAACCCATGTCAAAAGATAAGGTATTTGATGGATTATTGAAACCCTCGATAGCTCGTGCACCAAACTCACCGGTCGTGATGTCTCGAGGGTTTCTTCCTTGGATATGCTACTCACCGGTAATAAACCCTATGATTGAGCCAGATGATTGAGTCGGCCCTGCTAAAGATAACATTTCTGCTAAGCTTGAAACCTAGACATCTTTACAATCCGTTACATCAGACTCTAAATATAGTATTGTCTCGAGCAATAATAATTTCTTTCTTTCGCCCACAACACATTCACGTTCTCTTTTTCTTTAGATTTGAAGTATGTACACTAATAAGTGTGTTGTACGTGAGATTATGAGTTTAGATACATTTGATAATTGTAATGATAATTGATTCTAAAAAGTACATATATATATTATTAATTTTCTAACTTCTTTGTGTATTATTTTATGTATTTTTAGTGTGGATTGTACTCACCAATGAGTTTTTCTTTTATCTCTAGATTTTTACTTGAGTAAACTGCAATTTTGGTCCCTGTGGTTTGAGTACTTTTGACATTTTAGTTCAAATCTTAAATTTTTTAAATTTGGGTACTTGTGGTTTCACTTTTATTGTCATTTTAGTCCAAAATTCAAAAACCCCCTTTTTTAACTGTTGAAAACTGGTTGTTTTATCTTTTTGTGCATGGGCATTTTTGTCCATCTCAGGTTTTATTATAATATATCAATAACTGTTGGTGCACTTGTGTCTGTACTTTGTCTGTATTCGGTCTGTATGTAAACGATGTCCTGAGTTAGTCTGTAAGTTGACCAAGTCAACTATCCTCCTAGTTTGACTTGGCCAATAAGTTGTATGTTTGTCTGTATCGAAGGATAGCCTCGAAGGATACTGTTGATCCTTCGAGGTGCTCGAAAGATATGCTTCGAATGTTAGACCTCGAAGGATCATCCTTCGAGGTCCATGCTCATCTTTCGAATGAAGTATACTCGATAGATGATCCTTCGGACCATCTATCGGATCCTTCGGACCAGACATCTTGGGATGGGTATATATATACCCATGCAGTGTAGTGTGAGAGATAGATGCACACAGACAGAAGGTTAGAGAGTTGAGAGCATTCTGTCCGAAACTCACACACACACACTTTGAGAGTTTGCAAACTGATTGTAAACATTGTGCTTGTAACCGGAACCTTCATACGTATTAATACAGTGGTGTTAATCGGTGAATCTTGTGTGTTTGTTTCTATACTTGCTTCATCTCGGTTTGCCTACTAGCTTGGATTCCGCACTTGCTAGTGGGTTAGTATAACAAGGTTTAGGTTCGTTATCCTCCGCGAAAAGGGTTCTTTTATCTCTAGATTTTTACTTGAGTAAACTGCAATTTTGGTCCCTGTGGTTTGAGTACTTTTGACATTTTAGTTCAAATCTTAAATTTTTTAAATTTGGGTACTTGTGGTTTCACTTTTATTGTCATTTTAGTCCAAAATTCAAAAACCCCCTTTTTTAACTGTTGAAAACTGGTTGTTTTATCTTTTTGTGCATGGGCATTTTTGTCCATCTCAGGTTTTATTATAATATATCAATAACTAATAAATTAAATTAGATATATTTAATTTCTTTTATACCTTAATATTAAAATACATTTACAGATCATTTGTCATCCTCCCCCAAATCATCTTCCCCCACCGTGTGCGGCGGAAAAGAAACGAGAATCGATGGTGAGAGAAAGAGACACACAAGAGGGAGATGGAAAGAGAACGACGGCGCTGCGGCGGTAGACGGGCGGCAGGCGAGTTGCAGGAATTTTTCCGGCAGCGGTAGTGTCTCCGGTGAGCTTCCTCGTCTCGTGTTTTATTTACTTATTCGTTTCTCTTTCCTCTCCGGCCGAGATTTTGTTGCAGGTTGTGGTTTCCGGTGATGATATTGACGGCGATAAAGTGATGGCAGCAGGTTGAAGATGGGGTACGACGGGGAGATGGTGGTGGTTCTTGGTTCGAAACTCGGGTCCGTTGTTCGGAGCCGACGTGTTTCAGGCGGAGCTCTGATTCACGACTGTCACAGTGGCTGCATACACCCCTATCATCTTGCAGTCCCTCGGTTAGTGTAGATACACCCCTGTCACAGGTCTTGGTAAGACAGTGGCTCCTCTTGGGGGGGGGGGTGATGATTTGGGTGGAGGATGATAATAAAGATGAGATTTGTAAATGTATTTTAATATTAGGGTATAAAAGGAATTAAATATATTTAATTTAGCTTATTAATTATTGATATATTATATTAAAACCTGAGATGGACAAAAATGCCCCTGCACAAAAAGACAAAACAACCAGTTTTCAACAGTTAAAAAGTGGGTTTTTGAATTTTGGACTTAAATGGCAATAAAAGTGAAACCACGGGGATCCAGATTTAAAAAGTTTGAGATTTGGACTAAAATGGCAAAAGTGCCTAAACCACAGGGACCAAAATGGCAGTTTACTCTTTTTACTTTTTACATCTTTTATAATTTAACCCCGATATTTTTTACTTTCAATTTCGGTCTCTATACTTTTTATCTTTTACAAATTTTCCAGTTTACGTTTCGGTCTAAATTTTACAAGTTAAAACGCCGCAACCTGCGGGTCCTAAATCGACTTAGTTATTTATTATGTTTTACGTTTCACGTGCGTAATTCAATATTTTTACATCTACTTTTTGTTCAGCTTTAATTTTTTTTTTTGTTTTTCTTTTTTGTACGAGTTCTCCGATGTTAGTGGTCGTTGACGATAGTGCAGAACTGGTGTTGCTTGGCATGGTTTTACGCCCCTCATCACAACGCGGGGAGGCTTAAATTAGTGGTATAAAACTATACAAGTACATATCCCATACTATTATATAACTCTAGGTATATAGGAGGATCATGAGAAAACTTTTCTTTATGAGAAAACTTTTCTTTATGAGAAAACTCTATCTAAATATTACTAAACCTCAAACTCTATTGTCTAAACCCTAATCCACAATCCCTGATAAAAAGTTAAAACCTTAAAGGCTAACGGCTAAAAGCTAAAAACTAAATGCTAAAGTTAAATCTTAAAAGTTGATCGTTAAACCCTAAAAACTAAACCCCGGAAAAAACTTAACACGCATATTAATCGTTTGATAGAGTTTTCTTACAAAGGAAGAGTTTTCTCATTATCCTCTCCCCGTGTATATATACCACTTTATATATTCGTAGACAGGGGCGGATTTAGGTGGTCGGTAGGGGATGCACGGGATACGTCTCAACTTTCTTAACGAAGTGTAAATTTTTTTCTATTTCTCGATTTTATTTATTCGGATACCCCTAAGCAATATTAGGATATCCATTTAATGTTAAAGAAAGAGAAGAACCATGAAATATTTTCAATTAACTCACCTATTATTATTCTTTTCTCATTCCATTCCATAATCAACTTATTTTCTCTTAATTTATTATTCATAATCAATTTATTTCTGTTAATTTCTTAATTTCTTAAGGTTAATACTAACTTGGTGATATTAAGATATATTAATTACTAACCTGGGTAGCGACATAATTTCCTGCTATAAAAATCCTTTATTGTCAATATTATTTAGTAATAAAAAAATTCAAACACATTAGCAAATGTTAAAGAGTAAACTGCCAAAATGTCCCTGAGTTTTGGTCACGTTTGCCACCTTAGTCAGTTTTTTTGTTTTTTTTTTCTCCCTTTTAATGAAGGACAAAACATACATATTTTTTAATTTGTTATAATAAAACGTTAAAAGACTATTTTGCCCCTTCATTAAAAGGAAGGAAAAAAACAACAAAAAAATAGGATGTTACCTGAAAAATCTGACCAAATTTTGATTTTGGATGAAAATTGCAACAAAATTGAAACCAAAGAGATTCAGATTCAAAAAGTTTGAGTTTTGGACTAAAGTGGCAAAAGTGACCAAACCTCAGGGACCATTTTAGCAGTTCACTCTATATTAAATTAGAGTTTGTGATGAATTCAAAAGATACAAAAACTTATGTTAGCACCCGACTCGACCTGAATCAAGTCGGAAAATTTTTATGTTCGCTTGTATGAAATTGAAGCATCTAAAAACAGTGACTTCATACATATAAAATCTTGGATCCGCCTTTAAATTTACGGTAAAAAAATTGTTTCGATTTATTGATGTACGGTAAAAAAATTATGATACCCCTGAATTTTTCTTCTAGATCCGCCATTGTTCGTAGTTGCCATCTTTCGTTTATGATTCCTATAAACTAAGCTGGTGTTCCTTTCATGAAATGTAATGGTATCATAATTGAAATTGGATTTGAAAGAATTCCTTTGATATCACATGATGTGTTTCATTGGTATAACTATCAATGGATATGTAATGTAAAATGACATAACTACCTTGAAATCCCATATCTTTAATTGGTATAGTTTCAAAGTATTTAAAATCATTTCCTTGTTCAAACGAAGAACATAAAAAAGAAATCTACTTTCTAGTTTCAGTTAATCACGTGAAACGGATCATTAGCTATGTATACACGCTTCAACTTCATGTGTAAAAATCTAACTTGGGTCTTAGGCCCAAGGTTTTAGTGGGCCTAAATATTAAATATTTTGTTTTCCTTTTTTTGTTCATATATACATACACGCATATAGAGAGATTAAAATATAAGTAATTTTCCTTTAGTTAGATTTGTGTATCTGATGATCCATCAATACAACTTTTATCGATGAAACTTTCATTGGTGAAAATCATTTTCTACTAGAGAATAAACGAAGAGGGTTCGCTAAAAGTTACTAAAATAAAGTCTTAACTTGTTTTAAATCAATATATACTCATATATCCAAATCATTCATGCTACAACTTATAATTTCTATAAAGTAATATCATGGAAAAGAATAGTCAAGGATTAATATATGGATGCTTCGTCTAATTTGATAGAATGAAAATATGAAATGTACTTGCTTAGGTTGATATTATTATATAGTGTACGTACATATATATGTACTTAGTTTTAAAGTAATTGATTCTTGGTTGCGAATATTTACTTTCATTAGAAAGTATTTGAATCTTAAGGCGAGGACTTACTTCTATATTCTAGTGAGTAAGAGGAAGTATCGAATTCCTGAAGCGATGACTTACTTCCGCACCATTATTATTGGAAGCATTTGATTCTCGGGGAGAAAACGTTCTTGTTGAGGTCACATCCTGATTGACATATACATAAATAGTAAGCTTGGTGTCATGAAATGGATATGGGTGATATAACGGGTCAGTTATAAGTATGGATGCACTTGGATTACATTAATTGGTTAGAAAGATAATTGTGTTATAGAAGGATTGTGTGTTTTCGGTGTGTGGTGGGGGGATTAACAATTTAATTTGTATTAGTGTATACAAATATATAGAATAACTCAGTGAGATAGTTTTTACTTGTTTGGTGAGTGTAGAATATATTGTGTGGTGTGTGTGAGTAATTTGGCAAAAATAGTATCATTTTAATTTATGTCCAAGTTGTACTATAATAGTTTTTTTTTACCTCATAAATTTTGTTAAATTTCATAGTTTAATATAAATGATATTGTTTTATTTTCGAAAAAGACTAGAAATGCTATTACTCCAGTATGCTTAATTTTAAAACTTCTAATAATAAAATCTGATAAGTTTTACTTCAAAATGAATAATTTGTTTATAATTTGAATAAAAAGAATTAATTAAAACTTGGAGTAAAAACAAGAAAAAAAAACCGAATCTCTCATCACAAACCACTATGAGTGTCCACGTAAACTACGCTCTCACAACATCAAATCAACGCTATAGTTATAATAATTGCATTTAAAATGAAAATCAAATAAGGGTTTGACTTATACTTTAACCTCAGGCTAGCAGGTGTGGGGACGTCTCAGGGTCGTCGAGGCCCGCCGAGAGACGTCCACACTGCCCCTCTTAGGTCCATCTATGTCCCCATCGTCCCTCCATTCACGTTTGCAACAGGCCCATTAATTTCTATCCTACACACACATACATGTATATATAAAGGGGCTTATCACCACACCATTGACTAATCCCTTGAGGCTCATCCCCTACACTAGATGACGTTGAAAGAATAGGTTCCTTGCCTTCTCTATTGATAATCATAACTATAAATAATACAATGGGTTCCACTATTTTTGGAACAAATAATTACAGATTGATACATATAATCGTTGCTTAATATATATGCTATTATAACCCCGCAGTCGAAGCGGGAGGAGACCGTATGCTGAGACTGGATCTGAAATCCTCGAATAGGATGTGTGGTAACCCCTTTGTGAAGATGTCCGCTATTTGATATCGAGAAGGAACATGAAGAACACGTACTTGACCCCGCTGAACCTATTCACGAACAAAGTGTATATCTAGCTCTATATGCTTGGTTCACTGATGTTGAACCGGGTTACCTGACAGATATATGGCACTAACGTTGTCACAGTAAACGAGTGTAGCACGGGATAACGGCAACTGAAATTCAAGCAATAAGTTTCGTAGCCAGCAAATTTCAGCGACTACATTTGCCACGCCACGGTATTCAGCCTCCGCACTTGAGCGGGATATGGTAGACTGTCGTTTGGAAGACCAAGAGATAAGGTTGTCGCAGAAGTAAATGCAGTAGCCGCTGGTTGAACGGCGTGTATCGGGACAGCCGGCCCAATCGGCGTCCGTATAGGAAACCAAGGACTGAGACGACGAACCTGTGAGCATCAAGCCTAGAGTTGCAGACCCCTTTACATACCTGATGATCCTTTTAAGAGCATTCCAGTGGTCGATGCGAGGGGCATGCATGTGCATGCAAATATGTTGCACTGCGTAAGTAATATCCGGATGGGTGAATGTGAGATATTGAAGAGCCCCAGCAAGACTGTGATAGAGTGTGGGATCATGAAATGGTTCGCTGGAGGTAGCACTAAGCTTCGAATTTGTGTCGACTGGCGTGGCTACCGGGTTACAGGATTGCATCCCGGCTCGAGCAATGATGTCAGCAGCATACGATTGTTGCGAAAGAAACATAGTGTCGGCAGTTCTGGAAACAGAGATCCCCAAAAAATAGCTAAGAGGGCCTAAATCTTTCATTGCAAATTCATGGGCAAGACTGGACATTAAACGCTGACGACGAAGGTCGGATGATGTGACCAAGAGGATGTCGTCAACGTAAAGAAGTAAGAAGGTTGTGTCACCACCGTGATGAAAAGTGAAGAGAGAAGCATCGCATCGACTATGTTTAAAGCCCAAAGTGAGGACATAGTTTGTGAATTTTTGGTACCAAGCCCGTGGAGCCTGTTTAAGCCCATAGAGAGATTTCTTGAGACGACACACGTGATCAGGAAACTGTTTATGTCTAAAACCCATAGGCTGGTACATGTAAACCGTCTCATTTAAGTTCCTGTGTAGAAAGGCGTTAGTAACGTCTAACTGATGAACCGACCACCGTTTGGATAAAGCAATGGACAAAATAGTATGAATTGTTGTTGGTTTCACAACTGGGCTAAAGGTTTCCCCGCAGTCTATACCAACCTGTTGTGACCTACCGTCGCATACCAAGCGTGCTTTGTATCTTTCAAATGACCCGTCCGATTTGAATTTATGCTTAAATAGCCACATACACCAAATAATATTCATATCTGATGAACGAGGTACTAACTCCCAAGTTCCGTTTCTAATCAGTGCGTTGTACTCCGTAGTCATGGCGGAGTACCATTCCGGTATATTAAGGGCATCAGTGGGGTGTTTGGGAACGGGTTGGATAGTATGGGATGTGGCGGCAGTGTGTAAGTTGTGTGGATGTTTAGGTTTAAAAATTCCGCTCATAGAGCGGGTATGAATGGTGCGTTACGGCTGAACAGTGGGGGGTTGGCTCGTTGGGGTTGGGGCAGGGATCGGATGGGATTGATTTGGACCAAGCAAATTGGTTGGAGGGTAAGTAGAATGATTGGCGGTCATAGGCTGAGAGGAAGAGGTACGGGTAACGGGTGGGGTGGGGTTGGGTTGGGTTGTGGGGTAGGCAGGTAATGGGTGGGGTTGGGCTGTGGGTTGGGTTGTGGGGTAGGCGGTTAGGAGAATTGTGTGGGCCAAGTATAGAGGTAAGTGGGCTGATAGGGTGTAAAGGATTTTGGTTTGTGGGATAATGAGGGGTAGTGGGCTGTTGTGAAGTGGGAGTGGTAGGGTGCTGGAGTGGGCCGAGGTTGGTGGAAGCAAGGTTGGGGCCCGGATAAGGATTGGGCTGGGCCGAAGATATGTGTGGAGATAGATGGAATGGGAAAGAGTCAGATAGAAAGTCGTATGACGGTGTAGGACCGATTTGTTGAGTAAACGGTGATGTTGCTTTGTCAAATGCTACATGACGCGAGAGAAATATTTGTTTTGTTTGAAGATCGGGAGTGGTAGGGTGCTGGAGTGGGCCGAGGTTGGTGGAAGCAAGGTTAGGGCCCGGATAAGGATTGGGTTGGGCCGAAGGTATGTGTGGAGATATATGGAATGGGAAAGAGTCAGATAGAAAGTCGTATGACGGTGTAGGACAGATTTGTTGAGTAAACGAGAATGTCGTTTCGTCAAATGCCACATGACGCGAGAGAAATATTTGTTTTGTTTGAAGATCGAGAGAACGATACCCGCGGTGAGTGGCGGGATATCCTAGAAACACGCATGGTTGTGAGCGATATTGAAGTTTATGTATGGAAGTTGATGGGGTAAGAGGGTAACAAAGGCACCCAAATACCCGAAGGTGATCGAATGTGGGTGTAGTTTGATATAATATTTCTGTTGGTGAAGCGGATTTGGTGTGTGATGTGCACAAAATGTAACATATAAATTACATCAATTGTGGCTTAAAACTAACCCTTTTTTAGTACTAATGTTGGAAAAAGTGTGCTTTTGTCTTCCTTTTGTATTTTCAGGATTAAATGAGCTCAAAATAACAAAAGAAGCAAAAAGACAGCAAAATCTAACATAAATACAAGAAAAGGAACAAAAGTGATATGCCCAACCCCCCCGATAGCATCTTCCCAAGCAAAACAAAGAAGACAGAAGACTGAACACGCCCCGTGCTCAGTGAGCACGGGGCCGTGCCCAAGTGCCAGCAGAAAAGACAAACTCATAGAAGCTTCTGTTGCCCACTACGGGGCCGTGCCCATCGGACACGGGGGCGTGGTCAACTTCCTGCAGGCGCATTTATTGTAATTGCGAATTACAATTAATGAAGAGAGAGAGTCAGATGGACACAGGGCCGTGCCCGAGCTTCTATTCAGCCTATAAATAGGAGTGTTTGGAGCTCTTCCAACTCATCCCTTGGCACACCACCTCTCTCACACTTCACCCACCACCCACCACCATCATAACACCATCATCCACCA
The DNA here is from genome assembly GCF_002127325.2 of Helianthus annuus. Taxonomy (NCBI): domain Eukaryota; kingdom Viridiplantae; phylum Streptophyta; class Magnoliopsida; order Asterales; family Asteraceae; genus Helianthus; species Helianthus annuus. Next base: position 49,327,598 of record NC_035436.2, on the reverse strand, counting down.
CCATCATCCATTGTCCATCATAGAGTGTGTGAGTCGTCTCGGGATCCAAGATTGATTATAAGAGTTCTTGACAATCAAAGGCCATGTTTGCCTAAGTCTCTTACATCACTTGGTGAAGACAAGTGTTTAGTGTAATACTTTTTATTTTTAATCTTTTGCACTTTTTAATTGGTTTTGTATTAATAACTTTAATTACTAGTTTCTTATGTTAAAGATGATTCTTCCTTATCGTTTGTCTGTGGTGTCTTGGCATTATTGTCTATATAAAATAAAAGATTTTCACCATTCATATCTCCACGGTCTATATGGAGGTATGTTAGCTACCTGGTCGGGGGTTAAGGGAACGGTTTGGTAAGAGTCTTGCCATTGTTCAGTGTATAGATCCTACAAAGGACCTGGGTCAAATTTTGTATGACCTCCTTCAATGCCCAAAAGGTATTGGATGGCGGGGGTCCAAACTCTTTGATCCCCTCATAAGTTAAACTACTATTAAAACTTTAACCCATACTTAGGACTGTATCCGTGCTGACTCAGACTACTTAGCTGAGGGTAACGTCGCCTTCAAAAGAGGGGCCTACCACATTATGCATTAATAACTTAATTAATTATCTTTCAATAATCCTACCCTTTAGGATTGTATCCTTGCTGACTCAAACTACTGGGTTGAGGGTAACGTCGCCTTTAAAAGAGGGGTCTACTACAATAACTAAGATAATCTCTTAAACAAGTGCAAAAGTGCGAAAATAATCAAAGGTTACACTACACACGAGTCGGATCCAAATGATTCATCTTGTCTATCTGTTTTTACTTTTATTTTATTTTTCAGCATTTTAGTTAGTTTTATTTTCTTAGTTTAAAACATTTTTCTAACATTTTGATTTGATTAGACGTTGAGGATAAACCAGTACTAAAAGCTCTTGTGTCCTTGGACGACCCCGGTATCTTACCAACACTATACTACGTCCACGATGGGTGCACTTGCCCATATGTGAGTTTAGTGTTAGTAAATATCGTGTTTTATAAATTTAAAACTTGGCTAAAAAGTGTAAAAAGGGCTTAAAATATATACCTAAATTATATTACACCTAACGCATATCAAGTTTTTGGCGCCATTGCCGGGGACACAAGGATTTTAAGAAAGCTTAAAATCGACGGCTTAATCTGTTTTTTAAAACTTTTTCAAAACGTGCGCACATTTTTCTACATTTTAGTTTAGTTTGCATTTACAGTAGCCTGAACACGGGGCCGTGTTCACTGAACACGGGGCCGTGCTGCATATTTTTCATTAAACACCCAGATACAGAGTCTGAACACGGGGTCGTGCTCACTGAACACGCCCCCGTGCTCAACGAGACCAGTAACTTTTATTAAAATGCCCAGATACAAACCCTGAACACGGGGCCGTGTTCACCGAACACGGGGCCGTGTCCAGCCTCTGTTTCCATCTTTATTCTTGTTTTCTGGTCCTGAGGCTCAGTTGTGGTCTGTTGAGTGATCCCTATGGATCAATAATCAGGAGGCTACAACTACACCTATGAGGAGGATGATTACATGAGAGACTATTGCACTAATTGTGGTAACCCGCACCCGGTACAATATTGTAACTTATTTCAACCATCTACTTCATACAACTATTATGAGGAGCCCAGGCACGGGCCATCGACTTCATACACATCCTATGAAGACCAAAGGTATGAACCTTCTCCCTCATACTCATATTTTGATGAACCAAGGTATGAACCTTCATACTCATACCTTGAGGAATCAAGATATGAACCACCACCTTCATATACTTATTATGAGGAACCATGGAATGAACAACCCACCTCATATGAGTACTATGAAGAACAAAATTACGACCCTTATCCATCATATACTTACAATGAAGAACAATGGTATGAACCATCTACTTCATATGAGTACTATGAGGAACCAAGGATCGAACAACCAGATTCAAGCTTTGAGGATCCCGATCCTTTCTCTATCACCGAAGTGACCGATAGGATATTAGAACACATTAAAACTATCGAACGGTGCATAAAAGAATCTCGCGCAAGGGAAGAGGAGTCCCGCGCAAGAGAAGAACTAAATAAAAAACGATAGTTGAAGAGTTAAAAATGGAAGAACAAATAAGTGAAAAACCGACACATGAGCTAAACAACGAAAAAGGTGAGGCCGATAACGTTGAAATCCAAGAAGAGTCTAATTTTGAAGAAATTAATCTCTTGTCACCTTCTTTCGAAAATCATTGTTTAGTACCAACTCATGCTAAGTTTTTAAAAGAGTTAAACACTAACACTAAAATTGAAGAAATGGTAAGTGTTAAGTTAACTAATGATCAAACTTCGCTAATAAAAGAAGACCCTTTTGAAATTAATATTACATCGGTTCCATGTTTTTTTCAAAATTTATTTATTAGTAACGTCACCATTGATAAGGATCTTTGTGTTAACATAATGCCTAATTACATTTTCGAAAAATTAAGTATTAGTGATTTTGCTCCACTTCAAATACCCATTTTTCTATCCAATCAGAGAGTAATAAAATCAATCGGTGTAGTTGAGGACGTCTTGGTTCAAACAAATCAAATGGTTATTCCAACCGACTTTGTCATCCTCGATGACGCTCCTCTAGTGTTGGGAAGACCTTTTGTAAAAACTCACGAAGCTTTGAAAAACCGGAAATTTAATAATCTACCTCTTCAATTAGGGGCATTCAAAAGAAGCATAGATCTTGAGCGTTCAATGAAATATCCTTTTGGCAACAATGACCCCCTAATAAAGTTGAAGATGAGCCACCCGATATAAGTGAAAAGATTGACCACTTTGTTGAAGAAGAGGTCGTCATAGAACAAACCTTTAAAGTTCTTGATCTAGATGAGCCCCAAAATAAGGAGTCTCCTAAAGACCCGCCCCTTGAGCTCAAAGAACTTCCAAAAGGTTTGGAATATGCTTTTCTAGACAAAGATGGTAATTCACCTGTAATTATTTCGTCTAAATTAAATAGTGTAGAAAAAGAAAAATTAATTAGACTTTTGAAAAAACATAAAAATGCGATCGCGTGGAAGCTTGTAGATATAAAAGGAACAAGCCCTTCCATGTGCACGCACAAAATTCTGATGAACGATGACTACAAACTGGTAATACAGCCACAAAGGAGAGTAAATCCAAATGTCCAAGAAGTGGTAAAAAATGAGGTCATCAAAGTACTTGACGCCGGACTTATTTATCCTATCTCCGATAGTCCATGAGTGAGTCCCGTCCAAGTAGTCCTAAAGAAATGAGGTATGACGGTAATAACTAATGAAAAGAATGAATTAATACCAACAAGAACCGTCACAAGATGGAGAGTATGCATAGACTATAGGCGATTAAATGAAGCAACAAGGAAAGACCACTTTCCTTTGCCCTTCATTGATCAAATGTTAGAACGACTAGCCGGTCATAAATTTTACTGTTTCTTGGATGGTTTTTCAGGTTACTTTCAAATTCCAATAGCACCTGAAGACCAAGAAAAGACAACTTTCACATGCCCCTACGGAACTTTTGCTTATCAACGCATAACATTCGGTCTATGTAATGCCCCTGCAACATTCCAACGTTGCATGGTGGCCATTTTCCATGATATGATAGAAAAGACAATGGAAGTCTTCATGGACGACTTTTCTATCTTTAGAGATTCATACGACCAATGCCTCGATAACCTCGAACGAATGCTATCCCGATGTGAGGAAACTAACCTCGCCCTTAACTGGGAAAAATGCCATTTCATGGTAACAGAGGGAATAGTACTCGGTCACAAGATCTCGAGCGAAGGAATGGAAGTTGATCGAGCAAAAATAGACACAATTTCTCGATTACCTCCACCCTCCTCCGTTAGAGCAATCAGAAGTTTCTTAGGACATGCCAGATTTTATAGACGGTTTATCAAAGACTTTTCGAAAATTTCAAGACCTCTAACAAAATTACTTGAAAAAGATGCGCCTTTCATCTTCGACAAGGATTGCAATCAAGCATTTCTAACCCTCAAGGAAATGCTAGTCAATGCACCTATCATGATAGCGCCCGATTGGAAATTACCTTTCGAAATCATGTGTGATGCAAGTGACTTTACCGTCGGAGCAGTCTTGGGACAAAGAAAAGAAAAGCATTTCCACCCGATTTATTATGCTAGTAAAACACTTAATGATGCACAAGAGAATTACACAACCACTGAAAAAGAATTACTAGCTGTGGTATTTGCTTTTGATAAATTTCGTTCTTACCTTGTTCTTTCTAAAACTGTAGTCTATACAGATCATGCAGCTATCTGATACCTCTTCAAGAAACAAGATGCAAAACCCCGTTTGATCAGGTGGATTCTACTCCTCCAAGAATTTGATATTGAAATCAAAGACAAAAGAGGGGCAGAAAACACAGCAGCAGTCATCTTTCGCGCCTAGAAGACCCAGCTTTGGAGGCAACCAGGGACGAGCAAATCAACGAAAAATTTCCAACAGAGTCCCTAGAAATGACGGAATGTAGACAAGAACCATGGTATGCCGACTACGCTAACTACTTAGCTAGCGGTATAGTCACCAAAGGATGGCCACATCACCAAAGAAAGAAATTCTTTGCTGATGTAAAGCATTACTTTTGGGAAGACCCTTATTTTTTCAAAATATGTGCCGACCAACTCATCCGAAGGTGCGTACATGGCAGCGAAGCACGAAGAATTCTCCGCCATTGTCATGAAGGTCCATATGGAGGACATCATGGTGCCGCTAGTACCGCACGAAAGGTATTTGATTCAGGATTTTATTGGCCAACCATTTATAAAGATGCGCAAAGTCTTGTCAAGACATGTGATGCTTGCCAAAGATCAGGTAATATTTCTTCCAAAAACGAAATGCCACAAAATGGCATTCTCGTTTGTGAAATTTTTGATGTGTGGGGACTCGATTTCATGGGACCTTTCCCACCGTCAAAAGGAAACAAATATATACTTGTGGCAGTCGATTACTTGTCTAAATGGGCCGAGGCCGAAGCACTTCCAACAAATGATGGAAGAGTAGTGGTAAGATTTCTGAAAAAATTATTCTCTTGTTTTGGAACACCTAAAGCATTAATAAGTGATAGAGGTACCCATTTTTGTAACCATCAACTCGAAAAAATCTTAACAAGATATGGGGTCTATCACCGGGTCTCAACAGCATATCACCCTCAAACAAACGGACAAGCCGAAGTGACTAATAGAGGTTTAAAACGAATACTTGAAAAAACCGTAGGTTTAAATAAAAAGGAATGGGCTGATAAATTAGATGATGCTTTATGGGCTTTTCGAACTGCTTATAAAACCACTATAGGCACAACCCCATATAAGCTCGTCTATGGAAAAGGTTGTCATTTGCTAGTAGAAATTGCCCACAAGGCAATAAAAAATGTAAACTTGGATTTAGAAGTTGCAAGCAAAAATCGATTTTGTCAAATAAATGAATTAGACGAATTAAGGAATTATGCATACTCTAACTCGAAAATTTATAAGGAAAGAATGAAAAATTTACACGACAGATATATTAAACCTAATGAATTTCAAGTAGGAGATCTGGTTCTATTGTTTAATTCACGACTTCGATTATTTCCGGGTAAACTAAAATCTAGGTGGTCAGGACCTTTTCCATCACCCATATTTTTCCTCACGGTGCAGTAGAAACTAAATCTCGGAATGGAATTCGATTCAAATTCAATGGCCAACGGCTGAAACTCTATCAAGGATCCATTGAGGATGAAGAGGAAGAGATCTCGCTTCAAACGGTCGACGAATAGAGGCATCCACATCATACCTTGTATGTTACGAACAAGTGGGTAAACATCGAATTCGGTAAGTCTTTTGACCAAGTTTTTGGGAAAACAAGGCACTCACACGAGCACTAAAAAACAAAAAACTTTGCTTGGCACGGGGCCATGTCCGCGCAACTGTCGGGATAAAACCCTCTTTTCTTATCAGTTATACCATTCCACACGCCCCGTTTCCCCGAAAAACGCTCTGGTCCAGGCGATTTTCCGCAGATTTTCGACGTCTCCTCTCATTCTAACAACATCAAGGTATGATTCTATCATCATTAGTAGTTAGATTAGTTACTTGCATGTAGTTAAAACATCAAAAATTTTGGGAAAATCTAGGGTTCTTAAAGTTCATCCAGATCAAACCTCAAATTTTTGCAATAATCTGTTAGCATTAGTTTAGATTAGTGTAATGGGAAGTAAATACACTTGTATTGTTGATAGATTTGGCCGATTTCTCATGAAAACCCCAAACCCTTGTTTTTGAACCGAAAAAGATGAAATGGAAAGGGTAAACGGTTTGTTTTTGGAAAAACGGCACTTGGGGTTTCATTTTCGGGGGAAACCGCACCTACTTGGCCAAAAATTTTCAGATTTTCGGGACCGGGTCGAAAAATGCAATTTTTGAGTAACAGATGCCTGGACACAGGGTCGTGCCCACTGAGCACGGGCCGTGTCCAGCTCACTGTTTGCAGTTTCTTCCGAAAATCTCACTGTTGCGTGCTAACTTTTGGTGTATTCTTTCAGATGTCAAAGAAGTTCACAAGATTCAACGCGAATGAGCTCGATGCTAGAGCCAGATATGACACGCTGTTGGTGCATACATCTGTCGACTTCGTCTTGTATCGAGTCTAGAGTATAATAGGTTAGGTTAGATCAGGGCACGTGAATCAAGAAATTATGTTTAGGAGTGATTTCGCTCCAAATGACATTTTGTCATTAGGAGCGAAACCTCTATGTTCTGATTTCGCCCGAGAGTGTAACAAGTGATTTCGCTCATGTTGTAAATGCTGATTCCGCTCCTGTTGACCTTACATGTTGGAGCGAAATCAGTTCATCTATACAAAGGGTGTCAGTTGGAGCGAAATTAATATAGTAGTTAGGGTGATTGTCTTCCGGTGAGCCACGAAGTGCTGCCGAAGTGTTGACTCGGTTGTAAACGTCATCAAAATCAATAGAATCAACAATTTAAAGTGAATACTCGGTGAATTGAACCTGATTTGTCTGTTTCCGCCTTTCAAATCAGGAAAAGTTCTTCTGATAGACTCAATTGGGTCCGAATCCGATCCTACAAGTGGTATCAGAGCTAAAGAGGAAGAGCTCTTGCCAATTCAGCCGAAAATTCTGTTTTTCTACACCTTCTACACTGTCTTTTGCAAATTGACCAGGAAAAAGTTGTCCAATTGATCTAAGTTTTGCACGGTTTGCTCGGAATTGTAATCTAACAAAGCCTTGAAAGTTTCATCAGCTAATTCGAATTATAACTGGACTTAATTGTAATTTCGCTTGAAATGGGTTCGTGAAAATATGACTTCAGTTCTGATTTCGCTCGAAGTTTTAGTTTAATTCCGCTCCAAATCGTAATTTCGCTCCAGAGTTCATTCTGATTCCGCTCCAAAGTTATTGGGTGATTTTGCTTCTGATTACTTTGTTGATTTCGCTCCAGATTACACTCTGATTTCGCTCCTGATCATCTTCGTGATTTCGCTCTTGTTAAACTGGTTAATTCCGCTCCAAACAGTAATCTCACTTAAATAGTTGATTTCGCTTGAACCAAGATTGTTTTGTGAAATTGTTGAAATCTGAAAAATGGACGAAGAATTTTACAATGCATTCGCTACTCCGGTTACCCAGATGAGTATTGCACAGAACACAATGCTTGAAAACGAAACGGGAACAATGCAAAAACTGCCCAAACTCATGAACATTGAAGAATATAAGGGTTGGGAAGGTCGTTTCGAGAACTGGGTACAAGCAAACTATCTAGATGCTTGGGAATGTGTGGAAACTAAGTATGTGAGACCGACAAATGATGATGAGGAGATTATTTCTCTTAAAGATCTGAGTGCTGAAAACAAAAAGAAATACAAAGATGAGAAGATGATGTTGAATCTGCTACAACAAGTTGTAAAGGAAGACATTATGGATTATTGCAACACAACGGAAGTTCTTATTCAATTTGGAAAGCGTTGCGATCAAAGTTTGTTGGTAGTCAGGAGATGGTCAAGAACAAGAAATCACTTCTGAAGAAAGAGTTTGACTTGTTTCGAGGGTTGAAAAATGAAAGCACAAAGCAAATTATTGAAAGATATTGCAATCTTTTAGCCAACATGAGAAGATTAAGCATCGAACAAGATAATGAAGAATTGATTGAAAAACTTGCAGATGCGTTGCCACACGAAACATGGGGCACATATCTGATGATGCTCAGAAACAAGAAAGGATTCAACACGCTCACATTGAGTAAATTCATTGAGAAGCTGGAAGCTCAAGAGATGGAGCAACGAAAAATTATTCGAATGAAAGATTTCGATGGTGAACAGGATATTGGATTGTATTACAAAGCAGGGGTGAATGAGAAATCCACTAATTTATCTCCAAAAGTGGAAACTGCTTACAATGCCAAGAATTCAACTGGAAGTTCATCAAAAGGATCAAGCAGCTACACAAGTTTTTCATCATTTCCATCATCTGATCCGAATATTTCAGCAACAAAGAACGGACGAAAACTTCAGTGCAATATTGTTTTAAATCTTGAGAATGATCAAGAATATTCAGATGAAGTTGCTAAAAATCAAATGTCTTTATTGGGAATGGTTTTAGAATCTTACAGTTGTTTTGTTGCAGGTCGTATCGGGAATCCAATGCTAACAAAGGAGGATTACGACCAGATAGATGCTGAAGAGATGGAGCTGATGGACATAAAATGGTGTTTGGCCAGCGTGTTAAGGAGAGCTGAGAAATTCAAGCAGATTATGGGGAGAGATGATCTTCGTGAGGCTAACGTTTCTACTTTAGGTTTTGATAAATCTAAAGTCACTTGTTTTCGTTGCAGGGAGAAAGGTCACTTCAAGAGGGAGTGCACTAACCGCGAAGCAAGTGGAGCTCAGAATCCTTTCAACAACAAAAATGATTACTACCGAAAAGCCATCTACCATCAAGTTGCTCAACAACCATCTCAACAACATCAACATCAATCACAAACTGCACATGGAAGAAGTGTGATTGAAGATTCTGGAAAGAGAGCTTGTGTGGTTAATCAAGATGAAAAGAAACCATTCAACTGGGATAAATATGTCTCAGCTGATGGAAAAGCTTGTTTGATCGATCAAGATGATGAAAAGCTACCCGAGGGTTTTAGCTGGGAGAATTTTACTTGGGATGATTATATTCCTGATCAAGCCACAGCCTATACAGCTCACAAAGCTTTCGTTGCCAGAATTGAAGAAGATAGTGATGATGATGATGGAACTGAGTACTATGCTAGACAAATGGCACAACATCTGAAGATGATGGCAGAAAGTGACAGTGAAGATGAGAAGGCAAAGAAGAAAAAGAAAAAGGTAAAGACACCGGTGAGTAATGATGATGAGACAGTACCGGTGATTAGAAGAAAAGTGAAAGAAGTTCCAAGGTTTGAGATTAATGAAGAAGCTGTTGCAAAGAAAAGTCCAGTAACTTGTGAAAATTGTGAAGCTGTAAAGAAACAGAACAGTTCATTGATCCACAACATGAACAGATTGAAAGAATCATATGATGTGTTGAACAAGGCAATGAATATGTACAACGACACAAGTGAAGAACAGGCTACAGCAATGAAAACACTTCAGGGAGCGTTCAAGGTCAAGCAGAAAGTTGTGAACAACTATATCGAGAAGTATGCTGTTCTTGAACAGAAACTGGAACTTCAGAGGATTGAAACTGAAAGAGTTAATCGTTTGTTGAAAAGTTACTCATGTTCGTCTTATGTCATTGACAGGATTTATCCGACAGCTGAAAGCTTGAAGGCATTTAGGACAATGATGTAACCGAAGAAAAGAAAGTTTCTGAAGAAAAGGCTCCTGAGAAGAAAGTTGAAAAGAAGAAGAGTGACACGAAGAAAGAGACAGCATCTGGTAAGAAACAAGGTGTCAGATACAACAAGTGTCCACCCCCGCTGGAAAATGGATATTTGGCTAGAAATCCAAATGATGAAAGAGTCAAAAAGGCAACAAACTTACAGTGGGAGTCGGAGTCGTCGGTCAATCTACCAGAAAACATTGATGTCACGTTTACATCATCAGACACTGATCAACAATCTCAATTGATGAAGATAGTGGTGGATCATGTGTTAGATAATGATGAGACAGAGGAGTCAAAGTCGGAGTCTAGTTCAGAGTCAAAGTCTGAGTCCAGCACTCCGGGTCAAACAGAAAAACAGGGCAAAATAGTTTATGACAAAGAATTCCTGTTATCAAAATCTAATTTGAGTGATGAAACATTTAAAGTGGCTTATACTTTGAATGATTCTGACAAATTATATTCTGATGAGGAATTTCCAATAAGAGGTGTCAAAACCGAACTGATAAACAAGGTTTTCAAACTCACAGAAATTAATATTTATGGAATAAAAGACTTATGTCTTAATGAAAAACCTAAAAAATACACCTCAAGAGTTCAACAGAGATTAAACAAGAAAAAAGGTTACAGTTCTGGTTCTGGTTTCCAAAAGAAATCAAACCATAACGGTAATTTCAAAAGGAAAGGTCTTGGTTTTACTCCAACAGAGGAACAGAAAAATGAAAAATATATTCGTGATTTTAAATCCAGGATGACATTTGTTTCAGGAACATCATCTGAAGAAGAAGAAAAGAAAGCATTCTGGAGGCAGTCAAACAATAAGTTCCTTGCAAAGAAGCAAGATGATATGAAAAAGATGGCTGAGCAGAAGAAAGATATGAGAACCTGTTTCCAATGCAACACTGTTGGACATATTGCCAGAGATTGTTCTAAGGCAATACAATCAAAACAGGGAGTATCTCGTAAACTCAAAGAGAAAGTGGTTGAGTTTAAACCACCGATTGATAGAACTAAACTGTTTAAAAACTCTACTTTTGAAATTGGTGAATGTTCGAACAAGTTTTATCAAAAGAAAGCTAAATCTAACAACCAAAAATGGGTTGTTAAGAAAGCTGTTGAAAGCTCTAGTGATGATTCTGATAGATCAAAATCAGAGGAGCTATCTTCTGGCGATGAAACTGACTCCTTAAAGTCAGTTGAGCCACATATTGTTTCAAAATGTGAAGCTATTTTGAAAGTTGAGAAGTCAGTGCCGATGGTGAATGATGACAATTTTCCATCACTTCGGGCTGACAATTATAAGAAGAAAATTGTAAAAGTTGAGATTTCTAACCAATTTTATAATGATAAGCAGGATTTTGATGCTGAAAAGGTCTTTAACCCCAAGGTAAAACATATCTTTGGTAAGATGATTGATCAAAAAGTCAAAGGGGTTAAAGAATTTTATGAGAAGAAGAGGAAAGTTAAGAAACCGAGTGTTGATGACTCGGTGACACCCAAGGCTGGTCAGGCTTGGGTGGATATTTTCTTTGACTAAAAAAACCTGACTTGCCGGAGCTCCCAGGTTGGTAAGCGAGGAGCATGAATCGGCATCTTTCTTGAGAAATTTAATATGGTAATGTCATCATACAAACGGTAAAAGGTTTGTTTGTGTTTTACTTACAAGTGGTAAGAGATTGATTGTGCATTATTGCAAATGGTAAATCAAGGACATTAATTTGTACTTGGATTTTCCTACAAGTGGTTGAAAGACAATATGATGAACCACATCCCCGAACCTACAAATAGTATACCTACAAGTGGTAAAATCAACTAAACTTATGGGAAAAACCATTTTGATTAAAACAAACTTAAGTGTTTTGAAATCTAAATAAGAAAATAGTTTGTTGATAGGGGGAGTTCTGATTGTTTATGCCAAGTGAATGGCAAATTGATGCGATTTGATATCAATTGTTATGTTCTGTATAGTTTGTTTTCAATTTTCTTTAATATGTTTGCATTTTAAGGGGAGTAGAAAATTTCAGAAAATCCAAAAACATTAAGAAAATTCGAAAAAGTCAAAAACATGATAAAATGCAAAATGAGTTTTTATTGCATAAAAGAGGAAATGATAGTACATCAGTGGACTATCTCAACACGCTAAAGAAATGTAAAGTTAAAAATGTGATAAACAATCTCACTGCGGATGTGTCGGTAGGTTTTTACACACTTAGTAAATTGTGACGAGATATAAACCTAAAAATTCAAACTTGCTTATTTTGTGGGTAAGAACTTCTTGGATATATAGGTAACCCCTGAAATCTTGTTTGAAAGGTCCCTTATTCTGAGATACTAGGTCTTTATGGATATATAGGTAACCCCTGCAAATGCTTTGAAATATAAGCTCGCCCTCAGCAAGTTGATGAAACAATAAAATTGATAGTCACTGTTGTTGTAACAAGAGATCCTCTAAAGGGGACACACCAAAAGTCGAAGCCGTCATCTCTTTGCGTATACGGAAGTATCGACCTGAGCTCTCACGGCCCTCGCAATTTAACCCCTTTACAGATATCATATGTGGTATACTCACCTGTAAGACTGAATATTGGGATCTGGATACGGGAGTATATTCAAGTGGTTGGACACACGAATAAGTTTAAGTAATTAAGACACTAATTACGTATCTCGGATCAGTTGAAATTTGTGTGAAAATTTAAGAGGACAAACATACTGACAATCTAGATGAATTGTTTAGAGCTTAAAATGAAATCAAGCTTAACGATGTTGGTGATGTATCTCAAAAACTGATATGATCCTCTTGCACGAACTCGCAAAAAATATTGTCTGTAAATATTTTATTTCTGCATTTTGTTTTTTAAGAAAAACCAAAAAGATTTTAGGTATGTTTTAGCATAAATTTTCAAAAATTCAAAAAGATTTTCGACAACTGGTGTTGAAGAGCTGATTTTCAAAATTCCAAGTGATAAACTTGATGAATTGGTTTGGGAGAGTGTGTCTTGATAGTTTATATCATACAAGTGGTCATCAAAAGACTTAAATATATTTCTCCACAAGTGGTTCATCAGAAACGATTTGATAGAACAGTTTGTGATCGGATCTACAAGTAGTGTTTGAATGCTTAAATGTTTGTAAAATCTTATGTTTGAGGTAGAGATTGTGCAGATAACCTGAGCTGTAGGAGAGCCAGGTCACGATCTTGGTATGGAATCTGATCCTGTGAAAGCCAGACTGTGATCCCAGCTGATTGAGAGGGGGAGTCTGAATGACAAAGAGCTAGGTTCTAATCCAGAAATTAATTCTGCTGATTTGAAGGGGGAGTGCATGTTGTTACTGATGAATTAGTAGATGTCAACATCCAAGAGGAGGAGTTTGTTGAAGATAAAGTTGAAGAAGCAGTGAGAGCAAGTGCTGATCCTGGAACTGTATTTGCGCAATAGAGATTGAAAAAAGAAGATAAAGATTGAGGATGCTTACAACATCAAAAACTTCAAAAAGAAGCTCAGAAGACTGATAAAGACTGAAGTTTGAGAAGACTCGACACTGAAGACTCGTCAACATCTGAGGGGGAGTCTGTTGGTGCATACATCTGTCGACTTCGTCTTGTATCGAGTCTAGAGTAGAATAGGTTAGATCAGGGCACGTGAATCAAGAAATTGTGCTTAGGAGTGATTTCGCTCCAAATGACATTTTGTCATTAGGAGCGAAACCTCTATGTTCTGATTTCGCCCGAGAGTGTTACAAGTGATTTCGCTCATGTTGTAAATGTTGATTCCGCTCCTGTTGACCTTACATGTTGGAGCGAAATCAGCTCATCTATATAAAGGGTGTCAATTGGAGCGAAATTAATATAGTAGTTAGGGTGATTGTCTTCCGGTGAGCCACGAAGTGCTGCCGAAGTGTTGACTCGGTTGTAAACGTCATCAAAATCAATAGAATCAACAATTTAAAGTGAATACTCGGTGAATTGAAACTGATTTGTCTGTTTCCGCCTTTCAAATCAGGAAAAGTTCTTCTGATAGACTCAATTGGGTCTGAATCCGATCCTACACACGCTTCAAACAAGACCCGAAGAATACCCAAGGCAAGCATGCACGGACCTCTTAGCCATGGTGAACCAACTTGACCGGTTCAACAACCTCGTTACCGGCCCACTAAGGGTTGCCCTAACCACTCGACTACGATCGGTACACGAGTGCACCATGGAGTTCTACAGCACCTTCACTTTTAACTCAAGGTGCGACCCTTTCGACAATGAGGGTGTTGCATTTCGGTGTGGTGGAACTAGGTACTCGATCTCTATGGCGCAATTCGGGGCAATAGTGGGGCTGTATACGGAGGAGGATTCGGGAAGTGAAGAAAACACCGGGGGAATGCGAGAGTTGGATGAAAATGAATGCCAAGCCGCATGGGCTCAGATTGGTGATGGGTTCTACAATCCGAGCAGTACTAAGAGCACTAAGCTAAGGGATCCGCTCTACCGCTACATTCATAGGCTCCTTGCTTACTCTCTTAGTCAGAGGCATGACAGCAGCGGCGTTGTTGGGTTGAGAGATTTGGTAGTCCTCCACTGCATTCACACCCGAAGACCCCTCGATGTTCCATTCCTCCTACTCCGGAACATGCATCTGAACGGGCTTGCTCATGCACCAACCCCTATTTTCTACGATGGATGGGTGTACCGCCTCTTCAAGCACTTCACGCGCATACCTAGGTCTTTTGAAAGGAGCCCATGGTCAGGACGGGTTGATATACACATTTGTCGCTCCATGAACCTAATCTATGAGGCGGAAGACGGGTCGGTAAGTTTTCAGAGGATGCAAGGTCATGCATGGAACCCGCAAGAGGCGCTAGTCCTTCACGCTCCACCTCCCCAATACCAGTACCAACCCCACGGTGAACCGGGCCAGTCCTCCTCACAAGGAGGTGGTTTTCCTAACTTTCAGAGTTTACATGATCTTTTGCAGGAAAACCTTATGTGCACCAGGAACACCTACAACCTCGCCAACAACACATACCACCGGATCGGAGCCATTGAAAGGAACATCACCGATATCCAAGATGACATTGGCAGCATCCGGGAGTATATGGCGGGGCATGGGGAAGGAGGTGATGACAGTGACGAAGACATGGACTAGGCGGGTGGAGCAGAAGTAGGAGCAGCTGGTTGGTGATCCTACAGGTTAAAATTCCCTTTCTATCGAACAGTTTCCGACCTGCGTGCCGAAGTGTTGAACAATTTACTTTTCCTAACTTATTTTTATTTTCTGCTTTTGTTGTTAACTTGATGGTTTGGATGTTTAACTTGGTAATTTAGGACGTTTGGTATTGTTTGGTGTGGTATTTACTGATAAAACAGGTACAAACGAGGCTTAGAGTGCTAAACATTAGTACTACTAAAGCCAGAACAGGAAAATCGGAGAAAGAAACTTGTTTTTGGGCCTTGCAGACTGTCCATATGGGGTCGTGTCCGGCCGACACGCCCCCGTGCCCACCTCCCAGACCTGCTGTTTGTTTAATTTCTGCAGATTTTTTGCCAGACACGGGGTCGTGCCCAGCCAACACGCCCACGTGTCCATCTTCTGTAAGTTTTCGTTACTGGCAGTTGAACACGGGGTCATGTCCAACCGACACGGGGCCGTGTCCAGAATGCCAGTAACCAAAAATTTTGCTTTTAACACCATTTTACACATTCAATCAACCTAAAAACTTATTTTTGGGACACATTGAGGACAATGTGTAATTTAAGTGTGGGGGGATGCTAAAACCTTGAATCTTGCAAGTCCTAATAACAAGCCTTACACAAAACTCTATTGAAACCGCTAATCACCCCAAATTTTTTTTTTTAAATTTTCATTTTTTTTACTTGTCTAAGTTTAAGTTGGAAATTCAAGTTCTAATAAGGTTATATTTTTTTAAATTTACAACCAATAGCGTCGTGATAAAAAGAACCAACATAAGAAAATTATGAAAAGGCATGACAAACTTAGTTAAAATTTTATTATATATACTTGATCACATAAAAAACCCTTTCCCACAAAAGTGAGTTTTGAGCCTTTATCGAGCATACAAATACATATCTTTACACTAAATGCTCATTTTTCGTTTCTTGTGTGAATAGCCGCTTGGTTCGTACGACTCTAGAACTTGCCACAACAATACATTCCCGGTCCTTACCAACTTAAACCCGAGTAAGTAAATGATGGAGGCATTAGGACTAACCCTTTTTCTTTCTACACCATTATTTTTCATTTTTTTTTTACCACCTACCCAAAATCCCCCTAGTTAACCCCTTTGAGCCTAAACCTTTTCATTTCTTAACCCAAAACAATCACCCTTTTTACCCACCTAAACCTTTTTATTTTTAAACCTTTCTTTTAGTAACAACGTTCGGTTTTCTAATGACTCTTTCAAAATATATATATATATATATATATATATTGATGAAACCAAACAAACAAACAAGTTCATCAAAAATAACTTTGTTTGAAACAATTGGTTCATCAAAATAAAATAAAAATGTGAAAAATAAAAAGTCCTCCAAAAACCGACGTTTGTTACGCTTTTCTCCCTTTTACTAACCACTAACCCAACCACCCACCTTTAGCCCAAGTCTAACCCTTCACCCAAAAAGTCCTCTTGATATTTATAAAGGTATATAGTTAAAAAGGAGGAGGATTGATTGCTTGGCAAGCTTATGGTAGAAGTAAGTTCCATGCCGCTCTCGAGAGATTCACCAAAAATACACCTTCGGCCGAGTGTTGAGTGATTCCCCGTGAGGTATGTGAACTTGTATATAAATGGAATTTTAAAGAGGTATGTTATGCCCTAATAAACAATTTATCTTATGAAATGTTTTTAATAAATCATGATGAATAGGATTGTAAATAAATAAAAATAAAACCTAAATGATCTTGGACATCCCGACACTCTATGACAAGCCAAAAAACCTTCTCTTCTACCCATTCCATTTGGGAGTGAATAAAGCCACATTATAAAGAGTTTTGCTTGAGGACAAGCAAAGATTCAAGTGTGGGGGTATTTGATGTGCACAAAATGCAACATATAAATTACATCAATTGTGGCTTAAAACTAACCCTTTTTTAGTACTAATATTGGAAAAAGTGTGCTTTTGTCTTCCTTTTGTATTTTCAGGATTAAATGAGCTCAAAATAACAAAAGAAGCAAAAAGACAGCAAAAACTAACATAAATACAAGAAAAGGAACAAAAGCCCCCCCCCCCCGACAGCATCTTCCCAAGCAAAACAAAGAAGACATAAGACTGAACACGCCCCGTGCTCAGTGAGCACAGGGCTGTGCCCAAGTGCCAGCAGAAAAGACAAACTCATAGAAGCTTCTGTTGCCCACCACGGGGCCGTACCCAGCGGACACGGGGGCGTGGTAAACTTCCTGCAAGCGCATTTATTGTAATTGCGAATTACAATTAATGAAGAGAGAGAGTCAGATGGACACGGGGCCGTGCCCAGCGGACACTGGGCCATGCCCGAGCTTCTGTTCCGCCTATAAATAGGAGTGTTTGGAGCTCTTCCAACTCATCCCTTGGCACGCCACCTCTCTCACACTTCACCCACCACCCACCACCATCATAACACCATCATCCACCACCATCATCCATTGTCCATCATAGAGTGTGTGAGTCGTCTCAGGATCCAAGATTGATCGTAAGAGTTCTTGACAATCAAAGGCCATGTTTGCCTAAGTCTCTTACATCACTTGGTGAAGACAAGTGTTTAGTGTAATACTTTTTATTTTTAATCTTTTGCACTTTTTAATTGGTTTTGTATTAACGACTTTAATTACTAGTTTCTTATGTTGAAGGTGATTCTTCCTTATCGTTTGTCCGTGGTGTCTTGGCATTATTTTACTGTCTATATAAAATAAAAGATTTTCACCATTCATATCTCCACGGTCTATATGGAGGTATGTTGGCTACCTAGTCGGGGGTTAAGGGAACGGTTTGGTAAGAGTCTTGCCATTGTTCAGTGTATAGATCCTGCAAAGGACCTGGGTCAAATTTAGTAGGACCTCCTTCAATGCCCAAAAGGTATTGGATGGCGGGGGTCCAAACTCTTTGATCCCCTCATAAGTTAAACTACTATTAAAACTTTAACTCAGCTACTTAGGACTATATCCCTGCTGACTCAGACTACTTAGTTGAGGGTAACGTCGCCTTCAAAAGAAGGGCCTACCATATTATGCATTAATAACATAATTAATTATCTTTCAATAATCCGACCCTTTAGGATTGTATCCTTGCTGACTCAAACTACTGGGTTGAGGGTAACGTCGCCTTCAAAAGAGGGGCCTACTACAATAACTAAGATAATCTCTTAAACAAGTGCAAAAGTGCGAAAATAATCAAAGGTTACACTACACACGAGTCGGATCCAAGTGATTCATCTTGTTTATCTGATTTTACTTTTATTTTATTTTTCAGCATTTTAGTTAGTTTTATTTTCTTAGTTTAAAACCTTTTTCTAACATTTTGATTTGATTAGACGTTGAGGATAAACCGATACTAAAAGCTCTTGTGTCCTTGGACGACCTCGGTATCTTACCAACACTATACTACGTCCACGATGGGTGCACTTGCCCATATGTGTGTTTAGTGTTAGTAAATATCGTGTTTTATAAATTTAAAACTTGGCTAAAAAGTGTAAAAAGGGCTTAAAATATATACCTAAATTATATTACACCTAACGCACATCAGTGTGTGTGTTAGGTAAGATGTTGAGGAGATAGGTGGCGGTTTCGAGGGCAAAATGCCATAAGTGGGTTGGTAGAGAAGCATGAGCAAGTAAGGTACGAACCATGTTATTTATTGTGCGGATTTTTCTTTCGGCTTTACCATTTTGGGAGGACGTGTAGGGACATGAGAGGCAATAGAGGATGCCATTGGTGGTGAAAAAAATTTTAAAAAGAGGAGTTAACATATTCACGTCCATTGTCGCATTGAAATGTTTTAATGGTTCGTTCAAATTGGGTTTTGATTGTAGACGCAAATTGTTGAAAAGATGAGAAAACTTTGGATTTGTTTGCAATTGGATAAGTCCACAAAAAATTAGAATAGTCGTCTAAGAACAACACATAATATTTGTGACCACCTGAGCTAATAATAGGAGAAGTCCACACGTCACTATGTATAATATCAAATGGTTGAATAGTAAAATTATTTGAAGCAAAACATGGTAACCGAATACTTTTACCAAAAACACAAGACTGGCATACATTATTATGAAGTTTATCAAAAACAATAGAACTAGAAGTTTTTAACGATTGCAAAGAAGAACGTCCAAGATGGCCTAGACGGTGATGCCAGAGTTGTGTGGAGATAGCAGCAAGAGCAGTTGGCTGAGATGGAGATGACCCGAGCACCAGAGGGTAAAGATCACCGCTGCTGTTGCATCTGAGGAGCGGTTTCTTGGTCTTGTAATTCTTCACAAGAAAACCAAATGGGTCAAATTCCACAGCAACAGAATTATCCGTGGTAAAGCGACGCACGGATATTAGGTTTTTGACAATTTTAGGTGAACATAGGACGTTTTTAAGGATAAATGGTGGGAAGGGTTTGGGAAGGTATTTTGTGCCCTGTCCTAATACCGGAATGGTGTCGCCATTACCTACAATAATTTTGTGAGACACGCACGAATTAGAAAAAGAATGGTAGTTACCTGATTCATGAGATGCGTTATACGTCGCTCTCGTGTCCATATACTGAGTGGGGTCAGGCTGCTGCAAAGACATGGTGTACAAGGCTTGCTCGATGTCCGTTGGACTGTAGGCAGTGTGAGCTTGAGAAGGGCGTGGGCCAAGAATGCCTAAACTTTGGGCTGAATTATTATTGGGCCGATTTGTAGTGGGATACGGGCATGGTGGTATGGGCTAGTAGGCTTGTGGAGATGGGCCGAATGATGGATATGGGTCGTAGGGTGGATTGGGCCAAGGGTTGTAGAACTGATTTGGCCAGTAGTTAGCTGAGCGGCCTCTACCGTATGCGTCGCGTCCCCTGCCACGTCTGCCCGACCGACCGCGACCCCTGCCGCCGGTCCGGTCATCTTGCAGGTTCATGTCAGATGATGTCGCACACTGTGTGGTGGCGGTGAGAGCCGAACCAGCCGCTTTGGAAGCATGTAAAGCTTGTTCGGCTTTACGTCTTTCGACTTGAATGATTTTGGAGCGAGCAGTGTAGAAAGACGGCAATGGGTCCTGTTGTTGTAAGATGGTGGCGATACCATCATATTCTTCATTCAAACCAGCAATTAACTGAAGCACAAGGCGATCACTGTCCACAGGAGCATTAACGTTGGCAAGTTGATCGGCCAAGACTTTGAGTTCTTGGCAGTAGGCGGACACGTTCGGGAAGCCGTCAAGCCTGGTGTTTGAAAATTTGTGCATGAGATGAATCGCACGAGCGCTCTTGTTATCATGAAAAAGATTTTCGATGGCAACCCAGGCGTCGTATGTAGTGGCAGTTTTGTTAATGATGGTGTGTAAGAGATCGTTTGAGATCGTGTTGTATATCCATTGTAGGACAATGGCATCCAGCCACTCCCAATCGTTCGACTGTTTGGTGGTTTCGGTGGAAGAAGAAGTGGTTTCCGGTTTGTTTTTGATATGATCATAGACAAGGCAGGCTTTATAGTGAAGTTTGAAAAGGGTTGCCCAAGAGTTGTATTGGCCGGACTCGATTTCAAGGGTAATGGGTATAACGGTTTTGATGTTGGTAATGGTGGTGGCAGGGTGAATCTTGGATTCAATGGTAATAGGGGAGGCGTTGTTTGAGCCTGTCATGGTGGCGGCAGAAGCAAAAGAGAAGGGGAGGGTGCGCCGCAGAGGGATTAGAGAAAAAAGAGGAGAGGATCGATGAAGGGTGATACCATGAAAGAATAGGTTCCTTACCTTCTCTATTGATAATCATAACTATAAATAATACAATGGGTTCCACTATTTTTGGTACAAATATTTACAGATTGATACATATAATCGTTGCTTAATATATATGCTATTAGACGTGACCGTCTACGTGACGGATCATCCCCAAAGGACTACTATTCTCCACACCCACTAGCCTCAACTCTACTTAGATGGCACATCAACCACTTTTCCTTATTTCACTTTATTTCATCACAAGGAATTGGTTTAGTTCTATGAACTTCACATAACTTTATTTTTTTGTGGTTTTTATTTTAAAGCAAATATATAAAAAAGAGTAAACTGCCAAAATAGTCTCTGAGGTTTGGTCACTTTTGTCACTATAGTCCAAAACTCAAACCTTTTGAATCTGAGTCCATGTGGTTTCAATTATGTTGTCATTTTCATCCAAAAGCAAAATCTGGACTGGTTTTTTCAGTTAACATCCAGTTTTTTAGTCTTTTTCCTCCCTTTTAATGAAGGGCAAAATGGTTAGATTTTTTTTAATTTTTTATAATAAAATGTTAAAAGACCATTTCACCCTTCATTAAAAGAGAGGAAAAAGACATAAAGTTAACTGAAAAATCTGACTAGATGTAACACCCGACTTAAATTATTGAATTTTAGTTATAAAATAAAGGCTTTTTAAGACAAAACGCATATTTAACAAAACATAGTTAAGTTACACAAGTTTAGTGGATTAACATAAGTAACCACTTAGTTCAAGGATTTCACAACTACTAGAGTTTACAAAAGAAGAAACATCGTTGTTTAGACAAGTTTAGTTAAGCGCGGAAGCTTCAGAAATAGTGTTCGGTTCTTCATAATCATGCTTGATCACCATCCGAATAGTCCCCATCATTACCTAGAGTCAAAACCATTTATAATGTTAGTTCTGACATTGAAATGAAGTGTATAAACGAGTTCCTGCTTCAAAATATAAAAAAAATAATAATTTTCCAGTTCTGATTCTGCCGCGTGTCGCGGCAGAATTCACCTAGGTCGTCATGTGTCGCGGCGGTTTCCGCGTGTCGCGGGGGATCAAATGAAATCTTCCGCATGGCGCGGGGGAAACCTTTTTCCAGCAGGTGCAGGTCTAAAACTTGCATTTCTGCCCAGCTCCGGAAATTCAAATTTTTCCAACTTTAAATGATCGTAACTTTTTACTCGCTAGTCCATTTTAACCGATTCTTTTTCCTATGAGTCCGTAATAAAATTACGGATCTAACCATGTAGATTTCACATCACCGAAATCGAGTTATCATCGATTTGTTCACAATTCCCTTATTTCGATTATCCAACCCACTATCTATAGTTGCATAATATCACATTTCAATTTCTTATTGCTATTAGACATAACTACCCAATTCCCTGGGCTTATAACCTTGGCGTAATTGCACCATTCATGGTTTTGTGTTCCCTTAGGACTAAAAGCTTGTTCCCTCGGAATTCAAATTTTCCGTTTCAAGCGACATTTGCAACTTACTTCTATAGTTTGATCCAATATCCCGGATTCACAAACTATAAGTATCATAGCCAAATTCATAAGCGTGGTACAATCCAACACTTAATAACATACGAGACTTTCAAGTCACTACTTTCATGATTCTTTTATGGCATCAATTCGACCCGTTTGACTATCTAGTGAAAACCATCACTTTATTAACAAGCCAAACCCAATTCCAATCTTTATTTTGACCCGTTTGATGGTCGAGTGAACTTCGCCACTTTAAAGACACATCAAACGCATCTATTACACTACGACTCCATTTATACAATGAACCCAAACATATATGCATAATTTAACGAGACTAAAGTCATGTACCTTTAGAGCACACCCTTCAAACGCGTATCTCCTCCTCCGGCTTGTCCGCTTGACGATCCGGATTCTTTGCCTAAAGAGTTCAATTCAACTTCAATTTAGAACCCTTTTTGTAACTATTAACACATAAATTGTCACACTAGTCAATTATGCGTTTTTATCCGATTTTTAACATATTAGTCCCCACTTAGGCATTTCAACAAACACGTAGCGGGTTAGATTTTCATATAAACAAAACCAAGTTCATGACTTGAAATCCTCATCTAATTCAACTTCAATCATGCAATTTACACAAATTTTACATTCATATTTCAGAGATTACCTCCTAAAACTCAAGTTTCACTAGAACAAGAATCATAATTCTAGTGTTTATCAAGTTTTTACTAACACATTAATCACCTAAAATGGTGATTATGAACCCACAATTAACATGCAAGGTTTTAACTAGAATTCACCTAGGGTTTATCCCTAGACATCATATCTCTTCTAATTTCATCATTACAACACAAAATCAAGCTGAACATTCAATTTTCATCATATGCTAGGGATTTGAGTTGAATCAAAACAACCTAAATTGGCATACCTTATGATCCCTTTGACTAGGTGATCACGAATCTATGTTTAGATTTCGATTTTGACTTGATTTAAGCCCTCAATTTGTAGTTTTTGTGAGAATTAGGGTTTGGTGAAGAACCCCTTGTCGCCCCCTGTTTCTTGATCGACCAGACACACCATTTGAGTGTGTTTGGTGTGTTTTAATTTTGTTCTATGTAATTAAGTTTCAATTTTAACAACATAGGCCCCTCCACTTTTATTTAGTTTTTATCTTTGGCATTTTAAATTCATTCATGCTTTAAAACAAGATAACTAACTAACTGGGTTATTTATTCCCTTGTTAGCTCATTCTCGTTTATTGTGTACTTTATATAATGCTAATATAAAGCTTTTTAAATTTTGGGGTGTTACAAGTCCACCCCCCTTAAAAGGGTTTCGTCCCTGAATCCAGAGTACGTACCAAATAATGTAGGGTGGAGCCGTTGCATCTCTTCTTCGGACTCCCATGTGGTATCCGAACCTTTCCTGTGTTCCCATTTAACCTTCACTTGGTTAATCACTTTGTTCCTTAAGCTTTTCACCTTACGATCTAGAATCGAGATTAGTTTCACCGCGTAGTTAAGATTGTTATCCACTTCAATGTCATCATAGTGGATGTGAGCAGTTTCGTCTACTAGACATTTTCGGAGATGTGACACGTGGAATGTGCTATGTATCCCACTCAACTCCTTGGGCAGTTCGAGACGGGATGCTACTGTACCAACCCGTTCAATTATTCTGAATGGCCCAATAAATCTTGGGCTCAATTTTCTTCTCTTTCTAAACCGAATTATTTCCTTCCACGGCGATACTTTCAACATTACCTTATCGCCCACTTGAAATTCAATCGGCCTCCTTCGTTTATCCACATACGACTTTTGTCGATCCTGAGCTGCTTTTAAGTGAGCTCGGACCAAGTTGATTTTCTCATTCGTAATTCGGATTATATCAGTATGTGCCAGTTCACGTGGACCCACTTCTCCCCAATACACTGGGGTTCGGCACTTTCTACCGTATAGCATCTCATATGGGGCCATTCCTATGCTCGCGTGATAACTATTGTTATATGAAAATTCGACCAAGGGTAGATAGACATCCCAGCTACCTCCGAAGTCGATAATGCAAGCTCGCAACATATCCTCCAACGTCTGTATTGTTCTTTCGCTTTGCCCATCCGTTTGTGGATGGTAAGCTGTGCTAATGAACAGCTTAGTTCCCATTTCTTCTTGAAATTCATGCCAATATTTCGAGGTAAACCGAGTATCTCTGTCAGACACAATGGATATTGGTACTCCATTACGTGCCACGATTTCATTGGTGTATACCTCGGACATTTTCTCGGATGTATAAGTCTCACGAATTGGAATAAAGTGAGCACTTGTCGTCAGTCTATCCACGACTACCCATATAGCATCAAACCCGTGGTTGGACTTGGGCAATTTGGTTAGCAAGTCCATTGTGATTTGTTCCCATTTCCAAACTGGGATATCCAATGGCTGCAGCTTACCATATGGCATCTGGTGCTCAGCTTTGACTTGCAAACAGGTCAAACACTTTTCCACATATTTCACAATATCTCTTTTCATTCCGTGCCACCAATAATTTTGTTTTAAATCATTATACATCTTGGTTCCCCGAATGTATCGAATAACGAGATTTAGGGGCCTCGTCAAGTAGGAATGCCTTGGCTCCACATGAATTTGGAACCCAAATCCTCCCAAATCGAGTTTTCAATCCTTGGTTACCATCCACCAAGTCTTTTAACTGCCCAACTATTCTTTCCTTTTTCACATTTTCTTCCTTCATTGCTTCAATTTGGGATTTCCGGATTTGCTCAAGCAAGCCCGACGTCACAATTAGTTGCACTGATCGCACTCGAATAGGAGTATGATCTGTCTTCCAGTTCAACGCATCAGCCGCCACATTAGCCTTTCCCGGGTGGTAATGTATATCACAGTCAAAATCCTTGACAGTTTCTAGCCACCGCCTCTGCCTCATGTTCAATTTCTTCTGATCGAAGAAATATTTCAAGCTTTTATGGTCGGTAAAGATTGTGCATTTTACCCCATACAAATAATGTCTCCATATTTTTAAGGCGAACACCACTGCTGCTAACTTGAGGTCGTGTGTAGGATATTTCTTTTCATGAGCCTTTAGCTGTCTCGAGGCATATGCTATAACCTTGCCTCGTTGCATCAGAACGCAGCCAAGTCCCGAATGTGATGCATCCGAGTAGACTACCATATCATCAGTTCCATCCGGCAATGACAATACCGGTACATGGGTTAGTTTTTCCTTAAGCGTTTGGAACGCCTTTTCTTGATCTTCTCCCCAAATGAACTTTTCGTCTTTACGAGTTAGTTTGGTTAACGGCATAGCAATCTTGGAGAAATCTTTGATGAATCTCCTATAATAACCCGCAAGCCCCAAAAAGCTTCTAATTTCTAAAGGGTTCTTTGGGGGATTCCATCTCATCACTTCTTCTATTTTTGACGGGTCTACTAACACCCCATTTGCACTAATAACGTGCCCCAGAAACTGCACCTCTCGTAACCAGAAGGCACATTTTGAGAATTTTGCATACAACTTTTCTCTTCTGAGTGTTTCTAACACTTCGCGTAAATGACTCGCGTGTTCTGCTTCATTTCTTGAATATACCAATATGTCATCGATGAAAACTATTACTGACATATCCAACATCGGCTTGCAAACCCAGTTCATGAGATCCATGAAAGCCGCGGGTGCGTTGGTTAATCCGAAGGACATCACAAAGAACTCGTAATGTCCGTACCGTGTACGGAAAGCCGTCTTAGGTATATCTTCCTCTTTGACTTTCAACTGATGGTACCCCGATCTAAGGTCGATCTTGGAGAACCAGTTTGCGCCTTGCAATTGGTCAAATAGGTCATCAATTCTTGGGAGCGGATATCGATTTTTTACCGTGAGTTTGTTCAACTCCCGGTAGTCGATACACATGCACATGCTCCCATCCTTCTTCTTCACAAACAGCACCGGTGCACCCCACGGAGACACACTTGGCCGAATAAATCCTTTGTCGAGGAGATCTTGAATTTGGGACATCAATTCTTACAATTCTGAAGGCGCGAGCCGATATGGCGCCTTGGCCACAGGTTTTGCGCCCGGAATCAATTCGATTCCAAACTCTACCTCCCGCTCTGGCGGTATTCCCGGTAAATCTTCCGGAAATACGTCGGCATATTCGCGTACCACCGGTACATCTTCAACCTTTAGCGATCCCTTGTCTAGTTCGTTTGCGTATATCATGAATGCTCTACAACCGTGCCTCATGAGCTTGTGAGCTTTTAGCATTGAGCACATAACGGGATTATCCCCTTTTTCGCCATATATGGTAACGGATTTTCCACTTGGAGATGTTAATTTTATCTCCTTGCGGAAACATACGACTTTCGTATGATGTCGGGATAGCCAATCCATCCCGACCATTACTTGGAATTCTCCCATCGACATAGGAATCAAGTCTATTGAATATTCTTCATTGTCAATGCTTATCTTACAATCTCGACATACATCACACACAAGGAAACTTTTGTTATCACATATTTCTACCTCTAATGGCATAGGCAATTTTGTTAGTACAAAGGAAGGATGTCGAATAAATCTATGTGAAATAAAGGATTTATTCGCACCCGTATCAAATAACACATGTGCGGGAATTGAGTTTATAGCAAATATACCTGAAACCACATCAAGTTCCCTTTTTGCCTCTGCTGCAGTTAATTGGAAAGATCTAGCTTTTGCTCTTGGTGTCTCAGTAGGTGTATCATTGCCTTCTTTATTTCCAGTCAACTCCGGGCACTCAGACTTCTTGTGACCCGACTGATAACATTTATAACATACCGCCACTTTCCCCGGGCACAATGCAGCCATGTGCCCTGTTTTCCCACAGATAGGACACGGTTTGTCCTTAAACCGGCACTCACCCTTGTGCCCTTTTCCCACATATCTTGCAGTTTGGTGACCCGCCTTTTCCTTCTTGTTTCTTCGATGATTCGGTCATGCGCACCTTTTTCTTCGGGCTTGGGTTAACTACCTACGCCCTTCTTTCGCCCCTTTCAATCTGTTTCTTCAACTCTATTTCCCGTTCCCGAGCAACGTTTATAATCTCGGTGCGGGTCTCATACTTCGAAGGAGTCATGAACTCCCTATACTCGGCGCTCAACATATTATAGTAATAATATATTTTCTGCTCTTCGTTTGTTATCAGTTCATCACAAAACTTCATTTTATCCATGAATGTTCTCGTGATTTTATCGATAGATTCACCCTTGTGTCGCAGCTGCATGAATTCTTCCTTGATTTTGTTAATGACTACCTTGGGACTATGGTGTTTAAGAAACGGCGTCTTAAACTCATCCCATGTCATGGCCTTAGCCGTTTCACTTCCGATTTCCTTCTTCTTGTTATCCCACCAGTCTTTCGCCTGACCCCTTAACTGACCCGTGCCAAAGGCTACGTAGTCATCTGTATCACAATGGGTCCTTTCGAATACTCCCTCCATATCGCTTAGCCATCGTTGGCATATTATCGGGTCAACCTCCCCATTGTAAATTGGTGGTTTGCACGCCATGAACTCTTTATATGAACAAGGCTTTCGTCCTCCCGACTTTTCCTTTGCTAAATTGGTATTATCCTCCAATTTCTTGATTCTTTCATCCACCACTGATAATACCGTGTTTTGGATTTTATCGATGAAGCCCGACAAACTGTTTTCGATTGCCTTTCCTACCTCCTCAGCAATCACTTCTCTCATTTGCTCGGTGACTCTCGGCACCGCATCATCGCTACCTTTATCCGTCATCTTTAAACTGAAATGTTTACATCGAGCGTTAAACATTTCATCTATAGCATATGGTTTATTTACTTCGGTTTATTCAAGTTCATAACTTGTTTTTACCGCTCTTATTTAATGTACTTTCCGGGTTTGAGTGTGTTAACACGCTCATCCCATGCATGTCTATTCATCATTCACTTTTATACTTAGTAACTCTACTTAGAACAATTAACTCTTACCAGATGCTTGATCAAGCTCGAACCGAACACACCTTGTTAACAACCTTAAGCTCTGATTCCCAACTTGTAACACCCGACTTAAATTACTGAATTTTAGTTATAAAATAAAGGCTTTTTAAGACAAAACACATATTTAACAAAACATAGTTAAGTTACACAAGTTTAGTGGCTTAACATAAGTAACCACTTAGTTCAAGGTGTTCACAACTACTAGAGTTTACAAAAGAAGAAACATCGTTGTTTAGACAAGTTTAGTTAAGCGCGGAAGCTTCAGAAATAGTGTTCGGTTCTTCATAATCATGCTTGATCACCATCCGAATAGTCCCCATCATTACCTAGAGTCAAAACCATTTATAATGTTAGTTTTGACATTGAAATGAAGTGTATAAACAAGTTCCTGCTTCAAAATATAAAAAAAATAATAATTTTCCAGTTCTGGTTCCGCGTGTCGCGGTAGAATTCACCTAGGCCGTCGCGTGTCGCGGCGGCTTTCGCGTGTCGCGGGGGATCAAATGAAATCTTCCGCGTGGCGCGGGGGAAACCTTTTTCCAGCAGGTGCAGGTCTAAAACCTGCATTTCTGCCCAGCTCCGGAAATTCAAAATTTTCCAACTTTAAATGATCATAACTTTTTACTCGCTACTCCGTTTTAACCGATTCTTTTTCCTATGAGTCCGTAATAAAATTACGGATCTAACATGTAGATTTCACATCACCGAAATCGAGTTATCATCGATTTGTTCACGATTCCCTTATTTCGATTATCCAACCCACTATCTATAGTTGCATAATATCACATTTCAATTTCTTATTGCTATTAGACATAATTACCCAATTCCCCGGGCTTATAACCTTGGCGTAATTTCACCATTCATGGTTTTGTGTTCCCTTAGGACTAAAAGCTTGTTCCCTCGGAATTCAAATATTCCGTTTCAAGCGACATTTGCAACTTACTTCTATAGTTTGATCCAATATCCCGGATTCGCAAATTTTAAGTATCATAGCCAAATTCGTAAGCGTGGTACAATCCAACACTTAATAACATACGAGACTTTCAAGTCACTACTTTCATGATTCTTTTATGGCATCAATTCGACCCGTTTGACTATCTAGTGAAAACCATCACTTTATTAACAAGCCAAACCCAATTCCAATTTTTATTTTGACCCGTTTGATGGTCGAGTGAACTTCGCCACTTTAAAGACACATCAAACGCATCTATTACACTACGACTCCATTTATACAATGAACCCAAACATATATGCATAATTTAACGAGACTAAAGTCACATACCTTTAGAGCACACCCTTCAAACGCGTATCTCCTCCTCCGGCTTGTCCGCTTGACGATCTGGATTCTTTGCCTAAAGAGTTCAATTCAACTTCAATTTAGAACCCTTTTGTAACTATTAACACATAAATTGTCACACTAGTCAATTATGCGTTTTTATCCGATTTTTAACATATTAGTCCCCACTTAGGCATTTCAACAAACACGTAGCGGGTTAGATTTTCATATAAACAAAACCAAGTTCATGACTTGAAATCCTCATCTAATTCAACTTCAATCATGCAATTTACACAAATTTTACATTCATATTTCAGAGATTACCTCCTAAAACTCAGGTTTCACGAGAACAAGAATCATAATTCTAGTGTTTATCAAGTTTCTACTAACACATTAATCACCTAAAATGGTGATTATGAACCCACAATTAACATGCAAGGTTTTAACAAGAATTCACCTAGGGTTTATCCCTAGACATCATATCTCTTCTAATTTCATCTTTACAACACAAAATCAAGCTGAACATTCAATTTTCATCATATGCTAGGGATTTGAGTTGAATCAAAACAACCTAAATTGGCATACCTTATGATCCCTTTGACTCGGTGATCACAAATCTATGTTTAGATTTCGATTTTGACTTGATTTAAGCCCTCAATTTGTAGTTTTTGTGAGAATTAGGGTTTGGTGAAGAACCCCTTGTCGCCCCCTGTTTCTTGATCGACCAGACACACCATTTGAGTGTGTTTGGTGTGTTTTAATTTTGTTTTATGTAATTAAGTTTCAATTTAACAACATAGGCCCCTCCACTTTTATTTAGTTTATATCTTTGGCATTTTAAATTCAATCATGCTTTAAAACAAGATAACTAACTAACTGGGTTATTTATTCCCTAGTTAGCTCATTCTCGTTTATTTTGTACTTTATATAAGGCTAATATAAAGCTTTTTAAATTTTGGGGTTATTTGTTCCCTAAAAAGTTTCGGATCTCAATCGTCGAATTATCATTCGTAATACTAGCATTAATCGAAAAATGAGCATACACAAACCGCATCTTATACCGGAACCCTTGAGTCACACCAATGATGAGATTGCTGACGTGGCTGAGTGCTATACGGATAGCGGCAGTAGTTTTACGAGATCCGAACCACGCATCAACCTTCAACTTCCGTTTTCCGGTCTCTTCATCGGTAATAAGCATGAAATCAAGATTCAAATGCTTGAAATTGCAAGTTAGGGTTCCTCGTGGTCCTTTTACTTCGATGATTTTGGCTTTCACCTTGATTTCGATGTCGTCTAGTATGTCCATTGTCTCTGATGTTTTATCCTCAAATCATCCTCACCGATCTCTCGTTTTAGAGAACTCGTCATGTTATCATCGGTTGCGGATGAACTCGGTGAAGGAGAAGATGAAGGATGCGGTTTCGCTTTCTTCTTATCTGATGTTGATACACTCTTCTCGTCCTTACCTATCGTCTCTACAAAATTCAGCGATTCCTGAAATTAACAGGGTTAGGTTTCCTCTGGTGTTGTTGAATGGTGGTGGAGATCTTGAACAGTGGTGGTGGCAGATGGGGTGGATGGTGGCTGTACGGTGAGTGAGGTTGTGGCTAGGAGTGTGTTTGTGTGAGAGAGAGATGATAAAAGAGTTTTTATTTTGTAGTTTTTTACAAAATAGCCCCTGAATAAGAGTTCGTTACAAAATATCCCATAGGGAGGTAAAATGATAAGAATACCCTCATGTGCAAGGCACATGACCATACTTAACCAAAAAATCTAAGGGGCTGTTTGATAGCCTCTTAATGACCATTCAGATGCTACCTCTTAATGGTTTAAACCCTCTGAACGAATAAGAGGTAACCTCAAGTCTGAATGGTTAAGAGGTAACCTCTAAATGGTAAATCATCACATGTCACATTCATCTACCTTCTCATTGGTAAAATTCTTAATGGTTCCATTAAGAGGTAGCCTCTTAATGACCATTCGGAGGCTACCAAACAGCCCCTAACTGGGTTTAGCCTAAAGGACATAACGTACAGAATTTGAAGCGTTGAGGACAAAACTCATCAAATTTAAAGGTAAAATACATCGCCTGCAATTTGTTACAAACATAAAGTACAAAACTTGTAATTTACTCTCTGTATTATAAATTAGGGTAAGATTAAATAAAAAGTTTATTTTGCCTAAGCAGGATGAGAAAGAATCTTAACTATTCATTTTCCAAATCAATAGTTAAGATGGAAAAAAGAAGAGTGTAAGGGGTATCTTGGGAAAATCTTATTTATTGATTTTCTCACTCCACATACAAGTCACATGCACATCACATTTTTTAAATGTTCATAACTTTTTTATATGAAATTATTTTTTCATAAAAATTTCACCTTAAAATCGAGAGTTTTTTTATCTTTAATTTGAGTACTATGTTGTCATATAAAACATGACGACTAAAAAACCCATCAAAATGTGTTGTATTTCTATATTATATAACATTTTTCTATGCTAGATTTTTGTACTACAATTTTGTGATAAATTTTTTGTGCTGAATTTTTCGTCTTAAAATTATCTTTTTCTTAATTTTTTTTGCTGGATTTTTTTTACTATATTTTTTTGTACTAGATTTTTTTGTGCTTAATTTTTTTTTGTGCTATATTTTTTTGTGCTTACTTTGTTGGAGTTTGAAATGTTTTCAAAGTTAAAACAAGTTCATTAAGTTGATGCTTGTTACTTTGTTTTTAGAAAATGTGAAACTGTTTTTTATAAAATCAGTTTGATTCGTCAAATGATCAACCAAGGTCATTAAATTGAACTTGGTAGATTAATTGAGTAATCAGGGTCATTGACTTGAACCTGGATACTTGAGTGGATTTCTAAAGCTGATTGAATTTGTGTTTTATTGTTAAAAGGATAGAATTGTAATGTTATTGGTTGAGTAACAGGTTTGGACTTCATTATTCCCAATGGAAGCTAATTGTCAAAGCTTGAACTAGATATCTCAGATTCTAGCATATTGAGAGGGGGAGTCTGTGAAAGGGGGAGTCTGGATCAATAGCTAAAGGGGAGTCTGAAGATGGAGTCAGGTTGTGATTCGAAACCTGTGAAGAATGCTTTTGATGAGAAGACAGAGAGTTGGAGAAAAGACCAAGACGAAATATTCAGGAGCTGAAGACTACGTCAACATCCAAGGGGGAGTCTGTTGATGCATGGAATGTCTGTTGACTTTGTCTGCATTAGGTCTTAGGTCAATATAGGTCAACATAGGGTCTTGAAAGTCAAAATCATGTAATATGTTGATTAGGTCCGCTTTTATGTACAACTTAATAGGTCCGCTCATAGGGTATTGACATAGGTTCGCTTGAATGGTCATCAGGTAGGTTCGCTTGAATGTCAAGTTGATAGGTCCGCTTTTTAGTCAGTCCATATAAGCGGACCACACAACACTATAAATACCTGATCAGTTGGAGCGGGCCTACACCATTGTTGCTTGATGTGGAAAAAGTAGTTCAACTAATTAAACTAAAATTACCCTAAATTAAGACTCAAGTAATAAAAATCTAGACTCCTAAACCAGACTAAACTACTCACCGGCAAGTGTACCGGTCGATTCTAGCACAGAAAAGTAAGTCCGGATGTCGAACCCACAAGGACTCTACGAATTACGTTAACGACTCAGTTAAGACTAAATACTGACACGACTAACAAATATTGTGTTTGGGGGGGGGGGGTTTTGCTAAAATCCTAAAATTGTGATTAAATTAAAATTTAACTAAAGCACGCACGAAAAACTAAGGTTTTAATTCAGATGAGTTTAAAGACTACCTAGACATGAATCCGGTTTGACAATGAATGGACTTCTAACGGTTTATTTGTTGTATGGAGCCGGGATCGTTAAGTACTAAACCTTAAGGTATTTCAATGCTAAGACTTCCCGACCCTTCTCAGGAAGAAACCTAGGAAACCCTACAAGGCTGTTATGATTACCGACTGTTAGATTTCCTCTCAGTCCTCTAACGATTCTAAAAGTGCCCTAATATGACTATCTACCTCTCAGCGCGATAATCTAAGGCAATTCTAGGTTCTGACTTGGTTTACTAGACACAAATGCAATTAGGGAAATAAGATCGACTTCTCTCAAAACCTATCTTAGATATATATTACACTGCGACCTAATAACTAACTCGAGCCTCTCAGCGACAAGCTAAGCAGAACACTTGATTTTATTAAATTACCAAATATTACTTCTAAAGTTACTTACGCGTTTTCACCCTAAAGGATTAATGATCTATAACGTGATATAGACACTCACCTAAATCAAGAACCCTAATATAACCCTATTACGTGATAAAGACCGTCACCAAGGATCATATGAAGTAACAAGCAGTTATAAAACAATTGTCAAGTATGCATAAGCACCAAATCAGAAAATCTAGAACAATTTACTTTCAGAAATCAATCCATAGTCTAACAAATAAAAACCTTTAAAAGATCCAAACAATAATTAAACCATCATCTAGTCTAGGTAGTTACGAAGATCTAGCCAAGAAACATCATGTCTAACGAAAACAAATCAGTTTCAAAACAAGAATTCATGATTAAAGTAACAAAACGCGAAAATAGTGAAAACGGGAGGTAAGACCCGAGTTATCTTCTTTCCTACGCTCCGTGCTTCGATCCTATGATTCTTGCAAGCTCGAATGCCTCGAAAACCTTCAAAATCTGCTATGGAATTCGCCCTAGGGTTCTTGGTTCGTGTGTTGTTGTTTAATGATGATCAATTAAGCTTTTATACGTAACCCTAATAATCCAGCAATTCAGGCTCGTCAGTTGCATCAGTCGCGTAGCGCGACTGATAAGGGCTATGCGCTCGCGCTACACCAGCGCATCCCAGGTCAACGAAAAATCAAACTGTGGCAGTAGCGTAGCGCGACTGGTAAGGGTGTCACCCTAGCGCTACGCGAGTGGGACTTTTTCACAGAATGTTGCTTCCAAAGGCTAGTTCAACTCTCCAAAATCCTTGAAAATTATTCTAACACCTTGTGTATTGATTCCAGGACTTGACATTCGACATTCCAGCTCGGTTTTGCTCCAATTCCAGCATTTTTATGTATCAAGGCCTGGAAAACGCAATAAAGATCAATAGCACGCAATTCTAACCTAAACTAAACTAAAATTAACGATAAAATATACAAACTATACACGATAAAAGTATGTATTTTGCAATACATCAAATATCCCCACACTTACTCTTTTTTCGTCCCCGAAAAAGAATTATGCAACGGAATCATAAACAAACAAACACTCGGGCCGAAAATCATAGTTATACTTAATTAAAACCAAAACTTGCGTTAGCTGCGATTGCGGATATATTAATCCACTTTAAACCCGAATTTAATCCTAAACCCTTATCATGTAGATTTAGTTCAAGTGCGGTCAGTCTACCTAGGGTCTCACACTAGAATCAACAGTCCACCTACTCCCAACTCAAGCTTATAGGGCTAAAAGAACGATCATTTGACCAATTCCTAACCGTTTTATACCAAGATAAAGAGAGTTTGACATCAAATCTAATTTTTTTTTTCAGCTTGTTTTTTCTTTCTTTCTTTTTTTTTTCAAATCATGAGTCTAGACGATGCTTTCCCTAACTCAGGCAAACACTGCCTCTAAAGGCCTGAATGAGCCAGAAATATTTTACTACACCCATAGTGTGTGTAGGGATACAAGGGTTGTTAAACTGCGCCTCTAGGAATAAGATACAGAGATTGGATGTGCC
Organism: Helianthus annuus; assembly: GCF_002127325.2. Classification (NCBI taxonomy): domain Eukaryota; kingdom Viridiplantae; phylum Streptophyta; class Magnoliopsida; order Asterales; family Asteraceae; genus Helianthus; species Helianthus annuus. The sequence continues at coordinate 49,292,268 of NC_035436.2, read as the reverse complement.
TAAAACGTACTCTAAGCACAAAACACAGCACTTTTATTAACACACTAGCTTCTAGCAAATTAATAAAGTGCCAAAACATAAGGAAATATTCCTGACACTTTGCAGAATAAATTGTGTCGCTAAAAATATTATTTACGACGCTTAAAAGATTACTTAAGCACTTTAACGGATTACTATCCAACCGAACAACCGGACTATACCCGGAACATAAAAATATTGCCAAAAATATTATTAGTCTTTTTCTGAGCCAGTTAGGGTCCCTGATTACCCTAACACCCGCTTTATAACGCGTCATGCAACTAACGGGGTTAATCTCTAAAGTTAACCTATTAACATAACTAAACTCTAACTGAATGATTGGAAACCAACCGGATACCCCCCCCCTAATGGGATCGGCCAACAAGAGGTGACAAGGGAGTACGACTTTTTTATTATTATATTATCCTTGTCTAATATCTAGAGAACATGAGATCCGTTGGACGATAATCCTAAAATTGTCTATAAATACAAGGGCTTAGCACAAGAGATAACACACCTCACATTTCACCACCCACACTTTCTCTCCCTCTCTTGGAGGTCTCGGCCGAGAGCACCTCACATCCATCCATCCATTTCGATTTCCATCTTGCAAGTTCCAAGTATCTACAAGGTGTTCGGGTCACGTATAAGGAAGCTTGAAGCAAGCGGAAGTTGAAGGACCTCGTTTCTTTTCTTTTATCCACGCCATTTTCGACTAGATTCTTCCCTAGCCCCGAGCTAGAGGTATAATGTTTAAAACTCACTCTCGATCGTATCTAAAGTGGTTAATATGATTTTTAACGGTTAAAAGTCGGAATCATGCGTTTTGAATCTATAAAGTCTATTAAAACTCGAATATTGTTGGTTAAAAGCTCATAACATGTGTAAATGTTGTAGTATTCGAATATGTTGATTATTGAGGCCCGATCTACGATGTGGTGGCTCTTATCATCGTTTAACCCGACTTTGTTAAGATCATAGATCTTGACATAAGCTTGTTTCTGTCGGTACGAGGGTTAAAAGGTGAAACTCCACCACACGAGAAACATGAACTTGTGTAAAAGTATTTTGACTTGTAAAATAGTATTTAAAACGAGCCGATCTACGTATGTACAAGTGGTATATTCGTAGAACCAAGTGTCAAGAAAATCATGTTTTATAAAAGTTGGGTGACATGTTAACAAATATGATTTTTACAAACTACAAGTGTATAAACACTTGTGAAACGAAAGATCCGACAAAGTAACAATTTTTATGAAAGTTGTCGGGAAGTTGTAAAGGATGATTTGTTCTAAAAACAGGGTTTTTACAAGACTAAACTATTTTATACATAGATCCACTAAATATAAGGTGATCTACACTATGACTTTCGGAAAAACTACAAGTTCATGTAATAATGCGATTTTACATACTAGTCTACAAGTTTGATGTGTTGAAACTAGTTTGAAGTATCGGAAATTGATTGGTTGATTTAAAGAAGTGTTGGAATGATTTTGTAAAAGAAAATGATACGCTTGAAAGCGTGGCCACCTCCAGTTACAGGGGAAACTCTGGCGAAATTTTTCTAAAATCTAACACTTAGAATTATTTGCAAGTGTTAAACTATTTTGAAATATTTTCAAAATACATTTCGCCAAGACTTTATTTATTAAATAATCGGAGGTGGGATTTTCACAAAAACTAAACGTGATAAATATTTATTCGATAAATATATTTTTCACCACGCTGTTTATGATTATTTTGTGAAAATATATAAATATTATTTTTAGAGTAAAAATAATATTTACAAACTTTGACGAACCCAAAATAATACCAACGCCTACACGACAAACATATAAGTTACAGCGGTAATTACTATTACCACTAAATCGCCAAAACGTAACTTACGCTTTATACGGAAATATTCATAAATGCGTATTTTGTCAACGTACTATTTTGGAAAGTATTATGCGAAGAGAAAATATAATATTTTTTTGAGAAAAATAATTATATTTTGGAATGAGAAGTAAAATATATTAAGTGAGACTTAATATTATAAACGCGCATGTATTAATTCCCCCATCCTTGGGAAGGAGATTAACTACCAAATATATACAAGGAACGGTTGTCTAACTGTTTCCCGAAAATTAAACTATAAAGCTAAAGCACGGCCATCCGTCTAATAGAATTAGCACATGTAGGTCGTTGCACAGCTTTCGGACATTTGGAGTGCTTGATTTAGCGACGCACTGACTGTGAGTTCATGTCCCCCTTTTCTCTTAACTCTTTTCAGTTTTATAAACTGCGGGGGTGAAATACATGTTACTATGATTATGAAATACTTGATACATGGTATGGTTAGCGTAAGGAGGGTTATTACTTAGATCATGTGAGTGGGTAGGCGGGAACTGGAGGCCATTAATCCTCATGGTAGGACCGAGGGACGTAAGCGGTAGATCTATCTGGGTGTAGCGAGCCCAACTCCAGGTCCAGCATAACGGACCTCGGGGTGACTTTGTGCCCGACGCGAAATCCGCTAGGTTTGAGTCTTCCTACTTGCACTTCACACATATCAGTGGACTTGCAAACCATTGGTGATCTCTTTTTCCTTATTTGCTACATACCAGGATTTTTGATAAATACAAAGGTTTATTTACTCACTTTCGCATGAACTCGCTCAACATTATTGTTGATTTTTCAACTTACATGTATTTCAGGGAATTAAAGATCTGGCACGGTATGGCATGTTTTCCGCTGCATAAGTCACCAGGGTCATCCAGGGTTCGGGGAATGTGACTCTTTCCTGGACAAGTCACAGTCCTTGAATCATGTTTATGTTATGTTTGGGTTTGTAATGTTTAGACAAGTTTATGGTTGTTGGGTGTTAACCCGTTAAGACAATATTTTGACTTTATTTTAATGGATGATCTTGCATATTTTTAATTCATGTAGCTTGTTATGATTAAGCCATGGTATTAAGAAGTCACACCAAATTAACCACGCTTCCGCAAAGCCAGGGTGTGACAAATGGTTTGTCGATTTTTTACGTGTTTTGGTATTTAGGGGGAGTAGATAGTTTTTGTAAATAGATATATTTTCAGAAAATACAAAAACAGTAAAAAAAATGCAAAAATACAAAAACATGATAAAATTGAAAAAAGAGCTTGTGTATATAGGGAAAATGATAGTACATCGGCTAGACAATTACAGTATGCTAAAGAATTGTAAAGATAAAATGAGTTAAACAATCTCACTGATGATGTGTCGATAGGTTTTCACACATTTAGTAGATTTATTCGGGATATAAACCTAAAATTTCAAACTTGTGAAATTCGTGGGGAACACTACTTGGATATATAGGTAACCCCTGAAATCTCGTTTGAAAGGTCTTGTATTCTGATATACTAGGTTTTTATACTCAATGATGTCTGGGGTATTATTCCGGGACTTCTACTGAACGAAAGTTCTGACCTAGTCCTTGGCTAATACTTTCACCAAAATGCTTGAAACATAGCATAAACCCTCAGCATGCAGATGAAACAATAAAATTGATAGCCGCTGTTGTTGTAGCTAAAAGATCCTCTAAAGGGGACATACTGAAAAGTCGAAGCTAATATCTCTCTGCGTATACGGAAGTATCGACCTGAGATCCCTCGGCCCTCGCATACCTAATTTATGAACAGATATCATTGTAGTATACTCACCTGTAAGACTGAATATTGGGATTCTGGATACGGGAGTATATTCAAGAGGTGGGACACATGAATTGAACTAAGTTCATAAAACATCTAAATCGTATCCTGAATAGATTGAAATCTGTGTGAGAATTTAAGATGGATCAGTATATCGACAATCGAGGTGAATTGTTTAAATCTGAGCATGTAATTAAGCTTAACGGTACTAGTAATTGGTCTGAAAAGCCTATATGATTCCCTGACACGCTCGCCAAAAATAAGTTTGTGTATAGTTCAATTTCTTTATTTTTCTGCAATTTAAGTTTTCTGTTATTTCATTTCTAAGTTTAGATCAATTTAAAATCCAAAAAGATTTTATTTCTGCTTTATTTTTGACAAACCAAAGTGGAAAGTTGATTGTCTGATTCTTGAAATTAGAAGCAGATGCAGGAGATTCTGAGCTGAAGAATGAGTAGAGCTTACTTTGTTGGAGTTTGAAATGTTTTCAAAGTTAAAACAAGTTCATTAAGTTGATGCTTGTTACATTGTTTTTAGAAAATGTGAAAGTGTTTTTTATAAAATCAGTTTGATTCGTCAAATGATCAACCAAGGTCATTAAATTGAACTTGGTAGATTAATTGAGTAATCAGGGTCATTGACTTGAACCTGGATACTTGAGTGGATTTCTAAAGCTGATTGAATTTGTGTTTTATTGTTAAAAGGATAGAATTGTAATGTTATTGGTTGAGTAACAGGTTTGGACTTCATTATTCCCAATGGAAGCTAATTGTCAAAGCTTGAACTAGATATCTCAGATTCTAGCATATTGAGAGGGGGAGTCTGTGAAAGGGGGAGTCTGGATCAATAGCTAAAGGGGAGTCTGAAGATGGAGTCAGGTTGTGATTCGAAACCTGTGAAGAATGCTTTTGATGAGAAGACAGAGAGTTGGAGAAAAGACCAAGACGAAATATTCAGGAGCTGAAGACTACGTCAACATCCAAGGGGGAGTCTGTTGATGCATGGAATGTCTGTTGACTTTGTCTGCATTAGGTCTTAGGTCAATATAGGTCAACATAGGGTCTTGAAAGTCAAAATCATGTAATATGTTGATTAGGTCCGCTTTTATGTACAACTTAATAGGTCCGCTCATAGGGTATTGACATAGGTTCGCTTGAATGGTCATCAGGTAGGTTCGCTTGAATGTCAAGTTGATAGGTCCGCTTTTTAGTCAGTCCATATAAGCGGACCACACAACACTATAAATACCTGATCAGTTGGAGCGGGCCTACACCATTGTTGCTGTAACGAAACTCTGTCAAAATTACATCAGAAAGCAATAAAAGAGAAGGAATTGAATAGGAAAAGCTGTGTAACTTCATTTACGTTGATTCCGCCTTCGTACGTGAAGATGAACGTTCTCAACTGACTGTTTAGAGTCGGAACACGGTCCAACAAGTGGTATCAGAGCTTAGGACGAGGAGTTCATACTACTACAGCTTGAATCTGCAGAAATCTCTTATTTCTACTCACTTTTTCTCATACTTTTTCGATTTGAAATGGTTCCTACGGTTGAAATTGTCTGATTTTTGAGTATAACGTGCGGAACATACAATTAACAAACCCTAGAAAGTTTCATGTTAAAATTCGACTTAAAAATGGGTAAAAACTGTTAAAAACTGAGGTCCACTTTTACGGACATTGGAAGATTCGCTTGAAAAACACTTCTGGTCCGCTTGAAATTACATAGGAGATCCGCTCATTCAGACACTTTCGCTTGTACGAACACATGAGATCCGCTCGAACGAACAAAGTAGGTTCGCTTGAACGGACAATCTTTCACTTCCGCTTGAACGTACAAGGTAGATCCGCTCGAACGGACATAATCTGGTCCGCTCAAACAAACAATACCTGGTCCGCTCAAGTGGTCCGCTTATTTGGACTTTCGCTTATTTGGACTTTCGCTCATACGGACATAATCTGGTCCGCTTATCCGGACATTACAGTTCCGCTTATCTGTCACATACACTGATAGATCCGCTTTTCTGTCATATTTTTCAAAAAAAAATTCGAAAACGTTTCTAAGTGTTTGTTGATTTTGCAGGTACGTTCAAGATGGATGACATTTTCTTGAACCCATTCAGCGACATGTATGCTTTCACGGGAAATTCCGGAAACAATAATACTTCATCAAGCAAAGAAAATGAGAATCCGCCAAAAGAGAAGAAAAAGGAAGCTTGGGAATCGAAAGTGCCTTCGGAACATTCAATAGACCCCCAAAGCTTATGGCTATCGAGGAGTACAGTCGGTGGTCTAGGAAGTTTGAAGATTGGCTGATGGCATTCGCATTTCCCAGCTGGAAGAGTTTGAAGAACGGTTATGCCAACGGAAACAAAAATGGTGAAGCGTTAAGATCGGCTGAAGAGATTGATGCATTTGTAGCCGAGCAAAAGTGTGTGTCTTTGTTATTTCAGTCGGTTCGGGAGGACATCATTTCTTTGATCGATTATTCAAATGCAAAAGATCTGTGGCAAAAGCTAGAAAAGAAATGTCTAGGAAGTACTGAAATTGTAAAAAGTAAAAAGAAACTTCTTAGGAAAGAGTTTGATATGTTTGGTTGTCTCAAGAATGAGTCAGTTTGTAAAATGATAGAAAGGTTCGGACATCTGAAGCTGGAATTAGCAAGACATGAGATCAAATATTCTGATGAAGAACTTGTTGACAAACTGTTCGATTCATTACCAGACGAGGTGGATTGGAGATACTATGCGCTTATGCTGAAAAACACTATTGAACCTGCAAAGTTGACTCCAGATTTGGTGATTGAGAGACTTGAAAGTCACGAGTTAGAGTTGAAGAAGACGTACAAAGTCAACCACTCATCTTACCAGCAGAATTTGGATCTTTATTATCCGAAAAGCATGATGCCAAAACCAAATTCTCAAAAAACTGCATTTTCTGCTGAGAATGTGTCGACAGCAAGCAAAGAAAGTCAAAGCAGTCAAAGCAGTGGAAGTCACAGTGGTTATCACAGTGGATCTTCATCATCTGCAAGTCATTCTGATGCAAAGTTTCAGTGCAACATCGCAATAGATTTGAAGAATGCTCAGAATTTTGACGAGGAGTCGGCTAAGCAACAAATGGTTTTCTTGGCGTCGGTGTTGGAATCATATTGTCACACCCCCAAAATCCACACGCGGAGTATCACCGCTTGGGAGCGTGACTGACCAGGATCAAGCCACCAATCATATTGAACATGCAATTAATATCAAGTAAAATAAAAGTAAACCATCCATTCAACACGAAAGGTGTTCAAACAAAACCATAGTTTCAAAATGTAGCGGAAGCATAGTAAATAATCCAGTAGTAGTTAACAATTTTAAGTGTCATAATAGTTCAACAGAAAGCCACGATCCTTGTCCACAACGACCCGCTTCTCCAGTGCAAGCTCCAAGTACCTAACGATCTGCAAGGCATGTAACAGAATGATCAACAAACTAGTTGAGCGAGTTCACAGAAAGTAAATGCGTAATAGTAAGTTCGTTTGTAACAGGTGGCTCTACTGGGCCGATTGTATGTTCTATTGGTGGTGGTGTTCCACGTTGTATAACCACTAGACTACTCGTAACTATAGGTATCCTTCACAACCGAGGATAGTGATCAATATAAGTAAAGTATCCTGCACATCCGAGGATAGTGATCAGTGTATGTATCCTTCACAACCGAGGATAGTGATCAGTATAGGTATCCTTCACAACCGAGGATAGTGATCAGTATAAGTATCCTTCACAACCGAGGATAGTAATATGGTAGTCTAGTCATAGTGTCAGTAGTGTATCTATTCATCCTTATCCTTTCAATCCCATTCCCAACACCCCGGGAATCCCATGCCTTGGTAAGAGTGTGAACTCACCTTGGTTTGCTCGGTATGCTAGGTTATGCACTCACAAGTAATTAATCACGTCCTATTGTATGCACGTATAACAGATCAGTTCATGTTCACAATGATACGCATGCAATTTAATGTTCACATAACAGTCAGTTTGCATATCGGCACAACACGTATTATTTCACACTTAATCATCAACTATCATTCGATTCACATTACCCATCCTTCGATGCATTGCTCATCCTTCGGTCTAACAATTATCACAACTATCACAATTATGTTTCGACACGTCTTTCGATACACGGTTATCATCTTACGATTCATGGTTATCTTTCGACACATCAGCTATGTTTCGACATAGTTATCCTTCGACACACAGATTATGTTTCGGTCAACACGGTCAAAGCTATCCTTCGGTCAACACTACTATGTTTCGAAGGACATGTATCTTTCGACAAATAACAGTTACGTTTACACAAAGTTTCCAAGTTTATCCGATTATCAATTAACACAAATTCAAGCATTCAGTTACTTCAGAATCGATCAAACAGGGAGTTTCATATTAAATCTCATGAACCCTAATTTAACCACATGAACAATAATAACACGATCGAACCGGCCCTAAATCACTATCATGCGATTCTATCAAAACAACATCAAGATCTCAAGTATAGACAACCAATCATACTAATTGAACCGTTCGGATGCATCACATACATAATCGATTAAACAGGTTAACATCATACAAACAATCCGGCCGATCAATCAAACAGGTTTGGCCGATTTGCTAGCCGATCAACAACAACATCTTAACAATCATTACAATTCAATCCAATTATATTTGCTAAACCTACCTTATCCGATTCATAACAACATACAAACAACATATTGCAAGACAATTGATTAATCATGAAATCAAAGCATCATAAACAACATCACACACTAACCGGAAATCTGGATTACGGAGCGAAATCCTTCGAACAGGGAGTGGGTCTGCTATGCCGTCACACACACACAAGGGAACTAGGGTTTTCGAAACTAACTGTCGACTTACATGCATTCACGTATATAAACGTATCACATGAATGGGCCAAGCCCATTGGAAAGACTGGGCCGAAAGATGTCGAAGGATATGTTTCGTGGTCCTTCGGACCGAAAGATGTCGAAGGATCCTACCTTTGCTCGAAGGGTATGTTTCGAGATCCTTCGAACCTAAGGTTATCTTTTGTGATCCTTCGATCTGTATGTCATGTTTCGTGATCTAGACTAAGTGTTTTAATAATAATAATTCTAATATTATTTTCCACCACAGCAAGTAATCACATATAGGCAAAAATGACAAAACGTTTTATTAAAACACAACACGTACAATTTCAAGTCCACAATCCAAACAACTAAACAGTCAAAGTCAACGCGCATTTAATGCGAAAGTGAAAGTCAGAAACTCGAGTTGTCACATTATCCCCAACTTAAAAGAAATTTCGTCCCGAAATTTGGTACGCACTTACTGAGGAAGCTGGGTAAGTTACATCGTTCACTGGTTTTCCTGGGGTGTCACATCATCCCCCCGTTGATTTGGAATTTCGTCCCGAAATTCAGTAGTAGTAGCTTCAGCCTCAGAAGTGGATGCATTGGTTTCGAATAGCTGGGGGTACTTTTCTTTCATCTGGTCTTCGCGTTCCCAGGTATACTCTGGGCCACGCTGGGAGTTCCAACGAACTCGAACAAGAGGGATTCTCTTGTGTTTGAGGACCTTAACATCCCGGTCCGTGATTTCAACTGGTTCCTCGACGAACTGCAACCGCTCGTCGATAGTGAGTTCCTTAAAAGGAACTATAAGGGTCTCATCTGATAGGCATTTCTTCAGATTCGACACGTGAAATACATTGTGAACTGCACCGAGTTCAGCTGGTAGGTTTAATCTGTAGGCTACTTTGCCAATCTTTTCTAAGATTTCGAATGGTCCGACGTACCGCGGATTCAGTTTGCCTCGTTTACCAAATCGAACCACACCCTTCCAGGGTGAAACTTTCAATAAAACCCGGTCCCCGACCTCAAATTCCAACGGTCTCTTACGCTTATCCGCGTAGGCTTTCTGACGGTCGCGTGCTGCCGCCATGCGTTGTCGTATCTGTGCAATCTTTTCTGTGGCGTCCACAACAATCTCTGGACCCGTAATTTGACTATCCCCCACCTCTGCCCAACAGAGAGGTGACCGGCATTTACGTCCGTACAATGCCTCAAATGGAGCGGCTTGAATGCTGGTGTGGTAACTGTTATTGTATGAAAACTCCACTAAAGGGAGGTGTTTTTCCCAGCCGTTGCCGAAATCGATGACACACGCTCGAAGCATGTCTTCTAGAGTTTGGATAGTTCGCTCAGACTGCCCATCCGTCTGAGGATGATATGCTGTGCTCATGTCTAATCGTGAGCCGAAGGATTTGTGCATTGCTTGCCATAGCTCTGACGTGAATCGTGCATCGCGATCCGAAATAATAGAGGTGGGCACTCCGTGCCTCGAAACAACTTCTTTCAAGTAGATGTCTGCTAGAGTAGAAAACTTATCCGTTTCTTTGATAGCCAAGAAGTGAGCAGACTTTGTGAGTCGATCAACGATCACCCAAATAGTGTCATTCCCACGCTGGGATCTAGGTAAACCTGTAACAAAATCCATGGAAATTTCTTCCCATTTCCATTGCGGTATCTTAGGCTGCTGAAGTAGACCAGCTGGTTTCTGATATTCGACCTTGACTCTCGCACAGGTCAAACACTTGCCAACATAGGTAGCGATGTGGGCTTTCATACTTGGCCACCAGTATGTTGTTTTGATATCGTGGTACATTTTATCTGCCCCTGGATGTACCGAGTAGCGAGACTTGTGCGCTTCATCCATCACAAGTTCGCGTAAACCGCCATAAAGTGGGACCCAAATACGCCCCGTTACATAGTAAGCGCCGTCTTCCTTTTGTTCCATGCGTTGCCTTGAGCCGCGTAAGGCTTCAGCTTTAACGTTTTCGGGTTTCAGTGCTTCTAACTGAGCAGTTCGTATCTGTGCAGGAAGACTGGACTGAATAGTAAGCTGTAGCGCTCGCACGCGCTTAGGTAGAGTGTCTTTCCGACTAAGGGCATCAGCCACAACATTGGCCTTGCCTGGATGATACTTGATGGCGCATTCGTAGTCGTTCAGAAGTTCAACCCATCTCCGTTGACGCATATTCAAATCCTTTTGCTTAAGAATATGCTCGAGACTCCTGTGATCGGTGTAAATCGTGCACCTGGTACCGTACAGGTAGTGTCGCCATATCTTAAGCGCGAAAACAACAGCTCCCAGCTCTAAATCGTGCGTCGTGTAGTTCCGTTCATGAACCTTGAGTTGCCGCGAAGCGTAGGCAATAACTTTATCCCGCTGCATCAATACACAACCAAGCCCCTGTATCGATGCGTCACAATAAACCACGAAGTCATCCGTGCCCTCTGGCAATGAGAGAATAGGTGCGCTGCAAAGCCTATCCTTTAAGTACTGAAAAGCGGTCTCTTGCGTATTACCCCATCTGTAAACGACACCTTTCTGTGTTAGCATAGTAAGCGGCTGCGCGATCTTGGAGAAGTCTTTGATAAATCGCCTGTAGTAACCCGCCAAACCCAAGAATTGGCGTATTTCTGTCGGTGTACGTGGTGCTGGCCAGTTTCTGATCGAATCAACCTTGGATGGATCGACATGAATCCCATCCTTGTTTACCACATGGCCTAAGAAGTGGACTTCACGAAGCCAGAAGTCGCATTTTGAAAACTTTGCATACAGCTGCTCTTTTCGAAGAAGTTCCAAGATAAGGCGTAAGTGCTGCTCGTGCTCCTCCTGACTCTTGGAGTAGATCAAAATGTCGTCGATGAAAACGATGACGAACTTGTCGAGATAGGGTTTGCACACCCTGTTCATAAGATCCATGAAGACTGCAGGCGCGTTCGTAAGCCCGAATGGCATGACAAGAAACTCGTAATGACCGTAACGAGTTCTGAAAGCGGTTTTGGAGACGTCCTCATCCCGGACTCTCAGCTGATGATACCCTGACCTTAAATCAATCTTGGAATAGTAACACGACCCTTGCAACTGGTCGAATAGGTCATCTATGCGCGGAAGAGGATAACGGTTCTTCACCGTCACCTTATTGAGTTCGCGGTAGTCGATGCACATTCTGAACGTACCGTCTTTCTTCTTCACAAATAACACTGGAGCTCCCCAAGGCGAAGAGCTTGGACGAATAAAACCCTTTTCCAAGAGCTCTTGTAGCTGCTTCGACAGTTCTTCCAGTTCGGTTGGAGCTAAACGATACGGTGCGCGGGCTATTGGTGCTGCTCCAGGAGCTAACTCAATCTGAAACTCGACTTGACGATGAGGAGGTAAACCAGGTAAATCTTCAGGAAACACTTGAGGAAAGTCACGCACAACTGGTATATCCTCCAGCTTCTTTTCCTTTGCTGGTGCGTCAGTGACAAGTGCCAGAATGGCAGTATGTCCCTTTCGTAAACATTTCTGCGCCTTTAAGTAAGAGATGATGCCAACCACAGCACCACTCTTGTCACCTTGTACTTCGAGAGGTTCCTGACTGGAGCGAGGAATACGAATAACTTTTTCTTTGCATAAGATCTCCGCGTGATGTTGGGATAACCAATCCATACCGATGACAACGTCGAAACTACCCAAAACTATGGGTATGAGATCAATCGAAAAAGTCTGACCCGCTAGAACAATACTACAACCCTTGACTACCTGAGCGGCCTCTACACTTTTACCATTGGCTAGTTCTACAACGTGTTTGGTGTCTAGGGGTGTTGGTGTACGTTTTAATAATTTACTCATTTTCAAGGACATATAACTTGTATCAGCACCCGAATCAAATAAGACAGTAACATAAATATCGTCGAGAAGAAACTTACCCATAACCACATTGGGATCATTCACTGCATCTCCTCGACCCAACACAAAAGCACGACCACGAGCTTCATTGCCGTTGTTGTTGTTTCCCCCGTTATTGTTGTTATTATTCCCGTTGCCCTGATTGTTGTTGTGATTGTTGTTCTGGTTCCTGTTCAACTGAGGGCAATGCCTTTTGAAGTGACCCTCTGCACCGCAATGAAAACACCCTTTGTTACCCTGCTGCTGATTCTGCTGTGCTTGAAGTTGCTGCTGATTCTGGTTTGCAGGTCGAGCGCTTCTACAATCTTTGGCCTCATGACCCATCTTGAGGCATCTTTGACAACGAACCTTATTACACTGGCCACTGTGATGCTTGTTGCAGGTGTTACACTTTGGGAGATTTCCTCGATACCCTCCCTGTCTGTGGCTGCCTGAGGAGTGCTGACTTGGACTCTGGTAACTGTCTGTCTTTCGCTGTTGAGCCTGTGACTGCACTGAAGCTGATCCCTTCCTAGAATCCCCATCCCATTTTCTCTTACTTTCACTGGGAGTAGCAAGTGTAGTAGAAGCAGTAGTGGTAACAGTAGCACTAATACGCTTTGGCAGTTTGTTCTGATCCACTGCCTGATCGGTGATGCGATGAGCGAGACGCTGGATTTCCTGGATGTTGTTGAGGTTAGCCGAGGTAACGTGGCTCTGTATTTCTGGTGCCAAACCTTTGAGATACAACTCAATACGCTTGTATGGAGGGTCCACCATAGTTGGACATAACACAGCCAACTCATTCGATCTCTTGGTGTAAGCTTCGATTTCCGAACCAACCATTTTCAAGTTATACAACTCGTCCTCCAACTTGTGAATGTCTTCTCTAGTGCAGTATTCCCTCTTGATCAGTTCTTTGAAATCATTCCAGGGTGTGGCGTTAGCAGCTGCCAACCCTAAGATCTGCACTTGTGCGTTCCACCAAGTGAGCGCAATCCCTTCAAGCGTGCCAGTGGCGAACTTCACCCTGCGAGCCTCAGGGCATTCACACATTTCGAAAACCGACTCGAGCTTTTCAAACCAGTGGAGGAGTCCAACTGCTCCCTCCGTGCCACTGAACGAGCTAGGACGACATTCCATGAAATTCTTGAAGGTGCACCCAGGTTGTTGCTGAGCGGGTTGACCTATTGTGTACGAATAGGGCAAAGTTAAGTACGAGAATTAATGTAGGATCTAAAGATCCTAATGTCTATACTGCAGGGTATACTACCTGCTTGGGCGGCTGCAACTGCCGCAGCAACGAGAGCCTCTAGCTGGGCTTGAGTCATGGTAATTCGTGCGGCCATTGATCTTCACATCAAAGGCAACATAAGTGAGAAAGGTTCGCGTATAGTGCGATGACAGAAGAGTGTAAGCACATAAGTATTCTCATGCAATAACAAGTTGTGAGCAAGGTAATGTAAGCATACTACGAGCAAAGTTCTATGCAAATTCTAGTATGTAGGCAATAAACATAAACCTTATTACCTAGGAAGTTGAGTCTTGCACGTGGAGCGAAGCGTCGTTGTGGATCGTTGAGAGCACTGTTCTGGTTATAGTCTGGTTTTAATAAAAACGTTTTTCCATATTAAAACCAAGTTCTCTATAACCAATGGCTCTGATACCAATCTGTCACACCCCCAAAATCCACACGCGGAGTATCACCGCTTGGGAGCGTGACTGACCAGGATCAAGCCACCAATCATATTGAACATGCAATTAATATCAAGTAAAATAAAAGTAAACCATCCATTCAACACGAAAGGTGTTCAAACAAAACCATAGTTTCAAAATGTAGCGGAAGCATAGTAAATAATCCAGTAGTAGTTAACAATTTTAAGTGTCATAATAGTTCAACAGAAAGCCACGATCCTTGTCCACAACGACCCGCTTCTCCAGTGCAAGCTCCAAGTACCTAACGATCTGCAAGGCATGTAACAGAATGATCAACAAACTAGTTGAGCGAGTTCACAGAAAGTAAATGCGTAATAGTAAGTTCGTTTGTAACAGGTGGCTCTACTGGGCCGATTGTATGTTCTATTGGTGGTGGTGTTCCACGTTGTATAACCACTAGACTACTCGTAACTATAGGTATCCTTCACAACCGAGGATAGTGATCAATATAAGTAAAGTATCCTGCACATCCGAGGATAGTGATCAGTGTATGTATCCTTCACAACCGAGGATAGTGATCAGTATAGGTATCCTTCACAACCGAGGATAGTGATCAGTATAAGTATCCTTCACAACCGAGGATAGTAATATGGTAGTCTAGTCATAGTGTCAGTAGTGTATCTATTCATCCTTATCCTTTCAATCCCATTCCCAACACCCCGGGAATCCCATGCCTTGGTAAGAGTGTGAACTCACCTTGGTTTGCTCGGTATGCTAGGTTATGCACTCACAAGTAATTAATCACGTCCTATTGTATGCACGTATAACAGATCAGTTCATGTTCACAATGATACGCATGCAATTTAATGTTCACATAACAGTCAGTTTGCATATCGGCACAACACGTATTATTTCACACTTAATCATCAACTATCATTCGATTCACATTACCCATCCTTCGATGCATTGCTCATCCTTCGGTCTAACAATTATCACAACTATCACAATTATGTTTCGACACGTCTTTCGATACACGGTTATCATCTTACGATTCATGGTTATCTTTCGACACATCAGCTATGTTTCGACATAGTTATCCTTCGACACACAGATTATGTTTCGGTCAACACACTATCTTTCGGTCAAAGCTATCCTTCGGTCAACACTACTATGTTTCGAAGGACATGTATCTTTCGACAAATAACAGTTACGTTTACACAAAGTTTCCAAGTTTATCCGATTATCAATTAACACAAATTCAAGCATTCAGTTACTTCAGAATCGATCAAACAGGGAGTTTCATATTAAATCTCATGAACCCTAATTTAACCACATGAACAATAATAACACGATCGAACCGGCCCTAAATCACTATCATGCGATTCTATCAAAACAACATCAAGACCACAAGTATAGACAACCAATCATACTAACTGAACCGTTCGGATGCATCACATACATAATCGATTAAACAGGTTAACATCATACAAACAATCCGGCCAATCAATCAAACAGGTTTGGCCGATTTGCTAGCCGATCAACAACAACATCTTAACAATCATTACAATTCAATCCAATTATATTTGCTAAACCTACCTTATCCGATTCATAACAACATACAAACAACATATTGCAAGACAATTGATTAATCATGAAATCAAAGCATCATAAACAACATCACACACTAACCGGAAATCTGGATTACGGAGCGAAATCCTTCGAACAGGGAGTGGGTCTGCTATGCCGTCACACACACACAAGGGAACTAGGGTTTTCGAAACTAACTGTCGACTTACATGCATTCACGTATATAAATGTATCACATGAATGGGCCAAGCCCATTGGAAAGACTGGGCCGAAAGATGTCGAAGGATATGTTTCGTGGTCCTTCGGACCGAAAGATGTCGAAGGATCCTACCTTTGCTCGAAGGGTATGTTTCGAGATCCTTCGAACCTAAGGTTATCTTTCGTGATCCTTCGATCTGTATGTCATGTTTCGTGATCTAGACTAAGTGTTTTAATAATAATAATTCTAATATTATTTTCCACCACAGCAAGTAATCACATATAGGCAAAAATGACAAAACGTTTTATTAAAACACAACACGTACAATTTCAAGTCCACAATCCAAACAACTAAACAGTCAAAGTCAACGCGCATTTAATGCGAAAGTGAAAGTCAGAAACTCGAGTTGTCACACATATGAAGGGTTGGTGGCTGGGAAGATCGGCAATACAAACCTAACGAAAGAGGACTATGACCAAATAGATCCTGAAGAAATGGAGCTTATAGATATTCGTTGGGCAATGGCCAATGTTGTTCGTAGAGCACAACGCTTCATGGAAATCACCGGCAGGAAAATGATTGGTGGTCCATCTACTAAGCTGGGGTTCGATAAATCGAAGGTGACATGCTTCAAGTGTAAGCAGAAAGGTCACTTCAAACGAGAATGCAGAAATGCTTATGCTGATGAGTCGGAAAACCCTTTCAGAGATGATTATTACAAGAAGGCGTTTTATCACCAGAATAAATCTGAGCCACCTAGATTGAAGCAATCTGAAGATAACAGAGAGAAATCTAGAGCTCTTGCGGTGATCTACGATGATGAGGGGTATGATTGGAGTAAAGATGTTTTACCGGAAGAAGATGCGGTTGGTTACGCATTCATGGCGAAAAACGATGAACCTATTTCGTGGAAAGATGATCGTACTGAAGAGCAGAAGTATAGCTATCGGAAAATGATTGCTGAAAACAGAATCATCAGAATTTCTCGTATCTATCTGGAAGCTAGAAAAGCGAGAAGATGGGATCCGGACAGGGAGTGTTATCTTGATGAGTATGGAAATATTGCAATTGATGACAAAACGCTTGATCTGGAAGCCATCATCAAGGAGATAAAAGAAGATGATGAGTATTGGCAACACAAATGGTGGGGAACTCCAACCGAGAAAATGAAAGAAGAAGAGAAAGAGAAAGAAGAGAAAGAGAAAAGGAGAAAGAAGAGAAAGAAGAGATTGAGAAAGCAAAGAAGATTGATACCGGCATTATCGATACTATGCAGGAGTTGACGGCAGAGAACCTGGGAAAAATGGCTGACAAAGTGCTAGCTGCTAAAGCACTTGAGGTAGACTCTAACTCCGTGTCTGAGTCAAAAAGCTAGGTCAGTCCAAACTCGTCAACAAATGCGTCAGGTAAAAAGATCGAAGGAAATGCTAATTGCAAAAATTGCAACAAAGAATGCAAGTTTTGTAACACTGTCACGTATCTCAACGGTGAGAAAGTTAAAGATCTGACAGCAAAGGTCAGAAGCGTTGAGAATCAGATTCTTGCGCGTGACAAAACAGTTAAAGCTTCAACTGAACAGATTAAAGAATTAACTGATCAAATTGAAGCAGATAAAATTGAACATGAAAAGGTTAAACAAGAAAATGAAAAGTTAATTCTTTAAAACCGTCAGATTTCTGAAAAATTTGAAAAACTCAAAAGCATAGTAAAAGATAGTGATGATCGAAATGGTAAAACTTTTAAAGAAAACAAACATCTAAAAGCTGTGCTGAGAGTAAAAGAAGAATCAATCAACAAACAACTGGATGAAATCGCTAAATTGAAACTTAAAGTTCAAGAGGCTGAAATTGAAAACGAGCGAATCCAGTTGAAGCTTAACAGTTATAGCTCCGCAAGCTTTGTTTTGCAACATATTGTTCCAAAACCTATTGGCAAAAACAAAGCTGGCGAAGACGTGTATTCTGATGGAACCGGGGTGGGTTTTTACAAAGTTCCACCGCCGATTTTGGATAACTACACGAAAAAGCAATCTGTTTTGGTTGAACTTGAGGAAGAAAGTGAAGTTAAACTTCCGGAGAACATTGATGTCACATTCACATCTTCCAGTGATGATAGTGTCCAAAATGATATTGTAAAAGGTGTTGTTGAAAATGTGCTTAAAACAGACAGTGACACTACTGAGGAAGATGGGTGTTTCTTGGACAAATACATTCTGAAACAAAAGTCCAAGAACAACTTAAATGATGAACCTGATCTTGTCATGTACAAGATGTCGGGATCGGATAAGTTGTTTTCGGATTCAGAGTTTCCGATTGAGAATGTAAACATGAACAAATTGACAAATGTTTTCAAACTGGTCGAAGTTGAGTTGTCAGCAGTGAACAATCTGAGTCAAAAGAAGAGTAAAATGAGGTTTGAGAAAGAAAAGGTTTACAACAAGAAATCTGTTAATCCACCGCGTTTTAATAACAACAGAAACAAATGGTCGGGTGGTTATCAGAGGGGTAAATCGTATCAGAAAAGAAATGTTCCAAACAAGAGATTTGTCGAGAAGAAATAGTTTGTGAACAGTTCAAGTTCACTTGCTGATGAAGAAAAAGAATTTTTTTCAAAATCTAACAAAGAGTTCTTCGAGAAAAGAGCTTCTCAGTCTCAGTCTGAAGGCACAAGTCGAGTGGCTGATACTCGAACTTGTTTCAGATGTAATCAAGTTGGTCACATTGCACGAAAATGTACTAGTGTGAAGCCTAAGACTGAAACTGTGAAGACTCAACAGAAGAAAGTTGACGTGAAGGGAAAAACACCAATCGTTGTTGAGAAAAAGATTGTGAAAAATGAATCCGTAAAGAAGTTGGTAACTCAAAACGACAAATTTTACAAAAGGGTTGCATTATCTCAACAAGTTTGGAAGCCAAAAATTGAGAAGAAAATTTCAACTTCTGAGGTGAAAAAGGCTGAAGAATCAATTACGGTTGATTATGATGCAAATTTTCCACCTCTCAAGGCTGAAAATTTTAAAATTCAAATTGCGAGAGTCAAGGTTACACCTAAGGCTGATGAGGCCTAGGTGGACTCCATGTTTGACTAAGCAGTTTGAATTGCCCGAGCTTCCTGGATCGCGAAGCATGTATTGGCATCTTTCTTGAAGTTGTTTAAGTGATAGTTTGTTATGTGCAGGATCTTCCAAAACTTGTATCCAGATGGATGATGGATAGTGGAGCTTCGAGACATATGACAGGGAAGACCGCGTTATTGTATGATGTGAGGAATATCAACGGTGGTTACGTAGGTTTTGCTGGCAATCAGGGAGGAAAGATTATAGGTGAAGGAACGTTATCCAATGGAATCGTGACGTTTGAGAGAGTTAACTACATCGCTGAGCTGGAGAACAACCTACTGAGTATCTCCCAGATCTGCGACAGGATGTATACTACTCACTTCACTGACAAAGAATGTTTAATCTTGAAACCTGGATTTGTGATACCTGAGGAATGGATCATCATGAGGGCACCAAGAGTCAATGATCTATACGTGTTAGACATGAGCGTAGCTACTACAACCACGGGTCAGGCTCATTGTTTTGTGTCCAGAGCAACTGAGAAAGAATCAAGATTGTGGCACTGGAAAATGGGGCATATTCACCTAAGGAAGATGAATCACTTGGTGCATAATGATTTGGTGACAGGAGTTCATGTCAAAGGTTTTCATCTGGAAGGGGAGTGCATAAGCTGTGTCAAAGGCAAGCAGAAGAAAAAGTCACACCCTACAAAGCAAGTCAATTCAGTTTCAAGACCATTGGAAAGACTTCACATGGATTTGTTTGGTCCAGTGAACGTTAAGAGTATAACAGGAGATTACTACTGTTTGGTCGTGACTGATGATTATTCCAGATTTTCGTGGGTTTCATTCTTGAAATCGAAAGATGAAACATTTGACAGTTTGATGGCGTTGTTTAATAGAATTGAGAATCTGTACCAGAGGCCTATAAGTAGAATTAGAAGTGATAATGGTACTGAATTCAAAAACAGTAAGATGGAAGAATTTTGTGATGAAAGAGGTATACTGCATGAGTTTAGTGCCCCGTACACTCCGCAGCAGAATGGAGTAGCAGTACGCAAAAACCGGACACTAATCGAAACAGCCAGAACGATGCTCGCAGATTCAAAATTACCGATTAATTTTTGGGCTGAAGCTGTTTCTGTCGCATGCTATACGCTCAACAGGGTTCTTACTCTCAAGAAGTTCAACAAGACGTGTTTTGAGCTAATTAATAACCGCAAACCGAATTTGAAGTATCTAGAACCGTTCGGGTCACCCTGTACAGTTATAGAGCCTCAAGGAAAGTTTGGTTCGAAGTGCATTGAGGGAATATTTGTTGGTTATGCCAATCCAATGCGATGTGTCTTCGTTCCAAGTGAGAAGCGGATTATTGAAGCAGCGAATGTTGAATGTCAAGGTTACACTATGCCGCCACAAAGTCCTGGAGATTCATGGAAATATCATTATGATAAACTTTGGGATTCGTTTGACATGAGAGAAGAATCAGAGGAAGATGAAGATTTCTTTGATGCGCTGGATATTTTGCGAGAATATGAGTCGCAGCTCAGGTTCCCAGCGGAGTATTCTAGAAGACCTCAGGAAACTTCAAATGATAATGAAGCAGGTCCTAGTCATGCTGGTGAACATGATGATGAAGTTGCTCCTGGTAATCAGTCGGAGGTGAATGATAATCAAGAAGCTGAAAATATGCCAGTTTTTTATCATGGTGATTCAGACTCTGAGGGGGAGCAGATCTAGTTTTCAAGTCAAACAAACCAAGTTGGTGAACAAGATGCAGAACAGAATGTTACTAATCTGGAGGGAAATGTAGATGTTCCAAGCGAAGTGATGCCGCGAACTCTTTCTTATCATCCAGAGGAGTTGATCATAGGAGAACTACATTCAGGCGTTCGTACAAGACGTCAAATAGACCAGGGCTTAACATGTTTTTATTCTACAGTAGCACCTTTACAAACTGAATTTTCATTAAGTTGTTTTATCTCGCAGGTCGAACCGAGAACTTACAAAGAGGCGCTTACTGAAGACTCTTGGGTCATAGCGATGCAAGAAGAGTTAAGTCAGTTTGAAAAGTTAGGAGTGTGGAAGTTAGTGGATTTGCCGGATGGTCAAAGGAAAATCAATACGAAGTGGGTATTCAAGTGTAAGAGAGACGACAGAGGAGTGGTTGTAAGGAACAAAGCTCGACTCGTTGTTCAAGGTTTTAGTCAACAGGAAGGGATTGATTTTACTGAAGTCTATGCTCCTGTAGCACGACTAGAGGCTATCAGAATTTTCCTAGCATTTGCGTCTTGGAAGAACTTTAAAGTTTATCAGTTGGATGTTAAATCGGCATTTCTTTATGGGAAGGTCAAAGAGGAGGTTTATGTCGGTCAGCCGCCGGGCTTTACTGACCCAATCCACAAGAACAAAGTTTATCTGCTAGACAAAGCGTTGTATGGTCTACATCAGGCACCGAGAGCCTGGTACGAGACTTTGTCTCAACACCTACTCGCTAACAGCTTTATCAGAGGGAAAGTGGATGCCACTCTCTTCACTAAAGAGGTCGACAGACATCTTCTGATCGTTTAGATTTATGTAGACGATATAATTTTTGGGTCAACAAATGAGAAATTGTGCAAAGATTTCGAACAGGTGATGAAGCAAAAATTCGAGATGTCATCAATGGGGGAGATGAAATTCTTTCTGGGTTTACAAGTTGAACAGCTTCCTGAGGGAATTTTCATTCACCAGATGAAGTACGTGCATGATATTCTAGAGAAATTTGGAATGTCAAGTTCTACTCCAGGTGCTATCCCACTTGCGACTAATCATGGGATTCACCCAGATCTCACCGGAGACAGGGCTGATGAAACGTTCTACCGTTCCATGATAGGTTCTTTGATGTATCTAACTGCTTCACGTCCTGATATCATGTACCCAACGTGCCTCGCAGCAAGATATCAATCTAACCCGAGAGCTTTGCACATGATCATTGTCAAGATGATATTACGTTACTTGAAAGGAACACCCACATTGGGGTTGTGGTATCCTAGAAAAGGCGATTTTATGCTCGAAGGGTATTCTGATTCGGATTTCGGATGCTGCAAAGTCAATACCAAATCAACGACTGCAGGATGCCAGTTCTTTGGACCTAGATTGGTTACCTGGCAGTGTAAGAAACAAACGTCTGTGGCGTTATCTACATGTGAAGCGGAGTACGTTTCTGCTAACAGTTGCTGCTCTCAGATCCTGTGGATACAGCAACAGATGCGCGACTACGGTTTGCAGTTTCTTAACACACCTCTGTTTGTTGATAATGAGGCCGCAATAAATATAACTAAGAATCCAGTACATCACGCTAAAACTAAACATATAGAGATTCGTCATCACTTTATTCGCGATTGTTTTGAGAAAAAGTTGATACGAATTGAGAAAATCCACACTGACGAACAAAAAGCTGATTTGCATACCAAAGCTTTTGATAAAAATTGGTTTCAATATTTGTTAAAACTTAATGGTATGAAATTGCTTTCGGTGTCGGATGGAGTTGTGAGCGTTGATGACAGTACTGTTGCGGATGAAGACGAGAAACAATCTGCAATGGTGTGACAACCCTCACAAAACCAGGTATCCGTACGATTTAATTAACTATTAATTATTGCTTAATTACTGTGCTTGACTGAGATTACTGATAAACTGCTACTTGACTGTTGATACATGTACATATCTGCATCATACTTTGATTTCCGTCACTACATTATTTACTTACTGAACTCTAGTGACAAACATGATGCACAAAAGCACAGTAGCATTTGAACGGATAACCTATTGAACATGCTGATATAGCCAGCATCAGGCAAACACTGCCTCTAAAGGCCTGAATGAGCCAGAAATATTTTACTACACCCATAGTGTGTGTAGGGATACAAGGGTTGTTAAACTGCGCCTCTAGGAATAAGATACAGAGATTGGATGTGCCTAAAACGTACTCTAAGCACAAAACACAGCACTTTTATTAACACACTAGCTTCTAGCAAATTAATAAAGTGCCAAAACATAAGGAAATATTCCTGACACTTTGCAGAATAAATTGTGTCGCTAAAAATATTATTTACGACGCTTAAAAGATTACTTAAGCACTTTAACGGATTACTATCCAACCGAACAACCGGACTATACCCGGAACATAAAAATATTGCCAAAAATATTATTAGTCTTTTTCTGAGCCAGTTAGGGTCCCTGATTACCCTAACACCCGCTTTATAACGCGTCATGCAACTAACGGGGTTAATCTCTAAAGTTAACCTATTAACATAACTAAACTCTAACTGAATGATTGGAAACCAACCGGATACCCCCCCCCCTAATGGGATCGGCCAACAAGAGGTGACAAGGGAGTACGACTTTTTGATTATTATATTATCCTTGTCTAATATCTAGAGAACATGAGATCCGTTGGACGATAATCCTAAAATTGTCTATAAATACAAGGGCTTAGCACAAGAGATAACACACCTCACATTTCACCACCCACACTTTCTCTCCCTCTCTTGGAGGTCTCGGCCGAGAGCACCTCACATCCATCCATCCATTTCGATTTCCATCTTGCAAGTTCCAAGTATCTACAAGGTGTTCGGGTCACGTATAAGGAAGCTTGAAGCAAGCGGAAGTTGAAGGACCTCGTTTCTTTTCTTTTATCCACGCCATTTTCGACTAGAATCTTCCCTAGCCCCGAGCTAGAGGTATAATGTTTAAAACTCACTCTCGATCGTATCTAAAGTGGTTAATATGATTTTTAACGGTTAAAAGTCGGAATCATGCGTTTTGAATCTATAAAGTCTACTAAAACTCGAATATTGTTGGTTAAAAGCTCATAACATGTGTAAATGTTGTAGTATTCGAATATGTTGATTATTGAGGCCCGATCTACGATGTGGTGGCTCTTATCATCGTTTAACCCGACTTTGTTAAGATCATAGATCTTGACATAAGCTTGTTTATGTCGGTACGAGGGTTAAAAGGTGAAACTCCACCACACGAGAAACATGAACTTGTGTAAAAGTATTTTGACTTGTAAAATAGTATTTAAAACGAGCCGATCTACGTATGTACAAGTGGTATATTCGTAGAACCAAGTGTCAAGAAAATCATGTTTTATAAAAGTTGGGTGACATGTTAACAAATATGATTTTTACAAACTACAAGTGTATAAACACTTGTGAAACGAAAGATCCGACAAAGTAACAATTTTTATGAAAGTTGTCGGGAAGTTGTAAAGGATGATTTGTTCTAAAAACAGGGTTTTTACAAGACTAAACTATTTTATACATAGATCCACTAAATATAAGGTGATCTACACTATGACTTTCGGAAAAACTACAAGTTCATGTAATAATGCGATTTTACATACTAGTCTACAAGTTTGATGTGTTGAAACTAGTTTGAAGTATCGGAAATTGATTGGTTGATTTAAAGAAGTGTTGGAATGATTTTGTAAAAGAAAATGATACGCTTGAAAGCGTGGCCACCTCCAGTTACAGGGGAAACTCTGGCGAAATTTTTCTAAAATCTAACACTTAGAATTATTTGCAAGTGTTAAACTATTTTGAAATATTTTCAAAATACATTTCGCCAAGACTTTATTTATTAAATAATCGGAGGTGGGATTTTCACAAAAACTAAACGTGATAAATATTTATTCGATAAATATATTTTTCACCACGCTGTTTATGATTATTTTGTGAAAATATATAAATATTATTTTTAGAGTAAAAATAATATTTACAAACTTTGACGAACCCAAAATAATACCAACGCCTACACGACAAACATATAAGTTACAGCGGTAATTACTATTACCACTAAATCGCCAAAACGTAACTTACGCTTTATACGGAAATATTCATAAATGCGTATTTTGTCAACGTACTATTTTGGAAAGTATTATGCGAAGAGAAAATATAATATTTTTTTGAGAAAAATAATTATATTTTGGAATGAGAAGTAAAATATATTAAGTGAGACTTAATATTATAAACGCGCATGTATTAATTCCCCCATCCTTGGGAAGGAGATTAACTACCAAATATATACAAGGAACGGTTGTCTAACTGTTTCCCGAAAATTAAACTATAAAGCTAAAGCACGGCCATCCGTCTAATAGAATTAGCACATGTAGGTCGTTGCACAGCTTTCGGACATTTGGAGTGCTTGATTTAGCGACGCACTGACTGTGAGTTCATGTCCCCCTTTTCTCTTAACTCTTTTCAGTTTTATAAACTGCGGGGGTGAAATACATGTTACTATGATTATGAAATACTTGATACATGGTATGGTTAGCGTAAGGAGGGTTATTACTTAGATCATGTGAGTGGGTAGGCGGGAACTGGAGGCCATTAATCCTCATGGTAGGACCGAGGGACGTAAGCGGTAGATCTATCTGGGTGTAGCGAGCCCAACTCCAGGTCCAGCATAACGGACCTCGGGGTGACTTTGTGCCCGACGCGAAATCCGCTAGGTTTGAGTCTTCCTACTTGCACTTCACACATATCAGTGGACTTGCAAACCATTGGTGATCTCTTTTTCCTTATTTGCTACATACCAGGATTTTTGATAAATACAAAGGTTTATTTACTCACTTTCGCATGAACTCGCTCAACATTATTGTTGATTTTTCAACTTACATGTATTTCAGGGAATTAAAGATCTGGCACGGTATGGCATGTTTTCCGCTGCATAAGTCACCAGGGTCATCCAGGGTTCGGGGAATGTGACTCTTTCCTGGACAAGTCACAGTCCTTGAATCATGTTTATGTTATGTTTGGGTTTGTAATGTTTAGACAAGTTTATGGTTGTTGGGTGTTAACCCGTTAAGACAATATTTTGACTTTATTTTAATGGATGATCTTGCATATTTTTAATTCATGTAGCTTGTTATGATTAAGCCATGGTATTAAGAAGTCACACCAAATTAACCACGCTTCCGCAAAGCCAGGGTGTGACAAATGGTTTGTCGATTTTTTACGTGTTTTGGTATTTAGGGGGAGTAGATAGTTTTTGTAAATAGATATATTTTCAGAAAATACAAAAACAGTAAAAAAAAATGCAAAAATACAAAAACATGATAAAATTGAAAAAAGAGCTTGTGTATATAGGGAAAATGATAGTACATCGGCTAGACAATTACAGTATGCTAAAGAATTGTAAAGATAAAATGAGTTAAACAATCTCACTGATGATGTGTCGATAGGTTTTCACACATTTAGTAGATTTATTCGGGATATAAACCTAAAATTTCAAACTTGTGAAATTCGTGGGGAACACTACTTGGATATATAGGTAACCCCTGAAATCTCGTTTGAAAGGTCTTGTATTCTGATATACTAGGTTTTTATACTCAATGATGTCTGGGGTATTATTCCGGGACTTCTACTGAACGAAAGTTCTGACCTAGTCCTTGGCTAATACTTTCACCAAAATGCTTGAAACATAGCATAAACCCTCAGCATGCAGATGAAACAATAAAATTGATAGCCGCTGTTGTTGTAGCTAAAAGATCCTCTAAAGGGGACATACTGAAAAGTCGAAGCTAATATCTCTCTGCGTATACGGAAGTATCGACCTGAGATCCCTCGGCCCTCGCATACCTAATTTATGAACAGATATCATTGTAGTATACTCACCTGTAAGACTGAATATTGGGATTCTGGATACGGGAGTATATTCAAGAGGTGGGACACATGAATTGAACTAAGTTCATAAAACATCTAAATCGTATCCTGAATAGATTGAAATCTGTGTGAGAATTTAAGATGGATCAGTATATCGACAATCGAGGTGAATTGTTTAAATCTGAGCATGTAATTAAGCTTAACGGTACTAGTAATTGGTCTGAAAAGCTTATATGATTCCCTGACACGCTCGCCAAAAATAAGTTTGTGTATAGTTCAATTTCTTTATTTTTCTGCAATTTAAGTTTTCTGTTATTTCATTTCTAAGTTTAGATCAATTTAAAATCCAAAAAGATTTTATTTCTGCTTTATTTTTGACAAACCAAAGTGGAAAGTTGATTGTCTGATTCTTGAAATTAGAAGCAGATGCAGGAGATTCTGAGCTGAAGAATGAGTAGAGCTTACTTTGTTGGAGTTTGAAATGTTTTCAAAGTTAAAACAAGTTCATTAAGTTGATGCTTGTTACATTGTTTTTAGAAAATGTGAAAGTGTTTTTTATAAAATCAGTTTGATTCGTCAAATGATCAACCAAGGTCATTAAATTGAGCACATTTTTATAAAATCACTTAAGTCCAGATCCAAAACGTTTTTTTATAAAACCAATGTTGAGCACATTTTATTTATTCATTATTAGGCTCAGTCTTAGAGACTGAGGCTCGGTCTTGGAGGCCGAGGCTCGATCTTAGAGATCGAGGAAGATGTTTATTTATTATTTTTAGGCTCAGTCTTGGAGGCTGAGGCTCGGTCTTGGAGGCCGAGGCTCGATCTTAGAGATCGAGGTAGATGTTATTTATGTTAGGCTCAGTCTTGGAGGCTGAGGCTCGGTCTTGGAGGCCGAGGCTCGATCTTAGAGATCGAGGTAGATGGCTAGTAAGACTAGGAAGAGTAGGCTCAGTCATGAAGGCTGAGGCTCGGTCATGGAGGCCGAGGCTCGATCTAGGAGGTCGAGGTGGATGATAGAGCAGTCTTAGAGACTGGAAGGAATTTGGCTAGTGGGACTAGGAGAATTATTTGATTGTTTATTGTTGACTTACATGTTTATATGAATATATGATTGATATTTTATACGTATGTGTGTTTGTGTTACAAACGTCATGCCTTCATCATGTACTAGAAAGATGGACACTACGAATCCCATGGCCATAGTATCAGACGACATAGTTTCATCGGAGCACGAGGAGTACATTTCCGATACTACCGGCACAGACAATGACGACTTTCAGCCCTTTTGCGCTGCCTAAAGTCATAGCAGAGCCTACTGATGGCCATCTTGTTGGGAATTTGCCACTCGCAGTGATCCCTGCTCCTGTGCCCCTTGCCGCTTATCCTGTTGTTGATATGCCCCCCTGACGTGGCCTCTGACGACGATAACGATCTTCTAGAAGAGGGCCCATTCGAGGTCGAGGCCCTATTGCTGCTGGTATTAGCCTACTGCTTGCGGACGCTCCTACAGGGGAAACTCATGCCCATTCCCATGTCCCAGACTCATTTGAGTTCCTGACATCCGCATTTTCGCATATACAGGGAGTGCAGCACCATTCACACGACGCCGACCCTGACACGGCATCATCAGCTGCACCGGTTCCCGCACATAGCTTTGAGTTTGATTATAGTATTGTGGGTAATCCTGTTCTTCCATCTGGTTTTGATCCAGACCATGACCTTGAGTTCATACGCTTAGGCCAGCCCTTGGAGGATCCTGTAACCCCCTGTGATGGTTGATCCAGCTGATTTTGAGATGGAGTTTGTTAATCCGGAGCCAGCCGCAGCCCCTGAGCCAGGCGTCACTCCTAACACCGCATTAGAGCATGACTCTGTTCATGCCGATGCACCTGCTGTTGCTCCTTGATTGATCATCTGCTTGGGCGAGAGAAAATTTAGGGTAACTGTGCAAGACAATTTATTATTACGGGGGCCCACGTAATAACGACTTGTAGTGCACAGAAATCCTGGTTGACTCTGCGGGTCAAGCTAATGAAAACCAATGTAGCAAGAAATAACTCGAACACGAATGACCAAGGCGATGAAGCCTCGAGTTCATTCCATTTCAAGCAACAAGCCATATTGGCAAGCCTATGTGAAGGCTCAGAAAATTTATTTTCCCCACCCATACATTGAGTATATTTATGTGTAAAATTGGGTGAGTACATGATGGCTTACGGTGCTATGTATCTCATAGACGATTGGAAAGTTGTCTAACCCACTTCATGCCATTTCGGCAGAAGAGAATGCCACCCAGGCGTGACACAAACACCAGTATGTTGCCAAGGATAGGAGCCGAGCTGCAAAAACGCAACTCACAGGCAATTGCACGACATGAAGCTCTCCGCTTTTAGCACAGCAATGGCACTATTGGAAATAATCCCTAGCTGACCGCACCTATAAGCAGTTCCTGAACTGCAAGCCTTTGAACTTCGACGAAACAGAAAGCGCCATTGCATTTGTTCGTTGGCCCGAAAAGATTGACTCCATTCTACGAAAGACTAACTGTTCGCCCCAACAGAGTGATACCTTTACCTCGGGGTCATTTCTAGGTGGCACAATCTCATGGTGGGACCATCAGGGTCAAGTCTTGGCACAGAATGCTGCTTATGCACTGAGCTAGGACGAGCTCAAGGAAATGATTGAGAAGAAATGTTGTTCTAGGACTGGAATTCAGAAGCTTAAGGTGGAGTTCTGGAATTTGAAAATGGAGAGACCAGAGATTCCTTAACATGTCCAGCAATCGCACGACTTGCCTAGGGTCGTCCCCTACTAAGTCACTATTGTTGTATGATACAGTTATGTACGTATACGCTTTACACTGTGGTCTCGATTTGTGGTAATGCAATCGCAGTATTCTCATCACTTGTGATGTTTGATCTATGGTTTATGTTCTATGACATGAGATGTTATGTGACTGATTTATTGATAGCATGAGATGTTATGTGCTGATATTGTTGAATACATACGTACATTTTACCTGCTACGACCTAACCTACGTGAAACATCTTTTAGAAGATGCCACCAAGACGCGAAATGCGCATGCCCACCTCAGAGGCGGAACTTCAAGAGATAATTGCTGCAATTCTAGCACAACACGAGGCCCTACGCTCTGAACCTAGCAGAGGTACCTCGGAAAATAACGGTTGTTCCTACTGGCACTTCCTCAACTACAAGCCTCCAAAGTTCGACGGCACTGGAGGTGCCATAGCTTTTGTGAAATGGATTGAAAGTATGGATTCCATCTTTCGAATGAGTGGTTGTACGCCAGAACAACAAGTCCTATACGTTTCTGAGTTGTTTCAAGATGGAGCTCGACTATGGCGGAACCTTCAGGTTCAAATGAAGGGCGAAACCGCAGCATATGCATTATCATGGGATGAACTGAAGGGAATGATGCATGAGAAGTATTGCTCCCAAGAGGAAACCCAGAAGTTGGAAGGGGAATTCCAGAGCCTGATAATGGAAGGTCCAAAAATGTTGGGATACATGCAAAGACTTCATGACTTGGCACGAGTTATTCCCCACTTAGCGGAACCAGAAATGAGGAAATTGGGACAGTTCATTTGGGAACTGGCACCACAAGTCATGAGCTTAATGGCAGCATCTACGCCACCAACAACTATTGCTGCAAGCAAGATGGGTTTGGCACTCGTTACGGAAGCCATTAGACTAGAAAAACTTGCAAACCCTGATAGGGAGACTCAGGTAGAGTCATCTGGAAAGAACAAAAGGAAGCTTACCGAAGATGTAGGTCCCTTTTCTCGGAGGATCGAGAACAAACCTAAACCTTGTTATACAAACCTACTAGCAAGTGCGGAATCCAAGCTAGTAGGCAAACCGAGATGAAGCAAGTAGAGAAACAAACACACAAGATTTCACCGATTAACACCACTGTATTAATATGTATGAAGGTTCCGGTTACAAGCACAATGTTTACAATCAGTTTGCAAACTCTCAAGAGTGTGTGTGAGTTTCGGACAGAACTCTCTCAAACTTCCTTTCTGTCTGTGTGTGTGCCTCTATCTTTCACACTACACTGCATGGGTATATATATACCCAGCACAGCAGGTCTTGGTCGAAGGATCCGATAGATGATCCGAAGGATCATCTATCGATGACACAGTGCTCGAATGATCAGCAAGGACCTCGAAAGATTACCTTTCGAGGTCTATAGTTCGAAGCCTATCTTTCGATCACCTCGAAGGATCAACAGTATCCTTCGAGGCTATCCTTCGATACAGACAAACATATTACATCTTGTTGGCCAAGTCAAACTAGGAGGATAGTTGACTTGGTCAACTTACAGACTAACTTAGGACATCGTTTTCATACAGACCGAATACAGACAAAGTACAGACACAAGTGCACCAACAAACTCCCCCTTGGCTGTAGCTTTGTCTTTATCTTCTATAGTTGCAGACTCGTCTTGAACTTCGACGGTCTTTGGTCTTTGAGTTCCCAAGACTCTGATGTCCTTTCAAGTCTTCAATGTCGGAGGATCTTCAAAGTCTTCACGTCTTGAAAGCAGAGAGTGTATCAACAAACTACCCGTATCATGTAGGCAGTGTGTTGACAAACTCCCCCTTAACATAAGCTCCCCCTTGAGTTATGCTCGTGAAATACTTTATCTTTATGAAGTGAGATCCTTGTAGTGTTGATAATGGCCAGCGGCAACTCGATCATCTTCATCTTTTGAGCGCCTTCTCGTCGTGTCTTCATTCCAAAGCTTGTCATCGACCATGTTCTCCTAGCCTTTAGAATCTGCACATGCAAGAAATCTAAACGCATAATGAGAACAACTGCTTGGAATATAGTATACACAAATGACACACGAATGACCATGTCACAATCAAACACCGTCCGACAGTTTGAAAGTTTAATAAATTTGTCAATTTAAGTCTTTAACTTTCAAAACCATGCAAATTTCGACCGTTTATGAAGATTTAGTCAGTTTGGTTTTCAGTCAGGTTTCAGGTAACGAAGACTCGAGCTCCAACATCGTACGATCGAAAATAAAGTAGAAAGAAAATCTTTTTGGCTTTTTATAAAGTTTATATTAAAACACGCCTAAAATCTTTTTGGTATTTTTGAAAGTAAAAGACAACAATTTAAAATCCTTTGAGTGTTATCAAACGACATCACCGCTAATGTCGTGCTGATATGCACCAAACGACGAAACTGTTTTAAAAGAAAATAATAAAAGTTGAGCAGTAAATAAATAAATATATACAAACATTCTTTTTGCGAGTTTCGAGGGTAAGAGAATCATATCAGTGTACGGTCATGCCAACACTCTTGTTGTTCAGTTAGTTAATATTAAGATAAGCATCCTATAACAATTATCGGTATTGTTGTCCACTTAAGCTCAACTTATCAGATGTAATCATGTTTAGAGGATACGTTAATGTATGATTTATACTTACCGACCGGTGTTCATCCACATCACGACACATTCCCGTATCAAGGTATGCACGAGAGTTCATCTTACCGGTGAGTATACCGATTATCATCTGTTTGACCGTATAAAATGTGAGATACTCACTTATTTTGGTTTGAAAACAAGCCCTATGTGATATAATCACTTATTGATGAGGAACTTGATTTTCGTATGCATGAGGGCACAGGTGCAAGTCCGTGAACAGGTCAGTACTTCCGTACAGCAGAGAGACGAACTTGACACCCGGATAAATGTGATATTTTATCACTTATTTGAGTTGGACATGTGATTGTTTATCACTTATTGAGTTCGAATGCAGTATGTAATATGTACACGTATGTATAGTATCATGGAAGATCTTAGACTTAGTCTATTTATAGAAGCAACCATGATACCCAGATGATAAGCAGCATAAAGACCGAATATCTCAGAACCTCGGCAATCTATCAAACGAAATTTCGGTACTAAGACCATATGCCAATGAATGGTTCCCACCTGGTCTTCAGTCGATTAAGATTTATATCACCCTGCACACTTTAAAATGATTGTGAGCCTACCGATACATCTTATATAGAGCTGCTTATCGTTTTGCATTTAAGGTTTAAAGAGGTTAGGATAGACCACTGATGTACTATCATTTTCTCTTTTGCTCGCCAGGAAACTCATTTTTGTTTTTCTATTGTTTTTGTGTTTTTGAAATTTTTCGATGTTTTTGTATTTTCCGATTTTTGGATTTACTCCCCCTAAAATCAATAAACTAAGATAAATTTTAAAAACACACAAAGATATTTACAAAAATGATTTTCCGATGTTGGTTTACTCTTGCTTGACCTTAATGCCATTTACCAATAATAAGAAGTCAAATCTAGATTTGTCAAAAGCTTTGGTAAATAAGTCGGCACGTTGGTCATCGGTGTGGACCTTAACAACATCGATTAGCCTTTTCTCAAAGCAATCACGTATGAAGTGATATTTGATTTCGATGTGTTTGGTCTTTGAATGCTGCACAGGATTTCTAGTGATATCTAAAGCAGCAGAATTATCAACGTATATAGGAGTAGTTAGGAATTCAAAACCGTAGTCCCGCAATTGTTGTTGGATCCAAAGAACTTGTGAACAACAACTTGAGGCAGCAATGTATTCAGCTTCGCATGTTGATATAGCTACACACGTCTGCTTCTTGCACTGCCATGTGACTAGGCGATTTCCTAAAAACTGACATCCAGCCGTTGTGGATTTGCCGTCGATTTTACATCCGCCAAAATCAGAATCACTGAATGCGACCAAGTCAAAGTTATTATCCCTAGGATACCACAGACCGGTGTCTGGATACGCCTTCAAATAACGAAAAATCCTTTTGACAGCTGCAAGATGTGAGGCCTTCGGATTAACTTGATATCTGGCAAGTAGGCACGTTGGGTACATTATATCTGGCCTTGATGCTGTGAGGTACATAAGGGATCCGATCATCGCGCGATAGTATGAAGGGCTAACAGGTTCACCCTTCAAGTCAGGAGTTATTCCGTGATTAGTTGGCAATGGGGTACCAATGGGCGTTGCATCGGACATCTGGAACCGGCTCAAGATGTCTCCGACATATTTAGTCTGATGGATGAATATCCCAGACTCCGTTTGTTGCACTTGTAGGCCCAAAAAGAAATTCATTTCCCCCATAGCACTCATCTCGAACTTATCCTGCATGATGCGCTCGAAATTCCTACACAAAACATCATTAGTAGAACCAAAAATAATATCATCAACATATACCTGAACCAGAAGAAGATCTCCATCTTGTTCTTTGATAAAGAGAGTACAATCGATAAGACCTCTTCGAAAACCGTTCTCCAGCAGATATGTAGATAAGGTTGCATACCAAGCTCGTGGCGCTTGATGAAGACCATAGAGAGCTTTGTTGAGCAACCAAACCCGATCGGGATGAACAGGATCTTCAAAACCTGGAGGCTGTTCGACATATACCTCTTCTTCAACCACACCATGTAGAAATGCACTTTTGACGTCCATCTGGTAAACCTTGAATCCTTTGAATGAGGCATAAGCCAGAAAGATCCGAATAGCTTCCAGACGTGCAACTGGTGCATAGACTTCGTTGTAGTCGATCCCCTCTATCTGACGAAAACCTTGAACGACTAAACGAGCTTTGTTTCGGATAACAACTCCACGGTCGTCTTTCTTGCATTTGAAGACCCATCGAGTGCCAATCTTCTTGTAATTCTCAGGCTTTTCAACAAGCTTCCAAACACCAAGCTTGTGAAATTGCTGTAATTCTTCCTGCATGGCTTCAACCCAGGCACTATCTTTCAATGCTTCTTTCCACGACTTTGGTTCTTCTTGTGACACGTAACACGCGAAGGACCAGTCATTTTGTTGACCAGATTCTCTTATAGCTGAATACAAACCAGCATTCCGGTTGTTTCTCAGCTGATTACGCGTCTGCACACCGCGATGGACATCTCCTATGATATTCTGCTGGGGATGGGTATCATGAATCCTCATTTCAGGATTATCCGGTACACGAGCATTGATACCCAAATTATTCAGATTAAGATCAACAACCAGCTCCACACCTGGAATGTGGGTAGAGGTGGATGCATTCCCTTCAGCAGTATCTATATTCTGCGTATGAGGTGTATCACCAGAGGCACCTTGAACAGGAGCAGCTGGAGCTGAAGATCCTTCGGCTGCATCATGATATTCATCATCTTCAGAAGAGTCATTATAATCAGCAGCATCTTCATAAACCTCATTTTGAACCATATTGTTGACTGATGAAGAAGCTTGAGAGTCAACAACAATGGGTCTAACCAATGGCGAGACAGCAGCATTGTCACTTTCCAACAACATTCTAGCCGCTGCTGATTCTTCGTCAAAGGTTGGCAGATTGAAGGAGTCAAATAGCCCATCATAATCGAACATCCACGGATCACCCGGAGCCCTAACAGGACTCGTGTACCTTTGAATCCTAACTTCGCTCCATAGCTCAATCTTTTTAGTAGCTAGATTCCAAACACGAAAATTCGGAGTAGCATAACCAAGGAAGAAACCCTCGATAGCTCTTGCACCAAACTTTCCATCTGGCTCAATCATAGTACACGGAGCACCAAACGGTTCAAGGTAAGAAAGATCCGGTTTCCTTTTCTGAAGAAGTTCGAAACAAGTCTTGCCATGTCTCTTAACTGTAAGAACTCTGTTCAACGTGTAGCAAGCAGCCGATACAGCCTCTCCCCAGAATTGAATAGGGAGTTCCGACTCTACTAACATTGTTCTTGCAGTTTCTATGATCGTCCGATTCTTCCTCTCAGCGACACCATTTTGTTGTGGAGTATAACGAGAACTGTACTCATGAAGAATTCCTTTAGAAGTACAAAACTCATCCATAACTTGATTCTTGAATTCAGTTCCATTGTCGCTTCGGATCCGTTTCACTTTCAACGTATAGAGATTTTCTAACATTGTAAGAAGATCCTTGAGGATGCCAGGAGTTTCACTCTTGTGTGCCATAAAGGATACCCAAGAAAATCTAGAGTAGTCATCAGTAACTACTAAACAATAGGCATCACCAAACGTTGTCTTGTGCTTCATAGGTCCAAAAAGGTCCATATGAAGACGTTCGAGAGGCATGCTGACAGTGTTGATTTTCTTCAAAGGGTGAGACTTCTTTGTTTGCTTCCCCTTTTGGCACGAGACACAGATATCTTGCAAATGAAAACTTCTTACAGGCACACCATTCACAAGATTATTTTTCACCAAATGGTTCATCTTTCTCAAGTGAATGTGTCCCATTCTTCTGTGCCAAGATATAGACTCCTTTTCTGTGGCTTTTGAGACAAAACAAGTAACTTGTGCAGATGTTGTAATCGCCTGGCTCATGTCGAGAATATAGAGATCATTAACTCTCGGAGCCGATAAGAGAATCCATTCTTGTGGAATTTTGAATCCAGGCTTCAGCACATAACAGCCAGCGTCATCAAAAATCACTGAGAACTTTTTATCACAGATTTGCGACACACTCAGAAGATTGTGATCAATTTGCTTCACATAATTGATCTTATCAAAACACACGATGCCATTGGAGATACTTCCTTCTCCAGTGATGTACCCGCCTTTATCACCCGCAAAAGCAACATACCCTCCTCTGATATTTCTCACGTCATACAGGAGCCGTAAGTCGCCAGTCATGTGCCTGGATGCTCCACTATCAACAAT
This sequence comes from Helianthus annuus, assembly GCF_002127325.2. Taxonomy (NCBI): domain Eukaryota; kingdom Viridiplantae; phylum Streptophyta; class Magnoliopsida; order Asterales; family Asteraceae; genus Helianthus; species Helianthus annuus. The sequence goes on along the minus strand of NC_035436.2, from coordinate 49,255,960 downwards.
CCAATGACTATTAATAGTTCCTCCTAGAACATCCTGCACATGTCAAATAAACACATCAGTTGAGAATGGGGACCCAAGCCTTAGTGGTCTTGGGTCGTCCCTCGGCATCACGATACGTAAGCTCTATCTCTTGATGGTTTTCAAGCACAACTGCTCCCCCTGAATTGTCACCCGACTTAGGTAACCAAGTTTGTCTGTGCCTACCAGTTTTTGAAGATTCTGGTTTTACAGGTTGTGACACACTTTGTTCCTTTTGTACTGTTTTAACTTCAGATTTTAAAGCTTTTTCAACAGTTTTTATGTTCTTACGTCGTTGTTTAGTTTCTTGTTCTTTTACAGTTCGCTTATCTTGTTTAGGTGAAACTGACCGACGTTGAGGGTGAACTGTTTCAGGTGGAGTTTTCTCAACAAATTTCTTCTTTGGAGCATTTGGGCAGTTTCTGATAATGTGCCCAATTTCTCCACATTTGAAACAAGTTCTCCTTTCAACAGACTTAGGAGAACTTGATCGACTACCAGATGTTGAGCCTGTAGAACCTGAGGTACTTGCTCTTTCATCACACCCGTTTGTGTGTTGGGTGTAATTGTTATCACTGTTACGTTTCAAAATTTTGACTTGTTGTACAAAATCAGTGTTTGATTTGTTTTCAAAAGTCTCAATTTTATCTGTACCTCTTGATGCTACAAATTTAACATCTTTTCCTTTCTTCACGTAACGAGCTCCTTTTGATTCAACTTTAGCCTTTGGCTTTGGAGCTCGTTGTGGTTGTTTACCCTTAGAAGCAGTAGGTTGTCGAGTGGTTGGAGATTTTTGATTACCAAATTGTTTCCTAATCTCAGCCTTAGGAATTGGATCACATTGTGTTACCACAATTCCCGGAAGTGTTTTTCCCAAAAATTTGTTGGTATTGTCTTCAAAGACTTTGTCAATCAAAGATTTATTTACATTTTTAATTGGAAAAACATGATCTGAGTAGATTTTATTATCTCCAACCAAAGTGTACAACACATTACTGCTTTTAACAGTAGACACACCTTGCTTATCAACCTTGACAGAATCAATCACTTGCTTTTTGACAGATGGAACCTCAGGAGTATCAGGATCACAAAGGATGTGATTCTCTCGTGGAATATCTACTCCTTTCATCTTGCTAAGTGATTTATCCTGATCACTTACAGCCACATCTGATTCATCATCCGATGTCTCATAGTCCTCGATAATTGGAGGACTTTGCTTCATGGATGGTGAAGCTTCTTGTTCCTTAGGGGCTGTGTTTGAAGAATTGTCCGGTTTGAACCCAAGGCCAGTAGCAAACTCCTCAACATCAAGAGGCACACTAGGTTCATACCGAGGCATTTCTTCCTCGTCAGGCATCTTGGTATAGTTGTTCATCAAAGGGGGTGGACATTTGTTATACCCTATGCCTTTCTGATTTCCCTTTAGTTGTTGAACATCGATGATGTGATCAAGCACAAATTGGGAGTTAGAATAACTATCCAATTTCTGTTTGATCGCATCATGTTCGCATTGGGCAATGGCTAGTTGCTTTTTAGTTTCTTCCACAATGTTAATATACTCATTTATACTCACTTGTTTGTGGTAAACTACTTTGTTAACCTCGGACACATTTTTCTTTAAAGTTTCTATTACAGATTTAAATTCTTTTTCATTCCGGGTTAAAGCCATGTTTGCCTCTTTGCATTTCGACAGTTCAACAACCAAATTCTGGTTATGACTATGAAGCTTTTCTGATTCAAGCTTCATCTCAGCACATGATTTACAAATACTAGGAGCAGGTGGTTCAGAAGTTACCTGACTGGTAGAGGCTGAGCCGTTTGCCATAAAGGCAGTTTGAAAAGAAAAAGCTCCATCTTCAGAAAATAGCTTTTCCATTTCCGTTGATGTAGCAGCAGCCTTCCTAATCAGAATTGATTTCTGACATTTAAGCTCATCAGCTTCATTCAGAAGATCCTGAATATCTTCACCTTCTTCCTCCTCATCAGGCTCTGAGTGATTATCCCCAGAAACAGAGCCTTCTTCATCCGAACTGCCAGAATAACCAGAACTGTCATCGCTCCCAGAAGATTCTTCTTTATGTACCTGCTCGATGACCTTAGCATACAATGCAGTTCCACTTCCCTGATCTCCTTCACCAAACTGTACTGACCAGTCACATCCTTCATCAGCTTGAACAGCCAAAGCCCGATTGTGATTGGTAGTTCCAGGCTGTCCCTGATTGTTATTCACTGCCACCATCCTCCGTTCACGGTTTTCCTGTTGGGCATTCACATTCGTCTGGTTTCTGAAAGGGTTGTGATTGCCGTGTTTTGTTGGTCGAGTGCACTCACGTTTAAAGTGCCCTTTCTCGCCACAGTTAAAGCACGTGACGGCATTAATATCAAACCCATACTTCGTGTTTTTCTTTCCTTCCAGCGAAGTTCTTCCAGTTCGTGCCATGAAATCTTTTGCCCTTCTAACCGCACTAGCAAAAGCCCATTTAATATCCATCAACTCCATTTCTTCCTTGTCGATCTGATCATAATCTTCATTGGTCATGTTGATGTTTCCAAGCTGACCTGCTACCAAACCACAGTATGCACTGACCATGGTGTTGATAATCTCCATATGTTCCTTAGCAACTTCAATGCTAAGGTGTGAAAGATTTGAGTTGTCGACTCGGATTGTGTGATGACTTTGGGGTTGAGGTTGAGGATTGCTTGTATAGTGAGCTTGCTGTTGTTGTTGTTGAGGTTGTGGTTGTGGCTGTGTTGGAACAGGAATGTAGGACCTCGGATCGAATTGAGGTTGTGGTGGAGCAGCTGTTGATTGAGGAAATGGAAAGGAACTTGAACTTGTATTGGACACAAATGCAGTCTGCAGCTTAGGTTGCTGTTGCTGAGCTGCAGCAGATCTTGCCAAAACATCGAATCCTGGAAGATACATTTCCGTATTCTGAGGAGCTGGAGCACGCCTTGCTTTCCTAATCTCTTCATCATTTTTATGTTCCAGCTTTTGAATGAACTCATAGATGTTGACTTGATCTAGAGTTCCAGTATGCTTCAACAGTTCAATGAAGGAACTCCACTTTGGAGGTAAGGCGTCAGCAAATCTACTCACCATTTCTTGTTGAGTAGCGACAACTCCATAAGCACACATCTCACTAATCAAATGATAGAAACGTGTGATCATATCATTCAGAGTCTCGTTCTCCAAAAACTGAAAGGATTCAAACTCTTTCTTCAACAAATCATGCCGAGATTTTCGAGCAGCTGCATTGCCTTCTCCTCTAGCAACTAAGGCATCCCACAATGCTTTTGTGGTCTTGCAATATGAGAACTGATGGTAGATGTCTTTGTTGAGTGCTTGAGTAAGTGTGGCAAAGGCCTTTTTCTCCAATTCATAAGCCTTCTTGTCATTTTCAAGCATATTTGCATAACCCTCTGAAGTTGACGCAGCAGTTTCAAGATTAGTATTGAACGCATTGATGAAACACGTCCAAAGATCAGTGCTTTGCCCTTGAACATATGTGTGAAAACGGTTTTTCCATGATGGAAAATCATTCATATGGTTCAACTTAGGTGGACGATTGTTGCTGCCAGTTTCACTCTCACTAATCAGAAGGTTCTGAAGACTTTGACTTTGATTGGATACCAAAGCCCATTGACTTGGACTAATTGATGGCTGTGGAACCATACTCTTTGCCCAATCTGCAGCAGTCACTAACTCTTGATTGTTTCGTGAGTCCAAACTCCAATCCCATGGACTTGTACAGCTCATTTTGATCAAATATTAATTACCAAACCTACACACCACAAACTGTTAAGTGCAGAAACAGATATGAATAGAAAGATGCAACCTGTTCGAAAGATCAATACTTGTTCGAATGATCAACAGGGTTTGAAAGATCCTTGTTGAGTTTCGAACAAAAACTTCGAAGGATGACTTCGAAAGATTGACTTATACGAAGGATCCTTATCTATCGAAAGATGATTTCGAAAGATTCTCCTTATGTTTCGATCACAGGTCTCGAAAGATGACACTTGTTCGAAGAATCAGCAGTGTTCGAAGGATCACTGTTGATGGCTCGAACAATAACCTCGAAAGATAACCTTGAAAGATTCACCCAACACGAAGGATCCTTATCTTTCGTAATGAACAGTAACTCGAAGGATGTATCTATCGAAAAGATTCCTTGACTCGAAGGATAACACACTGACTTCGAAGGATGTTCGAAGGATGGTTATCTTTCGAATCTCCTTGATCGAAGGATGATCCTTCGAGCTCGAAAGTTATCTTTCGACGTCTGACACACTGTCAAAAGTACGACAGGTTGGTGAAAAGTTGATGTGGTTGGTAAGTCAACTTTCGGCAAAAGGGTATGGCAGGCTGACAGCTATCTTACCAACCAAGATTTTGAAATAAAATATGCCAAAAATGGAAAACCTTATCTCCAAACCAGTCACCGGAATAATGACCGGAATATGGTCGGAATTTACCAACACACTCAAAAACAAGTTTTCGAGTTACCCAACCCAACCTTGAACACTCCCGAAGGTTTAGAAACCGTTTTTCAGTTTAAACAAGCAAGAAAAACCACCAAAACGGGTGCTAAACCTAGTGTCCAAACACACCAAGAACTCGAACAACTCGGTTTTAAACAAGGTAAAGAGCAAGGCTCTGATACCACTTGTAGGTCCCTTTTCTCGGAGGATCGAGAACAAACCTAAACCTTGTTATACAAACCTACTAGCAAGTGCGGAATCCAAGCTAGTAGGCAAACCGAGATGAAGCAAGTAGAGAAACAAACACACAAGATTTCACCGATTAACACCACTGTATTAATACGTATGAAGGTTCCGGTTACAAGCACAATGTTTACAATCAGTTTGCAAACTCTCAAGAGTGTGTGTGAGTTTCGGACAGAACTCTCTCAAACTTCCTTTCTGTCTGTGTGTGTGCCTCTATCTTTCACACTACACTGCATGGGTATATATATACCCAGCACAGCAGGTCTTGGTCGAAGGATCCGATAGATGATCCGAAGGATCATCTATCGATGACACAGTGCTCGAATGATCAGCAAGGACCTCGAAAGATTACCTTTCGAGGTCTATAGTTCGAAGCCTATCTTTCGATCACCTCGAAGGATCAACAGTATCCTTCGAGGCTATCCTTCGATACAGACAAACATATTACATCTTGTTGGCCAAGTCAAACTAGGAGGATAGTTGACTTGGTCAACTTACAGACTAACTTAGGACATCGTTTTCATACAGACCGAATACAGACAAAGTACAGACACAAGTGCACCAACAGAAGATACCCGAACAAATAATGATGAACAAAGATCTATTCGAGGTTGTTTTGACTGCGGAGACAAAGGGCATTTCAAGAAAGATTGCCCTAACAACAGACAGGCCAATGATAAGATTTGCTTGGAAACTAAAGCAAGACGTGCTGGGTGCAAGTATCACCATGAATGTGGATGTCGGAAGCCTAGGTGCGGGAGGAAAAGGCACAACAAGGATGGTTGTGGGATGAAGAGTCCCAAACAAGGAGAAAACCGTAACAACGCTCAAGGTGGAAGCAGGAAAGGAAATGGCCGAGTGCTAGGATGCTTCCATTGTGGGGACATTGGACATCTTAAGAGAGAATGCCCGGAGTTGAAACAAGACCGTGAGAGAACACCCAGCATCGGAGTTTGTGAAGCATGCCAGGATCCAGGCATGATTACTGGTACGTTCTTTAACAACCAAAACTTTCGCATCTATCTTGTTTGATACTGGGGCCGATTATAGCTTCGTATCATTAGAATTTAAGAATATGCTTGGTTTAACCGCTAGTAAATTAGATATTCCATACTCAATTGAATTGGCGAATGGGAAGTTAGTAGAAGCTAACGAGGCGATTCGAGGTTGCGTAATCGAGTTGGGAGAGCGTGAGTTTGCTCTCGATCTACTACCAGTCCAATTGGAAAGCTTCGACGTGGTGGTAGGGATGGATTGGTTATTGAGTAACAAGGCCGAGATAGTTGGTCATGAGAAGGTCGTTCGTATCCCGACCGATGATGGTGGGACCATTGTTGTTCACGAAGAGAAGCGTGAGACGCCGTTGAGGATTATTAGCTGCCTGAAGGCAAGAAAGAGTTTGCAACAGGGATGTGCTGCCTTTTTGGCACACATTGTAGATAAGAAGGCTGCTGAGCCAAAGATCGAAGACATCCCGGTCGTGAGGGAATATCCAGAAGTCTTCCCAGAGGACTTGCCTGGATTGCCGCCTCAGGGGCAAGTGGAGTTCCGCATAGACTTAGTTCCAGGCGCCGCGCCTGTGGCTAAGGCACCTTACAGACTTGCTCCGTCTGAGATGCAGGAACTGTCGACACAACTTCAAGAGTTGCCAGACAAGGGGTTTATCCGACCAAGCTTCTCGCCTTGGGGAGCTCCAGTTTTGTTTGTCAAGAAGAAGGACGGTAGTTTCCGCATGTGTATCGACTACCGAGAGTTGAACAAGCTGACGATCAAGAATAGGTATCCTTTGCCTAGGATTGATGATCTATTCAACCAGTTTCAAGGTTCAAGCTTTTACTCCAAGATCGATCTTCGATCTGGATACCATCAGCTACGGATACAGGAGGAGAGTATCCCAAAGACAGCCTTCAGAACTCGATATGGACACTACGAGTTTCTCGTTATGACGTTTGGTTTGACAAACGCACCTGCAGTGTTCATGGATTTGATGAATCGAGTTTGTAAGCCGTACTTGGATAAGTTCGTGATCATATTCATCGATGATATTTTGATTTACTCAAAGACGAAGGCTGAGCACGAGCAGCATTTAAGAGCCATTCTGGAGCTGCTAAAGAAAGGCCAGTTGTACGCCAAGTTCTCTAAGTGCGAGTTTTGGCTACGAGAAGTGCAATTCCTTGGGCACGTGATAAACGGAGATGGAATCCACGTGGACCCAACCAAGATCGAGGCGATCAAGGATTGGGAAACGCCAAAGACGCCAACCGAGATTCGGCAGTTCTTGGGATTGGCTGGCTATTACCGAAGATTCATTGAGAATTTTTCAAGGATCGCTCAACCATTAACGCTCCTCAAGAAAAAGGATAAGAAGTTTGATTGGGGAATCAAACAGGAAGAAGCGTATCAGATATTGAAAGATAAGCCTTGTAACGCGCCAATCTTAGCTCTACCGGAAGGTACAGATGATTTTGTGGTATACTGCGACGCTAAGCGTCAAGGATTGGGTTGTGTGTTGATGCAACGCCAAAAGTTTATTGCCTACGCGTCACGCCAACTGAAAGTGCACGGAAAGAACTATACCACGCATGATTTGGAGCTTGGCGCAGTGGTTTTTGCTTTGAAGATCTGGAGACACTATCTGTATGGTACGAAGTGTACGATCTTCACAGATCACAAGAGCCTCCAGCATATATTCAACCAGAAGGAGTTGAACATGAGGCAAAGATGATGGGTCGAGCTGCTGAACGACTACGACTGCGATATAAAGTATCACCCAGGGAAGGCGAATGGGGTCGCCGATGCCCTAAGTCGTAAAGAGAAAATCAAGCCCATAAGGGTTAGAGCCTTGGAAATGATTATCCAAACCGATCTTTCCTCGCGCGTTCGTGCAGCGCAGCAAGAAGCTCTCAAGGAAAGAAACCTTGCAGAAGAGTATCTCCGTGGGATGGAGAAGTTGTTGGTACCAAACAAGGAAGGAACGTTGTGTTTTGAGAAAAGGATTTGGGTTCCTTTGTTTGGTGGTTTAAGGAAGGTTATTTTCGATGAAGCTCACAAGTCACGGTACTCTATCCACCCTGGAGCGGATAAGATGTACCAGGATCTTAAAGATTATTATTGGTGGCCTAGGATGAAAGGCGATGTTGCTGTTTACGTGAGCAAATGCTTGACATGCGCCAAGGTTAAGGCGGAATACCAGAAGTCTTCGGGACTTCTGCAACAACCAGAGATTCCCAAGTGGAAGTGGGAACAAATCTCCATGGATTTTGTTACGAAACTGCCAAGAACGCCAAGAGGCCATGACACTATCTGGGTGATAGTGGATCGATTAACGAAGTCAGCACACTTCTTACCTATCCGCGAGAAGGATAATACAAGCAAAATGGCTGAAACCTACATGAGAGAGATTGTTACACGCCATGGAGTACCTCTCTCGATCATCTCTGATAGAGACGAAAGGTTCATATCGAGAATATGGCAATCCTTCCAGGAAGCTTTTGGCTCAAAGTTGAATCTGAGCACTGCTTTTCACCCACAGACCAACGGTCAAAGTGAGCGGACGATTCAGACGTTGGAAGACATGCTGAGAGCATGTGTGATGGATTTAGGCGGTAGCTGGGATAAGCATTTACCCCTGGTTGAGTTTTCATACAACAACAGCTACCACACCAGTATTGGTGCCGCGCCGTTTGAAGCTTTATATGGGCACAAGTGCAGATCACCGCTCATTTGATCTGACGCTGGTGATAGACAATTGGTTGGTCCTGAGGTAGTCCAGGAAACCACCGATAAGATCGCACAGATCCGAGACCGTATCAGCGTGGCTCGTGACAGGCAGAAAACCTACACGGATCGAAGCAGGAAACCTCTAGAGTTTGAGGATGGTGAGATGGTTTTGTTGAAGGTATCACCCTGGAAGGGTGTGGCACGATTTGGGAAACGTGGAAAGTTGAACCCGAGGTATATTGGACCATTCAAGATCTTGGAGAGAATCGGGTTAGTAGCTTACAAGTTGGATTTGCCTGCCGAACTAAATGGTGTTCACGATACATTTCATGTATCCAATCTGAAGAGAAGTCCAACTCAAGAATAACGTTGCCATTCCTACCGACGAAATTCATGTTGATGACACGCTCCATTTCGTTGAAGAACCTGTCGAGGTCACGGATTGGAAAGTAAACAAGACCCGCCGGAGCAGTGTCAAGCTCGTCAAGGTTCGTTGGAATGCTAGACATGGTCCTGAATTCACCTGGGAGCGTGAGGACCGAATGAAAGAGAAATACCCCCACTTATTTCCTGAGAACTCTGCTTCTACAAGCAGAATTTAAAATTTCGGGACGAAATTTTTCTAACGGGGGGAGAATGTGACAACCCTCACAAAACCAGGTATCCGTACGATTTAATTAACTATTAATTGTTGCTTAATTACTGTGCTTGACTGAGATTACTGATAAACTGCTACTTGACTGTTGATACATGTACATATCTGCATCATACTTTGATTTCCGTCACTACATTATTTACTTACTGAACTCTAGTGACAAACATGATGCACAAAAGCACAGTAGCATTTGAACGGATAACCTATTGAACATGCTGATATAGCCAGCATCAGGCAAACACTGCCTCTAAAGGCCTGAATGAGCCAGAAATATTTTACTACACCCATAGTGTGTGTAGGGATACAAGGGTTGTTAAACTGCGCCTCTAGGAATAAGATACAGAGATTGGATGTGCCTAAAACGTACTCTAAGCACAAAACACAGCACTTTTATTAACACACTAGCTTCTAGCAAATTAATAAAGTGCCAAAACATAAGGAAATATTCCTGACACTTTGCAGAATAAATTGTGTCGCTAAAAATATTATTTACGACGCTTAAAAGATTACTTAAGCACTTTAACGGATTACTATCCAACCGAACAACCGGACTATACCCGGAACATAAAAATATTGCCAAAAATATTATTAGTCTTTTTCTGAGCCAGTTAGGGTCCCTGATTACCCTAACACCCGCTTTATAACGCGTCATGCAACTAACGGGGTTAATCTCTAAAGTTAACCTATTAACATAACTAAACTCTAACTGAATGATTGGAAACCAACCGGATACCCCCCCCCCCCTAATGGGATCGGCCAACAAGAGGTGACAAGGGAGTACGACTTTTTTATTATTATATTATCCTTGTCTAATATCTAGAGAACATGAGATCCGTTGGACGATAATCCTAAAATTGTCTATAAATACAAGGGCTTAGCACAAGAGATAACACACCTCACATTTCACCACCCACACTTTCTCTCCCTCTCTTGGAGGTCTCGGCCGAGAGCACCTCACATCCATCCATCCATTTCGATTTCCATCTTGCAAGTTCCAAGTATCTACAAGGTGTTCGGGTCACGTATAAGGAAGCTTGAAGCAAGCGGAAGTTGAAGGACCTCGTTTCTTTTCTTTTATCCACGCCATTTTCGACTAGATTCTTCCCTAGCCCCGAGCTAGAGGTATAATGTTTAAAACTCACTCTCGATCGTATCTAAAGTGGTTAATATGATTTTTAACGGTTAAAAGTCGGAATCATGCGTTTTGAATCTATAAAGTCTATTAAAACTCGAATATTGTTGGTTAAAAGCTCATAACATGTGTAAATGTTGTAGTATTCGAATATGTTGATTATTGAGGCCCGATCTACGATGTGGTGGCTCTTATCATCGTTTAACCCGACTTTGTTAAGATCATAGATCTTGACATAAGCTTGTTTCTGTCGGTACGAGGGTTAAAAGGTGAAACTCCACCACACGAGAAACATGAACTTGTGTAAAAGTATTTTGACTTGTAAAATAGTATTTAAAACGAGCCGATCTACGTATGTACAAGTGGTATATTCGTAGAACCAAGTGTCAAGAAAATCATGTTTTATAAAAGTTGGGTGACATGTTAACAAATATGATTTTTACAAACTACAAGTGTATAAACACTTGTGAAACGAAAGATCCGACAAAGTAACAATTTTTATGAAAGTTGTCGGGAAGTTGTAAAGGATGATTTGTTCTAAAAACAGGGTTTTTACAAGACTAAACTATTTTATACATAGATCCACTAAATATAAGGTGATCTACACTATGACTTTCGGAAAAACTACAAGTTCATGTAATAATGCGATTTTACATACTAGTCTACAAGTTTGATGTGTTGAAACTAGTTTGAAGTATCGGAAATTGATTGGTTGATTTAAAGAAGTGTTGGAATGATTTTGTAAAAGAAAATGATACGCTTGAAAGCGTGGCCACCTCCAGTTACAGGGGAAACTCTGGCGAAATTTTTCTAAAATCTAACACTTAGAATTATTTGCAAGTGTTAAACTATTTTGAAATATTTTCAAAATACATTTCGCCAAGACTTTATTTATTAAATAATCGGAGGTGGGATTTTCACAAAAACTAAACGTGATAAATATTTATTCGATAAATATATTTTTCACCACGCTGTTTATGATTATTTTGTGAAAATATATAAATATTATTTTTAGAGTAAAAATAATATTTACAAACTTTGACGAACCCAAAATAATACCAACGCCTACACGACAAACATATAAGTTACAGCGGTAATTACTATTACCACTAAATCGCCAAAACGTAACTTACGCTTTATACGGAAATATTCATAAATGCGTATTTTGTCAACGTACTATTTTGGAAAGTATTATGCGAAGAGAAAATATAATATTTTTTTGAGAAAAATAATTATATTTTGGAATGAGAAGTAAAATATATTAAGTGAGACTTAATATTATAAACGCGCATGTATTAATTCCCCCATCCTTGGGAAGGAGATTAACTACCAAATATATACAAGGAACGGTTGTCTAACTGTTTCCCGAAAGTTAAACTATAAAGCTAAAGCACGGCCATCCGTCTAATAGAATTAGCACATGTAGGTCGTTGCACAGCTTTCGGACATTTGGAGTGCTTGATTTAGCGACGCACTGACTGTGAGTTCATGTCCCCCTTTTCTCTTAACTCTTTTCAGTTTTATAAACTGCGGGGGTGAAATACATGTTACTATGATTATGAAATACTTGATACATGGTATGGTTAGCGTAAGGAGGGTTATTACTTAGATCATGTGAGTGGGTAGGCGGGAACTGGAGGCCATTAATCCTCATGGTAGGACCGAGGGACGTAAGCGGTAGATCTATCTGGGTGTAGCGAGCCCAACTCCAGGTCCAGCATAACGGACCTCGGGGTGACTTTGTGCCCGACGCGAAATCCGCTAGGTTTGAGTCTTCCTACTTGCACTTCACACATATCAGTGGACTTGCAAACCATTGGTGATCTCTTTTTCCTTATTTGCTACATACCAGGATTTTTGATAAATACAAAGGTTTATTTACTCACTTTCGCATGAACTCGCTCAACATTATTGTTGATTTTTCAACTTACATGTATTTCAGGGAATTAAAGATCTGGCACGGTATGGCATGTTTTCCGCTGCATAAGTCACCAGGGTCATCCAGGGTTCGGGGAATGTGACTCTTTCCTGGACAAGTCACAGTCCTTGAATCATGTTTATGTTATGTTTGGGTTTGTAATGTTTAGACAAGTTTATGGTTGTTGGGTGTTAACCCGTTAAGACAATATTTTGACTTTATTTTAATGGATGATCTTGCATATTTTTAATTCATGTAGCTTGTTATGATTAAGCCATGGTATTAAGAAGTCACACCAAATTAACCACGCTTCCGCAAAGCCAGGGTGTGACAAATGGTTTGTCGATTTTTTACGTGTTTTGGTATTTAGGGGGAGTAGATAGTTTTTGTAAATAGATATATTTTCAGAAAATACAAAAACAGTAAAAAAAATGCAAAAATACAAAAACATGATAAAATTGAAAAAAGAGCTTGTGTATATAGGGAAAATGATAGTACATCGGCTAGACAATTACAGTATGCTAAAGAATTGTAAAGATAAAATGAGTTAAACAATCTCACTGATGATGTGTCGATAGGTTTTCACACATTTAGTAGATTTATTCGGGATATAAACCTAAAATTTCAAACTTGTGAAATTCGTGGGGAACACTACTTGGATATATAGGTAACCCCTGAAATCTCGTTTGAAAGGTCTTGTATTCTGATATACTAGGTTTTTATACTCAATGATGTCTGGGGTATTATTCCGGGACTTCTACTGAACGAAAGTTCTGACCTAGTCCTTGGCTAATACTTTCACCAAAATGCTTGAAACATAGCATAAACCCTCAGCATGCAGATGAAACAATAAAATTGATAGCCGCTGTTGTTGTAGCTAAAAGATCCTCTAAAGGGGACATACTGAAAAGTCGAAGCTAATATCTCTCTGCGTATACGGAAGTATCGACCTGAGATCCCTCGGCCCTCGCATACCTAATTTATGAACAGATATCATTGTAGTATACTCACCTGTAAGACTGAATATTGGGATTCTGGATACGGGAGTATATTCAAGAGGTGGGACACATGAATTGAACTAAGTTCATAAAACATCTAAATCGTATCCTGAATAGATTGAAATCTGTGTGAGAATTTAAGATGGATCAGTATATCGACAATCGAGGTGAATTGTTTAAATCTGAGCATGTAATTAAGCTTAACGGTACTAGTAATTGGTCTGAAAAGCCTATATGATTCCCTGACACGCTCGCCAAAAATAAGTTTGTGTATAGTTCAATTTCTTTATTTTTCTGCAATTTAAGTTTTCTGTTATTTCATTTCTAAGTTTAGATCAATTTAAAATCCAAAAAGATTTTATTTCTGCTTTATTTTTGACAAACCAAAGTGGAAAGTTGATTGTCTGATTCTTGAAATTAGAAGCAGATGCAGGAGATTCTGAGCTGAAGAATGAGTAGAGCTTACTTTGTTGGAGTTTGAAATGTTTTCAAAGTTAAAACAAGTTCATTAAGTTGATGCTTGTTACATTGTTTTTAGAAAATGTGAAAGTGTTTTTTATAAAATCAGTTTGATTCGTCAAATGATCAACCAAGGTCATTAAATTGAACTTGGTAGATTAATTGAGTAATCAGGGTCATTGACTTGAACCTGGATACTTGAGTGGATTTCTAAAGCTGATTGAATTTGTGTTTTATTGTTAAAAGGATAGAATTGTAATGTTATTGGTTGAGTAACAGGTTTGGACTTCATTATTCCCAATGGAAGCTAATTGTCAAAGCTTGAACTAGATATCTCAGATTCTAGCATATTGAGAGGGGGAGTCTGTGAAAGGGGGAGTCTGGATCAATAGCTAAAGGGGAGTCTGAAGATGGAGTCAGGTTGTGATTCGAAACCTGTGAAGAATGCTTTTGATGAGAAGACAGAGAGTTGGAGAAAAGACCAAGACGAAATATTCAGGAGCTGAAGACTACGTCAACATCCAAGGGGGAGTCTGTTGATGCATGGAATGTCTGTTGACTTTGTCTGCATTAGGTCTTAGGTCAATATAGGTCAACATAGGGTCTTGAAAGTCAAAATCATGTAATATGTTGATTAGGTCCGCTTTTATGTACAACTTAATAGGTCCGCTCATAGGGTATTGACATAGGTTCGCTTGAATGGTCATCAGGTAGGTTCGCTTGAATGTCAAGTTGATAGGTCCGCTTTTTAGTCAGTCCATATAAGCGGACCACACAACACTATAAATACCTGATCAGTTGGAGCGGGCCTACACCATTGTTGCTTGATGTGGAAAAAGTAGTTCAACTAATTAAACTAAAATTACCCTAAATTAAGACTCAAGTAATAAAAATCTAGACTCCTAAACCAGACTAAACTACTCACCGGCAAGTGTACCGGTCGATTCTAGCACAGAAAAGTAAGTCCGGATGTCGAACCCACAAGGACTCTACGAATTACGTTAACGACTCAGTTAAGACTAAATACTGACACGACTAACAAATATTGTGTTTGGGGGGGGGTTTGCTAAAATCCTAAAATTGTGATTAAATTAAAATTTAACTAAAGCACGCACGAAAAACTAAGGTTTTAATTCAGATGAGTTTAAAGACTACCTAGACATGAATCCGGTTTGACAATGAATGGACTTCTAACGGTTTATTTGTTGTATGGAGCCGGGATCGTTAAGTACTAAACCTTAAGGTATTTCAATGCTAAGACTTCCCGACCCTTCTCAGGAAGAAACCTAGGAAACCCTACAAGGCTGTTATGATTACCGACTGTTAGATTTCCTCTCAGTCCTCTAACGATTCTAAAAGTGCCCTAATATGACTATCTACCTCTCAGCGCGATAATCTAAGGCAATTCTAGGTTCTGACTTGGTTTACTAGACACAAATGCAATTAGGGAAATAAGATCGACTTCTCTCAAAACCTATCTTAGATATATATTACACTGCGACCTAATAACTAACTCGAGCCTCTCAGCGACAAGCTAAGCAGAACACTTGATTTTATTAAATTACCAAATATTACTTCTAAAGTTACTTACGCGTTTTCACCCTAAAGGATTAATGATCTATAACGTGATATAGACACTCACCTAAATCAAGAACCCTAATATAACCCTATTACGTGATAAAGACCGTCACCAAGGATCATATGAAGTAACAAGCAGTTATAAAACAATTGTCAAGTATGCATAAGCACCAAATCAGAAAATCTAGAACAATTTACTTTCAGAAATCAATCCATAGTCTAACAAATAAAAACCTTTAAAAGATCCAAACAATAATTAAACCATCATCTAGTCTAGGTAGTTACGAAGATCTAGCCAAGAAACATCATGTCTAACGAAAACAAATCAGTTTCAAAACAAGAATTCATGATTAAAGTAACAAAACGCGAAAATAGTGAAAACGGGAGGTAAGACCCGAGTTATCTTCTTTCCTACGCTCCGTGCTTCGATCCTATGATTCTTGCAAGCTCGAATGCCTCGAAAACCTTCAAAATCTGCTATGGAATTCGCCCTAGGGTTCTTGGTTCGTGTGTTGTTGTTTAATGATGATCAATTAAGCTTTTATACGTAACCCTAATAATCCAGCAATTCAGGCTCGTCAGTTGCATCAGTCGCGTAGCGCGACTGATAAGGGCTATGCGCTCGCGCTACACCAGCGCATCCCAGGTCAACGAAAAATCAAACTGTGGCAGTAGCGTAGCGCGACTGGTAAGGGTGTCACCCTAGCGCTACGCGAGTGGGACTTTTTCACAGAATGTTGCTTCCAAAGGCTAGTTCAACTCTCCAAAATCCTTGAAAATTATTCTAACACCTTGTGTATTGATTCCAGGACTTGACATTCGACATTCCAGCTCGGTTTTGCTCCAATTCCAGCATTTTTATGTATCAAGGCCTGGAAAACGCAATAAAGATCAATAGCACGCAATTCTAACCTAAACTAAACTAAAATTAACGATAAAATATACAAACTATACACGATAAAAGTATGTATTTTGCAATACATCAAATATCCCCACACTTACTCTTTTTTCGTCCCCGAAAAAGAATTATGCAACGGAATCATAAACAAACAAACACTCGGGCCGAAAATCATAGTTATACTTAATTAAAACCAAAACTTGCGTTAGCTGCGATTGCGGATATATTAATCCACTTTAAACCCGAATTTAATCCTAAACCCTTATCATGTAGATTTAGTTCAAGTGCGGTCAGTCTACCTAGGGTCTCACACTAGAATCAACAGTCCACCTACTCCCAACTCAAGCTTATAGGGCTAAAAGAACGATCATTTGACCAATTCCTAACCGTTTTATACCAAGATAAAGAGAGTTTGACATCAAATCTAATTTTTTTTTTTCAGCTTGTTTTTTCTTTCTTTCTTTTTTTTTTCAAATCATGAGTCTAGACGATGCTTTCCCTAACCCAGCGGTATTCCGACTGTAGAGTCACTATCCCCAATCACAGATTACATAGGTTTCGGTACTTTTATTCGGCAAGTCGATTTCACACATCCCAGAGGCATTCCGGCTGTAGAGTCGCTATCCCCAACCACAGATTACATAGGCCTGTGTTACTTTCATTTAGTTTCTAGCTCACTTTTATTTATTTTTTTTTCAGCGAGATATGACAAAAAACTCTAACCATCTTAGCTTATAACGGCACCCCTTATACTATTTTTGCCAGTTTTAGCTTCCCATATTTCCCAGGCGAGAACCCACTAGCAGACCGACAATTAAGGTATATTAACTCAAAGGGATTTAAAAACAAAACCCGGGCCTACCCACATATCCCTAACTAGACGCAAGCTTGATTTATTATGATCTCATATTATTATTATTCAAACCCGAGCAATCATTTGTTTTTTTCTATCATTTTCCGTTCAAAAATGCAAACTTCTTTTTATTTCGAAAGACATTTTCTGATTTTTCAAATTTTTTTTTTTTTTGTATTTTTCATTTTTTTAATTTTTTTGGATTTTGAATTTTTATAATTAAGACTCGATTATTTACATGCATTCCCATCCCCACACTTAGAGATTGCATTGTCCCTAATGCAAGAACGAAAACACGACTCGACACTACCTAACAACTACTAAAACGAAAGACGAAATAAATAAATAAATACAAAAATACACGGGAAACGACTTAGCTGATTAATAACAATGCGTATGCTCCAAATCTCTCGTCCCATCCTGCACGATCGTATAGCATTTTGGTCGCGATCGGCTTTGACTCTGACACTGGTACGCTTGATAAATGCCTTATATTCGAATAGCAGCTCCAAACTCACCCGGATGAAGATTGCGTACGGGTGGTACATATTCTAATCTGCATAACCAAAAACAAGCACAAACCAAAGCAATACCGACTCTAAAAAAAAAAAAACGACTCAAGAACCACTAATTTAGACTCATGGTACAAAATAAAAGACTCAAAGTACACAACCAAATTACCATCTTACCTCCTCCCTGCACTTTGCTCGTCCTCGAACAAACCCAGTGCCCAACCTGACGAAAGTGTGGATGCAACGGGAAACGGGTCGAAAATGTGGTGAAAAATCACATTTTTACGTGTAAAGATTTGCAGCCCGTTTCCCCACACTTAAGATGGTAATAAACCCAATAACAGTGACTCAGAATACAACAACAACAATTGCAAGCAAACATACCTGAGCGTCGACCCGAACCGAATGGTGATGGCGAAGTGGGTAACTGGATGAACTAATGTTGGGCTAAACAGCCCGTTTCATTTTCTGGTGGGCTCGCGACCCGCATGGGTGTGCTATGCAAGTGGGGGCGGGCCGCTTCAACTTAAACTCCAGGCACCTTTTTTATTACCCGCGCGGTCCGCATCATATATGTATGAATCGTAGGCGGGCCGCCTGAACAGCAGACAACAGCAACAACACTGTGATGCTGCCCGCGTGATATTCTCGGCCACGTAAAGGTGATGCAACCTGCAAAACACCAGACAAAACACACAAAAGACACAAAAACACGAAAAAGACGCAAACGACGCTAAACCAACCTAACTAACGACACGACACAAAGTACGACTCAATATACAAACTCTACAAATAATCACAACTGTTCACAAAATTACGGAGGATCATTTAAGTGGAGCTCACCTCCAAACCAACTCGTACGGGCCGTAGCACTACCATCTCCCATATCACCCGTATCTCTCCCAGATCTCTCAACTTCCTTCAACTCGTCATCAAACGGTGTGAATCTAAACATATCATCTCTATACCTATCCCCACACTGAGCCTTGCTCAGTTTCTCTATCTTAAATTCTAACGTACTCATTCTCTCTTCCAACTCTTCGATTCTCCTATCAGGTGGATCCCCACACTTGGGTTTTAACACCTTTTCTAAGCTCGGCTCACTTACCACCTTATTCTCACCTCTCTCCTGCTTCTCACTCTCCTCTACCGATGCTATCGCCTCAACTCTCTCACTCGACCCTCTCGTAGTACTCACGTCAAAGACTACCGACTCCTCACCCGCTCTAAGTGTAATTGTGCCTAAGAAAACATCTATCAATGCTTTAGCCGTGTTCAAGAATGGGCGCCCTTAAATGATGGGAACCTTTTCGTCGGCTTCCATATCAAGAACGACAAAGTCTACGGGGAAGACAAATTTATCCACTTTGACTAGAAGGTTTTCAATAATGCCTCGTGGATACTTAACGGACCTATCGGCTAGCGACAAAGACATGCGTGTAGGTGACAACTCTCCTAGACCTAACCTCTCATACAAAGAATATGGCATTAGGTTTATACTCGCTCCTAGGTCGGCTAGGGCCCTACACTCGGTATCACTCCCAAACAAGCACGGGATGGTAAAAAGGCCCGGATCCGTGAAACTGACAAGAGTTGTTAATGGCAGTCATGATGTATGAAGGAATTTGCCAAGACTTATCATTGGTGATTTCAGGGAGGGTGATGGGTGAGTTTGCGGTAAAACCCGCGGTGGAACGCTGGTGGACAGTTTGGTTTTCGGCCATTTGGTGAACTGGTGGTGGACTAGGGTGACGGGAGGGTGGTGGGGAATTGTGGGGTGATGACTTAGGGGTAAAGTCGAAGTTCGGTGGTTTAGATGGAAGTGTAGAGTCAGAAAGGGCTGAAGATGAAGTTGGGGGTTTTCGAACCTGAGGGATTGGTGTGGAGACGGAAGACTTGTCAATTGGTGGCTTCACTGGTCCCTGCGAACGCGTGTGGGGCATGAACTGCAAAACCAAGAACAAACAAGTAAAACGACTCCAATAAAAGACTCAAAGAAATACGAAAAAGATACTCAAAGTACTTGGACTCCTACGACTCACAAACACACAAAAAGCACGTAACGATATCAGTTGAAATCCAAACAAAGCAGTTAACGCAATTGCCAAGAATCCCCGGCAACGGCGCCAAAAACTTGATGTGGAAAAAGTAGTTCAACTAATTAAACTAAAATTACCCTAAATTAAGACTCAAGTAATAAAAATCTAGACTCCTAAACCAGACTAAACTACTCACCGGCAAGTGTACCGGTCGATTCTAGCACAGAAAAGTAAGTCCGGATGTCGAACCCACAAGGACTCTACGAATTACGTTAACGACTCAGTTAAGACTAAATACTGACACGACTAACAAATATTGTGTTTGGGGGGGGTTTTGCTAAAATCCTAAAATTGTGATTAAATTAAAATTTAACTAAAGCACGCACGAAAAACTAAGGTTTTAATTCAGATGAGTTTAAAGACTACCTAGACATGAATCCGGTTTGACAATGAATGGACTTCTAACGGTTTATTTGTTGTATGGAGCCGGGATCGTTAAGTACTAAACCTTAAGGTATTTCAATGCTAAGACTTCCCGACCCTTCTCAGGAAGAAACCTAGGAAACCCTACAAGGCTGTTATGATTACCGACTGTTAGATTTCCTCTCAGTCCTCTAACGATTCTAAAAGTGCCCTAATATGACTATCTACCTCTCAGCGCGATAATCTAAGGCAATTCTAGGTTCTGACTTGGTTTACTAGACACAAATGCAATTAGGGAAATAAGATCGACTTCTCTCAAAACCTATCTTAGATATATATTACACTGCGACCTAATAACTAACTCGAGCCTCTCAGCGACAAGCTAAGCAGAACACTTGATTTTATTAAATTACCAAATATTACTTCTAAAGTTACTTACGCGTTTTCACCCTAAAGGATTAATGATCTATAACGTGATATAGACACTCACCTAAATCAAGAACCCTAATATAACCCTATTACGTGATAAAGACCGTCACCAAGGATCATATGAAGTAACAAGCAGTTATAAAACAATTGTCAAGTATGCATAAGCACCAAATCAGAAAATCTAGAACAATTTACTTTCAGAAATCAATCCATAGTCTAACAAATAAAAACCTTTAAAAGATCCAAACAATAATTAAACCATCATCTAGTCTAGGTAGTTACGAAGATCTAGCCAAGAAACATCATGTCTAACGAAAACAAATCAGTTTCAAAACAAGAATTCATGATTAAAGTAACAAAACGCGAAAATAGTGAAAACGGGAGGTAAGACCCGAGTTATCTTCTTTCCTACGCTCCGTGCTTCGATCCTATGATTCTTGCAAGCTCGAATGCCTCGAAAACCTTCAAAATCTGCTATGGAATTCGCCCTAGGGTTCTTGGTTCGTGTGTTGTTGTTTAATGATGATCAATTAAGCTTTTATACGTAACCCTAATAATCCAGCAATTCAGGCTCGTCAGTTGCATCAGTCGCGTAGCGCGACTGATAAGGGCTATGCGCTCGCGCTACACCAGCGCATCCCAGGTCAACGAAAAATCAAACTGTGGCAGTAGCGTAGCGCGACTGGTAAGGGTGTCACCCTAGCGCTACGCGAGTGGGACTTTTTCACAGAATGTTGCTTCCAAAGGCTAGTTCAACTCTCCAAAATCCTTGAAAATTATTCTAACACCTTGTGTATTGATTCCAGGACTTGACATTCGACATTCCAGCTCGGTTTTGCTCCAATTCCAGCATTTTTATGTATCAAGGCCTGGAAAACGCAATAAAGATCAATAGCACGCAATTCTAACCTAAACTAAACTAAAATTAACGATAAAATATACAAACTATACACGATAAAAGTATGTATTTTGCAATACATCATTGCTGTAACGAAACTCTGTCAAAATTACATCAGAAAGCAATAAAAGAGAAGGAATTGAATAGGAAAAGCTGTGTAACTTCATTTACGTTGATTCCGCCTTCGTACGTGAAGATGAACGTTCTCAACTGACTGTTTAGGGTCGGAACACGGTCCAACATGGATTTTTTGTGCTTGATTTTTTTTTTTTTTGTATTTTTTAGAAAACAAAAAGGGTGGCACATGTCATTTTCACACTCATACTTACAAGGTCCAAAATGTTTTAGTACCAAAATGTCCATTTTTCATACTTATAAGGAGTGACACATGTTATCATCACAATCCTTCTTAGGCTACTTAGACAAAATCCACTTTTTAGTTAATTCTTCCCCTTATAAATTATAACACATTTGATAAAGGATATTTTAAGATATGTACAAATTTTAATTGAATACATAAGATACAAAAGGTAAATTAGTTTTTTTGAAAAATTAATTACATAATCTTTTATCTTTAATCAAACTAGTGTGTTTTCGATGTCGCGCATTGCGCGAGAGACGTTTGTGTTTTCCTTACAGCGGCGGAACATTAGAAACTTGTTATCAAAAGGACTTTCCCCATGGTCCAGTTAAGTAGTTTTGGTGTTTACATATCAAGTCTTTTACATTAAACAATAAGCGGATCTTGGATGCAGCTTCCTTTCTTCGACAGCGTTGTCGGTGCTTTAGTTAGTTGTGTCATCATGTCGTCCTTTCTTCAACACCATAGTTTCAGGAAGGACCTGCATTTAATAATGTGATTTATTAAAATATTTTGTAAATAAGATGTTAAAATTTATGTGCCTTCAAGCATAGAGAATTGAAACAACCAATTAATCAAGAACAACATCAACCCAAATAAACGAAGTGTTGAAACTAATTTAAATGAGTTCATACTACATGTCATTGACCAAGTCATTCAAAGACCTCAAACTCCACTATTCTACACTTGATGTAACTTGACCATGGTTCATCTAAAAACTTAACCATTTGATTTTAAGTTTAAAATGTTCGCCTTTGAAATATAACAATATTCAGTGGAACAAAATAGCCAAATTATTGTCTTTAACTTAAAACCCTAAAGGCCTTTAACTATGGTGAACTTGAAGTTAAATGTGGACTTTGGGCTTCCTAACATTTCAAACCAGCAAAAGTAGGAAATAGTTAAAAAGAAAAGAGACTGAAACTACTCACGTGATTATAATATTTAGATTCTATGAAGCTAATTTTTAAGAAAAGTGAGACCATCAGCAAAAATTTCAAGTCAACCAAACGTAGTTAAGCTGGCTTATTTATTTGTTACTCTGGGTACTTGGGTTAACAAAACAACAATTTTAAGCAATGTTTTAGGAGCAAATATATTAATAGAAGATAATAACATTATTTCATTTGGACTATTTATGTAACATACTATAAGCTTTTATAATGATTATGAATATAGACATGTAACACCATTTTATAAGCTTTAAAAAAAACTTCATAAGCTTAAAAAAAGCACACTGAACTAAACTATTTATAACAGGACCAGGACTCAAAAATCATAAACACCTCTAAAATACTTACAGTGAATATTTATAGGCTTCACTTGGTTTTTCCCCCACCATTTGGTAAAGATTTAAGGAATCATCTAGCTATGACCGGGTAAAGAGCCTCCAAACATATAATAAACCAAAATATGACTTGGACAAACTCTGACATGGAAATTCGATTAAAAAGATCATGCCTCTTAGAAACCATTACAAACTCACGTAGCACATATCCAGCACGAAGAAAACACTTCCTATAATTAATTCAGCTCCCAACTCATAAAAACTGCAAAGGTAAAAACAAAACAAATACCTACAGGTGCTTGAGAGGCGAAAAAACATTTGTGTTCAACTTCCTCAATCGTTCTTACTCTTCTTTTCACCTTTCCTCCTTTGTCCGTAACCCCCTGTCTTGTCCAAACTATCGGCGTTATTCCATGAACAATGGTAGCTAGCACATAGGTTGAATATATGTGGCAAGTTTAGAAGAGGAATATATACCCTAAAACATGTGTCCCACAATTTCCAGAAATAAAAACCTACCTAAAATGCTGGTGAAAACCAAATGTAGCGGATCGGTATGGGCGATATCTTGTAATTAATAAGCAAAATCAATAACTCGGGAAAAGGCAACAAATATATAGAGTAGTTTGGGGCTTTTCTAGTATTGAAAGAAGGCAGACAACAGAAAGCAGTGATCTTGATATCCTTATCTTTCTCTGTCGTGTATCAGGGAAGTAGAAAAAACAAAAAGAAGTAAAAAAGTGGGTGCCGTCCTCGAACCGGCACCACTTGCGTCTTCTAAATTCCACTTCACCTCTAACAAAGTTGAGAACTAAAAAAACATTAAAGCAGTACATACATGTTCATTCCTGCATTAGCTGTTGAAGCTCAGAATCTTCAAAGCATATATTGTTCCTGGTGGCTACAAACATATCAAAAATAGAATGTAAAATTCCTTTTCAACAACAAAAAAATGAGAACAACTGCAAATCATCATTGATTCAAAGATCAAATCAATGCCATATACATAGAACATGCAACTTCCCATTCAACCTGTTGCCTCTTCTGCACGGGAGATTTTATCTCGAATGCGACCCATCCGATCCCACTCCCCTGTACTTCCCTTTAAACCCTTTCCATCCCGAATCGATTTCCACCGAAGAACTCCTCCATAACTTCCATTTCGACCCACTCTTACCAACTAAACCTAAACCATTCAAACAAACCCTAATTAGTACAATCCAGTTACCATAAAAACAACAAATCAAACACTTAATTCACAATTCAAATATTAAAGCCATCATCAAACAATCATAAACAGTTAAAATTACCTTATCAATCTTCATTGGTCCATCATCGGTTCTTATCTCCAGCTAGGGTTCGAGAACGACTTATTAGGGCAAACAAACCCTAACAGCCACACCGTCACAACATCATCAACGTCACACTGAAGCAATACGCATAATTAGGGTTGTGTGCTTACCCGTTCATTGAAATCTTCTCCTGGCCGTTCACCGGAACCTCAGCAGACGTTACTTACTCATCAGATCAACATTAGACGCCGGATTAAGGTTCAGTGACAACCGATCTAAAAAAATAGTGAACATGCAATAGAAAAGGGCTTACCGGAAGTTGATCGAAACCCTAACCGCTTGACCGCCGTCATTGTCAGAGCTGTGGCAGCAACTGATCGAACATACCTCGTCACTCTCCGGTAAAAACCATGTTCGCCGCCACCACAATGATGAACTCGTTGTCGTCAAGTGTTATTGACGCCGGCGAGAAGGTTCGTCATCGCTCTCTGTCTGTCTCTCAGCGTTATCTCTATCTGATTCTCTCAACCGGGTTCTAAAGCTGACCATCGTATTTGGTTGACCTTTGAAACTGATTTGGCATTAAATTTACAAAAATAGCCTTCAATTACTGTTCATTACGTTTAGTTTTTTAATATATAGGAAGATTTTGGTTAATTAATTAGTAATTATATTTTTCCCCTATTGTTTTTATTAACTATCTCACGATTTTGAAACGGCCACACTTTTTCATACGTTTATATTTAAAAAAATTATACCATAAATACGAGCAGTTTATTCTATTTCATTTGAGTATAATTTTATTGTAGTTTTTTTTAATTAAAAGAATTGTTATCTTAGTTGATTAATAGTGTTTAGTGTTTAGGGTGAGCAATAATCGAAGCTTTAACTTAAACTAGAGGTGTACAACTCCAAACCGTATTTTTTTAAACCATATCGGATTTTATCCATTTCGGATAAAGTCAAAGCATGGTCAAAACCGGATTGTGAAAATTCAGATCGAAGGTCCACAAAACTCAATCATATACACCCAATTTTTTGATTTAAAAAACATATAAAACAAATAGATATATAAATTAATCTAAAAAACTCATATGTTATCTGTTTTTAAAATTATTTATTGGTTATGTATAGGACTGGCAAACGGATTGGGTCGGGTCAGAACAGGTCATGGGTCAGAACAGGTTAGAGTTGGACTGGGTTAGGATCAAAATGGGTCAAATTAAAATAGGGTTGTTTTGGGTCGGGTCAGAACGGGTCCGGGTTGGAATGGATTTGTGTCCAAACGGGTCCGGGTCTAGTTCGAAATGGGTTTCGTGTCAAAACGGGTTGCCAATTCTAAAAACATGATTTCATCATTAATATACCTTTCGGTCGAGTCGAGACAGAGACCGAAAAAAACCCGACCAAAACAAAACCAAAAAAACGAAGCTAAAACGATACAAAAAATATGAAAAATTCAAAACCGAACGAAAATGAAACGAAACAATAAAACCAAAACCGAAACGAAACCGACTAACAAGTCTAGGGCAATAAAATATGAAAAATCCAAATTTTTCATATTTCTAATATTAAACAAAATGAAAATGAAACAAAAAATTGAAAAGATCAAAACCGATCAAAACGAAACAAAAAATCAAAACCGAAACGAAACCCGACCAAACCAAAACAAAAACCTGAAAACTGAACCAAAACGAAACAAAAAACTGAAAAGGAAGAAACCGGTCCGAAACGAAACCGGAAATACCGGTCAAAACGAAACAAAAAATCAAAACTGAAAACCGAAACAAAAAAAACGAACCGAAACGAAATAGAAAAAACTGAAAAGATCGAAACCGATCCGAAACGAAACTGAAAAAACTGATCAAAACGAAACAACAAATCGAACCGAACCGAAACCGAATAAACAAACCAAACAAAAACCAAAACCGAACTGAAACGAAACGAAACCAAAAAAACCTGAAAAGATCAAAACCGATCCAAAACTAAACCCAAAAAAAATGAAACAAAAAATCAAAACCGAACCGGAACCGAAAAAACCGATCAGATTGAAACAAAAAAAAAACGAAACGAAAAGAAACCCGTCCCGTGCGGAAACTCTTGTCGGGCCAAAACCTGTTGCGCTCTGAAACCCGTCCCGTGCGGAAACCCGTGTCGGCTCAAGCCGAACCAATCCTGTTCCAATCCAAAACCTGCCCTGTGTCGAAACCCGTCTCGGCCCGAAACTCAATTCGAACTGAACCTGTCCGATCCAAAACTCGTTTCGTGTCGTAATCCGTCTCATGCGAATACTTGCGCTGGCCCAAAACCCATTCCAATCCGAAACCAGTCCCGTTTCTTTAAGGCACTAACCCACGTCGACCCATTTCTTTAAAGTTGTCGACTCGTTTTGACCCAAAAATAACAAGATAAAATCTCAACTGACTCATTGTAACCCATGTAGTTAAAATATTTACCCAAACCAACCCATATAATTATAAAATCAACCCAAACTGGCCCACTTGAAAGATTTTGGGTCAAGATTGCCCCTATAGTTACATAGCATAAATTCATTAAAAACATATAAAATTAATAAATAAATAAATAAATAACTAAAATAAACTTCCCAAACTTCATCTTTATAGTTTTTTACAATATAAGGTAAAAAAAATAAAGCAAATAAATAATACATGGGTAAAATAAACTCAATAACATTCACAGAGAATATAAGAAACTGGATTTTTTTTAAATTCGTATCCGTATCCAAAAAAATCCGGATTAGATCCGATGCGAGAAGATCCAGAACAAATCCGGTGGGTCGAAAATTTTAAATTTCGCATTGGATCTGACGGATCCTGCCGAGTTATATCCGGTCAAAAAAAATCTGGTTTCCCATCAAATCGGTTTTGCGTTATTTTTGGGGTTGCTTTCATATTCGGAGATTTTGTACACCTCTAACTGTAAATGAATCGAAGGCAGGCGAAACCGAACTGAAATTAACCAATAAACAAATTAACCAAAACCAAATTAACAAAAAAAATTGTTCATCAGCTTTTTTTGTACCTTTGAAAAACCAAAACTAGCCGAAACGAATAATTCATATTTTCATACATTTTTAATTTTTATAACTTTATCACATGTGATGTTATATATATTCATTTCATGTGTTTCTAAGAAAAAACTTAAACATCAGATTTGTTTGGTTATTAATCGAAATTAACCAAACCAAATCAAAAACCAAAAATTTTAACAAATAAATAAAACCAGTTAACCAAAAATCATTTGGTTGATAAAATAGATTAACGTATGATATCACTCTTGACAATATATGTGTTTCTCACCACACTGCCCGTGCATTCTTTTAGTTTTAGAAAAATAATCTGCGGACTCCGTACTTACTATATTATCTTTTTTCCAACATTGATTTCTAATTATAACGTTTTAATCAGCAATAAAGTTTTATGAATACAGTATTTTCTTAGGCCAGACGGTATGGGGGTTCGTGCCCTCACGTCTTAGGTCCGGCGCCGGTCCTCCCTCCATTCCCCCCCCCCCCCCAACACACACACACCGGCAGCGTCAAGATCGTCGAGATATGGACGATGGAGACGGTCCACTACAGGACAAACCCCTCTTTCACACACCTATACATACAGCACATACATATATACATTTTAGGCTTATCCCCAATTTCCTTAACTCCATCCTCTTTGCCTCATTCTCACACCCAGTCTACATGACTACGTGACGAATCATTCTCCAAGGAAAGACCATCACCATACCACATAGCCTTACCTGTTAAAATTTTTCTATTTTGCCTTGTAATCAGCTAAAAAGTCTTATGAATACAGCATTTTCTTATCTTTAATTGTTTTCTATTTTGCTTTGTAATCAGCTAAAAAGTTTTATGAATACAGTATTTTCTTATCTGGTAATTGTTTTCGATTTTGCTTTGTAGTTTTATGAATACAGTATTTTCTTATCTGGTATGCAATAAATATCTTTCTATTGTGAAATATTATGTAAAAGAATTACGTAGTTATTAATAATAAATGATGAATAAGCACCACTAAACTCGATCAAAACTGAAACAAGCAACTCCAGCATTAAATATTTTAATTCAAAAAGTATCAAACAACCAAATAAAGTTCTAAAAACAGAAGTTTCTAAATGCAAGGCCCTCCAACATATCAAATATAGCATGCAATACATAACAAAGATTGTCTAATTCATTCTCTGGGCAGCCTCCTTGGCCAAAACCCGCTCTTTCGCCTTTGTCTTCGCCTGAGATTTGGAACCCATGATTCCACCACCCCACTTCTTCCTATACTCGTCATACTTGTCGTTAAAGTTGGCCTAAAACAAGAAAGATCAAAGCCAGTTTAAACTTATTTGATCATCTTAAAAGCTAAGTAAACAGTTAACTAATGGAAAGAAACGAACCTTGATAGCTTCTAAGATCCTGCTAAACTCCATTTTATCCTCGTTTTTGACTGTAGTCAAGCACAAAGCTGCTGCAGTCTTCTGATGAACAATCTGATTCATGACAAAAACATGTTAATATAATAAATTGTAAATAAAAATAAATGGGTATATATGTAAAATTTGAACTACTGCCCAAAGTTGATACAATTTTTTATGTCTATATGAATGTTTTTAAAAGTAGAGGCTGAATCTGCTTAGTATCTATTATAAAAGTATAATTGAACTGATCTAAACAACCCTTTTGCCCCAAATAAAATATAATAAAATAAAAACATTTTATATAAGAAAAACTTACAGCTCCAAGTCTAGATTTTCCCTTTACAATGCAATAAGGAATTTCCATCTTTCTGCACAACGCAGGAAGCCAGACAACCAACTCAATAGGATCAACGTCATGAGCAATGATAACCAATTGTGCCTTGTTCTGGAAATAACAAAATAAAGGTTTTAGGTTAGCACAAGGCAAATTAAAGTAAACATTATATAAAAACTTTCGTATAAATAAAAATGTGACAGCCAACCTGCTCGATGAGATATGTGACGTGATTGAGACCATACTTCACGACAATAGGCTTCTTTGCTTCCACAGTTTTTCCTTCAGACTCAGCTTGAGCTTTTTTCAAAAGGCGTTCCTTTTTGGCAGCCTTGTCTTCGGGCCTGTACTTGAGCAGCATCTTGAACAAATTGGTTGCTACATGGAAAAAAACAGATATGTCAAACAGCTGCTAAAACAAATACGCGTAATCATAAACTAGTGAAAATTGTTTGATCTACATGTTCTAATATACTTCTACACTCCAACAGTTTAAAACAGGTAGAAAAAAGCCAAACAAAAAACATCACTCAAAAATCAACCACTATTTAACTTCTAAAGAGGTTATTAGCAAATATTCAGTCTAGGAGTTTTCATAACTTGTAAGGCCACCCGTACTGGGGGTTTTTGGCGTTTTTTTTCCCCAAAAAAAACGCCCAAACACACCATCTAAACTCCCCAGGGGGCTTTTTTTTTGAAAAAAAAAAAGTTGCCACAGCGTGCTTTTTTAAACGCCTTCAAATTTTTCTTTGGCCAATAGCAATTTTTTGATGGTTTTTTTATTTAATTCTATTACACCCCTTCTAACGTAATGCCCCACAATGCCGATATCCCCACTACACCCCTTTTACAATAATGCCCACATGTTGACTCGACCGCCACATGACGCAAAATGCCCAAGGGTCTTCTCCCTCCCACTACACATGGTCTTATCAAAGTGCGAGAGAAACAAACCATTAAAAAAAATAATACAGACATACAGTTGCATTCCAAAAAGCATTTTAACACTAACATAGCAAGCGAAGCACCCAATTTGTAACTAGTTAGCCATTTTTAAACATTCTAAACATCTATTTTCTCTAAATAGAAGTTAACAACCAACCTATAAATAAATAAATAAATAAATAAAACAATAAAAATTAGTTAAAGTTCCTATAAAAACTTGAACAAAACTTTCAACAATGACTAAGAGCAATGATCATTATTATTCAGTAGTTAAACCAAGCAAACCTAAACTCTAAATCAATATCAACACATGCTTCATTATCAGACTTGCAGCTATATTTCATTTTGGTGTTACAACACCAACAAACAACCAATTATTAAAGGCTCAACATTCACAAACAAATCAATCCACAAAAAACATGAATTAACTATCAAAATGATGAACTATTTCAACACATACCTAGATTCTTATCAAGCGTCTTAGTGAACTGATTCAAAGCCGGTGGAACCTTCAACCTCTGTTTCAAAATCCTCCTCTTCCTCTGAATCCTGACAACTTGTGGCCATCTAACAAACCTATGCACATCCTTCTTCGGCGGCAACGCTCCACCGATTCCAAACTGCTTCGGCCTCTTCTCAAACAACGGATTCACCACTTTCTCCTGAACCACCACAACAGCGTTAATTCAAATTTAAATCGTAAATTAAAAGTTAAAACTGAACATGAACAGAAACCCTAACAAATGTTGTGTTGAGAGATCGTACCGTTTTCTTCTTCGTTGCTAGCTTTACTCCTTTCTTAGGGGCCTTCAGTCGATTGAAATTATGTTAGTGAAATGTAAGAAGTAAGTAAATGAAATTGAAAATGATAAAATTGGGCACTCACCATTGTTGTAAGCTTGAGATTGAAGAAGGTCTGCAGACGGCGGTGGTGAAAAGAGTTTTTTTCTGTTTATAAGAAAGATGAGGTTTTGATAGGTTAGGGTTTCATGTGTGTTGGGCTGATGAATTGGGCTGGGCTTCTTGAGCCCTGAAGCCCGTTTAGAGTTGAGGTTATTGGTATGTTTGGGCTAGGCCACACTCGTATAGGAACAAGAATGGTAGTTGCAAGCCACTCACGACTCGGGATCGGATCTATAAAAAAACTCAAAAGGAGTGTAGTTTTATGGAGCCCGAGCTCGAGTCTTGTTTATCTTTTTAGTTTTAATTTAAACTTTTTTTAGATTTCTAAGTATTAATTAACATCCGGTCTAGCTCGAGTCAGGCTTTGGCTCATTTAAGGTATAGCAGGGTGCAGACAAGCTCGAGCCAAGCTTTGGCTTGTTTAAGACTTTCCTCAAATTAGTTTGATCCGATCCTAAGCTTCAATTTCTATACACGAGTCGAGCTCAAGCCCAAAAACCTAGGCTAGAATCGAGCTCGAGCTTCAGCAAAGCTTAATGAGCCAAGCTCCGGTAGTGAAAGGCTCGGGCTTAGCTCGGTTTGGCTTGGTTTGCTTGCATCCCTAGTGGACAAGAGTGGATTAAATTACTAATTTTAAATTTCAATTTATATGCTACCATTGTTACACTCTTTCCCTTGTAGAATTGTTACACTCTTTTCCTTCTAGTATCTCAACATATAGATAACCTATTTAACAAATGCATCAAGATGACAAAAATGGTCGAACCAGATAAAAGAACATTTAAATCATAAAGGAATACTCATCAAGCTCGCATAATCCTAAAATAAGTATCATAACCGTGTATAGGACTTTAGACCAAAGTGTGTAAAATATTCTAAGTATCAAAACATATATATACAATTATACAAACATCATATGGATGGCTCATAAGGTGAACGGAGTGGATCGGTAAACACAGTGGCAAAGCGGTTTACCGAGCGGTAACACCGCCACTGTCTGTGTTTACCGCTAGGCAAACATGGATGATCGGTGAACCTTTACCGAATCGGGGAGAGAGAGATAGGTGTGTGGTGGGATCCATGCCTTCTCAACCAATCACACTTTTTTTCTTTTTTTTTTCATAGTTTACCTAAACCCCATTAGGTAAACCACCGCCAACGTTTTTGAGCATTAGGTAAACAATTTAGGTGAATTGACATAGCACTGTCTGATTGGGTGAATGAGGAGTTTACCTATTCCAAATAGGTAACCACTCCCTTCACCCTAAGCCTTCTATAAAACAAGTATCATAGTGGTTAGATGCTCTCAAAGCATATAAAAGAAGACATTGTAGACTGATCATACGTCATGGATGGTAATATGGTATCACTCCTATTGTCGCAATGACATAAGCATGATGGGACTAATTGAAACATACTAACCTATGGAACCAAATAAATTTATCAATGATGCATAATATGAAACAAACATGCAACATGCATTATTGGCATGACAAAAGATCCAATTTCAAATATATGTAGTAGCATATCAGATATCATATGAACCAACAGTCCATACGTAAGCTTGTCCAGTAGGCTACAACTCAAGTTTGCACGACAATAGACCATCAAACCATCAACCGCTACATGTACCACCAACCAGGGTGTAAACAAAGAGATCCTGATGAACCTTCCAAAAACCAACGTTCCATAAACGTACTAATAAAAGCGTTCAACGTTACAAAAAGAGAATCATCCTCTAACCGTTAGCTCGCTCACGTTCGATCCACATACCAAGTGAATCTGAATACAAAGTTAGTGAACACGATACATTATAAACCACTTACACCCCAAGGTCAGCTCATGCCTTCTTTGGCCTTCCTCTTCCTCTCTTAGCCGATGCAGCTCCACTATCCTCCTTTTTGGCAGCAGCAGGGCGGCCTCTTCCACGGCCTCTGCCAGAAGCCTTCCCGCCTCGTTTACTCTTTGTTTCAGCAACAGCATTAGCTTCTGGGTCACTATCATCATCGTCTTCTTCATTGTTTTCCTCTTCGTCTTCTGGATCAGAAGCTTCTTTGGATTTCTTCCTCTTGTTGGATGTTTTTGCTGCAGCGGCAGCCCGTTTTTCCTCTTGTTGGATGTTTTTGGCAGCAGGAGGGCGGCCTCTTCCACGGCCTCTGCCAGCAGCCTTCCCGCCTCTTTTACTCTTTTTTTCAGCAACAGCGTTAGCTTCTGGGTCACTATCATCACCGTCTTCTTCATTGTTGTTTTCCTCTTCGTCTTCTAGATCAGAAGCTTCTTTGGATTGCTTCCTCTTGTTGGATGTTTTTGCAGCAGCAGCAGCCCGTTTTTTTGATTGTTTGGCGGGTGATGGTTCCGCCCTAGGTTCTTCGACGCCTTCACCATCATAAATTTCAAGCTGCACAGAGCCAGTGACGTATTCCAGTAAATATTAAAAAAAAAATTAAAAATAGTTGGAATAAAATGATTCTAAGTTACAAGTTCGGTTTACCTGATCAAGTTGATCACCGGCATTTGTTCGGTCCACAACCACCAAAGAATGCGCAAAACCACATGCAACACTGCACGATAACATAATAATCACACGGGTGTAAAAACATTAACGTGTTTTGTATGCACATTTTGAAAATGCGTGTGTGATGCTTAGAATCAGATAGCTAGAATTTAGAAACAGGTTTGTAGAAAATAGTGTTTGGAATTGTAAAAATAACTTAAATCAGATGTTCGAGTATTTGACAAATTTCAATAAATTTAAAATTATTCAATAAAATGACCACAAATAACATTTCTTTTTTGAAATAATTAGAGGCGAATTAAAAATCTCACTCAAATTATTAGGTTAATAAAACATGATACGTTTATCACATAGCTTAACCAAGTACTAACTAACCTGATAACATGCATATCTTCAAGGGCGTCTACCTTCTTCGGGATTGCAGAAGATCTGCAACTCATAAACACAAAATTAATTTGGACCCGCTGGAAGACAGAAAAAACACAAACAACGAAACAATAAGAAAAGTAACATACTTCTGCTGGTGGGGCCCATATCCAAGTTCACCCGAGTGACATTGCCCCCAACTTATGCACGAGCTCTCAGCACCAACAAAATGGTGCATATAGCCTGAATCCATGCACCGTACATTCCAACCGCTAAAAAACAGATAAAAATAAATAAAATTAAAAACCATAAAGTTGCCATGACATCAAAATTAGTTGAAAAGAAGGTGGAAACCTGAGATCCATGAGCGGTTTAGGGTACATCAAATCATCACCGGTGTTCTTAATCTTGCCCCACATGTACATCTGCCCTGCACCTGAAATTACAAATTTGCCACTCGATCCAAGAGAACGTAAACGATCACCAAAAATTGTGTCCGAGAAGCAAATAACAAAAGCGCGTACCAGCAGTAACAGCAGAATTTGCAGAACCAGCAGAAAGGATTGCACCCGGAGGTAAAACATTATGCTTGGTGAAAACATCAACACGACGAGGAGTAAACTCGTCCTTTTGCTCTCTATGTCCAAGCCTGTATCATTGTATAAGGAAATTTAAATGTAACGGGACGGTAAAAAAGTAAGTTACTAACGGGACTTAAAATAAGAAGTACCAACCTTCCATATCCTCCGAAGCCCCACCTAGAGCAAATTTACGAAGCAAATGTTTAGTAAAGAAGAACCACATCAATTAATCATCAAAAAACTTTCATTTCATCAATATTTGGTAACAAGAGTGCAAGAAAGCTTACGTGTAAACGTAGCCCTTTGAGTCCACAGCAACTGAACACAACCACGTTAGATACAGAAGAATCATAACAAAAAAAATAAAAAAAAACAAACAAGATTAATATAAAAAGTTAAAAACCTGTATGATTTGATCCACACGCCACGTTTACAATGGTTTCGTCAGCAAAAGAAGCTATTGCAGTGGGGCGAGGTTGTGCCTCGTAAGCAAGCTTAACAGAGCTATCTTTAGTATTATACTGAAAATAAAATAAAAAAAATTTATGATCTCATAATCATTATAATTTTTAATGAAAATAACTAAAACGAAGAAAACTGTGGCAAAAACGTTACCTCCATGTCAGATCCATGTCCAAGTTGACCATACTGTGGAAGTCCAGCAGTTCTAGAAGCCATAAACAACGTAAATTCAAGTTACATTTGGTCTAATTTGACATATAGCAAATGAACATTATGAACAAAAATATGTGCACCATACAGTATAGAAGCGCCTTCAACAGAAGTCAACCAAACGGTAAAGTCAGCTCCGCAAGCAACCTTTGTGACTTCAGTTACCAAACAGCGTACCGGGTCCAACTCAAATTCTACAAAAGAAAATAGATTCTGCTTTAGTTATCAGGTTATTTAGGGGTTAAATAATTAAACATTGTGGTCTCGATAAAACAAGTAGTTTGATGAGCTCACCCTTTTTTGCTGAGCCTGTACCAAGCTGACCGTGTTTATTCCAACCAAAAGAAAAAGAGAGACCATCTTCGGTTGCTATGACGGTATGAGATTTCCCACTTCCTGCTTTAACAACTTTGTACCTGAAATATTTAAAAAAAAACAAATCAAGAAACACTGACTATTGAGTATTAAAAGTGGCAAAATGCATGGATTTGGTAATGGGTCAAAACGGATACCGTTGAAGATTAAAGGTACAATCTAGATGATAATCTAGACTAAATTTGAGTGTAAAATGATAGGTTTTGGATAATAAACTTATCCAGACTATAACATCTTGCCTCTTTTTACAAAAAAAAAAATGTTGTTTTCGTCATATTTTTATTTTAGTCTACTAAATCATTAAAAAATTAAAGATTCATAAGCTACCAAACTTTCAAAGATACTTTTAAGTATATTCTAATTCTCATTATTCAATATCACATGATCAATTTCAAAACACACATCCAAGCATACCCTAAGTTTGCACACCCACATGATTAAAACACAATCTCACAAAATAAACCGCTAAGACCATGTGTAGTGGGGCTTAAAACTAATGTCCCTCCCTTGGGCATGAAGCGACACGTGGCAATCCAGTCAGCATTGGGGCATTATGGGGCATCAGTTTAAAATGAGTATAGTGGTATAATGCCCAATAATGCTCCAAATGATTACTCATTTCTATTTCCAAATTTCCTATTGGCCCAGTCAATTAACCTTTTGATCAACAGGCGTTTTAAATGAAACGCCCAAGCCACTTTTTGAAAGAAAACGCCTAGGGGGGCAGTGTGGTGGGCGTGGTTAGGCATCATGGGGCAAAAAACGCCCAATTCCTTTGCCACCACACATGGTCTAAGACAAATCCGTGCACAAAAACCAAATAAAAACTCACGAAGCAAGCGCCGAGACTATGGTGGGCATATCCCGTCGAACCCGGTCTCCATGTCCAAGCTGACCCTTCTGCATACACGCAATCATTTTCAAACAACAACAAAATTAGCTTCAATTTCTCATAATGCAGTTTAGTATTTAAACATTTCGTCAACAAAAAAAATATAAAATAAAATTAAAATATTGTTACAACAATATTTCACAATAATATTTGGTACTTCAACTTTTGGTCATATAAGAAAATAAAATAAAAATCTTGTTACAACAATCTTTCACAGTAAAATTTAGTACTTCAACTTTTGGTCATATAATAAAAATAAAATAAAATCTTGTTACAACAATCTTTCACAATGAAGTTTAGTACTTAAGCTTTTAGTAAAAAGAAAACATAATTTAAAAAAAAAAAAAAAAAAAAAAAAAACTTGTTACAGCAATTTGAACTAGAAATGTAACCAACTTACATCATTGCGTCCCCAAGTAAAGCAACGTCCATCAACATCCAGTGCAACACAATGTACAGCCGCTACACAGAAAAAGGTAAAAAAATTTACATAAACCCTAGAAACAAAAAAAAATCATTCTAAACCAAAACGGCGACGTATTACTCAACAAAACTCACCACAACCAGCTGCAACATAACGAATATCAACGCCGACGAGTGGCCGGAGCCGCGTGGGAGAAACCAAGTTAAGCTCCGATGAACCCTTACGGCGGCCAACGTCGTCCCACTCAGTCACACCACAGAACAACAACTCTCCGCCTTTCACCTCTTCTTTCTTCTCATTCTCCGCCGTCGCCGTCGTCATCTCCGATCAAATGGCCGGAAACAGAATTGTGGTTACTGAAACCCTAACTTTTGAAAACAGGAAATGTATTCAGTCTTTAAATATAGAAGGTTTGTTTCATTTCCAATGTTATTTCATTTTTGTAAAAACAATATTTTTTGTTTTTGAGTTGTTGCCAGTGAGATTTTCCCGCCTTTTTGAATTAGGGTTTGTTTGGATAATGTTCCATAGGTTGTTTCTTAGATGGATTTGGGTGGATATGGAGTATGGCCCACTAGGCCACTACTATAGTACCATATTCCATGTTTTTGTATGTACATGGAGAAGTTGAATTATGTGTTGTCATTATTTGATTATAATATTGGATATTTTAGTGATTGTGGTTTTTGATAACAAACAATCGGATATCTTCCTATATATTAAAATTTGAACTTAATGAATAGTAACGCTTTGAACAGTACACGGGGTGTCTTCGTAATTTCAGTTGCCTACAAAGATGGTCATAAGGTTAGACAGAGAGAGCGACAGAAAGGGGAGAGACGGTGGTTCCAGGCGTCACAGAAGGGGGTGGAGACGGTGGTTCCATTGTGTACGCTTCACCACTGCGCCGACGTGTAAACCAGCTGTCTCGCGAGGAACTCTCCGGCGATGCCGGTAACTGTCCGGCAAACCTAGGGTTCCGCCATGACCTCATATGGCGGCGGCGTTGATGGTGTTCTGATTAATGAGCACCGATGGTTAACAGATTCAACGGAGATGAAGACAACTGCCATACGAGTTAGTTCCGACATATTTTCCGGTGAGTCTTCGGTAAGCCTCTTTTCTTTTGCATGTCGTTTTTTTAACCAAGATCGGTGTCTTTGAAGGCGTTTGAGCGGCGGAGAGATGATGCTAGGGTTCCGGTGAAGGTCCGGCAAAGTTCGGGTACCCTGATTCAGATGTGCGTCTTCTAGCTACAGTTAGGTCGGGGTCACATGGCTCTTAAACTAATGATATGTGTTGATTCAGTAACCGTAGGTGCTCCGCTCACCGATTTAGAGTCTCTGGCGAGTTCCACACCAGTGTAGATCGATAACCACAAAGGTTAGTGTTTTTGGGCTCTTTACTCATTTTCATTGTTTCAAGTTACTGATGATGATTCCGACAATTATTCGAGTATAGTTGTCAAATTTGTTGGATTGTGGATTTGGAATGATGAATTTTGGGATTAAAGAGGGATATATATGATGCATGCCTTTTTCAATATTGTTATTGAACCTAAAATTGTAGGGGTCAACATGATTCATCCATTATGTTACCTTTTTAAAAGAATCAATAAATAAGTTATTGACAATGCAAACATCAAGTGAGAAAGTTGGATTGTTGATATCAAGAGTCCAAAGGAATTATTTAAATTAGATGGGTCAAACGGGTCGAAAGCATCATAAAATTATAAGATGTCAGTTATAAAGCTAGTTATAAAGTTGGTTTTGTTGCAAATTAGTTGTGATTTATGAAAATATATTTTGCCCAATATTAGGCTGGAAAAAAATCGACTGTTTCTTTTTAAACTTTCAAGTCTCAGAAGGGCATCAAGCAACAACGCTCAACACTACTCCGCTCTCAAACTTGACGCCCTCGACACAACCACGACCAACTCGAAGGCTTTCGTTAGGCGATTACGACTCTGCCAAGTATGCTTTGACAATTTAGGTTACTATTTTACGATGATGCGCTATGTATGTAAGGTATTCAAGAAAATGCTTTGATGGGTTTTTTTTTATTTAAACCTCTGTTATGGTTAATGTTATTTATCACCATTTTGTGGCAAATTTTGTCTGTTTCGTTTTGATTTTGATTGGTGATAACCGTAGTTGTCTCCGATCTTTAATATTTAGAGATGCTTCCTTTCACATTTTTATTTTTCAGTAAATTTCGTGGTTTATGTAGGGCTTATGGTTTCAAGTTATTTCATTTAAACAATTTCTTTTGTACAACAATAGGAGGTTCGAAATTGTGATGTGAAGATGCATGCAGTTACCAAGCTTGCTAGCAACCTTCTGAGGATTCCTCTTTCTAATACCAGTAATCAGATGCCCAAGTGTGTGGTATTATATGGCAGGTATGTACAGAACTACAGATACAAAATTGCATTTTTAAGTGATTTTTTTTTTCATTTTTGATTCATCCAGATTTGAATGAATGAATGATCGTTCGTAATGCATCTTGGTAGTCATATCCAATATCCATCAAACTTTATTTAGAAAAATATAGAACCATATTCATGAGATGCTTAAAACTGCATCTAAACCATTGAAGTAACATATAAAATAAAAAAAAAGATAACTTTGCGGTTAAATTGTTTCATGTCAACCCAACCTGATTCAACTGTAATATGTGATCAGGCCATATTGAATGTGTTGAATTAACAAAATAAACTTTTCAGGTTATTTTCAAAACATGGAATTCTAACTAACGATTACAAAGTTACCCTTAGTTGTAAGTTGTTTTCTTGAAAATATATGTCGTAATCATCTGTATCAGTTTGGCTATATATTTATATCTAATACAAGTTTCTGAATCATGGTTTTTTTAAATGCCCCTAAGCATTCCAAAGCGCATACAAATATGTCATTACATTTTGATTATATATATGTTCTGTTGCAGTTTATGAGTTAATGCTCTACCTTTTTCTTTTCCCAATATGTTCAGGCTTTGCGACGAGCGATTTAGATTTCAAGTACACTAATTTGGCAAGCAAGGTAAGGTTCAGAGGTTCTTTCTTTCCAAATTGCATATTATTTACACTTGAAATGTAAATATAAATATTAATGCAATACTTAGATTTATTTGTCAACCTCTTAGTAAAATTCACAAGAATAGATTGTTGACTCTTATCCTTTTTATATGCAGATGTTGAAACTTTGATTATAGTGCCTAATTCATAAAGTTATCGAAATTTCGTTTAAATCTGTTGTTGCAGTTTAATCACTGAAATTAAGTTTGCTTTTTGAATTTTGTAGTTACATGAATTGTATATAGATTTATACAGGGTTGAGCTGGTTTGGTAACGGGCGCCACCCTCTCCAACTCATCATCTATAGCGCCCCGAGGCGCTATACCTCCACACCCTCGGATTTAAAGGGGGGCGCTATAGGAGGGGCTCCATCATGGTAACGATGGAGAAGGGGCGCTATAGAAGGGGGCCACCTGATTTAAACCAATGAAATCTTTTTTTTTTTTTAATTTGTTTAATAAGGGGCTCCATCCACACCATCAAATTAAAGGGGGCTCCATGGCTGAGGTGGATCCTAGGTGGCGCTGACGTGGCCTGATAAAGCCCCTAGGGGGCTCCAACCACACCCTCCAGCTTAATTCTTTGCTAAAACTGAGTTAATTAACTTTTCAAATCATGTTTATTGTTATGAATATCCATTTGATCGTGATGGTATGGCCATAGATGTTAACGGTTATCAAACATGTAGCAAAACAAGATATGTATGTGTGAAATGATTTAAGAGTTTTTATGAAATGAAAATACACTTAGGTGACTTTTATTCTTTTAACCCATTTGAGTTAGTTTTAGTTTAAGTGCATTCTGAAGTAGACATGGTAAATTATGGTGGGCAAAGGGCTGGCGGTGGTGGTGGATTTTCAGTGATTTTGTAGATGTCTTTTTATCTAAATAGCGAAAGGGTCGCCGTAAAGAGCTTATTTGTCACTTCAACATCCGTCTCCGAATACAAAGGTATGCTTAAATGAACCCAATCTGCGAAACCATTTACCCTACTAGCGAATCTGCTTTCTCACATAACTAGATTGAAACTAACCAACATATAGCCTTGTTTTTGATTGTTAGGAATGCTACTAGAAATGACACCGGCAGGCGGCAACTACAGTGGCAATCAATCAAAGCATGAAAAGCACACTATAATTTTGGTTCTCATTGTATAATAAAAAATCGCAATCAGTTGCTTAAGTTTGTACGCTGTGTTTTACGCCGCCGCAACGCGCGGCGGGTAAAAATTCTAGTTGTATTGAATCTTGGTCTCCCATATAGATAAAGTATTATTTATACGTATCTATACTATATATTATAACTAGGTGTTGCCTTGCCGTATTGCGGGGCAATGGTCGAATAATTCTTAACCAAATAAAAAAAACAGTACCATAGTTTTGCTAGAAAGAAAAGGTAAAAAGAGTGTTAGGCAACTCCTTGACACGATTTTTAGCTGGGGCAAAGTCATATTTTTATTTTTACTTGTGGGAAAATCAAAATTTTTTTCCGAGGGTAAAATCCTACTTTTTAACTAGATGAAAACCGTATTTTTGTTTTGCACCAGGGGCAAAAAAAACGTAAGTTTGAATTGAGGGTGATATCGTAATTTTGAACTGAGGAAAATCGTAAATTTTAGATGGAGGAAAAAGCATAATTTTATTTTGAACTGCAGGCAAGGACGTAATTTTAAACTGGGGCAAAAACCGTAATTTTAAAGTGGATATAAAATAATAAACTGGTGTAAAATCGTAATTTTGAGCCGGGGGGGAAAACAAAATTTTATTTTGAACTGGGGTGAAAACGTAATTTTGGCTGAGCGTAAAAGCGTAATTTTTTTACAGAGGGCGAAATCATCTTTTCGATTTAGCTGGGTGTAAAGTCGTATTTTTATTTTGAAGTGGGGGAAAATCATAATTTTTAACCGAGGGTAAAATCGTAATTTTGAGGTAGGGGAAAAGCATAATTTTATTTTTAGCTGGGGCAAAAAAGTAAATTTAAAATGAGGGTGAAATCGTAATTTTGCACCAAGGGAAAAATCGTAATTTTGAGCTGGGGGCAAAAGCATAATTTTATTTTGAACTGGGGGCGAAGACGTAATTTTAAAGTGGGGGCTAAACCGTAATTTTAAAACGGGTGTAAAATAAAAAGCTGAGGGTAGAAGCGTAATTTTTGAACCTATGGCAAAATCGTAATTTTGAGCTGCTGGCAAAAGGATGATTATATTTTTTAGTTGGGAGAAAAGCGTAATTTTAAACTGGAGGCAAAACCGTAATTTTAAAGTGGATATAAAATAATAAAATGGTTGGTCCAATAAAAGAGGGGGCGGCCGCCCATTTTGACCAATGGCAGAAGCACTATTCCCTGCCATTGAAAATGTATATGTTGAAAATGCATGAGAGAGAGATATTTTAAGATACCCAAAAAATAAGAACTTTTCCACACCTTTTTTTTTTTTATAGAAAGGCCCCTAAAATGAGGGTAGTTTGGTCTTTTAAACACTATTTATTTTTTAGCCCCTAAACTTATTACACTTAAATCCCTAAGGTTTTAACAAAATTATAGATAATTAGTTACAATTCACCACTCCACAACAAACTTATATTTTTTTTACATATTTTGACATATCTTATAAACTATACTGTTTAAAAAAAAATCAAAGAGAGCATGACGACCTACACATTTTTTTCGACGTTTCGGTAGTTGTTTTGTTCAATATCGACGCACGGGTTAAAAGGTACAAGTCGATAATGCTTTAATGTACAAGTAATTAATACGTGTGATCTAATGTGCCTAATATACAAAGATGAGCTCCATGTATGCAAACAAAAACAAAAAGAATTAAAAGTACCGTAACATAAAATGAAGATATTATGTATCACATTTTATTTTATTAAAACTGCCTAATATTTATACTTAGATATATCTTATAAAAACTTATAACTAACCACAACAAACTTCCTAAATAAAGGGGTGACAAATCTAAAATTAAACTCTAATGCACTTCTATAGTTACTACTATAAATATATAGCAGGACACCCTTATATCTATTGCTAAACAAAGTTAAAAAATGGATCCAGTTCTGAATGCAATTGTTGCAAAAAACCAAGCATGCGGAATTAAAAATTCTAAGGTCAGTTCTGTTATATCGCAGCAGTGAATAATTGTTTTCTTTTATTTATTTTTATGTGAATGTTAACTTATTTGATTTTTCAGATTCAGTTGCATGATGAACATGCCAATTTAAACAACCCTTTGTCGAACAAGCTTCTAAGATATTGATTTTGCTGGTTTTTAATAAACAAAACATTTTGTTTTTATAAAAAAATAAATTTTTATAAACATCTTTATAACAAGTAATATAAATAAAATACTCCAGAAACTGTCACACCCCCAAAATCCACCACGCGGAGTATCACCGCTTGGAGGCGTGACGTGACCAGGATCGAGCCACCAATCATATTGAACAACGTAATTAAGTAAATGAAAACCAACCATAATACTATTGGTGACCAAACTAAAATGACCGTTTTTAAGTTAACAGCGGAAGCATAAGACGTAAGTCCAAAACATAAGTCCATTGTTCTTAAGTTAAAAGTCCAAAACGTAGGTTTAATAAGTTCATAAAGTTTATTTATTAAATACGGGACATATCAGTTCGCATCCCACAACGACCACCTCCATATGCAAGCTCCATAGCATCTAATGACCTGCAAAGCATGTAATAACAAGTCAACAACAAAGTTGAGTGAGTTCACGGTTGGTTGTCCATTTTAGAGTTGTTTCCAAAAACATAGTTTAATCTCATTCGGCTATCCAGCTGTGGGAGTTACCCCATAGTTCGAAAACGTTTATTAGTTAACCATCCCATGTCCACCTTCCCTAGCTATCCAGCCCGGCACTTTGGCCGTGGGGAGCGGAGCTACCCCAGTATTTTAAACTACCAGACTCGTTTATCATATCGACTACTAACAAAAATCAATTGTGCCCTAGCGTCGGTGTTCTATCACCACCGACGTGCCATAGTCCATTAGTACACGCCCGTCCGACTGGCACGGTGTGAGGTTTGTTAAACCTAATAGCGCTATTAACTAATGACCCGCTCGCCATAGCCTCGGCGATTAAGTCGATACAAAAAGGGAGGGACTTCGCTGATAGAGTTCTAGTCTAGTAAGTCTAATACGTCCCAACAGGACGAGGAATTTACATTCCTGAACACGTCTCAAGGACGAGGAATTCACATTCCTGAACGCGTCCCAAAGGACGAGGAATCCCTATTCCTGTACCCATTCCCATTCCCACCGGGAAATTACCATGCTTTGTAGAAAAGTGTGAACTCACCTCGGTTTGCTCAGTTAGATTCTCAAATATCGCTAACAGTCAAGGTCGGTCAATCACGTCCTAGTATGATTTACCAGTTAGTCATTTAGTGGCTTACAAATAGAGCACAAAGTTCCTACACGTATCTATCACATAGCAAGCATTACTTTAACCGTTTATGCCCGTATATATATAATTCCCATCCATTCCCTACTCATAAGCAAACATACGATAGTGCACGTAACACATATAACATGTTAGATCATTTACAAATAGCACACTCGACCTTTAGACATGCAAATTACAGCTTATGTCATTTCAGCATAATTATTCAAAACCGGCTGTTTTCGGACATTTAAATAAAATAGTTAAATTATTCCAAAAATTCCCAAATTTTTACAGAATGTCTTAAACGTTCCAAATTTAATTGTGTAAAAATATCGGGGTCCGGTTCACTACCAATATTTTATAAAAATTTATATTCCGGACTGAACTCAGATTTATGTATTTCTGACCACAGTCCACGGAACAATTTATTAAAAATTCATCGAGTGTCCGATTTACGAAATTCCAGTGGGGTAATTACAAATACATCAGTTATCATCTACTGTATGAATTTCATGAGCTGATTCATCATATTTTTCCAGTTATGACCAAAAACATAACACCTATTTTCAGCAGCAAAAATGCAGCTTGAGCTGCTGTTACAAAATGACCTTTTAAAAATAGTAAACGAAGTCCAAAAATTATGATTCCAGTGCCATTAGAACCGTATTTCATAATTTTAGAGTTCAGAAAACACATTTTTCGCTTTATTAAGGTTCGGTTACAGCCAACTGAAGTTGGTTGTAATCATCAAACAGCTTTCTGTTTTTCAGCTTTTAC
Source organism: Helianthus annuus (assembly GCF_002127325.2). Taxonomy (NCBI): domain Eukaryota; kingdom Viridiplantae; phylum Streptophyta; class Magnoliopsida; order Asterales; family Asteraceae; genus Helianthus; species Helianthus annuus. The sequence goes on along the minus strand of NC_035436.2, from coordinate 49,211,047 downwards.
ATTCTAATGCGAGTTCTATTGGTTTTGTTAACATGCATAATGATCAACAACATTTCTAATAATCAATATTAACAAGTAATCAGCAAGAAATCAGTAACATCTCAAGATAACATTATACTAACATTATTACATCATGTTCATCTTTAATAAAGCTTCATGTTCATCTTCTTAGTTCTTGTTATTTAGTGTTTTAAACATAAGTATCATACTACAATATTTCAGCCATAAAACAAGATGAACAAGGGTTTGTCAAGAGCTTACTACTAGCACAAGGGCCAGGGATGAATCTGTCACACCCCAACCGATGGCGGAAACATCGGGATGAGACGTACAAACTGTTCAAAGACATCATAACACTAAATGTGACAATATAATTAAGTTTCATTTATTAAAATACCAAAGTTTCATACATAGTCATAAGAAAGGAAATAACAAAACATCAAACATAGATTATTTCAAGGTGGGTTTCTAAGCCATCCTATTTATTTCTTCCAAATCTTGATTCCTCATCCTGCAGTATGCATTTAAAATAAAGTCAACAAAACATGTTGGCGAGTACACAAGTTTGAATATAGTATAATATGTTTGAAATAGTTTAACATGATCAAATCCACGTGAATACATGATTTCATATTAACAGTTATACTCGTAACGATGAATCTATGTGTTCAAACCAAAGTTTAACGCAATTAACATAGCCTAACCCTAGAAGGGTGGTAACATGAGTAACATAGAATAAACCTAACAATACCCATAATATTATGGGAGGGGCGTTACAACCTACAGCGCTGCCATTGTTAGGGCAGGCTTGCAAAGTTAATGAACACACAGTCATAAATGTATAACATTAGCATAACATGGATAACATGATTCAAATAGATTCACAAGAGATGTGGATAGATAGTGCAAAAATGTTTAACATAGTGTTTTTGATATAGGAAATGCATACTACACCCAAAAGTGTGAAAAAGAAAATGGGTCAAGTATACTCACCTTAGAGTGCGTTGCGTATTTCTTGGAATAAAATTAAGAATAATAGATTTCCCAAGAGGATGTGCACAAGAGAATTACCCTATTAAGTTTGAGGATTTGTCAATTATAGGGAATTTAGTGATTATTTAAATAATAAGGCCAAAAATAATATTAACATTCCTAAATAATAATCATATGTTTCATTTTTAATATTTGGTAATTAACAAAATAAATAACATTTTATTTATAAATAAGTGAACAATAATAAATAATATTTCTAAGATTCTAGATTATATAGATTATTTATTTCTAATATATATAAAAAAATTCTGATTTTAAATAAAGTAATAAATCGGAATAATTAAAGAATAATAATTCACATTTAATTAATAATAAAAATTCTGTTATATAATAATTCTGATTTTGTAATTCTGAAAATAATTCTGATTTAAAAATAAATTTCTGATTTAAATAATAAATCAGAAAATAATAATAATTCTGTTTATAAAAATTCTGATTTAAATAAATTAAACTAATAAATCTGATATATATATATAAAATGTTAATTCTGATTTAATATATAAATTCTGGTTTTAAATAAGTAATAATTCTGAAATAAAAATGCTGATTTAACTAGAGTAATATTTCTGAAATAAAAATTCTGATTATATAAAAAACAGAAATAATAATTCTATTTTCAGATTTAAAAATTACTAAATCTGTTTTATAACAATATTAATAAACCTGTTTTCTAAATAAATATAGTAATAATAATAATAATAATAATAATAATAATAATAATAATAATAATAATAATAATAATAATAAATAACATAGAATAATAGAAACTGTAAAAAGAAAACGGAACTGAAATGTATATATCTAAAAAAGAAATCGGAAAACGGTTACCGGACAAGGTGGTGGTTTGCAGTTTCCGGCGAGTTGGTGGTCGGCGAAGGTGGTGAACTCCGGCGAAGAGCAGGATTCCGGCGACACGTGACGAAGATCGAGTCGGGTTTGGTTTCGGTTTGTTTTTAGTTTATTTCGGGTGAAAGGATCGAATAATGAAAGGAACAATTCAGAAAGTGTGGTCGAATATATATAGAGTTGGAGGCTGTCGGTTTCGGATAGTGGAAGGTCACCGGTTTGCCGGTAAGCAGTCCAAAGGCCGGAGAAGACAAACTGTTTCGGCGGTTTAATTTGAATTCAGCATCATTAATGTCAGGTTAAATACAATTTAATTTCAACATATGTCGGATGTGGTATTCTCGACCGAGTGGTTGAGCGCGTGTTTTTTGAAGTTGAGGTCTTGAGTTCGATTCCGGTTCCACGCATATGAACCCCTTTTTTTTAAATAACAGACTAACTAACTGGGTTAGCCACTAACTGAGTTTTCTAACTCAGTTAGTGCTGCCCTTTGATAAAATTAACCCAGTTAGCTGGTTTAACTAGGTTTTCACTAACGGAGTTAGTTTAATTAACCCAAAATACTTAAAAATCATAAAAAAAATCAGTAAAATATTTATTTATTTAATTTTAATTGTTAATTTATTTATTTAAAATAATATAAAAATCATTTTAACCCAAATTTTGATATTTTTACCGAATTAACGCATAAGTTCCCAATTTTTGTACGGTTTAGGGTAATCTCTTGGCAATGATGACTTTAAGAGCTGAGATTAAGATGTAATTTCACTGTTTTTACGTATTTAACATAGTTTCAACATGCTTTCAATTGTTTCGACAATACATTGCATTCAAACACAAATATGAATAAAATCATGCATTTTCATTATGATTTCAAGTCTCGAGTACAATTTGGGAACAGAATCAAATACGACAAAGGTACAACTTACAAAAATAGAAAGTACAAGCAGACTTGCCAAAAATGGAAAGATCGAAAATACGAGGTGTCACAGAATCTCTAGTAGAAAGATGAAGAAAATGATGGTGAAAAAGCAATGTATGAAGCCCTTGATGATCTACAAGTTGCAAGCTTCCTTGAATCACCTTCTAGTCTTGGATGAAGCTCAAGAATGGATTAAGATGGTGGTGAAATGGTGAAGGTGGTGGCGGTTGTAGTGTGGCCGAGGGGAGGAGAGAGGAGAGAGGTGAGGGAGTTGGTTTTTGTAAAGATATGATGGAGTGATCTAGTGTGCATACTTATAGAATCTTTCAAATATCATGTCCAAGATTACAAGTAAGAAATCCAATAAAATATAGATATAATCTTTAGGAGATATGGTGATGATTTGGTGGGATTTTATAATGATTGCACCATACTTTTCAATATTTCTATAATATCTTGGCAAAGATATCAAACAACATATCTAATCATATCTACACAAAATATATGGGGAAATCTAGTAGGATTTATGGAGTATGGAGGTGATGATTTATGGGTCCCTTGGGGACGGTTGCACATGGGGGGGGGGGGGGGGGTCTTGATGTAAGTTTTTGTAACTAAATTGCAAAGGTTAGTTTATTGTTAAGTATAAACTTACATATACTAGTTACTTGATATTTAACGGGTGTTATGGTAAACGAGGATCATGACTAGCCAAAAATAATTAAACAATAGGTTTGACAAATATCTGGTGTCCCGGGTAATGTCTGGTTGTTCGGTAGGATACTATTCCGTTAAGTTGTTTAATTGTTCCGTAAGGCGTCTTACACATATATTTTTGTAACGAAATTTATTCCTAACACAAAGGAAAACATACCGGACTATTTAGTAACTTTTCTGTATACTACTAGTATTCTAACACGCACATGTACGTATAACACAGTAATCAGAGAGCAGTTAAATGATTCAGCACAGTCATCAAGCACTTTAATTAACACTAATAAATTGTACGAAATACATGTAAATTGAGGGTTGTCACAGAAATTTACAATCTTTACTAGATAAATACTAAACCGTATTGCAAATTTTTAGGAATTATAAGTTCAAATATATTGTAATAGATAATAATACTCAGTTCTAAAAGAATTATTTACTAACTTGACTAGATACATAGTAGATTGTGTTGCATATTTTTAGGGATTATAAGTTAAAAATATACTCATATAGATAAGATTAGTTAGGAACTAAAAAATTGAAGTTAGTATGATATAAAGTTAATAAAGATATAAACTCTTAACATCCTTTTTTTTTTATAAAAACAGTTATTGAAATTTTATAAAAATATAAATTTTTTATATCTGTAAAAAACCGAAATTTAACAATTTAAGTTAAAGCTCTAAAACGTACTTACGAGTCAAATACTATTTTTTATTTTTATAAAAACAAAAATTTTAAACTTAAAGTTTATTTGATAAGTACTATGTGGATATTTACAAAAAGTTATAAACTTTAAAGAATAAAGTTATCCTTTATAATTTAACCAATAAAATAAACATACTTTACAATTATAACAACTTATCTTTTATTTTTTGTCTTTTGATTATTAATTTTTATAAAAAAAACAATATCTTTTATCTTTTGATTATTAATTTTTATAAAAAAAACAATATTTTTTGTCTTTTGATTATTAATTTATATAAAAAAACAAAACTTTTTAAATATGTGTAACACTTATGACATATATCCACCACAATAATGTTATCATAAATATTATACAAATAAGAAAACTACCAGAAACGAGTGCCACAATGCAAAGTGTCGCCCCCGCCGCATCGCGCGGGCACCCTACTAGTATATTATAATGCATGAGGGAGAGGTATTTTAAGATACCCAAAAAATAAGAACTTTTCCCCCACTTTATTTATAGAAAGACCCTAAAATGAGGGTAGTTTAGTCTTTTAAACACTATTTATTTTTTAGCCCCTAAACTTATTACACTTAAATCCATAAGTTTTTAACAAAATTATAGATAATTAGTTACAATTCACCCATTCATAACAAACTTATAATTTTTTTACGTATTCTTGACGTATCTTATAAGCTATATTGTTTAAAAAAATCCAAAGATAGCATGACGACCAACACATTTTTGTCAACGTTTCGGTAGTTGTCTTGTTCAATATCGACGCACAAATTAAAAGGTACAAGTTGATAATACTTAATGTACAAGTAATTAATATTTGTGATCTAATACGCCTAATCTACAAATATGAGCTCCATCTATGTAAACAAAAACAAAAAGAATTAAAAGTACCGTAATATAAAATGAAGATATTATGTGTCACATTTTATTTTATTAAAACTGCCTAATATTTGTACTTAGATATATCTTATAAAAACTTAAAAACTAACTACAACTAACTTCCTAAATAAAGGATTGTCAAATCTAAAATTAAACCCTAATGCACTTCTATAGTTACTACTATAAATACATAGCAAGACACCCCTATATCTATTGCTAAACAAAGTTAAAAAATGGATCCATTTCTGAATTCAATTGTTGCGAAAAACCAAGCATGCAAGATTCAAAATTTTAAGGTCAGTTCTGTTATATCGCAGCAGGGAATAATTGTTTTCTTTTATTTATTTTATGTGAATGTTAACTTATTTGATTTTTTTCAGATTCAGTTCCATGATGAACATGCCAATTTAAACAACCCATTTGTCGAACAAGCTTCTAAGGTATTGATTTTGTTGGTTTTTAAGTATTATTTTTTCGCATATCTTTCGTCTTAACATGTTCGTTATGTTATTATATGTGTGTTTTATTGCCGGATGACAATGATAAAAGTGTTGATATTATTTCTTATGGTACAGTGTTTAGTCCATACAAGGCTAATCTTTAACGTGAATTTAGTGAAAAGGTAATTTTAAGGTTTATTTAATCTTTTTTTTTAACTTTTGTTTTCAATTTTTGTCCTTTTTAAGGATCGGAAGTTTGAGACTCAAAGGAAGAGACTCTCTGAATGGAAATGGAGTGAGGTTATTAAATTAAACGATTCTAGGGACAATGACAAAGAAGAGGAATTAGAAGTTACTGCCGATTCAAGCACAAACCAGAAAACCCGATTAAAAATACCTCGAGTGTCAATTCAGAAGCGAAACAGATTTCATGCAGTCTAATATGAAATATATCAAGTGTTTTTATGTTTTTCTTTTCATTTTCAGTTGTTATGTTTGATCTAGACGTATGAATAAAGTTTATTTTATATTTGAACTTTATTTTTGGTGTTAATATAATGCAGTTATTGACCATATTAATAAAATTCTAAATAAAGTTAGTATCCTAAATTTACAAGTCAACTAAACTTATATAAGTTAATATCCTAAAGTTGCAATAAATAGATATTGCAGTTAGGGGTGTGCATGGGTCGGTTCGGGTCGGTTTTGACCAAAAACCATAACCATAACCGCTGTCACACCCCCAAAAATCCACATGCGAAGTACCACCGCTTGAAGGCGTGACTGACCAGGATCCAGCCACCAATTATACTGAGCAATATAATTTTAACATAATTAATACTCACCAACCACCAGTTAGCAAATATCATAGTCAAAGTTCAAAAGTTTTAAGTTCAAGTAGTAGTCTAGATAAGTAGCGGAAGCATAGACAAAATAGTTTAAAAACAAGGTTCTTAGTTCAAGTTTGTTTAGAACCCAACATACGGGTTAGACGAGCACTACACATCCACAAGCTGCAAGCTCCTGAGTCACTGGGTACCTGCAAAGCATGCAGTAGGGTATCAACATAATGTTGGCGAGTCCACAAGGTGTCAAGTTTTAGTCTTTGAAAACGTAAGTTGTTTAGATAAAGCATTTATAATCACATTATGGGGAGCTACCCCATCTGTAAGCTCACTAAACTGTAGATACCGAAACTGTTGACGGAAAGTTGTTGTGCTCCGAGTCAATGTCTATCGTCATTGACCAAGATGCAAGGTCTACTAGTTCACGCCCGATCCCCCCGGTCACGGTGTGAGGTTGTCAAACCTAATAGCGCTATCAACTAATAACCCGTTCACTCCCGGCGATTAATCGGTACTGTAAGCAGGGACTTAAGGTGATAGAGTTTCGTTTAGCTTGGCTAGTTGTGATTTATAAATAATATCCAAACGTATCTCCCCCGGAGATAGTAAGTTAAAAGTACCCATTCATAATTCCCCCGGAAATAATAGTTCAAAAGTATTTTTCCCAAAGTTGGCAGTTTGTCCGTGTCCCTCCCTGGGACGCATGCTTTTAGTGTGTGAACTCACCTTGGGTTGCTCGGCAGATTAGGTTACTTGGTCAAGCACGCTGGTCACCACGTCCTAGCATGGTCACCAGTATAGATCAGGTTGGGTACAGAGACGTCATGTATAATTTACACATAGTCTAACACATAGCATGCATACAGTTACATGTTGAGCTATTAGGCCTGTTCTACTATTCAGTCAACAGTAACAACTAACATACAGTCCAGTTAAACAGGCAGCCCAAACAAATCACGTTGTGGCCCAATAACTAAAGTAAGCAGCCCAGTCGAGACAAGGTGGTCTCGACTCGAGAACATGCGGTCTCGAGTCGCAACCAGGAGGTCTCGGGTTGTAATGGCTGGTCTCGAGCGGTGCAGGCATGGCTCGCAAAACCCCGGAGGTCTCGAGTCCCGTCTCGAGTCGAGACTAGGTGATCTCGAGTCGAGACCTTGATGGTCTCGAGTCCCTGAAGTCTGCTTTGAGTTGCTTGGTCTAGGTCTCGAGTCGCAATCACTGCGGTCTCGAGTTGTCACCATGTGGTCTCGAGTCGAAACCAGTGGTCTCGACTCGTTTGCCTGCTAATTCTGATGCAACTGCGAGACTTGTACTAACCAATAGAATTCCACTGTTGTGATTTGGTGTACTATCCAATGAAATCGCACAAACATGTTTCCTTGTCTAATTTCTAAACAAAACAGATCAAACATGGCATATTCAAATATTCATAACATATTCATAACATATTCATATGGTTCATCTTTTATGGTTTTTCATAATCATTCAGCAACATGGATATTAAATTCCTAGATCTAACATGCATTTTACCCAAAACAGGAACATGTTATACAACATTTGTCCTATAATTTCTAACATAAAACAAATGACCATAAGCATCCTAAACTACAATCATTCATCATTCAAATATCTTAGCACTTCATTATCATACAAGAGTTCACATATTTCATTCATCATTTTAATCATTCAAAGCAAGTAGCACCACTATACACATAACACCTAGTGAATATCTAAACACTAACCGGTTGATGAAAAGGCACCGAGTCAAGGAAGAAAGTGAGAAAATGAAGTGTCCGAGTGATGATGATGAGCTTGACCGAGGCTCCTTGTTATTGCCGATTGAATCCGAGAGAGAGAGAGAGAGAGAAGGAGGTGAGCTTGATTGTTAGGGTTTTAGTGAGAGAGAATGAAGGAGTGTGTGTGGGAGTGAGTATGGGAGAATGATGGAAATGTCAAAGAATGAGGAATGGCTGGCTTGGGTGTGGGTTTTATACCCATTCTAAGGTCGGTACACCCTAATGGGTTCCGAGTGGGCTCAAGGGAGGGGTGCGGCCCAACTGTTCACTCAAGACCAAGCGGTCTCGAGTCGGGTCCTTGTGTCTCGGCTCACGCATATACACGCATACATATTTTATACATACATACAACACATAGCATAACAATATGATCACAACTTTCATTTAATAATTCGTACGTACACATTGCTAATACAAGAGGGTTACTCGGGAAAACCTAGAGTGTCACAACCGCGATGTCGGTTATTGGATAACTATAACCATAACCGATCGGTTATGATGGTTATGGTTATTCGGTTTTGATGGTTATAGAGGGTCGGTTATGAGTGGTTAACCATTTATTTACTATTTCGTTTAGCTAAAAATAGTTTAATTTTTCTTAACATAAAATAAATTATTTTTGCACATTTGTATATATTAGTATATTACATAGCATTAAAAATACATATAATCTACAATATTAATACCAATTATTATCGAATATTCAAATAAAGTGATATGATACATTCCATAAATTCAAATAAACATTTAACCAAAACCACAAAATGATATGAAAAACCGATAAGTACTAAAAATCTTCAATAAAAAAACATCAAATAATAAAAATATGGTGAAATTCCTAAATCCTACAAAGATTTATTATATGTCGGTTCGGTTCGGTTATGGTGGGTATGGAAAAAATAATAACCATAACCAACCCGCTACTTTCGGTTTTCAAAAAAACCATTAACCGACCCACCGGTTTTTTATTTGGTTCGGTTTTTTCGGTTTGATTTTGTCGGTTAATTCGGTTATGGTTCGGTTAATTCGGTTTTTTACACACCCCTAATTGCAGTTAAATATAGTCAAGCTGAAATTATTAAATATTGCAGTTATTCTTGGATATTAATCTAATATTTTGTATTTCTTAATTAAAAATAATAAAGTAATAAACTTTAAAGCTAAAAAAATGAACTTACTATGATATAAAGTTAATAAAGATATAAACTCTTAACATCCTATTTTTACAAAAATTGTTTTTAAAATTTTATAAAAATATATTTTTTATATATATAAAAACGAAATTTAACAATTAAAGGTAAAGGTGTAAAACGTACTTACGAGTCAACTACTATTTTTTATTTTTTTAAAACCAAAAATTTTAAACTTAAAGTTTATTGGATGAGTACCATGTGGATATTTAAAAAAAGTTATGAACTTTAAATAATAAAATTATAAACTTTAACATTTAACCAACAAAATAAACTTACTTTACAATTATAACAACTTATCTTTTATTTTTTGTCATTTGATTATCATCTTTAAAATAAAAAAAAAACGAAACTTTACATGTGTAAAACAATTTTTTACTTTATTTATAAACAAAACATTTTGTTTTACAAAAAAATAATTATTTTATAAACATTTTTTTGTAACAACTAATATAAATAAAATACTCCATAAATTTACAATCTTTACTAGATAAATGCTAAATTGTGTTGCAATTTTTTAGGAATTGTAAGTTCAACTATATTGTTCTAGATAACATTACTTAGTTTCAAAAGAATTCTTTACTAACTTGACTAGATACATGACTTGTGTTGCATATTTTTATGGATTATAAGTTAAAAGTAGACTCATGTAGATAAGATTAGTTAGGAACTAAAAATCTGAACTTAGTATGATATAAAGTAAATAAAGATATAAACTCTTAACGTCCTATTTTTTTATAAAAACAGTTCTTAAAATTTTATTAAAATATAATTTTTTATATCTATTAAAAACCGAAATTTAACAATTTAAGTTAAAGCTCTAAAACGTACTTACGAGTCAAATACTATTTTTTATTTTTATAAAAACGAAAATTTTAAACTTAAAGTTTATTGGATGAGTACTATGTGGATATTTAATAAAAGTTATGAACTTTAAAGAATAAATTTATACTTTATAATTTAACCAATAAAATAAACATACTTTACAATTATAGCAACTTATCTTTTATTTTTTGTCTTTTGATTATTAATTTTCATAAAAAACCATTTTTTTTGTCTTTTGATTATTAATTTTCATAAAAAAAACTTTACATATGTGTAAAACTAATGACATATATCCACCCCAATAATGTTACCATAAATATCATACGAATAAGAAAACTACCAGAAATGGGTGCCGCAATCTAAAGTGTCGCCCCCGCCGCATCGCACGGGCACCCTACTAGTATAAATAATTGACGAACATATACATGGGGAGAGAAGTTAGGAAATGTATATGTATGTATATCCGATTCATAATACTCCTTTTCGGATATACATTACTTGTTTATTATATACTATTAACAAAATGCTTCAGGATGACGTTAAATCGATACTTCAGGACCTATGAGATAAACTGATTGTGACAACCGTCAATAATCCAGGTATCCGTACAATTAATTAACCATGATTAGTGCTTAAGGACTGTGCTGAATTACAATTAATTGCTTTCTGATTACTGCATCATACTTACATGTGCATCACATATTGCATAATGTCACATCATTATTACATGCAAACCATATTGACATAAATGATGCACAAAGCACAGTTAGCGGATAACTCTGAAAATGCTGACAGAACTCAGCACATAGACAGAAAGTGTTTTGAGACCCAGTATGGGCCAGAGACTAAGTACTACACTAGAATAGAGTGTAGGGAAGTAAGGACCACAAAACTGCATTCCTAAGTGACAGTTTAAGTGCCAGAAAGTGCCTAAAACTCACCCAAAGTGCTGAATTCAGCATAATTCAGCAAAAATAAGCATTTTAACAAGCTAGTATCATGCAATCTCCTTCAACCATTACAAGACCATACAAGGGTGTTAAAGTTCATACAAGTAAGGTTGGAGCTCTTGGAGATTGAAGGACCTCTTTCATTTGCTTTTATTCATCACATTTATCATCTTCATCTTCTTGTGTTCTTCCCTAGCCTTGAGCTAGTAGTAATGTCACACCCCTAATTTTCACGTGTCACCGGTTATAACATTGTCGTTCTGGATGGCCTCCTGAGCATTTATTTGAAAGACCCTGGCGTTGGTCTTTTTCCCTTCCTCAGCTTTCTTTGCCAGTTTTGGGCAGTTGGTCTTGATATGCTCTTTTTCATTGCAACTATAGCAAGTTGCATCTTTCAGCTTTTTGCAATCTAGGGTCCTGTGCTCAGAGGACTTGCAAATTCCACATGCCTTCGGCAGGGATTGGGATTTCTGCTCGTACCTGCACCTCCCAAAGTGGCGCTTCTTGCAAATTTTGCACTTGGGTCTATCACCCGATTGCTGATCACCTTTCTTAGTTCCTGACCCCTTCTTGTGATCCTGATTTCCCTTATGCTTCTTGCTCGATCGATGGGAATTATCATCTTCACGTTTCCTTTTCTCCGCATCCGCATTTCTCAGTGATCTCTGTCTCACTGTGTCCAGTGTGAGGGACAGAGATATATCAGCTGTGGATCTAAATGTAGCGGGCCGAGAGGCCTTCACGCTTGCTTTTATTTCTGGGGCCAAACCCCCAATGAAACATGAAATTCTCTTGGGTTCTGGGGTCACTAGGTAAGGAACCAACCTTGACATAGTATTAAAACTTGTGAGATAAGCCTGGTAATCCAGGTTCTTCATGACCAGAGATAGAAAGTCAGACTCTATCTTTTCAACCTCATGCTGAGGGCAGTAATTTTCTTTGATAAGAGCAACAAATTGCTCCCATGACATGTTGTACAATGGAACTTTTCCTGAAGCTTGAATCGATGATCTCCACCACGCTAGGGCTTCACCCTTAAATGACTGGGATACAAACTTTACAATGTCCCTTTCAGCACAACCACTAATGTCCACAACAGTGTCCATTTCATCCAGCCAAGTCATGCAATCCACAGCGCCCTTCTCCCCAGTAAAATCTCGGGGCTTGCATGAAACAAAGTACTTGTACGTGCATCCTTTAGCGCGAGGTGCATTATCAAACACTATCTTCTTGGGGTGAACACTATTCTCATTTGAAGAATGTCGATCATCATCTTTCTTAGACTCATCCTTCTTAGACTTAGGTGGGGTAGGTGGTGGTTTGCTGTGAGCTTCAGAATGGGTCTTAGGCTTAGAATGTGGTGTAGATAGGGTTCTACTTTGGGTTACAGAGGACTCACTGTTCTGTCTATCCAAAGCGTTTGCGATAGCATTATCCACTAGCGCTTGCAGCTCCACACCAGTTAACTATATTCTAGCGTTATCGTGGTTTTCCACCGGATGACTATTCGCTTCATCCGACCCGGCCATGTAGCTTCAATTGCTACATGTAAAAATAATGGGCAAGGTTTTATTTATAAGCTTTTACAGTAATTTATATTTTATTAACCATGGTTTTAAATTGCCATTTTAGGTTAATTTGCTAAAATTTTAGGATCTTTATCATTACCCTAAATTTTAAATTAATATTAGCACATAACGCCTAGTCACAAGGACAATTTAATCTATTTATAAACCAGGATTTTACAGTATCCAGGTATTTAGGTTTGAACCACAGTTCATCACCTTTTCTTGACAGGGAGTCGTAAGCTACCACTGTCCTTAGTCCCAGAGGACATTTAAGTATTGCCCACAGGCACTTCGCTTTTAAGGGGCGGTTATATAATTAAGGGAATTTAAATTAACCCTTTTTAAAAGATGGCCTGTGTGACTTTACTGATTCACAGTTTGCCAAGAATGTTAACATACTCAGAGCTGTTATCAAAGATTGGAATCCTTTGGACAGGTTCTACCGTCTTGGCCATGTCTACAATGACACGTGGCTAGGTTTTACCCCCAAGATTCTTTTAATAATTAACGCAGAGCAATCCTAATTTGAGATGTTAAATTGAATCTAAATCTAATTATGGAACTGCCATCTTGGCCTTGTCTTAAGATGACATATGGCTAGGTCTTGTCCTTTTTAGATTTTTGCCATTTTAATATAATGGTAGATCCCTTAATAAAAAGTTAATTTCATTTATGTTATATTTCATGATTATGCACATAATAATTTATAAGCAAAAATGAAAATTTAAATTAAACATCTCATAAATAATTTTTCAAACAAGTACATTTTGCCCTAAACGGGACTTCTAGAAAAAGACATGCCCACGCAGGGGCGAAACAAACAACAAACCCACGCAGGGGTTAACTAAAAGACATGCCCAAGCAGGGGCAGAATACTGAAGCAAACAAGCCCACGCAGGAGCTGATTATAGAAACAAAAAGTCCACACAGGGACTGATTACAACTAAATAAACAAACAACAAAGGTCTTTAATGACCTCTTCTCTTGGACTTCCCTTTGAGTAGGTCCGACAGACCCTTAAAGAAGCCTCGGTTGCTCTCCCGTACCGTTCGAATTTCCTCTTCGCAGTGGTCCAATCTATCGAGGACCTCTTGCTGGCGCTCCGGCGGGATCAGCTGCGGTTGCGGCGGCTGATACAGAGGTTGAGGAGGTGGCGGACGCTGGTACCCATAAGTTGGGTAACCAGTGGTCCAAAGACCACCATAGGGTCCCTCTGGGTGACGAGCATTGTAGTCCCATGCCTCCTGGTATGGGTCCACATTGGCGTATTCATAATGGGTATGAGCCGGCTGCTCAAAAGGGTTATACGCCGCTGAACCGGCGTATGCAGGGATTGGGTTGTCAAAACCCAACGATGGCGCCATAGGCGCAGAGTTGATCTCTGGGATGGGGTTTGATGGACCCCCATCTGTGGGTCTTCTTCTTCTTGGAGTGGCGGATAATGACTGCCACTCAAGGGCTGAGGAGTTTTGATGCGGACTCCTCCTCACACGGACATCCGTGCGTTTGACCTTCTCCGCCTCGGTGGCTCCGGAGGCGGTTGCTGTTCCACTGGTGGTGGTGGTGGTGGCGGAGTAACTGCCACAAATCGAGAATCCTCGGAAGGATCTTGCTGCTGTTGCTGCTGGTAAGGAGACGAGTGTTCAGATGGGGTAAAATACCAGTCCCACTGGTTGAACCTCGCCTGATAGCTGTCAGGACCACGGTAAGGTGATCCGTGAAAAGATGACCCATCAGAGATTTCGATGGGGTGGTTCGGGGTCCCAGTGGCAGGCTCCATGGGATCCGTATCTTCATCCATGTCATTTTCACCCGAGAAGTGATCCTCGGGTCCTAGTGGGTTAAAACCCACGGGTTCTTGAATGAAATTAGCCGGGTTAAACCGGCTTTGGAAAGCAGGGGTAGGGTCACCAAAAGAATGGTGAGAGTTTGACCGCTGCAACGGTATGAAGGAAGGCGGAGGGTGGTCGGGCTCGTTTTCGAATTGCGACCCGAAAGAATGCGAATAAGACGGTGAGGAACTTAAGGAGACTGATCGCCTCCCGGGTTCAACATAAACCCTCCACGACTCCTGAGGGCTAGTGCTCATCGTAATCGATGGGGTACGCCGGTGCGAAGGTCTGACTTCATGATCATGGCCCGTAATTGGGCCCTTGCCTCTTCCTCTCAAAAACCTTGGCGGCATTCTTACCTGTAAACATGACTAAGATAACAACCAAAGTATATAATAAAATAAAGACCAATAAAACAAACAAAACAGAGTTTGTCCTATGTTCTTTGTCTAGACTCGGAACTCGAGGAATGTGCAATTTGTGCACTGAGATTAAACACAAAAGGCTAGTGTTTAATTCACTCAGTGTTGGCTCTGATACCAACCTGTCACACCCCTAATTTCCACGTGTCACCGGTGGGCCCGGTGGGGGAGTATCGTGACGTAATTGATATCATCATAGTCAAACAACACAAATTATAATGCACAGCGGAAGCAAAAGATAGATTTATTCCAACCAAATGATTATTGTAATATTTTAAGTATCACAGGCGGATCAAAATAGATCCACAGGCGGATCAAAATAAAAAGGAGAATTGTTCAACAGATTCATTGCATCCAAGCTTGCGAGACTCTAAACGATGCTAAGGAGAGGCCAGCCTATTACGTGTAGAACCTGCACTTAATATTTTGGGGAAAATACGTCAGTTTACACTGGTAAATACAATTTAACTGACTCATTTTGAAAAGGTTTTAAAAATTGATTTGAATGCACATGGCACAAAACTTTTTATAACTTGGGATAATTAATCAAGTTTAAACTTGTAAAAGAATTACATGTTTGTTATGCGTTTAGTCGCCCGGTTCGTGTCGGGTTTAAGATTAATAGACACACCACATAGTATATATCCGCGGCGGGAAACCAACGGTTATACCTTAACAAATATGGACACATTGTCGGGTGTACGCCTACACCCGCGTGTCAAGGTCGTGGCCATTTCATGAATGATGCCAATGATATTCGGGACATGGTTATTAAACTCCCAAAGGCGTAAAACAAACAAAACCAATTTTCAAACGGGTCATCTTGATAATACTTAACCACTAATCGATTAAGGTTAAATGCCCGACCAAGCGGTATTTTATATACCGTACCCCAAGCCCGTATAAGGGAAAATAAGTTAAAAGTATTTACCTGAGCAAGTACAAACCACAACAAGCAAGTGCAAGTTTCTTTTACTGGATCTCCTATTCTGGAACGAAGGTTTATAATAACCTATTAGAATCCTAACGGGTCTTTAATTTGCCTAAGCTTAGACCGGTTAGTTTTAATAAAAGAATACGGTTCAATCGCATGAAAGGCGAAGACCGGATTAGAATGTGGTTTTTAACCCGACAAGCTTGCATGCTTGTTTAATATGGGCAACAAAATCACATTCTGGATTTGAGACAATAAAGACATGGTTTGACCCGTTTCGGTTAGAATGTGTAAACTAGTTACATAAGCCGATCCGAACGCGAAAGTGCGTAACGGGTAACCATATGAATCATATACAAGTTTCCTAAGTTAATATGCCTTGAACATGTTGTGATATCAGCAAGATACCTTCCATTATGTCCCAAATGGTTTTAAACCCAACTATGCCTCATAAGGGCATTTTGGTCATTTAAAGGGTGTAAAAGAGTTAAACTAGTAACCTGAGTTACATATCTGAATAAATCAGTAATTATACTTAATTTATTATGTTACAACAGTAGGGTATCATATATATGTGAATTTTATTAATTATAGCCATCCTATGCACCGAAAGGGCATTTTGGTAATTTCACATAAGCCTAAAAGGTCAAAACTGGAAACCTGAGTTTAAAACTTTAGTTTACTGTTATAATATAAAAATTTACTGAATATATCAGTAGGTATCAACCTTTATACATATAAACTTGTTTTGATACAAACTATGTCGTAAAAATGCCTAAGAAGGCGATTTGGAGCCATTTCCGGGTTTTGTATAAAAAGCTGATATTTTTAATATTCCAGAGGGCTCAACATAATTATTTTAACATAATAAATCAGTAGAAAAAGGTTTGAGGTCAAAAGGATTTATAAAACTCATTTTATAGCCAAAAAGGACAAAACCGGCATTAGCCGAAATAAGCTTAGAACACTAAGTTATGCTCAGCCTAAAATTAAATAAAAATCTTTAAAAATCCCAAAATATTATTTTATGTCAGTAGGTATACAGTTTTGTATAAAAATTTGGGCTTAAATAGGCTATATGCAATTTACGCCATTTAATTACTAAAGAAGCTTCTAATTACGCTAATGAGCATAACTCTTAATCTATACCTCAAACTGATCTCAAATTTTAGGTGCAAGCTTATAAATCAGTAGCTAAGGTGTCTACCCTTTTATATTTTCAAAAATCATATTTTAAGGTCATTTGGGCATAATGGTCAACATATAAGCATTTAATGAAAACATGCATGTGAATAGGATATCTAATGAACCAAGTTGTATAATCACTGAGGGTTATACTAACATGTAAATAGGTCCAAAAGAAGCTCTAAGGCAATCCTAAACTTGGCTTAAACGGGTCAGAACTGAAAGTCAAAGCAGAAGTCAAACTATGCGACTTTCGGTTCCAAACCGAGCCTAAACTGAAAATTGTCGAGTTGAACATGTTGGGACATGTTCTTACATTAATTACCAAATTATATAAATGAACAAGCAGGTTGCATTACATTGCAAATTATGCATTAATTTGAAGGATAAACATTCTGTTGACTTTTTAAGGTAAGCTTTGACTCGACAATTAACATAGTTAGAGTGGGAATCCGGAAATACCCTTTTAAGGGTTTGTTACCCACCTAATTACCTACTTATAGGTATTTTTAATTCAAGATTTTACTGACTAATTATTGACTAATCTCGAAGTCAAACCTTAATTACGACGGTTTGACTTTTAGCTAAATAACTAAGCTAAATGGATTAAGGAGGATTAAGGACACTTACAAGAGTCCTAATTACTGCTAGGGATCACTAGGAAGTTGGCTTGATGTCCAGAGAGCTCCAGAGATGCTTGAACAAAAATGCAAGTGAGCAAGTGAAGTGGTTACAACTTCATCTCCTTATATAGTGAACAAGATGTCACAAGATGTTGTCAAAATAGTCTACATGTGTTACAAGATCATCCCAGGTGTTCCTACTATGCTATATACTGCCTAGTAAGTCCCTGATTTCGAAAACCACTCATGAAAGGTGGTGGAACTGGCTGAACAAGCAGCTGTCCATTTTCTGCTGCCAGCGATAGCCTTACGGACCGTAAGCCAAAGCTCTTGCGGTCCGTATGCTCCTCTTACGGACCTTATGATTAAACGGTTACGGTCCGTAACCGACCCTGGTCAGATACGCCCAGATATGCATCTTGCGAACCGTAAGCCTAGGGCCATACGGTCCGTATCCGATGACCAGAACCAAAAATTTTTATAACTTTCAAGCCTTGACCATGCAACTTCGTAGACTCCGAATTTTGGGTCCTTTAACCATGATGGGGACCATTTTGCTCAGCCTTTGCATGCCTAGCATGCCTTACAACTTTTGGCATCTTGTGGGAATTTTGAAATGACGGAAATCTCAAGAATTTCTCTTGGATTCTCATATAGTTGGACAAGAATTAAATTTCAAGTGTAATTCCCCTAATCCGGAATTTATTTACTGAATGTTACTGTAACAATTTAAAGAATCCAATTTTCCATATAAGAATGGAAGTATTTATTTAGAAACAACCGGCTAATATATCAGATGTTTATCAAACGATTTAAGGATCTTGGGATTTATAAATTTGAGTCGCTCAGAGGTGTTTTAATAACATGTCGCCCTTGGATCGTTCAGAGGTATTTTAATAAAATGACGCCCTTTTTCAAATCCTAGCATACATCCTTATTTGATCCGGGTTCCTGACACGTTTGTCTTACTTGACACGTGTCTTTATTCTATTGGACATGAATTTTCGTGGTGTTACAAGTAAGCACACTCTACTCTTCATTTTACCTCATGTTTAAGTGGTTAAAAGAAGATACTAGTTGTTAATCTCAAAGAACATCAAGAACCTTGAACTTAAAACTTTAACATAAGCTTAAAACCATAAGAATACATGTTGATAAGTGTTGTTTTGCTTCTTGATTGTTGATTGATTGTGTTTATGATGTTAAACATCATATGAAACTTGCTAGATTGTGATTAAACACATAATCTAGCAAGTAAGAGGATGATTATGTGATAAACCAAGATGATCATCCTTATGTGTAAGCATGAACTTGAAGTATGAAGTGTTTTCTTGAATGATGAAGTATGTAACATGTTATTAGTCATAAACATGGATGATTTCAAAACTAGTTTTCTCAAGAAACTAAGTTAAATCACAAAATTTACATAATCATGGGTTTTAAAGAAACTAACCATGTTTTTTAGTGGTGAATCAAGTATAGAAATACATTGTTAACAAGAAAAATTCAAAAGAATGATTTTTAGAAAAATCATCTTGTAAGTTGTAAAGGACTAAATCTTTCAAGAAAGGGGTTTACAAACAAATAACCATATTTTTAAGGGTAACAAGGCTTACTTAACAACATAGTAAGTTACTACAAGTTTTTATGAAAGTTCAAGTTCATGTTGTTGTATAAATTGCATGATTTTGGCACTTGGTAATTGTTGATTGAATTGATGATTGTTTGGGATGATTTTTTAAAAGAAAATGATATGCTTTGAAAGCATGGGAACCTCCATTTTTTAAGGGGAAACTATGGAAAAATTTTTGTAAAAATTAAATACTTAGAAAAATATTTTTAAACAAGTATTTACAAGTATATTTTTAACCATGATTTCATACAAGTTTGCCATAATTTTTTTATTACAAAAATACAAATGTTGGAGGTTGTTTTTTATAAATAAAAATGGATAAATATATATTTAGAATATATATATATATATATATATATATACATTAAAGACATGATGTGTGTGATTATTTGTATACTTTGTGTAATAGTTATATTATTTTAGGATTTAGGATAATATAACACATTAAAACAACAAGAAATTACAATCCAAAATTTACCAAAAATCTCAAGGAATAAATACACAAGTTACTCACATAAGATTGGGAAACCGAACGAAAGAATGTAACTTACAAAATATTCCGGAAAATACATTTATAAGTATATTTTTGGTGAATAATATTTTGGACACAAGTAATGAAAATATGATTTTTACAATTGTCACAAAGTTATATCATATTTTGACAAAAAGGAAATATATAATTATTGGTGAATAAAAGTATATATATGTTTCCTTGGAATTATTAGGAGATATATTGTTTTTGGGAAAAATATATATTTTCTTGGATAAACTTGAAATACATTATTTTTGGATAAAAAATAAGTTTACATGTATTTTCTAAATTTAGACTTGAAAATATATTATTTTGGAACTACAAATATTTTTGCCAAAAGGAAAAATTTATAAATAATTTTTCTAAATAATAATTCTTAAATATATATATATATTGGGAAATGTATATATATTAGTGGATTTTTATTAGAAATAATATTTCAGAAAGTTTAACACAAAAATTAAGTATAAGAATACTTAACGATTACAAGAAAATACGTATTCTCGTACGTATAAATCCACACCGGAATACGACACCGATGCATGGCAAAAATATACAATTACAAGTACAAATATACCCATCCTTGGGAAGGAAATACAAGTATAAATACTTGAGAACTATTGTTACAAAATATTGTTTAACGATTATTCCAAAAAGTAATAAATATAATTTAAGTTAAAATATTTATTATTTTAACAAGTAATTATAACTTGGAATAGTATTGAAAACAGAAAAGAAACGTAACTCAAAAACATTAATACTAAGACAAGGCACGACCCGTCCGTCTAATAGACATTAGTACATTGTAGGTAGTCGTGTTTGCTGAAGGAACGTGAGTTACGAGTACTGAAGACGCAAGACAGTGAGTTCATGTCCCCCTTTTCTTTAAACTGTTTTGTTTATTAACTTCGGGGGTGAAATACATGTTACAAAACGATTACATACAATTACAATTGGTATGGTTAGCCTAGGAAAGTACAGTAGATCATGTGAATGGGTAGGCGCACACTTAAGACCATTAATCCTCGTATAAGGACCGAGGGGCATGAGTGATAGATCTATTTGGGTGTAGCGAGCCCACACCCATGAGAACCAGGGTGGCCCATGAGGTGACTATGTCTTACAGCCGGAGGCTCGGTACAAATTTGCTAGGTTTGAGCCTTCCTACACCGTCACACATACCAGTGGCCTTGCAAACCATTGGTGATCTGTTTCCTTGTTTGCTTTCATACCGGGATTTACAAACATACATACATACACTGTTTCCAAAGGTTTTATACATACATATACACAAACACATGAACTCGGTCAACTTTTGTTAATGTTTTCAAATTACATATATTTCAGGAAATTAAGTGGATCTGGCGGGTGTTTGCATGTCCCAAGCTGCGCTATGAATAAAAAGATGTCATCCGAAGTCAATAGGGTTTTGGAGATGTATCTTAATCCTGGACGAGATACATGGTTCTAAACTCGGTTTTTATCTTAAGGTCTTTTGTCGAGTCTTCGTGACACTTTAAAACATGTTGTGGTTTGTAATTTAAATTTGGAGTCTGCGTTTCAGACAATTTATGTTGTGAAATTTTCAAACTTAATCTAAGGATGAACATCTAATGATTTAATCGTATAGTGTTGTTATGATTGTATGCAACGGTATTAAGAAGTCACACCATAATCACGCTTCCGTAAAAGTCAGGGTGTGACAGCTTGGTATCAGAGCTTCAATTGTAGCGAACTAGGATTCTTTCTCGAGTCTAGACTACGATCATTAGGGCTCTCACGAAAATGTTTTCATAACATATTCTCATTGCATACACAAAACGCCCAGATCCAGGAAACACACATTTTTACAAACAAAAGACATGAAACACATTTCAAAATTTATGTTTATGATTCAGTCTGAGAGACTGGGTAGTTCAGTTTGAGAAACTGGGAGGTTTTAGTCTGAGAGACTAGGTAGTTTAGTCTGAGGGACTAAGTGGGTAGTCTGGGAAGACTAGGATGGATACGTGCATACATTGTTACTAATTACACGCTTATTTGATGATTGTTGATATATGTGCATATGTTGTGATTGTTTTGTTACAGACACTATGTCGTCTTCTGAGAGTGGATTATATGATACTGTCGACCCTATGGTCATCGTTTCGGACGATGAGATTGTCCTAGAGCCTGAGACTTTTACCTCCGACACTGAGAGTGACCCAGAGATGATGTCGGATGATGACGATGATTTCCAGCCTTTTGCACTACCCGATTTTGCCGACGATGTACCGCATGCTGATGGTTTACCCGACGAGGATCCCTTTCTTATTCCTATTCCTGACCAGGACCATCTCATCCTCGGACATCCCGATGATGAGCATGCCGTGGTTCCGATCCTCGCCCCTTTGCCTCTTGCGGCTTTTCCTCTCGAGGATTTGCCTTTTGATGCCTTGTCTGATGATGATGTCGATATTTTCATTGATGGTCCCCCTGATGCTGCTCAGGGAGATGGAGTTCCAGCTAATGATGTCATTGTTGTTCCACTCATTGAGATTCCTATCGTTGAGGTTTCATCTGATCATTCTGCTCCAGATTCTTTCGAGTCTGTGTCATCCACCACTTTGCATGCAATGGGATTGCAGCGTTACCCCATTGATTCTGATTCTGACATGGCCCTATATGTTGCACCTGTTATTCCACACGAATTTGATTACGACGTTGAGCCTGGACATGAGATTGACTTTGTTTCTGATGATCAGCCTTTTGATGGACCCGCTGATCTCGAGCCGGTACCTGCTGATCCTGAGCAGGCACTTGCTCTTGAGCCTATACCTGCCCCTGATCCTCTGCCTGATCATGACCCTATACCTGTTGGCATACCTGTTGTTGCACCACTTGTACCCGATCCGATTCCTGCACCCGCTGACTCTGCTGCTTTTGCTGATCAGATAGACCCCCGTTACGCGTTCACCAGCAATGGGTGGATAGAGGATGATGATGATGATATGCCCCCTTTTGTTGAGCCTGTTACTCCCCCTCATACACATGCACCTGTTGATGTTGCCCCGTTTCACCCGCTTGTGTCTGATGTTCACCGCACTGACCTGCCTATCACATTCTTGCAGGATATCCCTCCACCTCGTCCAGGGGAAGGTCCCTCTAGCCAGCAGTCTGGCCATGCTCCACACGTGTCAGCCGCATTTCCTTACATGCCACAGTTTACACCTGCTACTCATTTTACTTCTGCACCGTCAGGCGAGTTACTCATATGGTTTCCGCCGAACACTATGCCAGTCTCTGATCCATACCGTCCCTCCCACTTTATTGGCTACATGAGGGATGAGCTACTCCTATCCTTGCAGCTTTAGCAGGAGATTTTGTGTCGTAGAGTCATGGAGCTTGAGAGGATTCCACGTCCTCCACCTTGTACATGTCAGTCACCGTTTGCGACTCCACCTGCTCCTCTTCTGCCTTATCCAGATTTTGACGTTCGATTTCTTACCATGGAGCAGCAGATTAGTTATCTGTTGCATCGCGTTCATGCTCTTGAGGAGGAGTTAGCGCATGCGCGCAGTTTACTTTTCGTTCCTCCACCTCCTCCTCATCCACCATCAGCATAGCCGGTTTTTGGTTTTATGCAGGTAGCTTACTTTTGATGAGAGTGTCGCTATCGAGCCTAGCTTACGAAGCCTTTTGAAGACCGCATATTGATTTTATGACTGTTGTAGATTGGTAGACACTTTGGACAAGGGTAGTGTGACCCTGTAGTCCCTTTTGATGTGATACGATACATTTGTAGAACATGTAACTGTATTTGTGGTCGATGATTTATACAAGCTCAATCGCAATATTCTCATTATATACATTGTTTAATTATACATTGGTGATATGAATGTGATGTTATGTGTTTACTTGCGTTGATAATGTTATTACATACACGTACTACATACTTATATGCATAAGACCTAACCTATACAATCTTCTTTTAGAAGATGCCTCCTCGAAGAGACAACCAGTTGCCCACAACAAAGGCTGAGCTACAAGAACGGATTTCACGAGCGATAGCACAACACGAGGCCTTGCGCTCTGAACATAGCGGAGGTACCTCAGGAAGTAACCCACCTCTTGGTAATGTTTAAGTCACTAAAAGACACATTACGTTACATTTGGATATTCCATGTGCGTTCGCTAATGCTTTCTGTGAATGATGTTGCTTGTACAGGCTTCACCTATAAGCAGTTCCTAGACTGTAAGCCTTTGAATTTCGACGGCACCGGGGGTGCTGTAGCTTTTGTTAGATGGACGGAGAAAACTGATTCTATGCTAAGAATGAGCAAGTGTGCGCCGGAGCACTAGGTCACCTACATCTCTGGATTGTTCTTGGACGGAGCGCTATCATGGTGGAATCTCCAAGTTCAGACTCTGGGAGAAGAGGCTGCATATGCCATGACTTGGGATGAGATGAGGGAACTCATGCGTAAGAAGTACTGTTCAAGGGCTGAGATTCAAAAATTGGAAACTGAGTTTTGGAACCTCAAGATGGATGGTCCAAAGATTGCTGAGTACCTACAGAGATTTCATGATTTATCTCGCGTCGTTCCTTATATGGTTGAACCGGAGTTCAAGCGCATCGAGCGTTTTATTTGGGGATTGGCACCCCAAATCATGAGCATGGTGACGACATCAAAGCCTCCAACGATCACTGAGGCCATTGATCTGAGTGTGGCCACTAACTGAAGAAGCGATCAGGTTGAACAGGTTCTCGATTTCTGACCAAAAGAATAAGGAGACTCACGTTGAGTCATCAGGTGAGAACAAAATGAAGTTCTCAAACTTCAAAAAGGGAACCAGCAGTGCTAACAAGAAGAAAGATGCGAACCCACCAGCCGAGGTCAAGACTGGTGTCGAAAACAAGGGAAAAGGATATATGGGCACCTTGCCTAAATGTGATGTATGTCAGTTTCATCACACTGGACGATGTCGAGCTGGAAAGTGTGAGACGTGCGGAAAAGTTGGCCATGCCAAAAAGACATGCTGGTATGGTGTCGGTCGTGGTAATGGTGGTCAGAGAGGTAATGGCAACGGGAATGGAAACGGTATCCGTGGTGAAAATGGGTATAGAAACTGCACTCAACGAGGAAATGGTAGTAATGGAAACCGTGGAGCAAACAACAACCAGGGCGGAATTGGGAATGGAAATGGTCGGGGACCAGGTTGCTTTAACTGTGGAGATGTTGGGCATTTCAAGAGAGATTGCCCAAAGATCAACCAAGCTCAGGGAAAAGTCTTTAACATAGGAGCGAGGGAAGCTTTCCAAGATCCGAACGTAGTCACGGGTACGTTCCCTATCAACCAACACTTTGCATCTGTACTGTTTGATACTGGTGCCGATTATAGCTTTGTATCCTTAGAATTTAAGAAAATACTTGGGTTGGTAGCTAGTAAGCTAGATATTCCGTACTCGATAAAACTAGCTAACGGAAAGCTAGTAGAAGCGAATGAAGTCATTAGAGGCTGTGTAATAGAACTCGGGGAGCATGAGTTTACGCTTGATCTTCTGCCAGTCGAGTTGGGAAGCTTTGACGTGGTAGTCGGAATGGATTGGTTGTCGAGCAACTGAGCCGAGATCGTATGTCACAAGAAGATCATTCGCATTCCGATGGCGAATGGAGAGATGATTGTAGTGCATGGAGAGAAACATGATACGCCTCTAAGAATTATCAGTTGTTTGAAAACCCGAAGATGTTTGCAGAAAGGATGTGTTGCCTTCTTGGCACACATTGTGGACAAGGAAGCTGCTGAGCCAAAGCTGGAAGATATCCCAGTTATGAGGGAATATCCTGAAGTCTTCCCCGAAGACTTGCCAGGATTGTCGTCGCAGCGACAAGTCGAATTCCACATTGACTTAGTTCTAGGCGTTGTGCCTGTAGCTAAGGCACCTTATCGACTTGCGCTTTCCGAGAGGCAAGAGTTGTCGACGCAACTTCAAGAGCTTTTGGACAAGGGATTTATCAGACCAAGCTTCTCGCCTTGGGGAGCTCCAGTTTTTTTTGTCAAGAAGAAAGACGGTAGTTTCCGCATGTGTATCGACTACCGAGAGCTAAACAAGTTAACCATCAAGACTCGATATCCTTTGCCAAGGATTGATGATCTTTTCGATCAACTACAAGGTTCGAGTTTTTACTCCAAGATCGATCTTCGATTAGGTTATCACCAACTGCGAATTCAAGAAGAAAGCATACCAAAGACTGCCTTTAGGACCCGTTATGCACACTACGAGTTCCTAGTAATGCCGTTTGGGTGGACAAACATGCCAGCAGTATTTTTGGATTTGATGAATAGAGTTTGCAAGCCATATCTCGATAAATTCGTAATTGTGTTTATCGACGATATTTTGATTTATTCAAGGACGAAGGAAGAACATGAACAACACCTAAGAGCTATTTTAGAGCTGCTCAAGAAGGAAAAACTGTATGCTAAGTTCTCGAAGTGCGAGTTCTGGTTGCGTGAAGTACAATTCCTCGGTCACGTAGTAAACGAAGATGGAATCCACGTGGATCCCACAAAGATATAAGCAATTAAGAATTGGGAAACTCCGAAGATGCCAACCGAGATCCGACAGTTCCTAGGTTTGGGAGGGTATTATCGCAGATTCATTGAGGATTTTTCTAAAATCACTCAACCGCTGACCACCCTCACTCAGAAGGATAAGAAGTACAAATGGGGAGATAAACAAGAAGAATCTTTTCAGTTGCTGAAGAACAAGCTTTGCGATGCACCTATTTTATCCCTACCCGAAGGCACCGACGACTTCGTGGTATATTGTGACGCCTCGCATCAGGGATTAGGATGTGTACTGATGCAGCGACAGAAGGTTATCGCTTATGCTTCGCGCCAGTTGGAGGTTCATGAGAAGAATTACACCACGCACGATTGGAATTAGGCACAGTGGTGTTTGCATTAAAGATTTGGCGACATTATCTGTATGGTACGTGCTGTACGATTTCTACAGATCACAAGAGCCTACAACATATATTTGATCAGAAAGAGCTTAACATGAGACATCGACGATGGGTTGAGTTGTTAAACGATTATGATTGTGAAATCAAGTATCACCCAGGAAAGGCGAATGTGGTGGCAGACGCCTTAAGTCGAAAAGAGAGGATTAAGCCCATAAGGGTTAGGCTTTGGAAATGATTATAGAGACAGATCTCTCGGTGTGCATTCGTGCTGCGCAGAGAGAAGCTCTTAAGGAGGAAAATCTTATGGATGAATATCTCCGTGGGATGGAGAAACAATTAGTACCCAATGAGGAAGGAACGTTGTGCTTCATGAAACGAATTTGGGTTCCCCTCTTTGGTGGTCTTAGAGACGTGATTCTTGATGAAGCTCACAAGTCAAGGTACTCGATCCACCCGGGATCGGATAAGATGTACCAGGATTTGAAGGATTTCTACTGGTGGCCAAGACTAAAAGGCGATGTTGCAACTTATGTTGGAAAGTGTTTAACTTGTGCCAAGGTAAAAGCCGAGTATCAGAAGCCTTCAGGTCTCCTACAGCAACCTGAGATACCCATGTGGAAATGGGAGCAGATTTCAATGGATTTTATAACGAAGTTACCAAAGACACCCAGAGGTCAGGACACGATTTGGGTAATCGTAGACCGTGTGACAAAATCTGCACACTTTTTGGCGATCAAGGAAAAAGATAACACAGGTGTAACACCTCGTAAAATCACGACCAATATAATCGAGACACGTGTCATGATCTTTAAACGTGTAATGGATTAAATATGAGGGACTAAAGTTGACAAACAAAGAAAATATGTGTGTAAAAGGATTCAAAGTGTCAACATTTGATAATTATACCTTTCAACAACCCTACACGATGTTCATACCCTTAAACGAATGAATTACGAATCATATGAAGCCATTTGTGGAAGAAAGTGAAAGTTTACAAACCACAAGGGTTAAAAGTGTCAACATGTTTAAATTATACCTCTGAGTGACCTTTTATCGAACCCGAAGTTTTGTAATGATTAATTATGCTCACTAGAATAAGTGATAAAAATTTCACAAGGTTTTGATATCATATGAGAAAGATACGCTAACATTTGTAAGTGAGGGGTTAAAAGCGTCAACGTTGAAATTCAGGACTTTTCAATGATCGTATAACTAACCGGGGACTTAACAAAGTTTGATTATGACTTAGGGTCCTTAAAAGTCAAGTTTGAGGGTTAAAAGTGCAATAAAACAAGTTAAAAATGAGTTTAAGAGGACCAGGGACCAAATGTGCAAAGTTATCAAACTTGTGACCGGATCTGGGCCTCATACCGGCCGCGTAAGACCTTAGCCAATTCTTACGCCGGCCGCCTGAAACCTGCAGATGTAGAAAACATGTACAGATGCCTGTTTCAGCAGGTTACACCGACTTTAAAGCCTGGTTTTCGGTTCTAGGGGCTTGTTTGATGGTTTATACTGGCCTAGGGACACTTGGGATCATCTGAATTATATCCTAGGTACATATGGAATGATCTTGGAGCTCTAGGTAGTGTTTGGTATGCAGGAATGAGAGGTGAAATGGAATGAGTGATTACAAGGGAATGAAGAAAAGAGTGTTTGGTTGGTCAATGTAATGGAATCACCCATTCCAAAAGCCATTCCATTCCCTCAAAATCATTCCTTCCACCCCTCATGTTTTTTTTCCATTCCATCCCCTCTTGCACCATTCATCAACAACACCATAATCCACGACCTTCGCCACAACCCACCACCACCCACCACCGACGCCATCACCGCCACCCGCCACCACCTAACCCGGCAGCCACCACCGCCGCCGCCACCCACTCGCCACCGTTATCACCCACAGCTGCGACCAACCGCCAACGCCACTCGCCGCCGCCACCCACCACCATCGTCGACGCCACCACCACTGTTACCACCAACCGCAGCCGCCGCCACCAACCGCCACCTTTGCTGCCACCCACCACCAACAGCCACCTTGTCGCCACCACCACTCGTCGTCACCGCCGAACCGCCACTCGCCGCCACCACCACCACCCATCGCCGCCGCCGACACCCACCGCCACCACCTATAACCACCCACAATCACTACCACCGACCACCACAACCACTCACCGCTAATTTTATTACTCCGTTTTTCTTGTCTACCGAACAATACACAATAATAATTCATTCCATTCACATGGTAACCAAACAAGACATAGAATAGTAATGATTCATTGCATTCCCTCGTCCATTCCATTACCTCGTCCATTCCATTCCTTCCTCAATTCCATTACCCCATACCAAACAGACCCCTAGAAATCCTATATAAAGGCCATAAGTTCAATTATTCAAGTGCTCATTCACTTGCAACAACTCAAGCACTCATCTCTGGAGGTAGCTGGCCTTAGGAGAAGATTGAGAAGTGTAGAAAAGATAGCAAGGACCTTAAGTAAGAGTTTTAATCCCTGCTTAGTCCTTTTAATTAGTTTAAAAACCAAAAAGTCAAACTTATCGTAATTAAGCTTTAACTTAGTGATTAATCACTAATGGTCCAGTCATTTTTCGAATTGAAAGTGGCTATGAGTTGGTAATTATGTGGGTAATAAACCCTTAAAAGGGCACCCTCTGATTCCCACTCTAACTAGGTCAATTGTCGGGTCAAACTGAATTATAAAAAGTCAACAAAAAGCTATTTTGCAAATAAAATCATAATTAGCAATGTAGAAGCTATGAAACCTGTTTTAACACTTATATAACTTGGTAATTAATGTAAGAACATGTCTAAGCATGTTCAACCCGACAATTTTGAGTTTAGGCTCGGTTCGAAACCGAAAGTCGCAAAAGTAGACTTTTGCTTTGACTTTCAGTTCTGACCCGATTTAGCTTAGTTTAGACATGCCTTAAAGTTCCATTAGGACCAGGTTATAAGTTAGTACAACCCTCTGAGGTTATGCAACTTGGTTCCTAATTTATCCGATTCATTTGCATGTTTCCGTTATATGCCTAAATGTTGACCATTATGCCCTTTTGACCTTAAACGAGATTTTTAAAAATGTGAGAGGACAAAATCCTTTGTTAGTGATTTATAAACTTGTCCTAAAAAATTGACATCAGTTTGAGGTCTAGATTAAGAATTATGCTCAATATCGTAATTAGAAAGTTTTTTATTAATTAAACGGCATAATTAGCGTAAAGCCTATTTAAACCCAAATTTTGACACCAAACTTTTTACCCACTGATATAATATAATATTTTGGGATTTTTGAAGATTTTTATTTATTTTAAACTGAGCATAACATAGAGTTCTTGCTTTAATTCGGTAATTGTCGGTTATACTCTTTTTGCTAATAAAATGGGCGTTACGTAACATTTTGATACCAAACCTTTTGCTACTGATTTTATATGTTAAATAAAACATTTTTAGCCCTATGGACTGATAAGAATCTCAGCTTTACTTATATAACCCGAAAATCGCTTAAAATCGCCTTTTTACGCGTTTTAAACGTATAGTATGTATTAAAACTGTTTTTAACATATAAGACTTAATACCTACCGATATTTTAAGTAAATTTTTATACTTTAACAGTAAGCAAAAGTTTTGAACTCAGATTTCCAAATTTAACCTTTAAAGCTTATGTGAAATTACCAAAATGCCCCTACTGTGCATAGTTTGGTTATAAATGATAAATTTCACATATATGCAATACCCTACTGATATAACTTATTAAATTAAGTATTTTTACTGATTATATCAGACTTGAATCTCAGATTAATGTTTAACCTCTTTTATAACCTTTAAAATGACCAAAATACCCCTACGGGGCTTAATATGAGTTTAAATTTGTTTTGGGCATAATGGAAGGTATCCTACTGATATCATAACATATTTAAGGCATATTAACTTAGGAAACCTGTTCATGACTCATTTGTTTACCCGTTATGCATTTTCCACGTTCGGTGCGGTTTATGTAACTAGTTGCATAAACTAACCGAAACGGGTCAAACCTTGTCATTTTTATCTCAAAATCCGGAATGTGTTTAGTTTACCCATATTATACAAGTTTTCAAACTTGTCGGGTTTAACCACATTCTAATCCGGTCTTCGCTTAATCTTGCGTTTTGAACCGTATATCTTCCTTTAAAACTAACCGGTCTAAGTTTAGGCTTAATTAAGACCCGTTAGGAATCTAGTAGGTTATTAAAACCTTCGTTCCAGATTTAGGAGCCCAGTAAAAGATATATGCATTTGCCAATTGTATACGGCTGGGATAAATTGAATAATTTGCTCAGGTAAATACTTTTAACTTATTTTCCCTTATACGGGCTTGGGGTACGGTATATGAAATACCGCTTGGTCGGGCATTGAATTTTTAATCATATGAAGGTTAATTTATTGAGATGACCCGTTTAATCTGTTTTGTTTGCTTGAAGCCTTTGGGGGGGGGTTAATAACCATGTCCCGGATATCCTTGGCATCATTCATTGAAATGGCCACGACCTAAGCACGGGGTGTAGGCATACACCTGCCGGTGCATATATAAAAAGATATAACCGCCTGTTCAAGAATAACTCGCCGCAGGATTATATTAGGTGGTGTGTCAGTTAATTTTTAACCCGGTATTCAACCCGGGCTACTGAACGTATAACGAACATGTAATTCTTTTACAAGTTTATAATTAAATAATTATCCCAAGTTATAAAAGATATTTTGTGCCTTGTGCATTCAAATCAATTTTCTTAAACATTTTCAAAATGAGTCAGCTAATTGTATTTACCAGTGAAAACTGACGTATTTTCCCAAAAAGGTTAAGTGCAGGTCCTAATCGAAATAGGTTGGCTTCTCCTAGCATCAATAAAGAGTCTTGCAAGCTTAGATGTTTAAGAATCTGTTGAACAATGTTGCTTTTATCTTTGATCCGCCTGTGGATCCTTACATTACGTTTGTGATACTTGATACTTTTAATTCGGTTTGTAATATATTTCTACTTTAGACTTCCGCTGTGCATTGAAGTGTGATCATTGACTATGATGATATCAACTACGTCATGATACTCCCCACCGGGCCCACCGGTAATACGTGGAAATATCGAGGTGTGACAACAGGTAAGCTAGCTGAGTTGTACCTCAGAGAGATAGTTGCACGACATGGAGTGCCTCTCTTGATTATTTCTGACAGAGACGGAAGATTTGTGTCAAGGATTTGACAATCTTTCCAAGAAGCGTTTGGTTCTCAATTGAATTTGGGTACTGCATTTCATCCACAGACAGATGGCCAGAGCGAACGAACGATTCAAACGCTAGAAGATATGTTGCGAGCTTGCGTAATGGACTTGGGTGGCAATTGGGACACTCACTTACCTTTGGTAGAATTCTCGTATAACAACA
This sequence comes from Helianthus annuus, assembly GCF_002127325.2. Classification (NCBI taxonomy): domain Eukaryota; kingdom Viridiplantae; phylum Streptophyta; class Magnoliopsida; order Asterales; family Asteraceae; genus Helianthus; species Helianthus annuus. The sequence goes on along the minus strand of NC_035436.2, from coordinate 49,178,775 downwards.
GCTACCATGCGAGCATTCAAGTTGCACCGTTTGAAGCCCTCTACGGACGCAAGTTTCGATCACCGTTATGCTGGGCAGATGCGGGTGATAGACAGCTTGTTTGTCCCGAATTGGTTCAAGAGACGGCAGATAAGATTATACAGATCCGAGAACGCATCAAGGCGGCTTATGATCGACAAAAGAGCTATGCGGACCAAACAAGGAAACCTTTGGAGTTTGAAGTGGGAGACATGGTTTTACTAAAAGTCTCACATAGGAAAGGGGTAGCACGCTTTGGGAAGCGTGGAAAGTTAAACCCACGATATATTGGACCGTTCAGAATAGCTTACAAGTTGGATCTACCTGCAGAACTAAATGGCGTTCATGATACATTTCATGTATCTAATCTGAAAAAGAGTCCAACTCAAGAAACAGTTGTCGTTCCTGCCGATGAAATTCACATTGATAACACACTCCACTTTACCGAAGAACTTGTTGAGGTTACTGATTGGAAGGTTAACAAGATACGTAGGAGTAGTGTTAAACTCGTCAAGGTTCGATGGAATGCGCGACACCGCCCAGAGTTCACTTGGGAACGTGAGGACCGCATGAAAGCAAAGTACCCGCATTTGTTCCCCAACTCCCCTGCAGCTAGTAGCAGAACTAAAATCTCGGGACGAAATTTTCTTAACAGGGGGGAGAATGTGACAACCGTCAAAAATGCAGGTATCCGTACAATTAATTAACCATGATTAGTGCTTAAGGACTGTGCTGAATTATAATTAATTGCTTTCTGATTATTGCATCATACTTACATGTGCATCACATATTGCATAATGTCACATCATTATTACATGCAAACCATATTGACATAAATGATGCACAAAGTACAATTAGCACAGTTAGCGGATAACTCAGAAAATGCTGACAGAACTCAGCACATAGACAGACAGTGTTTTGAGACCCAGTATGGGCCAGAGACTAAGTACTACACTAGAATAGAGTGTGGGGAAGTTAGGAACTAAAAATCTGAACTTAGTATGATATAAAGTAAATAAAGATATAAACTCTTAACATACTATTTTTTTTTATAAAAACAGTTCTTAAAATTTTATTAAAATATAATTTTTTATATCTATTAAAAACTAAAATTTAACAATTTAAGTTAAAGCTCTAAAACGTACTTACGAGTCAAATACTATTTTTTATTTTTATAAAAACAAAAATTTTAAACTTAAAGTTTATTGGATGAGTACTATGTGGATATTTAAAAAAAGTTATGAACTTTAAAGAATAAATTTATACTTTATAATTTAACCAATAAAATAAACATACTTTACAATTATAACAACTTATCTTTTATTTTTTGTCTTTTGATTATTAATTTTCATAAAAAAAACATTTTTTTTTTGTCTTTTGATTATTAATTTTCATAAAAAAAAACTTTACATATGTGTAACACTAATGACATATATCCACCCCAATAATGTTAGCATAAATATTATGCGAATAAGAAAACTACCAGAAATGAGTGCCGCAATCCAAAGTGTCGCCCCCGCCGCATCGCGCGGGCACCCTACTAGTATAAATAATTGACAAACATATACATGGGGAGAGAAGTTAGGAAATGTATATGTATGTATATCCGATTCATAATACTCCTTTTCGGATATACATTACTTGTTTATTATATACTATTAACAAAATGCTTCAGGATGACGTTAAATCGATACTTCAGGACCTATGAGATAAACTGATTGTGACAACCGTCAATAATCCAGGTATCCGTACAATTAATTAACCATGATTAGTGCTTAAGGACTGTGCTGAATTACAATTAATTGCTTTCTGATTACTGCATCATACTTACATGTGCATCACATATTGCATAATGTCACATCATTATTACATGCAAACCATATTGACATAAATGATGCACAAAGCACAGTTAGCGGATAACTCAGAAAATGCTGACAGAACTCAACACATAGACAGACAGTGTTTTGAGACCCAGTATGGGCCAGACACTAAGTACTACACTAGAATAGAGTGTAAGGAAGTAAGGACCACAAAACTGCATTCCTAAGTGATAGTTTAAGTTCCAGAAAGTGCCTAAAACTCTCCCAAAGTGTTGAATTCAGCATAATTAAGCAAAAATCAGCATTTTAACAAGCTAGTATCATGCAAGATATGACTAAATGGTCATGAATGCTTTCCTAAGTGTCGGGAATTAAAAGTGTCACAAAAGGGTACATAAAGAACACTAAACGGTATAGTTTAGCACTTTAACGAACCGGTATCTAACCAAACAACCGGACACTACCCGAAACACCAAAATTACATTAGAAGCATTGTTTTAACAGTTTTGAGCTAGTTATGATCCCCGAACATCATAACATACCCTATAAACGTATAACACACATAATGCACTAACTAAACATTGGATTTCAACCAAGTTCTCTAACTATCCATCACCACCCAACTGAACAACCCCCCCCCCAATGGAGACGGTTTCAAGGGTGGCCCCCACCCTTGATTTCATTTGATTTGTTTAAGAGATTTGCTTGGTACTTATGAGACATATTATCCAATGGTTAACCTCTAAACATGGATTATAAGTATGCACAGAAGATCAAGACTCTCATTCTCACACCCACTAAACACACACACTCTTCTCTCCCTCTCCCTCTCCTTCCCCATTCTTGGCCGAAACCCATCATACCCACCATCACCATCATTCAATCTCCTTCAACCATTACAAGACCATACAAGGGTGTTAAAGTTCGTACAAGTAAGCTTGGAGCTCTTGGAGATTGAAGGACCTCTTTCATTTGCTTTTATCCATCACATTTATCATCTTCATCTTCATCTTCTTGTGTTCTTCCCTAGCCTTGAGCTAGTAGTAAGCACACTCTACTATTCATTTTACATCATGTTTAAGTGGTTAAAAGAAGATACTAGTTGTTAATCTCAAAGAACATCAAGAACCTTGAACTTAAAACTTTAACATAAGCTTAAAACCATAAGAATACATGTTGATAAGTGTTGTTTTGCTTCTTGATTGTTGATTGATTGTGTTTATGATGTTAAACATCAAACTTGCTAGATTGTGATTAAACACATAATCTAGCAAGTAAGAGGATGATTATATGATAAACCAAGATGATCATCCTTATGTGTAAGCATGAACTTGAAGTATGAAGTGTTTTCTTGAATGATGAAGTATGTAACATGTTATTAGTCATAAACATGGATGATTTCAAAACTAGTTTTCTCAAGAAACTAAGTTAAATCACAAGATTTACATAATCATGGATTTTAAAGAAAATAACCATGTTTTTTAGTGGCGAATCAAGTATAGAAATACATTGTTAACAAGAAAAATTCAAAAGAATGATTTTTAGAAAAATCATCTTGTAAGTTGTAAAGGACTAAATCTTTCAAGAAAGGGGTTTACAAACAAATAACCATATTTTAAGGGTAACAAGGCTTACTTAACAACATAGTAAGTTACTACAAGTTTTTATGAAAGTTCAAGTTCATGTTGTTGTATAAATTGTATGATTTTGGCACTTGGTAAGTATTGATTGAATTGATGATTGTTTGGGATGATTTTAAAATAAAATGATATGCTTTGAAAGCATAGGAACCTCCATTTTTAAGGGGAAACTATGGCAAAATTTTTGTAAAAATTAAATACTTAGAAAAATATTTTTAAACAAGTATTTACAAGTATTTTTTAACCATGATTTCATACAAGTTTGCCATAATTTTTTATTACAAAAATACAAATGTTGGAGGTTGGTTTTTATAAATAAAAATGGATAAATATATATTTAGAATATATATATACATTAAAGACATGATGTGTGTGATTATTTGTATACTTTGTGTAATAGTTATATTATTTTAGGATTTAAGATAATATAACACATTAAAACAACAAGAAATTACAATCCAAAATTTACCAAAAATCTCAAGGAATAAATACACAAGTTACTCACATAAGATTGGGAAACCGAACGAAAGAATGTAACTTACAAAATATTCCGGAAAATACATTTATAAGTATATTTTTGGTGAATAATATTTTGGACACAAGTAATGAAAATATGATTTTTACAATTGTCACAAAGTTATATCATATTTTGACAAAAAGGAAATATATAATTTTTGGTGAATAAAAGTATATATATGTTTCCTAGGAATTATTAGGAGATATATTATTTTTGGGAAAATATATATTTTCTTGGATAAACTTGAAATACATTATTTTTGGATAAAAAATAAGTTTACATGTATTTCCTAAATTTAGATTTGAAAATATATTATTTTGGAACTACAAATATTTTTGCCAAAAGGAAAAATTTATAAATAATTTTTCTATGTAATAATTCTTAAATATATATATATTTTGGGAAATGTATATATATTAGTGGATTTTTATTAGAAATAATATTCCGGAAAGTTTAACACAAAAATTAAGTATAAGAATACTTAACGATTACAAGAAAATACGTATTCTCGTACGTATAAATCCACACCGGAATACGACGCCGATGCATGTAAAAAATATACAATTACAAGTACAAATATACCCATCTTTGGGAAGGAAATACAAATATAAATACTTGAGAAGTATTGTTACAAAATATTGTTTAACGATTATTCCAAAAAGTAATAAATATAATTTAAGTTAAAATATTTGTTATTTTAACAAGTAATTATAACTTGGAATAGTATTGAAAACAGAAAAGAAACGTAACTCAAAAACATTAATACTAAGACAAGGCACGACCCATCCGTCTAATAGACGTTAGTACATTGTAGGTTGTCGTGTTTGCTGAAGGAACGTGAGTTACGAGTACTGAAGACGCAAGACAGTGAGTTCATGTCCCCCTTTTCTTTAAACTGTTTTGTTTATTAACTTCGGGGGTGAAATACATGTTACAAAATGATTACATACAATTACAATTGGTATGGTTAGCCTAGGAAAGTACAGTAGATCATGTGAATGGGTAGGCGCACACTTAAGACCATTAATCCTTGTATAAGGACCGAGGGGCATGAGTGATAGATCTATTTGGGTGTAGCGAGCCCACACCCATGAGGACCAGGGTGGCCCATGAGGTGACTATGTCTTACAGCCGGAGGCCCGGTACAAATTTGCTAGGTTTGAGCCTTCCTACGCCGTCACACATACCGGGATTTACAAACATACATACATACACTGTTTCCAAAGGTTTTATACATACATATATATACAAACACATGAACTCGCTCAACTTTTGTTGATGTTTTCAAATTACATGTATTTTAGGAAATTAAGTGGATTTGGCGGGTGTTTGCATGTCCCAAGCTGCGTTATGAATAAAAAGATGTCATCCGAAGTCAATAGGGATTAGGAGATGTATCTTAATCCTGGACGAGATACATGGTTCTAAACTCGTTTTTTATCTTAAGGTCTTTTGTCGAGTCTTCGTGACTCTTTAAAACATGTTGTGGTTTGTAATTTAAATTTGGAGTCTACATTTCAGACAATTTATGTTGTGATATTTTCAACCTTAATCTAAGGATGAACATCTAATGATTTAATCATATAGTGTTGTTATGATTGTATGCAACGGCATTAAGAAGTCACACCATAATCACGCTTACGCAAAAGTCAGGGTGTGACACTGATACTGAAGGACCAGTTATGCTTATGACAACCGGTGATTTACGGCTCTTAATTACATGATTTACAGGTGATTAATGCGATAATAAATAGTGTTTTAGACGTATATTAACTCATTTAGGCCTTGGAGTGCCCAGGAACGTTTATTCGAATGTACAGTGTGCGTATGACGATCTACGGAGAGATTGCGGAATATCAAACGATAACGAAATGGAACCGTACGAAATACTAACAACGCCGACAAATATTAAATTTATACGATATATTTTTGCTTCGTAATTAAATTTTTAAATCCGTAGTCAAAACCGGATCGAAAAACAGTTTAAAACGACGAATGACGCGACTTTATGCGATTGTTACCGTAATCGACGAAAGAACCCGCAAACGACTACCGACACCATTTTTCATATTTTTAAATCTAAACTTTTCGTTTACGACATTACGGAGTGTTTGGGTGTGTGAAAACGGGATAGTAGGAGCTTACGGGTTGTTTTAATTATAGAAAGCGGGCTTGTGGGCCTTGGGCCAAGCCCAAGCCCATTAGGGAAATCTAAGTATAAATTAGAGATTAACCCTAAATCTCTACACATTTCATCAGCCGATGTGTTTGATTTTCCTCTCATTTTGTGTGTCTTGAACCTTATCTTAAAAATTTATCTTAAAAAGATTACACACACACACATTTCCTACAAAATGAAACACACCAACAAGCATCAGGTCCTTCCTCTCCCTCTCGGTTCCACACTGCAACACAAAAAGGAGATTTTCAACTATCAGACAACTCTCAGTCGACACCCCTAACCCTCACCCTCTGCTCCTCTCTCGTGACCGAGCATCGGCGATCGGAGAGCTCCGACCGACCACCGATCTTCTTACACCTCCTACAAACCCCCAAACACCCACCTGCCACCCCCTGCTTTCTGTTCGGTCACCGGAGAAGCCACGGACCGCCGGTCATTTCGTTTATCCGATGGTCCGTTCCGTCAATAAACCGACACCCATAACCACCACATCACAAACAACCCACCCCCCTTCGATTGACGGCCGGCCACCACTGTGGTGGCGGCGCACGGTGGTGTTTCCGACGAGACGGAGCGATCGAGAAGACTAAGAGAGAGAGAGAGGAGAGAGAGAGAGAAAGGCCAGCAGACCGGCGGACGGAGACTCGGTCCGGCGGTCGACGTCAAGGACCGGCGGTCTGTGTCTTGGTTCGACGGATTCACGACGATAAAGATGGTGGTGGTGCTATTTCAGGTCAGTGGTTCAACCTTGGGTCGTTCTCAGTCGGGTCATCCCTGTTACGGTTCAGTTTAGGTGTTCGAAGGGTTGGTTCGGTTTATGTTTGACTCAGGTATTCAGGTTCGGGATTAGCGGATCAGATTATGACTTAACTCGGTTCGATTTGGTGTATTTCAGCTTAACTCGGTTCGACTCGGTGTATTTCAGCTCGACTCAGTCCAACTCGGCTCGACTCGGTTCTATACGACTTGACTCAGTCCACATGAGTCGACCCGGTCAACTCAGTCAACGTTTCGATATGAGGATTTGGTAAAGATTTTACGGCACGTTTATTTCAATATCTTTATTTTTTTTATTATTACCGTGCAAAAGGAGCTCGAACCGAATAAAATGGCGAAAATATTAGTTAAAGTTACTTGGTCTTATTTACCGTATTGTCTATATAAATTGATTACACATATACATTGTTTGAGTTTTGATTGAATATTGATAAAATAACGACAACTCGTGTTGTCGGGGGCGTCCAAAAACAGAGGAAACTCTGCCCGTTTTTCAAGAAAATCCGTAAAACCAAAACGCGTTTTATTATCAAACAAGCTATTGGATTCAATTAAACTTTTACAAAAACAAATACAATTACATAATCACTTTTGACGACACTTTACAACTTACGAAGGCGGCGATTCTAAAGTTATTTACAACAACAAATAAACCTACTTTAAACTTCGAAATTCGACTTATCTTTATAAAAACCATATACTTATTTATATTGTTTCAAACGCCGATAATCCGATTTCGTTTATACAAATACGTATAGTATGCGTATGTATTTCAAATGCATATAATACGACTTCTTTTACTTAAATAAATATAGTATATGTATTTATTTCGATTGTCAAACAACATGATTCCGTGTTATAAAAACAAACGTAGTTATATGATTATTTCAAATATCAAGCGACGCGAGTTCGTTTTATGAAAATAAATATAGTTTTTATATTTATTTCAAATATCGTACAAGACGAAATCTTTTATAAAAATAAATATAGATGTATATTTATTTCAAACTTCAAACAACTCGACGATCCTTTTATAAAATAAATATAACTTTTATATTTATTTCAAAATGCCTAAACGGCACACCATAAATCATATATATCGCGTACGAGTTTGTTACATGTTATTTTTATACAAATATTTGTTACATACACAACGACTTCTCGAGACGACTAATGAGATTCTATCGAAATATTTATATACTACCCGTGTAATACACGGGTGGCTTAACACCAACTAAACACATACAAATTCTAAACGTTTAATCGTTAAACTGTTATTTCGAAACCATAATATTTTAAGATTGTTGACAAAGTGCCAATACTACATCTCCCTAATGTTCGTTAGATATTACGTTTTTCTTAACGAAATCTTCATGATGTTTTCATGCCTTTTGGCGAATAAGACTTGAACAGGCAGTGTTGACATCTAAATTTACATTAACACATGAAAGTAGAGTCATAGATAACACACGCCAATACATGTTATCTTCTTAATCTTGTAAACAAAGATATTCGAAAATTGGGAATGACTGATGTGATTAGCTATAGTTTGGATAGATGCAATGATAAATTGGAGGAAAAAATATGAAAGAGGGGAATTGTAGGCACCATTTTATTTGAAAGGATTTCAAAGGAATAGATGAAAAAGGAAACGGGAACTAAGGTAGGAAAAAAAAAAACGGTTTTATATTGGCAATAAGATGGGTAATAAAAGGACAAATGGCAAAACACGGGTTGCTAAACAAAAAACAATTTATACTTTAATACGTAAATACTTTATTATAGGTTCGTTCGAATAGAAACAAAAATGATAGAAAGTACGTGAAGTAAGATAAATAGATGATAAACATAAAAAATTCACAAGCCATTGAATATCTCTTTATATACAACATTCATTGTTTTATTTGTAGGTCTGCCTTCATTGTCAAGTATTAGTAACTTGATTCCATCTCGTCTTGTAACCCTGGATAAAGCTACGTACAATTGACCATGTGTGAAAACTGGTTGTCTTACGTACAAACCAACCTTAGATAGCGACTGGTCCTGGCTTTTGTTAATCGTCATCGCAAAACATACCGTTATCGGAAATTGCCTCCTTTGAAATGCAAAAGGAATCTTTCTGTTCGAAGGTACCAAATTCATTCTAGGTATGAATGTCCGAGAACCAATATTTCCACCTGAAATTATCTCAGCTTCAGTTACACGACTGTAAAGTTTTGTAACCTTTAACCTTGTACCGTTACACAAACCATTTCGTTGGTCAATATTTCGTAACAACATTACTGGAACACCAACTTTAAGCACTAACCTATGATTTGGTAAACCAGATACTTTAAGACCATTCAGCACGTCGGGTGAGTATATTTTTTGCTGATCAGCATTGCCATCTTCAGTAGGGCATAGACTGTCAGAACTAAGATACTCTTTTTCTTCACCTGGGAAAAGTGCCAACAATCTGTCGTTAATCTCGTGAAGCACCTCATTCTTAGGCGCAACTATAGCTCTAGTACTAAAGTAATTACGATCATTGTAGTTCTCCAAGATTGACGGATAGACAAAATCAATCAGGCTAGAAATTGGATCAGATGTGCTGTCAATTAAAAGCTCAGGTGGTATTTCAATTATTGCTTCTCCATCATTCGAACCACCAACATTTCCCTCACCAACGTCCAACAACCATTTTGCAAAATTATGATCTCTTCAACTTCAAATGACGGTCTTCCAACGGTTAACCTCATGTTTCTAGTTAACGTCAACAACTTACACTTCCTCCACAAATAAGACGAACATAATGAGGCATTCACAATTTCTTGTCGTCCACCGTTTGGAACAACAGGTAATATTTGCCTAAAATCACCACCAAAAACAATAACCTTTCCTCCAAATAGAACATCAGATCTGGATGAATTAGAGATATTGCAAATGTCATGCATAGTTCTATCCAAAGCCTCAAATGCATGTTTATGAACCATAGGAGCTTCATCCCATATAATGAGTTTGGTCTGTTGTAGTAATTTAGCTACATCATCGTCAGGTTTAATGTGACAAACGGAATCCTCATTAAGATTCAAAGGTATATGAAACCTAGAATGCGCCGTTCTTCCTCCATCCAACAGTAATGATGCAATTCCGCTAGATGCAACGTTTAATACGATCTCACCTTTTGACCTAATTGCAGCAGACAATGTTTTCCATAAAAATGTTTTACCAGTCCCGCCATAACCGTAAACAAAAAATACTCCTCCATTGTCTCCATCAACTGCGTTCATAATTTCTTCATATACTGAACGTTGTTCATCCGTTAACAAATTCACCTGACCTTGATAAACATTTTGTAAATCTGTTCTGTCGTATGCAAGCTCTTCGCTAATCAATCGGTAGCGAAAGTTATCTAAAGATGAAGTATCTGGGTAAGGCATTGATACAAATCTTCGAAGCGATGAATTATTTCGAGTTAAAAACTTCTCAATTTCGCATAAAACATAGTTCTTTAGTTGCTCATCAGGAATTGATAAACCTGAGAAAATTCAGAATAACATATAAATTTAATGATAAATTTTTAGTAACTGTAACAAAAATATAATATGAAATTTATAATTTTACCTGAAACACGATGATACTTTGAGAATCTGTAAAGAAAATCATCTGTCATATACTTCCATGTGCTTTCCCAGACTACTTCAGGTCTAGATAAAGTGCTTGACAGTAACATGGTGGCGAATAAATTGCGAATATAACCTGCGCTACCTGATATATTTGCTTCTTTGATGGCCTCAATGTACTCCGAGTCGTCATCCAACAAACCAAGCGCATAGCAAGCATCTCTAAAAGTATCGTACACTCGACCATTAACTGTTTTATATCATCAAACGATGTTGGTCCTTTAACTTTGTTAAGAAGAATTCTTAAATAGTACGCTTCACCGGTAGACGGAGAAACAGAATGAATTCTGCCAATTGTTTTTCCTTTTATTCTCGGAACCCATATACGCTGGTCAAGCTTCCACACATAAAAACGTGGAAACTGTACATATGTTAGTGTACGTGCAACGGTGTCGTTATGATCTTGATTACATTGCATCCAAGACAAAAACATTGATGAGTTCACAGATGGCTTGTTTAGGACGTGATTAATATCTTCATCAGGACCGAAATAAACTGTTTGTTGTCCAGGAAGATGGAAAGGCAACCTCATAACAGAAGGACTCCTATAATTAACTTCATTCGAAAAAATCCTCCAAGAGGCTTCACAAGCCGATATATACCTACAATCATAATACTCTTTAATTTCATCATTTTCTGCTTGCTCGTTTTCATTATTGCTCGGAACCACAGCAACTGTTGCTCTATCAGGCCCTTTATTAATATATTTGAACAAATACTTTATTGACGCCGCTTGGTTGCACCATTCAACGTTTATATGCGCCTGATATCTTTTCAAAAGTTTTTTGTTGTAAGGTACAACACTTCTGTTGTCTAACTCAATTCTATTTTTTAAAACGAAGGAACCGTCATCTCTTCTTCTGTATAAGGGAAATCCGTTACAATCCAAGGTTGAGTGATCTTGAAATTTCTTGGGAAAACCTTTTGAACGTTTTCTATCAACCATACATGGAGAACTCATTCTAGCGTTACCACATGGACCGTGAATCATATGATCTTTCACAAGCGTATATAGTTCCGGGTCTTCGTTTATATTAGGGATTTCTGCAGAAATAAACTGATCAACATGGTCTACAGTTGGAAGTTTGTAATCATTCTCCATGAATAAGCACATATGCGCATGAGGCAATCCTCGCTTCTAAAACTCAATAGTGTAAACAACTACACAAAAAGGTAAGAAACTGTTACATATCATTGAGATCATGTTTAAAAAAGTAAATTTAATAACATACCAGCTGAAGCTTTTCCAAACAAATGACAGTCTTTCAAATCTTTACAAATTGCATCCAGCTTTATTTTAAACATTCGCGATAAAATATCAGGCCTATCCTCCGGATTAAGATTTGTGTCCTTAAGAAACCTTTGAACCTCCGGCCACTTGGGATTGCAGGTAATGGTTATAAAAAAAGATAACCATACCATTTACAAATAGCCATAGCGTCTAGATAGTTTTGCATCATATATCGTGACCCGCCTGTAAACGAAGATGGAAGGAAAATACGTTTTCCAACCTTAGACAAATCTTGTTGGCCGTTATATCTTAGTTTGCGGATACTCTCGTATGTATCAGACCTGAGATCATGTTGCTGAAATCTTATAAAGTTAAGTCGCTCGCTCTCAATCATCGTATAAGCATCAACCAAGAACTGTTGGAATAACCGTCGAGAATTTAGAATAAATGAAAACTGGTTACTACGATCTTGTACACGATACGCAAAGAACTCTCTCATTGTACAATTCGGACGTTTCTTGTTAGTAACATCAATGCCACCCCTATGGGGTATGTCAATTCTGTAACCGTCGTCTCCATATGGGAACAAAATAGGATACTGAAGTGCAAGATAGGAAGGATGCAACTCACTTATTCTTTTTAATGACCCTGTTTGTGTCTCGACAACGATATCTCTATTCTCAAGAGCGTTATCAATATCTCCAACAATAAGAGCGGCAACCTCGGAGGAAGTAGGTAAGTTATAAGTCCGACCATCTTGTTCTCTTTTCCCAATAAGGCGAAGCTTTAAAGTAGTATTAGGATTCTGTTGGAAGCAATCTCTAACCATCCTTTAAATTTTCACAAGCACATTGTTGGCATCCAACATTGCTTTGATTTGTTATATCAGCTTATTATCAGTTTCGTCTGAAGAAGTTGAGGAGGAAGCATCGCCTGAACACCTGTTTCATAAAATTGACATAGTAAGTAAATATATAGTTAAAAGAAATGTTATTAAAAAATTAAGTTTTAGCATGGTACCTAAAAACTGATTGCATGTTTGCCAACTCATTTTCAGTATCGTATATGTATAACTGACAAAATTTAGGTTTCCCTCCGTTTTCTGGCACAAGACTACCAATAGCATGATAATTTTCACCACTAATTCTGTAGCAAAAAGGAGCATTACCAGTATTAACGGTGTGGTCAACCTTACCACCCATTGACGTAAACGCAAACATAGAATTGTAATGTCGAATGTTCTTCAAAAAGTGTCTGCTTTCATTATCATTGGACATGAATAGACTTTTATAATAAGGTGTCGCAGATTTGTAATCAGGTAACACAACTTTGGCATAACCACAACATAACATATGACATATTTTGCCACCTTCTTTTCTTCCGCTTCCTTTCTCTGCATCCCATAACTTTGCATAACAAACTTCACAAGTAATAACTTGATCACCATGATCCAAATAATCTGTTAAAACATACAACATTAGAGTTATATATACAACATTCATTAAAATAATAAGATATACATATTTATGAGTTGATATTTTTACATTATGTAGCATTACTTATCAATAAACCTAACCTATAGAAACACCTTTATAAGGATCTCGTTCTACGGTTTCCTCTGTGGTCAAGTCGATCATTGGTATAGGGGATGAAATACGTGGTTTGCATACCAACTTACGTTTCCCAGATGATAGCCTTGGCAAATTACAATTCAAAGATGATGTGCGGGTGGTTGATGTGATGCCAGTTGAAATATTTATTCTAAAACCATTTGCTCTCGTTGTTAGATTGCTGGTACTACAACTAATGTTACCTAGTACAATTAACAAAAAGCATAGTCAAAATATCGATGCAAAACAATACAAACATAATAAAATATATAAACATCTATTATCTATATTAAAACAATACATTTTAGTGCCACTTGGCATTAATTTAATCCACTAATTGCCATCTGGCAACTTAATACTCCTCACAATTGTGATTTGAGCGGCAATATACCTCTCATATGTAATTCCTTTTCCCTTTCCAAAACCCTAAGTTCAACCATGGTCGCACACCTCTTTCCCCATCGTTTAATTTCCTTTTCATTCTTCATGTTTACATCTTCTCTTTGAACAACCCTAACGGAAACTCTCCTAATCCAGCAGATCGATTTTCATCTGATATGTTTTTGACGGGTTAGGGTTTTTCAATTCCCATCAATAGAGAAGAAGATGAAGGTTAGTATATGCTTCTGAATGTTTGATTCTAAGCATGGCCCTTCTTGATTGCTGTATCTCATATTGATTTAAGGTATCTACAGGTCTCTAACTTTCGATTTAAATATCAATTTTCCTATAATTTTTCAGCATCAATCTCTTCGCAGGTGGGGGATCACCCGGATATCATGTTTTAGGTTAGGGTTTTTCAAAGTCTTGATTATTACATGTTAAGTTGGCTATTGTGGTTAAGAATCGGAGTTTCTTTTCTTCCTCCTTCTTTTGTGGATTTAGGGTTTTGTTCGTTCAGAAAGTTGTTCTGATAACTGGTCACACAGTTGCTTTCTGTTCTTTCACTGGTCAATAAAGGTATGTCTCGGTTATTTTCTTCATTTTTTTCGGGAACAGGGGTTTTTTGCTTCCTTACTTTTGTCAATTTCTTTGTGTTTTTTTGGTTTCATCATGATTTTTAATGTTAGTTATCAGTTAAGGTTTTACATGATTTAAAAGTTGACTGTGATAACCGTTACTTGAGTGCTATTTTGATCTTTATGTATTTAACACAAGTTGTTTGCATTAGGGTTGTCTTTGGCTATATCTATGGTTAGATGATAACAGTTTGGTACAATTTCTCTGAAACATATTTGTTGCAGGTTAGGAATGTATAACCTTCTTTTATGTTTTTTTCAAGTTTATAAAATAGAAGTTAAACAAAAGGCTCTTCCTTTGTCTCCATATTTTTTTTAATCATTATTGCGGCTATTCATGTAAAAATAGTTAATTGTCTTTGAAGGGTTAAAGCGTATATTGACGGATATTAGTTAAGTAGCCGAATGTCCCGTTTAGGTGACTTCCAATGCTTTTTTGAATAAGATTTAAAAGGATATGTACCAGAGATGAAGTTTGCATCATATTTTCATTCTTGGCTGCAAAATTTATTCCGTGAAACTTTATGCAGCTCTCGAGAAGCTGTTAGTGAACTATGCTGCAAAATATACCGAAGATGAAGTTTACATGGTATTTTCATTTTTGGTCACTGTAATCTAGAACTTGTGCATATTTGAATATTTTTAATCAAGTTGTGAACTAAAAATGTTTTGTTTGACTCTTAAAAGTCAAATTAGACATCAATTTTGGGACTAATGCATTATATGTTTATGAGGCTTAGGTATTAGGGATGTTTCAGCATATGGTTAATGAGCATGTTAACTACGACAGGTCTTCCTTTAATTAATCATTTCTTATAAATAATTTTCTTGAAAGATTTGTTATAGATATAAATTTAATGGTTACAGACACTTCACTTCTTTATGTGATGATTTAAAGTCAAGTGTTTGACTAATGCTGGAATGTTTATAAAAACCAGCTTGTGGATGTCGCAAATATAGTGTAAAGTTATAGCAGTTTTGCATAGTTGCTAATTTCTTTGCTTGATATAGTGTAAAGTTATCTCCAAGACGGAGTTGTCCCCTCGCCCATTTGATAAGTAAGGAGTAAGTTCTATCACATTTTTTGTATTAGTTTGATGACTTATATTACACATGAAGTTCCATTGATGTCATTATTGTTTTTTTACTTCACTTTTTAGTGTAAGAAAACTAAAGTTACATACTTTTCCATAGAAAACAAGCAAAATGGTTCATTTTGTGAGGGGTTTAAGTCGAGAAGTAGCTGGATTTGCACCGTGAGCTATTGGAAGTTGGAAAGGACAAGCACACATTGAAGGTGGCTACGAGAAAGTTGGGTACTCACAAGAGGACAAAGAGGAGAGAAAAAATGTCCAGCATACTTCACAAGATGAGGTGTTTTTCCTTAAATTTGTCTACAATCTCTATGATACATTATTTTGAGCATCTTTTTACTTTAGTTGGAATAGGTAGTAAATGATAAATCTTCATGACAAACTTTATTGACCTTTAATTTTGTGAAAATGGCTTCCAGGTTTGGTGGAGACACGCTGAAATTATGTCCGGAGGAAACATTGACGATGAAAATGTTACTGATAAGACAACCAATGTGGTGTACAAGGACATTTTTATTGAATCAATTCTCATTTTATTTTTATTAAATACAAACTATTTTTCATTTGTTAAACCCATATTCTGACCCATATCTCCAATAATCTACTTTAATTTATGTTTAATTATGTTTTCTATGTGTTAAGTGTGTTTTTTAATCATTTTTTTATATTTACTATTGATTAACAAGTAGAATATGTCATATTGATGTGTACAAATATTTTTTATTTTTTATTTTATTTTGAGCGCTTCGTACACGTGAAGCTCTCCCTTCGCGCTTGAAGCTTCGCTTAAAGCTTTTGGAACCAAAACGCTTCGGAGCGCCTCGCGCTTTTTTAAACCAAGACCGGATATGCATTATATTTTTCATAAAGATGTAGAGGTTCGACTATTGCGGGTCTTTGGCCACAAGATTTACAAGGTAATTGATGCGTTTGGATGTCTCAAGTTTTTTTCTTTGTTTTGTTAATTACTAAGGAGGTTTATGTTAAATGTTACTCTAACTATGTATACAATAGCATTTGAAATATTGATGGGAAACTGAAGATTCTTAGACTTGGAATCAAATCTTGAATTATAGATCTATGATTATGATTCTTGGAATTGGAACTGGAATCAAATTGTGAAATATAGATATATTAAATTGTGTTTTTCCTACATTTTTAGTACACGGTTAATGAGTTACTTTTGAATTTTGATTTTGTCTTGAAGGTGAACTAAGTTCCAGCTTTTCAAGATGAAGTTCATGAAACTTGGATCAAAACCGGATTTGTTTCAGTCCAATGGCGAAAACACTCGGTCAAAGAACTCCACCACCCAATCCTACCGGTGATTACTTTGTAGCAAAGAGTATTTGTCAATTAGCATGTGTAACGAATAAATTACTTTTTGTATGATTTAGTTATGTGTTAATCATAAATAGCTTTACTATATGATTTATTTCATTGATTATTGATTATATGTGTTCTGCTCAATATATGTTAAGGTCAAAATAGGTTCGGGTCAGTCAAAACGGGTTTTGCTCAAAATAGGTTCATGTCAATATGTGTTCTGCTCAATATACGTTAAGGTCAAAACTGGTTAAAAATGCTTTATTTAAAAAAATATATATCAAATAACCAAAGTTATAAAAAAATAATTTAAAAAAATGAAATCTATCCGGGTTCTAAAAGTTGCTATAAAATCATTTATATAATAACATCTCAATACCTATAAAAAATAAATCAAAACATATTTACCTAAGTGAGAAAAATCATATTTTTATACGTTTATATTGAAAAGTTCTTTCATTACAAAGCTCATCTCATTGCCAGTATATATTATATGTTTGTGTTAAGCCACCCGCGAAGCTCGCGGGATCTTAGGCTAGTTAAATTAATAAATTACTTACTTGTTACCATACTTGAGGGATTTGGAGTAACATTATTAGCCACATCAGGAGTGGATTCAAAATTGTAACAACCAATAACATTGACTATGTTATCCGATGTAACACCTATGGTAGTAGATCTTCTTTTGTCAATAATAGATCTAGGTAATCGCATGTTATCTCTATCCTTGTTTTGTAGAATCCGAGTCACTAATAGAAAATATTAAAGAACAAAAAATAAATTCATTGTCACGTACTTATATAAAATTTAATTCATACTAAACGTAATTAAAATAATATATAATAAATTAAACAAAAGTATAGCTTATAAAATAACATACCATCAGGTGAAACTGGACGATGTTGTGTAACACACGGAGTGGAAGTGGAATTAATATTGGTGGATACAATATTGAGGGATGAAGTTGTAGTTCCTCCATTTGATCTCTTATTATCCAAGTATAATTTCCTTAATTTCCTTCTATGAGATGCCTCGTCTTGAGTAACAATTGGGAGGACAACTAACAGAAAATCGTATAGATATTAACAAAAATTATAATCAACAAACAAAAACAAATCAAAATAGTTAGCTGTAAATCAAGAAAGGATAATTTTCATTTTGTTATAAAAATATATAGCTAAAATAATACCATTGGTTATGCTTGATAAAGGTCTTCTGCTCGTCGAACTTTGAAGAGGCATAAATAAAAAAATGGAAGAATTAATAAACAATTCGAGCATAATAGTTAGCTAACTAAGTAGGCGTAAAAGAATCGAAATGGACAATGAAAGAATTAGTGTTATACCGTTAACAATGTCGGTGGATGTGTTTCCATTTCGGTGAACTGCACATATATATATATATATATATATATATATATATATATATACACACACTCAAATAGTTGTTAAACTAATTATCATGTGCTAGCTAATTTTAAAGTTATTGTTTTTTAGGAATGAGTAGGAAAAAAGCTGAAAAACTTTAAATAACTTACCATCCTGAGTGTTTTCTTTATCAATGTCATTGTATACGGAGTCAGTCTTTGGTCGTTTAGGCATTGCTGAAAATTTAAAAAAAAGTGTTACATTAAAGAGTTGGTATGTTGGATCACATGTTAAGTAATATTTAATCAATCCAGATTCATATATAAACTCTAACTAACCATTATGGTGGTAATTGTGTACATCGATCTCTATTTTATACGGACTCATAAATCATAAAATTTATGTAAACGGATATAAACAAAAAACAGTTACACACCAGTCTATATCAACAATAGAATGAATTAAAATTAATGAACAAAAAATAATATGAAAAACATCATAATTTATAAAAACAAAATAAAACAAAAAATTTATATAAATAAAGTAAGTACTTGGGAACAATAAAAACAGAACCAAAACAAATTATATAACTTCTAACTAAAAGCAGAAATAATAGTCTCTATGAATAACGCTCCGTTAACTCCGTTAAATGTATCAACATCTTGTACATAACGCAACTCTTCGCCCGTTAGTTTAACGGTAACCATATGTCCCCATTCACTCATTAAAATCCATGTGTTGTACTCCATTATATGTGGTTGGTGTCGCCTACTTTGGAAAGAAACTGTTTGAGAATTCTGAAAAGATAAAACCTTATGCCATACTTCACCTTCGAGTTTGAAGAGTTCAACAATAAGCTCTTCAGTTTCGGAAACAACACACATGTGAATCTTCCGGTTTAATGTGATAAGATGCCCTTGGCTAGGAATAAGATCTTTACTCAAAGGAAAATTAATAAGTTTGAATGTTTCAGATAAAACATCAAAAGCAACTATAAACTTCTTTCCAATTACCCACCAATGTCACACCCCCAAAATCCACATGCGGAGTACCACCGCTTGGAGGCGTGACTGACCAGGATCTTAACCATCAATCACATTGAACTCATAAGTATAGGTGAATAATACTTTCATTTATAAACAACAAGTGTTACAATATCACAATATTTCACAGTTTACAGCGGAAGCTTATTTAACTCAATGAGTGTTTATAAAACCACATGTAAGTTCTTAGTTCTTGTGTTGCGTTTCCATGTGTCTCGACCCATGATCACTCCAGCTTCCCAGACAGCAAGTTCCTTGGATATGCACCTATAAGCCTACAAGGCATGTAATAGAGAGTCAACAACTAGTTGAGCGAGTTCACAGTTAATAGTTCAGTAATAGTATAGTGTGAGTAGAAGTATGTTCGTTCGTTATGTCATGTATCGTATTAGTTTCCATCGCGGCCTCCCAGGCATGTATGCGAAGATTAGGGGATGTTCTTCCCAAGTATTCTAGGCTAGGTTTATGTGTATCGCGGCCTCCCAGGCAGGTGTGGGAAGATTAGTAAATTTAGTTCGCGGCCTTCCTAAGGCAGGTGTGCGAAGTTAGTCATAATATCGCGGCCAACCCTTGGCAGGTGTGCGAAGATCAGTTCAATAAGTGTTACTAGTCTAGCCGTATCTTGTCGTTAGGTTCTATCATCTGAGTATGTACAATAAGTCATCCAATCCCATTCCCACCCGGGAACCCCATGCCTTGGCTGTGTGAACTCACCTTGGTTTGCTCGGCAGATACACAAAAGGTTTTCTTGAACTACGAGTGGTCAACCACGTCCTAACAGGGTTACCATACAAGTCAGGTTTTGACTTCAAGTAATGCACATAGGTTTCACACAAGTTAACACGTTACGAGCACGTATAGTTCATGGCAACACGTTTGATACGTTAATAGTTAAGAGCATATCATATTCATACTTGTGCGATTTAAATAAACCCATTAGAAAACCGGCCCAAACAAATAACATGCAAGAAACACATACGAATCATGGTAACACACATCTTCACATTCAACAGTTAATATCGTATGCAAGATTTTGGGCTCGCACAAGTCTAACCACCTTGTGCGATCCACTCGTTGAAGTCCAATAGTACCCGGCCCAGAAATCAGAAAGCCCAAACACTACTGATTACAAATACACGGCCCAAACATATAAGTAATAGTCCATCTTGTGCAATCCATGTGTCTTGTACGATCCGATTGGGTTGTGTGCTTGTGTCTTGGGCTTTAAGGCCCAACAGTTTAGTAACATTCACCTATGTGTGTGCGGCCCAACATATTAACAGACATTTCAACTAGTGCGATCCAAAGGATCTTGTGCGACCGGGCAAACATGTGCGATTGGGAAGGCTTGTGCGATTGTAGCCATATTGTGCAACTATCTTGTGTGGTTGCCCTTGTGCGAGTGGACCTCTTGTACGATCAAGAAGTTTTGTGCGATCCGGCTTGTGTGGTCAGATTAAGCATTCCGTAAAACAAGGCAATCGGTTACAATTTCAATTAATTCCTTTTGACCAATTTCAATAGTTTCCATAACCATGATTATCAATCAACAACTAATCAGTTACAAATCATGCTAATTCTCGATCAAACAAGGCAACTATTCTTAAATCCCTATGAACCCTATCATCAAACATATGAACAATATTCATACCATTATTATCGTGATTCATATTCTTGATCCCTAACATGCATACTAACATAACAACATCCATCCGAATAACATCATATAACAGCCGATTAACACTCATCCGATTCTAATACAACACGTAAACAATTCATACAATCAACCCTAATCGGCTAAGACAAAACGTGGAAACATAACATCATTCAATCACGAAAACACAAACACAACACTAACCGATTAAGAGAGTGAACAAGGATTGATCCAAATCAGAGAAGATCTTCGATGGAGAGGATCCGCCGGCTTCTCGAGAGGAAGTGAGAGCTTTAGGGTTTCTTTGTGTGTTATGGTGTTTGGTAAAAGTGTGAGATGGTTACAACCATCTCATGTATTATGCGCCTAAGGTGAGTGGGCCGGACCCCTCAATGGGCCGCCCTTGGTCCGCGTATAAGTGTAAAGCCCGAGTGGCTTGTGCGGTTGGCGAGTCTTGTGCGGTTTGGGCTCGTTACATACATACAAGCATTTAATTTGTAACAATCAATAGAAGCACATATCACATAAACATGCATTCATTCAATTAGTATAGTTCACATCAATACGTAACGTTACACACGATAGGTCCAAAATACGAGTTGTCACATTATCCCCAACTTAAAAGAAATTTCGTCCCGAAATTTGGTACGCACTCACTGAGGAAGCTAGGTAAGTTATATCGTTCACTGGTTTTCCCGGGGTGTCACATCCTCCCCCCGTTGATCTGTCCTGAAATTCCGCAGCAGTAGCTTCAGTCTCAGTAGTGGTTGTATTGGTTCCGAATAACTGGGGATACTTTTCTGTCATCTGGTCTTCGCGTTCCCAGGTGTACTCTGGGCCACGTTTGGAGTTCCAACGAACTCGAACAAGAGGGATTCTCTTGGGTTTAAGGACCTTAACATCCCGGTCCGTGATTTCTACTGGTTCCTCGACGAAGTGCAACTGCTCGTCGACAGTGAGTTCCTTCAGAGGAACTATGAGGGTCTCATCTGATAGGCACTTCTTCAGATTCGACACGTGAAAGACGTTGTGAACTGCCCCGAGTTCAGCTGGTAGGTTTAATCTGTAGGCTACCTTGCTTATTCTTTCTATGATTTCGAATGGTCCGACGTACCGCGGATTTAGTTTGCCCCGTTTGCCAAAACGTACCACACCCTTCCAGGGTGAGACTTTAAGTAAAACCCGGTCCCCGACCTGAAACTCCAAAGGCTTCCTACGCTTGTTCGCGTAGGCTTTCTGACGGTCGCGTGCTGCCGCCATGCGTTGTCGTATCTGCGCAATCTTTTCCGTGGCGTCCACTACAATCTCTGGACCCGTGATCTGACTATCCCCCACCTCTGCCCAACAGAGAGGTGACCGGCATTTACGTCCGTACAATGCCTCGAATGGAGCGGCTTGTATGCTGGTGTGATAACTGTTACTATACGAAAACTCCACCAAAGGGAGATGCTTTTCCCAGCCGTTGCCGAAATCAATAACACATGCCCGAAGCATGTCTTCGAGAGTCTGGATCGTTCGCTCAGACTGCCCATCCGTCTGAGGATGATATGCTGTGCTCATGTCTAATCGTGAGCCAAAAGATTTGTGCATCGTTTGCCATAGTTCTGACGTGAATCGTGTATCCCGATCCGAAATGATGGAGGTGGGCACCCCGTGCCTTGAAACAACTTCTTTAAGATAAACATCTGTGAGAGTGGAGAACTTATCCGTTTCCTTAATAGCCAGGAAGTGTGCAGACTTGGTGAGTCGATCCACGATCACCCATATAGTATCATTCCCACGCTGGGATCTGGGTAGGCCTGTAACAAAATCCATGGAAATTTCTTCCCATTTCCATTGCGGTATCTTGGGTTGCTGAAGTAGGCCCGCTGGTTTCTGATATTCCACTTTGACTTTTGCACATGTCAAACACTTGCCGACATAAGTAGCGATGTGGGCTTTCATGCTAGGCCACCAGTATGTTGTTTTGAGATCGTGGTACATTTTATCCGACCCTGGATGTACCGAGTAGCGAGACTTGTGTGCTTCATCCATCACAAGTTCCCGTAATCCGCCATATAGTGGGACCCAAATACGCCCCGTTACATAGTAGGCGCCGTCTTCCTTTTGTTCCATTTGTTGCCTTGAGCCGCGTAAGGCTTCAGCCTTGGCGTTTTCGGGTTTCAACGCTTCTATCTGAGCAGTTCGTGTCTGTGCAGGAAGACTGGACTGAATGGTGAGTTGCAAAGCTCGTACACGCCTAGGTGTAGTATCTTTCCGACTGAGGGCATCAGCCACAACATTGGCCTTGCCTGGATGGTACTTGATGACGCATTCGTAATCGTTCAGAAGTTCAACCCATCTTCGTTGACGCATGTTCAAATCCTTTTGCTTAAGGATATGCTCGAGACTCCTGTGATCGGTGTAAATTGTGCACTTGGTACCGTACAGGTAGTGTCGCCATATCTTAAGCGCGAAAACAACAGCTCCCAGCTCTAAATCGTGCGTCGTGTAGTTTCGTTCGTGAATCTTGAGTTGCCGCGAAGCGTAAGCAATAACTTTATCCCGTTGCATCAATACACAACCAAGCCCCTGTATCGATGCGTCACAGTAGACCACAAAATCATCCGTGCCCTCTGGCAATGAGAGAATAGGTGCGCTGCAAAGCCTATCCTTCAGATACTAGAAAGCGGTTTCCTGGGAATCTCCCCAGCGGTAGGTGACACCCTTCTGTGTCAGTAGCGTAAGTAGCTGCGCAATCTTCGAGAAGTCTTCGATAAATCGTCTGTAGTAACCCGCCAAACCCAAGAATTGGCGTATTTCCGTTGGTGTATGAGGCGCAGGCCAATTTCTAATCAGTTACAAATCATGCTAATTCTCGATCAAACAAGGCAACTATTCTTAAATCCCTATGAACCCTATCATCAAACATATGAACAATATTCATACCATTATTATCGTGATTCATATTCTTGATCGCTAACATGCATACTAACATAACAACATCCATCCGAATAACATCATATAACAGCCGATTAACACTCATCCGATTCTAATACAACACGTAAACAATTCATACAATCAACCCTAATCGGCTAAGACAAAACGTGGAAACATAACATCATTCAATCACGAAAACACAAACACAACACTAACCGATTAAGAGAGTGAACAAGGATTGATCCAAATCAGAGAAGATCTTCGATGGAGAGGATCCGCCGGCTTCTCGAGAGGAAGTGAGAGCTTTAGGGTTTCTTTATGTGTTATGGTGTTTGGTAAAAGTGTGAGATGGTTACAACCATCTCATGTATTATGCGCCTAAGGTGAGTGGGCCGGACCCCTCAATGGGCCGCCCTTGGTCCGCGTATAAGTGTAAAGCCCGAGTGGCTTGTGGGGTTGGCGAGTCTTGTGTGGTTTGGGCTCGTTACATACATACAAGCATTTAATTTGTAACAATCAATAGAAGCACATATCACATAAACATGCATTCATTCAATTAGTATAGTTCACATCAATACGTAACGTTACACACGATAGGTCCAAAATACGAGTTGTCACAACCAAGATTGTGAAACAATGAAGTATACAGTCTTAGCGGATAGTGTTCCAACAGACCACGCATAAGAACTTGAACCAAAGTTAGTTGCATTCATGACATCTCTCCATATACCAAAACGTCGAGAATAGACACTTGCAAATACATTATTGTATCGACGTTTGATGTGGAGTACTTTAAGGTCGTTAGATTGATCGTAGTAGATAGCGCCAGTATCATATTCGTGATCGTATCCATGTTTAGGGTAGTCATCAGATAAAATAGTATACCAATTAGTAGTTGGCTTCCAAAGGATAAGTTTTCTAATACAGTAAACTAATAAAAGTCCGTCGAGAGAAGAAAGAAAATGTAATGACAGTGGTGGAGTCTCGAAAGGAAAAGATATACTTTCCGTTGAACCAAATTCAATCTTGCCACAGATTACGTTATCAACATCTATTGACATATCATTCAAAGATATTAGCTTCCGATTTTTAGCTTTATTAAGGCATACACAATGCAAAATGGCAAACTGATTAGTTGATAATTCTGCACACCATGATTTACTAACACATTTGAATGAATTGACAAATTGATTTTGCAGGGAGCCTAGACAAAACTTCCACGACTAAGGTGTCAAAATCAATAGCTTCCATGATCTGAACTACATCGGAAGAAAAAAAATATGAAATACATAACAATGATGATTTGTGTAGATATCTATATATATATATATATTAATATAAAGATACATTATAATCACAGCATGTAACTTAAGTGAATTATACTATGCGAAAACAAATATTGTGAAAAAAAAACATACAAATACAAATAAAATGTTAAATCATTAGAATAACAGTAGATTAAAATACAAAGTGAACATACTAACCGAGTTCAACGGTTGAAACACCAGGAGCAAATTAGCAACGGAAGAAACGTGTTTTGATCAACTCTTATTGAATCAGCCAATACGAAATGAAATGGTGATATATAACTAACAAATTGAAACAACTTTATATCAATATATAGAGATAGAATATACAAAAAATGGAAATATATTTATGTAATATGTTACTTTTGGAAGTGATTAAATTGTAATATAGATTTCCATAAATAAATTTACTTACCTTATATTCAATAGTTTTTTAAGGAAAATGAGATTGATCACATCTTTCAAATTAAATAACAAAATTGTATTGTGGAAATATAAAGATTGTAACTACTTACTAAAATAGACATATCAAACACTAACACCATTGAACCTATTACAAAATAAGTTATTGGTATCATTACAAAACATCTAAATAAACTAAACCATAGTAAAGTAAGCAAAGTTTTCATGTTCTTCAACCAAACCACCAAAATGTATCTATTTAAAAGACTAACAAACAACTTACCAAACCATAGTTGTTTTAAACAAAATGTATACCAGTCTTCCTTAGATCGAAGTTACATCATTCAACACAATTTTCCTCTGTGAAGTTACATATGTGAAGTGCAGCATGTGTCCAAACTGCAACTGGTTATCTTCCATGAATTTCCTCCAACCATCAACGGCGTAACGTAACGTACCACCGTTTAACTCAGTCTTTGTTTCGTAAACTTCAACATCACCATTCATGTTTTGCACAGATAGAGGTTGCAAGTTTTCAGACAGGCCTGCTCTATTTACAACCTCAACAGGAAGCCGCTAAATGCGTTGAAAGAAAACAAAATATAAGTGAACAGAAAAAATGAAAAAAAAATATGATGGTAAATCATGAAAAAAAACCTACCAGCCTATGTTCTCCTTTACGACTAAAGTAGAAGAATTCAGGATCCATGCCGACACCGGAAACTTTGCATGCATTTCTTGTAACCTTCTTTCGATGCTTCACATTTTGAACAACAGTTAACAGTTTCTTTGGCTTGTTTAAGAAAAAAAAATATATAGAGGTAGTTAACACCAAATATAGTATATATTGTACAATTAAAGTTATCATGTACAAAGACTATTTATGAAATTGGATAACATACTGCTTTGGTTGGCAAAGAATTATTTTACTTAAAGAAATTTACAAATAATAAATACACTTTGTACGACTTATAAACAATTTAGAACATTGAATCTAAACGAATTCACTTTTTACTAAATTAATACTCCTTTCATTATACTTGAACATGAATCTCAACAGATTCAAGTTGACCACAAAAAGCTAAAATATCAAAGATTCTATAATTTGAATATTAAACTTGTTATTCACCAACAATTATAAACTTTCTATCAAACCTTATGAATATGACTAAGCAAACAATGACAATAAAAACGGATATTAGTAAAATTAATAAAAATAATTTAAATATTTAATACCTTGACGGTTTCAGCAGATGGACGATACGGAATAGAATCAGATTTTGTAGAACGTTTTCGGCCTTCGCATTCTTTGTTCAAATTCTCGAATGTGTCAGATCCGTCGGCAAAAAGTTTAGCTTTTCCTTTTCCTTTAACCTATTGTGAAAGAATAGAGTTAGCATATCCATTATTTACATCTTATATGTTTTTATAAATTTAAAGCTAAAACTATAGTGCATCATATTTGATATACAAAATATAATATATTTTGACAAAAAAATGGCTAAAAACCAACACAGACCAACTTTAAATTCGATCTAATCAAGATGCAGTTTATTTTTCTAATATACTAAACTTATTAAATTAATAGTACAATGTCATCAGTACTTAAATAGTATTTGACTGGTGGTAAACTTACATCTTGCATTGTCTCTTTAACATGAACCTTCTTCGGTGTACGTGACGGGACTGTTCCTGATGGACTTCCATCCTCTTCTATGTCCTGGAAAACATCATTTTGGAAAAAAATAAAAGACGGGTAAACATGGATACAAAATGTATTAATTAATAAATACAAACCTTCAAAAGCGTTTTAAAGTAATCGGCCTTAGAGATCTGAAATACATCATCATCATCATCAGATTCAACCTTCTTGCTCAACCTTATCTCAACCTCGTCTCGATACACGGTTAAGCCAAACATAACATCATCAAGTTTTTCAAAAACCAGTAAATCATCTTCTTGAACGCCAAGATCGTTGCAAAGTTGAGTCCAACCTTGTGAAAATACATAGTTTGAATTAAACTTACTTGTTGACACTGTCCACGGAGAACCCTTATAATTTATTTCATATGAGCCAGCCACTACATTGTCTTCAAAACATTGTTGAACAAAAGAATCTTCAATGATCTACATAATATGAAACATAACACATTGAATGTTCACTTGTACGTTAGATTATAAAGTGTGAAAAACATGTTAACGATAAAATGTAATGAAAACAAAATGAGATTAAGTACCGTAAAACCCAATCTTAGATGACGATTAATTGTAAAATAAGATTGATCACAGACGCCGTTAACATAAGATGAAAGATGGAGATCAAAATGGTTCAATGGAAGAAAGGTCAGCAGACAATCCTTTTGAAGTTTGAGTTCTGAAACAACTGTTTGCCAGCTGTCAGTTAAGACTGACATACATTGTACTCGTTTCAACATTACGACCCATTTTTTCCCACTTGAGTGATATATACGCAGCTTCCTATCGGCCCAATTCTCTCCATAGAATTGAGTAACAAAGGTGATCAGGACATCCTGTATATATATTAATATTAACTATATTTAGTATTATAAGTTTCAAACATCAAAATACTAAAAAATAATACTCAAAAAACTGAATTATAGGTAACATAAAGAATGCTTACTATACTCAATGATGATGGGTTCAGAAGATACTTTACAAACGAAGTATACATTTTCAAACCTGCAACAATAAATATGCTAAGACGAATGATTTCAAAAAACAAATAATTTCACATTCTCGTACTTTACCGAACACTACTCTATACAGTATACACAAAAAACACTACAGACAGAACACTGATTCGACTATAAATACTGAAGATTCAAATCATGCAAAAACCAAAGTTATATGGTTCAAAAATTCAAATTTTCTATGACCTTACAGACAATATTATAACTAACTTTAATGATTCTGAAATTTAAAGTTCTTATACTCGTATCTATCAAATTTTAAGTGAATGATTAAATACAGAATCATCATTTAACGTTTATGTCTAAAGTACGATCGGTATATACACACAAGTTGAACATAGCATAACAAAAATAAACTACAAACACTAATTTTCTAACAATTAAAGACTCAATCTTACAAAAAAACAACAATATAAACGGTTAAGATTCGAAGTATATCAGTGTAATGGTAAAAAATCAACGATAGAAACGATTAAATCAAAAATTTATGAATAATCTGAAGGAACTTAAATGTTGTTACCTTTAAATCAAGATTCCAAGCCCTAGTTCCGGCGCCAAAAACCTTAAGAACGATGATTCCGGCGATAATCCGATTTGTAGTTCCGGTCGCCGATCCACTTTCTCCTTGGGATGATAAGAACGATGATATGATGGTAGAGTATGGTAAGGACAATGTCCATAATTACAACCACCATTTGAAATGTTACATAAACATCCCCTATAGTTTGAAAATTGACGACAATAAAATGGATTTAACCATAAATTACAACAACCCCCTTTTATGTTCCACTAATGGTTAATAAATATTGAAGAAAGTGTTAAATTATTAGTATTATTAGTACATTAGTACATATGTAATAAATTAGTGAATTCGTAAATGTTGTTTAAATTTTTTGTATTCAATTTTTCATTTTTTATATTAAATTTATATAATTAAGTTTAAATAAAGCGTAACCTCCAATTATGACAGATGTTAATATAACATCTAATGTAACCTCCAATATATCAAGCGTGAATAATGAAAGGTTGTTAATCTATCTTTATAAACAAAAAAGTAAATCGAGATATATTAATAATTAAAGAATGTATGAAAGGTGGGTTAATAAACGATAAAAAGGAATGTATGAGTAAAAATTGATAAAATTTAATACTAAGGAAACAAATAATTTTCTACTTCATTTTGTATCCTAAAACAATTTAAGGAGCACCTTCTTCAATAACTTCTTCTTTACACTCTATTTTAACACGTGCAAGACGACGTTCAAGAATACGGACCAAATCTTCTGTGCCTCTAAAAACCATCATATCAAGTTTTGATTCCGAAATCATCTCAAAAATAATATAGTGTTCGTCTATAATTTTCATGTCTTCTTTAATTTGATTCCATCCAGTAGTGAAATACAAATTTTGACCATGCTTCTCCATAAAAACCAACCATGTACGGTTAGGAAAAGCAGTTATAGTAACATGGTTGGTAGGTATTGTGTTCTTCAACTTATGATAAACAAAAAATCTATTGATAAGCTGCAAGTCAAAAATAAATAATTATGTTAAAAAAAAGTTTTATAAAATTAGTCAAAAGCTAATATAGTATAAATATAAAAAAAATTAAATACCAAATGCTCTTTATGTTCACAAAACTGTGATGTTTGGCAGTATAAGAAATCATCTTGAGCAAGTGCCAAATCTTAATAGAAGTATATGAGTCGAAAAGTTAGACTACCTTCGTACAAAAATAATAGTAATGACTTATTTGGTAATAGTAGTGACTGTATCATGTTAAACCATCCATCATGAAAAAAATATGAAGACCCTGCTTTTCTAACCCTGACAGAAAAACTATTCGATCAGTCGTGATGATTTGAACCATACAATCAGGAGGTAACTTGAAATCAGCTACCCAATTGTGGTAATTCCTTGGTAAAATCTGTATACAAATAGTAATATAAAAATTAAATATTAAAATTAAATTAAGAATAAAGATAACATTTACATACCCGAGACTTCATCTTGTTGTCTGAAAGAATAAAGTAAAAAACAATTCAAAAACTCCACTGATATATGAATGTTGGACAGGATGAAGATGGTTATATATTATGTATAGTTAGAAGATAAAATTATTTATAGTTAGAGTAATACTCTCAGTTATGGAAAAATATATTTTGTCAATTTTATGCACAAATATATTACTATTTTATAAAAAAAGATGTGAGAGTACAGTTTATTTGTTACAAAAAGTGGGAATTAGAAAATTAAAAATATAAATAAATTTTTTGATGAAATTAAAGGAGTCTATTTAAAGTTTTTAAATTTAAAACCGGATTGTATTTTTTAAATTTTGTATTACTTAAAAACGTTAATTTTTTTTTTTAAAAATAGTATGTAATACTTTCTATAACCTGATTAATATATATGTTTAGAATAGATTATGGTAACTGTATATAAAAAAATTTGATAATGTACTAACTACATTACTTAAATACGTTACATTACATCTATAATTAAATTGCTCAGAAATTTAAAAATCAACCAAAAATTGAATTTTAGTTACAAATATTAGAAAATAATACGAATATTTTAAATAATATAAAAGTATCGTTTTTTAAATGTTCTAGATTATCGAAAGATATATTGGGTCTTATATTTTTAGTAACATTATTTTTTTGAAAAACGGATTGTATTTTTTTTATTATGTATTATTTAAAAAACGTAAAAAATTTTATCTTAATAGTATGTAATACTTTCTATAACCTGATTAATATATATGTTTATAATAAATTATACGTTTTTAAATGATGTAGAGTATACAAAATGATATTAGCTCTTATATTTTTAGTAACAATATAAATAATCAAACGATATATTATTACAATGAGAGTTAGCAAAAAGAATAATGATGACATATATATAAGAAACAAAAAGAAGAATTAACAAAAACAATTAGCAAAAAACAATTGTTATTCAAAACAAAAAACTAAACCATGAAACAATCATGTTCATATAAAACAACCACACAAGTCAAACCATGGTCAAATTACGAAAAAAAACAAACAAAAATATCCAAATACTGAAGAAAAAACAAACGATGATATCAAATGTTTGAATTATAGGTGACTACTATTCTTTCTTTGGAATTAGAAGCACTGCATTGACACCACCGTCTTTACGCATTTTTGATGAAGACTGCGAAGAAACATCATCCACGTCATACACGGTATCCAAATTGCGCTTCAAGTCACCTTCGCTCATCGTATCCAACTTAGCATCCTTCTGATCAAACGATGTTGTAAAGCCAACTTTAAAAACATTTGAGCAAGGGGTTACATCGTCTCCCGTTTGGATATAGAATCCTACAAAAATAAAATAATTAAAGAGGGATGAGTTATAAATATACATTTAACAAATAATGAGTAAAAATTAAATAATATATAAACTAAAGGATAGTAAACCTTAACAGGCCAATCGACATTACGATTTGAATCGGATGGTTCGACATTGACGGCTTCCTCATCAATAGGCTGATTTTATTTAAAAAAAAGTAAAAAAATGATAATAATTATAAGTTAAACATTGTTGGCAAATTGTAATAATAGTATAAAGGTGAAATGGAATAAATATACCTGAATAGTGTCAAAATGTTTACCAAGCTCGGACAAAATCACCGGGTTATCAGTCATCTTGGAGACTGAGTAGCCATCAGACTTCTTGCTAATGTTAAAAGAAGAAACAGCAATCTTGAACGCAAACTTCATATTGAGTAAAGAATTTCGCTCATTTGGAAAGTTTCCTTCGTTTGCTAACTGTTGAAAAACAAAATATTCTTCAATGTTGTAGAATAACAAAACATATGATAAAAGCAATTATTTATTACATACTTCAATGTTGTTGTCTAACAGCTGATTCGCATTAACCTTCAAAAGCTTTGTCACCTCACGCTCAAACAATGTCAGAGTCACAATGCCAGTACAATCTTGCACACGTATAGAAAGCCTAATTCTGCATAATATATTAATAAGATTTAGTTTTTTTGACAAACAAAGCTTAATATGGATAATATTTACCTTGGAATTGATGAAACGGTCCTTGTATTACAAACATCAGTCTTGCATTCCAAGACAGTAACCTCTTCAAAACCATCAGTACCATCCTGCTTCTCTTTAATAACAGTAATGGTTGAAACCTTTTTGTTGCGGGTTGTGCACTCGTTGTAAAACCACTCATTGTTCGATGCAAAACTCTTGATAGTCCCAACAATGACAACAAACTTCGTCTGTGTTTAAGAAATAGATAATGTATAAAAACAAAGATAAAGGAAAAGATATTAAAACAATTTTAATCCGTGTTACCATATCTATTGCGTTTAACGACCCAATGGGATAAATAGTCAAGTCAGAAAGGAACTCTTCAGTGACAGACTTCACAACAGAAGAACTTAAGCCAGAATAACTGGAAGAAATTTCGGGAGAAAGTTTCTCGATAAATCTAATCAAACATGAAATATAAGTCTTTACACTCACAAAGCTAGTTACATAATTATAAAAACATATTATGATAGTGCACCTTTTTTTAAACTCAGCAACTTCATCAATATCACTATTAATTAAGACTCGAGTGACGGTATACAAATTTGAAACAGACAAATGTCCTGTACATAATAATAAATTTTTTTTTGATTAATTTAAACAACTATTAAAATTGAAACAGTAAAGAAAATACAGAATAGATTTAAAGTAGTTCTATACCTCCCCAGAATTTGTATTTCCAAACTGAATGATTACGACCACATTTTTTTCACCTCGATTGCTGCTCTCATACTCCATTATTTGATCCGCATAACCATCCCAAAGTGTCACAAAGATCTGCTTATTGCTGAACATTAAAGGTAGTTAAAAATAAAATTATTAGTGTATAAAAGATAACATAACAAAGATAATAGTATCAGGAATAAAAGTGAAAAAAAATAAATAAATACTTCAAGTCTTCAAGCATAAACGTGACTTTCTTCTGGTTCTTTCCATTATTAGTTTCCATGTCTACCTCGAAGGGAAAACTTTTGACCACAAATCCAATTACATCCTAGGAAAATATAAATGGTGTCATCAAAATAAATATGTGTTATGTTGCATGGATATAGTGTAAATTGTATATGATACCAATTGGACTTTTAAAAAACCTGTCATCTGTTGGATCCTCCACAACAGAATCAAACGAAGTAAAATCAAAACCCCATTCAGAACCAATAGCCTCGTGGCATTCCTCAACAACGGTGTTCTTGTTAAGGTTAATCTTCAAACCACCGTGAGCGTATTTGACCTTCTGACGATTCTCACCCAACGAAGGATTTCGAATCGTCAAACAACGCTTTTCTTCTAAAAGATGTTGATATTCAGTTGCGTTTTTAGCTAAAACAAAAGCTTGCATTTTTGTTCCCCGACAAAAAAAAGCATTATTTTAAACAAAAAATACGTACTTTAAAAATTAACATTAAATTAAAACAGAAGTCTATGAATGCTTACCTCACTCTCCATGACTATCATATCAAAGCAATAAACTTTTCTAGCGTTATTGAAATCAGCTCTTGTCCACAAACAAACAATGCGAATTCTGATGGTGTAGTTATCAACGTTGAGGTCCAAATTATTCAACAGAGTTATTGCAGGTGGTTTCATTTCTGCATAAAATTCAAAGGAAAGATTAGTAAAAAAAACATAACAATATATACTAACACATTCTAATAGATAACCAATCAATCTCTTATAGAACAGTCAATGCTATTCTTACCTAGACTTATGAAAATTGATAGACGATTTTCTGATTAGAGAAGAATGAAGTAAACGTGAAATCTTTAAAGAATATTTATAATTAGGTAGGAAATTTTAATTAAAGAAACAATGAAGATTAACCAAAAATAAAATATCTAAAAAATCAATTATGAAGGCAATTAAACATGGAAATATGTCAAAGAATGGCATTTTCTAAAAATACAGTCAATCAGATTACATATCCATAAATAGCTTAATTTAAACACTCATCAAGATTATCATATAATAAATAAAATTCAAAAATTAAAAGTATAAAAAGAGGAAACAACTTACTTATTATTTGCAACAGAATATCAATGAAATTGATCTCTATTGATTTCACGTATGAACATAAGACTTTTTTCTCGGCATTTATCCGATGCTGTAAAATGCATGTGGAATGTATTGCGGAAATCTTAAATCTCAAGAACATCTTCAAATCCGAATTCTGCAACTACTATCATATAAAGTTTATGGTTAATACATAAAAAGTTAAGAAGATTAAAGGGTTCTGATTAAAAATGTTATAAACTATACAACAGTATTCTGCTAATTTTTTCTTTAGTAAACAAATCAACTGGACAAAAAGGGGGGATATTACATCAATGGATGTAGTAAAGGTTTTTCGATTGTTAAATTCAGGAATGACCTATAAAATCGATAACAAAAAAAATAAGAAAGTTAGTTTTAATATAAATAAAGAACAACAAAAATACTTTAAGATAGATAAAAGTAAAAAATAACTTACATAAAAATGAGATGATCTGTGGTGATCAAAACTGAATGGATCAAACTTCAAAAACAAAAAAATCATAATTGAATCTTGATGTAACAACACATACAGGGTCAGTCAACACAGTTGAGATGATACAGGTTCAGGTAACAAAAAGAAACCCTCTGGTGTAGAAGCAACCAGTGAGAGAGATTTGATGGAATTTTTAAGAGGGGTCGGTGACATTGTCGAGGAGTGTAAGGAAATGATATCACTTAGCATTTCCTGAAACTCCTCGACAACATCACCGACCCCTCCATGTTTCCAGCAAAACACTCTCACTGGTTGCTTCTTCAACAGAGGGTTTCTTCTTATTACCTTGAACATGTATCATCTAAAATGTATTTGACACATCCTTTGTGTCTTCCTCGCTTCCTTAATAGCTAAAAACATGACACGTAGGCAAATCGAGTTCATCCTGTAATCTCCCTTAATAGATAGTGTAGATTCTGAAAACACTACATGGAATCAAAATCCATGAATTAGAACTGTAAATTTCTAAATTACTACAAAAAGGTAATAAAATTATATAAAACTGAACA
Organism: Helianthus annuus; assembly: GCF_002127325.2. Taxonomy (NCBI): domain Eukaryota; kingdom Viridiplantae; phylum Streptophyta; class Magnoliopsida; order Asterales; family Asteraceae; genus Helianthus; species Helianthus annuus. The sequence goes on along the minus strand of NC_035436.2, from coordinate 49,143,361 downwards.
CTTCTTATTAGATAAAACATTAAATTCATTCAAATTGTACCACAAATAGCAATCGAGTCATATTCCAATTACTTTGTAGTCATCAGAAATCAAGATAACATTAAAAAACTAAATTTATATTAATATCAAAACATACCATGAGCATCCACAAAGCAAATCAGTAGATTAAAAGGGTTTTCAATATAGATCCATTAATATCAAACATACCATGAGCATCCACAACGCTTTGTAATTGACATATAAAAAATGAGTGTTAATAAAAATTGATAAACAATACATATTATGAAATAATCTAATTCGTTTAGAACAACATTACAAAAAATATGAAAATATCAAAGTAAATTATGAAAAATTTGTATTTCAGTTATGATATTAATAAACATGTGTATATAAACAGTAATGGCATATTTTTTTTAAATTAACAGCTATGTTAATATCTGAATATATTAATTCATTTATATCAACATGTTAAGTATGACTGCTGTATGTACATATCACCAACTGGTATAAATTATAATTGTTGGTAAATATTTTAAAAGGTTTTATTTTACCATTTTTTATGTATATGTTTAATGGAAACAAAATTCTTAAAATAAAGATTAAACATTTTACACATTGGGTTTTTAATAATATGATATTATCATATAGATTGCAATTATAGTGGTTAAAATAAAACTTAAGATATGATAAAATGTACTATCTTGATATTGAAAACCATAACAATGTTAAAAACCAAAAACCATAGAAAAAGTAAATATCTAACTGATCAAAAAGGAAAAAACAAAAACCAAAATGTCAAATAAGTAATTACTACTCCTAACGTAAGGTACAACCTTTTCAACACTTAGCACTTGCTCATTTTCGTCAAAAGAAAAGTCAACGGTGTCACGGACCTTAATTCCAGCAGTTTTCATGAACTTCGACCATCGCCGTAAAGCATATCGAAAACCTTCACGTTTCCTTTCACGTCTAGTACCGTTGGTAAACTGCACTGGGGGATCCCGATTCAAAAGTCTGACGGTTATATCTTTTAAACCAAGATCAAGTTTTGCCATTTCAGAAACACGATCGGGAAGCATCTGTATTGTTATAAAAATATAATTAATAAAAAAATAAAAATAAAAAATATATTAACAATTAAATTCTTGTACTTTATAAAATGATATTAGAACTTACAAAATCGGTACCAGCCATACGGGAAAACCGATGAACACGACCATGTGGTTCTTCATAAATTTCATTTACAGCATCGATAGGTGCAACTAAAGGCTGCAAATTAAATAGAACATTTATTAGATGAAAAAATATATAAAAATATATAGAAGTACCCAAATGTATACTTACCACATCGACATCTACATCAAGAAAGTTCTTTTCAACACCGTTTTTCCAAAAACTTTTAAATTAAAATAATTACCAAAATATTTTGTAAATAACAAAAAACAACCAGGCTCTAACTGCAACTGACTAACAATAACGTCAATACCAACGGTAAAACCGAATTTACCATCAGCCGTTTCAATCATAACGTGAAAAGTTTTGTTCTCTATCATTATAGTGGATATTACATCAATGGATGTATTAAAGGTTTTCGGCAGAATAAATTCAGGAATGACCTATAAAACAGATAATAAAAAAAATAAGTAAGTTAGTTTTAATATCAATAAAGAACAACAAAAATACTTTAAGATAGATAAAAGTAAAAAATAACTTACATAAAAATGAGATGATGTACGTAGCAGATATGTCCAAAAAGAGCTACCACTAACACCATCAAGGAAATATGTTACTTTAAAAGTAGTACAATCTAGGGGATTGAATACTACCAAACATCCTTTGGATAGTCGCAAATGTTGGGTTACATTGGACCATCTTGGAAAAAGAACAAATTTCCTTTAGATTCGCTTAACCAAACATTAAAAATACGGCCATCATCAGTATGTATCATAACATTTGTAGGGGCTTTATCCACACCCCACAGTTTGCAAGCAGCATCAGAAGGAATAGACTAACAAACCAAAACAGTGGAACATGAATTATAATTACATAATAAAAAAATATAAAAATAAATTATAATAAATCTGATTTAATGATAACAACCAAAAAAACAGAAGTATGTCATGTAATGTAATAATATATCAATTACCAGAATAACTTCGTCTGCTTTATTCATATGCCTACAGAAACAGGGTTCTCTGATACTAATTTAAAAAATAATAAGTTAGTAAACATTTGTTCGAAACAAATGATAAAGAAGGAAAGCAAAAGCAACAAACAATAAACGATTGAAGTTGATTTAATCATAACATGACAGATGATATAAAATAACAGAATAACCAAAAAAATGAATTTTTTTTTTCACAAATTACATATGATAAACGATAAGATAAATATTGTTTTAATAAACACATTAAACATAAAGGTATAAAAAAACTGATAAAAAACAAAAAATAAGATAATGATCAAAACTTTATACAAAATGTACATATTATCAACATAATTTCAAAGATATAATACAATAAGTTAGTGAATAATAAAAACAAAAGTTACCTTAATGAAGAAGATCCAGGCATATTGGAAACCTACAAAAACAGGTTTGAATGACAAAAAAAAAAATCAGATAATATATTGTAAAATTCAAACATAAAAGAAAAAGAATTCAGGATTAATAATGGAAATCATCCGTAATGTTAATACTCAAAAATCAACAGATCTTGAATGACAATCAGATACAGGCTTAATATAAAATAACAATGATCAATAAACCAACCAATCAAACACATTTAAAAAGAATACATTCAAATAATTTAGTATAATCCAAAAAAATTACATAAACAAATAGGGTTCATAGAATACAGATTCAATCAAAATTAAACATTTTTTAATGAAAATCAGATTTAGGGATTTGCATAAAAATAACATCAAATTCAATAACAATAACATACAGATCTGGAATTACAATCGGGCTTAGGGTAAACATCAAATTCAATAACAATAACATAATGTTAAATTAAACATTACAATCGGATTTAGGACTATGAGTAAACATCAAATTCAATAACAATAACATAATGTTAATAAACATAAAATACAGATCTGGAATTACAATCGGACTTAGGGTTTCTACAACAGAACAACATTTCTTCAAAAAATTAATCAAAAACAGAACAAAAGTTATTGTACACACAGATCTGGATAGATAACATTAACATATGAAATAAAAGTTATTATACATTACAATCGGTTTAGGGCTATGAGTAAACATCAAAATCTATACCAAAAACATAAAGATAATAAACATAAACAACAGATCTAGAATGACAATCGGAGCTAGGGTTTCTTGAACAGAAAAATAATTTTTCAAAAAGTAAATCAAATTCCGAACAAAAAAAGAATGATTAAACTAAGAAATTAACAATCTACACTTACAGATTTCGATATGGATCAACGAAGAAAATCAGAAATCGATTGAAGAAGATGAAGAAGATGAAGAGAAGGACGAAGTATATGTAGGTTGATTTAGAAAATCCATTGAAATATGGAAAGCGTCTGGTATTCGAGAGAATTGAAGAGAGAAGGCGGTGGAAATTTTTGGTGTATTGAAGAGCATTGAATGAAAATTGAAGGAAATAGAGAGAAGATGAGAATGCCGCCCAAAATCCCAATTCTCTGGCCAAAGAGAATAGCCACATCAAAGTCAAAAAGTCAACCATTATTTTGCTTTAGTATAAGAGATAGATTTGTATATAAATATTTATGTATTTTAAATCTCACAAGAACCAAGTGTTTTTCAAATACTTAGTAAACTATTACCGACATTAGACGAAACTTAACGAATACAACTTCCTCGTTTCCTTCAAGTTAATAACTACCGTCGAATCGTTCGGTCAACGATTCGGTAGAGCTCGGTGACACGTGGCTTAGTTACTGCGTTTATTTAGAAACTTATAAGATATTCCGTATTAAGAATACTGTAGAATGCACACTAGCAAGGCAAGTCTTGGAAACGACATCACGAAGTCGTAATTAGCTAGCTTCGCACAAGGCAATTCAGGTGAGTTCATAACCCCACCTTTTTACGGTTTTACATTTTTATAAATGTTTTCGGGGTGGAAAGACATGCACGTTTTTGTAGAAACATACAAAGTTTTCGATAAACAAAGATTGCATATTTATAGACAAGCACGTTGTGCAAGAGCATAAGAGGTTTTTGAAGGAACAAAACTTATATATTTCTAAACCATGTTACAACACGTTATAACTAACACAAATGATTTGTGATTTTTATTGAACTTAAAGGGTTTACGAATGATTCATACTAAAGATACCAGTTTTACAAAACAAATGGATATTTTCGAAATGTGGATGATTTTCATGAGTAAGGACGGGATCGTCCTGGTTATAATACGGGGCTGGGTTGGTCTGCGTACGTAAAACGAGACAACCCAGTGGGTTCATGTCCCCCTTTTCTCTTAAACTGTTTTTGGTTTTATAACTCTCGGGGGTGGAATACATGTTACGAATGTTTAAACGGTATGAAATGAGTTAATTAGATCATGTGAGCATAGATTGAATTTGAAATGCCATTAATTCTTAATTAGGGACGAAGGTTAGATCTAACGGGTACGGCCGAACCCCACTCATGGTACTTGTGACCACTTGAGTGCTTCGGTGTCCCAGTCGAGGTGAATCGACAATAGTCAAGGTGAATTGACATGGTCAAGGTAAATTGACATAGTCGAAGGGGAATTCGACACGGTCGAGGGAAATCGACGAGGGTATAAGCCTACACATTTTTAGTGCTCCCTATGTCTTCACATGCTTTAATGTCCTTGCAAACTTTAATTGATCTGTTCATATTCTCTTACAAACATACATACATATTTTCAATGATTACAAAGATTATTTGGAGCTCACAGTGTTTATATGTCAGGCCGAGAAAAATGATTTTTCTGTATTTACACGGCAACCTTAAAACCGGTTATCAAAAAGATTTGTTTTAAATCTTTTCTAAAACAAACTATGAACTCGCTCAACTTTATGTTGATTTTTCGCATGTTTCTTTCTCAGGTTACTTTTTCAAATCATGGCACAGTTGGAATAGGAGAACCATTGGAGGTCCGAGTACTTAGTGGGCGATCATTTTCTAGAAGTTCTTAGCTTATTTGCTTTCGTTGTGCAATGAAGATACCAGTCCAGTCACGCCAGCTCTGATATTTTCGGGGTGTGACAATGCTGTCTCATTAAAAACCTTACTAAGAAAACTCAATGGGACAAAACTTAGTCAAGGAAAAGAGTACAACGTTTGATGATGTGCCTCGTACTTCGACACCCAGTGCTGGCCAAACTCCACCGGCTATATCCACCTCATTTTCTACTCCGGGAAGCACTCCAACGGGAACCATGTTCCCGAAGTTCTCCTCCTTTCAGACACCAACCCCTTCTCGTTCAAGGGTTCCTTCTCCTTAAATTGGTGCAACGAGTACACCAGCACGCATCGATTTGACACCCGACGGAGTAGCAAGCAACTTCCTACATTTGAGATCTCTTCTCAACCAGTATGTGAGCCGAGAAAGGGAAAAAAGGGTAAGAATAGGTTGGACTATGATGAGCCTGAACCTTCGTTGTCACCAAGGCCACCCCTACCTCCTTTTGGTTGCTCACAACCTTCTGTATCCCGGAATAAAACTGGTCCCAGTCATCTTCCACCTAATCCGAGTCCGTACATTGTTGGAAGATCAGAGTGAATTGTTTTTCCTTTATTAACCTCTCAACCGGTTGCAACTAGTACACCGTTGGGACACGAAACAACTTTAGACCAACTCTTGCAGTCACCAGCTTCAAGCATTCCTCTTCCTGTGTCCACAACATGGGAACAAGCCTTAGCCGTTCTTTCTATGGCTCGAAGTGCAGCCATGAGTACTCCCATGGGAATGAACTACATGGATACACCCGAAAGCATTCAAGGCTTTAACTTGATGCCACAAATGATGGGTTAAATGATGGCACATTTTCCTTGGCAACACTTCATCAACCAAGTGTTGACCCCTCACCAAGGAAACACAAGCAATAATTCGGCCTCACGAGTAGAAGAAGATCTTGCCAGACCTTACAAGCCTAGCAATTTGTCTTGCTTTTCCCAACAAATTGCCGATTATGATTTTCAAACCCGGATTAAGATGCCATCCCACATAAAAACTTATGACGGAACTGAGATCCCGAAGACCACCTCCAAATCTTTAATAGGGTTGCAAGGATTGAAAAGTGGTTCAATGCCGAGTGTTGTCTCATGTTCATGCAAACCCTTGTAGGGTCTGTCCGGATATGGTTCAACGACCTACCCGAAAAAAGCATTCGAACCTTTGACGACCTGAGCAAAGGTTACCTGGCCAATTTTCGCAGCAACGGAGGTATGTCAAGGATGCTACAGTGATTTTCCAAATCAAGCAACGAGATAATGAAATCCTTATAGACTTCATCGAGAGATACAAGAAAGAAGAGCTAACCTACGTGGGTGCTGATGAAAGGATGAGGGTGGCAGGTTTCATGAATGCCATCACCTCCAAGTACCTCACTAGGGACTTCAACAAGTGCCTACCCAAAACCCTTGAGGAGGCCCTCGAAAGAGCTGAAGCTCACATTCGTGGAGAAGAAGCTGTTGACATCAAAGAGCAAAGGAAAAGGGGGTCCTAGTTAGAGAAGTAACAGTCCCAACAGAAAAAGGAGTAACTATGGTTCCAAGGGAAGCTATTGGGTGTAAATGGATATTCAAAATAAAATATAAGGCAACTGGGGAGATAGAATGGTATAAGGCTAGGTTAGTTGCTAAAGGTTACAGTCAGAGAGAAAGGATAGACTTTGACGAGACCTTCTCTCCGGTTGTTAAAATGGTCACTGTTAGATGTGTTCTGTCAGTTGCGGTTCCAAATGACGGACGTATATATCAATTAGATATTAATAATGTGTTTTTATATGGGGATTTAGAGGAAGATGTTTATATGAAGCTTCCGGAATGTTATTATGCTAGAAACGATACTATAGTGTGTAAACTAAATAAATATTTGTATGGTTTAAAACAAGCACCTAGAATGTGGAATGTTGAACTTGTTAGTGTCTTGCTGGAACTTGGTTTTGTATAGAGTATGTGTGATCACTCAATGTTTGTAAAATCGTCTAATTCTGTGTTTATTGCTTTGCTTGTGTATGTAGATGATATATTAATAACTGGTAACAATGAACTAGAAATTGTAAATGTTAAGAAGTTCACTCAAACTAAGTTTCTAATAAAAGATTTAGGTACCTTAAAGTATGAGTGAATTTCAAGTTTTGTCCTTTATCTTTAGGCCACTTTGCAAGTTTTGTCCTTTATGTTTAAATTTGACGAGTTTTGTCCTTTATGTTTAAAAATCAAGCACGTTTTGTCCTTTATGCTTGATTTTTAAGGACAAAACGTGCTTGATTTTTTAAACATAAAGGACAAAACGTGTTTGATTTTTAAACATAAGGGTAAAACGTGCTTGATTTTTAAACATAAAGAACAAAACTCGTCAAATTTAAACATAAAGGACAAAACTTGCAAAGTGGCCTAAAGATAAAGGACAAAACTTGAAATTCACTCTTAAAGTATTTTTTGGGTATTCAATTGTTAAAATTAAATGATGGTTTGTGTCTTTCGCAAAGAAAATATTGTTTAGAGTTGCTTGCTGAGTATGGCATGTCTGCGTGTAAGCCTGTACAGACACCTATTGAACCAAATCATATATCTTTTGTGAGAAAGAATCTGAGAATTTTATTAATGTAACAGGTTATCAGCGTTTGGTAGGTAGATTAATATATTTATCTCATACCAGACCTGATATATCTTAATCGGTGCATGGGTTAAGTCAGTTTATGCATAAAACTATTAGAGCACACTGGATTTTAGCTGTGAGAGCCTTGAGATATCTTAAGAATTCTCCGGGTAAAGGTATCTTTTTTGGTAAATGTTCTAAATTTGAACTGACTGCATATGCGTATTCGGATTGGGGTAAATGTGTTGGTTTATAGAAAGTCTGTCACGACTTTTTGTGTCTTCTTTGGTACTTCGTTAGTTACTTGGAAGAGTAAAAAAGCAATCTACTGTTTCTCGGTCTACAGCCGAAGCTGAATACCGAGCTATGTGTACTGCGACATGTGAAGTTTTGTGGATAATTAATTTGCTTAGTGAGTTGCAAGTTAAAATAAGTCTACCAATCTCTGTGTTCTATGATGATAGTGTTGCGTTGTCAATTGCTGCCAATCCTTTCTTTCATGACAGAGCTAAGCATTTTGAGTTGGATTTGTTTTTTGCTTCGTGAAAAAAATCAAACTGGTTGTATTTCAACTATTGGTATTAACACTGAAAAACAGGTCGCTGATATTTTTACAAAAGGGCTTTTGATTGGTCAGCATAAATTAGTTTGTCAATGGTTAAGTCTATTGGATGTTTTTAATAATAAAAGTGGGGGGGGGTGTTGAAATATTACATATTATTATAACATTCAACATTCATTCACTTTTATTATAATGTTACGGATAACTAACATTCTTCTTCTTTTTATTATTTTAACATACTAATGGGCTGCTGTTAATGGGTTGAGAAGCTGGCTGCTACTAATGGGCTGAGAAGCTGGCTTAAGTGTTGTTGTGTGGGCTCTGGATATATACGCTCATGTGTCTTAGAGAATAGATAATTCGTAGGTCTGGCAATAAAAACCCATTTGGGTTTTTTGGGTCCTTTTTAAAATAAGAAGCATGTCACATTGGGTCATGAAATAAGTTGGGATGAATTAGGATGAGTTTTCTAACTTTCTAACCCTAAAAGTAAAAGGTATCACAAAGTGTCGCTTGACTTTTGAATCTATCAGCATTCTCGCTTGACTCGCTTTTCAATCCCCTTCGTGGATTCAAATTTCTAGCCCTAAATCACCATCATCATGAATTCCAAACCCCATAATTTCGTGAATCTATCAGCCGTTTCGCTTGTGTCGCTTGCCATCACTAAATTCGATTTTGGGATAAGGGTTTGTATCCGATTAAGGTGAGATTTCTAAATTCGATTATTATTATTTAATACAGGGGGAGTAGTTTGATGTGTTATTTGTTGAATTTTGAGTTGAATTTGTGAGAAATTTAGGATTGATTGTAAAGATGCGTAGAACCTGTTTGATGAAATGCTTCAAAGAGGTTTAGACCAAGATGTAACTGTTATTCAATGTTATTTGTATCTTTGTTTGCATGGTTTTTGGTATTTCTCTATATTGGTTTGTTAATGATTATCATTGATTCTCTGGAGAATGATTAATACAATACATGTGTTTGTTTATTTGTAGGAGACACAAATTATTTCGAATAATAACGAGTTTGAATATGAAGTTAGTTCATTCAGTAAGGACCATTCAATAGTTTGGAATTATTTTGAGAAAATACCACCCAAATAAGATGTTGTAAATTACTTGATTGGCTTTATGCGTTACTGACAAGTATGCATAAGTGATAACAGAGGACAGGGTCACATCTTAAAAGTCATAATAATTTAGGTTTAAATTGTCATAGTGATGGATACATCCTTAGTCAATTTTCGATGGAGTTGAGTCATTTTTATACTTATTTATGATTGTATTTTCTATTCGGTTGGACTTGGTTTGTTTATGTATTCCATTACCTTATTTCGTATGTTATTTAAGATTGGTGTGGTAACTTTATTTATGTAGTGTACTTTCTTATCATTTGTATCTTGGTGCTTTATGCAATGTGCTCTCATTGAGGCTGGCTAGCTCGATGGCGAAGACCATAAATTGTGTAGTTGTGAAGTATACAATGCAACTTTGACTAATTTTTCTTTCCGAGGACAAGTAACTAAACTGATGATTGTAACTCTTAACCCTAAACTTACACTACATGTGTTTTATATTGTATATGTGCCAAAATAATAAAAGATGCATCGTAATGTTGGATATTTTTTATTTTTTATTATTATTTTATAAATTTTATGATTTTTTTTAATTTTTTTGCTTTTTTTAATTTTTAATTTTTTTTATTTATTTATATTTTTAACCTATCATGCCTAAATTCATCTTGACAAAAACGCATCTTGACCTAAACATATCCTAACACATTTCTTAATAAACCCATCCTAACCCAAACTATGTGTAACATTTCTATTTTTATATAAGAATAATAAGTTTGATTAAATTTATTAACCACTAGTAACTAGTAACTAGTTTATTTTTAATATAAATATTCAACCCAAATAGTTTTAAACACTATTTTATATATAGTGGTTGAAATATTTTATTGGCTTGTATATGGTTGACCTTTCTAATAAAATAAAAGTATATAAAAACTTATATTATTAGACAGGTAGTCTACGGGTAAGTTGACTATTAGAAATATAAAGTTCCTAGACAGGCCTAGGAACCATATAAAGATTAAATTATAAAAATATATTGTATTTTGAACCTACTCAGTTCTTAATAAAACTTAGACCCAAAGGTAGACAAAAATATTCTGGTTCTAGTGACATATTTATTATCGTACAAAACGTTATATTTTAGAAGTTATACGCACCAAATAAGTGAAACAGTTAAATTAATTATAATATATAATATATAAAATAATAATAAAAAAAAACTTTGAAAGTTGAATTCAAATATATACGAATGAAAAAAATAAAATAATAAATAAACTTTACATTTTGAATTTGTGAGTACACATAATCAGATAAGAACTAAATATAAATAATAAAATATTTGCATGAAGTAGGTATGTGTAATTTTGAAAGAACAATTAGAATAGATAGATATGATACGTGTCTTTCATATCTAAAATCAAAATAATGACAAGGCATAAAGCCTTTGATATAAATAGCCTACCAAACTTCATATCTTGCATTCTTTTTCCTTATGCGATATGATACGTGTCTTTCATATCTAAAATCAAAATAATGACAAGGCATAAAGCCTTTGATATAAATAGCCTACCAAACTTCATATCTTGCATTCTTTTTTCTTATTCCCTGTGTCGCCAAACTACCCTTTCAAAACTTCTATTTTTATTTTTTTTATAAAATAAAGCCCTGCTAGTTTTAAGTGTTTTAATCCCCGATCACCGCTACCCTTTCCGATTGATCTGAACCCTATAACGCATGTCAAGGCTCTGCCCGACTAAGTTCGTTTAGGTTCTGTCTCGGGACATCGGGATAAGGTTGAATTAGGGGTACTATACTTACCACGAGTGCATTATATATTTTTATATAGCTCAGAAGTTATACCCAAAATTTATACCAGGAGGTTTTCTAGTTGAACCCTCAAGTTACAAAGTGGGTCTCTTCTCTTTTCTCACCGTTTTATTTCCTTTTTGTGATTTACCCCAAAACTATTATTTATTATTTATTATTTCTATTTTGTAAACAACTTTCATCAAAAGTCATGCCTATTATTTTATTTACCCAATAGGGAACCATAGTTGAAACACCCAAGTAATCCTGCACAACTCCTAAAATTTTCATAGCAATCAGAATCAGGATCAGGGCCCCTAAAACTCAGGGGGGTATTCCCCACTTGACGATTATCCTTATAACTTGCTGTCTAAATTGAAATTATTCGTTCCATCGACTCAGCTAGCCTACTCCCACACGCGGCAAACCTATGGTCATTACGTGTCACACCCCCAAATTCCACCTGCGGAGTACCATCCGCTTGAGGGCGTGACTAACCAGGATCCAGCCACCAATTATACTGAATAATTGAGTTAATAACCATAGTATTACTTACTAACCATACGATTAGCAAATATCATGTTCAGAGCTTAAAGTTTTAAGTTCAAATAGTAGTAAGTAGCGGAAGCATAAGTAAAACAGTTTTAAAACAAGGTTCATAGTTCATGTTTATTTAACACCCAACACAGGGGTGGACGAACACTACACATCCCCAAGCAGCAAGCTCCTCAGTCACTGGTTACCTGCAAAGCATGCAGTAAGGTGTCAACAATAATGTTGAGCGAGTTCACTAGATGTCCAGTTTTAATTACCAAAAACTTGTTTTACCAGTTAATTTACTCGTTTATACATGCCATGGGGAGCTACCCCAAAAGTTAGCGACTAAACTGTTTTTCCAATACCGAACACTAGGTAACCGTTTGCGTTTCCGCAGGATGCCCCGATGTCAATGTTCTATCATCATTGACGGATGCCTGAGTACATTAGTTCACGACCGATCCCATACCATGGCACGGTGTGAGGTTGGTGAGACCTAAATAGCGCTATCAACTAATAACCCGTTCGCCTGGCCCCGGCGACTAATCGGTATTATGTAGTAGAGACTTGAGTGATAGAGTTTCGTTTAGTGCCGTTTGTTGCAATCCGTATAAACAGTAATTAACTAAAGGTTCCCAATAAAAATGGAAGAAAAGTAAGTTGTATCCCTCATAAGGGGATAGTGTTGTTTTTAGTTCCGTTTCCCAAACCACCGGGAACGCATGCTTTAGGTTGTGAACTCACCTTGGGTTGCTCGGTAGATTAATTACCCAGGTCAATCACGTTGGTCACCACGTCCTAGCATGGTTACCAAATATAGGTCAAGTTGGGGTACAAGTAATCACGTATAGCAAACACGTATAGACACACTTAGCATGCATACATTCAAACAGTTGGGTTATTGGGCCTGCCCTAACATTTTCACAAACAAACAGTAACAGAAACACATGCAGCCCAGTCAACAGATAGCCCAACAAGTCGTGGCCCAATAGCACGTAGGCAGTCCAGTCGAGACAAGGGTGGTCTCGACTCGAGAAGACACGGTCTCGAGTCGCAACCGGGAGATCTCGAAGAATCACGTTTTGGTCTCGAGTGTGCTGCTTGCGAGTCGCAATCTCAGGAGTCTCGAGCCCAGTCTCGAGTCGAGCTCATGTCGTCTCAAGTCGAGACTTAGTCGGTCTCGAGTCCCTGAAGCCCGTCTCGGTTCATCATGCTTTGGTCTCGAGTCGCAATCAAGGGTTCCGACTCGCAACCATGATTACGTGCACAGAAATCCTTCTAGAACCTGTCCAATGTACTAACCAATAGAATGCTGTAATCGTGATTTGGTGTACTATCCAATAGAAATTCACAAACATGTTTTGTTATCTCATTTACTAAATATTCAGATCAAACAAAGCCTATTCAAATATTTTCATGATCTTCAAGTAGTTCATCATGCATATTCAAATATTCAAACAAATCAACTAACATTTAATCCTTGGTTCTTAACACAACTTCATAACATGAGATAAGACAATCATTAAGCACCATATTTGCCCTATTTTATCATTATAAATCGGATGGTAATAATCATCAAACATTGATTTATACACATACATGTTCATTCTTCACAACCAAGCAATTATGAGTAAAATAACTAAGATAGATCACTATAACACTTAACATAATCCGAATGGTTCTAACCCTCTTTTTACCAAACCGTTCACATATAAAACATGAAGGAGCATGGTTAATCAAGCAAAACATGTTACTCATATCATCAAACAAGCATCTTTTCATAACCATCACACACAACAACAATCTTTAAATATTCAACCAAAAGAGATACTAACCGGCTAGACTTAAGGTGTGAGAATATGATGAATAAGCTTCCGAGAGAGAATATTGAGCTAGAAATCCGATAGCCTTGATGTTACGGTTGGATCCGAGAGAGGGAAGAGGGTGATGTTGGAGGGTGATGTTGTTAGGGTTTAGAAAGAGTGTAGTGAGGGTGAAATGAGGGAGAGTGTAAAGGAGAGTGTGTGGGGGTTTTGGGTTTTTATACCCGTTTCAAGGCCGGTACACCCCTAGTGGGTTTGGTTCCGAGTGGTATGGCCCAACCGGCCCAAATGTTCATTGTTCACTCGAGACCGGGAGTGGTCTCGAGTCGGATCATCCTTGAGGTCTCGGCTCACTTGTAACACACACATATATATATATAATATACATACATACAACATGTAATAACAGATAATTCATAGTTTTCATTTAGTAATATACGTACACGCAATGTTACACCAAGAAAGTTGCTCGGGAAACCCGAAGTGTCACATTATCCCCAAGTTTTAAGAACTTTCGTCCCGAAAGTTAAGGCAGCCACTGACAAGCTAGTATAAGTGAGAATGTTTCAACGGGGTGTCACATAATAACAAGGGAAGAAAAGTAAGTTGTATCCCTCATAAGGGGATAGTGTTGTTTTTAGTTCCGTTTCCCAAACCACCGGGAACGCATGCTTTAGGTTGTGAACTCACCTTGGGTTGCTCGGTAGATTAATTACCCGGGTCAATCACGTTGGTCACCACGTCCTAGCATGGTTACCAAATATAGGTCAAGTTGGGGTACAAGTAATCACGTATAGCAAACACGTATAGACACACTTAGTATGCATACATTCAAACAGTTGGGTTATTGGGCCTGCCCTAACATTTTCACAAACAAACAGTAACAGAAACACATGCAGCCCAGTCAACAGATAGCCCAACAAGTCGTGGCCCAATAGCACGTAGGCAGTCCAGTCGAGACAAGGGTGGTCTCGACTCGAGAATACACGGTCTCGAGTCGCAACCGGGAGATCTCGAAGAATCACGTTTTGGTCTCGAGTGTGCTGCTTGCGAGTCGCAATCTCAGGAGTCTCGAGCCCAGTCTCGAGTCGAGATCATGTCGTCTCAAGTCGAGACTTAGTCGGTCTCGAGTCCCTGAAGCCCGTCTCGGTTCATCATGCTTTGGTCTCGAGTCGCAACCAAGGGTTCCGACTCGCAACCATGATTACGTGCACAGAAATCCTTCTAGAACCTGTCCAATGTACTAACCAATAGAATGCTGTAATCGTGATTTGGTGTACTATCCAATAGAAATTCACAAACATGTTTTGTTGTCTCATTTACTAAATATTCAGATCAAACAAAGCCTATTCAAATATTTTCATGATCTTCAAGTAGTTCATCATGCATATTCAAATATTCAAACAAATCAACTAACATTTAATCCTTGGTTCTTAACACAACTTCATAACATGAGATAAGACAATCATTAAGCACCATATTTGCCCTATTTTATCATTATAAATCGGATGGTAATAATCATCAAACATTGATTTATACACACACATGTTCATTCTTCACAACCAAGCAATTATGAGCAAAATAGCTAAGATAGATCACTATAACACTTAACATAATCCGAATGGTTCTAACCCTCTTTTTACCAAACCGTTCACATATAAAACATGAAGGAGCATGGTTAATCAAGCAAAACATGTTACTCATATCATCAAACAAGCATCTTTTCATAACCATCACACACAACAACAATCTTTAAATATTCAACCAAAAGAGATACTAACCGGCTAGACTTAAGGTGTGAGAATATGATGAATAAGCTTCCGAGAGAGAATATTGAGCTAGAAATCCGAGAGCCTTGATGTTACGGTTGGATCCGAGAGAGGGAAGAGGGTGATGTTGGAGGGTGATGTTGTTAGGGTTTAGAAAGAGTGTAGTGAGGGTGAAATGAGGGAGAGTGTAAAGGAGAGTGTGTGGGGGTTTTGGGTTTTTATACCCGTTTCAAGGCTGGTACACCCCTAGTGGGTTTGGTTCCGAGTGGTATGGCCCAACCGGCCCAAATGTTCATTGTTCACTCGAGACCGGGAGTGGTCTCGAGTCGGATCATCCTTGGGGTCTCGGCTCACTTGTAACACACACACATATATATATAATATACATACATACAACACGTAATAACAGATAATTCATAGTTTTCATTTAATAATATACGTACACGCAATGTTACACCAAGAAAGTTGCTAGGGAAACCCGAAGTGTCACATTATCCCCAAGTTTTAAGAACTTTCGTCCCGAAAGTTAAGGCAGCCACTGACAAGCTAGTATAAGTGAGAATGTTTCAACGGGGTGTCACATCATCCCCCCGTTAGTTTGGAATTTCGTCCCGAAATTCGGTTGTAGCTTCAGTGCTGGGGTTTTCGTTTGGGAACAACTGGGGATACTTGTGCTTCATCTGGTCTTCCCGCTCCCAGGTAAACTCTGGGCCACGTCGCGAGTTCCAACGGACTCGTACAAGGGGTATCTGGCTACGTTTGAGGGTTTTGATCTCTCGATCCGTGATCTCAATCGGTTCCTCAGTAAAGTGTAGCTGTTCGTCAATAGTGAGTTCCTTGAAAGGAATTACAAACGTTTCGTCTGACAAGCACTTCTTCAGATTAGATACGTGAAAGACGTTGTGCACCGCACTCAGTTCTTCCGGTAGGTTCAATCTATAAGCCACCTTACCGATTTTCTCGGTAATTTCGAATGGTCCAATATATCGCGGATTAAGCTTGCCCCGTTTACCAAAGCGTACCACACCCTTCCAGGGTGAGACTTTAAGTAGAACCCGGTCACCGACCTGGAATTCTAGTGGTTTCCTACGCTTATCAGCGTAACTCTTCTGACGGTCACGAGCTGCCGCCATGCGTTGTCTAATCTGGGCAATCTTTTCCGTTGTATCTACCACCATCTCTGGGCCCGTGATTTGACTATCACCGATTTCCGCCCAGCAGAGAGGTGATCGGCATTTACGACTGTACAATGCCTCAAAAGGTGCTGCCTGAATGCTAGTGTGGTAGCTGTTATTGTAGGAGAATTCCACTAGCGGTAGATGCTTCTCCCAATTCTTGCCAAAATCGATCACACATGCTCTAAGCATGTCTTCTAGGGTTTGGATGGTGCGTTCGGACTGTCCATCCGTTTGCGGGTGATAAGCGATGCTCATGTCCAAACGTGAGCCAAAGGATTTGTGCATAGCTTGCCACCATTCCGAAGTAAAACGAGCGTCTCGGTCGGAAATAATTGAGGTTGGCACCCCGTGCCTCGAAACTACTTCCTTTAAGTAAACTTCCGCCAAGGTAGAAAACTTGTCTGTCTCCTTAATAGCCAAAAAGTGTGCGGACTTGGTCAATCGATATACTATTACCCAAATAGTGTCATTTCCGCGTTGAGACCTAGGTAGCCCTGTAACAAAATCCATGGAAATTTGCTCCCATTTCCATTTTAGGATTTCTGGTTGTTGGAGTAGGCCTGCTGGCTTTTGGTACTCTGTCTTGACTCTTGCGCAAGTCAAACATTTGCTAACATATGTTGCTATGTGGGCCTTCATGCCAGGCCACCAGTATGTAGTCCTCAAGTCGTGGTACATCTTATCCGAGCCAGGATTTACTGAGTAGCGGGACTTGTGGGCTTCGTCCATCACGAGTTCACGTAAATCTCCATAGAGTGGAACCCAAATGCGCCCTGTTACATAGTAAGCGCTATCTTCCTTCTGTTCTAGTCGCTGTCTCGATCCTCGCAGGGACTCAGCCTTGATGTTTTCCGGTTTCAATGCCTCAACCTGGGCATTTCGGATCTTAGTCGGGAGGTTAGACTGGATGGTAAGTTGCAATGCTCGCACGCGCTTTGGTATAGTGTCCTTTCGGCTGAGGGCGTCTGCCACGACATTGGCCTTGCCCGGATGGTACTTGATGGCGCACTCGTAATCATTTAAGAGTTCGACCCATCGACGCTGTCGCATGTTCAATTCCTTTTGCCTAAAGATATGCTCGAGACTCCTGTGATCGGTGTAAATAGTGCACTTGGTACCGTACAGGTAATGTCTCCATATCTTAAGAGCAAAGATCACTGCTCCCAGTTCCAAGTCGTGCGTAGTGTAGTTTCTTTCGTGCGTCTTAAGTTGTCGAGAAGCGTAAGCAATAACCTTCTCGCGTTGCATCAACACGCAACCGAGCCCATGGATAGACGCATCGCAGTAAACCACAAAGTCGTCAGTGCCTTCAGGCAACGAGAGAATAGGAGCACTACAGAGGTTATCCTTTAGCCTCCGAAAGTCCGACTCCTGAGCTTCATTCCACTTGTAAGCAATGCCTTTCTGAGTGAGAGTCGTGAGGGGTTGAGCAATCTTTGAGAATCCCTTGATGAATCTGCGGTAGTATCCTGCCAATCCCAAGAATTGGCGAACTTCGGTTGGAGTCTTGGGCGTAGGCCAATTCTTTATCGAGTCGATCTTAGCGGGGTCGACGTGAATCCCGTCCTTATTGACCACGTGCCCAAGGAAATGGACCTCTCGAAGCCAGAAGTCACACTTCGAGAATTTGGCGTACAATTGCTCATTGCGTAAGAGTTCGAGGATAAGACGTAGGTGTCGTTCATGCTCTTCTTGACTTTTCGAGTAGATCAGGATGTCGTCGATAAACACAATCACGAATTTGTCGAGGTAAGGCTTGCACACTCGGTTCATGAGATCCATGAAAACCGCCGGCGCGTTAGTCATTCCAAAAGGCATGACGAGGAACTCGTAATGGCCGTAACGAGTCCTGAACGCAGTCTTAGAGATATCTTCATTACGAACTCTCAACTGATGATAGCCTGATCGCAGGTCAATCTTAGAATAGTAGCTCGATCCTTGCAACTGACCGAACAGGTCGTCGATGCGCGGGAGAGGGTAACGATTCTTGATGGTAACCTTGTTTAGCTCACGATAGTCGATGCACATTCGGAATGTGCCATCCTTCTTCTTAACAAAGAGTACTGGTGCTCCCCAGGGTGATGAACTAGGACGGATAAATCCTTTATCCAATAGTTCCTGTAATTGCGTAGAGAGTTCCTTCAGTTCTGCAGGGGCTAGACGATAAGGCGCACGAGCTATAGGTGCTGCTCCGGGAGCTAGCTCGATTTCGAATTCGACCTGACGATGGGGAGGGAGTCCAGGTAGTTCCTCAGGAAATACCTCGGGGTAGTCACGTACTACAGGAAAATCTTCAATCCTCTTTTCCTTTTCGTGGGTGTCGGTGACAAGTGCTAAGATAGCGGCGTGCCCTCTTTGTAAACACTTCTGGGCTTTTAGAAGCGAGATAATGCCGGTGACTTCTCCGCCTTTGTTACCTTGAACGATGAGGGGTTTGCCAGAACGGCGAGGAATACGAACCGCTTTCTCTTGACAGAGGATCTCAGCGCGATGTTTGGATAACCAATCCATGCCGATGACGACGTCGAAGCTTCCAAGTTTGACAGGGAAAAGGTCGATACTAAACGTTTGACCAGACAGTTCTAGTTTGCAGTCGTGGATCACGTGCGAGGCCTCGATATTCCTACCATTGGCTATCTCGACGACGTGCTTAGAGCTCAATAATGCAGGCGGGTGCTTAAGTTTCTTACTAATACGAAGGGATACATAACTAGCATCGGCTCCGGAATCAAATAACACAGAAACATAACGATCATCAAGTAGGAACTTACCCGCCACGACGTTGGGGTCGTTCCTTGCTTCTCCAGCTCCAATCACAAAAGCTCTTCCTCTTGCACCATTCCCAGCATTATTGTTTTGTTCATTGTTCCCAGCTCCCTGGTTGTTGTTGCGATTCTGATTCAGTTCAGGGCAATCCTTTCGCATGTGCCCTGTTGCCCCACATTTAAAACATCCGCGGTTGTTTCCCTGCTGCTGTTGCTGTTGGGGTTGTTGCTGATTCTGCCTTGCTGGGAACTGACTCCTACAATCCTTGGCTTCATGCCCCATCTTGTTGCATCGCTGGCACTGACCTTTGTTACATGCCCCATTGTGGTGCCTGTTACACTTGTTGCACCTAGGGTAGCTTCCCCGGTAGCCACCCTGTTGCTGAGGGCCTTTGTTGTTCTCAGTTTTCCTTTGCTGAGCTGGGGCCTGAGTAGAGTTAGCCTCCTTGCCCTGATTTCCATCCCACTTTCGTTTGCCATCACTAGAAGTTCCTTCCGCAACACTGATCCTTTTGGGCAACCTGCCCTCTTCCACAGCCTGGTTGGTGAGTTTGTGGGCAAGACGAACCACAGGCTGTATGGTAGTGAGGTTGGCCGAGGTCACATGGCTCCTGATTTCTGGGACCAAGCCCTTGATGTACAATTCGATCCTTCGATACATGGGTCGGGACATGTTTGGGCAAAGTGCAGCATAGTCGTTGGACAGCTTGGTGTAGGTCTCAATCTCTGACCCAACCATCTTGAGACCATAGTACTCGTCCTCGAGTTTGTGGATGTCATCCCTGTGACAATACTCTTCCTTGATCATATCCTTGAAATCTTCCCATGCAGTAGCATTAGCAGTCTCCAAACCAAGCATTTGAATTTGCGCTTTCCACCACGAAAGCGCGCTTCCCTCAAGGGTACCAGTAGCAAACTTTACCCAATTAGCTGGGGGACATTCGCAGACAGCAAAGACAGCTTCCACCTTCTCGATCCAGTGCAGTAGCCCTATGGCACCCTCAGTGCCATTGAAAGGAAGAGGTTTGCAATCCATGAAGGTCTTGAAAGTACAAACACGTGGTTGCACAGGCGCATGCTGACCTGTTGTGAGAGTGGTACGAATGGGTTTAGAGGTGGAAAGACGATGCGACGGTAGGATCTAAACATCCTAAAACAACGAGCTTACCTCCAGGGTGAGCTGCGAAAGCTGCAGCCACCGTGTTGATCAGGTTAGTGAACTGAGCCTGAGTCATGTTGACGTTTCCTCGTCCGCGTCCACTCATTGTCTTCATAGCCAGAAAACATAGTATGAGTGTGATGTCGTAATATAGCGAGAATGAGATAGAAGAGGGGAGACGTATCTATCTAATCAGGCAAACTAGTACGTATAGTAGAACAGTAAGCATAAGACAAACAAGCAAGTAAACATGGGTCCGAGCTATGTGGTCAGATAAGTCGAGTCTTGCACTTGGAGTGTAGTGTCGTCACGAGTCACGGGTTATAGTCTGGTTTTTCTCAAAAAGAATTTTCCCCTTTTTAAAACCAAGTTCACTATAACCAATGGCTCTGATACCAATCTGTCACACCCCCAAATTCCACCTGCGGAGTACCATCCGCTTGAGGGCGTGACTGACCAGGATCCAGCCACCAATTATACTGAATAATTGAGTTAATAACCATAGTATTACTTACTAACCATACGATTAGCAAATATCATGTTCAGAGCTTAAAGTTTTAAGTTCAAATAGTAGTAAGTAGCGGAAGCATAAGTAAAACAGTTTTAAAACAAGGTTCATAGTTCATGTTTATTTAACACCCAACACAGGGGTGGACGAACACTACACATCCCCAAGCAGCAAGCTCCTCAGTCACTGGTTACCTGCAAAGCATGCAGTAAGGTGTCAACAATAATGTTGAGCGAGTTCACTAGATGTCCAGTTTTAATTACCAAAAACTTGTTTTACCAGTTAATTTACTCGTTTATACATGCCATGGGGAGCTACCCCAAAAGTTAGCGACTAAACTGTTTTTCCAATACCGAACACTAGGTAACCGTTTGCGTTTCCGCAGGATGCCCCGATGTTAATGTTCTATCATCATTGACGGATGCCTGAGTACATTAGTTCACGACCGATCCCATACCATGGCACGGTGTGAGGTTGGTGAGACCTAAATAGCGCTATCAACTAATAACCCGTTCGCCTGGCCCCGGCGACTAATCGGTATTATGTAGTAGGGACTTGAGTGATAGAGTTTCGTTTAGTGCCATTGTTGCCATCCGTATAAACAGTAATTAACTAAAGGTTCCCAATAACAAGGGAAGAAAAGTAAGTTGTATCCCTCATAATGGGATAGTGTTGTTTTTAGTTCCGTTTCCCAAACCACCGGGAACGCATGCTTTAGGTTGTGAACTCACCTTGGGTTGCTCGGTAGATTAATTACCCTGGTCAATCACGTTGGTCACCACGTCCTAGCATGGTTACCAAATATAGGTCAAGTTGGGGTACAAGTAATCACGTATAGCAAACACGTATAGACACACTTAGCATGCATACATTCAAACAGTTGGGTTATTGGGCCTGCCCTAACATTTTCACAAACAAACAGTAACAGAAACACATGCAGCCCAGTCAACAGATAGCCCAACAAGTCGTGGCCCAATAGCACGTAGGCAGTCCAGTCGAGACAAGGGTGGTCTCGACTCGAGAATACACGGTCTCGAGTCGCAACCGGGAGATCTCGAAGAATCACGTTTTGGTCTCGAGTGTGCTGCTTGCGAGTCGCAATCTCAGGAGTCTCGAGCCCAGTCTCGAGTCGAGATCATGTCGTCTCAAGTCGAGACTTAGTCGGTCTCGAGTCCCTGAAGCCCGTCTCGGTTCATCATGCTTTGGTCTCGAGTCGCAACCAAGGGTTCCGACTCGCAACCATGATTACGTGCACAGAAATCCTTCTAGAACCTGTCCAATGTACTAACCAATAGAATGCTGTAATCGTGATTTGGTGTACTATCCAATAGAAATTCACAAACATGTTTTGTTGTCTCATTTACTAAATATTCAGATCAAACAAAGCCTATTCAAATATTTTCATGATCTTCAAGTAGTTCATCATGCATATTCAAATATTCAAACAAATCAACTAACATTTAATCCTTGGTTCTTAACACAACTTCATAACATGAGATAAGACAATCATTAAGCACCATATTTGCCCTATTTTATCATTATAAATCGGATGGTAATAATCATCAAACATTGATTTATACACACACATGTTCATTCTTCACAACCAAGCAATTATGAGCAAAATAGCTAAGATAGATCACTATAACACTTAACATAATCCGAATGGTTCTAACCCTCTTTTTACCAAACCGTTCACATATAAAACATGAAGGAGCATGGTTAATCAAGCAAAACATGTTACTCATATCATCAAACAAGCATCTTTTCATAACCATCACACACAACAACAATCTTTAAATATTCAACCAAAAGAGATACTAACCGGCTAGACTTAAGGTGTGAGAATATGATGAATAAGCTTCCGAGAGAGAATATTGAGCTAGAAATCCGAGAGCCTTGATGTTACGGTTGGATCCGAGAGAGGGAAGAGGGTGATGTTGGAGGGTGATGTTGTTAGGGTTTAGAAAGAGTGTAGTGAGGGTGAAATGAGGGAGAGTGTAAAGGAGAGTGTGTGGGGGTTTTGGGTTTTTATACCCGTTTCAAGGCCGGTACACCCCTAGTGGGTTTGGTTCCGAGTGGTATGGCCCAACCGGCCCAAATGTTCATTGTTCACTCGAGACCGGGAGTGGTCTCGAGTCGGATCATCCTTGGGGTCTCGGCTCACTTGTAACACACACACATATATATAATATACATACATACAACACGTAATAACAGATAATTCATAGTTTTCATTTAATAATATACGTACACGCAATGTTACACCAAGAAAGTTGCTCGGGAAACCCGAAGTGTCACATTACGTGTCCCTTACGGACCGTAAGGGATAAGTCTTACGGTCCGTAAGCCTGTCAAATTTCGTGTATAAATAGCAGGCATCGGCATTTGCAGTCTGCTGTTCATTCGACGATTAAATTCCGATTATACACCGAGTTATCGTCCAAATACTCTAAAAAGACACACGTGAATCACTAATTAGTATAGCAGGGTGCTGCTACGATACAGGGTATTAACTCGATCGCTATTACGATTCATTTTCCGACCGATCAATATATCCAATGGATGTTTAAGTGCCACCCACATTAGGGTTATACTTTGTCGTTCGTCGTTAAATCGATGGATGTTTAAGTATCGCACTTTGTCGTTCGTTGTGAGAATTTGATCTCGTGAGTTATCGTAATTGTTGTATTAAGTTACCTACCTAGTTCGTGTGCACTAGGTTACAAGGCTAAATCAATAGGCTAAGCTCTGCCTGTATAAATCTGCAATATATCAAGGCTTATCTGTAGACTAAACTTTGGCCGTATGAATCTGCATGATTATAATGTGAGTCATTCTCTTTTCTCACAGTTTGTGAGTCATTCTCTTTTTATCAAATGTTTTACAATACTCCAAATTATTTTCAGAATTATAGATTACAGTGATTAAGTTTATGTAATCACCAAATTACAGCCAGTATGTGGGGTATTGTGCACATTACTACTGTTTTAATCACATTAGGTGGGCGAACCTAAAATTAAGTGATATACGTCATTCATTGGGGCAGCCAATGGTGATATGACCACAGTCACAGATCCGGTCGAGTGACAAATACTGTGGGTAGTTGGTAGATATCAGAAACATATGTAAAAACTCTTAATACTGTAAATTATAACAAACGAGTCGTTTTAGTAAACTGAATGATTCACTCAGTATTTCCCGCTGACAAAACCTTTTTAAAACGCGTTTCAGGTAATTACAGTAGATTGGAGTAAGGATTGGATCCGGCACTAAAAAGACTTCAAGAAGTGGCTTATTTTATTAATTAAATCAAATTAAAGAATATTGTTTTTATTAAAAGCTACCTTTGTAAAAATGGAATTTATTCCATCTATTTAAATAAAATCCGGTGTTTCTAAACTCTGATATTTTTCCTAACTCACGGTCCTGATGAAATTTCCGCTGCAATGTTTTTCAAAAATAATCACCGGTACCACTGGACTGCTCGCGGCACCCGATTCCGGCCAGGATGGGGTCGGGGGTCGTGACAGTAAAGGTGGTATCAGAGCTAAGCCACTGCTTTAAGCCAATAAGTGTTGTGATAATAATACTTAAGCTTAAAATAAAAGAGTTAGGAGATTGCTATTAACTGGTAGCACATCTGATAGCATTTAGACTCGAACATAAGATGCCTTAGTATAAGCTAAGCTACTTGTTTACGCAATTAGGTGTTATAATAATACCTAAGTTTAAAACGGAAAATTAGAAACTTGATATTATCTGATAGCACTCCGGATGATATTTAGACTTGAACTTAAGAATTTTGCCTTAAATAAACTTTAAGGTAAATTACTTATATAAGTACAATGTAATGGATATTGGTATTCCATAAAAATGACGATTAGCAGGCAATAGCACATAATTGCTTCTTGCTTATTGATATTATTTGGTCGAGAATAAGATATGTTAAGGAAATACAAATTTCCTTAATTCTGGATAAAAGCCCTAATAAAAGAGGCACTTTTAAAAAAAAAAATCTTGAAAAGATACTATTTATGGGAAATAGAAATTTTTCTCCGGCAAAACTGGGTATAGAGTAGCAGACTCTCCAGCTTGTCCGGATATACTGAGTTTACCTCTCCGGTGCGAACCGGATAAGACGGGGTACATAATATGTCAAACAAGTGACAAGATTTCCCTAAATAATATCATGACCAGATATCTGACTTGTTTTTGGAAATAAAAATCTGCTAAATACATTGACCTTATAGAGGGTATGTATATTACAGCATGTGGAATATATAATTATATAGATATGTATATCTATAAGGAATTCCAAAAGTCGATTAGGAATAAAACACATGCAACCGTGTCTAGATTTCTTTATCAGGAATTTCTTTCCGATATCAAACATTATTTCGTTTGATCATTTGTCTCGTAACTCGAGCGACAATAATGATAAATGGAAACCCATTAGGTTGAGACACCATCAAAAATATAAGAATTACTAATGCGTTACCATAAATTATTAACGCCATAATTATGAACGCAAATAAGAAGCATGTAAAATTTTGTTGGCGCACAAGAAAACACATGAAACTTAAATTATATGTCCACAGACGTTGAAGTTTAGCACACACGACTTTCCAAGGCAAGACTTTCGGAAAATATAAATTGGGCACAATAACACCAATACTAATTCCGTCAGTAGAAAAACTACGAATCAATAAGAAGCACTTTGTCATATGATTCTACAACCAACATAAATCTCGCTGAGGTACGTTGTAACAAGATTTCACAATTATCGGTGCACAGTATAACCAGAGTCATAATTATCATCACTACAAAAGGAGTCATATACCTTTGCAAATTCCCTATTTTATTTTATTCAATATTCCCTGGTAATGTCACTTAACGACAATTATCACACGAAATTCCAGATAAAGTTTTTATATTTCTTTTCGTTGAAATTCTGACTTCTACATATAATAAGTTGACTTTCGCAATTCTACTTCCTCTAATAGTCATCATATCATGAGGATTTCTTTCATAGCAGCAAAAATTGATCTATTTCAATTCTTGGTAAATCCACACGTTACGCATGCTCTGTTTGTTGCGAGTATGATTCGCTTGCTTTATAAAGACCACTGGAGGGCTTCATTCCAATTTATCCAAACTCAAATATTATTTCGCTTTTTGCACTATAAATTGCATTATTGTAAAACATTGACTCTTTGATATCGAATTAATGAATTTTGTTAAACCATTAAGGTAAGGAATTTATATTTTAAAAAATTATATTGAGACATACTTTCATTTAAATTTATATATTATTAATAATTTTATTATTAGTAATAAATAACAGAAGTGTTAGTATTATTTTTAAATACTAGAGTTATTATCAGGGGCATGTATTGAATAGCCCAGCCTTAGTTAGGCATGGACTGACCACCTATGCTTAAACAAGGCAGCACTAACCAATATCCGCCATGATAATGACTAGTTAATTAAGTCATCATACTTATGTAGTAAATCTTAATTATATATATATAAATATTTTACTTTGTACTAAAAAGAGAAAACATATTTTCATAAAACAATAACAAGAATTTGAGGGACGAAAAAAATTATATAAAATTCTGTATCACATGTTTTGTACTATGTACCATAACACTCTGGCAAGAAAATAACCATATAAGAATAATATGGTAGTCATCAACTACGTTGGGTTAGGGGAACATTGTAATATATAAGAATAGTCTCCGTTTTCACTTATTTACAACATTTGTAAAAACATTCACAACGTTTTATGGTTTCAAAATGAAAATAAGTAATCGATCCATTAAGTGTTAAATATTTTCAAAATATTTTACAAATACTTTTGTACAATAAATATTTTTACACTTTTATTTACCACTTTCATTTAACGTTATAAATAATAGTGATTCTTTTACAAAATCATAAATATTTTGTAAATGTAATAACTTCATTACAGTATTTTGTAACCTATATTACTTAGTTATTTTACATAGTATAGTAAAAATACTAAAATAATATTTATTTGAAAGTGGTAACCATTTACATATAATGTGGAACAAATAATATATATTACATCTGCTTTACAGAAATAATATAATGGTTAGTCATGCCAAAACAACTTAGAACTCTAAACAGTAACAACTTTATTGTCTTTTGGTGTATCTTTACGATTCACTCGTCTTAACACATTGATTTTCTCATATCATAATTTAATATTTGACAAATCATTTTTCATACTATTATTTCATTTGGAATCCGTCAATTCTAAGTCTTCCTCAGTTGCCAATCCAAATAAGCTTTCTTTTGACAAAGAATTAGCTCTAAAAGTCCTTCACATTCATTTTAAAATATCTTTTGATCATATATCTTTTAGTTTGAACCTAGTCATTTTGAAAATTATATCATTTCATCTCATTCGTTTGTCATCGATTTCTCGAACTAATTTAGTTGAACCATTGAATCATCCTTATTATACAACTCGTATTCACAAACTTTGATACTTTAAATTATGTGTCATTAATATTAAATATTGTTTTTATTGACTAAAATATGACATAAGTCTAAAAGAAATATCGTAACCCAAATCTCGAGGACGAGATTTAAAACAAGGTGGGGAGGATGTAACATTCCTATTTTTATATAAGAATAATAAGTTTGATTAAATTTATTAACCACTAGTAACTAGTAACTAGTTTATTTTTAATATAAATATTCAACCCAAATAGTTTTAAACACTATTTTATATATAGTGGTTGAAATATTTTATTGGCTTGTATATGGTTGACCTTTCTAATAAAATAAAAGTATATAAAAATTTATATTATTAGATAGGTAGTCTACGGGTAAGTTGACTATTAGAAATATAAAGTTCCTAGACAGGCCTAGGAACCATATAAAGATTAAATTATAAAAATATATTGTATTTTGAACCTACTCAGTTCTTAATAAAACTTAGACCCAAAGGTAGACAAAAATATTCTGGTTCTAATGACATATTTATTATCGTACAAAACGTTATATTTTAGAAGTTATACGCACCAAATAAGTGAAACAGTTAAATTAATTATAATATATAATATATAAAATAATAATAAAACAAAAACTTTGAAAGTTGAATTCAAATATATACGTATGAAAAAAATAAAATAATAAATAAACTTTACATTTTGAATTTGTGAGTACACATAATCAGATAAGAACTAAATATAAATAATAAAATATTTGCATGAAGTAGGTATGTGTAATTTTGAAAGAACAATTAGAATAGATAGATATGATACGTGTCTTTCATATCTAAAATCAAAATAATGACAAGGCATAAAGCCTTTGATATAAATAGCCTACCAAACTTCATATCTTGCATTCTTTTTCCTTATTCCCTGTGTCGCCAAACTACCCTTTCAAAACTTCTATTTTTTTTTTATAAAATAAAGCCCTGCTAGTTTTAAGTGTTTTAACCCCCGATCACCGCTACCCTTTCCGATTGATCTGAACCCTATAACGCATGTCAAAGCTCTGCCCGACTAAGTTCGTCTAGGTTCTGTCTCGAGACATCGGGATAAGGTTGAATTAGGGGTACTATACTTACCACGAGTGCATTATATATTTTTATATAGCTCAGAAGTTATACCCAAAATTTATACCAGGAGGTTTTCTAGTTGAACCCTCAAGTTACAAAGTGGGTCTATTCTCTTTTCTCACCGTTTTATTTCCTTTTTGTGATTTACCCCAAAACTATTATTTATTATTTATTATTTCTATTTTGTAAACAACTTTCATCAAAAGTCATGCCTATTATTTTATTTACCCAATAGGGAACCATAGTTGAAACACCCAAGTAATCCTGCACAACTCCTAAAATTTTCATAGCAATCAGAATCAGGATCAGGGCCCCTAAAACTCAGGAGGGTATTCCCCACTTGACGATTATCCTTATAACTTGCTGTCTAAATTGAAATTATTCGTTCCATCGACTCAGCTAGCCTACTCCCACACGCGGCAAACCTATGGTCATTACGTGTCCCTTACGAACCGTAAGGGATAAGTCTTACGGTCCGTAAGCCTGTCAAATTTCGTGTATAAATAGCAGGCATCGGCACTTGCAGTCTGTTGTTCATTCGGCGATTAAATTCCGATTATACACCGAGTTATCGTCCAAAT
This sequence comes from Helianthus annuus, assembly GCF_002127325.2. Classification (NCBI taxonomy): domain Eukaryota; kingdom Viridiplantae; phylum Streptophyta; class Magnoliopsida; order Asterales; family Asteraceae; genus Helianthus; species Helianthus annuus. The sequence goes on along the minus strand of NC_035436.2, from coordinate 49,114,208 downwards.
ACTCTAAAAACACACACGCGAATCACTAATTAGTATAGCAGGGTGCTGCTACGATACAGGGTATTAACTCGATCGCTATTACGATTCATTTTCCGACCGATCAATATATCCAATGGATGTTTAAGTGCCACCCACATTAGGGTTATACTTTGTCGTTCGTCGTTAAATCGATGGATGTTTAAGTATCGCACTTTGTCGTTCGTTGTGAGAATTTGATCTCGTGAGTTATCGTAATTATTGTATTAAGTTACCTACCTAGTTCGTGTGCACTAGGTTACAAGGCTAAATCAATAGGCTAAGCTCTGCCTGTATAAATCTGCAATATATCAAGGCTTATCTGTAGACTAAACTTTGGCCGTATGAATCTGCATGATTATAATGTGAGTCATTCTCTTTTCTCACAGTTTGTGAGTCATTCTCTTTTTATCAAATGTTTTACAATACTCCAAATTATTTTCAGAATTATAGATTACAGTGATTAAGTTTATGTAATCACCAAATTACAGCCAGTATGTGGGGTATTGTGCACATTACTACTGTTTTAATCATATTAGGTGGGCGAACCTAAAATTAAGTGATATACGTCATTCATTGGGGCAGCCAATGGTGATATGACCACAGTCACAGATCCGGTCGAGTGACAAATACTGTGGGTAGTTGGTAGATATCGGAAACATATGTAAAAACTCTTAATACTGTAAATTATAACAAACGAGTCGTTTTAGTAAACTGAATGATTCACTCAGTATTTCCCGCTGACAAAACCTTTTTAAAACGCGTTTCAGGTAATTACAGTAGATTGAAGTAAGGATTGGATCCGGCACTAAAAAGACTTCAAGAAGTGGCTTATTTTATTAATTAAATCAAATTAAAGAATATTGTTTTTATTAAAAGCTACCTTTGTAAAAATGGAATTTATTCCATCTATTTAAATAAAATCCGGTGTTTCTAAACTCTGATATTTTTCCTAACTCACGGTCCTGATGAAATTTCCGCTGCAATGTTTTTCAAAAATAATCACCGGTACCACTGGACTGCTCGCGGCACCCGATTCCGGCCAGGATGGGGTCGGGGGTCGTGACACTATGGTAACCCATACCTAGACCTGGCAATTTAAACCCACCCACTTAAAAATGGGTTCAAATGGACTTTTAATTTAAGGCCACGGGTTGTTATGGGCTGTACATTATTTCCCAATGGGTCCAACTGGGTATGTTTATAAATTATAAAAGGAATTTAGTGGGTCAGGATGGGTTTGCTGAAACTTGCAGATGGGTCAGGATGGGTAATTAGTTAATTACCTAAAAAAAACAAACAGGTCTTCAAGTTCAAAACTCCAGCTTCATTTCAAACTTTAGTTATACTGTGCCTCATTCACATAATCGTTTGGACTCATCAATGATTCTTTTCAAACTCCATAATCGATTCATTTGTTCAGAAATCAGAACGCATCTTCGTATCCAAATAGGCTGATTGTTCAAAAATCATAACACGTATTCATCTCCAATTGTTCAGTTTCGTCTTCATCTCCAATGGTTTGCCTCGTCTTCGTATCTGATTGAAGTATTCCACAGCCCTAATTTCATCTCTAGAACATGGAAGTGGTAAGACTTATATGTCTGTGATTTGGAAATTGAATTTTTATGTTCATTAAAGATGTTAATAATGATAAGATTGGATCCTAGAATTCATGATAATCATTGTATAAACTTTCGATTTTGGTACTGAACTGAACAAATGAACACAAACTGTATCATGTTTGAATGCATGCATATCACCTGTTCGATAAAATGCATGTATGAAAATTATATGATTTTTTAAATGTAAACTTGGGTGAATTTGATTAACTGATGAAACATGTAGTGTTTTGTGTTCTTTTAATTGATTCATTATGTTCAAATTCGTTTATGTCGGGTTAATTAACACTAGTATTTTTCACCTAACCGTTAGTAACATTGCAATTTAGTTTGCAAAATGAGTTGATATGCACCTCTTATGCATGGTCAGCTAGACTCCTACACTACAGGTGGAGGCCGAACGAGTTTTTGGAACCAATGCCAGATTGGGCCCGGGGACTTCTGTGGGGAGGAGCTGCTGACATGGGCGCTGGACACGTTCAGCCGACATCCTACCATTGTCTACGCGGACAGTCACATCAGTTGCTGAGGCATACGTTTCGGGTTCACTCACACTAGTGGAGGACTTGGGCTGCTTGTTATATACAAGCTGCTTGGAAACGGTATAAAAGGCGCAAGTTGGTTAGTATGCTTAAGGCTAAAGAGAATTATAACAAAGTGAATCTTAGTGAGCAAAGCCGGAACAAAGCAAGGATTAGGGAGACTGGACTATCTTTGCATACAAAGACTGATAGAAGAGGTGTAACTAGTCTAGTTTCACTAGATTTAACTGGGTGTGATTTTCATGGTCGTATTCCTAGCTTCCGCAATCTGACTTCTCTTGAGTTGCTTCATGTCGGCGTGAATGATTTCATGAATTCTTCCTCAATATTTCAAGAGTTGTCAAGTAGTAATCTCATCTCGTTAGATATTGGAGGTTGTGGTATTTCAAGTTCAGTTCTAGATTCCCTTCAAAATTTAACAAATCTTATTAGCCTCAACTTGTCTGGAAATCAGCTCACTAAGAGAATACCTAAATCATTTAGATTTTTCTCATAATTTGCTTACAGGTGTTGTGACAGAAGCTCACTTTATCAAACTAGTGAGCGTAAGGTATCTATATGGATCATCTAACAAATTAATCTTATGGTTTCAAGTTGCAAACTGGATTCCCCCTTTCCAGTTGAGATCCTTGTATCTAAAATCTTGGAATTTTTAGGATATTTTAGATTTTTTTTATTTTTTTAGAATTTTTTTGACTTTTTATAATTTTTTCCAAATTTTTGATTTTTTTATTTTTTAGGATTTTTACAAATTTTTGTATTTTTTATAATTTTTAGAATTTTTTTGATTTTTTAGAATATTTTTTATTTTTTTAGAATTTTTATATTTTTTTATTATTTTTCATCTCATCTTTACCCAAACCTATATTAACCTAAACCCATCCTAACCCAAACTTTATAATTTTTAGAATTGAGTTAATTGTCAAAATAGTCCCTAAGGTTTGGGCACGTTTGCCATTTTCGTCTAAAATGACATTTTTGTACCAAATTGCCCCTAACGTTTGTAACTTTTTGCCATTTTCATCCAAACCACTAACTTAGTTTAATTTTTCTGTTAAGTTGAGGATAATTGAATGAAACTGGCAAATATAAAACCACAGGGACGATTTTAGCAATTTACTCAAACCCTTTTTAATTTCTTTTATTTAATTATTTTTGTTACATATATAATAAAAAAGAATATACATGGAGTTTTTATAAAAAAAATTAATAGTTTTGTCACATAATTTTTATAAATTTTCATCCAAATCACTAACTTAGTTTATTTTTTCTGTTAAGGTGAATGATGTTTTAAATTTTATAAATTAACACAGAAATTAATCGACAGCTTCTTTATATAAATCAGTTTTATAAAGAGAAAACGTCATTGGTATGCAACACATAACAATCGATTACAACTTTTAGCACTTATCAGTTTTAGAGATAGAAAAAAATTGTAAAACGTTACATATTTTTTAAATGTGTTGAGCACCTAGGAAATATGTTGGTAGAAATAAAATATTTATTTAATTAAGATTATGAGAGTAACTAACTAATACTTATTCTGAGTGGCTTGAGTAAAGAAACTTTTGGTTCATAGGATTATAATTACAATTTGGTGGGTAATTTTAAGGTTTGGTAATGATACGTTGTTTGATGGGGGGGGGGATGGCTTCTGTTTTTCCTTAGGAGCGAATTTAAAATAGTAGAAGATGAATTACAAACTTGGTACATATGATAAAATTTTTTTATTTGACCTTTTTCAATAAGGTCACCAGCATTTTAGTTTTATAAAATTTAGAGGTTTAAGTAGATTTTATTTTTATAAAACTGATCTATACAAAAAATTAGAAATTAATTTCTGTCATAGTTTATAAACATCCTTCGCCTTAATAGAAAAATTAACTTAGTTAGTGGTTGAATGAAAATTTATAAAAATTATGTGACAAAGCTATTATTTTTTTCATATAAAAATTGCATGTATATTCTTTTTTATTATATACTAGTTTAAGTTCCCGTGTGTTACACGGGTTACTCAAAGTAATTTATATTATTTAAGAGTGTTTGTTGGTCTTAATAATATCATTTACAAAATGTCTTCCTTTGATCTGATCAGAGGCTTGTCACTTTAGCTTCACTCCATGTTTGCGTTGCCTATTAATTATGATACACCTAAAGGTTAGAATAATCATGCATATAAACATGTCTTAATAAAAAAATTAAACATCTATTGGAAATCCTTAGTCGGCGTTCGTAAGAATTTGCGTACAGCTAACCGACCCTCTTCAGTCTCATGTAACCTACTAACAAATATTTATTCTTAGCTAAGTTTTTGTTTAAAATTATTTATAGAAAAATAAATATTTTTATTCTTATCTAATGTTTTGTTTAAAATTATTACTATTTAATATGAGAGATAAATAGAAAAATAATTCTTATCTAATATTTTGTTTAAAATTATTATTATTTAATAGAGAGATAAATAAGAAAATAAGATGAGAAAACACCAGAAAATGACACGTGTCCAAAAAGTATTTTCATTTATTAGTATAAGAAGATGTAACAAAATTAATTAAATAAAAGAAATTTAAAAGAGTTTGAGTAAATTGCCAAAATCGTCCTTGTGGTTTTATATTTGCCAGTTTCATCCAAATATCCTCAACTTAACAGAAAAAATAAACTAAGTTAGTGGTTTGGATGAAAATGGCAAAAAGTTACAAACGTTGGGGGCAATTTGGTACAAAAGTGTCATTTTGGACGAAAATGGCAAACCTGCCCAAACCTCAGGGACGATTTTGGCAATTAACTCTTTAGAATTTTTTTGATTTTTTTAGAATTTATATATTTTTTTTTTATTTTTTTAATTATGTTTTCATCTCATCTTTACCCAAACCTATATTAACCTAAACCCATCCTAACCCAAACCCATCTTGACCCATTACCCATCCGACTTTTTTTTTAAATACCCATCCTGACCTATACCCATCATAACCCAAACCCATCTTGACCCATTACCCAAACCCATCCAACTTGCCCACTTTACCACCACTACCCATACACAAAACCCGAATCCGATAGGAAAACCCGATACCCGAAACATACAGGACAGGTATGGGGTCGGGTAATCGGGTATGGGATTTGTTTTAAAAATTTGGGACGGGTATGAGATTTGGTGTTATACCCGTTTACCCGACCCAATTATATATACTCGTTTACCCGATTTTATATACCCGTTAACATACTCCCTATAAATATGTATTTTTTTTATAAATTATAATATAATGTATTATATATTTAGTCCCCAAAAAAAAAAAGTAATTCCCGCCCATTTATACAGATATATTTACTTATCTTAGTTACCCAAATCCCAAGAAAAAAATCACTCCACTAAGGGCATGTTTGGCTAAGCTTATTAGAGGTAAAAAGGACTTTTGGGAAAAGGACTTTTGGGAAAAGGACTTTTTGAAAAGGAGTTTTAAAAAAAAGTGTTTGGATTAGCTTATTGATGTAAAATGACTAAAATGGGCATTCTTTTAGATATAAGGGGGTAAAGAAGGGTTATATTGGTAATTTCATTTTTGAAAAGTCACTTTTGGATCCAAAAGTCAGGAATTCTTGGCTTTTCAAAACCTTCAATTTCCTTCTTTGCTTTAAGCTATTTCAAAAAGGACTTATCCATTATCCAAACATAAAAATAGCTTATTGACTTATCAATAAGCTAATAAGCTAATAAGTCATTTTGAGAAGCCCATCCAAACATGCCCTAAATCGCCTTTTCATCTTCTCCAGCAAGCCACCAACTGAGGAAGGCACCAGCCACCAAGCGACGACGATCTGACTCCGTTTTCTTCTCCGAGCAACGAAGATCGGTAATCCATCTTCTTCTCTTTATTTGATAATCTGTACATTACTGTCTTCTTCACTGAATTAACATCCGACATTTGCAGTCGCTTTCTACTTGTATAGTTTTTCTTTTCTTTTCTTTATTTCTAGCACTTAGTTAGTGGAGTTCATATGCTTTTGTTATGCATTTTATTTCTAGAAGTTAGGAGCAGTTGCTGGAAATCTTGGCGTTGTATTTCTCTATTTCAGCATTGAAGCTTTTTTTTTTTGAAATGCAGAGAAGAATTATTAGTAAAAAGTGTTGTTTTTAACTTATACTTTGTGGGTTAAAACCTTATCCTATGCTAAATCAACCCGGGAGACTAAATGGTGATCTCAGGTCCTATATTCAATCTAAATGGTGTATCTATATCTTAGTTTAAATTTAACGTTGCCCTTTGAACTAGCTCAGTAAATTTGTATCTTAGGTTGTTTACACCCTCTATCAACCCTATAGGTTTGTTTGAGTGGTTAATCTACATGACTGCATCTCAAATAAACTGTGATATTTTGAGCTTTGGCCCGATTTCCTATGATTTTTATCACGTTCCAGCCTCTTGTATTGGTTTCAAACTCGGCATACATTGATTTTTACTCGTTGATATCCGATGGTTATGCCCGATACCCGAAACCCGATGGGTAATTACCCGTCCCATACCCGACGGGTTTTGGGCCCGGTATGGGACCAATTTTTGTAACCGGGTATGGGGTTGGGATTAGCTATACCCGCCCCATACCCGTCCCATTGCCATCCCATACCCATTCTAACCCATTACCTAAACCTTCCCAACCCACCCATTTTGTCACCCCTATTCGCATCTTAAACTTTCTCTCTCTTGGTTCCAGAATCCTCTGGTTCTTCTGTTCACTTCATATAGAGTTTTCACAAGGTTTGTTAGATTCTTGTTAGATCTTGTGTTAAGATCTTTGAAAATCTGACATTGTGAGTGTAGCAGATGATGATCTGCGTGTGAGAGTTATCTTGTTTGTTAAAGATCTGTATCTATCTGAGTGTTTGTATTCTAACAAGTTTTTAGTTGATCCATGTATTCCCTCCCTGCTTATATGTTTCTTTGTCATTTGAATTTGTTATGTTTCCTACTTAGTTTGTTAACATTTCTTGCAAGCATTATCTATCTTCTCTTTAATTGTCATATGAGCATTACACTTGATCAAAGTGTTCTTGGAGTCTAGCTTAATTTTTTTTTTTTTTATTATTGGTTAGAGAAAGCGGTCAGTGGTAAAATAATTTTATTTTGATTATAATAAACATTTACTATTATTTTATTTTATCGTCATTACAGGAAGGAATGAAGGATAAACCTAAGCTCACTGATAAAAAAATTGAGAAAAAACTCAAGTTCTATTCAATCAAGAAGGTTAGTTAACTTTTTTTTTTTTTTTTCAATTTACTTGTTTTATCATATAATTGTTAACAATAATACAAGTCATCTACTTGCTTATGATACAATTGTTTCTAGGAAAAATTACAAGTTTTGTCTTTTATCTTTATACTACTTTTCAGGAGGTGTCCTTTTTAAAGAATGTTGACAGGCGGTGTCCTTTACTAGGTATGTTGTTGCAAGTTTAGTCCTTTACACCCAACCCAGTTAAAAAACCCTGTTAATTGTTGGGTGTAAAGGACTAAACTTGCAACAAAATACCTAGTAAAGGACACCGCCTGTCAACATTCATTAAAAAGGACAGCGCCTGAAAAGTGGTATAAAGATAAAGGACAAAACTTGTAATTTTTCTATTTTTATGTTTTGTGTACACCAGAAGAAAAAGATTAGAACGAGACAAACGAAATTGAAAGCATACAATCTGTCTTCACTGGCGGAATGCCTACCCGACTTAGAGTCTTCTAAGCAAGAAACGCCAGCTGGCAGGGGAGAAACCTGTGCAGAAGAGACGTCTGTTAATTTGTTTTTTAGCGAGGTACCAGACCCTTGAATTTGTACAAGAAGCTGTTACTTATAATCAGTTGATCATTAATGCTTTTTTTTTTTATCTTTATGTGGATAGATTGTGAACTTAGCTGCTGCAAGAATCAACGGCATGGTTGAAAGACTAGAGTTGTCACAAGAAATAAGAGAGAGGGTATACTCTCTTTTTCAACAGATTCTGAGTCACCGAACAAGGTTGTTGTTCAACCGCCATATTGACCAGATTGTCTTATGTTGTTTCTATGGAATTGCAAAGGTTTGTTGCTGTTGTTACACATGTCACAAGTCAATTCTAACGTTGGGTTGTTGTAAATTAGACTTAAATGATACATTTTAGTCCCTGTGGTTTGGGCCATTTTACTAGTTTAGTCCAAAGGTTTGAAACATTGCCATTATAGTCCAAATAGTTTGAAACGTTGTCATTTTAGTCCATTGGATTAACTTCATCCCATTTTTCTGTTAATGAGAAGGGCAATTCGGTCATTTTATATGGCCGAATTGCCCTTCTAGTGAGCAGAATTCCATAAAAAATGACTGAATTGCCCTTCTAGTTAACAGAAAAAATGGATGAAGTTAACCCAGTGGACTAAAATAGCAACGTTTGAAACTATTTGGACTAAAATGGCAACGTTTCAAACCTTTGGACCAAACTGGCAAAATGGCCCAAACCACAGGGACTAAAATGGCATTTAACTCTGTAAATTATTACTAACTAATGTTATGGTTATAAACTGCAGGTTTCCCAACTGAGCTTAACTTTCAAAGAAATCATCCACGGCTACAGAAAACAGCCAAATTATGTATCTCAAGTTATTCGTCATGTGTATGTTGACGACGCGAGATCTTCTCTGTCCAATGTGGTAATGCCGCCTGTCTTAATCCAGTTCTTGGATGTTTTTATTACTTGACGATTTACATCTTTTGGCAACAGAAAACTGGGCAGAATCACGTTGATATAATCATGTTTTACAATGAAGTATTCCTTCCTGCTGTGAAGCCATTGTTGCTAGAGCTTGCAGAGGTTGCTCAAACCACCAATCAGGTTTCAGAAACAAACAATCATGACCAAGGTAATATTTTTGTACTGGTTATGATATTATTAATTTTAGACCTGGCAAACGGGTCGGGTCGGGTTGGGTCATGGGTCAAAACGGGTTCGGGTCAAAACAGATCAATTAAAAAAGGGTTGTTTGGTTCGGGTCGAAGCGGATTCGGGTCAGAACGAGTTTCGGGTCGGGTTGGGTTGGTTTTAAAAAAATGCTTTTTCCTACAAAAGAAAGATGTAACAATTAGGGGTATGACTTGGCAAAACCGTCGGGTCAAACGCCATATATAATAATCATATATATGGTCATATTGTATTTGTAACGTGTTGTTGATCGGGAATTTTTAGGTCCATGCTCTGGCTCACCTAAGGTATCTGTTTTCCCTGATATGTCCCCAAAGAAGGTATCTTTTGTGCACAATGTATACGTTTCTCCGTAAATATACTTGCATAACTTAAAGTTTTTATAAACATAATAACACAGTCATGTGCTCAGATGGATGCTCTAATTTCTCATGGATCTGAAAGCAGCTGTTATGCACAGTGTGTTGGGGATACTACCCATGAATACCAGAGCCCGTTAAAGGATCTCACAGCCATTGACAGTCGCTTGAACGGGTATGCAATCAACAATATGATCATTTTGTTTGTTAATATTAATTTTCTAACTTTTTTTTTAATTAGTAATTGTGCCATCGTATCTGGATCGTGTGGTGGTTCGTAGGCAGCTTGAACGTGGAGCTCAGGTTTGACGGTGGGGTTTCTTGTACATATTATGACGATTGATGCCTAACTATTAACTTAAGTAGAACAGTTTAATGGGTTTTTTTAATCTGATCATTTTTTTGGTTTTTAATGTTAATGATCAGGGTTACCCATTGTTTGGTATGTAACTGTCAACTATGAATGGTGTTAACTGTTAAGTAATTATGAATGATGGTTCTTGTTTTATGGTAATATCAGGATGTTTTATGTTTGTTGTTTGTTTTAATGTGGTAAAATAGTGGGTACGTAACAAATATTGTTAATGATGATTGAATGATGGTTCATGTTGATGTACATTGTGGCATCAAGATGATAGTGTAGGATAAATTAATGCATATAGTCTATGTAGCACGGGGACTCCATTTATGTGGCCGTACCCGTCTCGGGTACTTGTTGGGGACGGAAACACCATGGGTACTAGTCGGGGACGTTTACTAAACGTTTCCAATGTCGGGGACGTATCTGGTAAAAGTATCCATCTCATTTCCATTTATTTTTAGGGTTTTTACCCTTTCAAATTCCACAACCGGCCATTAAATAAATAGACCTATCATATTCGGCTTCTCTAATCTCTAAACTCTCGAGTCTCATCATCTCTAATTCTCTATCGATTGCCGATCCTCTCACTAGATGAACCGGAATTTGAAAATGATTTGATTATTGATAATTAATTACCTTTGGAAGATGTAGTGTTTTTGGAATTTGTTTAATGTATTTTTATTTTTTTATATTTTTTATTGCCGTACCCGTATCTTGAAATTTTGAGTTTTGCCGTTCCTCGTTCCCGTATCGTCCCCGTACCCCGATCCCGTACCCGTTCCAGTGCTACATAGCATATAGTATAGGACAGACTGAGTTTGATGTTAGTAAAAGGATTAATTGCACATGCATATAGGGAGTAGGGGTGTATATGGGCTCGGCCCGTTAGGCTCGAGCTCGGCTCGCGAGTAAAACCCAAAGCTTGAGCTCGGCTAGACTCGGCTCGAGCTATTTTTAGAACAACCTCTAAAGGCTCAAAGTTTGGCTTATGATTAGCTCTCGAGTCTTTGGACTTGTTTACACCCTTAATAGGGAGGATCATAAATTCATAATGTATAGTCAACTGCACATTAGTTGCAGAGTCAACTGCACTCTCTTTTGTATCAAATGCACATTACTTTCAGGATCAAGTTTTATTTTGATGTTATTAGGATGACAGTGCGGGATGTTTGATGTTGCTGTTAGGGTGAGAGGGGTGTACGCGGGGAGAGGGTGCGGGGAGTTGGGTTGCTGAGCGGGAACACTGCCACCGACCCCCTTACCTTCGGTGAAACCCAAAAATCTGGTGAGTGAATACCGATGCAAAAAAAAGGAACGTTGGGGTTGTTTTTGACCATTGGAGAAGCATAACGGCTATATGCCGTTCAAATTAAAAAAAAAATAATTTTTTTTATGTAAACAACACTTCATAATTCATTTTTCTTACGACTCCAAAACACTTCTCACTCTCAAACTATAAAATACTATTTTTGAATATGGCGGGTGAAATACCATTGTTTCTTCCACTTGACATTACTGACGGCGATAGCTCCTCAAGCGATAACAATTTAATATTTTTCAAAAATTTTATCAAAGAAGTCGAGCTAGAAGACACGGACACATCTAGTAAACAAAAGATTTATCCGTCGTGATCGGGAGAAAGACTACCAAACCCTTATGGCAGATTATTTTGTCGAGGAGCCGAAATACAATGATGATATTTTGCATTACCGGTTTCGTATGTCAAAAAATTGTTTTACAAATTGTGAGCGATATGAAAGCGAATAGTCCGTGGTTTGTAGAGGGCATTGATGGGAGGATGAAGAAGAGTAATAAGATGACAGTGCCTCTGTTGGTAATAGGATGACAGTTTATTTGAGAGTGGAAGATGTTTGATGTTTGTTTTTAGTAATTGGATGTTATTAGGTGACATGCAGGATCATAGGATGACACTTTGTTTAATGTCCCAAACTAACCTTAAAGAAGTTGCAAGATGATGAATATTAGGTATCACCACAAGGATTTATAATAGTTCAAGTAGATGTTAGCTAATCTATTTTACGCAACACACAAGGATTTATAATGGTTCAAATAAATGGTAACTAATCCTTATGTACACCCTTTTATTTGCAGTCTAACAAGGCCAAATCCAATTGATAGGGGAAAAACCTGTATAGAGACGTCTGTTAATTTGTTTTCTGAATAGAAAATATATATTTTCGAATCGTAATACATATATTTTTTGGAATATATTTTCCGGAAAAACGGTTAATAAATCGTCTAGTGTGTTTATTGAAAATTGATGATTTGTGAACGATTATTGATTGGTATGTACATATTATCATGTCGACGGTGAAATATTGAAATGTGTTTATTTGTCTAAGTGAGAATCGTGTGTGATTTGAGTAGATTCCATGAGTTGCATGAAATTGCTCGACGCTCGCTCAAAAAATGCTCATAATATTGCTCGGTCGATTCAGCTCGATTGAAAAAGACGCTCGGTTCGGATCGGTTCGATTTGTAAACGAACGAGCATGACCAAAGGTTTGCTCAGTTCGGTTCGGCTCGATTTATAATTTAATATATGATTTTCAATAAAGTGACTAAAGATCCACATTAATAATGTTTGGTCCAAGATTCAAATATGGCACATCAAAGTAATTAGAATTGAATTCCAATACCAATAGTGCGTTGTCCAACACTCCAATGTCCATTTAAGTAATTGAGTCAAAATATCAAATGTCGCTCGATACTCAAGTCTTAACCCGCTATTCGATTCAAAAGTACATGACCCTAATAAAAAAAACCTCAATATTTTGTTACCTCTATTTGGGTAAATAAGTTTTAGTTGTGTGTGATTTAGTGTCAAAATACACCAAAAAAAAAACAACCCAAACATAAAATCACAAGCTCATGCACTGCTATTTCGTCTAAGGCTGCGGGGAGTGGAGGGGCTTGGGTTGGGGACATTGCTTAACACGTGGCGAGGGTTGGATCCACGAGCTTATGGTGAAAAATGAGAGGTGTGGTATGGCGTGGCTTAGCTTAGCGTGACCAGATGTGTGAATTTTTTTAATTAAAGTAGTTAACCAAAGCCAGCTAGTCACCCTGCCCTCCACGCCAGACTTAACACCCATGCCAATGGGGCAACGTCATGCCAACGCCAACCCGGGGTGGAGCAACTGTCGTTGAAGGGCATCCCCGCCCCAACTAACGTCCCCACTCCCCACAACCTAAGAGCATCATAAAAGTCTTGCCCACAGACAAAGACTGACGGGTATCAGTGGCTGGCTGGTCCTTAACTTGACCCCCTATGCGCTTTTCTTAGGCCAAAATGCAAGGGATGTGAAAATAGACCAGAAGGTGTGGGAACAAGAGAAAAAAGAAACACAAAACCGTGTCAAACAAACACAAATATATCAATCCGAGGCTATTCCATCCAACCAATCACAACCGTCTATTTTACTTCCAACCAATCAGAAAGAACCACACGGATCCACTTTACAAGTACAAAATCACGTTTCCCTGTGTATATATAACCATTCATCAATTATCTTTTACAGTTTTTCGAAAATCGAAACCCTAATTCCCAAATTCTCTCGTATTCTCCGGTAAATTCATTATATCTGCTATATAATCGTCATACAAGAGCATCAAATCTGTTGATTTTGCATTCTAATTGTGATTATTCGGATCTAATTTCAGGTTTTGTTAGTTTGAATCTCAATGGCTCGTACGAAGCAGACCGCTCGTAAGTCCACCGGTGGAAAAGCACCTAGGAAGCAGCTTGCTACCAAGGCTGCCAGGAAATCAGCTCCGACCACCGGCGGAGTGAAGAAGCCTCACCGTTATCGTCCTGGAACCGTCGCTCTCCGGTGAGTATATTGCTTTTCCTCAATTTGATTTTAGTTTTGTTAGGTAATGTCGATTATGAAACGGTTAGTTTAGTTTTTGTGTTGGATGCTTGATTGATTATATCAATACCTAATTCCTGATAGATAATCGTTCATTTATAGAACTGTCGAATTTTGTTATTCGATCGTCGTATTAATTTTCGTTTTTTTTATTGAAATACCTAATTTCATAGCGGAATATGTTTGATTACATTTATGACTAATACTAAATCGGCAATCGTTCAGTTGTATCACTGTAGAAATTTTATTATTTGAATATCGTTTTAATTTATTATTGACTGATTATATCAATAGATAATAGATAATATATAGTTCTGGTTTGGTAGTTGCTCAATTATGGAACTGTAGAGATTAGGTATTGATAAAATCAATTGAAACTTGAATAATACGTAGCTACAGCTTCATAATTTAACGATCACTCGATTGATAATACCAACGTCTAATTCTCAATTGGTTATCGTATTACAACAATAAATCGGAATTATGTGCCGATCACTCTGTTGTGTATGATTGATTTGCTGGTTTTAACTATGTAACTGTCGGTGATCGGTAATATATCAATCTGAACTGTAGAAATTTAGTATCGAGTTTGTGTACAAGTTTTGATTGATCATATCGAATACCTAGTTCTAAATCAGTTATCTATTTACAGTTATTAATCCAAATTATATGCCAATCACTCGATCACGTATGCTTGGTTTTCTGGTTTTTAACTATGAAATTTATTTAGAAGTGCAGTGAGATTTTAGAACTGTGTAATCAGTTATAGTTCAATTCTAACACTGTTGAAATTTAGTATTAAAGTTTTGTGTTTGATCCAATTGATTAAATAAAAAACTTATGCTGACCACTCAATTGTGTGTATGCTTGGATTTGCTGGTTTTAATGATGAAATTTGTTTGTAAATGTAGTGAGATCCGTAAGTACCAGAAGAGTACCGAGTTGCTTATCCGCAAGCTGCCATTCCAGAGGCTTGTTCGTGAAATCGCCCAAGACTTTAAGGTTTGTTTTAACTTTTTAACTTAAAACTTAATTCAAATTGTAGATATCTGCTGTTTCTTGCCACTGATTTTGATTTTTGTTATGTAGACTGATTTGAGGTTCCAGAGTCATGCTGTGCTTGCACTTCAGGAGGCAGCTGAGGCTTACCTGGTGGGTCTGTTTGAAGATACCAACCTGTGCGCGATTCATGCCAAGAGGGTTACCATCATGCCGAAGGATATCCAGTTGGCTAGGCGTATTCGTGGGGAGCGTGCTTAGGATGAGTTGTTCGTGTTGATGGCTTATTTTTACTAGTTTTTGGTGTAATGTTTTGGGAGGAAACGGTAACGTGAACCCTTTTATTTTGTGATGTAAATGATCTACAATTGATATGTGGTAAGAACCAAGAAGTGCTTTTAGCTTTTGATTTCCATGGTGGTATTGTTTGCATTTTTAATTGCATCAATTTACGATTTAAAATAGAGATTTTTGGAAAGGTTACTGAAACAAAACCAAAGGTTATTTGAATAATAAGTAAAATAAACCATCAATACAACCAACTCAACATGCAGGATGGAGTGCCTTATTGGCTTTTTTTTTTTTTTTTTTTTATATATATATCTTCATTGCTAAATATTATATGACTTTTTAAAAAGCTAATAAGTAAATAAATTGTTTCAAAAAGCTTAGCCAAACATACCTAAACGGGTTGATAAAACGTGTTGCCACCAGCCGTGTTACACTGGTAAATCGTCCATTGTTGCTGTTGCCACTGACCGTGTTAGTGCATTCATATCCATTTCATCGTATTTTTACTCTATATTACACTAGAAAAAACACTGTATTTTTTTCTCTTCTTTTCAACTAAATAATATTTTTTTTATACTTTTATTATTATCTTTTCTAACCACTTACAAAATGTATTAAATTATAGGGGGTGAATAGTGTCGCTTCAAATATATAGAATAGTAATATTTTCTCTTCTTCACTCACAACTAGGGGTGTAAATAAACCCAGGGGCTCGAGAGCTAATCGTGATCGGTTCGTCTTAAAAGCTCGAACAAGCCGAGCCTTAACGAGCCTGAGCTTGAAATAGAGCTTGTTTTGTTATCGAGCCCGAGCCTGAAATACAAAGCTTGTTTAGGCTTGCGAGCCTAAACGAGTCCATACAAAAATTTAATTTTTTATATATAATATATATTAATAATGATGATAACATTGATGAGCCGAGCTAGAGCCGAGCTTTGGCTCGTTTAAGCGATGTTGAAGTGAGCTCGAGCCGAGCTTTTAGCTCATTTAAGGTTGTTCTCAAAATAGTTCGAGTCGAGTCGAGCCGAGCTCGAGCTTTGGGTTTTACTCGTGAGCCGAGCTCGAGCTTAAAGAAGTAGGCTCGAATCGAGCCAAGCTCGAGCTCGAGCTTCATAAAAACCTAACGAGCCGAGCTCGGGCTCGGCCCGGCTCGTTTACACTGCTACTCACAACCATTTTTTATACCTTTTAAGTTATAAAAACACCACTCACACAATTTGATTGGATGGATTAGAGCATTCACATCCATTCCACCATATTTTTAGCATATATTACACTAAAAAACACTATATTTTTTCTCTCATTTTAAATTAAATAATATTTATTTATAACTTTATCATTACATTTTCTTTCTCATCTACTCACAACCACTTTTAAAATATATTAAAAAAATATACGGGGTAAACAATGTCCCCTCAAATATACAGATGAACGTAACATTTTCTCTCTCCTCCACTTACATCCACTTTTTATACTCTTTATATTATAAAACTTTCACTCACGTATTTTGATGAAATGGATGTGAATACTCTTAGACGGATAAATTCTCCATTGTTGCTATTAAGTGTGGTGCACTTGTAATTATAACTACAATAGCTGATGGTGTTAAGAGAAGTATAATTTACAGGGCGTATTATAGTTTTGGGTGAAGACATGTTACCTACACTTGGGCTTGGGGGTGTTCATGATTCAATTTCAGAACGTAAATCCACCCAAACCGCACATTGATTAGGTATTGCGGTTGGTTTTTTCTTTCGACTTTCGGTTGGTTGGTTTCAAAGTTTTCACACTATAGAGTACGGTTTGATTTACAGTTTGTAGTGAAAAATGGTCATATAAAACCGGACCAAACCGTATGGTTTGACTAGCGTTGACAATAGGTAACATGTATAAGACACAATTAGACCTTTTAGCTGAAAAGTACACCATGTGATTGATCAATTATTTCTTCTTCTTGGTATACAAAACATACAAAGTGTTATAGACGTTGAATATAAAGTAGTTAAACGAGTCATATTCATGTTTAGAACTTGTGTTGTTTGTGTCGTTAGAGACATGTTTAACCCGCTAAAACATGATGTGCCAGCCGTTTGACAATATATTTCAATTTTTTAGTCTTTCATGTTAACTATTATATACTATTATTTTGTAACACTTCTATGCAAGTTAGTGTTGTATTCTAGGCTTTATTAGTATTTTGTGCATTAAAAGTGTTATACTTTGTGCTTTATTGTTTGTACAAATGGCTTTATTTATATACTATAATTTAAAGAGTTAACTGCTATTTTCGTCCCTGTGGTTTGGTCACTTTGGCCATTTCAGTCCATTTTTCAAAAATGCGCCATTTTCCTCCCCGACGTTCTGGAAAGGTGCCATTTCAGTCCAAAAATCATAACCCAGTTAAGTCAGTTTGTAAATAAGGACTAATTGTGTAAATTTGTAACATAAAGGACCATTTAAGGAAAATGGCGCATTTTTGAAAAATGGACTGAAATGGCCAAAGTGACCAAACCACAGGGACGAAAATGGCACCAGTTCGTCTCTCTCTCTAAACCACCACCACCATCACCTTCACCTCCACCGCCGCCGCACCAGTTCCCACCACCGCCACCACCTTTTCTATATCTACACTCTCCACCACCTGCGTCACCAGTTCCCACCACCGCCACCACAGCAACTGCCACCACCACCACTCCGATCTGCCACCAACATCTCATACCACCATCTCCACCTCGTTCACCACTAACACACCACCACCACCACCACACCTGCCTTGGCCGCCATCAACATCTCAGGCCACCGTCACCGCCTCGTTCACCACCGTCACCATCCAATCCATAACCTGCAACAACTCCGACGAACCACCTCCGACACATTTCAATAACCACCTCTGTTCTTCGCCATAACCACCACCCTCCTTAAATTCCGTCATCATCTCCGGCTGTTTTCAACACATCACCACACCATCACCTTCAACTTGTTCGACCACATTCTCCTACAATTGTTCCGGTCACTCGAACCTAACCTCCTGTCATCATCTTCTTCACCGTTCAACGCCGTACATCATCTTCATCTCCGGTCATCATCTCTGTTTTTCTCCGTCATCATCCTCACCGTTCAACCTCGTCGTTCTTCGTCTCGGTCTGTATCTCCATCATTCATCGTCTCACCACTGAGTCCTCTGATCACCTCCGACCACCGTATCACCGGCGAACCACCATTCCGTTCCGTTATTACCATTCTCTGCCGATCATAATCATCTCCGACGACCTCCGATCATCCTCCCCGTCGAACACCACCATAAACCTGCATCATCCCACCTCCGTTCACCTTCTGGTTTGCGTTTTTCATTTTTCATTCTTCAACAATCGTTGAAAAAGATCGATTGCGGCGGCAGAGATCATTAAATGACGATGATGACGTTGATGGTGGTGGTTTCGGCGGCGGCGGTGGTGACCACCGGTGTAACACCCCCAAAATTCCACCTGCGGAAACCTCGCGAGGCGTGTTACGCATCAGAGTTCGAGCCACCAATCACATTGAACCAATGATAGATATTAAATAAGTCATGACATTAACTACTATTATAAAATGTCAACATGTTATCAATTCTCAAAAGTTGTGTAGCGGAAGCATGTATTAATTCGTTTAGTAATAGTTTCACGATAACATTCAAAATCAATGTAACGTTTATAAGTCACCCAAGAGTCTCGATCCATGACCACTCCAGCACTCCCAGATAGCAAGTCCATGTTCCAAACGTTAATGACCTACAAGCATGCAAACAAGTGTGTCAGACTACGCTGGTGAGTTCAAAGTGTTGCTTACGTGTTGTGTTACCAGTTATATGTTAATGCGATTCAATGATACGTTACGATGTTGCTCAAGTTAGTTACCCTAGGGACTATGCCCTTACGTAACCGAGGAGTGTGCCTCTTAGCAACCCACTATGTTGTCCAGTTAGTTACCCTAGGGGAACCGCCCTTACGTAACCGAGGAGTGTGCCTCTAAACAACCATAGTGAAACCCAGATAATTAGTACCTAATAGCGCTATCAACCAATTACCCCCATTGCCCTCCAGGCAATAACCAAAACCGATTAAGTTGTTTACCCAAAGTTTCCCTTCCAAATGTTTACCAGTTGTCCCAAACCACCGGGACGCATGCTTGAGAAAATGCAATGAACTCACCTTCGGTTGCTCGGTAAGACTTAGTTACTTGTTTTCAGTTGTTCAATCAAATCCTATCGTGGATTACCAGAGACAGTCAGTTACACGAATTCACAACCCACATGCCTAGTTACATGTACTACTCAAACAACAAATAAATAAACATATAGCATCTTGTACATCCTACTAAGCATCCAGATCATGGTCATGATATATCTACAACACTAGTTCATGTCTCATATTCTATTTTACGCATTTAATAATGAATACCATTTGCAAATCCGCATAACAGGTTAGTCCTACCCAATTCCCCAGGTTCGGGTACCCATTACCCGCCCCCTTATGCGGCCCAACAGGCTCGGCCCAACTGCGGCTGCTTGGAGTCCACCCCTCCCTATCCTACTGTGGCCCAAACCAAGTTCTATAATTCGCCCGTTTAATTACGATCAAACCCCAATCCCTCGTGCATCTATACATCATCGGTTATCATTAAACAGCCATTTAATTACATCTAGCCAACTTAGTTGCATAATTCCTTATTCATAGAGTTTAATTCACAGAATTCATACAAGAGTATAAAACTTGCATAAGAATTGCACATAACCAGTTTCTTTGTCATATCATCATGCTTTCACATGATATCAACAACAAGAATAATTATTCTTTAATAGTAATACCCAAGCCATTCCCCCATTGGACCTTCATTCGGTCCATTAGATAATCACCACCTCATAAAGATCACATGTATATAATAATTATTATTTTGTGAAAAAAAACATGGCCATTCAACTTAACATATAAGGAGTCACATGCATATCATAGACAGTAGCCGCCAAATTGAGAAGGGTCCCTATTCTAATTGCTTAGACTTTCAGAACAGTACACACACATATTCGTGGCCGCCCCTTTGTAACCAATCAAACCAAGCACATAAAAGGGATCACATGATAAAATATAGTAGCCGCCATATACATCACACACACATACTAATATTCACGCATCAATTTAATCAATAATTCACATGATTGTCAACGAACGATTGGCCAGTTATACGGCAATTTCTTTATTAACTAAACCATACAACCACATCATCTCACATGCTTTCACACAACATAAAAATAATCAGTGAATACTAACCTAATACTGGATGCACGAATAGAGACTTCGAGTATGGAGGGTTATCTGTGCCGTGTGCAGGAGGTAGGAAAAAGGGTAATGTTTGTTATGATTTAAACTAGTCGTAATTTGATTTAGAGAAGGCTACATATGCCCATATCAATAAGGATTAGGATGTTGGGCTTATTACTCAACTAAACGGATAATACAAGAGTTGGGCCGGTTATCAAAATGGGATTGACTAGAGATTTAGGCTTGGCGGACTTCAACCTATCAGCTTATCGGGCCTCATAATGGACTTAACTAATTGTAGTATGTTAAGTATGTAATTGCTAACTAATTGTAGTGAGGACCGGCCCAATGGTGATATAGCCCACTAATACATTTAAACATAATTATGGCGCGTTTACATTAATTAACTAGTCGTAGCGAAAATGAAGGAGGAATAACGAGGAATCAAAGTTAGCGAGACTAACCTTAAAAGTTCGGGTTGTCACATCATCCCCAACTTGAAGGAAATTTCGTCCCGAAATTGGCAAGCGTCAAGTATGAGAGAAATGAAGTGAGAAATTAGAGTTGTTGCGGGTTTTGCTCAGTTGTGACATCATCCCCAACTTGAAGGAAATTTCGTCCCGAAATTCACCAGTGATATCAAGAGTTGGTTCAATTCCTTGAACAATTGAGAACATTGAAGTTTTAACCCATCCTTTCGTTCCTATGTGAACTTCAGTCCACGCTACGAAGTTTAACAAGCTCTCACGATTGTCATATGACTCATGCTAGCGGACCTTGACTTCTTAGCCCATGCTTTCGATAGATTCCCTGACATATACAACTGATCTGATGACCTCAAATTCCGGTAAGGGTATCTCCAGGATTTCATCGGGCAACCACTGCCTTAAACCTAGGGCATACATGCCATTACGATAGTTATCCCGTTTCATCAATTAGCCTGAGTTTGTGAGCCAAGTCACCGTTTGTTCCAGTAATCCGAATGTCTCACGCGTCGTAAAGTAAGGTTGCCAAAGAATGGGACCCAAATGCGTCCAGTTATGTAGTAAGCGTCGTCTGCCTTCTGTTCTAATCGCTGTCGTGAGCCACGTATGGCTTCGGCTTTGACATTTTCGGGTTTCAATGCTTCCACCTGAGCATTTTGTATTTGTGCTGGAAGGCTAGGCTGAATCGTAAGCTGTAGCACTCGCACGCGCCGAGGTAAAGTGTCCTTCCGACTGAGGGCGTCAGCCACATCCTTGGCCTTTGCCTGGATGGTACTTGATAACGCATTCGTAATCGTTCAGTAGTTCAACCCATCGTCGTTGACGCATGTTTGAATCCTCCTGCTTAAGAACACGCTCGAGACTCCTGTGATCGGTGTAAATCGTGCACCTGGTACCGTACAGGTAGTGTCGCCATATCTTAAGCGCGAAAACTGCAGATCTCAACTCTAATTCATGCGTCGTGCAGTTCCGTTCATGAACCTCATAAGCAATGACCTTGTCGCGCTGCATTAACACACATCCAAGACCTTGGACGGATGCGTCACAATATTCTACGAAATCGTCCGTGCCCTCTGGCAATGAGATAATAGGTGCGCCGCAAAGCCTATCCTTTAGGTGCTGAAAAGCAGTCTCCTGGGGATCTCCCCACGGTAGGTGACACCCCTCCGTGTCAGTAGTGTAAGTGGCTGCGCAATCTCTGAGAAGTCCTCGATAAACCGTCTGTAGTAACCTGCCTCACCCAAGAAATGGGTGTATCTCTTGTTGGCGTACGTGGTGCAGGCCAGTTCCTGGTCGAGTCTACCTTGGATGGATCGACATGGATCCCATCCTTGTTCACTACGTGGCCTAGAAAGTAGACTTCACGAAGCCAGAAGTTGCATTTCAAAAACTTAGCGTACAGTTGTTCCTTCTGAAGAAACTCCAAAATAAGGTGTAGATGCTGCTCGTGTTCCTCCTGGCTCTTGGAGTAGATCGGAAATGTCGTCGATGAAAACAATGAAGAACTTGTCTAGTTAGGGTTTGCACACCCTGTTCACAAGGTTCATAGATACAGCAGGTGCGTTCAATAATATCAAACCATCCATCATATCAAACATAAAGTATAGTAGCTAAAATAATTCATAAAACCCAATACGATTGATGTTCAAACCAAACTTTGTTTGAGTAGCGAAAACATAATAATGAAAACCCAAAATAAGTTATAAGTTCAAATATCGTTCATTGCGTCCCCTTGTCCTAACACGAAAGCTCGACCTCTTGCCCCGTTGCCATTGCTGTTGTTTCCAGCATTGTCGTTATTCTGGCGATTGTTGTTGTTGGCATTCTGGTTTAACTGAGGGCAATCCCGTTTAAAGTGACCCTCATCACCACACTGATAGCACCCCTTCCTGAAGCCCTGGTTCTGCTGGGGTGGTTGCCCCTGTTGTCCTTGGTTCTGTTGGTTCTGTTGCTGCTGGTGTTTGGGTTGTGAGGCCCTACAATCCCTGGCCTCATGGCCTGACTTACCACATTTGTTACACGTCCGACCACACGATCCCCAATGATGATAGCCACACCTGTTGCATCGTGGCTTCCTCCCTGCATACGAACCCTGGCTGTGGTCGCTTTCCTGGCCTGGATTGACAGAAGACGACTGGCTGATGTTGCGGCTGCTGTTGTCTGGCCTTTTCTGAGTCTGGCCAGCACCAGATGCTTTGTCATGATCACTCCACTTTCGCTTGTTATCATTAGTGGACGCAGTGGCAGTGGGTGTGGCAGCAGTAGCGGCCGAAATACGCGGAGGTAACGATTCGCTTTCCACCTCTTGGTCCACAATCTTATGAGTCAGACGAACAATCTGTGTCAAATCATTGAGATGGGCTGCAGTGACCAAGCTCTTCACACGCGAAGGCAACCCTTTGATGAATAATTCAATCCTCCGGGACATAGGTCGGGATAAGTTTGGGCACATGTCGGCCAGTTCATACGATCGTTTCACATACGCTTCGACTTCAGATCCAACCATCTTCAAGTTGTAGTATTCGTTTTCCAACTTCTGGACCTCGTCCCGAGGACAGTACTCTTCCCTGATCAGCTCTTTAAAGTCTTCCCAAGTTGTGGCATTCGCGGCCTCAATGCCCAACAACTGCACTTGGGCGTTCCACCATGTTAGGGCACCATCAGCCAAGGTACCCGCAGCATATTTCACCCTGTCCCCAGCGGGACAGTTACAGATAGCGAACACAGACTCTGCTTTCTCGAACCATCTCAGAAGTCCCACAGCCCCTTCAGTCCCGGTGAAGGTCTGTGGCTTACAGTCCATAAACATTTTGAATGTACACGCAGGCTGGTTAGGTTGAGGTTGCGCTTGTTGACCAGCTTGATAGGCTGCTAAAGCCTCAGCCACGCGAGTATTGATTAGGTCAGTCAGCTCAGCCTGAGTCATGGTGATGTTACCACGTCCGTGTCCTCGTCCACTCATGTTTCTATAGTTGGGAATAAACCGATTTAGGAATCGAAACGAGATAGGAGTCAAGTATCATACTGATATTTACGTACTACCAAGTTCACACATAGTAAGGCAGAACCCTTCTCACGCTCGATAAGCCTCACTGGGACTTGCATGCACCCCGCGTTATTATTAAGTGTGCACCCATAATAATAAGGCAATTTGCATGTTTATCTCAGTGCCTCTTAGCTTGCGCTCAAAGCTTCCCCCGTTCAAACAACACAACAGATGATATCATAGTTCTATGGTTTACATGAGTCGAAGAGTAGTGTCACACTATCAAGTCACTATGGTGTTAAATGTTTCAGTTCATGTAAGCTGTGAGTGTGTGACTGCTAAGCAAGTAATGCATAAAGTGAGAGAGAGACGAACCTTGCAATCTGGAGCTGAGTGTCATGATCGATTTTCGAAGTTGTTCGGTTATAGTCTGGTTTTACAAAACGTTTTAAAACCTAGTTCACTATAACCAGTGGCTCTGATACCAACTGTAACACCCCCAAAATTCCACCTGCGGAAACCTCGCGAGGCGTGTTACGCATCAGAGTTCGAGCCACCAATCACATTGAACCAATGATAGATATTAAATAAGTCATGACATTAACTACTATTATAAAATGTCAACATGTTATCAATTCTCAAAAGTTGTGTAGCGGAAGCATGTATTAATTCGTTTAGTAATAGTTTCACGATAACATTCAAAATCAATGTAACGTTTATAAGTCACCCAAGAGTCTCGATCCATGACCACTCCAGCACTCCCAGATAGCAAGTCCATGTTCCAAACGTTAATGACCTACAAGCATGCAAACAAGTGTGTCAGACTACGCTGGTGAGTTCAAAGTGTTGCTTACGTGTTGTGTTACCAGTTATATGTTAATGCGATTCAATGATACGTTACGATGTTGCTCAAGTTAGTTACCCTAGGGACTATGCCCTTACGTAACCGAGGAGTGTGCCTCTTAGCAACCCACTATGTTGTCCAGTTAGTTACCCTAGGGGAACCGCCCTTACGTAACCGAGGAGTGTGCCTCTAAACAACCATAGTGAAACCCAGATAATTAGTACCTAATAGCGCTATCAACCAATTACCCCCATTGCCCTCCAGGCAATAACCAAAACCGATTAAGTTGTTTACCCAAAGTTTCCCTTCCAAATGTTTACCAGTTGTCCCAAACCACCGGGACGCATGCTTGAGAAAATGCAATGAACTCACCTTCGGTTGCTCGGTAAGACTTAGTTACTTGTTTTCAGTTGTTCAATCAAATCCTATCGTGGATTACCAGAGACAGTCAGTTACACGAATTCACAACCCACATGCCTAGTTACATGTACTACTCAAACAACAAATAAATAAACATATAGCATCTTGTACATCCTACTAAGCATCCAGATCATGGTCATGATATATCTACAACACTAGTTCATGTCTCATATTCTATTTTACGCATTTAATAATGAATACCATTTGCAAATCCGCATAACAGGTTAGTCCTACCCAATTCCCCAGGTTCGGGTACCCATTACCCGCCCCCTTATGCGGCCCAACAGGCTCGGCCCAACTGCGGCTGCTTGGAGTCCACCCCTCCCTATCCTACTGTGGCCCAAACCAAGTTCTATAATTCGCCCGTTTAATTACGATCAAACCCCAATCCCTCGTGCATCTATACATCATCGGTTATCATTAAACAGCCATTTAATTACATCTAGCCAACTTAGTTGCATAATTCCTTATTCATAGAGTTTAATTCACAGAATTCATACAAGAGTATAAAACTTGCATAAGAATTGCACATAACCAGTTTCTTTGTCATATCATCATGCTTTCACATGATATCAACAACAAGAATAATTATTCTTTAATAGTAATACCCAAGCCATTCCCCCATTGGACCTTCATTCGGTCCATTAGATAATCACCACCTCATAAAGATCACATGTATATAATAATTATTATTTTGTGAAAAAAAACATGGCCATTCAACTTAACATATAAGGAGTCACATGCATATCATAGACAGTAGCCGCCAAATTGAGAAGGGTCCCTATTCTAATTGCTTAGACTTTCAGAACAGTACACACACATATTCGTGGCCGCCCCTTTGTAACCAATCAAACCAAGCACATAAAAGGGATCACATGATAAAATATAGTAGCCGCCATATACATCACACACACATACTAATATTCACGCATCAATTTAATCAATAATTCACATGATTGTCAACGAACGATTGGCCAGTTATACGGCAATTTCTTTATTAACTAAACCATACAACCACATCATCTCACATGCTTTCACACAACATAAAAATAATCAGTGAATACTAACCTAATACTGGATGCACGAATAGAGACTTCGAGTATGGAGGGTTATCTGTGCCGTGTGCAGGAGGTAGGAAAAAGGGTAATGTTTGTTATGATTTAAACTAGTCGTAATTTGATTTAGAGAAGGCTACATATGCCCATATCAATAAGGATTAGGATGTTGGGCTTATTACTCAACTAAACGGATAATACAAGAGTTGGGCCGGTTATCAAAATGGGATTGACTAGAGATTTAGGCTTGGCGGACTTCAACCTATCAGCTTATCGGGCCTCATAATGGACTTAACTAATTGTAGTATGTTAAGTATGTAATTGCTAACTAATTGTAGTGAGGACCGGCCCAATGATGATATAGCCCACTAATACATTTAAACATAATTATGGCGCGTTTACATTAATTAACTAGTCGTAGCGAAAATGAAGGAGGAATAACGAGGAATCAAAGTTAGCGAGACTAACCTTAAAAGTTCGGGTTGTCACATCCGGAGCTCCGGTTCCGGCGGTGGTGGTGTGTATACATTATATATATATATATATATATATATATTATATATTTTATAATTATATTAATATTTATACATTTTACTTAAATGGTCCTTTATGTTACAAATTTACACAATCAGTCCTTATTTACAAACCGACTTAACTAGGTTATGATTTTTGGACTGAAATGGCACCTTTCCAGAACGTCGGGGAGGAAAATGGCGCATTTTTGAAAAATGGACTGAAATGGCCAAAGTGGGACCAAACCATAGGGACGAAAATGGCCGTTAACTCTAATTTAAAAGATATGTAAGTTTATGGTGTTTGTACTTCATGCTCCATTAGTGTTATTTGTTTCTTTGGCTTGTACTTTATGTTAAAGGTTTTGTAAAGTTTTGTGTTGGGTACACGTGGCTTCTGAGGTGTCCCTCTCTTCTATAGTTGTTCTCTATTTTAGGATTCATCTCCTCTTAGGTGGTTTCAATATTAAATGTTTTGAGAAACGACGGTGGGGTTTCTAGAGAGAAACAAAGCAAAAAGGTCTGGTCTTGATGTTGTGGTCGGCTTTCCAGCCACCCATAGCGGCGGTGGACCTGTGCGATCTTCTCTATATCTCTTTTTAGCCGACAACCATTTGCGGGACCTATTAAGGTCTGGTTTTGTACACAGAGAACATGGTTTTTAGAGAGAGAAACATCTCCTATTTGCCGGCATCTCTAATTTCATAATTTGGTAGTGGAACTTTAGGTTATTTCGGTGTTTTGGATATGTTAATTCATTTGGGGCGAGACTTGGAAATTGACAGGAGATTTAAAGCAAGAGAAAGTCAATATGTTCACATGAATAAAATGGGTCATCAAATTAAATCCTATATGATTAAAAGATGTGAACCATAATAGTTTTTTAAGGTTCGACGCCGCCGCAACGCGCGGCGGGTCAAAACCCTAGTTACTATTACTTTACTAATAATATTAAAGAACATCATGGAAATCACTGTAGCTAACGTCACATCGTTGCTACGGTGTTGTTTTGAGTAAAATGCACGAATAGTTCATGTGGTTTTGCAAAGTAACACCTACAGTTCTCAACTTTTGGAAATTACACCGGTGCTCCCTATGGTTTGACAGTTTGTTACTCGGATAGTCCCTGGAGTAGACGACGGTTAGTTTTCTCCGTTAAGTGGATGCGAAATGACAAATTCACCCTTCATCTTCTCCGCTCTATAAAAACAAAACAACCCCACCCCAACCCCACCTGCCCCCACCTTTCTCTCTGTTTCCCCTCACCATTAACCACCAACCAGCTTCGCCATTAAAACACACTTCACAGTTCATGATCTGTGACCTCGAAAACGGGAGGGTGATGGCGAACCCTTTCGAAAAAACAACCATAACCACCACGCCTCAACAACACAACACGATACAGACGATAACCACCACCATCATCAAAACTGGCATAACAAGTTCTATAACATGTCCAAGATCCAAACAAGTTCAAACTAGTAACACATTACAAATTCTAGAACAAAACACACAATCGCTACACGAAACAAACCCCTAACATAGGTTTTTTTAACCTTTATCCCTAGAAAGCAACAGAACCTTAAAACTTGTTTTTCAGAGCTTCACTTCTTTATCAAAGATAGAACTGAACGGAATACTCGGGCCTTCTTTTGCCCTTGCGGCAGCCCTCTCCTCAAGCCTTCTAATTCTTGACGGCAGCCCACACACATAGTCTTGAGCTTTACGCCCTTCACCCGAAAGCTCGGTTAGATCCGCCACCTTCCACCGACCCACCAAAAACTCCAAAATTTCTTCTTCTGAACGACTGTGCAGTGTGTTTTAATGGCGGAGCTGGGGAAACAGAGAGAAAGGTGGGGAGTGGGTGGGGTTGGGTTGGGTTGGGGTTGTTTTGTTTCTATAGAGTGGAGAAGATGAAGGTAAATTTGTCATTTCACATCCACTTAACAGAGAAAACTAACCGTCATCCACTCCAGGGACTATCCGAATAACTAACTGTCAAACCACAAAGAGCACTGGTGTAATTTTTAAAAGTTAGGGACTATATGTGTTATTTTGCATAACCACAAGGACTATCCGTGCATTTTACTCGTGTTTTTTTATGGTGTAATTTCCTTAACCTCTACCTTAAGAATTTCAAATCGACAGTTTTGTTTTGTCCTTTACCATGTTCTTCTCCTTTTTTGTTTGCCCACGCTCACCACTCAAATCCCTAATCTAACGCTGGTAGCATCCTTTAGTCTGTAAAATCTTTTTTAAGTGTTACGAATTGCGATCGGGCGGCGGTGGGTGGACTCCGATGCTGGCTGGAACAACTGAAGATCGTCAGGCATTTACGACAGTCAATTGAATTTGTAGACTGGAAAGTGAACTTAGAGGGAGAAGATAGATAGGTCCCATCTGTGTAGGTTGCATGTGTATGCCGGACCAAATCTGTGATGGTGGCGAAAAGGGTAAAAAGAGAGAGTAGAGAGAGAAGAACGTGAATGAGTCGGTGGCGGACAAATTGGCCGGTGGTGGTAGCGGGGTGTGGCGGAGAGGTGATCTTGAACAGCACATGGTTTTTAACCATCCATACCCGATTAAAATAACTAGAGTTTAAAAGGACAATCATACCCTTGCATAACAATTAGCGCTCCCTGCCACGTGTTGGGCCAGGATCCGTTCTCACACTTTTCACCGTTCTCTCGTAATCCCGTTTCTATATATATAGGATGGGGTTCTAAAGTAAACAATAGTGTATTTGTGAACTGAGTGAACAAATCCTAACCATTGATTTACATAATCAAATCGTAAAATACACTAGTGTATTTTCATCATCAAATCCTGGTTAAATCTTAGCTATTGATTTACACTTGTGTATTGATAATCAATAGATAGGATTAGTTCACACAGTTCACTATCAATAAATTACTAAAATTATATGGAAATGATATTTTAATCAAAATTTAAAACTTTGGCAATTGATCGGAAGTTGCCATGCAACAAACTGCAGCCAACCACATTTTACTCGTAATGTGCTATTAAGTCAAAAGTGCACCAATTATTCCTGAAACGATTTAAACAATGACTCTAAATCGTCTCTTTAAGTTTAAACCGATGTACACGCTATACTTTAGAAAAATCAGGATTAACATTTACTAATATTTATTTATTTAGTTTTTTCACCTTTTTGGAAATTTTATTTTGAACTTATAATCTGCTTTTTAAGTTTAGACCAACGTATACGTTATAATTTAGAAAAATCAGGATTAATATTTACTGATATTTATTTATTTAGTTTTTTTTTTCACTTTTTTGTAATTTTTAATTTGAACCTAAAAAATGATCTTATGATATGCTATATATACCCCTGCTTGTGTCTGAACTTTCACTTACTTCAAAATGGAAATCAATATTCCTTTTGTCATTTTTACATTCCTCTTCTTCCAAACACTTGCCTTAAGCAGCAACACGATTACGACTTCTTCAAATGTTACATGTATCGAAAGGGAGAGGCACTCTCTTCTTGTATTCAAACAAAGCACAGACGCGTATAATTTTCTTTCAACATGGAGTGGAGCCGAATGTTGTGAATGGCGGGGAGTTTGGTGTGACAGTTGAAATGGTCATGTTGTGGAACTTGAGCTTCATAACAAATCGCTCCAAGGTGAGTTGAGTCCTTCGTTACATAATTTGAAGCACTTGCGCTACTTAGACTTGAGTGTAAACAGCTCTTTCTCAGGAAACATTCCTAAATTCTTAGGGTTGTTTCAACATTTGAAATACCTTAACATGTCAAGGTCAGGTTTTAGCGGAGTAGTTCCTCATCAACTAGGAAACCTCTCAAGGTTACAATATCTTGACCTTGGAAATGACTTAGCTAGTCGTAATTCGTCAAGAGCGTTTTTCATGAATGATTTGAGATGGGTGTCTTCTCTATCGTCGTTAAGGTACTTGGATTTAACAGCGGTAGCCATTGGTAAAGATATTAATTGGTTTCATCCAGTTAACATGCTCTCTTCGTTGCTTACATTGAACCTTCAATACACTTTTATCAATCTCCCTTCCAATGAATTCATCAATTTTACGTCCCTTAATTCACTTGATCTCTCTAGGAATGACATCAATTCCACCATTCCTATGTGGTTATCAAACCTTACTGGCCTCATGCATCTAGACCTTAATCGAAACCACTTCCATGGTAAAATTCCTGATTCTGTTAGAATGCTCAGCGCTCTTGCCTACGTCGACCTCTCATCCAACTCATTTGATAATTTGACGGCAGATCTGCTGTGTAATATGAGAAACCTCGTTCACCTGGACCTCTCGGAAAATTTCTTTGAAACCTCGATGCCAGATATGCTATCTAATTTGAGCAGCCTCACTCATCTGGACCTTTCGAGCAACATGTTTTATGGTCCTATACCTGAAAGCTTAGGACTACTCTCGAGTCTAGAAGACCTATATCTTTATTACAACCAATTGAGTGGGAACATTCCCATGAGTCTTGGGCAACTTTCGAAGCTCAGAAATCTAGTTCTTTCAGGTAACTCATTGGTCGGGGTTCTTTCGGAAGCCCACTTCACCAAGCTAAAGAATCTAACTCAACTGGACTTGGACTGGAATTCGTTAGGGTTTAATTTCAGCTCTGGGTGGATTCCTCCATTCCAACTGCGAATGTTTTTTGCCCATTCCTGCAACATCGGACCACACTTCCCGTATTGGCTTCAAACACAGATAAATCTTCAGGGGTTAGATATTTCTAACTCAAGTATTAGAGATACGATACCAGAGTGGTTTGAGAACATCTTGTCTGGTATTATTTTCTTGGATTTGTCTAATAACCAGATCGGTGGCAAACTACCAGATTTATCTAATAACCAGTCAAGCCTCCGGATGCTCAGGATGAACTCGAACAAATTTGAGGGATCACTAGCTACATTTCCGTCAAATTTGTATGCTTTGGATCTCTCAGATAACTTACTTTGGGGATATGTTCCTCAAACAGATGGAACATTGAACCTGTTAGAAATCTTCGAATGATAAAACTTGTTTCTGCAGAAAGTTCTAAGCGATAATGTTCATAAATGAATTGATAATTTTACAGATCTGTTAATGTTGATATATATACGTACAAGACATAGGAATGTTATAACTACCCTAAAAAATAAAATAATAATAATAATAATAATACTGGACATATATATCTAGCTTATATGCATATATATTTGAAGACATATAATACCGGACATATATGTATATTTATATGTCTAACACCCTCCCGTAAGCTAGATTACTTCTAATGACATACGAAGAAGCTCTTTAAGTCTAATGAAGTCCCTTGGTTGTAATGCTTTTGTCATAATATCAGCTATCTGATCTTTTGTTGCGCAGAAGATCACATTTAATTCCCTTTTCTTGACAAGATCTCTGATAAAGTGATATTTGACCCTTATATGTTTGCTCTTCCCATGATAAACGGGATCCCTAGCCAAACATATTGTGGACTTATTATCACAGTATAAAGGAATTGGAGAATCGTTATTGTCTTGCAAATCGTCCAAAATTCCTTTGATCCATAGTGCCTGACAACCTGCTAATGACAAAGCCATGTATTCTGCTTCCGTTGAAGACAAAGCTACTACCTTTTGTTTCTTTGACTGCCATGAAATGGGACCAGAACCTAAGTGAAATATATATCCGGAGGTGCTTTTGCTGTCATCCATATCTCCTGCATAGTCACTATCACTAAAACC
Organism: Helianthus annuus; assembly: GCF_002127325.2. NCBI lineage: Eukaryota > Viridiplantae > Streptophyta > Magnoliopsida > Asterales > Asteraceae > Helianthus > Helianthus annuus. Next base: position 49,081,853 of record NC_035436.2, on the reverse strand, counting down.
TATAAGAACCTTCTTTCCTCCCTTGGAGTATGTAATCCCTTGATTTTGTGTTCCTTTGATATATCTAAGTATTCGTTTAGCTGCTTCCCAGTGATTTCTCCTTGGACTCTCCATAAATCTGCTAACTTTGCTGACCGCAAACATGATGTCTGGTCTTGTGTTAGTATGTCACACCCCCAAAATCCACCCGCGGATAACACCCGCTTCGAGGGCGTGACTGACCAGGATCCAGCCACCAATTATACTAAGCATTGGTTAATATCGAAGTAATACTTACTAATCATGAGATTAGCAATATCAAGTTCAGAGTTTAAAGTTTTAAAGTTCAGAGTAAAAAGTAGCGGAAGCATAAGTAAACAGTTTTAAACAAAGTTCAAAAGGTAGACATGATAAATGCCCAACAGACGGGCCGACGACCACTACACATCCCAAGCAGCTGCTCCAGTCACTGGCCACCTGCAAAGCATGCAGTAAGGGGGTCAACAATAATGCTGAGTGAGTTCACTAGTTGTCCAGTTTTAATTACCAAAACTCGTTTCACCAGTTAATTTATCCGTTTATACATGCCATGGGGAGCTACCCCAAAAGTTAGCGACTAAACTGTTTTCCAATACCGAACACTAGGTAACCGAATGCGTTTCCGCAGGATGCCCCGATGTCAATGTTCTATCATCATTGACGGATGCCTGAGTACATTAGTTCACGACCGATCCCATACCATGGCACGGTGTGAGGCTGGTAAAACCTAAATAGCGCTATCAACTAATAACCCGTTCGCCTGGCACCGGCGACTAATCGGTATTATGTAGTAGGGACTTGAGTGATAGAGTTGCGTTTAGTGCCGTTAGTTGCAATCCGTATAAACAGTAATTAACTAAAAAGGTTTCCCAATACAAGGGAAGATAAAGTAAGTTTGTTTCCCAATAACTAGGGAAGGAATGTAGACGGTATCCCCTTTACAAGGGGATAGGGTTGTTTTAGTCTCGTGTCCCAAACCACCGGGACGCATGCTTTTAAGTTGTGAACTCACCTTGGGTTGCTCGGTATGATACGTTACTTGGTTAAGTATGTTGGTCACCACGTCCTAACATGGTTACCAAATATGGGTCAAGTCGGGTACAAGTAAACACGTATAGCATGCACGTATACAAACAGTTACAGGCAGAAATACAAACAGTAACATATACACATGCAGTAGCAGATCAAAGTGAAGTCCAGTCAACAGTAGGCCCAACAGTTGAAGCTCAAAACAACAAGACAAACGGTCAAGGCCCAATAACATAAAACAGCCCAGTCGAAACTAAGGTGGTTGCGACTCGCAACCGAGGTTGCGACTCGCAACTGCGGTCTCGGTCCGTCATGCTTTGGTTACGACTCGTAACCGGAGATTGCGACTTAGCAGGTTTGGTTGCGACTCGCAACCAGGTTTGATGCGTGCTGATTGCGACTCGCAACTGGGAGGTTTCGACTGGTCACGCGTGTTTTCGAGTAGCAACCAAAGGTTGCGACTCGCAACTGTGATAACGTGCATGGCAAACTTCTAGAACCTGCAGACTTGTACTATCCAATGAAATTGCATTTTCATGTAAAAGTTGTACCATTTCCACTAAAACATGTTTGTTTGTCTGATCATTAGCCAAAACAGATCAAATATACACATTTCAAAATATTTCAAAGGCATTCAAATTGTTCTTCATGTTCATCATCATTTTACATAACATTCAAGCAATAATCTGAAAATCATTCAAACAAAGACATATTACTAAAACCGTGCACTTAAAACCTCATAATCAAGCCCTTGATATGATCATTCGAGCAATTTGCACATATCCGAAACATACATTTATAATGGCCACAAACCATCTAAACTTCCTAACAAATCGAGATACACACAAACATCTTTTTAATCATCAACATTAACAAGCACAAACCAATAAGGATCATATAAAAGCTCAAACACTAACCGGTTACCCATTTAACACATTTTGATCCACACAAACATGTCAAACAAACATCATCCATACACAAGAATCATAGTAACACATAACATATATTTGCCCTAGTGACCTTATGAACATCTAGAAAGAGCTAAAACCACTAACCGGTTATAGATTCAAGATGTGCGGGTATGATGGATCGATGGATGAGCTTCCGGTTGGCGGTTCCGAGCTAAAGCCGAGTATGTTCTTGATGTTGGTTGAACCCGAGAAGAAGGAGAAGGATGAGAAGAGTGGTCTTGGTTGTTAGAACTTTAGGGTTTTAGGGTTTAGTGAAGAAGATGAGAGGAGAGTGTGAGAAGAGAGTGTGTAAAATGATTAAGGGAGGTGGGGTTGGGTTTATATAGTGCACCGAGTTGGGCTAGGGGTTTCCGGGTTGGGTTTCTCGGCTACACGGCCTTAACCGGCCCAAGTGCTTCACTGTTCACTCGAGACCGTGGTCTCGAGTCGGGTCTCGGGTTTGGTTCACATATATATAACACTTATATATATATACATACACATAAGTAAATCGGCACATAACACATAATAACAAATAGTTTTTCATATATTTTTACTGTTAGTCGATTACGTACACGTTCGTTACATCGAAAGGTTATCCGGAAAGATCCGAGGTGTCACATTATCCCCAAGTTTTAGGAACTTTCGTCCCGAAAGTTAAGGCAGCCACTGTCAAGCTAGTGTAAGTGAAAGCGTTTCAACGGGGTGTCACATCATCCCCCCGTTAGTTTGGAATTTCGTCCCGAAATTCGTTCGTAGCTTCAGTGCTGGGGTTTTCGTTAGGGAACAACTGGGGATACTTGTGCTTCATCTGGTCTTCCCGCTCCCAGGTATACTCTGGGCCACGTCGCGAGTTCCAACGAACTCGTACAAGAGGTATCTGGCTACGTTTGAGGATTTTGATCTCTCGATCAGTGATCTCAATCGGTTCCTCAGTAAAGTGTAGCTGTTCGTCAATCGTCAGTTCCTTAAAAGGAATCACAAGTGTTTCATCCGACAAACACTTCTTCAGGTTGGATATGTGAAAAACGTTATGTACCGCACTCAGTTCTTCAGGCAGGTTCAGTCTATAAGCAACCTTACCGATCTTCTCGGTAATTTCGAATGGTCCGATATATCGCGGATTAAGCTTGCCCCGTTTACCAAAGCGAACCACACCCTTCCAGGGTGAGACTTTAAGTAGAACCCGGTCACCGACCTGGAATTCCAATGGTTTCCTACGCTTATCAGCGTAGCTCTTCTGACGGTCACGAGCTGCCGCCATGCGTTGTCTGATCTGGGCAATCTTTTCCGTTGTATCTACCACCATCTCTGGGCCCGTGATTTGACTATCACCGATTTCCGCCCAGCAGAGAGGTGACCGGCATTTACGACCGTACAATGCCTCAAAAGGTGCTGCCTGAATACTAGTGTGGTAGCTGTTGTTGTATGAGAACTCTACTAACGGTAGATGCTTCTCCCAATTCTTGCCAAAGTCGATCACACACGCTCTAAGCATGTCTTCTAGAGTTTGGATGGTACGTTCAGACTGTCCATCCGTTTGCGGGTGATAAGCAGTGCTCATATCCAAACGTGAGCCAAAGCATTTGTGCATAGCTTGCCACAGTTCCGAAGTAAATCGAGCGTCTCGGTCGGAAATAATTGAGGTTGGCACTCCGTGCCTCGAAACTACTTCCTTTAAGTAAATCTCTGCCAAGGTAGAAAACTTGTCTGTTTCCTTAATAGCCAGGAAGTGCGCGGACTTGGTCAATCGATCTACGATTACCCAAATAGCATCATTTCCGCGTTGAGATCTAGGTAGCCCTGTAACAAAATCCATGGAAATTTGCTCCCATTTCCATTTCGGGATTTCTGGTTGTTGGAGTAGACCTGCTGGCTTCTGGTATTCTGTCTTGACTCTCGCGCAAGTCAAACATTTGCTAACGTATGTTGCTATGTGGGCCTTCATACCAGGCCACCAGTAGGTAGTCTTTAAATCATGGTACATCTTGTCCGAACCAGGATGTACTGAGTAGCGGGACTTGTGGGCTTCGTCCATCACGAGTTCGCGTAAATCTCCAAAGAGTGGAACCCAGATACGCCCTGTCACATAGTAAGCACCATCTTCTTTCTGTTCCATTTGCTGTCTCGATCCACGCAGAGACTCAGCCCTGATGTTTTCCGGCTTCAATGCTTCAACTTGAGCATTTCGAATCTGGGTAGGGAGGTTAGACTGGATGGTAAGTTGCAGTGCTCGCACGCGCTTTGGTATAGTGTCCTTTCGGCTGAGGGCGTCTGCCACGACATTGGCTTTGCCCGGATGGTATTTGATGGCGCATTCGTAGTCGTTCATGAGTTCGACCCATCGACGTTGTCTCATGTTCAATTCCTTTTGCCTAAAGATATGCTCGAGACTTCTGTGATCGGTGTAAATGGTGCACTTGGTACCGTACAGGTAATGTCTCCATATCTTAAGAGCAAAAACCACTGCTCCTAGTTCCAAGTCGTGCGTCGTGTAGTTCTTTTCATGCGTCTTGAGTTGTCGTGAGGCGTAGGCAATAACTTTCTCGCGTTGCATTAACACGCAACCGAGTCCATGAATAGACGCATCGCAGTAAACCACAAAGTCGTCAGTGCCGTCAGGCAACGTGAGAATAGGAGCGCTACAGAGGTTATCCTTAAGCCTCTGAAAAGCAGATTCCTGCGCTGCATTCCACTTGTAGGCGACGCCTTTCTGAGTGAGTGTTGTGAGAGGTTGTGCAATCTTTGAGAATCCCTGAATGAATCTGCGGTAGTAGCCCGCCAAACCCAAGAATTGGCGTACTTCAGTGGGAGTCTTAGGCGTAGGCCAGTTCTTTATCGATTCGATCTTAGCTGGGTCGACATGAATTCCGTTCTTATTAACTACATGGCCGAGGAAATGGACTTCTCGAAGCCAGAAGTCACATTTAGAGAATTTGGCGTACAGTTGCTCGTTGCGAAGAAGTTCGAGGATAAGGCGTAGGTGCTGTTCATGCTCTTCTTGACTTTTCGAATAAATCAAGATGTCGTCGATAAACACAATCACGAATTTGTCGAGGTAAGGCTTACATACGCGGTTCATAAGATCCATGAACACTGCAGGCGCGTTGGTCATTCCAAAAGGCATGACGAGAAATTCATAGTGACCATAACGGGTCCTGAACGCAGTCTTAGAGATGTCTTCGTCACGTACCCTCAACTGATGGTAGCCTGATCGCAGGTCAATCTTTGAATAGTAGCTCGATCCTTGCAACTGATCGAATAGGTCGTCGATGCGCGGGAGAGGGTAACGATTCTTGATGGTAACCTTGTTCAACTCACGATAGTCGATGCACATTCGGAATGTGCCGTCCTTCTTCTTGACAAAGAGCACTGGGGCTCCCCAGGGTGATGAACTAGGACGGATAAATCCTTTATCCAATAATTCTTGTAGTTGCGTAGAGAGTTCCTTCAGTTCTGCAGGGGCTAGACGGTACGGTGCACGAGCTATGGGTGCTGCTCCAGGAGCTAGCTCGATTTGGAATTCGACCTGACGGTGGGGTGGGAGTCCAGGTAGTTCCTCAGGAAATACCTCGGGATAGTCGCGTACTACAGGAAAATCTTCAATCCTCTTTTCCTTATCGTGGGCGTGGGTGACAAGTGCTAAGATAGCGGTGTGCCCTTTCTGCAAACACTTCTGGGCTTTTAGAAGCGAGATAATGCCTGTGACTTCTCCACCTTTGTTGCCTTTGACGATGAGGGGTTGACCAGAACGACGAGGTATACGAACTGCTTTCTCTTGACAGAGGATCTCAGCGCGATGTTTGGATAACCAATCCATACCAATGACGACGTCGAAGCTTCCAAGTTTGACAGGGAAGAGATCGATACTAAACGTATGGCCAGACAATTCTAGGGTGCAGTCGTGGATCACGTGCGTGGCCTCGATGTTCTTACCATTAGCTATCTCGACGGTGTGCTTAGAACTTAATAATGCAGGCGAGTGCTTAAGTTTCTTACTAATGCGAAGGGATACATAACTGGCATCGGCACCGGAATCAAATAACACAGAAACATAACGATCATCAAGTAGGAACTTACCCGCCACGACGTTGGGATCGTTCCTCGCTTCTCCAGCTCCAATCACGAAAGCTCTGCCCCTTGCATTTCCAGCATTGTTATTCTGCTCATTGTTCCCAGCTCCCTGGTTGTTGTTGCGATTCTGATTCAGTTCAGGGCAATCCTTTCGCATGTGCCCTGTTGCCCCGCATTTAAAACAAGCTCGGTTGTTTCCCTGCTGCTGTTGCTGTTGGGGTTGTTGCTGATTCTGCCTTGCTGGGAACTGACTTCTGCAATCCTTGGCTTCGTGCCCCATCTTGTGGCATCGCTGACACTGACCCTTGTTACATGCCCCATTGTGGTGCCTGTTACACTTGTTGCACTTAGGGTAGTTTCCCCGGTAGCCACCCTGTTGCTGAGCGCCTTTGTTGTTGTCAGTTTTCCTTTGCTGAGCTGGGGCTTGAGTAGGGTTAGCATCCTTGCCCTGATTTCCATCCCACTTTCGTTTTCCATCACTAGAACTTCCTTCCGCATCACTGATCCTTTTGGGCAACCTGCCCTCTTCCACAGCCTGATCCGTGAGTTTGTGAGCAAGTCGAACGATCGGCTGAATGGTAGTGTGGTTGGCTGAAGTTACATGGCTTCGGATTTCTGGGGCCAGACCCTTGATGTACAGTTCGATCCTTCGGTACATGGGTCGAGACATGTTTGGACAAAGAGCAGCATAGTCGTTGGACAGCTTGGTGTAGGTCTCAATCTCTGACCCAACCATCTTGAGTTCATAGTACTCATTCTCCAGCTTGTGGATGTCATCCCTGTGACAGTACTCTTCCTTGATCATATCCTTGAAATCTTCCCATGCAGTAGCGTTTGCAGTCTCCAAACCAAGCATTTGAATTTGCGCTTTCCACCATGAAAGTGCGCTTCCCTCTAGAGTACCAGTAGCAAACTTCACCCAGTTAGCAGTTGGGCATTCACAGACAGCAAAAACAGCTTCGACCTTCTCAATCCAGTGCAGAAGGCCTATGGCACCCTCCGTGCCATTGAAAGGAAGAGGCTTGCAATCCATAAAGGTCTTGAAGGTACAAACACGTGGTTGCACAGGTGCAGGCTGACCTGTTGTGAGGAGTGAAGCGAAGTAGGTTTAGAGGCGAAAAGACGATGCGGCGGTAGGATCTAAACATCCTAAGACAACGAGTTTACCTATAGGGTGAGCTGCGAAAGCTGCAGCCACAGTGTTGAGCAGGCTAGTGAACTGAGCCGGGGTCATGTTGACGTTTCCTCGTCCGCGTCCACTCATTGTCTTCATAACCAGAAAACATAGTATGAGTGCGTGATAGCGAGAATAAGATAGAAGAGAGAAGATGTATCTATCTAATCAGGCAACTAGTACGTATAGCAAAGCAGAAAGCATAAGACAAGTAAGCAAGTAACTATGGGTCCGAGCTATGAGGTCAGATAAGTCGAGTCTTGTACTTGGAGTGTAGTGTCGTCACGAGTCACGGGTTATAGTCTGGTTTTTCTCAAAAAGATTTTTCCCCTTTTTAAAACCAAGTTCACTATAACCAATGGCTCTGATACCAATCTGTCACACCCCCAAAATCCACCCGCGGATAACACCCGCTTCGAGGGCGTGACTGACCAGGATCCAGCCACCAATTATACTAAGCATTGGTTAATATCGAAGTAATACTTACTAATCATGAGATTAGCAATATCAAGTTCAGAGTTTAAAGTTTTAAAGTTCAGAGTAAAAAGTAGCGGAAGCATAAGTAAACAGTTTTAAACAAAGTTCAAAAGGTAGACATGATAAATGCCCAACAGACGGGCCGACGACCACTACACATCCCAAGCAGCTGCTCCAGTCACTGGCCACCTGCAAAGCATGCAGTAAGGGGGTCAACAATAATGCTGAGTGAGTTCACTAGTTGTCCAGTTTTAATTACCAAAACTCGTTTCACCAGTTAATTTATCCGTTTATACATGCCATGGGGAGCTACCCCAAAAGTTAGCGACTAAACTGTTTTCCAATACCGAACACTAGGTAACCGAATGCGTTTCCGCAGGATGCCCCGATGTCAATGTTCTATCATCATTGACGGATGCCTGAGTACATTAGTTCACGACCGATCCCATACCATGGCACGGTGTGAGGCTGGTAAAACCTAAATAGCGCTATCAACTAATAACCCGTTCGCCTGGCACCGGCGACTAATCGGTATTATGTAGTAGGGACTTGAGTGATAGAGTTGCGTTTAGTGCCGTTAGTTGCAATCCGTATAAACAGTAATTAACTAAAAAGGTTTCCCAATACAAGGGAAGATAAAGTAAGTTTGTTTCCCAATAACTAGGGAAGGAATGTAGACGGTATCCCCTTTACAAGGGGATAGGGTTGTTTTAGTCTCGTGTCCCAAACCACCGGGACGCATGCTTTTAAGTTGTGAACTCACCTTGGGTTGCTCGGTATGATACGTTACTTGGTTAAGTATGTTGGTCACCACGTCCTAACATGGTTACCAAATATGGGTCAAGTCGGGTACAAGTAAACACGTATAGCATGCACGTATACAAACAGTTACAGGCAGAAATACAAACAGTAACATATACACATGCAGTAGCAGATCAAAGTGAAGTCCAGTCAACAGTAGGCCCAACAGTTGAAGCTCAAAACAACAAGACAAACGGTCAAGGCCCAATAACATAAAACAGCCCAGTCGAAACTAAGGTGGTTGCGACTCGCAACCGAGGTTGCGACTCGCAACTGCGGTCTCGGTCCGTCATGCTTTGGTTACGACTCGTAACCGGAGATTGCGACTTAGCAGGTTTGGTTGCGACTCGCAACCAGGTTTGATGCGTGCTGATTGCGACTCGCAACTGGGAGGTTTCGACTGGTCACGCGTGTTTTCGAGTAGCAACCAAAGGTTGCGACTCGCAACTGTGATAACGTGCATGGCAAACTTCTAGAACCTGCAGACTTGTACTATCCAATGAAATTGCATTTTCATGTAAAAGTTGTACCATTTCCACTAAAACATGTTTGTTTGTCTGATCATTAGCCAAAACAGATCAAATATACACATTTCAAAATATTTCAAAGGCATTCAAATTGTTCTTCATGTTCATCATCATTTTACATAACATTCAAGCAATAATCTGAAAATCATTCAAACAAAGACATATTACTAAAACCGTGCACTTAAAACCTCATAATCAAGCCCTTGATATGATCATTCGAGCAATTTGCACATATCCGAAACATACATTTATAATGGCCACAAACCATCTAAACTTCCTAACAAATCGAGATACACACAAACATCTTTTTAATCATCAACATTAACAAGCACAAACCAATAAGGATCATATAAAAGCTCAAACACTAACCGGTTACCCATTTAACACATTTTGATCCACACAAACATGTCAAACAAACATCATCCATACACAAGAATCATAGTAACACATAACATATATTTGCCCTAGTGACCTTATGAACATCTAGAAAGAGCTAAAACCACTAACCGGTTATAGATTCAAGATGTGCGGGTATGATGGATCGATGGATGAGCTTCCGGTTGGCGGTTCCGAGCTAAAGCCGAGTATGTTCTTGATGTTGGTTGAACCCGAGAAGAAGGAGAAGGATGAGAAGAGTGGTCTTGGTTGTTAGAACTTTAGGGTTTTAGGGTTTAGTGAAGAAGATGAGAGGAGAGTGTGAGAAGAGAGTGTGTAAAATGATTAAGGGAGGTGGGGTTGGGTTTATATAGTGCACCGAGTTGGGCTAGGGGTTTCCGGGTTGGGTTTCTCGGCTACACGGCCTTAACCGGCCCAAGTGCTTCACTGTTCACTCGAGACCGTGGTCTCGAGTCGGGTCTCGGGTTTGGTTCACATATATATAACACTTATATATATATACATACACATAAGTAAATCGGCACATAACACATAATAACAAATAGTTTTTCATATATTTTTACTGTTAGTCGATTACGTACACGTTCGTTACATCGAAAGGTTATCCGGAAAGATCCGAGGTGTCACATAGTAAGATACATCAAACTTCCTATTAGGCTTCGATACACCCCTTCGTCTACAAACTCTTCCGGATCATCCTTTGATAATTTCAAACCATATTCCATAGGTGTAGAAACAGAGTTGCATTGTGTCATGTTATACTTATCTAACAAGTTTTTCATATACTTTCTTTGGGATAATATGATATTTCCATCTTCATAAAGTACTTCCATGCCCAAAAAATAGTGTAATCTTCCCATATCAGTCATTTCGAATTCTTTATTCATAGACTCCTTGAATTCCGTAATTAAGTGCATGGAATCACTTGCAATGATTAAATCATCAACATATAGGCATATCACTAACTTTCCTTTGTTAGTATCTTTTATGTATAATGTATGTTCATATGCACTTTTCTTAAATTTGTTTTGTAAGAAGTAAGAGTCTATGCGGCTGTACCATGCTCTTGGTGCTTGTTTCAGACCATAGAGAGCTCGTTGAAGATGACATACCTTTCGTTCTTCTCCGTGTTTAATGTATCCTTGAGGTTGTTCTATGTAGACTTGTTCATTCAGTTTTCCATTTAGAAAAGCTGTCTTAACATCCATTTGATGAAGATACCATCCATAATGTGCAGCCAAAGCTAATACTATTCGAACTGTTTCGAATCTTATTACGGGTGCAAATACTTCTTGATAATCTATACCATATTTCTGCCTGTAACCCTTTACTACTAATCTGGCTTTGTATTTGTCTACATTTCCCTTTTCATCATATTTTGTTTTATAGATCCACTTCACTCCTATTGGCTTTTGATGTTTTGGTGGATCCACCAATACCCAAGTGTGATTTTTATTAATGGAGTCCATTTCCCTGTCCATCGCTTCTATCCATTTTGCATCTTTACTTGCTTCTTCATAACTCGTTGGATCCGTACTTGCATAGAGAACAAAATTCACTACTTGATTTTGATTATATTTATGTAACACCTCTGCATTCGAGAGTTTTCGGGTATTACGATATATATTCCTAATGCTTTTAGTTTTAATAACCTCGTTTTCCGAATCTGTGGATGAAGTGTCACCACTGTTTTGTCGATCTTGATCAGCATTCTGTCGTTGTGCTTCATCTGTTCCCGAGATACTACAAGCTTGTTGATCACTATTGGTATCTTCTTGATTTTGTTCTTCATTTATGTTATCTGTCGTACAGTTATCACTCTCCTCTTCTTGACTCTTGTCTTCTTCTCCATCTTGTTGAGTGTGTATCTCCTCTCCGTCAGTGATAACCAGTGGTACATTTGATCCTTCACCTTCGAAAACCCATCTCTTATTTTCATCAAAGATTACATCATGACTGATGATAATCTTGTTATTTTGAGGATCGTATAGCTTATAACCTTTGCTAGCTTCGCTATATCCAACAAATATTGTTTTTATTGACTTGTTGGATAATTTGTCTCTGTGTTGTTTGGGAACGAGAGCATAAGCTAGACACCCAAATACTCTCAGATGTTCTACATTTGGTTTCTGTCCATTCCAGGCTTCGAAGGGAGTGATGTTTGGTCTGGTCTTCGTAATTGTTCGATTTAGAATGTAAGTAGTGCATGCTACTGCTTCTGCCCAGTAGCAGTTAGGTAATTGCTTAAGATTCATCATGCTTCTACTTAATTCCATTAAGGTCCTATTTTTCCGTTCGGCTACTCCGTTTTGTTGAGGGGTATAGCTGTTAGTTAGTTGATGTCTAATCCCATTAAGTCTCAGATATTCCTGAAATGACTTGCTGCAATATTCCCCTCCGCGATCCGTCCTTAAAGTTTTGATTACATGATTCGACTGCTTCTCATTCAAGACTCTAAAATTCTTGAAGTGATATAATGCCTCGGACTTAAATTTAAGAAAATATACCCAGGTCTTCCTAGTGTAATCATCGATGAATGTGATGAAGTATCTACATCCACCAATGGATTCTGTTCTCATTGGACCACATATGTCAAAATGAACCAATTGTAACGGTTCAGTTGCTTGCCAGACCATTTTCTTTTGAAAAGGTTTCCTTGCATGTTTCCCTGATATGCAACCTTCGCATACACCATCATCCTTCTTTATTTTTGGTAGTCCAAGTACTAACTCCTTGTTTTTCATATCAATCAAAGTGTCCATGCTTACGTGTCCATAACGTCTATGCCATAGACGTGAGGAATCATATGTAGTCATATTTAAAGCATATTTCAGATCACTTTCGGGATGTAATGGAAACATCCTGTTGTTGGTCATCTTTATAGTACCAACAAATTCATTATTTGAATCCTTTATAACGCATCTATCTTCTTTGAACGCGACTTCATATCCTTTCTTTATGAGTTGGCCTACGCTTAACAGATTGTGTTTCAACCCCTTTACATAAAATACATCTGGTATCTTCCTTTCTTTCCCTTTAATAATAATAGAGACATTTCCGCTGCCTAATACATTCAACCGTTTGTCATCTCCTGTTCTCACCTCCTTTTTAAAAGATTCATCAAGGTGAGAAAACAGTTCTCGGTTACCACTCATGTGGTTACTGCAGCCACTGTCAAGATACCAACAGTCACTTTTGACTGTTTCCTCCATGTTGAATATCATGAACATAGTGTCATCTTGTTCATCAACATCTTCTTCTGTATGAATTAATGCGTTATCCATTTTTTCGCGTTCATCCTTTTGTTGGCAAAACTTGGCGGTATGTCCAAGTTTATGACAATTAAAACATCTTATGGAATTCATATTGAAATTCTTGCCCTTATACTTATTTCGTCCCTTTCCTGCGGATTCATTCCTAAACGCCTGCCTAGACCGATCTTGGCCTACATTCGTTACTTGAAATGCATGTTCAACAGGATTATCTTCATATCTTTTTAGCCTTAGTTCGTGTGATTGAAGTATACCCATCAGTTCTTCTGTGGACACTTCAGCAAGATTCTTTGTTTCTTCGATCGTAATAACAACCGATTCGTAACTTCTAGTCAAACTACGTAAAATTTTTTCTACGATCCTTTGTTCGTCTAATTTTTCTTCATTCATTCGTAACTGGTTTACTATATGGATCGTTCTATTGAAGTATTCTTCAATAGATTCTCCATCTTTCATATTCAAAGAATCAAATTCGCATCGAAGGGATTGAAGTCTTACAGTTTTTACGCGCGTTTCTCCTTTGTATGATTTATGAAGAATAGCCCATGCCTCTTTCGCCGAACTTGCCTGTGAAATCCTTTCAAAAACTGTGTCAATCACGGACTGGAATATGATATGCAAGGCCCGTTTGTCTTTTTTAATCGATTCTCGGTATGCAGCGGATCGTTCTTCGGACGGATTCGGTCCCAGTTCTTGATACCCTTCATTGACAACCGTCCACAATTCTTGTGATTCAAGCAATACCTTCATTTGGATGTGCCAATGATAATAATTCTGTCCAGTCAGTTTGGGAATCTGTGTTTGTATGCCTTGCATTTGATTCATGATCTCGAATTCGACAGAAAAAACTTGTGATCGTTAACGTTAATTGAATTTCTTGGATCGGATGTTGTGGCTCTGATACCACTTTGTTAGAAATCTTCGAATGATAAAACTTGTTTCTGCAGAAAGTTCTAAGCGATAATGTTCATAAATGAATTGATAATTTTACAGATCTGTTAATGTTGATATATATACGTACAAGACATAGGAATGTTATAACTACCCTAAAAAATAAAATAATAATAATAATAATAATACCGGACATATATATCTAGCTTATATGCATATATATTTGAAGACATATAATACCGGACATATATGTATATTTATATGTCTAACAGAACCCAGGTTTGGAACTTCTTAATCTTTCAAAAAATCGTTTCACAGGAAACATTACAATACAGTTCTGCAAGTATCCTAGGTTATCACTTTTGGATTTATCACAAAATAAGTTTTCCGGAAGTCTACCTGAATGCTTAGGGAACTTAATTCATTTAGAAGTGCTAGATCTCTCAAACAACAGCTTAACTGGTGTTGTTCCAAGCTCATTGGGTTTCCTACAATCTCTATCCTCATTGCACCTGCACAACAATAGATTTGAGGGCAATTTCCCGGAGTCCTTACAAAACTTGTGGCGATTGCACACCATGGATTTAGGAAACAATTTGTTCGTAGGTCCTATCCCTTTCTGGAGCGATGGACTGGTCCTAAAATATTTGAATCTCGAGTCGAATAAGTTTACAGGCGAGATTCCTCTACATCTTTGCCAACTCGAAAACCTTCAATATTTGAGCTTGGCACGTAACAAACTAACGGGGACGATCCCTCGTTGCTTCGGAAATTTAAGTGGCATGAGAAACCATGATAACTCTAGGGATTTTTTCCGTAACTATGAAGAAAATATTTGGGCTTCGGTTAAGGGACTTCAGTTGATGTACATCAAGATCACATTAGAGTTTCTTACATCCTTAGACCTCTCAAGCAACAACATTGTTGGAGAAATTCCTGATACTCTAATGAATCTTGTGGAGTTAAGGAATTTGAATCTTTCTGGAAACCTTTTAAAAGGACAGATCCCGAAAACCATTGGAGATCTAAAGCAATTGGAATCTTTAGATTTGTCATCGAACAAGCTGTATGGTCGGATTCCTCAGAGTTTGACTAGGTTGAACTTTCTGAGCTACTTAAACCTGTCGTTTAATAGCTTATCTGGCCCAATTCCAGTTGGAAATCAACTCCAGACCCTTGATGACCTGTCTATTTATGAAGGGAACAGTGGACTATGTGGGCTGCCAGTTTCAACTAGGTGCAATGTAGGTCACGGTGATGATTCCGAAGGTGTGTGGTTTTATGCCGGTATGGGACCAGGGTTCGTTGCTGGATTTATAGGACTATTTGGGAGTTTGACCTTCATCAGGAGCTGGAAGTTGGCTTACTTTGAGACCCTTGAAAATGTTTACGCTTGGCTAAGGTTATTGGTAGAACTGAATCTGAATCGCCTAAGGAGGAAAGTTTTCGAATGAGGTATGTTCGAAACACCAGTTCACGTAATTGTTAAAACAAGAAATAATAAATAAAAGCTCTTATACAAGAGCATTTGTATGTTATCACTCAAGCTTCAATGTTTACCACTCTTATACAATGTTTTATGTATCACTCAAGATGTATTGTTCTAGATTTACGTTTTGTTTTATTTGTCTGCAAACTACTACTACCTGTTAGGATATATGTACTGCGACCTCTATTTATATCTCTGTATTGTTAAGGTTTGTTATATAATAATTGTAACATCGTTATATAATAATTTTTTCGTTCCAGTTCACCCCGGATCGGGTCGGGTCATAAAAGATAGATAATCAAACTAAATTTTATATAATCAACAAAAGCATGTCAAATTGTTCTTACATGTGTACAATGAAAATCTAACATGTCTAAAGTTGTTATATATTGGTTTCTTTCTTTAAATTCTAACCAAACCAATGTTTTAAAATGGGACCGGACATTGAACCCAATGCGAAACTGGTCCATTGATCGCAGTGGCGGAACTAGACCTTCAACTCAGGGGTATCCCAAAATTTTTTAGGGGTGTCCTCGTACTTGTTCAGAGGTGTCCTGTGTATAAAAATCGAAAAAAAAAAATTTTACACTACTGGTAAAAACTTGAGCCGTAGCCCGGGCTACGCCCGTTTACACTACAGGTCCGCCCCTGATTGATCGTACCGGTCAAATTGGTTGGCTCGAATTTAAAAGCCGGGTGTCAACGTATTTTGCTTAAAACTTATAACATATAAAAATTACAAAAGTGTAACAAAATTATATAATAAAATAGCATTATGATCATAATAATTAGATGATTTGATACAGAAAAAGCATACATCTTAAAACACTTTAGTAAAGATGAAATGAAAATAAAAAATTAATACAAAATCGTGAAAAGAATACACAATATAAGCATGAGATACCATGATTTGTTTATGTTCCAAAACTTTATAAAGGTATAAAAACATAATTAAATCAAAAGGCTACAAATGTCAGCGTGAAACTTTGGATAGATCTATCCACCCCCAACTATTCAAACACCATTGTCTCATATAGGCCAATACACAACATATATTGGGACTTAAAAAAAGTTTTTATTTTTAGAGGTTACGAATACACTACGTTTTGAAGTTGTCTATATGCATTAGATGTTATTTTTTGGGAGAGGGATTGTTTTATGTAAGTTTGTTGTTACATAATACGCCACATATTTTTTTTAAGTTGAGTTCGAAAGATATTCGTCAAACAACCAAAATTCTATTCAAAAGTGTTTTATCAACATTTTATTAAAATTTTATCTTATAAAAACATAACCTTTCAATATTTATCGTTTTAACTATTCTAACTTTTTCGTCACATATATAACGTTTTATCAACATTATTAAATCTTTCTTTTGTAAAAACATAAGCTTTCAATCCTACATTTAGTAAAATTTTATCTTATAAAAACACAAAGTTTCAATATTTATCGTTTTAAAAAAACATTATTATATTATAAATTTATAAAATTTTAATAGTTATATTATATTATACATATATTAAAAACTAAACGTAATGAACAGTAGAAGGCTATTTTTGTAAATTTTTTGTTATACTACATATATTAAAAACTAAACGTAATGAGTAGAAGGCTATTTTTGTAAATTTTTTGTCAAATGAGTTTAAAAGGTGAAGCAGCCAGAAAATACGGTGGTGAGATTTAGAACCCGGTTGAGAGAAAGCTGTGTCAGAGAGAGATAGCGCTAAGAGACAGATAGAGAGGCCGATGACGATGGTTCCGCCGGTGTTACAACCTTCTCACCGGCGTCAATAACACTTAACGACGACGTTTTGATCATTGTGGTGGCGGCGAACATGGTTTGTACCGAAGAGCGATGAGGTATGTTCGATCAGATGCTGCCATAGCTCTGACAATGTCGGCGGTCAAGCGGTTAGGGTTTCGATCAACTTCCGGTAAGCCCTTTTCTATTGCATGTTCACTATTCTTTTAGATCGGTTGTCACTGAACCTTAATCTGTCGACTAATGTTGATCTGATGAGTAAGCAACGTCTGTTGAGGTTCCGATGAACGGCCAGGAGAAGATTTCAGTGAATGGGTAAGCACACAAGCCTAATTATGCGTATTGCTTCAGTGTGACGGTGATGATGTTGTAACGGTGTGGTTGTTAGGGTTTGTTTGCCCTAATAAGTCGTTCTCGAACCCTAGGTGGAGATAAGAACTAATGGTGGACCAATGAAGATTGATCAGGTAATTTTAACTGTTTTTGATTGTTTGAAGATGGCTTTAATATTTGAATTGTGAATTAAGTGTTTGATTTGTTGTTTTTATGGTAATTGGATTGTACTAATTTGGGTTTGTTTGAATGGTTTAGGTTTAGTTGGTAAGAGTGGGTCGAAATGGAAGTTATGGAGGAGTTCTTTGGTGGAAATCGATTCAGATTGGAAAGGGTTTAAAGGGAAGTACAGGGAAGTGGGATCGGATGGGTCGCATTCGAGATAATATCTCCCGTGCAGAAGAGGCAACAAGCTGAATGGGAAGTTGCATGTTCTATGTATATGGCATTGATTTGATCTTTGAATCAATGATGATTTGCACTTGTTCTCTTTTTTTTTTTGTTGTTGAAAAGGAATTTTACATTCTATTTTTGATATGTTTGCAGCCACCAGGAACAATATATGCTTTGAAGATTCTGAGCTTCAACAGCTAATGCAGGAATGAACATGTATGTACTGCTTTAATATGTTTTTAGTTCTCAACTTCGTTAGAAGTGAAGTGGAATTTATAAGTGTAGTCCACATCCCAAATTATAATGTTTCACTATAAATTATTCAGAGAAATCGGATTGTGTGTTAAAAATATCAATATCTCATATTTATATCTATTTGATTAAAATATATTATCTTAGACTTAAATTGTATACATCCTTTTGTTTCTTGTACTACAGGTAAGAATAAAGAGGCTTATTAGAAAAACTTTTAACATGATACAAAAACTTGCTGGCAATGAGAATAGAGAGGTTAGTAAAGATTTTGTTTTCTTTATTTGTTAAGGTGTATATCTAGAACTCTATGAAATAACTATGTGACTATAGGAGGTTCTTGGAGAAATTTGGCAAGGATACCATATAATTTAAGTATTCTCAAGCTGCCTAATTGTAGCTAAAACGTCCTTCACAAAATCACATTAGCTTATTTATCATATTTCTACGATTTAGGTTCATAAGCAAAAAAAAATGTTTTGAAGATGGCCCTCCAGTTTTTATTTCGCTTTGAGCCGACAAAATGGTTGAGTTGGCCCTACCGATCCAGAATCCGATTAAGGTTTGGGCGCGAACTCTTAAAGTGGCGTGATGCGTGTGTAGTGTGTATATAATTTAGATATACTATTAAGCCCTTTTTACACCTTTAGCCAAGTTTTAAATTTATAAAACACGATATTTACTAACACTAAACACACATATGGGCAAGTGCACCCATCGTGGACGTAGTATAGTGTTGGTAAGATACCGAGGTCGTCCAAGGACACAAGAGCTTTTAGTACCGGTTTATCCTCAACGTCTAATCAAATCAAAAAGTTAGAAAAATGTTTTAAACTAAGAAAATAAAAACTAACTAAATGCTGAAAAATAAAAATAAAATAAAAAACAGATAGACAAGATGAATCACTTGGATCCGACTCGTGTATTAGTATAACCTTTGATTATTTTCGCACTTTTGCACTTGTTTAAGAGATTATCTTAGTTATTGTAGTAGGCCCCTCTTTTGAAGGCGACGTTACCCTCAACCCAGTAGTTTGAGTCAGCAAGGATACAATCCTAAAGGGTTGGATTATTGGAAGATAATGAATTAAGTTATTAATGCAAATTATGGTAGGCCCCGCTTTTGGCGGTGACGTTACCCTCGGCTAAGTAGTCTGAGTCAGCAGGGATACAGTCCTAAATAGCCGGGTTATAGTATTAATAGTAGTTAACTTATGAGGGGGTCAAAGAGTTTGGATCCCCGCCATCCAATGGGCATTGAAGGAGATCCTACTAAATTTGACCCAGGTCCCTTGCAGGACCTCTAAACGCTGAACAAGGGCAAGACCCTTACCAAACCGTTCCCTTAACCCCCGACCAGGTAGCCAACATACCTCCATATAGACCGTGGAGATATGAATGGTGAAAATCTTTTATTTTATATAGACAGTAAAATAATGCCAAGACACCACGGACAAACGATAAGGAAAGATCACCTTCAACATAAGCAACTAGTTATTAAAGTCATTAATACAAAACCAAATAAAAAGTGCAAAAGATTAAAAATAAAAAAGTATTATACTAAACACTTGTCTTCACAAAGTGATGTAAGAGACTTAGGCAAACATGGCCTTGATTGTCAAGAACTCTTACTATCAATCTTGGATCCCGAGACGACTCACACACTCTACGATGGACAATGGATGATGGTGGTGGATGATGGTGTTATGGTGGTGGTGGGTGGTGGATGAAGTGTGAGAGAGGTGGTGTGCCAAGGGATGGATTGGAATGAAACCAAGCACTCCTATTTATAGGCTGAACAGAAGGCTGGGCACGGCCCCGTGTCCGCTGGACACGCCCCCGTGCCCGTCTGACACGCCCCCGTGCCCGTCTGACACTCTCTCTCTTCATTAATTGTAATTCGCAATTACAATTAATGCGCCTGCTCTACTTTCACCACGCCCCCGTGCTTACTGAACACGGCCCCGTGGTGGGCAATAGAAGCTTCTATAGGTTTGTCTTTTCTGCTGCTTCTTGGGCACGGCCCCGTGCTGGCTGAGCACGGGGCGTGTTCAGGCTTCTGTTTTCTCTTTTTTGCTTGGGAGGATCCCTTTGAGGGTTCGGGCAGTCTACTTTTATTCCTTTTCTTGTATTTATGTTAGAATTAGCTGTCTTTTTGCTTCTTTTGTGAATTTGAGCTCATTTCATCCTGAAAATACAAAAGGAAGACAAAAACACTCTTTTTCCAACATTAGTACTTAAAAAGGGTTAGTTTTATGCCTTATTTGATGTAATTTATATGTTGCATTTTACACACATCAGGCGGCGGCGGCGGTTCCATAGGCTTGGAGGGTGGTGGCGACCACCTCAGTCAGATCCAAGTGTTCTTTGGGTATCAACTCAATACACATATCAAACCCATACCCTGTGATGCTAAAGTTGTTATGTCATGAAAAGAGTGTATTTGTGAACCAACTAGAGGTAGTTTAATGATAATTGTTTGGTTTTCTTGGTGATTTCTATGGATAACATAATAAATAGAATTACTCGTTTAGTATAACTTTCTAAAGATGAATTATTGACGTTGTGATGCAGCGAGGAGATAAATCGCAGGGGAACAAGGAGGGTTAAAGGCCATATTGAAGAGAGGAACGTTTTCAGTAGGTGGTCATCGAAGTGTTTTTGAAGGTAATGACTAAATGGTATGGTTTTTTTTTTCTTTTTCCCAAGTTTTGGAGTTAAAATGGTTGTGAATGAAGGTGGTGTTGTTTGGTATACCCTGTTTTTGACTGATTATAGACTTGGTCATAGATAGGAAAACGTGATAGTCTTATGTATTTGAACTTTGAAGGGTATCAGCTTTTGAAACACGTAACCTTTTCTTAGATTAGTATTGGCATACCTGTATATTTTGCTTAAAAGAAAAAAATGTGGTTTTTTATTTGGGGTTTTCTATTTTATTTCAGCTGTTTAGTTTCGGGATCAAAAAGAACCATTAGAGACATGGTAACAGGTCCATACATTTTTGACTGAATACACAATCATGATTGGCTTTGAAATTGGTAACATCATCAAGCATGATACCTTGCCCAGGTGTTGATTTTATAAAGACGACCATGAATGAAGAGGAGCTCAATTTTTCGGATCATCCAACACCCCTCCGTCATCAGTCGTGACCTGTTTCCACCAATCATCACCCCTCCACGTTGTTTCTTTTCAATTTTATTTAGGCATTTTTTATGGTTTTTTAGTCCATGATTCCATGTTACGTCAGCGGGTCGGTTACCTTCAAATAAATCTACTTTTGTTAAGTGTTATGAATGAAAGAGGTGGTGGTGAATTTATTTATGAAATTATCTTGGTTATTTTCTGCTTGGATCAATCAGTCAGTTGTCTCTGCTATCTCGATTATGGTAATTCGAGAAGGTGTTCTTAGACACCGAGTTTTAGTGTTGGTGGTGAGTTTGTATCTAGCAAATAATATTGCAGCCCTATTTTGTAGACTGGTGAATTATGTAACCCAATTGAAGAAATCTTTGAATCCTCAAGTTGAAAGCCAGGTTTACAATACATTGTTAACAAGTAGTCAAATTGTAAGGTAACAAGTTAGATTGAAAGGGCCACATTTGCATCTTGCCCTTTGTAAAAAGTGAAACGGCATGTTATATTTCGTAGACAACTATAATTAATGTACGATAACGACTTAGATAATTGACTGAATGATATATTAAATTTACTACTATCCGAATGATAAATTAAATTTATTCATTAGTTATGATATCATTCAGACTTTATTAGTTATGATATCATCCAACTTTTAGCGGGTGTCGGTACTCAATGATACCGTAATAAATCAAATCAATTTCAACCGAAACTCCGCCGCAACAAGCGAAAGGGATATCACTAGTTCTATATAATACCAAAAGAAATGTGAATAGTAATATATTTATTTGTTTTTTATGGTTTTAATAAATTAATAATTAACAATTACAATACTATAATAACATTCTTTTTTATAATTAATTTATGTTTCTAACCCTAAACTTTAGGTGATTTATCATATGACCCCTGAACTCTAATAGTTATTTTTATATACGATTTACGCATTCCTCTGAACTTCAATAGACTAATCAAACGGAAGATTAATAATAATTCTTTTTTCGATAAACAATTTACGTTTTGATCTCCGAACTTTTAATACAGTTATCATACGGCCCTTGAATTTTAGTATAATTAAAATTAACTTTTAACTCTAGATATATTTACTTAATAATGTTAGGGGCCGTTTGGCAACTTCTGAATGATTAAGCGCTGAACCAGTAAGAAGTAAGAGGTCTGAATCATTAAGTGTTGAATCAGTAAGAGGTCTGAACCATGAAGAACCAGTATAATGCTTAACCGTTTAGAAACAAATGTCTGACCAATTCAGATTAGATGTCTTAACCATTCAGACTCAGTATAATGCTTAACCATTCAGAGGCAAACGTCTGAACCATTCAGACATTTGCTCATGAAACAAACAGCCTGAACCATTAAGTGTTGAACAAGTAAAATGTCTGAACCATTAAGAGACTCATTAAGAGATAAACAAACAGCCCCTTAGTTGTTTATTTTACCGTCATTGTCATTTAGATTAAAACTTACATGGTCTATACTAACCCTTTAATACAACATATAATAAATATAATTAGTTTTGATTTAACTCATCCATCCAATCTCAAGATTAAAGGCACAAAATCATTCCTACCCTTTTTACAAAAACAAAAAGTCATATATATATAGGGTCAGGATTTAGAGAAAACGGTGAAAAGTGTGAGAACGGTGAGAACGATTATGGATCGTCCGATCAAAACAATCCATGGACTAGATTGTGCGGTGGCGTTTTCATAAATAACATCAATATTATTAGGTGGGACGCGCTTCATTAAGGGTAAAAGGGTCTTTTTACCCTTCATATTCAAAACGCCATACAAAAAATAAAATGCCATTAAAAACAAAACGCCAAAAATTAAAAATCAAACACATTGAATATTAGAGGAAGATGAAACAACACAAATAACTGAATTACAGTTATTAACATTTATCAGAAAAAATTCCCTCCTAAATTACGCGCCAAAAACATCATTATATAAACAAACGTAAAAACAAAGCTTCAATAATCACTTCAATCTATCCATTTTCTGCAAAAAAAAAACATCTTTAACCAAAAACGCCAAATTAAACAAAACGCCAAAAATGGCAACAATCGTTTCGTGGAGATACACTCTTGGAATCAGGCGATACGTCATCCATTTTGACAACAGAAGGAGGGTGTATGTTAAGACGCTCAGGGCTATTCTGAAGATGGAAGAAGAGATACAGAGGCAAATCCTATCCATTGGCATTGTTAGGACCTGAGGCTCTTATAACTGTGCTTGTTTGCATAATTTAAACATTAAGTGCAACGGAAATGAACACAAACTTTGTAAGCACAATTTAGGAAGAAGATAGTTTTGATAAACACATGCTTTTCATAGAGTCGAATGATTACAATACAAAGCAAAAGATTTACAGAGCATGCTTACAAACTAAGCTCCCCCTCAGCTTGATGCTCCAAGGTTGATTGCACAAGATGAAAGGATTGGACTAGAGGAGAAGAATCCACTTAGTCAATCAAATGTAATAGTACATGGTGCTGTTACATTTATAGGCAAACCAAACCACTGAAGCATCTTAGCTGACGTTACCATGAAAGCGACATCTAACAAACTAACAGACTCCATCCACTGATCTATAACAACTGATGTCTAACTACTGATTACATAGACACTGTTATAACTAACTACTGACTCACTTTCCACTTTTGTATGCTAAGCACTGATGTTGAGCATCAGTGCTTTCTTTAAAGGGTGATCAGGCCTTGAACGAGCAGTACTTTAGTTCTTCATCAGTGCTTGGAATCCATCAGTAAATTGAGTTTCAGTCTTTAACCTTCATCAGTACTTTAGTAACAGTTGTCTTATTGAGTAGTGCTTTGAAGTCTGTTAGTTGCCAAATAACCACAGTCAAGGGGAAAGCTTAATGCAAACAGCTGATTATGATGAATCCACTGTTGTGAACCAGTTTTGGCTTTCATTATTTGTTCCTCTGGTAGGGTTCAATCCCAACAATCTCCCCCTGGAACAGATAATGCCAAAACTCTTCATTATTCTGGATTTTTATTTCTCATCAGAAGTTCCCTAACTTGTTCTTTAAATTGAATCTCAAAATCCTGAGAACTTGTGTCACCCTCATCCCTACACAGTGTAAGCTCAAGGAGATCTTGTAGATCTTCAACACCCAGGCCTAGTGCTTCATCCCTTGATATGTGCTTAACTTCTCCATTGGATCTGATCAGGGTCAATGCATGGGTCTTTTGATCAGAGATCCATTTTAGTACTTTTGAACCCAATGGGTTTCTTGGGAGAGGTTTATTCACTGATGAGTTTGGAGATATTGGCCTTGTGAAGACTTGTGAACTTTCAGCAGACATTTGTTTGAAAGCCATTTTTATGACATCATTTGCTGCAACTATATCTTCTGCAGTCTCTTTTTCAATCAGCTCTTATCTCTTCTTTTGATCTATCTCAATGGCTGTCATATCTGCTGAAGTGTTTGGTGATGCAGGTTCGTTTACTACCTTTTTGACAAGGTTTTGAAGTTTTGCTGAGTTGTCTTCATTTAAATCTATTTTCTTGATGGCTTCTGTGAAGTACTCAGTTTCCTTTTCTTTTTCTTCTTCATTTGTCAACAGTTTCCCTTTTTCTTGGTTTATCACAATGATAGGGGTATCTGCTGATGTGAACAGTGGTTTAGGATCGATGACCTATTTTGGCTCTTTGTGTTCAGGCTTTTTTGGTAAATTAGAATCTGTCACTTTTCTTCTTTTCAGCCTTTCATAAGCCTCATCTGTATACTGCTTTGTCCATTTTGCTATGGCTTTAGCAGTATCCACATTTGCATCCACTAACTCCTGTTTCTTTTTCTTGTATTCTGAAGTGAGTTTATCAATGGCCTGTTTGTATTTGCTCCAGTTTGGAGCTGTTCTTTTCTTACTAGGATCATCCTTGATTCTCTTGATCCTGTTTCCCTCATGCTTTAGTGCAATGAGTGGCCATTTACTGAATTGTTCCTCTTTAGCTGAATAGAATTTTTCTTTCATGATGAATTCAAGAAACTCCTTTCTCATTACCTTTTGTAGGGCAGCATCAGGTGGCATATTTGACATGTCTTTGCTCAGGTCTTTTGCATAATCTTCCATTTGTTTGACTTCAGTGAGCAAAAACTCCATTCTTTCAGAAATGGCATTATCACCTTGATCTTTGCATTCAATTCTAGCTCTTATATATGCTTGCCTGGCTTTGAGTTTTAGATACTCACTCATGCTTAATGGATTCCTGAAGCCAATGAGAGAAGGAAATCTTCTTTCCCAGGGATCATTTATTGTATAAAATTGTTTCATCTCATCCTTTACAGCTTCCAATTCCAGTGGATATTTCTCAGCAACAGATTTAATTCTAGTGGAGGATATTTGAGTGTGTGGTTGTGGTTGTGGATTGGTGACATTGTAAGGTGTGGAGGATAAAGGAATAGGTGCTGGTATATCATCAGCATTCTTCTGCAATTTCCTTTTCCTTGTGTAAAGCTTTTTGGGTGAATTGGATTTTGGTTGTGATGTAGAAATGTTGAGAGCAGTTGTGGATGGTTGACTAACAGCTGTTGGAACAACTAGTGTTTCAACCTCTGTTGGTTTTAGTGGTGGTGATGTGATTATAGATGATGATGACGGTAAAACAGTGGTTTTGTTGGTGTGTGGTGAAGTGGTGATTGTTGATACAGGGGCTTCAGTCTGGCTATCTTTTTCTGTTTCAATATAAATACCATCCTCAATTCCCTTCTTCTTCCACTTGATTTTCTCCCCCTTTTTGGCATTATCTGGAAAGGGTTCACTCATGAAGAGGACAATGGGAGGAACTTTTCCAGTGGTACTTTGGATGTGAGCCTTGATAGCTTTGATGTCTGCCTGAGTATCTTTAAATCTTGACTCCACCATGTTTGTCAGCATTTGTACATGTATTGCATGCTGCTGATCAGCCATTTGTTTTTGTTTTTCAAGCAGGGGTTGAAATACATTCCATAGCTCATTTGCAGTAGGTGCAGGTTGTGCAGGTGCTTGAGCTGGAACAGTAGTGGATTGTGCTTTTTGAGCTTTTAACAGCTGTTGTACCATATCCTTTATTTCAGCAACTGATGTTTCAAGATTTTCAACTCTGTCCGTCAATTCCTGATATTTTAAATCATCACCCAAGTTAATGGGATCATCTGATTTCCCACTAGCAGTGGTTGTACCAATGTGTGACTTAGGAAATGAATCCCAAAAGTCATTCATTGATTCCCCTTGTTCTTGGTACTGGGGTCTTCTTCCTTCAGCACTTGATAGCCTTTTAAAGGTACCAGTGGGCATAACAAACTCACTGGTGGTTCTCAGAGGTGCTATGGAAGGAATTGCCTTCAAGGGAGTCTTATGAATGTAATCACTGTCCAAATGTAAACCAGTGGGTTCAACATTTGTAGTGGTTGCTCCACTTGAACTACTATCAGGAATTACTTGTAATCCCTGCAGTGTAACCTCCTCAGTTGTTGCTGGGATAGCAGAGGTATAAACATCAGACCCAGTCACTTGTTGGAGCATACTCTCAGTGATAGGTGTTTGAGAGGAACTGGTTTGTGTTTGTGTTATATCAACTGCATGCAACAAAGGTATTATGGATTGTGGTAATGTGAGGGGTGAAGATAAAGGTGTTGAAAGAGATATGTCCTTGGGATCAGGACTGAGGAAGATGGATCCAATTGAATCCAGAGCTTCATATTGTGGGGTCCCTGTGTTTACAACCTGATCCTTTTGTGAGGATGCAGGAGGAGTTTGAGGCAAAGGTGGAGATCTTTCTTCCATCTGCTGTGAGGAAGTAGCAGCAGTGGTTATAGGTGACATTTGTGTTGTCACTGGCAGTGGCTCTGGGATCTCATCTTCCAGAGGTGCATTTGTTTTGGGTTTGGGGGGCTTTCTGGATGTTTTCTTTTTGGTCTTTTTGGTAATGGCAGGTGTGGGTTTCAAAGCAGTGGTTGTGCTGCTATGATCACTTAGAGCAGTGGTCTTTTTGGTGTTTTTGGTAATAAAAGGATACTACACCCAAGCGCGTGCGAGCGTTACAACTTACCATCCAATCAAGTCTTCCTACTCAGATACGAGATGCTCAGGTTGAAGCATTGAAACCAGAGAACGTCAGGGCTGAATCCTTACGAGGATCGAGGAAACGGTTACAACGAAAGAAAGACGGCGCCTACTACGTGATAGGGCGTATTTGGGCCCCACTCTATGGAAACTTAAGCGAGCTTGTGATGGATGAAGCGCATAAGTCTCGTTACTCAGTACATCCTGGTTCGGATAAGATGTACCACGACCTGAAGACTACGTACTGGTGGCCTAGCATGAAAGCCCACATAGCAACCTACGTTAGCAAGTGCTTGACTTGTGCGAGAGTCAAGACTGAATATCAGAAACCATCGGGCCTACTCCAACAACCAGAGATACCACAATGGAAATGGGAGCAAATTTCCATGGATTCCTTTACTGGCCTGCCTAGATCTCAACGTGAACACTATTTGGGTGATAGTGGATCGATTGACTAAGTCTGCACATTTCCTGGCTATCAAAGAGATGGATAAGTTCTCTACTTTAGCAGACGTGTACTTAAAGGAAGTAGTATCGAGGCATGGAGTGCCAACCTCTATTATATTAGATCGTGATGCACGTTTTTACTTCCGAACTGTGGCAAGCAATGCACAAGTCCTTTGGCTCACGTTTAGATATGATCACAGCTTATCATCCACAGACGGATGGGCAGTCTGAACGCACCATCCAAACCCTTGAAGACATGCTTAGGGCATGTGTAATTGATTTCAGCAACGGCTGGGAAAAGCATCTGCCATTAGTAGAATTTTCGTATAATAACAGCTACCACACCAGCATCCAAGCCGCTCCGTTTGAGGCATTGTACGGATGTAAATGTCGATCACCTCTTTGTTGGGCAGAGGTTGGCGACAGCCAGATCACTGGCCCAGAACTTGTGGTAGACACAACAGAAAGTATTTCCCAGATACGGCAACGAATGGCGGCAGCTCGTGACCGTCAGAAAAGCTACGCTGATAAGCGCAGGAAACCACTCGAGTTCCAGGTTGGGGATCGAGTGCTACTCAAAGTCTCACCTTGGAAGGGTGTTGTTCGTTTTGGCAAACGAGGCAAACTTAACCCACGATACGTTGGACCTTTCAAAATCATAGAGAAGATAGGCAAAGTGGCCTACAAACTGAACCTACCAGCAGAACTCAGCAGAGTTCACAACATTTTCCACGTGTCGAATCTGAAGAAGTGTCTGTCAGATGAGACCCTCATAGTTCCTTTGAAGGAGCTCACTATCGACGATCAGCTGCGATTCGTCGAGGAACCAGTAGAGATTACTGACCGAGATGTTAAGATTCTCAAGCACACCAGAATACCTCTCGTTCGAGTTCGTTGGAACTCCCGTCGTGGCCCAGAGTTCACCTGGGAATGCGAAGACCAGATGAAACACAAGTATCCCCAATTGTTCGAGAACAGTACAACCACTACTGAGGCTGAAGCTACTGCGGAATTTCGGGATGAAATTCCAAACCAACGGGGGTAGGATGTGACACCCCAGGAAA
The DNA here is from genome assembly GCF_002127325.2 of Helianthus annuus. Classification (NCBI taxonomy): domain Eukaryota; kingdom Viridiplantae; phylum Streptophyta; class Magnoliopsida; order Asterales; family Asteraceae; genus Helianthus; species Helianthus annuus. Next base: position 49,053,275 of record NC_035436.2, on the reverse strand, counting down.
ACCATACAACTTAACTAGCTTCCTCAGTGAGTACGTGCTAAATTTTGGGACGAAATTTCTTTCAACTTGGGGATGATGTGACAACTCGTATTTCAGAACCTATCTTTGTGCTTAGTGTAACGTGTTTGAACATTACGTGATTATGTGAACGTTGGTGATTAATGAAATGTTATGTTGTTATGTTAAGTGAGTGTGTGTTATATGTTTATGAAATGTGATTGCACAATGTGAACCCGATTGCACAAGCCCATTCGGGCTACACTTATTGTACTCGCAACCAAAGGGCAGCCCACGAATGGGTTCGGCCCACTCCCTTGTTGCGCATAACACTATGGGGAAAGAGTATACTCCTCATAACTTGCAAAACACAACACACACACAAACCCTACTCTCTCTTCATTCTCTCTCGAAGCCGACGGCAACAACATCCCTTTCTCCCGAAGCTTTCTTGTTCGGATCATTCTTGTCCTACCTTCGAATCGGTTAGTGTCTAATGGTTTTTGTTTTATTAGATGATATTGTGATTGATATGTTCTCATACAAGGATTTATGGATGTTAAATGATTGATTGTGATATGAATGAATGAGGTTAGAATTCATAAATTGGCTCACATGTGTACTTGATGATATTCATATTATTCGGATTGCATGATCTAGATCTAGAACTGAATAGATATAATCGGCTGTTATGGTTCAATAATCGAAGTGTTTGCATGATGGTTAGGATTTCATGTTGATATAAAAGTTCACTAATCTGATGATCCGGATTGAAAGTTTGATTATTGTTCATGACTATGATAAGTTAGGGTTTATGTGAATTGGTTGTAACCACCTTGTTTTGATCGAACAAAGGGTTAGATGGAAACTGTTTGATTGTTTTGACCAAGTAAATGCAGAATAGGAAACTGTTAGAATAGTGGTAACCAAATTGCATGATTTTAGGAAACACAAACGGTTCGCGTAAGACTAGTCGCACAAGTGCAAGCACACAAGCTCTTGAATCACACAAGAGCTCAATCGCACAAGTGTCTGGTCGCACAATACAATCGCACAAGTCATAGGGTGCAACTGATAAAACACTGGGTACAGCACCACATTGCATGATCGCACAAGACCTTGTGGATCGCACAAGACGGTGCCGATCGCACAAGGCTTGGGCTACACACACTATTTGGACATTATTATGTTGTCGGGCCTCAAAGCCCAATCCCAATCGCACAAGGACTGGTCAGTCGCACAAGTCCATCTGGACCGCACAAGTGATCCTTGTTTATCCGGTTGGGCCGTATGCTTTTTGGGCTTCTGTTACCAACTCGCACAAGATGATGGGCTCGCACAAGCTCGATGGCACAATCATCTGAGTCGCACAAGCTAGGCCCTTTATACACTTGACTGCTAATGTGTTATACGTGTTTGCCATGATCAATACGTGTTCGTAACCTGTTAGGCTATGTGTAAAACTTATGTGCACTACTTGAAACCAAAACCTGACTTGTATGGTAACCATGTTAGGACGTGGTTGACCACATATAGCTCAAGTAACCTTTTCGTGTATCTGCCGAGCAAACCAAGGTGAGTTCACACTCCTAAGGCATGGGATTCCCGGTGGGTTGGGAATGGGATTGAATAGCTAAGACAGAACTTGTACTTACACCATTACTAGACTACTTACCACTGTCCTCAGATTGGGAAGGACACCAGCGCTAAACCTACGTACTCGCTACGTACCACTGTCCTCGGATTGGGAAGGACACCAGCGCCAAACCTACGTATACACTATGTACCTCTGTCCTCGGATTGGGAAGGACGCCAGCGCTAAACCTACGTATTCTCATACGTACCTTTGTCCTCGGATTGGGAAGGACACCTATGCTAAACCTATGTTTTCAATACGTACCTCTGTCCTCGGATTGGGAAGGACACTTACAGATACATCTAGTCTAGTGGTTTACAACATGGGGTAGCCCCCGCCATTCATGGTTTGGAAAATATGGAAAGTTGATTTAACCTATTGATGAAAACAACTCATAGTTCTTGAAAAACTACTTTACAACGTACACCTCCTGTGAACTCGCTCAACTTTGTTGTTGACTCTCTGTTACATGCCTTGCAGGTCGTTAGGTATCTTTGGAGCTTGCATGGGAGTGTGCAGAGTCGTTGTGGGACATGGACAGCTGTGTGCCATGCTAAACATTTGAAACATTTAAACTTATGATTTGGTTTTAGACATTATGCTTCCGCCTGCAACTTAAACTATGTTTTGTTTGGACACCAATTGTATTGTTTTGGATTTTATAAACTACTTACATGCTTGTTCAATATGATTGGTGGCTTGATCCTGGTCAGTCACGCCTCCAAGCAGTGATACTCCGCATGTGGATTTTGGGGGTGTGACAACTGCCACCCGCCACCCACCGTCACCACCACCCTCCGTCGAGCACCACCACTGCCACCACCACCAACCATCGCCACCGCCACCCATCGCCACCGCCGACCACCACCGAGCGCCGCCACCTACCTCCGTCGCCGCCGCCACCCATCGCCGATTATAATCCTTCGTCTTATCCTGCCTACCAAACAACACAAGGTGACGATTCATTCCATTCCCATATGGTAACCAAACAAGACCATGGAACGATAATGATCCATTTCATTTCCTTGTCTATTCCATTCCTTCGTCCATTCCAATACCCCATACCAAACAAACTCTTAAGTAGTGTTTGGTATGCAGGAATGAGAGGTGGAATGAAATGGACTATTACGGGAGAATGAAAAAAACATGTGTTTGGTTGGTCAAGATAATGGAATAATCTATTATATAAGGTATTCCATTCCCTCAAATTCATTCCATCCACCACCCTTGTTTTTTTCCATTCCATTCCCTCTCACCCTTCTTCATCAACATCCTTCCCACCACTGTCACCACGCGCCGCCAACAACCGCCACCTCAACCATCCCCAAACATGTGTTTGGTTGATCAATGTAATGGAATAATCTATTACATAAGGCAATCCATTCCCTTAAATTCATTCCATCCACCACCCCTGTTTTTTTCCATTCCATTCCCTCTCACCCTTCTTCATCAACATCCCGTCCACCACTATCATTACCCGCCACCGACAACTGCCACCTCCACCAGTGTCACCCCCCACCCCCTCCATCACCGACCACCGCCACCACTGTCAACACCCGCCACCCCGCGTCGCCTCCACCAGCCACCGCCTTCGTCACCTTCCGCCACTAAACACCGGCGCCACCACCGCCTGCCACCACCACCAACCACCACTGCCCATTGCCGCCGCCACCCACCACCGTCACCTACGCTAACCACTGCCACCTGTTGTCACACTCTAACCGATGGCGGAAACATCGGAATGAGACGAAAATGAAATTGCTCGAGACTTTATAACACTATTGTGACAATATTTAACTCAAAACCGATTTCATTCATTTCATAATAATTGTCAATTACAACATGCGAAACCAACGTACAACATTTAAAAGGAAACTACAACATTGTTCAAGACAAATACAACAACATAATAATCAAAAGTACAACAACAATTCTAGTAGTCTAAGTGTGTATCTAAACCATCCCTACTAGATTTCGTCAAAATCAGCATCATCAACCTGCAACATGTTTAAAAGTATAGTTCAATACAAAAATGTATTGGCGAGTACATAAGTTTGATACATAGCATAAGTATAAAATGAATTAAACGAATCCACATGGCAAACTTAGTTATCAAGATTAACGTATGGCATGCGAATATTCAAGTCAATCCACTTATTATCGCAAGTTTAAAAGACTTAAGATGACTACAAGACTACGGGCGGTGCGTTACTCCTATAGCGCTATACATGTTAAGGGGAGGCTCGTATGAAGTTAATGACAATTTTATCACATAAGAATACTCTAGAAACATGAATCAAGTATAACGTATTCGCATGCATGATTGGATTGTTTATGATTGTATAAAATGTAAGTGTAACTGTGTAGGTTAATAAGTAAACATATTGCACCCAAAAGTGTTAAAGAAAAAAAAGGGTGTTGGAGTATCCTCACAGTTTTGCAAATCTTCGTTTGATAAATCGCGAGTCATTGAGTAGAGGATGAGAGCGTTGGGACACCGAGGTTACCTTACAGGTGGGTAAACGAAGGTGTGAGTTGTTGGAGTTGAATAGAGGATTTGGATTCGGAATTAAAAGTTTGTAATCATATAAGTATCGAAGTATGTTTAAAACAGAAAGTATATCTCGTCTAGGCACTCGTCACGACACTAAGTTCACTCTGAATTCACGGGTCCTGATTTGCCCATTAGAATCTGTGACGAGGAACGTAGAAACTGAAATAAACAGAAAACCGAACATCACAACTCATTCGTGCGAAAGGACCGTTCGCACGAAACAGAAAGGTACCCTTCGTACGAGAGGGAGTCCCCTTCGTACGAATGGCTTCTGTTTGTGTGGACAGAACTTTTTTTGAAGGTTTTAACTATTAAACAGTTACGTTCTGAGTCCAGTTGTGTTATTTAGGTATATTATATAGTATAGTAACAGTCCTAAAGTGATATAGATCACAGAAGTCATGCATGGAGGTAATAACCTCGTTATAGTTCACCAAAGCACAAGTTAGTAAACCAAGTTGACAAACCGGTTGGTCATGAATACATAATGTAAATAACAGAATGTAAGAGACATAAATTAAATACCAAACAACCAAACAAGGACAACCCAGGTGTGCCGTCTCAACATGGAAGGTATGAACCAAGTGTTGGAGGCTGGACAAGGTTAACTTATTCTTGGTCTAGGAGATTGTTTGGGTGTTCGTTTGCAAGTTTAAGTGATGCGGTGGAACTAGATTAGAAGCCAAGGCTTCCACGGTTCACACTTTGTTATCACAGAATCGTCTTTATCAAGAATAGGGATCTGAATAACATACAACATTTAGAAAATGTTGGAACGAGGTGAAACAGACCCTTCACACGAAAGGGGTGACCTTTCGTGCGAATGGCTCTGCTTCGGGATGAAAACGGTTCGGTTTTGTTTGAACAGTTCACCCTCTTGGCTGGAATCGAACTCAACACTAACCCACATCTATAGACTTAGATTGTCAGCTCGGTGGGTCCGTGATTCGGCCAATTTGATATCAAAAAGTTTGTTTTATAAAAGTTTGAAAGATAAAGCTTCAATCTTTAGCTTGGTCCTTATTATATTTGAGAGTTGTCATCAGATTGCCAAGTGACTTGGCAATCTGTGAAACCAAGTTGTTAAGACTAAAGAAATGTGGAAAAGATAGTAAAAAGTAGAAGAATATAAGAGAAAAGTAAGGTTTGTGAGCTTAGAACTCACTTAGGACAGTTCTCGAAGTATTTGATTGCAAGTGCACGATTTCAGTATTTGAAAGAGAACTCGTGGAAGGTGAGAAATGAGGGTGTGGGTTCGTATTTATAGGCTTAGGAGGAGTTTGGGACGACTGGGTTTCGGGCGAAAGGGGCCCTTCGTGCGAAAGGGGAGCCCTTCGCACGAAAGGGTCTGTTCCCTTTGCTCGAAGATGCAAGTTTGCCATTTTTGTGAGTTTTGCCGGTTTCAAGCATTTTAAACGTGTAAGTGCGATGCATAAGTGTAATGTATGAATAAATGTATGTATAAACTGCTTTTGCATGTATAGACAAGTATGAGTTTGCGTATAGTTGTATCGAGTTCGCATGTATAATGAATGTATAACAAGTATTGCGTAACAAGTATGTATGAAATAAGTATAACACAATGTATAAAAGACCGAGTTTTATTATGACTCAAGTCTCGGATTACAATGCTTGGGAATGAAAGACGAATACAAGAGAATACGAGTTCCCATAAATAGAAATACAACAAACTTTCTAAATAAGGAAAGTTCCAAAAAGTGAGGTGTTACACATGTCGTCACTGCCACCCGCCTGCCACCACCACCGCCCGACACCGATACCCACTGTTGTCGTCACCCTCCACCACCGCCGACCACGACTACCACCCTCCACCAGCGCCGACCACGGCTACCACCCGCCACCATCACTGACCACCGCCACCGCCCCCATGCCACCGACACCCCACCACCATCACCGCCACCTATTGTCGATTTTATTCCTTTATCTTTTATTGCCTACCAAACAACACAAGATAATGATTCATTCCATTCCCGCATGGTAACCAAACAAGATCATGGAATGGTAATGATCTATTTCATTCATTTGTCAATTCCATTACCTCATCCGTTCCATTATCTTGCCCATTCCATTACCCCATACCAAACAGACCCTTAGACTTTAATTAAAATAATTGAAACATTTTTGAATTATTTATACGATGATGACCCAAGCGTTACACACCTGGTTTTGGGGTCTTAAATCCATGAAATCTTATATATACATGAAATCAATATTCAATCCATATATTTATTAAGGAACAAGAAGAATTGCAAAAAAAAAAAAATGATAAAAATCATAAACTTTTTTTAAAAATATATGGTTTATAAAGTTGTAAGGATTTGAATGGGAATAATTTTTGAGAAGTTAAAATAAACCACAATAAAATTTTACCATATAAAGTTATAAACGAAAAAATTATCTTGTTTTCACATATAACACATGAATGACATGATATCTAAACAAATCATATGAGACTTGGACAATCATGTGAATCACACACTTTTTTATAGTTAAAGATAAAATATACAAATAAAAAAATATTTTTAAAGAGTGATTAAGCATGTGTTTTGTCAAAAGGCAGATTGGATTGATATCCGAATAATAATAAAACATCAAAACCTCGCATCCATTCAATCTGTGTTGAGATCAAAACCCTAATCAACAACCGACGATGTCTTCGACGTTCTCCGGCGACGAAACTGCTCCGTTTTTCGGCTTCCTCGGCGCCGCTGCTGCGTTGGTCTTCTCTTGTAAGTCAAATCGATCTTCTAATCCCCTAATTTTCATTTGACCTGTTGAAATCGTCGTCGTTTAGCACTGATCTGTTAGCGTAGATATATCCTTATATAAATTCGTATGGAAACACAAGGATACACTCACGCCATCATACGAGCCGTATACGGATTGTATGAGGTGTTGTGCTGACACATCCGGGCTAAAATGTTTATACGGCCGTATGAGTTGGTTTTCTCATGAATCATACGGGCAGTATGAGGTGTTATTTTAGGTGTTTGCAGTCTGGTTCGGCTGGTTTTGACGAAATTACTTGACCGAACCGATAAGTACATCTTTTTTTTTGTTAGTTAAACGGTAAACCGAAATGGCTGGATTGGTTGGGTTGGTCGGACCGGCCTAGTCGGTCAAAACAGTTTGGATTTGGCGGTTTGCCGGATTGGGCTATTTTTTTAGTAAAATGGTAGGTTTGGAAAAGAACAATCCTTTTACCTTTTGAGTATTAAAGCGTTTACGAAACAGAAAAGTGAAAATGAAAAATGAAACGGAATCAGTTAAATTAACGATATATGTATTAAATTATACATCATAAAATATAAAATACTTATACTAATTGTAACTGTTTGATTCCTATAAATGAAAAAATCTATTATATTTTTATTAACATTATATAGATTAAAAGAAATATTTGTTAATTAAATATGTAATATTTCGGCCAGACAGTTTTGGCGGCTGGTTCCAAACCGTAAACCGGACCGAACCGGCTGCTTTAAATTGGTTTGGGTGGTTTCAACAGTTTTTGAACACCTGTAGGCTGTAGGTGTTATCTTGACACACAAGTGACCGACAAAGTCATAGGGCCCATATGACCATTGTATGACGATGGGTGTGGTCTGTTGTTGATTATTGTAATACACATGTAGGTATGGGAGCAGCCTATGGGACGGCAAAGAGTGGCGTTGGAGTGGCTTCAATGGGAGTGATGAGGCCAGAGTTGGTAATGAAGTCAATTGTGCCGGTGGTTATGGCTGGAGTGTTGGGTATTTACGGTCTGATTATTGCCGTGATTATTAGTACTGGGATTAACCCTAAGGCCAAGTCTTATTATCTGTTTGACGGATACGCTCATCTTTCTTCTGGTCTTGCTTGTGGTCTGGCTGGTCTTTCTGCTGGTATGGCCATTGGAATCGTCGGTGATGCTGGTGTTAGGTAACTGTCTGATCTCTGTTTCTGTACTAGAATTTGGTTGCATTGTTTCATCCGACAAATGAGAAGTTAGTTTCCAAATTTGCTGTTTTTACTGGTTTGGTTGTTTGAAATGTTATTTTTTTTTTCACATTCATTAGTTTGTATTTAAAAATTCATAACCACATGTTACAAAAATGAAGAAAAATATATATAATAAAGCTTAAGCGGACGGTTCCAAATTTTAAACCGGACCGAACTGTCAAAACCGTGAAACCCTCAAAACTGAACCGCGAATCAAACCACCGGCCGAACCCGACGACTTGCTTTGGTTTGGGGAGTTCGGTCTGTTTCACTGTTTTGGACACCCCTAGATCTAATTGTTTATCAATATTGTCTTAAATGGTTAAAGATTAGGTTCTGCGTAGTTGCTTGCTTTAGAATAGTTAAGCGGACCTCTTTTCTCGATCGACTTATAACAATGTCTTTTTTCGTGGATGGATTTGTTTTTCTGAGGATTTGAGTTATTTGATCAGTGCAGAAAAAAGGTTATAGCCATACACTGATTGATGAATAGTATAAAACCACCATCCATGCAAAACCAGAAGGGAGCTAGCTAGCTTGCTCTTAACAAACTAACCTACGTCAATTACTTTCAAGTTATCTTAGGCGCTGTTTATCCTGATACTTCAAATATCAGCCATCAGGAACCTTATATGCATAATGACCATAGTAGTCAAAGTCGCAAGGTGCAAAGGGCTCGTGTGTCACCTAGGCATAAGGCACAGATAAAGCGAACACCTGAGGCAAGGAACACAATACTTAAAAAAAACTAGAAGACAATTTTGAAAAATATAAGCAAAGGTTATCGTAATTGCATATAAGTAAACGAGTGAGGCTCCTGTAAGAAGGACCTTTTTCATAAGAAGTGTGGGAAGGCATAGGAATTGACATTTAGGCATCATGTTTTGGACTTAGGCAATGATGTTTTGGGTTGTTTCGGCAAGAAAAACACCAAACATAACAATTTAAAACACAATGCAATGTATTGTAGGCATGAAATTTAAAACACAACTAAAACACACTGCTTAACACTTAAAACACACTACTTAACGTTCTTGGCATGATGTTTTAAGTTTTAAGCCTAGAATTCATTGCATTGTGTCTTAAATTGTTATGTTTGGTGTTTTTCTTGCCAAAACAACCCAAAACATCATGCCTAAGTCCAAAACATGATGCCTACATGTCAATTCCTATGCCTTCTCACACTTCTCACATAAAAAAATGTCTTTTTTACAAGAACTAGGACTAAGTATATAAACAGTTAAACACCCTTTGATTCTATGAATATACATAGAATTCAACTCTATGCATCGAATGATACATAGCTACAACATAAATATAAGCAAAAGAGTAATGATAGTTCAACTTCAAACGAAAATTGGGATTAACTCCGATAAAAGCCAAACATGGGCATTTTGTATCTCTTATTGGTTAGCTCTTGTACTGGCATGACGGGCGAGTCATTGGGGTTGGGTAATAGGTCAAAACAGGGTCGGGTTGAAACAGATAGTTTTCTAGTACAGGTCAAAACATGTTGGTGGGTTGGGTTGGGCTACCTGCTAACATTTCTCTGTATGTTAAAAAATTATAAATAATTAATGCATACATTATTTAACAATAACATTACACGTACACCTTGAATTCAACCCATTTGATCTTTCCCTTTAGCTGCCATTTTTCATTTGGCTTGCTTGAGAATCACGATAAAACACAACCCAAATCGATTCATTTACATGTCATGGGATTTATTGTTTCTTTTCTTACTGAGCATGGGAGTGTGATTAATCTAATGTAATTGTGTTGTAAATCCAGGGCTAATGCACAACAACCTAAACTTTTCGTTGGAATGATCTTGATTCTCATTTTTGCTGAAGCTTTGGCCCTCTACGGTCTTATTGTTGGCATCATTCTTTCTTCTCGAGCTGGTCAATCCAGAGCAGATTAGAATCGTTGATCGTGGGTCTCACTCACGAGTGCCTTAAATTGATCAATATTCTTCTCCTCTTGTTAGAGGTATGGTTTGTTTTACCTTTCTTTGGTGTAGCTTGTAGACTAGATTCTTGTACTCCCTTCAATAAAGTCATTTTGATGCTATTTTTTTTTTTTTTGCAAAAATAAGTCTTGGGACATGTCGAGATCTGGAAATCATGGATTGCGGTTTATTTGTATTGTACAAGTTATAATAACATTTTATTTTCAAAGTAGTTGTTTTGCCTATTATGTTACGCATATTGTTTGCAAGTAATTTCTTTTGGTTGATTTTAGATATGGGTGTGAATTTATGACATGACCCGTACCTAGCACAAAATTCAACAGGTTTGGGTTTTAGTTTAAACGTGTTCGTATTGGTGTCGGATTGAAACCGCGAAGTTCAAGGGTAGACCCTTTCAACCTGTGAATATTTTAAATATATTTTTTAAATTGTTTTCATGTCATACATTTTAAAATTTAAACGTAATATTTTATATACATGTGTAATTTTTTGTTCTTAAGTTGCAATCTTGGACTTTTAATATGCAAAAACTACAAACAGATTGGATTAAGTGGGTCACGTTCGTGCCAACCCGCAAATACGCATATCTTGTTTGGGTTCATGTGCCTGACATGATTTTTGGCGTGTGTTGTGTGCCTGCGTTCGGGTTGGACTCGCCAACCTACGAACACAACCTTACTAGGATTTCCAAAATTATGATGATGCAACATTTTTCAGGATCAGGAATGGCAATGAGTCAAGATTTGTCTGATTTCACTCGTTTTATATTAAGAACTTCCTGTTCTAGCAGGTTTTATTTTCACCGCTTAGAGGTGACAATAAACACCCATTTGTGGTTTGGTGGTTCAAGTTTCTGCTGCTTGGTTGTCGGCCTTCCAGAGATGAGATGGCGGATTTTAACCGTTGGATTTGGATGTGTGTTTCAATTTTAAGTATGTTTTAAAAGGGAGAAAAAAAGTTAAATAAATCCTGAAGAATGCCTTTAATATTATGATGTTAACTTGCTACATCCTACAAACCAGAAATCATACAATATTTGGCCAGTTTAAGGACCTATAAGCACAAACACCAAGAAAGAGGTTGCTTGTTGCTAGATGCATTTGCCGATTCATATACGTGAGTATCAGGAAGCAAACATGCGATGGGATGCACATTGGTACATATGAACATCGAGATGCAACATGCACCTACATACATAGACGGTAGACCTAAAGTTAGTCTATAAGATGTATAGCCGTATTTACTATTTAGTAGTTGATTAGTTTGTCGTTAAAAGAACATATAGACCTAAAGTTAGGAAAAGAACTTGTATTTGTCGACACACACATCCTATGCATCAAGTATGTTTATGCATTTCTGTACGTTTATGCGTTCGGATGTGTGTGAGCATTCATTTGCGAAGTGTATTCACATAGGTAGATGTATCAAATCACAAACTTATTTACACGAAAAAAATAATAGGCCATGTTCATGTAATCATGTTAACCTATTAAACTTGTTTAATTAAACACGTTGAATTTACTAACCCATTTATGATCGGTTTAACCTGTTTTTTACAACCTACTATCCAAGTAACACATTTACTACTTAATTATTACATGCCAACCAGTCAACCTTTTTTCGACACATCTAAATAAATTAGTAGTCATGTTCTGGTTACACAATTTTAAGTGTGAGCAGGTTATCATTGATGGTATTCCAAAAATAAAAAAATACAGGCCGTTTTAAGTTGAACAAAGCTGCAAATTCGTAACATGTTAGTCCACTAAGCCACCAACCTGACGATTGTTTCATTTTGTTACATTATGCTTATTGTAAATTCTTATTAAATAGGGGTGTGCAAAGTCGGTTTGGTTTGGTTATGGAGGTTAAATCATAACTATAACTGATGGTTGGTCGTCGGTTATGGATCAGTTTCAATCTGGATCGGTTTCGACTATGTTCGGTTAGTTGTCCAATGTATTTTTTTTTTTTTTTGCTTTGTTCAATTTGGAAATGGTTCGATTATGTTTTTCTATGCTTGGTTATACATGTAAATATGCATAGTTTATATCAACAACATAATCGGAAACAAGTTATTCAAAATGAAGAACATATATAAAGATTCATAAAATATAAAATATGAAACAAACTATAAATCTCGAACGATCTTTATTAGTTTTTAGAAACAAAAAATATAACTTATAAAAATAATAACGAGTAGACGTGAATTTAAAGTAAAAACAAATGTTTCAAGCTATCAAAAAATAAAAAAACACAACGTTTACCAACTTGAAGATTACTTATGGAAGATTGCTTAACTATAACCATAGCCAGCGACTCAGATATAGCCATACACCTAACCATAACTGATCAATTGGTCGACTTTCAATCAATTTCTTTCATTAACGGTTCAATTTTTGCACCCTCCTAAGTCCTTAATTACATTAAAAAAGAAAAAAAAGAAAGAAATCTAAAAATAACAAAAACTAATAAAAAAAAAAAGGAAATAATAAAACAAAACCTTGGACAAAAAAAAAAATCTACTCTCATTTCCCACTACAAATTAACCATCTTCTGTATATCAACAAACACAGACACAGCTCTCCAATGGAGTCTCTCAGCCACCTGAGAACCACCGTCTGCGTACCATTAACCACCCCATTCCCCCCATCAACCACCACCAAAAAATACTCAAAACCTAACGCCGTCAGCAGCACTAACGGCTCTATCTCCGGCAACTTCTCCGCCAGCAAATGGGCCAACCGCCTCCTCTCCGACTTTCAATTCCTCCCTACAACCGCCACCACTCCAGACCTACCGGACCTTACCACGCCGCCGTATCCTCCACCACTCTCCACCACCACCGCCCGCTACGTTCCCATGCCGATTGACTTCTACCGAGTGCTCGGAGCGCAGCCGCACTTCCTAGGGGACGGAATTAGGCGGTGTTATGAAGCTAGGGTTTTGAAACCGCCGTTGTATGGTTATAGTGATGATGCGTTGGTTAGTAGGAGGCAGATTCTGCTAGCGGCGTGTGAAACCCTAGCGGATTTGAGTTCGAGACGTGAGTATAATTTGGGGCTTGTGGATGATGAGTTTGGTACGGTTGTTACTGATGTTCCCTGGGAGAATGTAATGCTCTCATCTTATTATATTCTGTTTAGTTTACAGCTGTAGGCTTGTAGCATTGTAAATTAGGGATGTTCAAAGTGCTGGCTCGAAAGCGGCTCGTTTGTAATTGAGCCGAGCTGGCTCGGTTAGTAAACGACCCTAGCCTGTCGAGCTCAACGTTCAACGTTTCGGTCTGTAAGCGAGCTGAGCCTGAGCCAGAGCCAAGGCAAGCTTGGCTTGTTGGACTTGTTTAGCTGTCTCACTTAAAATAAACACCATATTTTAATACATATAAATTATAAATTATGTAGTTTATAAATTCTGCTGTATGTCGTAAATATATTATCTTTTATATATATATATACACCAACTAGGGTAGAAACCTGTGTAGACGTGTAGTACACGAGTTGAATAAAAAAAATAAAAAATAGTCAGTAATGAAGAATTGGGAATTATTGACTTTTCCAATTAACCTTTTAGGAAATAGTATATCATCATCATTGTTTTCGGTAAATCTCACCAATAGCAAAGCTAAGGTAGGGTCTGAGGAGGGTAAGATGTAGACAACCTTACCTCTACCCCGTAGGAATAGAGAGGCTGCTTCTGGTGAGACCCACGACTCGATAGTAGTTTTGCATCAAGCTTTGGACCTAAGGCACATAACACTTGGCAATCGCGACAAAGACCGATTGGTGCATGTACCCCTTGTCTTTCGGCTATCAACGCCACCACATGATGCATGATTAACCTTCCGTCGCTTTTAACGTTCATTTTCACGAAATTAGTAAAACAACTATAAAATTAGTGAAGAGGAAGACTGTGATTTGACATTTTGACTTACTAGCCCTGATTATAGCTACTAAATCTTTTAAGGTTCCTGGAGCCTTGTGTGTGTTACAAGAAGCTGGAGAGGATGAACTGGTTCTTCAAATCGGTGAGAATTTGTTGAAAGAAAGGCTACCCAAATCATTCAAGCAGGATGTCGTGTTGGCTATGGCATTGTCCTATATCGAAATCTCAAGGGACACGATGGCGATGTTGCCTCCTGATTATATCAAGGGTTGTGAATTGCTGGAGAGAGCGCTTAAGTTATTGCAGGTAAGACCTGTAATAAAATCTTCAATGTTTGTTTTTAGTATCCAAATTAAAAGACAAATATCTAGGTTGTTTGGATTCTTGAAATCATATGAAAAATGATGTGCGTATAAATGGCTAGTTTTTTTATTGTTGATGCATATTTGTCTATACGTTTGACTGAGTGCCATGCGTTTGAATGATTTCAAACGAATGAGACATTCGTTTAAGGGTGTCAATCGAATGTCCCAATCGATTAAACCTCCAAGTCAATAGGAATGGCCTATATATGTGTGCCATTCATTTGAACTCATTAAGTTTTTGATAAGTTTTGTTTGAGAGGAGAAATCCAGTGCTTTAAGATGTAAAACCTTTCGGTATGAATAGAATCTGTGTTGACTAATGTTATGCTGCTGAAATTTTTACCGAATTTGTTTATCTTTATTAAACTTCTGTCTTGTTCCCAATCTAACACTAATCATAGGATTTCGATCCTTAACACATTTTTTTATTTATTGTCTATCCCGTTCAGGAAGAAGGTGCAAGCAGCCTTGCACCCGATTTGCAAAAACAAATTGATGAAACATTAGAAGAGATAAACCCGCGTTATGTGCTGGAGCTTTTGGCTTTACCTCTTGATGATGAGTACCGATCAAGAAGGACAGAGGGTCTTCAAGGTGTGCGCAATATTTTGTGGGCTGTTGGAGGCGGTGGTGCTGCTGCTATTGCTGGCGGGTTTACACGTGAAGATTTCATGAGTGAGGCCTTCTTACGAATGACAGCAGCGGAGCAAGTAAGTAATTTGACTTTTTAATAAGATCCGTGCTGTTTCGACTCTTGGTTAAAAAAAGCGCGCCTTAAGCGCAAAGCGCATCCAGGCGCAGGTCCTTGCGCCTTATGTAACACAAAGTGACATCTGTACATGAAGCGCAACTGAGGCGCACTTTTTAGGGTAAAAATCGACCTGAGGCGCATGCTTTTTGTACACGGCTTGTTTTTTGTGCAGCTGAGTGTTGTACAGCAGGCTTTTTATGTTGTACATTTATGTTTTTTTTTTTCATTTTAAAACATATATAAAGCTTAATTATAGCTAAATCATAGGTATTGGATGCTAAACACTTATGGGGTATATAAAATAAATTATATAATCACTTTGCGCCTTGCGTACGAAAAGCTCACCGCTTTTGCGCTTTGCACTTCGGTTTAGGACCTCGTCGCTTTTGTGCGATTCCCGCTTTTTTAAACCAAGTTTCAACTATTTTTTTCCACATTGTTAGAGGTAGCAAATTCTAGGGTTACGTTGATGTCAAACCAATCAGGTTAAAAGTCACCTGGAGTGTATTTTAAATACTTAAAACCTCAGAAATCATTTATCATAAAGTTAAATTATTATATACCTTGTAATGAAAGGTTGGTGGCATAGGTCACGGACAAAAAGACAAAGCACCCCGTAAGGTTTCAAACTTGACAAGAACAGCCTCTAAAGTTTCGAAACTGACATTTACATCCCCTACATTTCTAAAATAACTTTATAAAATTCATTTTCACCCCCTTAAGTTCTAACTTTTCAAAGCCCCGTCTGGTCAAATATAATATGATTTCCTTCTTATTTCTGCGTATGTTTTAGGTTGGTTTACGTTAACTGTGTTCAGAAACGAGTCAGGTCAAATATAATACGTTTCCATCGACGTTATAAATTTGAGTTATTGTATGTTTTGATGCCCGCTAAGTCTTGATGCAAAGGTAAGGGTGGTGTAGTGGTTAGGTGGAACCCTCACTAAACGAACCAACTAGGGTTCGATTCTGTTTCTTTTGTAACCGCAATGCTTTAGATCGGTTACGTCAAAACACGCGTTTTCATATGGTTAACGTACCACATAATGTACCACCAGCTATAAACAACTAGGCGCCGCTGCCGCAACGCCCGGCCTATGCCAACAATCTAGTTGTTACCATATTAGACTCACCATCTTTTTTGTAAATGATGTAAAAGTGTTGGACAGAGGCTGTTCCTGATTTTGTTTCTACCTTTATATTTTTTAGGTTGAACTCTTTACCGCCACTCCACATAACATACCAGCAGAAAGTTTTGAAGTTTATGGAGTTGCGTTGGCATTTGTTGCTCAAGCTTTCACGGGTAAAAACCCGCGTCTTATTAAAGAAGCCGACGGCTTGTTTCAACAGCTTCAACAAATCAAAGTAACAGCCTTAGGCAATTTAACCTCAACATACAACACGACAGAAAACCGTGAGGCTGACTTTGCATTTGCATTAGAAAGGGGTCTTTGTTCACTTCTTGTAGGCGAGGTTGACGAATGCCGTTCATGGTTAGGCTTAAACAATGAAAACTCACCATACCGGGAACCATCTATCGCTGCTTTTGTTATAGAAAATTCTAAAAACGACCCCGACAACAATCTCCTTCCGGGTCTTTGTATGTTGTTGGAAACATGGCTCGTTGAGGTTGTGTTTCCTAGGTTTCGAGAAACAACAGACGTCCAGTTTAAACTCGGTGATTATTACGATGATCCTGTTGTATTGCGATATTTAGAACGGCTAGAAGGCGTTGGCGGTTCACCTTTGGCTGCCGCCGCTGCGATTGCTAAAATCGGTGCGGAAGCTACCGCGGTTCTTGATAGCGTTAAAATAGGGGCACTTCAGGCGCTACAGAAGGTTTTTCCTCTTGGTGAGACAGAGAGTGTTAAACGTCAGAATAACAGTGAGTTTGATGATTCGTTTGTGGCGGAGACTGATGATTTAATTTCTGAGGAAAATGATAACGGGAATCAAGGTAATCAAGAACGCGAAATAATTACTTATCAGATAAAAGATGCGGCTGTGAAGATCATGTGTGCGGGTGTGGTGGTTGGATTGATGACTTTGGCTGGCTTGAAATTTATACCGTCCAAAAGAGGCTCTACTAGTACTACTGCTCGTAAAGAAGTTGATTCGGCTCTGGCTTCAGACGTCACCAATGTGGGTATGATCTAAAATGACATTTTCATGTGTAATTCAAACACCTGTAATAAACAATTATATAATAATTTATGTGTAAATACGCTTCGTTCTTCCTTGCAGAGGATTCTAGGGTTGAGGATGCTGAAGACATTCCTAAAATGGATGCAAGATTAGCCGAAGGTCTAGTTCGTAAGTGGCAGAGCATAAAATCCCAAGCCCTTGGACCTGAGCATTGCCACTCAAAATTATCAGAGGTAAGGTCTTCCAATTTTATTCGGTTTGGGCGGTTCAGTCGGTTTCAACGGTGTATGACACTCCTAATATAGATGCATCAGGAAACTCATACGCCATTGGTCTATGATGTTGCATCATTTGACTTTGTACATAGGTTATGGAAATTGTTTTGATTGTATATCAACAATCTTAATACTGTAACTACCATTCACTAAAGACAAACTAGTGACCTTGTTGATTTCAATCAATATCATCAACTCATTTGTAATAATGATAGTGAACGAGTAAATTATATAATTTTATTGTTTTTCCGCATCTGGATCCAAAAGGTTTGAAATCTTGCCATTTTCATCTGGCTCGTTAACTGCATCCATTTTTCTCTGTTAAGTCAGCGATATTTCCGTCTTTTTTGTTAACTTAAGGGGCAATTTGGTCTTTTTCACTTTATGTAAACTCGCTGCAGATGTGTGAAAAAGACCGAATTGTTCTTTAAGTTAACAAAAAAGACGGAAATACCTCTGACTTAACGGAGAAAATTTGATGGAGTTAACAAGCCGGATGAAAATGGCAAGATTTCAAACCTTTTGGATCCAGATGCGAAAGAACAAACCTTTGGACGAAAGTCACAAAACTGGCCAAACCTCAGGGAAGAA
Source organism: Helianthus annuus (assembly GCF_002127325.2). Lineage (NCBI taxonomy): Eukaryota > Viridiplantae > Streptophyta > Magnoliopsida > Asterales > Asteraceae > Helianthus > Helianthus annuus. The sequence continues at coordinate 49,035,102 of NC_035436.2, read as the reverse complement.
AATGGCATTTTACTCATTTTTTTTATTTGATTCTTTTGAGATAAAACACACCCCATTTATAATGGGTCAAAATTCATAACTCTTAACTGACAGTTAGAAATATGCAGGTATTAGATGGTGAAATGCACAAGATCTGGCTTCAACGGGCAACCGAAATTGCTCAACGTGGTTGGTTTTGGGACTACACGCTTTTAAACATTACCATTGACAGTGTTACCGTTTCACTCGATGGGCGCTTAGCTGTTGTGGAAGCAACCCTTGAAGAGTCTGCCAAGTTGATTGATTTGACCCACCCGGAAAACAATGACTCCTATAATTTAACTTACACCACACGTTATGAGATGTCGTGTGCCAAGTCATCATGGAAAATCACAAAGGGGGCTGTCCTCAAATCATAACAGATGTAATTCTTTCTCACCTTTTCTGTATTTATCTGTTATTAGATTACTCAGCAGTTGAATGATATGTTTCTCCACCATTTCGATCATGAGTGTATCTGGGGCTGCTCATAAAAAATATAATACGAGTTTTTTTATAGATAATGTACTGCAAACAAACCGAAGCAACACGAACAAGACCTTATTCGTGTTCGTTTGTTAACCAAAATATATGTGTTCGTGAACGGTTTATGAACACTTACCGAACAAGATTTTATGTTCGTGTTCGTTAATTAATTTTAGGCAACTAATGTTCATGAACACAGATGGAAACAAACGAACAACAAAAGTTCATGAACATAATATATGATGCATGGATACTTATTAAGTATTTTATTTGTCGTAATTTTGAAGTATTTAAATAAATTATTAAAACTAATAACACTAATGAACTATTGAATACAAACGAACACGTTACTGAACGTTCACGAACATAAACGAACGAACACGGACTTTGTTCATGTTCGTTCATTTAACTAAATGAACGAAATTTCTCCGTGTTCGTTCATTTATTAAACGAACGAACGAACACAAAAGAACTCCCGCCATACGCTTCACGAACTGTTCGGTTTGTTTGCAGCCCTAGGCATTTGGATTTGCATTTTGGAAAACTATTATTCTGATTTTTTTAATGCAATAACCAACTTTTTGATATTTGGAAACAAGAACATATTCAATATCAAATATCAAATGATTCACTTTTAAAGCGCAAATCCAAACGTACTTGTAATACTGGAGCCTGGAGAATTAACATGCTGTAAGTACAATATTTATTCCATTAAGTTCAAATAGAAAATACAAACATGACTTAGTTATGATCCGTTTGGTAATGGATAAAATTTTACCTTAAATATATAACTGACTAACTGGCTGGTTAATGCTTGTTGATGCAATATCGCGTGCAATCAAATGGCTCAAGAACGATTGATTAATCAAAGATGATAAAAAGAACCGCAAAGGTTCAAGAACATTGTTCTTTTATTCAATTCAATCAAAAACTCACTAAAATATAAACCCTAGATCCTAATTTATAATGAATAAAAAAGAGATAAACTAGGAAATTGAAATCCCCACAAAATAGGCAACTAAATAAAAAGACTAAAATTCAAATAATAAAATATTAAAATTGTTTGTGCTTGTATCCGGATGCTCCTGCATCACTTGTACTCTAATATGATTACATAATGGATTTAAATGTAAAAAATTGGATACATGTGAAATATAACTATAGATGATTTTGTTTTTGTTCTAAAGAATTAAGGTTACTTGAGTTTGGTTAGAGGGTATGGACTTGATACTTTGACGGTATTTGGGTACGTTTGGTTCAAGGGTATGAGTTTGATGAAACGAGGTTGATACCCGTAAAATCAGGAATCCTTCATACCCATCTAAACAGTTAGGTTTAGGTACCTAAACGCCAGTTTAGTATCTTAGCAAGGAGAGGCTGTTTCTCCAGGTAGAGAGAAGGCTCTGTGATTCTTGTTTGGTAGCAACAGTCAAACCAAACAACTCCTTTGGCGTTTTGTCTGGTTCGATGAGCCCAACGAGCTTTGCAACTATCTCGGCACTGTTTCTAATATGCTCAATGTCATCTGTTTTTGTCCATAATAATTGAGACAGTTGGAATCTCCTGTTTCGGGATTCCAAATCAATGGCCCACTTTGCGAACATCTCTCGTCTTTCAGCTGAAGTGAATTTCTTCAAAAGCTTCCTGCTTAACATCGCCCTCTCAAGATTCAGTGCCCGTGCACTGTTAATTATCAATAAACGAGACAGTTAGCCATTTGAAGAGAAATGGGTTCGTATAATTTAATTAAGAGAGTGTGAGCTCTTAGCGAGCCGATCTCGAAATATCACCTTGCAACTTGATCTAGAGTTTTCTTGAGGAACGCTAGACGTCTAAGCTCGACTTCAATGTAGACGGAATCTGATGGATCGCCTTTAATAAGCAAGAAAAAGTAGGTCCTGTGAAGCAATGGTATGTTGCATTCATTCCAGAGTTCGATTATCTTCTTTCTTTGATCCTCAAACACCAAACTCCACTCTTTCCCAGAATCAAAACCCTCTAATTCATCTCCTGATTCAATGGTTTCGGGTGTAGCCTTCACCTGACATGAAAACGATAAGTTGTATCAGAGAGTCAAATGGGTCGAAAGTTGCCTAAAATATTTTATAACCGTATATGGCACATTAATTATTTATAAACAAAAAGATTTGTACAAAAAGTGTTCCAAATCAACCCATTAACTCAACCCGTATAGGAAGTTGCCCGTTTTATGAGACTACGCAGCGGTAAAATATCAGATATCGGTCAAGGATCAATATTTGAGATATAGGTTATCGCGGTGGGATATCCGTAATTTTAATATCATGTAGAATTTATATATATAACAATTTAACACTAACAATTCAGTTTACTCTCTTACCATTAACAAATTAACCTTTTGCAACTTGCAAAACGCTAACAATTGTAGCAAGTAGGAACTGACTAAGACTTAAAACACTAACAATTAACAATTAAGACTTGAATCACTAATAGCAGCAATAAGAAGAAAGACAAATGGTAGAACTAAGAAGAAAGGTACTAATATCGGGAAAATCGGTGAATGTTGCCGATGATACCGATACCGACATCTTGGCCGAAATTTTACATGGGGACCGATAACCGATATATCACCAATATATCACCGATATTAACTACATAGCTATGAGAGCAACATGCTTACCATGACCTTTTCGTGTGTGTTCGATGATGGAGAAGAGATGAAAATATCCCCATCAGTATCCTGCATTTCTTTCTCGTCAACACCTGTGATCGTCCTTTGAGAATCTTGTCGACATAATTTCTTAATATCCGACTCTGATTTTGATTCAACCACCACATTCTTTTCAGATACATGAGACGACGATGATAATACATCACCTTCAATAACAGCTGAGCAACTACTGCTTCTTGTTATACTTGGAGTTTTTGTTTCCGAAACATCTTCAAGAGCCGAACGAGGAGATTTGTCTACACGTGAATTTCCAAAATCACCCTCGTTTTGGTTTTGGTTTTGATCTTGATCATGGATATCATCAACATCATCTGCTTCATCTTTCTCAATACATACTTCTACTTCTTTGCAACTATCTATTGAATTTGTCCTTTCTCTAGCTTTTTGGGAAGTCTTGTCCCATTCCTGGGTCGGGTCTGGCCCGAAATACTGGTTCATAAACTCACGTGGGGTGATATTATCAAAAACATAGTGGTCTTCATTTGGATTACGCAGTTTATGGTTCTTTGGGAAACTATAAGTGTTGACTGAAGCAGTTGGGGGAAGTGGAGCGTTGACTTTGACTTTTACGTTGACTGCCACATCAGATGTGTCTGATGTGTAATGTCCGTCCCATGAACTGCCACGTAAGTGCCCGGATGCAGAACCTCCATCCCATGAACTGCCACGTAAGTGCACGGATGCAGATCCTCCGTCCCATGAACTAGAATCGGTCTACATAAAAATAAGAAATCAAAGATTAGATTACATGCAGTTATGTTGCGTGTTAGAGCCACTAAGTTGAGTACTTTTTAACCATCCCCGTTTGAACCAGTCAGTTATAGGTCGGACTGATTGAACCCATGAACCAGATTGGTTCTTGGACCTGATTTCAATTTTTTTTCCAACATCTCATTTACTACCTGAGGCCCTATATTTTATTTATTACAAGCTTCATATTTTATTAACATTGCATATCCACACCAAAAAAGAAAGTAGTTTTATATTTTGTTTTTCAACAAATTGTTGACCAATTGGTTTACTATTCATAATTCATAATTTGTTATGTACGACCCGCTTGCGGTATGCGCATATAATGTATATATGTGTGGGCCATCGGGGGGTAAAAGTGAAAGTGCACACTAACTTCGTGAAAATAACGTTAAAAGCTGAGGACGGTTAATTTTGCATCATGTGGTGGCGTTGATAGCTGAGAGACAAAAGGGTACATTCACTAATCGGTCTTTGTCCCTTATGTGCCTTATGTCCAAGGCTTGATGCAAAACTACTATCGAGCCGGGGGTCTCACTGGAAGCAGCCTCTCTATTCCTACGGGGTAGAGGTAAGGCTGTCTACATCTTACCCTCCTCAGACCCTACCTTTGCTTTGCTATTGGTGGGATTAACTGAGTATGATGATGATGATGATGAATTCATAATTTGTTATGTCTGGTTATGAAAACATTGACTAGAACCATCTTAGTAGAGACCGTGTCAATTTGGGTTATTTTTATGTTCATGTGTATTCTTCTAAATCATTTTTTATTAAAAAAACAGACTTTTATTAGAATCATATAGTTTTTCATTTTGTATATTACATATTTTTTTTTTATAAAAAAACAGACTTTTATTAGAATCATATAGTTTTTCATTTTTTATATTACATATTAATAATTTAAAAAGAACCACCTTTTGAGACAAATATTGTGTTTTATGTGCACGCTAATTTGTATCTTACCAAAAACTTACCCAGTTTATTATAATCAACCCAATTTTTTACCACCCCTAAAAGTTACGGTTATTAGCTTTACAAGAAAGATAATATTAACATACCCATTGCAGCGAATTTTGATCGACTCCAGCTGCTCTTAATAATTCATCAAGCCGAGATCGAGCCAGATCACGTTCCTGAGTCAACTCTTTTATCTCTTGCTCCATCTGGCAGGCGGTAAAAGAAATGTATCAATTTTATTTGACGGTTAGAGCAACAATTAAGCAATGTAACCGTCTAGGACACAAAACAAGAATTAGTTACTGACCTTTTGTATTTGGAGTTCCTTTTCTTTGATTATAGCCTCGGAATCATTTGTTGTGCCAGACATGTTTTTCAACTCGTGTTCCAGTCGAGCCATTTCTCGTTGCAACTGCTTCACCAATACTTTCTCGGACATGACTACATTAACCTGGGCACTTGTCCTGACTTCCTTGGCGCAAACCGCAAACAAAAGTGTGTTTCTTGACTGCTCAAGATGAGCGTGTGCGGGGCTGAGTGTGCATACTATGGCTGTTTTCGCATTTCCTCCAAGAGAGTTTTGTAGTATTCTTGTTAGCTTTGAGTCTCTATATGGTATATGACCGTTTGGCTCTTTGCTACATCCAGAAAATATAATACGTTCATTAATTTGAGAACATGAAAATGAAGCTATAGAGGTACACACCTTAATTTGCGGATAACTGTGCCTAGTGTTAGTAAACTGCGGTTTATGTGGCCGCCTTCTTTCAGTCGTTTACCCACTGAATTGGTTTGCGAAGCACGTTCACTTCCTGCTAGATCGACAAAATTCTACAAAAAACACATTCTTTTGTTTTTTTTCATTTTATTGTCGAGAATTTATATACAAAATAAATTAAATATATCGTATTTATAGTAAGCGTCTGTACCACAGTAGCTGCAAGAATGCTTGCACTGCCAACCCCCGAGACTTCACTGGGAGAACTTTCAATTGTCTGAAAAATATAACAATGAATCATCATGATCCAAAAATCTTTTAAGTTTATTCGTGTTGGTAAGTAGTTGGATTATCAAAAGCTTACCAGTCGAATAATCTGGTGAGATCTCGAGCTCATTTCATTCATTGATGTTTCCCCGATTTTTCTTTGAGCTGTAGATGTAATTCCAAATGAATTATCAGTATATGCTTTTTACCCATTATGGGTAAACAGGTCAGCCCGCTATGGGTAAATGGGTCAACCCTTGTATTCAAAACGTTAGTTACAAGTTAAATTCAACAGGATTTTTTTTTGAGTCAGCCCAGTTCGATTGACCCGACCCGTAAAAAAATTCACCTTCACAGACGGCAAGGAGCTCCATTAGATGGGTCCAGTCCTCCAAATGGATCTCTGTGAGTTTATCTACTATTGTTCCTTTCTGTTTGCATAAAAAACCACTGAATTAACTTCAAAAATGTTTGTATAATTGATAAGATAGTACTCACCTCTGGATCATCAAGGAGTCTAAGTGGAGTGGCGTCTGCACTGAGAAGGTCTCTAACGCATTCATTGTATATTTCAATGGCGGAAAATTTCAAAACAAATTCTCTATCGTCTTGCTGGAACCAAAAACATAGCTATAATCAATGAGTCATACTCACGGGTGGACAGGGCGAACCTGACACGAACCTAAAATTCGTGTCAGACATATGAACCCGAACACACTGTGTGTTGACAAGAACATGATCCGTTGAACACAAATTATATTCCATATTGATAATCCACAATTACAGATTTACATAAAAATATACAAATGTATAATAAAATGATTATGTTTATATTATAAAACTTAGTTATTAACCCTTAAACCCATCATGTTGACGACCTGAACATGCCCTGTTTAGCTAAACGTGTTTGCGGGTTCAACCCAAAACCGAAGAACCAATTTAAACATAACTCAAACCCGTTAATGTCATGCAAATTTTTTAATTCCCATAAGATTTAAGTTCTGAATGCAACGATCTTTAAACAGACATATTTTTGTTTTGGAGTTAAATTACCTACCTGGTTAATGTGGTCAAATATGTCTGAAATTGCATATTGAGTGATGCCAGTCATGGTGTATGTCTTCCCACTGCTTGTCTGCCCATATGCGAATACACTTGCTGAAGAAATAATTTAATTTGCAACATGACATATGATATGGTTTTGTATCACAAGCCAAAATTCCAATGCTTATAAGACTCACAGTTAAAACCATTGAGAGCTGAAAGAGCAATTCTTTTGACTCCCTCCTCGTACACTTGTCTTGTTGTACTGTCACAACCGTATACTCGATCTGGTTCCAAAACAACCGCCATAGCGAAGATATCAAAAAATATAAATATACGCTTAATTAGCCCAATGCTCAACGGGTATTGCATAGATACCAACTCAGGTTACAAGTTTACGAATAACCTCATTTTAAACACCGAAAAATGGTCACGTTACACCAGCTCTCGCGCACTTTCATGTGGTTGCATATTTAGTAGGAATGTTCACAGTCTGGTTTGGCAGGCTTGGACGAAAATTATCGACTGATTCGTCAGTAGTTTCAGGAGGAAACGACAAACCAAACCAGTCGAAATTGTAAGTTTAAAAACTTTCAAAATGATGATGATGATTTATAGATATAACACATACATAAATGCATATTCTAAAAGTAATATTAATAAGGTTAAATGGCTGGGTTGGTTTATATGGTTGGTTCCAAGTTTCAAACCGGTGACCCCACCGTTGAGCACTTGAGCTCGAAGTCTCGAACTGTATAATCTTAAACCGCTGAACCGGTCGAATTGTTTTGGTTTTGGACACTTGAGCCAGTTTCACAATGAGATGTATATTGCTTACCAAATGTGTAGGCATTTGGGTACATTGATCGCTCGGTTAAGGCCTTAACGTTCTTGTATATGATGGTGTTGTTGCTCACACATTCCCAATCAGAAACATCATTCTTCGCGATTTCTTTTGCGTTCAAAGGCCTCACCCTCACCGTCACAAATATCTTCTCTTCTTGTCCATCGCCGGGATCCATCTCGTCTCCACTTATCGACATTGTTGTATTTCGTTATCGAAGATTTTGAAAATCATATGCTGTCCCTCTCTTCACAAGGACAGAGAGGGAAGAAAGCTTAAAAGCCTTTGATTTTCTCTATATCTGCAAAGAAATCATAAATGTTACAAGTTATATGATCATCATCAATCAGTTAACACAAAACAACTTTGAGGGGCATGTTTGGCTGGACTGAACAAGGTTACGGAATGGGTTATTAACTTATTATCATTCTGTTGTCTTGTTTGGATTGGGGTGGCGATCTCTAACACGACTTAAAACACGAAATAGGGTTTTGGGCTGCTATGTTTAACCCATTTAATAAACATGACGTGTTTGAGTTAACCCATAAGTTGAGCCCTGGTCCAGTTTAAAAAGCTCGTGGATCGAAGCTCGCTCGAAATTGACTCATCGATAAACGAGCTGAGCTGACACAACCTATAAATAAGCCGAGCTTGAGCCAAACGAGGATCTAAGGCAGGCTCACTCTGTTCATAAGTTATACCTTAATTTTCCGTATAAATAAAGCCCACATAATATGATACATGGCCTCTAGAGACCATAATATTAATTTTAATATATTTTTTTACTTAAATATTAAAGTAAATGTGAAATGTGGTTTTAATTTAAACGAGCTTAGGTTTTAACTAGGGGTGCAAACGAGCCGAGCCGAGCCCGAGCTTGACCAGGCTCGAGCTCGAGCTCGATTAACTTTATGTGAGTTTGTTTTCAAGTCTCGAGCTCGCTCGGGCTCGGCTCGTTTATTATCTATTAATTAATAATTTTAAGTAAAAATAATATAAATAATAGACTTTTTAGGCTCGTGAGCTCGATAAGTGAAGCTCGGGCTCGAGCTCGTTTACTAAATAAGCTTATTTTTAGGTTCGAGGTCGGCTTGTAAACAAGTTTGAATAAGCACGGCTCGACTCGGCTCGTTTACACTAAGGCTCGATAAGGCTTGACGAGCCTAACGAGCTTCACATGCGAGGCTCGAGCTCGGGCTCGATAAACAGACGAGCTTTATTTTAGGCTCAAGCTCGGCTCGGGCTCGATAAGGCTCGGCTCATTTCGAGCTTTTTCTCGAGCCGATCTCGAGTAGCTCGCGAGCCGCTCGACTCGTTTGCACCCCTAGTTTTAACTCATTTAGAATTAGAATAACGAGCCAAGCCAAGCCGACTCATTTAGCTTTGAGCATGAGCCCTGGCTGAAGCTGGCTCGGCTTGCTCGTTAAACAACCTACCCTATGCGTATCAACATCGGAATCCCTTCTCTTTTTATGATTACGAACTGGATGAAGTTAAACTTATAATCAAGAATATGATAAACCTCAAGCTCCATTCCCATGTTAACAATTTGAAAACCATAAGACACCAAAATAATTGAAATCCATAGCGTAATTTCATCCGAAACTAACAATCAGCGATGCAATAAACGCTAATCAGGGATCATGAATTTAAATCCAGAATTAAAATCAAGTGTCGGTTAGGTGACGAAATAATAAGAAATTTAATAAAAAAATACCTCTTGGGGATAGAACCACGAGGTTAGAGCAAATTATGCTAAAATACAATGTAAATCGCTAAAATAAGAGAAAAAAATAGAGTCAGTTGACGTGATTCTAGAGAGAGAAGTGCAAGAATGGAAGATATTAATTTGTGGTTGTTTAAGGTGAAGGAATGGAAGATATTAATTTGTGGTTGTTTAAGGTGAAGGAACGAAAGCAACGGATAACCAATAAAGAATTTAGTTTGAAAATAAACCGCCAACTTCAACGATAAGTGAATAAGAAATTTAAATTTGAAAGAAGAAATTGTTGGGAACGGATTATTATTTTTAACTATTTTTTTTTTTTTGAAATCGCGCGTTGCGGTGAAACCGAGCAAATGATAATATAAAACAAACGTGATTTGAAAATAAAGCATGTTGTTTAGAAAGTCTGACCATTAGAACAGTTTAGTTTATCATCGTACCGTTTTACTTTTATAATATCAAATAAATACTTTATTTTGAGTACAACTTCGTTTTTAACAAAATTTATAACGGAATATCAGGGAAAAATTAAGCATAACTACGTACTTAAGTTTTAGAAAAAAGTTACAAACGTAAATAATTAAAGAAGTATTAAATTAATCGATAAATAACATATGTTCTAAAAAAGAAAAACAACTACTAAAAAATGGTAATGGAAATATATGGTTTTAAAAAAAGAAAAAAATTAAAAATATATCATCAAAATTAAATATAATAATAAAGTATTATAATATATTAAATAAAAAAAATAATAAAAAGCTATATATTATTATAAAAATAAAGTTACTATTCATCGCCTTTCGTTACCTATATATATAATTTTTATCCAGCCCATCTATAAACCCTCCACACACCCCTTCATTAGCAACCCAATCACCTCCGCCGCTCCTATGGGCCTTCAAATCAACCAGCCTTCCACCGACCCCATAGGCCTAACTGTGGCGGCCCAATCACCTGCATTCCCATCTCAGCCCAACTCGTCTATCCCTCTCTCAAAAAGCCACATCCTCCCACCACCAGGCCCAATCCACTCTACCGAGCCCGGATGTGGTCGGGTGTGCTTTTAAAATGATGGTTATTTTTAGGTTGTTTTATGCACTAGTTCAAGTTTTAATATTTAAAAAAACACGATATGATACTATCACACTACAACTCACATTGGTGTAATTTAGTGATGGTAAGATACCAAGGTCGTCTAAGGATATACGAGTTTTAGTACCGAGTCGTCGTTAACGTCTAACCAAGTCCAAAAGTTGAGTTTTAGAAAGAATAAATAAAAGAAAAAGAAAAGAAAATAATTGGCTCAAGAGGAAAATAAAAAGGCAGAAATCAATGATAGGAAAATGGGTATTTAGGCTCAACTTATCTCTTGACGCCTTGTTAGCTAGATCGGACCATGGGGTCGCAAGGGCTCGATTGTCAGACGAGGAACTATGGGTGTCAATGGGTATTATTGTGCAATATCTGGTTCAGTTTCCTAGCACGCTCGATCCTTCCAATTTGAATTAGCAGGGAACGCCACTCGAGGCCGAAATATAGTATTAACTAATTAGATAGTTTAAGGAGTTTATATTACTAGTTTTTATTAGTCTGTCGGTGAGTCTCAATTCCCTTAAGCTAGTCACTTTTATATAAACTAAGTCCTTTACACTTTGGTATTAGCTCCGCGTATAGGCATAGACATGTTTTCGCATCCAAAACATTTAACCTAGTCAAGTGCATCAACATGTTTTCGCTCTACATAGACATAGAAAACATGAACGACACAAATCAATGGCGACGTAAGATTGTTGGTAGATTTTAAGGATTAGGTGGAAACTCTAATGATCCAAATCAATGTGACACTATTATTTCACTCACTTTCAATAAACTATTTAATTAGATAAAGTCATTAACACACACACACACACCTTGCTTACCCATGATCTTCCTTAGTTAGCTTGACATCAAGGGGATAAGTTTCTCCCAAACACCCTCAAGAATCTAGCCAATAAAGGCCATGGAAGAAGATATGATCAAACTTGTAAAGATTATATAAATCATAAAAAGCTTGATTACACTCATGATTCTTGAGTTCTTCCTAATAATTACAATGACTAGAGAGAATGGGGTAGACGAAAAGTGTATCGTGGAGAAGGGGGGAGAGAACGAGCAAGGAAGAATGGTGGATTGAAGCTCTTTTTATAGGCAGGCTGTCACAGCCCCATACCACACCCTGGACAGGAGCCGCGATCAGTTACAAGTGGTATCGGTGTTTATTAAATTCGCAGCGGAAAAAGTTTCGTCAGGATCGTAGTTAGGAAAATTTCAGAGTTTGTAAAACACCACATTTTTTAATGTTAAACAACCTGAATAAAACCCATATTACAAACAAAGGTTTTAATAGGTTTAAACCCTATTTTGACAAAACATAATTCCCTTTCTTTAATCTGGTGACATAGCCACTTTGTTTAAGCCTTCAGTGCTTCATAACATGTTCCTTTACTTTCACAGTAAATTACCTGAAACGCGTATAAAAATATTTGATCAGCAGGAAATACTGGTGAGTTCATTCATTGGTATAAAACACATTCTTATAATTACAACATTTAGAGTTTTTACATTTGTTTATCTTACCAAACTACTATTGGCTAACTCATTGTCCAATAGTAAAAAAAAACTCTTTTAGATAGTATTTGTCACTCGGTGGCAGTTCCTGTGATTGTGGTCATATCACTCATTGGCTAACCCATTGTCCAATAGTGATGCATAACAAGTAATGTATACAAAACCCCACATACTAACAGTAGTTTCCTAGTAAGAATACAAATACTTAATCACTATAATATAAGTAACAATCGGAAAACATTTAGGGTTTTGAAAGAATTTGATAAAAAGAGAATGACTCACTTTGCAGATTTAGGGTTTATTACTATAGCCTCCTGGTGCTAAGCCTGAGTTCCTAATAAAAACACAACGCAACACGTATCAGTGCATCAACCCAAATCATACTTTAACGATACATCACGAGATCAAAACCCCAACGTAGTTAACAAAGTATAGCCTTATCCAGGTAGCACTTTGACATCCGTTGCTGGGTTTCAGATCGATCGGACAGGGTATCAAATCAGTAATTAGGGTTAAAACACTTACAACGTGGCAGAGTTTCGCAGTTTAGGGGGGTATTGTTGCAAAGAAAGGCAGAACGAGAGATCAGAAGATCATGAAATTCAATCGTAAATGTGCAGAAACTTCAGTCCCAAGCTGCTGCATTTATAGCCCAACTGGGCTTCTCTCGCACGTCGCGGAGGGAGACTAGGATTCTCCCGCATGTCGCCGGGAGGGTCGGCCTAGCTTAGACTGCCATGTGTCCAATGTAGGTCTGACACGTGTCCCTGGCCGCCTTTTTCGTCCAATCGCACGTTTTCCTCGATTTCTGTGCTGATACTTATCGCGTATGCTTGGTCTTGATCCCAATTGGTTCGGTTTTTAATTGTGAATCTAATAAGGGTACTTTTGTGCGGGTTGGTTCATTAACCATCAAGTTTTCTTAACCGCTAAGTTCTCTGATTGAGTATACAAGTTTCATCATGCGCACTTTTGGTTTTGATTACGGGTTGTCGTTGGGAATATGTTTTTGAGGGTTGTTATATCCTCCCCTATCTTGTTTTAAATCTCGTCCTCGAGATTTAGGTTATGATGTCATTTTCGAGTTATACTACCATAGCAAGTTACCGCATGAAATTTACCATCCGAACAATATCCATACCATTATACTAATACATTCGTTTTTATTTCGTTTAGTTGACTATTATACCGAATACTAGTACCATAACATAATAACGATACTGAAATGAACCAAACCGTTACCAACCCGGAACAAGTTCCACTAGTTACAATCAAACCAGCTACGTAATCATCATACGAAGTTGACTCATAACACTAATTTTCATTTCAAGTTCATCAAAATCAACTTTTTACACAACTCATCTTCTCAGATCCAACACTGTTTTTTCACACACACACACACACTGTATCCACCTATATTTCATTTTCATCCTCAGATCTACGGTAAACAACAACAACTTCCTCTAGGTTTTCATTCATCACAACACGATTCAATTTCAATTGATCGATTGATTAATTAGGGTTTGAGACGAAGAGTAATCGAAGATGTTGACGAAGTTTGAGACCAAGAGTAATCGAGTAAAAGGCCTGAGTTTCCACAGTAAGAGGCCGTGGATTTTAGCGAGTCTTCACAGTGGTGTGATTCAGCTATGGGACTACCGTATGGGCACTCTCATTGATCGGTTTGACGAACATGACGGCCCTGTTCGTGGCGTGCATTTTCATCAGTCGCAGCCTCTGTTTGTTTCTGGAGGTTTGTTACGTTTGAATTGATTGTGATTTCAGGTTTTTAGGTTATTGTTAGATGATTTGTTAGATGTAGTTGTATGATTTGTGTAAACTAGTGTTTTAAGTTTGTGTTACTGGAATGATTTGAATGGATTGTGATTTTAGGTTTTTTTGTTAGTGTTAGGTGATCTGTTAGATTTGGTGGTATGATTTGTGTAAAGTAGTGTTTTAAGTTTGTGTTTTTGGAATGATTTGAATTGGTTGTGATTTTAGGTTTTTTGTTAGTGTTAGATGATTTGTTAGATTTAGTTGTGTGATTTGCGTAAATTAGTGCTTTAAGTTTGTGTTATTGGAATGATTTGGATCTGGAAGGGTTTGATGCAATGCATATGAGAAAGTGGTGTTTATAGGTGAAATTAAATTAGTTTTGGAAAGTTGGAGTGGTTTTGTTATGTTTTCTGTATGCATAGTGTGCCTCACCATGTAAAGAAAATTTAGGAATACGTTTTTGTTCTTAATGTTCATGGTAAGAGTTTCTAGAGACGTACGATTAAGGTTGAGGACTTTTATTAGGGGAGGGTACATATGATTTGTGCTATGCAGTCAATAGCGTGCTATAGCGGTGCTATAGCGCTTAGCGGACATACGATGTCATGGCGGTTCAAATAGCGGTGCTAAAGGCTGCTATTCTGAAACCCGTATAGCGGTCGTAGCACTGCTTTTAGCGGTTTTTGTATTTCAGCCCGAAAGCCCACATTAATCAACTATTTGTTTAAAATAAACCCAAAGATAAAGGCCCAAACCCAAAATTAAACCTAAATGTAGGCCTAAAGTCTTCTTCGCTGGACGCTGGTTGCCCGATTCTTCATCGTTCAACAAAATAAAACCTAAATCTAGAAATCGTTGGACTTCCACTTCCTAAATCCTAAATCGCTGGAGTCTGGACTCTCGTGGCTGGACTTCCTAAATCGAATTTTGATATTACTATTAATAATTTTCAAATATATATATATAAATACATAAATTATGCATGATATAAAAATTACCACTATACCACCGCTATAGCACCACTATAACCTATATATCGTATAGCGGACCTTGACCGCTATTTGATTTTAGACCACTATAACTGCATAGGATTTGTGTTAGTGTTATTGGAATGAGTTAATCGATTTAGTTATATGATTCGACAGATAATTGTTTGAAGTTTCTGTTATTGGAATGATTTGGAACTGGAATGATTTGATGCAATGCATATGGGCAAGCGCTGTTTATAGCTGAAATTAAGTAATGTTTTGAATTTTAGGTTTTTGTTACTGTCAGAAGATTTGATTTAGTTATCTGATTCATAGATATTATTGTTTTAAGTTTGTGTCATGGGAATGATTTGGATCTACAAGGATTTGATGCAATGCATACGCGCAAGTGCTGTTTATAGCTGAAATTAAGTTATATTTGGACAGTTGGAGTCAATTTGTTATGTTTTCTGTATGCATATATATAAACAGTTGTTCTTCATATTGTTAGTGCCTGACTGTCTAAAGAATATTAAGGTATACCTTCCATTTTCAATGTGTAATTGTACATGCAGGAGATGATTACAAGATCAAAGTATGGAATTACAAGCTGCATCGGTGTTTGTTTACGCTGCTTGGCCACCTTGATTATATTCGGACGGTTCAGTTTCACCATGAGAACCCCTGGATTGTTAGTGCTAGTGATGATCAAACTATCCGGATATGGAATTGGCAGTCTCGTACTTGTATATCTGTTTTGACTGGACACAACCATTATGTGATGTGTGCTTTGTTCCATCCAAAGGAGGACCTTGTGGTATCAGCATCATTAGACCAGACTGTTCGAGTTTGGGATATTGGTGCCCTAAAGAAGAAAACAGCTTCCCCTGCTGATGATATCCTTCGGCTGAGTCAGATGAATACAGATTTCTTTGGAGGGGTTGATGCTGTTGTGAAGTATGTATTAGAGGGCCATGATCGAGGAGTCAACTGGGCATCGTTTCATCCCACTCTTCCTCTTATTGTTTCAGGAGCTGACGATCGCCAAGTGAAGATCTGGCGAATGAATGGTATGTGTTTCATTATCTAATCTTTTGTTGGTCCTGTAATATGTCCCTTATGATAAACCTTGCTATGTTGGCTATTGAAAAGAAGGCTAAGGTAATTTGTGTGTTCAGTCAGTCAGTAAATGTATCCCACTCAAATGTTTATCTTTTTTTTTATTTATGTGAAACCAACATTATTTTTGTGTGGTGTCTCTTTCTTGGAACTGGCTTGGCAAACATGCTAGTTCAGCTGTTTCTCTGCATTAGAGTGAAACCTTAATGAAATTTTCATCTGCTCTTGTGCAGTACGGACGTTATTACCAACATGCCACAGCGTTTTGTTGCTGAATCTAATTTACTTTGTTTTTCAGATACAAAAGCTTGGGAAGTAGACACATTGAGAGGTCACATGAATAATGTATCATGTGTTCTATTCCATGCAAGACAAGACATCATAGTATCTAACTCGGAGGATAAAAGCATACGTGTTTGGGATGCTACAAAAAGAACCGGCCTTCAAACATTCCGCCGTGAGCATGACAGATTCTGGATTCTCGGTTGTCATCCTGAGATGAACCTGTTGGCAGCTGGCCATGACAGCGGTATGATTGTTTTCAAGCTAGAAAGAGAACGCCCTGCTTTCTCTGTTAGTGGTGAATCATTGTACTATGTAAAAGACCGTTTTCTACGGTTTTACGAGTACACTTCTCAAAAAGACACTCAAATATTACCTATCCGCAGGCCTGGCTCCGTTAGCTTGAACCAGGGCCCAAGAACCCTCTCTTACAGCCCAACTGAAAATGCGATACTAATATGTTCCGATGTGGATGGCGGATCTTATGAATTGTACATCATCCCTAAAGATAGTATTACTAGAGGTGATACAGTTCAAGAGGCGAAACGTGGCGTCGGTGGGTCGGCGGTTTTTGTGGCCCGAAATAGATTTGCAGTCCTCGAGAAGAGCACCAATCAAGTGTTGGTCAAAAACATAAAAAATGAGATTGTGAAGAAGAGTGCCCTTCCTTCTCCAGTCGATGCTATATTCTATGCTGGTACAGGTAACTTGTTATGTAGGGCAGAAGATAGAGTTTTTATCTTTGATCTTCAACAACGGTTGGTTCTCGGGGACCTACAAACTTCATTTGTAAGGTACGTTGTTTGGTCAAGCGATATGGAGAGTGTTGCCTTGCTTAGTAAGCATTCAATAGTTATAGCTGATAAAAAACTGGTGCACCGGTGCACCCTTCATGAGACAATCAGAGTGAAAAGCGGTTCATGGGATGATAATGGCGTGTTCATATACACAACGTTAACCCATATTAAATACTGTTTGCCTAATGGAGACAGTGGAATCATTAAAACCCTTGATAATCCGGTTTATATCACAAAAATATTTGGAAACACACTCTTTTGTTTGGACCGTGATGGGAAAAACCGGCCAATAGTTATTGATTCAACTGAATACGTCTTTAAGTTATCTTTACTGAAAAAGAGATATGACCATGTAATGAGCATGATAAGAAACTCTGAGCTTTGTGGGCAAGCCATGATTGCATATTTGCAACAAAAAGGTTTCCCTGAAGTTGCCCTCCATTTCGTAAGAGATGAGAGAACCCGTTTCAATTTAGCACTCGAAAGTGGAAACATCCAGATAGCTGTTGCCTCTGCTAAAGAGATAGATGAGAAAGATCATTGGTATAGATTAGGGGTTGAGGCCCTTCGTCAGGGTAATTCTGGCATCGTTGAATATGCATATCAGAGGACGAAAAACTTTGAGAGGCTATCTTTTCTGTATTTGATAACAGGAAACTTGGATAAGCTGTCTAAAATGATGAAGATTGCTGAGGTGAAAAACGATGTTATGGGGCAGTTCCATAATGCTTTGTATTTGGGTGATGTTCAAGAACGAATCAAGATTTTGATCAATGCTGGCCATCTACCACTAGCATATGCTACAGCTAAGACCCATGGGTTGAATGAGATTGTTGAAGATCTTGCTGATAAACTTAACGGTAATGTTCCTAATTTGCCCAGTGGTAGGTCTTCTTCTCTTTTGTTCCCCCCAACACCGGTCTTGTGCGGTGGGGACTGGCCATTGTTGAGGACCATGAAAGGGATATTTGAGGGTGGTCTTGATAACGCTGGAAAAGGTGGAAACGAAGAGTATGAAGATGCTGCTGATGCTGATTGGGGTGAGGAGTTGGATATTGTGGATGTGGAGAATATTCAAAATGGTGATGTCAGCATGGTGCTGGATGATGAAGAAGCACCTGAAGATAATGAAGAGGGAGGTTGGGATCTTGAGGATCTCGAACTTCCTCCGGATGTTGAAACCCCAAAAGCCACCACTAGTCGTTCTGCTGTATTTGTAACACCGACTGCTGGTATGCCTGTGAGTCAGATATGGGTGCAGAAGTCATCTCTTGCTGCTGAGCATGCAGCAGCTGGCAACTTTGACACCGCCATGCGGTTACTGAGCCGCCAGCTTGGTATAAAGAATTTCACACCGCTGAAGTCCTTGTTCATTGATCTTCACACGGGAAGTCATTCTTACTTGCGTGCGTTCTCATCGGCTCCCATAATCTCATTGGCCATCGAGAGGGGTTGGAGTGAGTCAGCAAGTCCTAATGTCCGGGCCCCGCCTGCACTCGTGTTCAGTTTCTCTCAGTTAGAAGAAAAACTCAAGGCCGGTTACAAAGCCACAACCACAGGGAAGTTCACCGAAGCTTTACGCCTCTTTTTAAGTATTCTCCATACCATCCCCCTGATTGTTGTCGAGTCAAGAAGAGAAGTGGATGAAGTTAAAGAGCTGATTATTATCGTGAAAGAATATGTTTTGGGCTTACAGATGGAACTTAAAAGGAGGGAACTGAAAGACAACCCTGTTCGTCAACAAGAACTGGCGGCTTATTTCACTCACTGCAACCTTCAGCTACCGCACTTGAGACTTGCCTTGATGAATGCTATGACTGTGTGTTACAAGGCTGGTAATCTGATAACAGCATCAAACTTTGCCCGGAGGCTTTTGGAGACCAACCCGACTGCAGAAAACCAAACCAAAACCGCCCGTTCTGTTATGCAGGCTGCTGAGAGGAACATGAAAGATTCCACACAGTTGAATTATGACTTTAGAAACCCGTTTGTTGTTTGTGGGGCAACTTATGTTCCTATTTATCGCGGACAAAAGGATGTGTTATGCCCTTACTGCAATTCACACTTTGTTCTTTCCCATGAAGGCCAGCTTTGTACTGTTTGTGACCTTGCTGTGGTCGGATCAGATGCTTCCGGCTTACTTTGTTCTCCAGCTCAGATCAGATAATTTTGTTAAAGTTTCTTCACAGTCTTGCCAGTTTCAGTTCTTTAGGTGATCTTCTTTCTCTTGCTGGATTCTTTCTTTCTTTCGGAATTATTTTATGGTTATCATCAGCAGACTAATTTTGCTTGAAAAAAAAGAATTATCCTTAGAAATCTTTAACATATTCCATATAACTGTCTATATTAAATAAAAGATATAGAAAATCCTCAACAAAAACCTTAATTGCCTCTAGTTCTAAGCAGTGATGTCACTCTTGGTCTTCTTATAAGTGTGATTATTTGAGAGCATTTGTTTAACAGACTTGTTTTTGGCTGACCTGTGTTAATTCCTTACAGTTTAAACGTGTCTGGATTCCCGAGTAGAGCAAAAGATTTTTGTCTCGTAGCTGATGTTTTATGCTGCTGCTTTATCAGGGGGGCCATCACATTAGACTGTAGATTAGATTTCGGTTATGGATTTAGTTTCTGGAATATTCAGATATGAGTAATGTTTGTTTTCTTGGAATCTGTTGAAGTTGGGTGGTGTTTAAAGATGTGGGCATGGCATTCACAGCGGTGTCGATTTGGGAATGGTGGTTGTATGTAGTCGCTTTTGCAATAATATTTCAGGACTTGATATTTTTACTTAGGTTTTTCAATCCCTTTGATTTTTTTTTTGTTTCTAGGTATTAATCTGGTCATGGCTTTTAAAGTTGGGTTTAGGCCATAGTTGAATCCTGTTAGGTGTAAAACGAGCATATATATCCAACTTATTAAGCCTTCAATGTATACGTAACATACCAGCTGTAACTATTTAATTCAATAAAGAGTTACATGCATTAAAATATATTTAGGGCTGCAAACGAACCAAACGTTCGGCGAACAGTTCGTGAACCGTTCAGCGGGAAGTTCGTTTGTGTTCGTTCATTTATTAAACAAACGAACACGAACAAGAAATTTCGTTCGTTTAGTTAAATGAACAAACATGAACAGAGGTCATGTTTGTTCGTTTATGTTCGTGAACGTTCGGTAACATGTTCGTTTGTGTTCGATAGTTCATTAGTGTTTTTAGTTTTTATATTTATTTAAATACTTCAAAATTCCGACAAATTAAATATCTAATAAGTGTCAGTGTCAATGTATTATATGTTCTGTTCATGAACGATTGTTTGTGTTCGTTTGTATTCATGAACATTAGTTTGTGCTCATTTGTGTTCGTCAACGTTCGTTTTTGTTCGAGTTGCCTAAAATTAACAAACAAACACAAACGAACACGAACAAGTTCATTTCCTTAACAAACGAATACGAACATAAAATCTCGTTCGATAAGTGTTCGTGAACGGTTCGCAAACACATATATTTCTTAACAAACGAACACGAACTACGTCTTGTTCGTGTTCGTTCGGTTCGTTTGCAGCCCTAAAAATATTGTATGTGTTAAGAGTGTTTCTTACTCAACTCCTTCCACTTAAACTTTATTCAGAACATAACACATACACCAATTCAGATCATCACACCTACACCATCATCTTCATCATCATACTCAGTAAATCCCATCAATAGCAAAGCTAAGGTATGGTATGAGGAGGGTAAGATGTAGACAACCTTACCTCTATCCATTAGGAATAGAGAGACTACTTTTAGTGAGACCTAGTAAAAAGCACATTGATTCGGAACATCACACCTACACTAATAACTAGTAACAACACATTGATATTATATATAAAGATTCAAAATGGTCAAATCTTTTACCTTCAAGCTCATTTGCTCGGGAAGGTGCATTGCTTTTGATAGGGAAAACTTCACAATGTGAAAAAAAAAACAGAAAAAGCCAACGAGCCAACAAAGGGGGATTGTCAAAGACAGTTGACTCTAGAGTAATCCCTAAGCCTCATAACCAATGGACCTGATGATGAGAAACGACACGTAAACCGACATGAGATCAATATGTGCTATTTGTAGCTCTTTGTTATAAGTTGCCATTATTTTACCGTTTACTATTTCTTACGGTCTAAGCATTATGTTATGGATAATTTAAATATGTATGAATAAACGATAAGATCTAGAAGTTTAATACGAACTAGAAAGTTGAATCACCATGATTCCTTATTAAAGGGGGATTTTATGATTCTCCTGTTGTGAAAGATGATTAACGAGTTGTAGGCATGTATAAGTACATGGAGATGAACACGCCGAGTACATGGAGATGAACACAAATATATGAAGATAGGACTTGTCAAAAAGTACGTTGTATGTCTGTCATACTAAAAAATTCCACCCACATCATACTTCAAACGAGTTGAGTTATATCTATCTAACATTTTTTGTATTCTTTTCTCTAGTAAATTATATATGTACAAAAAAAAATATCGTTGGGACTGTAACAAACCGATCCAAAACTGGTTAAGTTCCCGCTACGTATCGAGACCGAACTGATTCTGACCAAACACCGTTGAAAACGAGTTGTATTCAAGATATAGTGGTTTTTTTTTTTGTATCATAAGCTATAGCGAGTACCGGTAACATGCTAGCGTCGCGTGAACAAACAACATTGATATCGGTATCAATGCTATCGGAATCGTTACCGATACTCGTTCTATGGTTTTCCATCGATGTATAACACACACGATATCTTTTAAGCATATATTTTTTTTGGTTCTCTTTTAGGTGCTATACTGAGTGTCGACAATATGCTAATATCATAATAAACCGAACCAATACCGATAAATAAAGAAATTATACTAGCTACAATCAAATCAGGTAGACAGGTACGTAATCGTCACGTTTCCATCTTAATGAAGTTGACTCTTTTAACACTATTTTTCATTTCTAGTTCATCAAATTCAACATTTTACACAACTCATCTTCTCATATCTCATACTGGATCCATATACCGTCTCATTAATCTCCAGCCGATCGATCCACCGACTCACTTCTTGAATTTAGGTCATTTCATTCTCAGATCTAAGGTAACTGCATTACAATTAGGTTTTTGTTCATCATGAATTCACGATATAATTGAATTACGAGTCACATGATCCAGTTGATCGATAGATTATCTTATTGATTGATTGATTAGGTCGGGAACGGTATTAATCTTCACACGATCGATCGATCGACCGATTCAGTTCTCGAATTTAGGTCATTTCATTCTCAGATCTAAGGTAACCGTCACATTTAGGTTTTTGTTCATCGTAAGTTTACGATATGATATGATTGAATTGCGAGTTACATGATCTAGTTAATTGATTGATTAATTAGGTCACCTGATCGATCGATTGATTCAGTTTTCGATTTTAGGTCATTTCATCCTCAGATCTAAGGTAACCGTCACATTTAGGTTTGTGTTTATTACGAATTCATGAAATGATTGAATTGCAAGTTACATGATCTGCTTATTTGATTGATTAGGTCGGGGACGGTATTAATCTTTACTTGATCGATCCACCGACCGACTCAGTTAGGTAATTATCATCAGATCTAAGGTAATTATCACATTTAGGTTTTTGTTTATTACGAATTCACAATGTAATAAGAATTGCGAGTTAGATGATCTGGTTCGTTGATTGATTGTTTGATTAGGTCGGTTACGGCATTAATTTCATTTTCAGATCTAAGTTAACTACATCACATGTTTATTACAAATTTAGGAAATGATTGAATTGCGCGTTACATGATCTGGTTTGTTGATTGATTAGGTCGGGGCGGGAGGTAGCGAAAATGTTGACGAAGTTTGAGACGAAGAGTAACAGAGTGAAAGGTCTGAGTTTTCACAGTAAGAGGCCATGGATTTTAGCGAGTCTTCACAGTGGTGTTATCCAGCTATGGGACTACCGGATGGGTACTCTCATTGATCGGTTTGAGGAACATGATGGCCCCGTTCGTGGCGTGCACTTTCATCAATCACAGCCTCTTTTCGTTTCCGGAGGTTTGTTACATTTGAATTGCATTGATGTTAATGAATTGCTCGCGAATTTTAGGTTTTTGTTAGTGTTAATCGATTTATTCTGGATATAATGTGCATCAGTGATAATTGGATTTTGCAGCTTGTTTTTTGTGTGGCTCATTATCTCGATTTAGTTATCTGGTTTATCAAATTAGTGTTTTAAGTTTGTGCCATGGGAATTTTTTGGATCTGGAAGGATTTGTTGCAAAGCATATCATGTTTTAAAAAGCAGGCGCCTAGGCACAGGTGCTGTTGCCATTGTGTAGGAAAGGCGAGTGATGTACAAAAGGCGCAGCTGAGGTGCGCTTTTTGTAAGGGGTTGGATTTGTGCTTCAGGATGTTTTACAACCAGATTTTTAGGCTGTACATAGGTATTTAGATAGTAAACCATGTATAGAACTTGTTTTTGTCAAAGTTTTGGGTAAATGATGCTACAAACCTATGAGAAATATATAAAAAGTTTCTATAATAAATTGCGCCTCGGTTTTAGACCATGTTGCCTCGGTGCGCTTCCCACTATTCAAACCAAGATGCATATGAGCAAGTGTTGTTTATAGCCGAAATTACATTATGTTGGAAAGTTGGAGTCATTTTGTTCTGTTTTCTCTATAATAAACAGTTATCATTGTCTTTTCTTCATACTGGTTAGTTTAAAGCCCATACACGTGTCTGAGTGTCTAAGAATATTTAATAATACTTTGCATTCCCAATGTAATTGTACATGCAGGAGATGATTACAAAATTAAAGTATGGAATTACAAGCTGCATCGGTGTTTGTTTACGCTGCTTGGCCACCTTGATTATATTCGGACGGTTCAGTTTCACCATGAGAACCCCTGGATTGTTAGTGCTAGTGATGATCAAACTATTCGGATATGGAATTGGCAATCTCGTACTTGTATATCTGTTTTGACTGGACACAACCATTATGTGATGTGTGCTTTGTTCCATCCAAAGGAGGACCTTGTGGTATCAGCATCATTAGATCAGACTGTTCGAGTATGGGATATTGGTGCCCTAAAGAAGAAATCAGTTTCACCTGCTGATGATATCCTTCGGCTGAGTCAGATGAATACAGATTTTTTTGGAGGGGTTGATGCTGTTGTGAAGTATGTATTAGAGGGCCATGATCGAGGAGTCAATTGGGCATCATTCCATCCCACTCTTCCTCTTATTGTTTCAGGAGCTGACGATCGCCAAGTGAAGATCTGGCGAATGAATGGTATGTGTTTCATTATCTAATCCTTTGTTGGTCATTCATTATGTTCCTTATGATAAATCTTGCTATGCTGGCTTGTAAAGAAAGGCAGGCTAAGGTAGTTTGTAATGTTTACTTTTATTTAACAACTATGGTTATGGTGATCTTATGTGGACTAGTTAAAGTTGGAGATTTTTGCTGAACACGCTTCATAAAAAACTATTGGTATGCTTTCATGCGTCAGCCTCACCAAATAGCCTTTGGCCCAGTGTTATCAGATGTCTAAGACACCATAGGCTGTGAGTTCAAGTCTCCTTAGGGGTAACTGTTTGTTGACTAGTGAGGCCCTTTGCTACAGTGTATGAAAGTTCTATTTCGCTTACCTATAACGGTATTTACAAAATCTAAAACACTTACATATGCCATAGTTGCAAATAATACTTAATAGTAAACAGCGCTGTGTTGCAAATTATTATAAATAGGAGGGCTTGAAATTTGAATGGACGGTGCTTCTTATACTCGCATGCAATTTTGTTTCTCACACATGTTTATATGTATAGTTTTTACTTAAGAGGTGGCAGGCCTCCTGTTTGAACGGCAATCACCTTTGTTTAATTGTTTCTATTAACAGAGGGAAGAAAGTTGACATTCTTTTGAAACTAGGTGTTGTAACTTGGTACCTCATGTGTTTTTATCTTATTTTTCAGCCTCCAGTCTTTTATAAATCAAATGTGCTTTGGTGCACCACAGTTGCCATACCGGTTACCATCTCTTATGCATAGTTGTCAATTTTCTTAAACCAAGATTGAGAATTACTATACCAATTTCCAACATGAATAGTTTGATGTTAATTGAATTGCAGACTTGCTTCAACTTTTTCTGGAACAACTACTTTAAATGCATAAATGTAAACTGGAAAATTAAACGTTGAAGTGATGTGTAGACACAAAAATGCTGATCAGGAGTATGTTTCTGTCCAGTTAGTGACTTAGTTCATTATAGCTTTAGCAAATGCCAACAAAAAGACCTTTGTGCCCATGTGGATGCTAAAGAGTCTTTGTTAAGATACTCATCCACAAAAACAACACACATTAGGTATGAAATCTAAATTAATCTTTTATAGAACACTACGCAACTCAGTTTGCCAATGTAAGTGTGATTTTCGGGTGCAATGGTAAATCATAGAGGTGTTTCTCCTGAGTATTCATGTGAAACCAATATTTTTTTTCTATGGTGTTTCTCGTTCTTGGACATGGCATGGACCAACATGCTAGTTCAACTGTTTCTCTGCATAAGAGTGAAAAACGTGAATGAAGTTTTAGTCCGTTCTTGTGTGGTGCATTATTACCAAGATGCCGCATGATTTTTTGTTGAATCTGATTTACTTACTTTTGTCTTTCAGATACAAAAGCTTGGGAAGTAGACACATTGAGAGGTCACATGAATAACGTATCATGTGTTCTTTTCCATGCAAGACAAGACATCATAGTATCTAACTCGGAGGATAAAAGTATACGTGTTTGGGATGCTACAAAAAGAACCGGTCTTCAAACTTTCCGTCGTGAGCATGACAGGTTCTGGATTCTCGGTTGTCATCCCGAGATGAACCTGTTGGCAGCTGGCCATGACAGCGGTATGATTGTTTTCAAGCTAGAAAGAGAACGCCCTGCTTTCGCTGTTAGTGGTGAATCTTTGTACTATGTAAAAGACCGTTTTCTACGGTTTTACGAGTACACTTCTCAAAAAGACACTCAAATATTACCTATTCGCAGGCCAGGTTCAGTCAGCTTGAACCAGGGCCCAAGAACCCTCTCTTACAGCCCAACTGAAAACGCGATACTAATATGTTCAGATGTGGATGGCGGATCTTATGAACTGTACATCATCCCTAAAGATAGTATTACTAGAGGTGATACAGTTCAAGAGGCGAAACGTGGTGTCGGTGGGTCAGCGGTTTTTGTGGCCCGAAATAGATTTGCAGTTCTTGAGAAGAGCACCAATCAAGTGTTGGTCAAAAACTTAAAAAATGAGATTGTGAAGAAGAGTGCCCTTCCTTCTCCCGTCGATGCTATATTCTACGCTGGTACAGGTAACTTGTTATGTAGGGCAGAAGACAGAGTTTTCATCTTTGATCTCCAACAACGGTTGGTTCTCGGGGACCTACAAACTTCTTTTGTCAGGTACGTTGTTTGGTCAAGCGATATGGAGAGTGTTGCCTTGCTTAGTAAGCATTCAATAGTTATAGCTGATAAAAAACTGGTTCACCTGTGCACCCTTCATGAGACAATCAGAGTGAAAAGCGGTTCATGGGATGATAATGGCGTGTTCATATACACCACGTTAACCCATATTAAATACTGTTTGCCTAATGGAGACAGTGGAATCATTAAAACCCTTGATAATCCGGTTTACATCACAAAAATATTTGGAAACACACTCTTTTGTTTGGATCGTGATGGGAAAAACCGGCCAATAGTTATTGATTCAACTGAATACGTCTTTAAGTTATCTTTACTGAAAAAGAGATATGACCATGTAATGAGCATGATAAGAAACTCCGAGCTGTGTGGGCAAGCCATGATTGCGTATTTACAACAAAAAGGTTTCCCTGAAGTTGCCCTCCATTTCGTGAGAGATGAGAGAACCCGTTTCAATCTAGCACTAGAAAGTGGAAACATCCAGATAGCTGTTGCTTCTGCTAAAGAGATTGATGAGAAAGATCACTGGTATAGATTAGGGGTTGAGGCCCTTCGTCAGGGTAATTCTGGCATTGTTGAATATGCATATCAGAGGACGAAAAACTTTGAGAGGCTATCTTTTCTGTATTTGATAACAGGAAACTTGGATAAGTTGTCTAAAATGATGAAGATTGCTGAGGTGAAAAACGATGTTATGGGGCAGTTCCATAATGCTTTGTATTTGGGTGATGTTCAAGAACGGATCAAGATTTTGATCAACGCTGGCCATCTACCACTAGCATATGCTACAGCTAAGACCCATGGGTTGAATGAGATTGTTGAAGATCTTGCTGATAAACTTAACGGTAATGTTCCTAATTTGCCCAGTGGTAGGTCTTCTTCTCTTTTGTTCCCCCCAACACCGGTCTTGTGCGGTGGGGACTGGCCATTGTTGAGGACCATGAAAGGGATATTTGAGGGTGGTCTTGATAACGCTGGAAAAGGTGGAAACGAAGAGTATGAAGATGCTGCTGATGCTGATTGGGGTGAGGAGTTGGATATTGTGGATGTGGAGAATATTCAAAATGGTGATGTCAGCATGGTGCTGGATGATGAAGAAGCACCTGAAGATAATGAAGAGGGAGGTTGGGATCTTGAGGATCTCGAACTTCCTCCGGATGTTGAAACCCCAAAAGCCACCACTAGTCGTTCTGCTGTATTTGTAACACCGACTGCTGGTATGCCTGTGAGTCAGATATGGGTGCAGAAGTCATCTCTTGCTGCTGAGCATGCAGCAGCTGGCAACTTTGACACCGCCATGCGGTTACTGAGCCGCCAGCTTGGTATAAAGAATTTCACACCGCTGAAGTCCTTGTTCATTGATCTTCACACGGGAAGTCATTCTTACTTGCGTGCGTTCTCATCGGCTCCCATAATCTCATTGGCCATCGAGAGGGGTTGGAGTGAGTCAGCAAGTCCTAATGTCCGGGCCCCGCCTGCACTCGTGTTCAGTTTCTCTCAGTTGGAAGAAAAACTCAAGGCCGGTTACAAAGCCACAACCACAGGGAAGTTTACTGAAGCCTTACGCCTCTTCTTAAGCATTCTCCATACCATCCCACTGATTGTTGTCGAGTCAAGACGAGAAGTGGATGAAGTTAAAGAGCTGATTATTATCGTGAAAGAATATGTTTTGGGCTTACAGATGGAACTTAAAAGGAGGGAACTGAAAGACAACCCGGTTCGTCAACAAGAACTGGCGGCTTATTTCACGCACTGCAACCTTCAGCTACCGCACTTGAGACTTGCCTTGATGAATGCTATGACTGTGTGTTACAAGGCTGGTAATCTGATCACAGCATCAAACTTTGCCCGGAGGCTTTTGGAGACCAACCCAACTGCAGAAAGCCAAACCAAAACCGCTCGTTCTGTTATGCAGGCTGCTGAGAGGAACATGAAAGATTCCACACAATTGAATTATGACTTTAGAAACCCGTTTGTTGTTTGCGGAGCAACTTATGTCCCTATATATCGGGGACAGAAGGATGTGTTATGCCCGTACTGTAATTCACACTTTGTTCTTTCCCAGGAAGGCCAGCTTTGTACTGTTTGTGACCTTGCTGTGGTTGGATCAGATGCTTCAGGCTTACTGTGTTCTCCATCTCAGATCAGATAATTTTTCAAAGTTTCTTTACAGTCTTGCCAGTCTCAGTTGTTTAGGTAATGTTCTCTCTTGCTGGGTTTATTTTAGGAATATCTTTTAAAAGTATCATCAGCAACTAATTTGCTTGAAAGACATTTTATCCTTGTGGTTTCAGTATTAAAGTATAATATATATATATATTCTATAGAGAAAAATTTCCGGATAGTCCCTGTGGTTTGACTAGTTGTTACTTGGATAGTCCCTAAAGTGGATGGAGGTTAGTTTTATCAGTTAAGTGGGTGTGAAATGACAAAATTGCCCTTACTAATAAACTGATAATTAAACACTAAATGAAATAAATGAAAAGTTGTGGGTTCCATCTAATTATTTAATCTTGGACAAAGAGGTGGGACCCGCCTTCCACTTCTTTTTCATCCTAAAACCACCACCAGCCACCACCATGACCCCATCTCCTAAAACCACCACTTGCCACCGCCTCTTAAAACCACCACTTAAACCACCATCTCCACCGTCACCCTTTCTCCACCACCTCTGTTTCAACACCACCCTGAAATTAACCATAACACTCTTCATTTTCCCCTCAAAATCCCACAAAAACCAACCAAAATCTAGACCCAATTGTCACACTTTCCACATATTAAAATCGATAGAACTGGTGTGTGTCTAACTTGAAATACCATTTATTTATTAATTGTATATATGCTAAGAAGTAGCAGCTCCATAAGTTGGTTTTTATGATGTGAAAAGAACATATGACCATGTCATTCCTCACTAATTCAATATGGAGGAAACTAGTTATAGAGTTGAAGTCCAGCTTACATTTCTCAAATCTCCAATTACGATTCTCACCATTTGCAATTACCAAACACCAGAGTCTTCTTAAAAATTAACCGTTGATCTAGATTCAAGTTCTAGTCAAGATTAAATATGGTATTATCGTACAAAAAATAACACGATTCAGAGATCCAATAGTTACCTGATTTGAATTAAACCAGATCAAAGAAGTGAGGGTGCTGGTTGCAAGTAGTTGTAAACGAGTCAAGAGGCGGCAGTACGACGGGTTCGTAACAAGGATGGTTCATGGCGGAGCAATGGCGGTAATTGGTTACTGTTCAAGCCGGCGTGTACCCAACTGTTGGGTTATCGTAGAAATTCGGGTCGGCGGAAGTGTAACCTGTTTAACGAGGAAACGAAGGATTTAGTGTCGGGCATATGTATCGCAAAATTATGGGTTTGTTAAGGTTGAGGGTTTGAGAAAGTCCAGAGGAGGAGTCCGATGACGGCGCCGGAGAACAAAATAAAAGCATCGGAAGCGATGGAGAGCGACGACTGCTATGCACCGCCGTTGTTTCTGGCGATCTGACTTGAAAACGGAGACCGGTAAACCTCAGGGGACTTCATTTCGTTGTTGCGGTAGAGTAAATGTGAGGGGTGGTTGTATAAAGGTAGAGAGGGCGACTTTAATTGTGTTGGAAGGTGGGGCCCCGTGTGTGTCGTGTCTAACAATGGTTCATGGTAGGTGTTTCCGGTGATGTTAACAGGTGGTGTGGGTGGGTAAGGGGTTGGGGATGAAGTGGTGTGGGTGTGTGGAGGGATGGGGATGAAGATGATGTCAAAAGAGATGGTGCCATTATTTATGTGCTCAACTTTTTTTTTCTTTAAATTTTTATCTTTTATCATTAAGGGTAATTTAGTCATTTCACAGTCTTAATTGGACAAAATAACGGCCATCCATTCTAGGGACTATTTGAGTAACAACCAAGCAAACCACAGGGAAGAAGAATGTAATTTTAGAAAGTTAGGGACTAAAGGTGAAATTTGGACAAACCACAGGGACTATCTGGGTATTTTTCTCTATTTTATATAAGATTTATTAAATATATGATATAAAAAATCCTCAGAAAAAACCTTAATTACCTCTAGTTCTAAATTTAAAATTACTTGATGGTAGAGGTGGCAAATTGCTTGATGGTTGGGTTGGGTCGGGTTCTTTTTCAGATCTGTTTTTTCTCTTTAATTCTCTCCATTTGGGTCGGGTTCTTTCTCTGAAATTTCTTGGTAGTATTTTATATAGGTTTTGTATCTTTTGGCAGGATGAACATTTGTCAAACTAATTTGTTTTTGTTGATCGTGATTTCTGTTTTGACGTTTTACAGTTTAAACGTGTCTGGATTCCTGAGTAAAGAGAGAAGATTTTTGCCACTAGCTGATATTTATGCTTCTATATCAGAGACTCAGGGAGCCCATCACATTAAACTGTAGATTAGATTTCGGTTTTGGGTTTAGTTTCTGGAGGTTCTATATTCAGATATTTGAAATATTTTTGTTTTCTTGGAATATGTTATAATCGAGTTTCGTATAAAGACAGAGACAGTTATGTGGCGAGGAATTCAGAAAATGGTGTCGATTTGTTAAGTGGTGGTTGTATGTAGTCGTTTTTGCAATAATATTTCAGGACTTGATATTTTTACTTAGGTTTTTCAATCCCTTTGATATTTTGTTTCTAGGTATTATTTGGTCTTGGCTTTTAAAGTTGGGTTTAGATCATAGCAAAATCCTGTTAGGTGTAATCAAGCCGAAATGGAGTCTGTCTAAGCTAAATTCGTTTAACCCAAGGGAGTAAGAGCTTGTCTTGTGTGTAAATTTATAACCCCGTTGAGCTTTCAACAAACTGGCTCATATATTAGAGTGCTGTTGTCTACCTATGTTAGGAGTATAAATGATAGAAAATGGAGTTATAATTATAACCATTGTAATCTATCTGAGTTTTGTATTATACTGAAAATCTGATCATAATGTTATACCTAGGGCCAAAAGTAAATTATTATGAATGTTACAACAGTCCACATAAAAGGATTTTTTCGATAGATGGTGGAGTTATAAGAAATGATTTGGTTTTGGGGTTTTGTTTGAATCCCTTTTGATATGTGGTTAGTCCTCTTGTTCCACGTGAAGGCGACCATCGACAACTAGGGCTGCTGGTTTCATTGGTGTTGAAGGGAGACCGGTGACCGATCGATTTTCCAGCTAGGGGTTTGGTGATGGTTATTTTGGGTTTGGTGATGGTTATTTTTCTGTTAAGGATGGTTTTAGGGTTTACATTGGCTCTCCGGCGAGATTTTGGCAACCCTATCTTTGTCTGCGTGCTACCATCTTGGGTAAATATGCGACATCTAAGGTACATTCAAGCAAACCAGGTTCGTTCCTCCGGTCTCTTTTGACATTTTCGGTTACACTAAACGTTGCCACGGAGTCATGGCAGAAAGTCCAAGTCCGCTTGTGACCCAAGCGGACCACCCACAAACCAAATTGATTTTTAAATAACACCGAAAACGTAAAGGAAACTGAAAGATCAACTCCCGTCTCTTGTCAAGAGACGTAAGGTTCGACCTATTCTTCGCTTGAAGATATGTAATAGTTTACACTACTTATATATAGATCCATATATCTTAAACAGTTAAACCTATTATTTAAGAATCATAACAATCAAACGGTTTGCGAATGAGCAATGTCAATTCTCCTAGAGTTGCGTAGAATATGATAGAACCGGAAAACAAATTTCATGTCTCTCACATTGGTTTCTTTGTGTGAATCATTCTCCTCTCCTCAAACCATGCTATATTTTTAATCACTTGTTAGGATGGAATGCCACAAGTTGATTCAAGTAAAGAACAAAAATCTAATAAACAATACGTCACAAACGTTTATGTTAGACCGAAATACGTTTTTTTTTTAAATTTACAAATGCTCATCTATATGCTATATAATAAAATAAACATATTCATTCATTGGAACTATCTATCCCGTTTGCGGTATGCGCATATAATGTATATATGTATGGGCCATCGGGGGGCAAAAGTGAAAGTGCACTAGTATTAACGTTATTTTACTAATTTCGTGAAAATAACGTTAAAAGCTGAGGCCGGTTAATCATGCATCATGTGGTGGTGTTGATAGCTGAAAGACAAAAGAGTACATGCACTAATCGGTCTTTTTCCTGATTGCTGAGTGTTATGTGTCTTATGTCCAAGGCTTGATGCAAAATTACTATCGAGTCGGGGGTCTCACTGGAGGCAGCCTCTCTATTCCTACGTGGTAGAGGTAAGACTGTCTACGTCTTACCCTCCTCAGACCCTATCTTTGTTTTGCTATTGGTGGGATTTACTGAGTATGATGATGATGATTCATTGGAACTATCTATTTTTTTCCTGCTTTTCTCTCTTACTTATACTATAAAGGGGCAATTTCATATATACCCCTACAAACTTGCAAAATATCGTATATATCCCTGCAAAATTACAAATATCATATATATGCTCTTACGGAGTAGTTGAAATATCATATATACCCAATTTATTAAAAACAACTTAATAAAAGACAATTTTGCCCTTATTTTTCTAAAACTTTGAAATCTCTTATATGACCTTTAACTTGAAATATTATATTTACTCATTTCTAACTTAATTTATTTAGGTTAAATATTATATATATGTAGAATACTATTGTTTATGGGAAAAATAATAAAAATAAAAACGGGTTAATAATAAATTTAAGTTCAAAATGTCTTATATAAAAATATAAAGTTAAAAGATTAGCATATATGAAAACTTAGAAGTTTACAAAATCAGGGTAAGATGATTATTTATTACATTATTTTTAATAAATTAGGTATGTTTGATATTTTAACTTTTTTTGTAAGAGCATATATGATATTTTTGGTTTTAGTTGAGCATATATGAAATTTGTCAAGTTCGTAAAGGTATATATGAAATTAATCCTATTAATCAAATATGTAAAACAAGATATATATGTGTTTGTTTAAATTTTTTAAAGGATTATCTTTGTTTAATTTGAAAGGATATCAATTCTTTTTTAAATTAGTTTTTTTTATAAATTTAATCTCTACGATATGTCACGAGTAATTGGTGGGCTCTGCGGGTCAAGCTAACGATCACTATCCATTCGAAATTCCTAAGTTGTTCAAATTTCTATCTAGTAGAACACTAACTGGAACGGTTACTATAACACTCTACGATACAGGAAGACTACACGTATTGTTTGCACTTAACATTCGATCTATAACACGAGTCGTCTGAGACTAGTAATCGAAAGCAAACAAAACTCGTTAGCCACTCATGGAGGAGTTTTCCTCAACATTCTCGAAATTCTTCTACATGGGCTGGTTCTTTGGTGTCTATGACACCTTACCTTATCTTAGTTATTGGATCCTATACAAGACAACAAATTACGTAAGAATGAGAAATTGAGAAGTGTCATTGGCTTGAAGGGTATTCTAGTCATTTCTCAAGTGAACAACTTTCCCCCTTGATTTTCAAACGGCTATAACCTTTTTCATACGCTAATATTTTTTTTTAAAGATAGCGTATTAACGTGCATTTCATTCTCTTTAATTCGAGCAGTCTATTACCATAGTTTCTTTAAAAAAAATTTCATGATTTTGAATACTAATTACGTGATTTTGAATACTCGTTACGTGATTACACATTCAACATAAATCATTATGTGATTACACATTCAATATGATTTGTTATAACTAATGTTATTACAATTATGCTTATAATGTAATCACTCAGGCCCTGTTTGGTGAATCAGAGCCTCTGACCGAATAAGAGGCTCCACTCCTCTAAATGGTTTAGCGACTCCTCAACTCTGAATGGTTAAGAACTTGAAATCCCATTCAGATGCCATTCAGATGTCGAACCAAACACCAAAACTTTTGACCGAATCAGAACCAACCTCTGATTGATTCCATTCAGATGCCATTCGGATGCAAAAAAAAACAGGGCCTCAATGTGGTTTCACATAAAATATACTATAATGAAATCACGTAATCACGAAATAGGTATTCATAATAACGTAGTCACGTAATAAATACATAGTCAACTATTGTTACGTAATTACGTAATAACTTACTACGGTTCCACATACTATAATGAAATCACGTAATGGGTATTCGAAATCACATAGTCATGTGCGAGGTATTTAAAATCACGTAATCACGTAATTGGTATTCAAAATCACGTAATCGCGTAATTGGTATTC
Source organism: Helianthus annuus (assembly GCF_002127325.2). NCBI lineage: Eukaryota > Viridiplantae > Streptophyta > Magnoliopsida > Asterales > Asteraceae > Helianthus > Helianthus annuus. The sequence continues at coordinate 49,000,343 of NC_035436.2, read as the reverse complement.
AAAATCATGTAAATTGTTTTAAGAAAACTATAGCAATAGGCTGCTCGAATGAAAGAGAATGAAATGCTCGTTAATACGGTGTATTTTTTTTTTAAATATTAACGTATGAAAAAGTTATAGCGGTTTGAAAATCGAGGAGAGGAGGAGTTCAAGTGGGAAAGGACCAGAATACCCTTTCTTTGTTTGTTTCTTCAATTGTTTGAACCTCATATTTACGAAAATGCTACCGCCTAGTTTTGAGATATTGATCTTGGGAGATCAATGGTTAAGTTTATCTCCTACATTTCGTACAATAAATCTCTCTTGTACATGATAAGTTATCTCATTATCAAAGTGACAAAAGATAAAAACAAAAATTATAAACTTAACGAGTAATTATCTATACTATATTATAATGCATGAGGGAGTGGTATTTTAAGATACCCAAAAAATAAGAACTTTTTCCCCACTTTATTTATAGAAAGACCCCTAAAATTAGGGTAGTTTAGTCTTTTAATCACTATTTATTTTTAGCCCCTAAACTTATTACACTTAAATCCCTAAGGTTTTAACAAAATTATAGATCATTAGTTACAATTCACACATCCACAACAAACTTATATTTTTTTACGTATTCTTAACATATCTTATAAACTATACTGTTTCAAAAAAAAATCCAAAGATAGCATGACGACCTACACATTTTTGTCGACGTTTCGGTAGTTTTCTTGTTCAATATCGACGCACGGATTAAAAGGTACAAGTCGATAATGATTTAATGTATAAGTAATTAATACTTGTGATCTAATGCACCTAATCAACAAAGATGGGCTCCAACTATGCAAAAAAAAAAAAAAAAAAAAAAGAATTAAAAGTACCGTAACAAAAAATGAAGATATTACGTGTCACATTTTATTTTATTAAAACTGCCTAATATTTGTACTTAGATATATTTTATAAAAGCTTAAAACTAACTACAACAAACTTCCTAAATAAAGGAGTGACAAATCTAAAATTAAACCCTAATGCACTTCTATAGTTACTACTATAAATACATAGCAGGACACCCATATATCTATTGCTAAACAAAGTTAAAAAATGGATCCAGTTCTGAATTCAATTGTTGCGAAAAACCAAGCATGCGAGATTGAAAATTCTAAGGTCGGTTCTGTTATATCGCAACAATGAATAATTGTTTTCTTTTATTTAGTTTTATGTGAATGTTAACTTATTTGATTTTTCAGATTCAGTTGCATGATGAACATGCCAATTTAAACAACCCATTTGTCGAACAAGCTTCTAAGGTATTGATTTTGTTGGTTTTTAAGTATTATTTTTGCATATATCTTTCATTTTAGCATGTTCGTTATGTTATTATATGTGTGTTTTATTGTAGGATGATGGTGATAAAAGTGTTGATATTATTTCTTATGGTGCAATGTTTAGTCCATACAAGTCTAATCTTCAACGTGAATTTAGTGAAGAGGTAATTTTAAGGTTTATTTATTTTTTTTAACTTTTGTATTCATGTAACACCTCGAAAAATTTCGTCCAATAATGTCTTGACACGTGTCATAAGGTTCCGGTATGTGAAAACAAACTTTAGAGGGACTAAAAGTGACAAACAGTGAAAACTATGGAACGTAAGGGTCCAAAGTGTCAACAATGGATAAATAGACTCTATGAGAACCCTACATAATGTTTATAACCTTAAACGGATGGTTCATGGATCATACGAAGCGAAAAATGCACAAAAGTGAGGAATTACAAACTATAGGGGCCAAAAGTGTCAACATGTTGAAATTATACCTCTGAGTGAACTTCTGGCAGACCCGAAGCCTTGTAACGCTAAAATATACTCACTAGAATATGTGGTAAAAATTTCGTGAAGTTTCGATAACGTATGAGAAAGTTATGGCCAAAACCGTACTTGAGGGGTTAAAAGCGTCAACGTCGAATTTCATGGGTTTTCGGTTGAGCGCAAAGTTATCCGATGACATTACCATGTTGGTAAATGTCCCAAGGTTCTTAAAAACCAAGTTTGAGGGTTTACGGGTCAAAATAAGTAGCCGAAACATCGCGTGCAAGAACAGGGACCAAATCTGCCAAGTGTGAAAGTTGTTTGGCTGACCAGCAGGCCAGGCGACCCGCCTGGACATGCCCAAGCGGGCCGCGTGAGACTATCAGATGCTGAGTTCGCGAATTAGTTGCATTCTGGTCCATTTTTGAAGTGTAAAACAGCTAATACCACCTCCTTTTGCACCAATAAACTTCCTTGCATGCCTAGGACTACAGTGAGCTATCCACAACCTCTGAATTTCTCCTTAAATCAGATCAAAAGCTCATTTTACTAAACACTTGTGTTGTAAACAAGAACTCTCAACTTGCAAGAACACTCTCAAGGCTTTCTGGAGCATTTCTGAACGACAAGGCCACCTCCTAGTGTTAACTAAGCTTCATTAGGACCTTTGTAAGCTTCTATATCAGTCTCTAATTCGTTCTTGCTTTGATTATTAGTAAAAGTCAAAACCGTTGTTCTTGTAGTTTGACTTTTCGATTAAACGAGTTTAGCTCTGTCATTTCTCAAATTGGAACCACATATATGTTGGTATTTATGTGGGAAACAAACCCTCAAAAGGGTATTCTCTGATTCCCACTTATTGCATGCTAATTGTCGAGTCAAAGGCGTTCTTAAAAAGTCAACAGAAGTTGTTTTTGCAAAAATAAGCTTAAATGGTAATGTAGATGACATGCAATTCGTTTGACCATCAAAAATAACTTATAATGAACATAAGAATGTGTTCTATCATAATCAACTCGACAATCTATAGTATAAATACGAATCGGAACCGAAAGTCTTGTAAAACGATTTTTTCGTTGACTCTCGATTCGGATCCGTGCATGCATGTTTGAGATCTGTATTGGAGTGTATTTTTAGACCACTTTTATTTTGGTTAAACTTTCTGGAATTTTTATATCTCGAGTCTATGCTTAACCGATTCATTTGCATGTTTCCGATTTATGCTTAAAGTTGACTATTTTGCCCTTTTCGATATAAAACGTGATTTTTGGAAAGGTGAAAGAGTAGAAATCTTTATTTCTAATATATAAACTTGCACCGAAAATTTGAGATCAGTTAGTGGTCCAGATTTTGAGGTATGGCCGATATCGTAAAACTATATCTTAAAGTTACATAAACGGCGCATTTCGCGTATAACCTATTTCAGGCCACGTTTTGATATAAAACTTTTTACCCACTGATGTTATATATTATTTTGGGATTTTTGATGATTTTTATTTAATTTTTGGCTGATCGTATCATAGATCGCTTAGTCGATTCGGTTAATGCCGGCTTTGACCGTTTAAGCCATAAAATGAGTTTTATACATTCTTTTGACCCGAAACCTTTTTCTACTGATTTTATATGTTAAATAAATTATTTTGAGCCTTCTGGAAATGTAAAAATCTCAGCTTTCTTATTAAAACCCGGAAACGGCTCTAAATCGCATTTTTAGCATTTTTAACGCATAGTAAGCGTTATACTCATTTTAAACATATAAGATTCATTCCTACTGATGTATTTAGTATATTTTCATATAATAACAGTAAGTATAAGTATATGAACCCAGATTTCCAGTTTCGGCATTTTTAGCCCTTGTGAAATTACTAAAATACCCCTACGGTGCATAGTTTGATTTTAAATGATAAGTTTGGTATATGGGTCATACCCTACTGTTATAATAAGTTAAATGAAGTATATTTACTGTATAAACCAGACCCGAAACTCAGATTTCTAATATGACTCTTTTATAATCTTTTAAATGACCAAAATGCCCTTCTAAGGTATAAATTGAGTTTAAAATCGTTCGGGGCATAATAGAACATAACTTACTGATATTATATCGTATTTAAAGCATATTATCTCAGGGAACTTGCATTTGACTCTTTTGGCTACCCGTAACGCCCTTTTTGCGTTCGGTTCGGTTTACGTAACTAGTTTGCGTAAATTGACCGAAACGGGTCAAACGTTATCATTTTTATCTCAAAATCCAGAATGTATTTAGTATACCCATATTATACAAGTATTCAAACTTGTTGGGTCTAAATCACATTCTATCCGGTCTTTCGCTTAATCGTGCGCTTGTACCGTATCGTCCTTAAAACTAACCGGTCAAAGCTAAGGCTTAAATAAAAGACCCGTTAGAAATCTAATAGGTTATTATAAACCTTTGTTCCAGATTAGGAGGCCCAGTAAAAGCTATCCACACTTACCAATTGTGATTCATACTTGCTCAGGTAAATACATTTTGACTTATTTTCCCTATACGGGCTTGGGGTACGGTATTTAAAATACCGCTTGATCGAGCGCACAAATCCTGCACCCTATGGGTGTACAGTCTTGAATAGTTTGTGCGACTCGTTTAAACAGTCTTGTTCTTACTTTAGGCTTTGGGGGGTTATTGACCGTGTCCCGGATATCCTTGGCATTATCTTACGAGATGGCCACGACCAGAGCACGGGGTGTAGGCGTACACCCGACGTGTATAACTCTTTAATGTGGTGTGTCATTTAATCTTTAGCCCGGACAGCAGATCCCGGGCCACCAAATGTACGAGTAACATGTAATTCGTTCACAAGTTTATATTGCATAATTATCCCAAGTTAATAAAAATATTTATGCCTTGTGCATTTAAATCAATTTTCAATCATTTTCAAAATGAGTCAGTTGATTTGTATTTACCAGTGTAAACTGACGTATTTTTCCCAAAAGGTTAAGTGCAGGTACTAAATGAACTAGGCTGGCTGTTTCCTAAGAGCGTCCACTATAGTCTCGCAAGCTCGGACGACAAATAAACTGTTGAACAATTTATCTTATTTTATTGATCCGCCTGTGGATCCGTTTCAACTACTTATGATGTTTATTATTACATTTTAAATAAAGTTGAAATGAATCTATTTCTGCTTCCGCTGTGCATTATTATATTGTGTTGTTTGTTTATGACGATGCCAACCACGTCACTGTACCCCACACCGGGCCCACCGGTGACACGTGGAGATCGGGGTGTGACAGGTTGGTATCAGAGCCAACGCTGAGTGAATTAAACACTAGTCTTTTGTGTTTGATCTCAGTTACACAATTGCACATTCCTCGATTTTCGAGTCTAGACAAAGAACTTAGGAAATGTTCAAAATTTCGTTTGTTTTATTTTTATTTATTATTAGCTTTGTCTTATATATTTTGTTGTGCAACTTGTTTAATTTTTGACAGTTTCATCATGCCGCCACGTATGCGAGGACGAGGAGGATTCGCCACATCACATGACCACGGGGCAGGACCCTCACACAGGCGAGCCCCATCAGCTTCGCACAACACTGCAGCCCATGATCTTTGGAGGTCATTCGCCGAGCCAGCCAGGCACTCGGTATCTTTGAGCACCTCGCCATCCCTACCCCACTCATTTGGGCCCCATTCTGAAAATGGGCCCCACGACTCCCATGGATCTTTCATTCCATTACACCAGTCACCTCACCACTACCCAGCACCAGTTTATCAGGGCCTGTATAACCCTGATGCCTATTTGGATGAACCAGTGGGTCATAACCCACTAGGACCTGAAGACCACTTCTCTGGTGGTAACGAGATGGAGGTCGACGAGGACACTGACCCTTCCCTGCCACCGTCCGGCACGCCTAACCATCCCATTGAGATATCGGATGGGTCACCATACAGGGGATCACCATTCAATGGTGTTGACAGCTACGAGGAGAGGTTTAAATAGCATGATTGGTTTTACACCCCCAGCCATCACAACTCTCCCATGCACCAGTCTTACCACGGTTCTCCCGTGCATTCGCAGCACCACTCTCAGCAGCAGCAGATTCAGCAGCCGCCTTTGCAGCAGGACCCATCTGAGGCCTTTTGGCGCGACGTGATTACTCCGTCGCCACCACCACCACCGGTTTTGCCTCCTCCGCCTCAGAGGCCAAGGAGGAACGCGCGTATGTCTACGCGAGGAGGGATTCGCATTGCCACCCCTCGACATTCAGGTAGCGGCCGCTACTCGCCGCTCCACGAGGAGTCAGAGATGGGAGAGTCTCAGCATCCCGTCTCAGAGGTTACTTCTGCGACTATTGCGCCACTACCGCCGCAGAACTTTGGAGAGCCCATCCCTGCGTATGCTAGCGCAGCACAGTTCAACCCTTTCGAGCCGACTTTTCCTCCCGGTTATGATTATACGGGAGATCCCTACTGGTTAGCTTCAGGCTACTACCCTCTCAATCAGGAGAGTACATTTGGAGGTCCCTGGGCTACGGGACAATCAGCTTTTGGATTCCCACCGCAGGGATACCAGCAGCCGCAGCCTCCACAGCCACCGCAGTATCAGCCACCGCCGCCGGCGCCGATGATGTCGTCACCGCAAGTCCAAGAAATCCTACAAGGGATACATGACGTGCGACGGGAATTGCAAAATGATCGCCGACACAACCGCGGTATGTTCAAGAAGATGGTTGACTTGATTAAGGGTAAGAGTAAGAAGGATTATTAAATCCTTTGTTTGTTAGCTCTTTTACTCATGTCCATGCGTGGACATTCATTCCTGTATTCTACCCCTGCGTGGGTATATTACTCTTGTTCTACCCCTGCGTGGGTATGTTGTTTCTGTTAACCCCTGCGTGGGTTTTGTCTGTTTGTTTGTTTTGTTGTTGTTATTTGGTTTAGCCTCTGCGTGGGCATGTTATTTGAATTAAAGTCTCGTTTAGGGCAAAAGTTGTACTAGTTTACTTTAATTTAAATGGTTAATTTGAATTTCTCATTTTTATTTATGTGCATGAATTTAATATTCAAATAAATGGAAAATATCAATTTTTATTTGATTTGCCATTTTAATAAGAATCTTAGTAAGGTAGAACCTAGCTTGAATGCCTTATTTACAGGCCTAGCCAATATGGTAAAACCTGGTTGAAAAGATTCAAATCTCTGTTAACATCTGAAAACATGTTAACATTCCTGGCCAAGCGTGATCTGTAAAATCACACAAGCCACCCTTTTTAATAAATTATCTACAGATTATATCTGTACACAAGTCTGTTTATGACTTGATACCTACGGGTTATGACTATGACATATAGTGGCAGTTGTGGTTTATGACTCCCTGCCTAGTAAAGGATTATTTGTTTAATTATACAATGCTAATCCTATAAAAATCTAAATTTATAATTTAGAAGTTGTCCGAAGTGACTAGGCCTATTGTGCCAATATATATATTTCATTCCATAATATAGTTGCTAATAAAAGTACTGAATGAAATTAAATAAATTAACTATTATGATTCTTAATATCATGGTTAATAAATCGTCTAGAACGATAATACTGTTAGGTTTCTAAATAAGACCATGTCCTTTTTATGTAGCTTAAAGCTACATGGCCAAATCGGAGGACACCAACAGTCATTCTGGAGAACACCCAGATGATACAAAGATTCATGTCACTGGTGCGGAACTGCAAGCACTGGTTGAAAACGCTGTTGCCAAAGCTATGGATAGGCAATTCAGAGAATCTAGCGGGACTCGGAGTAGGACCCGAACTGTAACGCATATAAAGCCCAAGACTCATTCGGAGGCTCATAGTAAGCCACCTTCCAAAAAGAATGAGCCGAAGAAGGATGAGGGGGATAATCACTCCTCCAACCACAACAGTATTCCTAAACAAGAAATCAAGCTGAAGCATGATACGCACAGCAAGTCCTGTACGTACAAGTATTTCGTTTCATGCAAACCCAGGGATTTTACTGGGGAAAAAGGAGCAGTTGACTGCATGACATGGATTGATGAGATGGATACAGTTGTTGACATCAGCGGGTGTGCTGATAGGGACGTTGTGAAGTACGTGTCCCAGTCATTCAAGGGAGATGCGTTAGCATGGTGGAAGTCACTTCTGCAAGCTGCCGGTAAGGCCGCTCTGTATAGCATGACCTGGGATCAGTTTGTAGCACTGATCAAAGAGAATTTCTGCCCGCAGCATGAGGTCGAAAGAATTGAGTCGGATTTTGTATCCCTAGTGATGAAAAACCTCGATTGTCAAGCGTATCTTACTACATTCAACACCTTATCTCGATTGGTGCCGTATTTGGTGACCCCTGAACCACGAAGGATCGCCCGTTTTATTGGGGGCTTGGCACCGGAGATAAAGGCGAGTGTTAAGGCTTCAAGGCCTACGACATTTAGATCCGTAGCTGATCTATCCCTCTCCCTCACTCAAGATGTAGTCAGATTGAGAGCTATGAAGAGCTCAGAGGAAAACAAAAGGAAACGTGAGGATGACACCTCACGAAGATCTGAGAAATGACACAGAGGAAACAACGATCATAGGAAAGGGTCGGGATCTAAGAAAGGAGATCATCAATCGGGTGAGAGACCCAGATGCAAAACCTGCAAGAGACACCATTTTGGGAAATGTCGTTTGGAAGCGAAATCCCAGTCTCAAGAAAGGCGATGTGGAATCTGCAAGTCCACAGACCATAAAGCCTTAGATTGCAAGAAGCTTAAGGACGCAACTTGTTTTGGTTGCAACGAGAAAGGGCACATTCGGCCAAATTGCCCAAAGAATGCAAAGAAAGCTGATGACGGAAAGAAGACTAATGCGAGAGTCTTCAGAATGGACGCCAAGGAAGCAGTTCTAGACGACAACGTCATTACAGGTACGTTTCTTGTAAATGATGTTTTTGCTAGAGTCTTGTTTGATTCAGGAGCTGATAAGTCGTTTGTAGATGATAAGTTTTGTAAATTGTTGAACCTTCCTGTTAAAACCTTAAGTGTGAAATATGAGGTGGAATTAGCCGATGGAACCATAGAAACCGCCTCGACTGTTCTAGATGGATGTGTTATATCCATTAGGAATCATTCTTTCCCGTTATCCTTGCTTCCCTTTAAGCTAGCTGGATTCGATATAGTGATAGGCATGGATTGGTTAGCGCAAAACCAAGCCCAGATTGTGTGCAACAGAAAGCAAGTAATAGTGAAGACTCCGTCTGGTGAGTCACTCACTATTCAAGGAGATACCCAGCATGGATTGCCTGAGCAAGTGTCCATGCTCAAGGCATCCAGATGCATGCAGAAGGGATGTGTCATTTATATGGCACAAGTTACCATTGATGAGCCGAAGCCGAAGATTGAAGATATCCCTGTTATCTCAGAATACCCTGAAGTATTCCCTGAAGAACTACCCGGTTTGCCACCAGATAGGCAAGTGGAGTTTCGGATAGACATCATTCCAGGCGCTGCGCCTGTAGCAAGAGCACCATACAGATTGGCACCAACGGAGATGAAGGAGTTGAGGACGCAGTTGGATGATTTGTTAGCTAAAGGTTTTATTAGACCTAGCTCGTCTCCTTGGGGAGCACCAATCTTGTTCGTTAAAAAGAAGGATGGATCGATGCGTCTATGCATCGATTACCGTGAGCTTAACAAAGTCACTATCAAGAATAGGTACCCGTTACCCAGGATCGACGATCTGTTCGATCAGTTGCAAGGAGCAAGCTATTTCTCCAAGATCGACCTGAGGTCAGGTTATCATCAGCTAAAGGTCAAAGACGAAGATGTGCACAAGACAGCGTTTAGGACTCGTTATGGACATTACGATTTCCTAGTGATGCCGTTTGGGCTCACCAACGCACCAGCCGCATTCATGGATCTCATGAATCGTGTCTGCAAGCCCTATCTAGATAAATTCGTTATCGTCTTTATTGACGACATCCTTATCTACTCGAAGAGCCAAGCTGACCATGAGAAACACCTTCGTTGTATTCTCAAGCTTCTGCATCAAGAGAAGCTTTATGCCAAATTTTCGAAGTGTGAATTTTGGCTTCGAGAAGTCCACTTCCTTGGACATGTAGTAAGCGAGCGTGGTATCCAAGTAGATCCCGCTAAAGTAGAAGCAGTCATGAACTGGCAGGAGCTGAAGACTCCTACCGAGATTCGCAGTTTCCTCGGATTGGCAGGATATTATAGGCGATTTATCGAGAACTTTTCAAGAATTGCTGCGCCCCTAACTTCGCTGACTCGTAAGAAGATTAAGTTCGATTGGGGCCCTAAGCAGCAGGAATCCTTCGACATTTTGAAGAAGAAGTTGAGCAATGCGCCCGTGTTGACATTGCCCGATGGTATAGAAGAATTTGTGGTGTACTGTGATGCGTCACACACTGGCATGGCTGTGTACTCATGCAGAAAGGCAAAGTCATTGCCTACGCTTCTCGACAGTTAAAAGTACATGAGAAGAACTACACCACCCATGATTTGGAATTGGGTGCTGTTGTATTTGCTTTGAAGCTATGGAGACATTACTTGTATGGGACCAAGTGTATAATATATTCGGATCACAAGAGTCTTCAGCATCTGTTCAATCAGAAGGAATTGAACATGCGACAAAGGCGATGGATGGAACTTTAAATGATTACGACTGTGAAATAAGATACCATCCAGGCAAGGCAAATGTGGTTGCCGACGCCTTAAGCAGAAAGGAAAGAGTGAAACCGATCAGAATCAATGCCAAGCGCATTAAGATAAGAAATAATTTGAATGAAAGGGTGTTAGCTGCACAGAAGGAAGCTGTGTTAGAAGCTAACTATCCTGCAGAGAAGTTAGGAGTAACTGAGGAGCAGTTATCCTACGACAAAGATGGAATGCTACGACTAAACGGACGAATATGGGTTCCAGTTTATGGAGGACTTCGGGATGTTATCCTCCAGGAAGCCCACAGCTCTAAATATTCCGTTCATCCTGGAGCTGATAAGATGTACCAGGATTTGAAAGCAAACTACTGGTGGATTGGTTTGAAAAAGTCAGTAGCTGAGCATGTAGCTAAATGTTTGACTTGTGCGCAAGTCAAGGCTGAGCATCAGAAGCCGTCAGGTTTGCTTCAACAACCTGAAATTCCCAAGTGGAAATGGGAAATGGTGACAATGGATTTCATCACCAAGTTGCCGAAGACGAAAAAGGGAAATGATACCATATGGGTCATAGTAGATAGACTGACTAAGTCAGCTCATTTTCTACCCATCAAGGAGACATATAGCTCCGATATGTTAGCTCAATTATACGTTGATAAGATTGTAGCGCTACATGGTATACCTATATCTATTATCTCCGATAGAGATACTAGATATACGTCGCATTTTTGGAAGAGTTTCCAACAATCGTTGGGCACTCGTTTGAATTTTAGTACGGCTTATCATCCTCAGACCGATGGTCAGAGTGAGCGTACTATTCAAACTTTGGAAGACATGCTTCGTGCATGTGCGATCGACTTGGGTGGTAGTTGGGATAAGAACCTACCACTGATTGAATTCTCCTACAACAATAGCTACCATTCCAGCATAAAAGCTGCGCCTTTTGAGGCTTTATACGGTAGAAAGTGTAGATCGCCCATCTGTTGGGCAGAAGTTGGAGAAGTCCAACTGTCAGGACCAGATATCGTCTTTGAGACGACAGACAAGATCGTTCAGATTCGCGATCGTTTGAAAGCTGCCAGGGATAGGCAGAAAAGTTATGCGGATCCTAAGAGCAAGGATTTTCACTTCGATGTAGGTGATAAAGTATTGCTTAAAGTATCGCCCTGGAAGGGTGTGATGCGATTTGGAAAGAAAGGCAAGCTAAGCCCGAGATATATAGGACCTTTCGAGATTATCGAACGTGTCGGGTCAGTCGCTTACAAGTTAAACTTGCCTGAAGAACTTAGCGCTATTCATAATGTGTTCCACATCTGTAACTTGAAGAAGTGTTTCGCTGACGATTCACTGGTTATACCGCATACAGATATACACATAGATGAGAGTTTGAAGTTCGTGGAAAAACCTTTGTCGATTGAGGATCGACAGGTGAAAAAGCTTCGAAGGAAGTAATACCTATTGTAAAGGTCAAATGGGATGCCCGTAGAGGTCCCGAATATACGTGGGAAGTGGAATCCACGATGCAAGAGAAATATCCTCATTTGTTTCAGTAAATCTCGAGGTCGAGATTTCTTTTAAGGGGGTGAGGATGTAACACCTCGAAAAATTTCGTCCAATAATGTCTTGACACGTGTCATAAGGTTCCGGTATGTGAAAACAAACTTTAGAGGGACTAAAAGTGACAAACAGTGAAAACTATGGAACGTAAGGGTCCAAAGTGTCAACAATGGATAAATAGACTCTATGAGAACCCTACATAATGTTTATAACCTTAAACGGATGGTTCATGGATCATACGAAGCGAAAAATGCACAAAAGTGAGGAATTACAAACTATAGGGGCCAAAAGTGTCAACATGTTGAAATTATACCTCTGAGTGAACTTCTGGCAGACCCGAAGCCTTGTAACGCTAAAATATACTCACTAGAATATGTGGTAAAAATTTCGTGAAGTTTCGATAACGTATGAGAAAGTTATGGCCAAAACCGTACTTGAGGGGTTAAAAGCGTCAACGTCGAATTTCATGGGTTTTCGGTTGAGCGCAAAGTTATCCGATGACATTACCATGTTGGTAAATGTCCCAAGGTTCTTAAAAACCAAGTTTGAGGGTTTACGGGTCAAAATAAGTAGCCGAAACATCGCGTGCAAGAACAGGGACCAAATCTGCCAAGTGTGAAAGTTGTTTGGCTGACCAGCAGGCCAGGCGACCCGCCTGGACATGCCCAAGCGGGCCGCGTGAGACTATCAGATGCTGAGTTCGCGAATTAGTTGCATTCTGGTCCATTTTTGAAGTGTAAAACAGCTAATACCACCTCCTTTTGCACCAATAAACTTCCTTGCATGCCTAGGACTACAGTGAGCTATCCACAACCTCTGAATTTCTCCTTAAATCAGATCAAAAGCTCATTTTACTAAACACTTGTGTTGTAAACAAGAACTCTCAACTTGCAAGAACACTCTCAAGGCTTTCTGGAGCATTTCTGAACGACAAGGCCACCTCCTAGTGTTAACTAAGCTTCATTAGGACCTTTGTAAGCTTCTATATCAGTCTCTAATTCGTTCTTGCTTTGATTATTAGTAAAAGTCAAAACCGTTGTTCTTGTAGTTTGACTTTTCGATTAAACGAGTTTAGCTCTGTCATTTCTCAAATTGGAACCACATATATGTTGGTATTTATGTGGGAAACAAACCCTCAAAAGGGTATTCTCTGATTCCCACTTATTGCATGCTAATTGTCGAGTCAAAGGCGTTCTTAAAAAGTCAACAGAAGTTGTTTTTGCAAAAATAAGCTTAAATGGTAATGTAGATGACATGAAATTCGTTTGACCATCAAAAATAACTTATAATGAACATAAGAATGTGTTCTATCATAATCAACTCGACAATCTATAGTATAAATACGAATCGGAACCGAAAGTCTTGTAAAACGACTTTTTCGTTGACTCTCGATTCGGATCCGTGCATGCATGTTTGAGATCTGTATTGGAGTGTATTTTTAGACCACTTTTATTTTGGTTAAACTTTCTGGAATTTTTATATCTCGAGTCTATGCTTAACCGATTCATTTGCATGTTTCCGATTTATGCTTAAAGTTGACTATTTTGCCCTTTTCGATATAAAACGTGATTTTTGGAAAAGTGAAAGAGTAGAAATCTTTATTTCTAATATATAAACTTGCACCGAAAATTTGAGATCAGTTAGTGGTCCAGATTTTGAGTTATGGCCGATATCGTAAAACTATATCTTAAAGGTACATAAACGGCGCATTTCGCGTATAACCTATTTCAGGCCACGTTTTGATATAAAACTTTTTACCCACTGATGTTATATATTATTTTGGGATTTTTGATGATTTTTATTTAATTTTTGGCTGATCGTATCATAGATCGCTTAGTCGATTCGGTTAATGCCGGCTTTGACCGTTTAAGCCATAAAATGAGTTTTATACATTCTTTTGACCCGAAACCTTTTTCTACTGATTTTATATGTTAAATAAATTATTTTGAGCCTTCTGGAAATGTAAAAATCTCAGCTTTCTTATTAAAACCCGGAAACGGCTCTAAATCGCATTTTTAGCATTTTTAACGCATAGTAAGCGTTATACTCATTTTAAACATATAAGATTCATTCCTACTGATGTATTTAGTATATTTTCATATAATAACAGTAAGTATAAGTATATGAACCCAGATTTCCAGTTTCGGCATTTTTAGCCCTTGTGAAATTACTAAAATACCCCTACGGTGCATAGTTTGATTTTAAATGATAAGTTTGGTATATGGGTCATACCCTACTGTTATAATAAGTTAAATGAAGTATATTTACTGTATAAACCAGACCCGAAACTCAGATTTCTAATATGACTCTTTTATAATCTTTTAAATGACCAAAATGCCCTTCTAAGGTATAAATTGAGTTTAAAATCGTTCGGGGCATAATAGAACATAACTTACTGATATTATATCGTATTTAAAGCATATTATCTCAGGGAACTTGCATTTGACTCTTTTGGCTACCCGTAACGCCCTTTTTGCGTTCGGTTCGGTTTACATAACTAGTTTGCGTAAATTGACCGAAACGGGTCAAACGTTATCATTTTTATCTCAAAATCCAGAATGTATTTAGTATACCCATATTATACAAGTATTCAAACTTGTCGGGTCTAAATCACATTCTATCCGGTCTTTCGCTTAATCGTGCGCTTGTACCGTATCGTCCTTAAAACTAACCGGTCAAAGCTAAGGCTTAAATAAAAGACCCGTTAGGAATCTAATAGGTCATTATAAACCTTTGTTCCAGATTAGGAGGCCCAGTAAAAGCTATCCACACTTACCAATTGTGATTCATACTTGCTCAGGTAAATACATTTTGACTTATTTTCCCTATACGGGCTTAGGGTACGGTATTTAAAATACCGCTTGATCGAGCGCACAAATCCTGCACCCTATGGGTGTACAGTCTTGAATAGTTTGTGCGACTCGTTTAAACAGTCTTGTTCTTACTTTAGGCTTTGGGGGGTTATTGACCGTGTCCCGGATACCCTTGGCATTATCTTACGAGATGGCCACGACCAGAGCACGGGGTGTAGGCGTACACCCGACGTGTATAACTCTTTAATGTGGTGTGTCATTTAATCTTTAGCCCGGACAGCAGATCCCGGGCCACCAAATGTACGAGTAACATGTAATTCGTTCACAAGTTTATATTGCATAATTATCCCAAGTTAATAAAAATATTTATGCCTTGTGCATTTAAATCAATTTTCAATCATTTTCAAAATGAGTCAGTTGATTTGTATTTACCAGTGTAAACTGACGTATTTTTCCCAAAAGGTTAAGTGCAGGTACTAAACGAACTAGGCTGGCTGTTTCCTAAGAGCGTCCACTATAGTCTCGCAAGCTCGGACGACAAATAAACTGTTGAACAATTTATCTTATTTTATTGATCCGCCTGTGGATCCATTTCAACTACTTATGATGTTTATTATTACATTTTAAATAAAGTTGAAATGAATCTATTTCTGCTTCCGCTGTGCATTATTATATTGTGTTGTTTGTCTATGACGATGCCAACCACGTCACTGTACCCCACACCGGGCCCACCAGTGACACGTGGAGATCGGGGTGTGACAATTCAATTTTTGTCCTTTTTAAGGATCAAAAGTTTGAGACTCAAAGGAAAAGATTCAAGAGACTCTCTGAATGGAAATGAAGTGAGGTTATTAATTTAGACGATTTTGAGGACAATGAGAAAGAAGAGGAATTAGAATATACTGCCGATTCAAGCACAAACCAGAAAACCCAATTAAAAATACCTAGATTGTCAATTCAGAAACGGAACAGATTTCATGTAGTCTAATATGAAATCTATCAAGTGTTTTTATGTTTTCTTTTTTCATTTCAGCTGTTATGTTTGATCTAGACGTATGAATAAAGTGTATTTTATATTTGAACTTTATTTTTAGTGTTAATATAATGCAGTTATTGACCATATTAATAAAGTTCAAAATAAAGTTAGTATCCTAAATTTACAAGTCAACTAAACTTATATAAGTTAATATCCTAAAATTGCAATAAATAGATACTGCAGTTAGATATAGCCAGGCTGAAATTATAAAATATTGCAGTTATTCTTCGATATTAATCTAATAATTTGTATTTCTTAATTAAAAAATAATAAAGTAATAAACTTTAAAGCTAAACAAAAAAATTGAACTTACTCTGATATAAAGTTAATAAAGATATAAATTCTTAACATCCTATTTTTTTACAAAAACTGTTTTTAAAATTTTATAAAAATATAATTTTTTATATGTATAAAAACGAAATTTAACAATTAAAGTTAAAGGTGTAAAACGTACTTACGAGTCTACTACTATTTTTTATTTTTATAAAAACAAAAATTTTAAACTTAAAGTTTTTTGGATGAGTACCATGTGGATATTTAAAAAAAAGTTATGAACTTTAAAAAATAAAATTATAAACTTTATCACTTAACCAACAAAATAAACTTACTTTACAACTATAACAACTTATCTTTTATTTTTGTCATTTGATTATCATTTTTTATAAAAAACGAAACTTTACATGTGTAAAACAGTTTTTTACTTTATTTATAAACAAAACATTTTGTTTTTATAAAAAAATAATTCTTTTTATCAACATTTTTGTAACAAGTAATATAAATAAAATACTCCAGATATTTACAATCTTTACTAGATAAATACTAAATTATGTTGCAAATTTTTAGGAATTATAAGTTCAACTATATTGTTGTAGATAATATTAGTTAGTTTCAAAAGAATTCTTTACCAACTTGACTAGATACGTAGTAATTTGTGTTGCATATTTTTAGGGATTATAAGTTAAAAGTAGACTCATATAGATAAGATTAGTTAGGAACTAAAAATCTGAACTTAGTATGATATAAAGTTAATAAAGATATAAACTCTTAATATCTTATTTTTATAAAAACAGTTCTTGAAATTTTATAAAAATATTTTTTTATATCTGTAAAAAAACCGAAATTTAACAATTTAAGTTAAAGCTCTAAAACGTACTTACGAGTCAAATACTATTTTTTATTTTTATAAAAACGAAAATTTTAAACTTAAAGTTTATTGGATGAGTACTATGTGGATATTTAAAAAAAGTTATGAACTTTAAAGAATAAAATTATATTTTATAATATAACCAATAAAATAAACATACTTTACAATTATAACAACTTATCTTTTATTTTTTGTCTTTTGATTATTAATTTTTATAAAAAAAAACAATACTTTTTGTCTTTTGATTATTACTTTTTATAAAAAACAAAACTTTACACATATGTAACACTAATGACATATATCCACCACAATAATGATATCACAAAAATTATACGAATAAGAAAACTACCAGAAACGAGTGCCGCAATCCAAAGTGTCGCCCTCATCGCATCACACGGGCACCCTACTAGTACTATATATACACGACTAAAGATATATGATATCATATTAACTCTTTTAAAGTTATACACGACTAAAAAGATATATGATATCATATTAACTCTTTTACAAGTTTATTATCGAATATATCCTTTTAAAGCACTTCAACATACTTAGTCTTTTAATCAAATATAACTTTTTAATTTATTGTTGTAAATATAGGTGTTGAAACACTGGTTAACACAAGGATAATCAATGGGGTTATTTCGTCTGTGGGGTTCAACCTCTTTTCTTGTTCCCAACAATGGCTGGAGATCTGCAAAACAGTAAACACCGTTAGTCTCGTTAAGAGGGGGAGAAGAGGGGTTTCTCTCTTAACCAGGCTCCGGCGTGAGAATAAGTACTGTTCTGAGAGAAATAAACAGTGTGTATATAGAGTGAGTATGGAGAGTAAAGATCCTAAACCTGAATGATGAAGGGTCCTATTTATAGCCGGAAGGTGAAGAAGGAAGGAGCGGCTGTGCCAGCTGTGGGCGCGTGCCAGCTGTCCGACCAAGGGGAATATCCTCTTGGTCTGCTCTGTCACAGCAGGTGTAGTGGTACACGTGGCGTCGTTACATTTGTCCACGCTGGATACCTCGTACTGGCGTCGTCAGCCCTGCTCCCTGATTGGTCGCAGGCCTATGTGGCGTTCTGCGTATGGTTACACGTGTTGTCCTTTATGTCGGATAGAGCATCTTTGGTGCCAGCTGCGAGTCTTCCAGAAGCTTCTAGAAGCTTCTGGATTGCTATGCTGATGTGGACACCTTGTATGCTCAAAAGTGGTGTGGTCCCTGCCATGTAGGCAGGGAATTGGGACCATACCTCTTCAAGTCCCCCCAGTCCAGTGTGCCTTCTAGTTGAGTTGATCGTCTAGGAGGGATTCTGGACTTATGAAAATAGTGAGCTTTTGCGGCGCGTGGAGTTTTTTGGCTTTTTGGAAAAGGTGAGCCAAATGGACGCATCGCGCGTGGGTTTTGGCCCTTTGGAGAAAGTGAGCCAAATGGACGCATCGCGCATGGGTTTTGGCCCTTTGTAAAAAGTGAGCCAAATGGACGCATGGCGCATGGGTTTTGGCCCTTTGAAAATGGACGCATCGCGCATGGGTTTTGGCCCTTTGTAAAAAGTGAGCCAAATGGACGCATGGCGCATGGGTTTTGGCCCTTTGAAAATGGACACATCGCGCATGGGTTTTGGCCCTTTGTAAAAAGTGAGCCAAATGGACGCATCGCGCATGGGTTTTGGCCCTTTGTAAAAAGTGAGCCAAATGGACGCATGGCGCATGGGTTTTGGCCCTTTGTAAATAGTGAGCCAAATGGACGCATGGCGCATGGGTTTTGGCCCTTTGTAAAAAGTGAGCCAAATGGACGCATCGCGCATGGGTTTTGGCCCTTTGTAAAAAGTGAGCCAAATGGACGCATGGCGCATGGGTTTTGGCCCTTTGTAAAAAGTGAGCCAAATGGAGGCGCATGGGTTTTGGCCCTTTGATGTTTCCTTCTGATGGAGATTTGGTGGTTATGGGGAAGTGTTTGGTGTGAGTGTCTGACATCCCTGTCTTATCGGAGGTGAACAGTTGCTTTTTTAGTGACTTCCTGTCACGTCAGGCGGCCTTGTCGCCATGCTTCCCGAAAAAAGAGCTGGCGTCTTCTCTCTCTTCTGACGTGTCACTCCTTTATTGGTTGCTTTTTAAAAGCTCTGACGGTCCACTACCCATCGCATTAAATGCGATGGGTATAAATAGGAGGCGGTTACCCTTTCTCCTTTACATTTTTCAAATTTCAAGTCTGTTTTCCATCTGTCTTCCTTCCCTTATTCTCCGTTCTTCAATAATTTTCTTGAGTTCTTATCTCCCACTTCTTGGTGCCTACACCATGTCTGAGAAGAACCCTACTAGTCGGAAAAGAAAATACAAGGGGAGGGCCCCTCCTGGTCCTGACCAGGCGGTCATTAGTTAGAAGGAGGAGGAGTTCAATAATCTGGTTGGGGGTATGGGTTTCCGTCCCGAGTGGGGAGCCCAGTATCCTCCTGTTGGTTCTACTGCCCTGGACGCTCCTCCGGGCCATATTACGCTATATGCTGCGTTTTTCCGGGAAGGTAGTTTCAGATTACCTATTACAAAGTTCACCGCTTCTGTGTTCAGGGGTTATGGGCTTCATATTTCACAAATTAATGCGATTGGGCTTCCACGCATTACCCATTTTGAATACGTCTGTAGGGCTTATCGTATTGAGCCTACTTTTGAGATGTTTAACGTATTTTATAGTGTTACCTACGCCAATGGTTTCTATTCGTTTCAAGCACGATCAGGTGTTGCTCCGGTGTGCTCTGTGCCTTTGAAGAGTCTTCATGACTGGAAACAGAAATTTTTCTACATCCGCCGCGGTGTGATTCCGATAGACATGCCTTATCGGCAGGCGACCCAAGGGGTTCCAAGGGTAGACGTTATGGAGGATTATGGTGCTCAGGATTGGTTCAAGAGGATAACCCAGAAGGCGACTGCTATTTCTCAACTGGATGAGATGGCCTTGGTTGGTGCTGGGATGAGTTTGTTGTGGGTGCCCAAGAATCCATTGGGTCAACCTGTGTACAGTTATCGGGGCAAATGTATGTTTCTTTCATAAGTTACCGCTGAATTATTTTCCTTTATGTTTATTATGTTTTCTTATTTTGTTGCCAATTTGCAGTTGGCTACAGCTTGTTGAATGCCTTGGACCCTAACGCGGCGGGTGCCATAGTTGAAGCTATCCAAGCTGAGGGGAACCAGACGTGGTTAGACCAGATCCGGGGTCGTTTTTTTGCATCCAACCGATGATAGCTTGAGTAGATATGCTAACGAAGTTTTAGGTGAAGATGCTTGGGATGACTCTGTCGACTCGGGTCGAGAGGAAGTCATTGTCCTTTCGAGTGGAAGTTCTGACCAAAACTTTGAAGATCTAACCTCTCATTGCGCGCGTGCAGGTACCGCGCATGTTGATGTTGCTGAGCCCGTGCACGAGGTTATTAGTGATGATGATGATGTAGAGGTGTCTGTTGACCCTTCTGCTCAGTTGGAGTCAAGGAAAAAGGCGAGAACTGATAGGTCTGGAAGGAGAGAGGGGAAGCCTGAGGGTAAAGCTGCTGGTTCTTCTCGTAAGCGACCCTCTACTCTTCCTTGTCTAGATTATGTGGTAGTTTCTAACACGTTGTCTGGCCTAGGGGCTGGTGAGAGGGATCGAGAATCCGATCCTGACGATGGTGCTACTTTATCTGAGCACATGAAGAAAAAAGCCTTTGAAGATCAAAAACGCCAACTTGATGAGTAAGCTGATGCCCTTCTTGCTGCCAAGAAAGCAAAACTTCACAAGGAAGCCCCCCCAGCACCTTCTGAATCTGAAATTGATCTTGGTGTTTTTAGCGGGGGTCGTGGGAATCTGCTGGAGGAGCTTTATGCTGCATCTGCCCCTCCTACTGGTAATTGGCTTTTGATTGCCTGTTGTCTTTTCGTTTTCTTCGAGTTGTTTTTAATTTCTGTTTCATGACAGCGGCCAAGTTTGGTAAGAAACCTCGTATGGTGGATATTTCTCAAATTACGCCACCTGCTTCTCCCCCATCGAGGACAGTTGGTTTGACCCCTCCTCGTGATGATGTTGATGTGAGCACAAGGGGTGGGGAAGGGTTTACTGAGGGAGTGGTTGAAGGAGGTGCTGATGCTGGAGGTGATGGTGGAGGTGATAAAGGTAAGGGTGTTGAAGTGGAGATGGAGTCTAGTGAGACTACTCCACAACAAACCATTTATACCAAACGTCCTTCTGGTGGAGGTGGGGCTACTTCTGGCGTGGTGCGCAGCCCGCATCTTGAACATGACCCTGCTGATTCTTCGGGTAATCCAGCTTGTGATGAATTACCTCATGCCCCGCGCTGGAACCTTACCCAGGGCTCCAGGATGAATGATGTCAACAATTGCCACGAGTTTTTTTGCTATGTCCCTTCCTCCTGCGGAGAGAATGTTTCAGAAGAACCGCAATCATTTTGCCCTGTTGGACGATCACGTTCGTGCCGGGGTTAATTTCTTTGCTACTTCTCAGGAAATTCTTCGCGAGTGGCGGTCAATGGGGGAAGAGACTCTTGAGTTTGAGGAGTCGAAGAAGTTATTTGCTGAAGAGAAGGAAAAATTTAATGCGGAGAAGAAAGGGTTGCAGTGGAGGGTTGCTGATGCGGAAAAGAAACTTGAAGAGCAAAAACTGTTGAATGAGCAGAAGCAGAAGGATTGGGAAACCGCATGCGCGCGCACGAATGTTGAGATGCAATCTCAGCGTGATGCGATTGTGCGGTTATCTGGTGAAAAAGCAGATCTTGCTGAAGAGGCTCAGCAGGCTCGAGTTGCGTCCGAGAAAAAAAAGAAAGAGTATGTTGATCGGATCGATAAATTGGAGGTTCTCGTCCAGCAGAAAGTGGCTGAGTGTGAGGCTGCGCAGCGCCTTCTTGATGAAAAGACAGCGGAGTGTCAAGCTTCTGAGTTTCTTGCCGAAGAGGCATCTGTTGACACCAGATGGTTGCTTTCTGGTGGTGTACCCTTGGTAATTTCTTTTGCTCTTTCATGTTCTTTTATTTTTGTGGTTTTATATTTGATTACCTTGCTTTATGCAGCTTGCTGACCGGATTCTAAATTCCCCTGAACTTGCCACGTACATGTTTGAATTGGGCCAAGCGGGTTACAATAGCGGTCGTAAGTTTGGGTATGCTGAAGGCAAGGCTGTAGCTCTCGACAAGGAAAAAGATTATTACTTTGAGTTGTATAAGGAAGATTGTGATGGTGCTTATGCGGCGAAGTGCAAGGCGTTTTCGACTCTTGACTTTGCCGTCGTCCGGGCGGCGCAGAAGTTATCCCGGAAGCCAGATGGAGTTGCCTTGTTGAAGAAAGCCTTGGGAGAAGATGGTGATGCAGCAGGAGGTGCTGGCACCAGTCAAACTTGATCGACGCGCTCCGGCCTGTGCGCCGTGTATGGCCATGAATAGGCCTGTAATGTTGGCTGTTTTAAGACAATTTTAATTTTGTTTACCTGTGGGTGTATATACGTGATCTACTGGTGAATGTTTATATCGCTTGCTTATGTTTATGCGAATTTTGTTATCGTCATAATATGTGCATGTTTAATTACTTTGATCAGGTGTCACGAATGAATGATGGCGCTGACAGGTGATGTTGTGTTACTACAACGTTTTATTCTGTCGTTTGAACGTGTGCGCTTATAGGTGACATACGAAGTGATCGAGTTGCAGGTTATTGTGTGAGCTCAGCTGTGATCAGCCTTGGGAGCATTACAATGTTTAGTTACCTTGCTATCGATATTTTCGTGTTTATGTGGGCACAAAGTTATGTTTTGGCATTTTATAGGCTTTGGTTGTGTTTCTGACCCGGCTGTTCACTTGGTTGTAACGAGCCTTGGAGGTCTACAACGTTTCCTATGGTCGAGCCATTGATGTTTTCGTGTACGCCCAAAGTAATAAATGCAGTTGTGACAAGAAATTTGCATGAAATAAAAGTAGCCAAACACTTCTTGTATTAAAGTAAATGTGTTGGCTGTACGCCCTATACGATTACATGGTTGTGTTACATGTAGCACTTTCGGAGTTGTTGGGCATTCCAGGTTCGTGGAACCTCTTTGTCGTTGATGGTGCGTAGTTTGTAGGTTCCCTTGCCGAGCACTACATCGATTATTTACGGGCCTTCCCATTTGGGAGCCAGTTTTCCAGGCTTTTCTGCGTTGGAGGCTTCATTGTCCCTTAAGACATAGTCTCCCGGGTTAAAAGTGCAGACTCGGACTCTGGAGTTGTAATATTTCTCCAGCTTCGTTTTGTATTTGGCCTCGTTGATTGCTGCCATCTCTCTCCGTTCTTCTAGGAGGTCTAGGTCGATCCTCCTTTCTTCTTCATTGTTGATTACATTCATGGAGAGCATCCTTGGAGATGGCAGCCCGATTTCTGCTGGGATAACAGCTTCAGACCCATAGACCAAACTGAACGGCGTTTCACCGTTGCTTGTTTTTGGCATTGTTCTACGGGCCCATAGTATGTGTAACAACTGTCACTAAAATCAATAATTAGGACAATAATTAGACACTAAGAAAACTCTAATTAAGACACCCAAGAAATTCTGCATTAGCCCTAAAATTTTCAGAATCATGGGAATCAGGATCAGGGCCCCTAAAACTCGAGGGGGGCAAACCCTAGTTGATAATTATCTAAATTTAAACGTTGCTATGTTCTGATTGGCCCAATTTTTGACTTATCCAAGCTAATCCCGTGCATGGCAAGTCTAGGACATCTAGGTATCCCTTAAGGACCGTAAGGGATCAGGCTTACGGTCCGTATGCGAGGCCAAATTTTGGCTATAAATAGCCGACCTTGGGACTCGATCTGGGAAGTTAAAACGACGTCCAAATACTCTGTGTGCGTCGAATTAAGGCAGAAACACTACAATAAACACACACACGATCACGAGGTGCTACCGCGATCAGGGTAATAACTCGATCGCTATTACGATTCAACGTCCGATCGATTATAACTATCCAACGATTGTCCGAGTGCTGCTCAAATTGAGCTAATACTTTGATTATTCGTCGTGATTTCAACTTGAATATCTGAGTGCTGTTCGAATTCGGACTATGCTCTGTTATTCGTTGTGAATCCGATTGAATTATTAAGTATTGCACTTGTTAAATCATTGTGAGGGTTTGATCTCGTGAATTGACGTAACTGCTGAATTAGTTACTAACCTGTTGTGTGTGCATTATTATTAAATTAGGTTTGATCAAGGCTAATCAGTAGGCTTATACCTTGCCCGTTAAATCTGCAATGTGAGTCATTCTCTTTTTATCAAACTGTTTTACAATACTCCAAGTTATTTTCAAAATGTTATAATTACAGGGATTAAGTCGTGGTTATCTTGACCGCTGGTTAGTGGGGTATTGTGCACATTACTAATTTCTCACCGTTAGGCAATAAGCCCTAACATGGGTTAGGCTAATAAGACCTAACAGTGACAAAACGTCACTAATTGGGTGACTGGACCCAATAGTGGTATGACCATCGTCACACGGGTGGCAAGACCAGATATTAATTAAGATACTGCCATAGTAATCGCTCTTATGCTGTAAATTATAACTATGTGTCGTTTTTATCAAAATGAATGATTCACTCAGTATTTCCCCGCTGACAAAACCTTTTTACAACATGTTTCAGGTGACATTCTGTGATTTCAGTACACGTGCTACGGAGCACCATCAAGCTTGAAATAATGGCTCAATTAAATAAATAAACATGTTTGTAAAATAATAAAAATTATGATATTTACGGGATTTATTCCGAAGCGTAAATAAATAATACTCGGGCAAATTTTCAAGTTTAAAAACGATCCTGTTAAGACTTCCGCTGTAAATATTGTAGGATCGAAATCTGACCCGAACGAGTCTTTCAGAGGCTTTCTCCTTGGTTTCAGGTGCGGAATAACAAGAAACTAAGGTAGAAACAGCAGGCAAATCACTTTTAACTACTTGTTTATTGATTTCAAACGTTTACAGCTCAAATCTCGCACCGGCAGAACTTCGGCACGACTTCTACGCAATGTTCCAAATGGAGTCGCTCATAAGGTATATATAGGCATCTGGAACCGCTTATTGGACAAGCCCAATAAGCGGTCCACCCATGATGTACGAATTAGCGGTCCACATGCTGTCCCAAAAGCGGTCCAACCATGTTAGCCGTTCGAGCGATCCACCACAAGTACATATGAGCGGTCCACTATTCTAATGGTCCTATGAGCGATCCATTAACTCTAAAACTATATAACCACTCAATTTCTCGTATTTCAAGCCCAGATCTAACGTTCTAAGACAATGACTCGATACAAGACGTAATCAGCAGATGTAGTGCACCAACAGACTCCCCCTCAGATGTTGATGGAGTCGACTATCGAGTCACACCATGCTGTCTTCAGTTCTTCAGTCTTGATCAGTCTTCGGGCTTCTCTCTCTTTATCATTCTATCATTCTAAGACACGAACGAAGATGTAATCGACAGACAACTGCCCCAACAGACTCCCCCTTGAATGTTGACGGAATCTTCAGTGAGAGTCTTCAAACATTCACAACTCTTCAATCTTGTTCGGCCTTCTTCAGGAACTCAGCCTGGAATAATATCTTCTTCAGGAATTCCTTCCTGGAATCATATGCCTGGATCATTCTCTGGCTCTAACTTTCATCAGACTCCCCCAAACATAATGCTGAGATCTCTGTCTGGAAATCGTTATCACCATTGAAATCAACTCCTGGCTTTCTCTGTTTAATCTCTCCTCTGGTTCTGATGTGTCTCCTGGCTATTCGTAGCAACAGGATCAGAAACCTGCAACACTCAACCATACTATTACAAACTAATACAATTTGCAATTCAACTTAATGAATCAGCAAATCATATAAGAAAAATTATGAAGATCAAACTGTAGGTTACCATTCAACTTATTCATCAAGTTAATGAACTAAATTTGCATTTCAAATCTTCACAATTTAACACTTTCTCCCAAACCACAAGTTCAACATGTTTAGCACTTGAAATGTAAAATATCAGTTCTTCACACTCTGTTGTCGAAAATCTTTTTATAGTTTTCAAAATACAAACAAAAACACAATATTTTGGATTTTTGCATTAAGAGAAATACAGAAATGAACACTATTTTTTGAGAGATTGTGCAAGAGGATCATATTGGTTTTTTAGACATATCACCAACACCGTTGATCTTGATTAATCAGCAAATGTTAAAAACAAATTTACTTCTGATTGTCAGTATTGTTGTCCACTTAAACCTCTACACAAGTTTTCAATCAATTCAAGATACGTATTTAATGTATTAGCACTTAAACTTATTTGAGTATCCCACCTCTTGAATATACTCCCGTATCCAGATCCCAATATTCTGATCTACAGGTAAGTATAACTACAAATGATATCTGTATATAAATTAGGGGAAAAATGCGAGAACTGAGGGATCTCAGGTCAGAACTTCCGTTCAGCAGAGAGATATCAGCTTCGACTTAGCAGTGGGTCCCCTTTAGAGGATCTTTTCAGCTACAACAACTGATCATCAATTTTATTGTCTAATCAGCTGAGGGCTTTATGCTATGTTTCAAGCATATGAAGAAAGTATTAGCCAGGGACTAGGTCAGAACCACCGTTCAGCAGAAGTCCCGGAATAATACCCCAGACATCATTTGAGTACAAGAACCTAGTATTCCAGAATAAGAAACCTTTCAGACGAGATTTCAGGGGTTACCTATATATCCAAGTAGTGTTCCCCACAAAATAAGTAAGTTTTGATTTTATGTTTATATCTCGTATACAATTTACTAACTGTGTGAAGCCTACTAACACATCATTAGTAAGACTTGTTTTAAAAACAATTTTGTCTTTACAAATCTCTAGCATGCTGTGATAGTCCACCAATGTACTATCATCTCCTCTTTTTGCAACAAAACTCATTTTCATTTTTCAATTTTTTAAATTTTTCAAAATTTTAATACTCCCCCTAAAATCAAAATATGTTTCAATTTTGATTTTCCGAGGAAAAAATTGAAAACAAACTATACAAGAAACTTGACAACACAACGTGAATTACCTCAATTCACCATTCTCGTGCAAAAACAATCAGAACTCCCCCTCACAACAAACTATTTTCCCATAATGATTTCAAAACACTTAAGTTTGTTTTAATCAAAATGGTTTTTCCGGAAAAACTAGTTTGTGAACCAACCATTTGTAGGTTCGGGGTTATCTCTTCATCTTGTTTTCTTCAAACCTTTTAAAGATTTATCATTTCCAGTTTGATCATAAACCATCAGTAGAAAATCAAGTACAAATTAATGTCCCTGATTTACCACATGTAAATCGAAAAATCACCAAAGTGAAATTTCTCAAGAAATGTGCCGATTCATGATCCACGATACCATCTTGGGATCTCCGGCAAGTCAGGTTTTTCTATTTAAACAATTTTACCCAAGCCTGACTGTCCTTGGGTGATTTTGAATTCTTGCTCAACAATGGTGGAAAGTTTTTCTCATCCATTGTTAAACTAGAATTCTCAACTTTTACCTCAACCAATGGCTCCTCTGGTTTTACCATACTAGAATCATTGCCTGCAGGTGGCTTGTCCGACTTTGATCTGTCAGATTCATCGCCGACCTTCTCCTTTTTCTTCTCCTCTTTTGTCCCCATATTTGTATCTGATGAATTCTTTTTGCTTGTTTTTGCAGCTGAGGGAGTTGATTCATCAGAACTTTTAATCTTTTTGTCTGGTGAACCCAAGGACAATATCTTCTCGAGATACTCTCTCGCCTTCTTCCTCTTTTTCCTCAGTCTGTCTTTCTGCCCCTGTGAAAGTTTTACTTTCTTTTCTTGAGTTGACTGTTCTTGAACTTTAGGTTTCAAAACCTTCTGTTCCTGGGGCTTGACTTTGACTGGAATCTTTGCCAATTTCTGAGACTTAGCCCTCAATCTTTCATTGGATCTCCTTGGGCAATCTCTGGCAATGTGACCTTTGATATTACAGTTAAAGCACCTTCTGGTCTCATAACTCCAATACTGGCAGTTAACAGCAATGTGTCCGTGATATCCACAACTATAACACATTCTGTTATCGTACGAGTTATCACCGTTGTACCAAACACTCAAATCGTAACACTGTTTGGCCTGGTGATATTCCTTCCTCAACTTTGTTGGATTTGACGCTTTAGCACTGTGGTCTGACCTGCACCACTTATTACCAACATTTTTTGAGTTTTCATTTTTTATTTTTTGTAAATTTTGTTTTTGATTGGATGATCGATCCGATGAACTTTTATTATCTTTTTGTTTTTGTTCTGCTTTCTTCTTCAAAGGCTTTTGCTTAGAACATTCACCTTCTTCGGTCGATTGCAAAACAGTTTTCTGAAATTTTTCTTTCAAATTTAAAAACAATTTTTGTTTTTCTTTTTTAACATTTTCATCATCGGATGCATCATCACAATCTTCAACTTTGACAGAGTCAAAGTTTGTGACACTATCACTTATTGGAACTGAATTGATCGGTTTTGGACAAGGAATATTCAACTTGTCAGATTTAGTCGCAAAACTGATCAATTTCTTTTCAAGTTCATCAATCTTGATCCTTGAACTCTTAGCTTCGTCTTCAAGCTTAGATATTCTTTCAAGATGAGACTTGATTGAATTTTCATTTTCATTTTTCAAGTTTTCAAGAACAGATTTTTCATTTTCCAAAACATTTATCTGTTCTTGAAGTTTCACTTCATTAGCTTTCAGATTTTTGTTCTCCAATTTTATCCAGAAATCTTCATTTTCTGATGATTTCTGTTTGCTTTCAAAAACCTTTTCATTTTCTTTCAAACCTTTGTTCTCTAATGTCAAACTGTTCACAATACCCAACAGTTTGACATTTTCGACTTTCAACTTCTCACAAATACCCTGTAAGTCTAGAATCTGTTTTTCATCAGCTTTCTTCTTATTGTTCAACTTCTTGATCTCCAATGCTAAACTTTCTGCATCCTTCACAAGTTTGTCATTGACTGTCTTGAAGTTGTGACAATTTGAGCATACTGATGCAGACCTTGACGATTCATTCTTCACAGATTCTTTGACTTTTACAGCTTTTTCTTTCCTTTTCTCATCCTTGATCACCATCTGTTCTTCAATTTTTCCAATGAGTTGACTAATTGTCAGACTAGAAAATTCTTCAGAACGTTTTAATTTTAAGATATAATTTTCCCATTCCTCTTGAGGTAACGCACTGACAAATTTTTCGACCCATTCCTCTGATGCTTTGGTTAAACCAACTTCGGACATTGAATGAACAAGTTGTATATATCTCTGAATTACATATCTTGTGCTTTCTCCTGGAAAACCTGAAAATGAATCAAACTCTTTCGTTAGTACTCTTCTTCTATCACATTCTTCTTGAGTCATGTTAAACACATTAAAACCCATGATTCAGTAACTCGGTTTTTCAGATGTGACGAATAAGCGAAACAATTGTTCGAATAAAAGGTTCAAAAACTTGTCTGAAAAAGCGGTCCAAATCAATCCGAATAAGCGATCCAGATTAGTTCGGATGAGCGATCCAGGAACTGATCGAAAAAGCGATCCAGATTTTGTTCAAATAAGCGGTTCAAAAATTTGTTGTTCGACCGAATAAGCGATTCAGACTTGTACGGATAAGCGGTTCAGGGAGTTCGGATGAGCGGTCCACAGTCAATTTTTTGGAGCGGTCCACAGACAACCGACCGAATGAGCGGTTCACAACCGTCCGAATAAGCGGTTCACTACCTGTTCGAT
Organism: Helianthus annuus; assembly: GCF_002127325.2. Classification (NCBI taxonomy): domain Eukaryota; kingdom Viridiplantae; phylum Streptophyta; class Magnoliopsida; order Asterales; family Asteraceae; genus Helianthus; species Helianthus annuus. The sequence goes on along the minus strand of NC_035436.2, from coordinate 48,970,598 downwards.
CGAGCGATCCATAGTTTCAAACTCAATTTTTACCCACTTAAACTTCGAATTTTGATCCGAAACTTTCCAGGATTTATCTCTATGCCATCGCGCACAATCCCTGAGTTTTTCAGCAAATTTCGACCGTTGAAAGTGTCTGAATCCGAACAAGAAGGTGTAGAAGTAAGAAAAAGTGACAAAAACCAGCTAATTTCTGCAGAGAACCTCCTCCTGGGCTCTGATACCAATTGTAGGATCGAAATCTGACCCGAACGAGTCTTTCAGAGGCTTTCTCCTTGGTTTCAGGTGCGGAATAACAAGAAACTAAGGTAGAAACAGCAGGCAAATCACTTTTAACTACTTGTTTATTGATTTCAAACGTTTACAGCTCAAATCTCGCACCGGCAGAACTTCGGCACGACTTCTACGCAATGTTCCAAATGGAGTCGCTCATAAGGTATATATAGGCATCTGGAACCGCTTATTGGACAAGCCCAATAAGCGGTCCACCCATGATGTACGAATTAGCGGTCCACATGCTGTCCCAAAAGCGGTCCAACCATGTTAGCCGTTCGAGCGATCCACCACAAGTACATATGAGCGGTCCACTATTCTAATGGTCCTATGAGCGATCCATTAACTCTAAAACTATACAACCACTCAATTTCTCGTATTTCAAGCCCAGATCTAACGTTCTAAGACAATGACTCGATACAAGACGTAATCAGCAGATGTAGTGCACCAACAAATATAAATACCACGGGATTTTCTGTCCCGCGGCTCCTGAAACGGGTCAAACCGGGTCGGGGGCCGTGACAGAAAAAGGTGGTATCAGAGCCACTGATCAAGCCACTGATTTAAGCTTACTATTGATTTTAGCCTATTAAAGTAATTGAAAAATACTTTGGAATTTCTAATTGTTATTTGATGATTATGTGTTTTATTATCTGACTAATTATATACAGCATAGGGCAGATCTTTATATGCTAGCCAACATAGCAATTAATACAAATTTTAAATAAATTAGACCAAAGTTTTAGTACCTTTATTATTCATAGTCTAGAAGTCTTATTCAGTAAGTAAATAAACTTACAAATAAAACCTAAGGTATTTTAAATTTTAGTTGTTTTGGTAGTTAAACAGTATGAAATGATATTTTAAAGTTTTCTATCAAATTTGTTATAACTTCTGACTTAGTAACTGTGTTATGTTAAACAGCATGAGTGACTTGTCTGATACCCTTCAGAATTTAAATCTCTATCCAGTAAGAATAGAAGTTTCCAGAGATTTCAATAGATATATAGCAGAAAGAGAAGAACCTATAGAATTCAACGCTGTACCTCTCGAAAAACCCACCCCTAAGAAAATAGAAATCGGGGAAAGCTCTAGGCAAATTGAGAGGTTACCATCCTAGGAAGAATTTGATTTTTCATTGACATATTATAATTCTATCAAGTCTGTTAATGAAAAACAACTAGTAATAGATGTAGAACCAGCTATTCCAAACCCTTCGATCCACTCGCAACCTTTAGGAATAGACGAATGGTTGACTAATGAAATACAGATTCAAAACTATCCCTATAAACTTTTTCCTTAGTACGATCCAGAACCCAATCCACCAATAAGTAAACGAGAATATAGCTAGACTCCGCCACTTTGACTAAAGAATTAATGAATGTTGGGAATAGGATCCAAGAGATTGAGAAACAGATCTCCTGGAAATACGATCAGAGGAAACACCATTACTAGAATATCATTTGACAAAAAGATAGGAGATTTATAAAAATGATTGTATAATAGTAATAGTAAAATTAGTATGTGTAAAATAAGTAATGGGACGGTTGTATATAGAAGTATAATACCATGAAAATTTTAGAAAATTTACAACTTTTGGCTGTTTACGTAATTATGTGCAATTAAAGGTGACATTGAAATTACTTCTGGTATACTAATTATTTATCTATAAATTAGTTATCCGATGGAAAACACTAATAATGAACCTGTCAACGAGGTCAATCAATCCGAGCAACAATCAAGGGATCAATATATGACTAGGCAGGATATAGAAAATATTGTTGCTCAAGGAATAGATAACACTATTCCAACAATGATAGCTCAAGGGATAGCCAACGCTATTCCAGCAATCGTTGCTGCTGTTAAAAATCCAATAGAACCACAACAAATCATTCCTAGCAAACGTATTTCTGAAGATAACTTCAGTAATAGCGTAAACGGAGGCAATAATCATGTTAATCATGATGAGGAACTAGGACAAGTTCCGCTCTCTAAGAAAAAGAAAGCTGCAACGCCTGGTTGCACTTACAAGGAGTTCCTTGCCTGTAAACCTGTAGAGTTCGCAGGCAATAAAGGGGCAACTGCGGCACTGTGTTGGTTAGAGAAAACCGAGGCAGTGATCAGAATAAGTAAATGTGTTGAGGAAGATAAGGTTATGTACGCTTCGCACCTTTTCAAGGAAGAAGCGTTAGAATGGTGGAATACATTGTTACAAGCTAAAGGAAGTGACGTGGCCTATGCCATGGGTTGGGAAGAATTTAAGCAAATAATAGAAAGAAAATTCTGTCCCGAATATGAAAAAGAGCAGATGGCGAATAAGTTTTTAAGTCACCGAATGGTAGATGTAGATTGTCGAGGGTATAGTTCAAAATTCTTTGAGTATGCCAGAATTGTACCTACTTTGGCTTTGCCAGAACCGGTACTTATCTCTCGCTATATCTGGGGTTTGATTAGTGAGATTCGTGACATTGTCAAAGCTGCGAGACCCCGCACGATTGACGATGCGGTAGAATTAGCTAACACTCTAACTGACGGATTGGTACGCACTCGGGAAGAAAATAGGAGAAAGGATTTGGCCCAGAAAATTTCCCAAGAATTTCATATGGGTACTAGTAACAATTTCAAGAAAAGAGAAAATGGGCGATTTTCCACTATTCCATTTTGCAATACCTGCAAGGGAAAACATTTTGGAAAATGCAGAGGATGCTACAATTACTGCAAAATTCCAGGACATCAAGAAGAGGATTGCAGGAAAAAGAAGGCAATAACTTGCTACAATTGTGGAGAACCCGGACACTTCAGAACAAGCTGCCCGAAATTAGGCAGTCCAGCAAACGAAAAGACTGCAGAAGGGAATACCAAGAAAAACACAAGAACTTTTCAATTAACTACTCAGGAAGCCGAACTAATTCCTGACATCATAGTTGGTACGTTTTAGTTCACAAACGTTTATGCAAGTATTATTTGACTCTGGTGCAAACCAAAGTTTTATAAATACTTCATTCTGCCAAGCCCTTAAATTACCCTTAATCAACCGTAGGCAGACTTTTACAATCGAAACGACAGATAGGAATTTCATTAGACTAAATAAGATTTTGCGAGAAGCAAAGATAGAATTAGGATATAAATTTTCTGCAAAACTTGTTACTAATTAATTTAGCCGGATTCGATGTTGTATTAGGAATAGATTGGTTAATAGCCAACTATGCTTAAGTTCTCTATGATCTAAGTTCCGTAGAAATCCATACACCTGCAAGAAAATTAGTAATAATAACCAGAAATAAACCACAAAAGTTACTGAAATTAACATCAGTAATGAAGCTGGCCAGTTCTTTACAGAAACCAGGAATAGTATATATGATATCAATAGTTGTTGATACCAAAAGATAAGAAAATAGAAGACATTCCGATTATATCGGAATATCCTAACATTTTCCCCAAAACCTACCAGGATTACCACCTAATAACAGAATAGAACTTAGAATTTATCTAAATCCAGGAACTATACCAATAGCTAAGGCACCCTATCAGTTAGCACTCACTAAAATGTTAAGAATTAAAGAAACAATTAGATAAATTATTAAGTAAAGGATTTATACGACCAAGTTCCTCCCTGTGGGAATACTTCAGTATCGTTTATGAAGGAAAAAAAAGGAAATCCTAAGTGACTACGACTGTCATATTTAGTATCACGAAGGAAAGGTTGAAGACAGCTAGAAAAGTGATACAAATAAATAAACGAAAGCCATTGAAGTTCGAGTTGGAGACAAAATGCTGTCAAAAGTATTTCCTTGGAAAGGAATTTATAAATTCGGTAAGAAAAGAAGCTAAGTCCAAGATGCGTAGAACCATTCTCAGTGATCCAACAAATAGAACCAGTAGCTTATCATTTACAACTACCAGAAGAGTAACAGGAGTACATGATGTGTTTCATGTATCCAATCTCAAGAAATGTCTATCAGACGAATCCCTGGTAGTACCTCTTCAAGATATAGAGGTAAATGAAAAATTTAAAGGGTAAGGAAACCATTACAAATAAAAAGACCGGAAGATCAAGTTTCTCAAACACAAACGATCAAGTACTAGTAAAAGTCAAATGAGAATCCAGGAGAAAACCAGAGTATACCTGGAAACTAGAATCAGAAATAAGGTGAAAATACCCTCATCTATTTCAGTAAATCTCGAGGACGAGATTTTTCTTAAGGTGGGGAGGATGTAACAACTGTCACTAAAATCAATAATTAGGACAATAATTAGACACTAAGAAAACTCTAATTAAGACACCCAAGAAATTCTACATTAGCCCTAAAATTTTCAGAATCATCGGAATCAGGATCAGGGCCCCTAAAACTCGAGGGGGGCAAACCCTAGTTGATAATTATCTAAATTTAAACGTTTCTATGTTCTGATTGGCCCAATTTTTGACTTATCCAAGCTACTCCCGTGCATGGCAAGTCTAGGACATTTAGGTATCCCTTACGGACCGTAAGGGATCAGGCTTACGGTCCGTATGCGAGGCCAAATTTTGGCTATAAATAGCCGACCTTGGGACTCGATCTGGGAAGTTAAAACGACGTCCAAATACTCTGTGTGCGTTGAATTAAGGCGGAAACACTACAATAAATACACACACGATCACGAGGTGCTGCCGCGATCAGGGTAATAACTCGATCGCTATTACGATTCAACGTCCGATCGATTATAACTATCCAACGATTGTCCGAGTGCTGCTCAAATTGAGCTAATACTTTGATTATTCGTCGTGATTTCAACTTGAATATCTGAGTGCTGTTCGAATTCGGACTATGCTCTGTTATTCGTTGTGAATCCGATTGAATTATTAAGTATTGCACTTGTTAAATCATTGTGAGGGTTTGATCTCGTGAATTGACGTAACTGCTGAATTAGTTACTAACCTGTTGTGTGTGCATTATTATTAAATTAGGTTTGATCAAGGCTAATCAGTAGGCTTATACCTAGCCCGTTAAATCTGCAATGTGAGTCATTCTCTTTTTATCAAACTGCTTTACAATACTCCAAGTTATTTTCAAAACGTTATAATTACAGGGATTAAGTCGTGGTTATCTTGACTGCTGGTTAGTGGGGTATTGTGCACATTACTAATTTCTCACCGTTAGGCAATAAGCCCTAACATGGGTTAGGCTAATAAGACCTAACACTGACAAAACGTCACTAATTGGGTGACTGGACCCAATAGTGGTATGACCATCGTCACACGGGTGGCAAGACCAGATATTAATTAAGATACTGCCATAGTAATCGCTCTTATGCTGTAAATTATAACTATGTGTCGTTTTTATCTAAATGAATGATTCACTCAGTATTTCCCCGCTGACAAAACCTTTTTACAACATGTTTCAGGTGACATTCTGTGATTTCAGTACACGTGCTACGGGGCACCATCAAGCTTGAAATAATGGCTCAATTAAATAAATAAACATGTTTGTAAAATAATAAAAATTATGATATTTACGGGATTTATTCCGAAGCGTAAATAAATTATACTCGGGCAAATTTTCAAGTTTAAAAACGATCCTGTTAAGACTTCCGCTATAAATATAAATACCACGGGATTTTCTGTCCCGCGGCTCCTGAAACGGGTCAAACCGGGTCGGGGGCCGTGACAGTATGCTTGGTAGTTCGTCGACCCAGCCTCTTCGTTTCTCTCCGAGCCTTGCCTTGATACCATCAACGATAATTTTGTTGACTGCCTCTACTTGACCATTCCCTTGCGGGTGCGCAACCGAAGAGAAGGTATGCTTGATGTGTAGTTCTTTGAACCATCGTTCGAGGTCGTTTGCTGCAAAGTTAGTTCCATTATCGGTGATGATTCGGAGAGGTAAGCCGAACCGGCATATGATTTGTTCCCATATGAATCTTTTGACGACTGCCGATGTGGTTGATGCAAGCGCCTTTGCTTCTACCCACTTGGTGAAGTAGTCCACCGCGACTATTATGAACTTGACTGCCCCCGGTGCTTCTGGGAAAGGGCCTACCATGTCTATGCCCCATTGTTGAAAAGGCCATGCGGTTGTCACGGGTACTAGTTCGTTCTTGGGGCGCATGGTCTTTGGCGCATGTCTCTGACAGCCACTGCACTTTCTCAATTCTTTCACAGCATCAAGATGCATCCCGGGCCAGTAGTATCCGGCATTCATCACCTTTGCCACTACCATTCGAGGCCCGGCACTTTCTCAATTCTTTCATAGCATCAAGATCCTTCATGCATTTCCCGGATCAGGTAATTTGCGTCGTCGGTGTCAACACATCGTAGCAGTGGGCCAAGATACGACTTTCGGTACAGTATCCCATCTGCCATCTGATAGTGTTCTGATTTGTATTGGATCTTTCGCGCCTCGGCTTTGTTTTCTGGAAGTATCCCAGACTGCAAGTACATGATTACCGGCGTCATCCAGGACATTGTTCCTGTCTGGATAACGCTTACTTCTCTGAGTGGAACGGATGGGTTGCTTAAAACCTCTATGCGCACGTCCTTCGCTAGGTGCTGGAAGCTTGTTGATGCGAGCTTGCTTAATGCGTCCGCCGGCTTGTTTTCGCTTCGGTTTATGTGGTGCACCTTGTAGGAATAGAAGGTTTGTAGCAACGTTTTCGCTTGGTTGAGATAAAGTGCCATTATGTCGCCCTTGGCTTCATATTGACCGTTGATTTGGCCTACTACTAACATGGAGTCCACATGCGCTTCGATGTGTCGGACCCCCATTTTGATTGCCAATCTCAGGCCAGCCAGGAAGGCTTCGTACTCGGCTTCGTTGTTTGTGCTTTTGAAGTCCAGGCGTATGGCGTATGTGAATTCATGTTTGTCTGGGCTTACCAGCCTTAGTCCCGCGCCTGCTCCGTCTTCATTAGATGCACCATCTGTGTACAACAGCCATGGCTCCTCTGTTTGCTTTTTCTCAGCTTTCTCCATCGCTTTACATTCTCTGTCTTTGTCGTCTAGGACTTCCGTCATAAAATCTGCCAAGACCTGGCCTTTGATTGATGGTCTTGGTCTGAAAACCACATTATGACCCCCCAGTTCTATTGCCCATTTAGCTAGCCTTCCTGATACTTCTGGCCTTGCAAGGATATTTCCAATGTTGTAGTTTGTTAGCACGTGGATGACGTGATTGGCAAAATACCTGCGCAGCCGTCTTGAAGCGTGAATCAGCGCAAGGACTAGCTTCTCCATGATTGCATACCGAGTTTCTGGATCGGTCAAGGTTCGCGACACATAGTAAACTGGTGTTTGAATACCTTGACGATCGACGAGTAATACGGCCCCGACTGGCCTGCCGGAAGCTGACAGGTAGAGTACCAAAGGTTCTCCCTTGTTTGGTGCGGTTAGTGTTGGCAGTCTTATGAGGCAATCTTTCATCTCGCGGAACGCACTCTCTACTTCTGGAGTCCATTGGAACTGGCTTTTCTTCATGCAATTGCGCAAGGTCTTGATGAATGGGAAGGATTTTGCAGCGTGATTAGCTAAGAAACGATTGAGTGCGGTTAATCGTCCTGCTAGTTTTTGCATGTCTTTGATGTTTGCTGGTGAGGGCATCCTTTCTATGGCTTGGACCTTTTCTGGATTTACCTTAAAACCATCCTTTGTAACGATGAAGCCCAAGAACTTCCCTTCTTCCATTCCGAATGAGCACTTTGCTGGGTTCAGCTTGATACTTACGCTGCGCAGCGTATTGATGGTCTTCTGGATGTTTTCCAGCATCACACTCTCCTCCTTGCTCATGATTACCAGATCATCCATGTACACTTCTATGTACTTACCAATGGCGTCACTGAATGTTTCGTTCATCAACCTTTGGTATGTTGCGCCTGCATTCTTTAAGCCGAAAGGCATCTTGGTGTAGCAATACAGCCCTGTTGGCGTGCGAAATGCGGTTTTATCTTCATCTTGAACGGCCATTTGAACTTGGTGGTACCCTTTGTAGCAATCCAGAAAGCATTTCCACCGAAATGTTGCCAGAGAATCGATTTTCTCGTCTATGTCTGGTAAAGCGTAACAATCGCGGGGACATGCCTTGTTTAAATCTTTGTAGTCGACACACATTCTCCAGCTGCCATTTGGTTTCTTTACCATTACTGGGCTTGCTACCCACGTTTGGTATCTGACTTCTCTGATGATTCCTGCGTTTAGCAACTCTAAGACTTGTTCTTTCATGGCGTCGTGTTTGACATCGCCTAGGTGGCGTTTGGCATGCACCATCGGCTTTGCCTCTTCTGAGACATTCAGACGGTGTTCTGCTATATGCCGTGGAACACCAACCATATCAGCCGGTGTCCAGGCGAACACGTCCATGTTTTCGTGCAGTAATTTCTTGAGCGCCGCGCGTGTTAAATTAGACATGGCGGGCCCAAGGGTGACTGTTTGTTCTGGGTACGAGCTGTTCAGTACCCATTTTTCTGCTTCTATGCGCGGTGCTGGCTTGCTTGCTTTGGCTGGTCTGATTTCATCTGTTGCTAGAACTTCCTTACTTGCATGTATCAGCGCGATGCCTGTTTCGGTGGGGAATCCAACAGCGGAATGTGGTGCGGAGCAGATCATACTGAAGTCTCCTTGGGATTCTCTTCCTAGGAGGATGTCATGCCTTGAGTGCGCCGGCAGTACCATGAATGTGACCTCTTCAGTTCTTGAATTTCTTCCGTCCGAAAGTAACACCGGGAACGATATTTGCCCTAGGGGAAAGACGGCTTCATTACAGAAACCGGTCAGTGGGTAATCGACTGGTTCTAAGCGCGCCTTGTCCTCTTGATCGAATTGATTGAAGCACTGTTCGTATATGATATCCGCGGTGCTCCCCGGATCGATGAAAATGTAGTCTGTCTGGTAGTGGCCAATCAAACCTGGATGACTATTGGTCGTTTTTCTCTTGGACCCCCTCTAACAACTGGGAAAATAACTTGTTTCTCGCGCCATGAGTCATCCTGCGCGCGCTTGTTGTAGTTTTTCCTTGGTCTTCGTGGACCTCCTTGCACCATGTGGGTTTCTAGCTTTCTGAGCTTTTTGTTATCTGGCCCCTCATCTCTTCTTTGTAATTGGCGGTAATCGTGCTTCTCGCCTTTGACTAAATGGGTGAGCTTTCCGTCTCTTAGGGCTCTTTCGATTTCTTGCTTTAGACTAAAACAATCGTCAGTTAAGTGGCCCGTATCTTTATGGAATTCACAGAAGAGATTTGGGTCTTGTCCCCTTTTGTTGCGCATCTGTAAGGGTGGTTTGAACTGATGATTTTCTGTAGCTAGGACTTCAGAGGGTGTTTTGGTCAGTGGAGTCCACTGCTTTTCTCTGTTTTCTCGCTTCACTTCTTTTCGATGGGCTATTTGGTTGATTGTATGGCGTGCGTCTTCCCTTGGAGGACTTCTTTCTCTGTGCCCAGAAGCCTTCCAGGGTTGATTTCTGCCCCTTCTGTTGTGTCGATCATTATGGTTGTGTGCGCGCTGACGGTGGTCGTCACCGGTCAACTGTCTGTCTGTCTGCGCAATGGTTTTGGCTGCTTCTATGAAGGTTTCCCAATCTTTGGGTCCTCCGTCTCGCCCTTTGATTCTTTTAACCAAATCGTCACACTTGACTGCCCTCATGAAGTGAGCCCGCATCATCTTTTCTGGTATATCTCCGATTTCTAAACATTCTTTGTTGTACCTTGTAATGAAGTCTTCTACGCTTTCGTAATCTTTTCTCCATATGTTTAAACAGTCGCCGGGGTCTCTGGCTTGTCTTCGCTGCTGAGAGAAGTGTGCTAGGAACTTTTCTCGGAAATCGACCCATGACTTGATTTTACCTGCCGGTAAATTGTCGAACCAAATGCGCGTTGCGCCGACGAATGTTTGAGCAAACAGGTGGCACCAGGTTGGTAAGTTCCATCCACCTGTTGCTCCTGCACCCTTAAACACCTGGAGGTGATCATCTGGGTCTGTCAACCCGTTGTATTTTCCCACGTTGTGTGGTAACTTCGTTTTGTCGATCGCGACGCAGGCGATTTCTCTGATGAATTTTGAATTTTCAGCCATGTCCTCGGGACGATAGCTCAAGGTGTAATCATGCTCTGCTTTTGGGTTGTACCCTGCGCGCTTGGTTGGTTTGTATGCTTCGTGTTCCGGATGAAGCCTGCTAAACACCGAGTTTTCTTCCTTGTATGTTGGGTCCTCTTCTTCTTCTTCCCATTCTGTGTTCATGTTGCGCGCGCCTAAGCGGGTTTGGATCGGTCTTCGTTGTAGATTGGAGTTTTGTACGAAGTTGCTTTCTGTTTCAGCATAGGTATCGCGCGTGTCATGCGCGCTGGGTCTTCTTACATTTTGCACCGGTCCTTTCTCTGGACGTAAGTTCCACGCACTAGTCTGCTGAGCCGTGTGTGTGCTCAGATACCTTGGTTGTGGAGTTACGAATGCTGTTTGGTTAGCTTGCGCTTGGAGCAGAGCTTGTTGTGCGCTGAGCTGCGTGTAAACGAGGTTTATGGACGCCATCTGTTCGGCGTACCAGGAGGCCAGAGTTTTTCCTTCTGGTAGCCCTAAAAGTGCAGAGTAGTTGAGTTGTGCTTGTTCCGATGGAGCAGAGGGGCCTGCTCCATGGCTTAGAGTCTGCATCGGCGGGGGTGTTTGGTGCAATACCCCCGTTGGCGTTTGGAAAACAGCTCCATTTGTGGTTTGAGTGGTGATTCTTGCTGGTGGTGTTTGGAAAGTGGGTCCAACTGTGGTCTGGTTAACGACCCTAGACACACTCCCAAAGATAGGAGGAAAATCATTGTTCAGTTGCCCCTCTTGGATGGTTTCGTTCCTTTGACTCCTTTGGACGTGTGCTGTGTCCGAAACAAGTTCAAAGGAAGAAACTTCTCCGTCGACTGGGTGTGAGGGAGTTTGTTCAGCCATTTTGACGAGTGTTTGTTAATAGAGAAAAGAGATGAGATTGGTTTTGCAAAAAGCGGATGGCGCCAATGTTGAAACACTGGTTAACACAAGGATAATCAATGGGGTTATTTCGTCTGTGGGGTTCAACCTCTTTTCTTGTTCGCAACAATGGCTGGAGATCTGCAAAACAGTAAACACCGTTAGTCTCGTTAAGAGTGGGAGAAGGGGGGTTTCCCTCTTAACCAGGCTCCGGCGTGAGAATAAGTACTGTTCTGAGAGAAATAAACAGTGTGTGTATAGAGTGAGTATGGAGAGTAAAGATCCTAAACCTGAATGATGAAGGGTCCTATTTATAGCCGGAAGGTGAAGAAGGAAGGAGCGGCTGTGCCAGCTGTGGGGGCGTGCCAGCTGTCCGACCAAGGGGAATATCCTCTTGGTCTGCTCTGTCACGGCAGGTGTAGTGGTACACGTGGCGTCGTTACATTTGTCCACGCTGGATACCTCGTACTGGCGTCGTCAGCCCTGCTCCCTGATTTGTCGCAGGCCTATGTGGCGTTCTGCGTATGGTTACACGTGTTGTCCTTTATGTCGGATAGAGCATATTTGGTGCCAGCTGCGAGTCTTCCAGAAGCTTCTAGAAGCTTCTGGATTGCTACGCTGATGTGGACGCCTTGTATGCTCAAAAGTGGTGTGGTCCCTGCCATGTAGGCAGGGAATTGGGACCATACCTCTTCAATAGGACATTAGGTTAGAACTTTGTGTATTACACGGATTGATTAAATATATGTTCATATACCAAGTAATAAAAAAATGCACGAGTTGAATAAACACGTGTATTACATGGCTTGAATAAATATAATGCAATCAGTTAACACACACAATCGTCAAGATACGTTTTTAGGAAAAATGAACTTTGATGTACTAATTAAATGTAATAACATTTTACTTTGTTTTATTTATTTATTTATTTATTAAAAGGTTAGAATCGTGTATGTTAAACGTGGTTGGATCAATAAAATAATAAATAGTTATTATTAATAAGCGAAAAACAATAAAAGAAATAGTTATGAAAAATATTATAGAAATATGCCCGGATAGTCCATGTGGTTTGCCCAAATTTCACCTATAGTCCCTAACTTTCTAAAATTACAGCTATAATCCTCAACGTTTGCTCTCTCGTTCTCGGATAGTCCCTGATGTGGATGGGAGTTAGTTTTCACAGTTAGATGGGTGTGAAATTACTAAACTACCCTTACTCTAGAAAAATAAAACATTAATATAAATGGTGTCCTAGTTTTCTTTTCCGTTTGCAGCCCCCCTGCTTTTCTTTCTTGATATCCTACCTGCAAGTCTGCACCACCCATTCCACAACCACCACTATACCTCCTAAAATCCACCGCAGAGGTGAGGACGTATGACTTTTAATATATTTTTAAGCACTTTTCACTCGTTTATCAAGCTTTAAATTTATAAAACACGATATAACACTATCACTCTCTACAACACGCTAGGGCAATGTAATGCCCATTCTTTCACGCGGTCAAAACCAAATATTAAACAACAAAATTTTAGGACCAAATTTAAACTTTTATACATTACTTGAAATTCGGCCAAATTATACAAAGTTAACCTTTTAAAAACTACATACAATCAACTATTTAACAAAAGTTATAATCACATGCTTTTGGAGCATGTCTAACAACTAGACTTTAACTACATAAAAAACCAAAATTTCTGACCCATTGCATAAACTAGTTCGGAAGTGCGTTGATGGCGAAAATAAGTTGTGCGTGTATTCGTTTCAAGCTTGTGAGTCCGCTTATAGTGCGGTTTTACCTACAACATAAACAAAGATTTATTTAAGTAAGAGAAGGGTAAAGTCCTAACTTTCATTGATCATGACATTCAACCATTTTCATTATTCCCATAAACTTTATGTTTATATTCCTTCCATTACATTAGATTTGGCCTACTCATCTATTTGATTTCATCACTTTAATCCGTTCAAATAATAATCAATTTATAAACATTTAACCCGCTCACAACGGTATAAATACATGACTATTTCAAACACTATATTCTAGCTCGTTGACTCGCTTGTACCGGATTCGTCTACATGATCATTCCAAACATAACATTCTTATTCTTTGACCCGTTCGTACCAGATCGTCTACATATTCATTCTAAACATAACATTCTTGTTCGTACCCGGATCGTCTATATATATTCATCCTACACATAACATTCTTATTCTTTGACCCGTTCGTACCGAATCGTCTACATATTCATTCTAAACATAACATTCTTGTTCATTGACCCGTTCATACCGGATTGTCTATATATATTCATTGTAAACATAACATTCTTATTCTTTGACCCATTCGTACCGGATCGTCTACATATTCATTCAAAACATAACATTCTTTTTCGTTGACCTGTTCGTACCGGATAAATTGTATGACCATGTTAAACATTTCATTCTATGTTAAGATGTGCCGGATCAACTGTATGACCATATTAAGCATTTCATTCTAGTCCGTTGACCCGTTCGTACCGGATCAACCGTATAACCATATTAAATAATTTATTCTAGTTCGTCGACCGTTCATACCGGATCAACTGTATGACCATATTAAATATTTTATTCTAGTTCATTAACCCATTCGTACCTGATCAACCGTATTACCATATTAAATATTTCATTCTAGTTCTTTGACCCATTCGTACCAGATCAACTGTGTTACCATATTAAATATTTTTTTCTAGTTCGTTAACCCGTTCGTATCGGATCAACTTGATTACCATATTAAATATTTTATTCTAATTCGTTGACCCGTTCGTACCGGATCAACTGTATGACCATATTAAGCGTTTCATTCTAGTCCGTTGACCTGTTCGTACCGGATCAACTGAATTACCATATTAAATATTTCATTCTAGTTCGTTGACCCGTTCGTACCAGATTAACTGTATTACCATATTAAATATTTTATTCTAGTTCGTTGACTCGTTCGTACCGAATCAACTGTATGACCATATTAAATATTTCATTCTAGTTCGTTGACCCGTTCGTACTGGATCAACTTTATTACCATATTAAATATTTCATTCTAGTTCGTTGACCCGTTCGTATCGGATCAACTGCATTACCATATTAAACTAGATTGTTACCATCGGTCGCGCGTTGCGGCGACCATGCCATAGTTGTTTATAGCTGGTAGTACGTTATGTGATGCATTAACAATATGAAAACACGTTTTTTATTTATCTTATCTAAAGCATTGAGGTTACAAAAGAAATGGAATCGAACCAGAGTTGGTTTGTTTAGTGACGTTTTCCCCGGACCACTACACCACCGTTACCTTTGCATCAAGAATTAGTGACATCGAAACCTACAATAACTCGAATTTATATTGTCGAATGAAAACTTATTATATTTGACTCGACTCGCTTCTGAACACATATTACGTCAAAACGTAGACCAACTAAAGACGTACGAAAAAAAAAGAATGAAAACTTTTTGTATTTTACCAGACTTGTTGTCACACCCCGACCACGTAAAACAACAAAACGTGGCGGAAACGTCGGGGAGTGTTGTAACAGAATCATTGTTTCACAACCATGGAATAAATAATTTTGTTTTATTGAATAAATGAACTTATTGTTTAATACAATCAAATAAGTACAACTATTATCTTTCAAAGTTTTAAAGTCGCTAAGGCACGAGTCCATCCTATGTGTAGCATATATCATCAATCATCACAGGGCAGTACCTGAAACATGTGTAAAAATAGGTATGTCAGCATAAAAATGCCGGCGAGTACATAGGTTTTATTGATTTAGGATTCATGACTTATAAGTTTAAAGAAAAGGGTTTTAATAAAAGTAGTCATGATCCTTGTAAAATGCTTTTGTTTTGTAAATCATATATAAAAAAATTGATAAGAAAACAGTTGATATAAAAAAAATGTATAAATAAATAATTAGGTAAAAATGAGTTTGTATATATGTATATATATATATATATATTGTTGAAAAACAATATTTTGATAAAAAGGTTCATAGTATATTTGAAAATATACCTTAGATTTAAGAAAGTCGAATAAGTAATATATTAAATATATTTTAGTTCCAAATCGTTAACCCAAGTGTACTAAATAACGCCACGGTATGTAATGTGATGAAAACACTTATATATAAGAAGTACATGCGGCGTATCTACCACGTTTTCATCATATTACACTCGTCCCGTTATGTAAACACTAACCAAAACCCAATTGTAAAACAGATAGTATATTAAATATAAAAAAAAAATAATAAATTTTCAGTAGTATATCGAAAGTATACTTTGGATTTATAAATAACATATTAAACTTATGTTTTGGTTTGAAAATAACATATTAAAACTATGCTTTGGATTAGGAAAATAACATATCAAACTATGTTTTAATGATTAACAAAATATATGTTGGATTTTGTACAATATCCCATATGAGAGCATATCAAACTATACTTTTGGGAGTATAACTCAATATACAAAAATAACATGATTTATGAATTCATTCAGACCTAGTGCATCAAAATACACCTTTGAGACTATAGAAATACTACAAAGGCAATCCCTATTTGGATGGAGCAACAAATTGGTTTCAGACATTCCATGACAACAGGAATGGGGTGTCAAATCCTATAGCGCTATATCATACTACCAACCGGTCTGGTGAACAAAAATAAGTACTATTCCAACAATTTATTTTATAATCTTTAAGAAAAATTTAGAGTTTAAACCATAAATAATCATTTAGTTTGTAAAAAGATAAGTACAAATATGTATAATCAATTATACTTTTGAAAACATGAAAATAACAGATAGGTACACATGCTTCACCCCAAAACAGTTTGAAAACAGTAAAAGAGGGGACTATGTACTCACTTGAGAGTGCTTAGGAGTCTTGAACAACTACCAAGCAAGCTAGAGGGAGCACGGAATCAAACGGCACCTAATATTGATAACTACATAAATAAACCGGACCTAAATCGGGAGATCGGATAGTATGAGGTCCCGTAAACCAAATGAGTGTGGGAACTCATATGATATGGTTTAACAAGGCCTACATACTAAAATGAAACCTATCCTAAGTGCTTACGACCTATCACGACCCGTTTAGGTAGCTTACGGTACTTTAACGCGTCGTTTGCGTAAAACGCGTTCGGACCGCCTAACTAGTCCTATGACAAGTATTATATGCCTAAACATGTTTAATTATGTTGCATAATCAGTTAAGTGACAAAAGTTTGGGTTACATATGCTTAAATATCAATTATGCATAAAAAGGGTATTTTGGTAATTTACCTAAGGCATATAAACTACCTATCATACAACTACTTAAACGAAGTGACCATAAGGTATAACCTCGGAAAGTTATTCCCTATACAACTATGGTCACTAAACATGTTTGGTCGGATCCTAATGATCGACCAAACGGGTCTAGTTCGAAAGTCTAAGCGGGTGTTTAGTCCGCTTGACTTACGACTCTACACAAGCACTAATCTAAAAAGTGACGAGCTAAACATGCTAAAACATGTTTAGTTAAGTTAGAAAACAGGTTTTGATATCAAAACAAACGGTTTTGATACCCTAGAGTAGTTTGGTTACAAAATACGCGAGAAAAGGCATTTTGGCCGAAACTACGACTCGTCACTGAGCCTAGATAATGCGGTAATCAGTAGGTATAGTCACTCGGGACTATAACCATCGTGATTACGCTCACGTTATGAAGTTCAAACGAACTTCGTATTGACCATAAACTGGTCAATGCAGAAAGTTAAACACAGTTTGAGTTTTAAGCGAAAAACGAAAGAATACTTACAGAAGGTCCCCGCAAGATTTGATCCGATTCTCTCTCAGGTAGGAAGCATATACTTCCATTTAGAGAGCTTGAATCAGATTCAAATGTGAGGAATGAATGAAAACATGGTGGGTATTTATAGATTTCGTAGAACCGTTAGGATCATTTCTTGAAATCCGAGCTTCGATCATAACCTTACACTTGGGCCCAAGGTTTTGAAATACAATGGGAGGATGAAAACCAACAAATGGTATTGAAAAACAAGCAACAAAACCATCAAATTCAGCTGCTTGGACCAGATTCAATGTTTCTGCCCAGATAGGGTTTTGGCTACCCGCGACAAAATTTAGCCTAGGCTGTCGCGCCCCGCCATACCCTTAGATCAGAACTTTCAAATTTGGCAAAACAGGCCCCAGCATGCTTAAAACTTGATTTTTGATACATTTATCCCCTGTTAACCCCATTTCAAGGCTCTAAAATGAGGTTAAAGTATGGGGAACTTAAAATATGCTCAAAAATATCTTGGATGCCGGTTCGTTCGGTCGTACGGTTGCGTTATTCGGTTAATTACGACGGAAGTCGTAACGAACGCAAAAATGATCCAAATTAAGCGATGAATGGAATTTTACCATGACAATCACTAAAATAAAATATTTTAATGATTACATAAATTTTTGGATGTCCGAAAATATTCAGAACGTAAGATATGCGCGAAAGTGCAAACTTATGCACTTTTTGACACTTTTAGTCCCTGAATGAGCATAAAGTTTATTTTAGCACACCGAACACCTCAAAGCCTATTTTTAAGCTATGTAAAGGATATTTAGGGTGTTTTTAACTTATGGTCATGTTTCGGAATGTTCGTTACAGTTCAAATTGGCATACTTTCGTAGTTTGTCATATTTAGTCCCTGTAAGCGAATAGACTTGATTTCGGCACACCAAACCTTCCAAAACTTATTTCTAAGTTATGTAAAGGTTATTTAAGGTATGTTAAGCATATTTCACTATTCCTGAGTGTTTGTTGCGTTAAACTGGTTATATTCACGCATCAGTGCGCGTATAACCTTCCAGAAAGCGATTTAGAGCTTGAAATTGGACAAGAATTGATATGTGCAAACGATACACATACTTTTACAAATCCAAGTATGAAATACAATATTTCATTGGTTTGGCATTTGTTTGATGGTTGAAGTGACACAGGTGTTACACTTGTTTCAGAAAAAATTATGTCGAAAGGTGAATTTATGTAGTTTGCATTCAAACATGAATTTATACCAACGCGTACATTAAAATGTCAAAACATAGACCAATTTAAACATACATAAAAATAAGGATGAGAACACATTATATCTGATCCGACTCATTTTCGAAAAAATTACATAGAAACATGAATTTGTACCGACACTTACCTAAAATAACCATGTGAGAAAATAACTTTTAGACTTTAACCTAAAAATTGAATATACGGGAGGTAAAATTGGAAAGTTAGAACCAAAATGGGTAAAAATGATAATTTATAAACTTTTTAGAAATTTTTATAAAGTTTAAGGGCTATATTTGTCAATTTAGAAAGTTGAATCTAAATTTGTTTGTCTTTTGTGCACCGACCATTAAATTTAAGATATAGAATAATATTTCATTTTAGTTCGTTGACCCGTTTGTACTGTATCAACTGTATGACCATATTAAATATTTCATTCTAGTTCATTGACCCGTTCGCAATGGGTCTATTACATGATCATTTTTTAACATATCATCTAGTTTGTTTGACCCGTTTGTGATGGGTCTATTACATGGCCATTCTTCAACGCATTACGAATACCACAATATATATCAATAAACATTATTACAAGTAAAATTTAATCATACAAGTAACGTACCTCGGTCTTATGAGCTTTGAGGTCTCCGGCTGCTTAAACTTTCCTCCTTCACGCCTACATTCAACACATTCATTCTTTAGTTCTAACAATCCATTCCATTTCATACAAAGATTCCTCACATTCTACACTTTAAACAATTTCAATAATCGTCATAATTCACATATTTATCAACTAATGAATTTCATCGAGCACTTGGTGTGCATCTATCAAAATGTTTAGAATCTACAACTTGTCATGTTATTATATACCATTTTCTATCTACACAAAATCTCACTTATACTCAATATCACAAATTTCTTCAACGATAATCACTAAATCTACAATCATGACAATTTGTTAACATAAGTCTTATCTAATACTTCATAATCTATGATGATAACTCAAAACCCACTTTATGATTCATGAGGATTTTCTATAAATTACATAAACCTATCATTTTCATACAAATCAGCAATCACATATGTTTCCTAACAAGGGTTCCATATCTAATTTCTCATTATACATACTTGACACATAAGATATAACCTCCTTCACATCTTCTCATTACATCAAAACTCCACAAACTTACAAACCATTACTTCCCTCTTGTTAGACAAGCATAAATGATTCTAAATCAATGTTCTTGCATACGATTTGTGCTGATTTGCCTCTTCAATTTGTTAGATTTTATACTTTTGATTAAGGTGAAGTTTTCCCCTTCCTCTAAAACACGCACACACACACCTACCTCTTCATGCACTTTCTTTTTCTCTAATTTAGTTACCATATATTCACATCTAGTCCCTCTAGTTTAGTTCATGTTTTTCTTTCATTCATAGTGTTATTATTTTTTATAACAATTGATAACTATATTAAATTTATTATTGTAGACATCATTCATCATGCTAGAATATTCTAAACAAAATAAACAACTTGGTCACAACATTTAACTTTTTGGGGTGTTACAAGTCTACCCCCCTTAAAGAAGGGTTTGTCCCCAAAACCTATTTCATCACTACTAGACTGAGTCTATTTCTAACCTTCGTTAGTTTATTCATTCAAAATGTGCACTATAACATGAATTCACTTGTGGTTCATAAAACGACTTCATTTGCGAACAAACATAATCCCTTTCATTTGCGAACAAACAAAATCCTATGTTTTATTCAT
Organism: Helianthus annuus; assembly: GCF_002127325.2. NCBI lineage: Eukaryota > Viridiplantae > Streptophyta > Magnoliopsida > Asterales > Asteraceae > Helianthus > Helianthus annuus. The sequence continues at coordinate 48,950,576 of NC_035436.2, read as the reverse complement.
ACCTTCCCTTTTAAACAATCCGCATTTCATGCTTTTATTAATCATATGAATCGATTGCTACCACTTTTCAACTTACAAGCCATGCTAGATCTATCAGTCTCGATTTTGGTGCAGAAGGTGCTCTTCTCAAGCTTACTACAATATTTCACCATTTTCATTCCTCCTAAGTGTATATATATACCTATATAAGAGTAAGTTAGATCACGTATATGCATTTATTGTGACATTCCATCATGGGTTCATAATGGTGTGTGCGAGGTGTAATATGATTTTATTGATATTTTTAGCCCATTTTATGCATTAGTCAAGTTTTAAATTTATAAAACACGATATTATACTAACACTAAACACACACATGGGCAAGCGCACCCATCGTGAGCGTAGTATAGCGTTGGTAAGATACCGAGGTCGTCCAATGACACAAGAGCTTTTAGTACCAGTTTATCCTCAACATCTAATCAATCTAAAATTTTTGAGAAAAGATTTTAAAACATGAAAATAAAAACTAAAAATGCAGAAATAAAAACAGATAGACAAGATGAATCACTTGGATCCGACTCGCCTTTAATGTATCCTTTGATGATTTTCGCACTTTTGCACTTTTTAAGAGATTATCTTAGTTATAGTAGTAGGCCCCTCTTTTGAAGGTGACGTTACCCTCAATCCAATGGTTTGAGTCAGCAAGGATACAATCCCAAAGGGTCAGAATATTGAAAGATAATTAATTAAGTTATTAATGCGAAAAGTGGTAGGCCAAGGTGACGTTACCCTCGGCTAAGTGGTTTGAGTCAGCAGGGATACAATCCCAAGTAGCCGTTTTAATGTATTAATAGTAGTTTACATATGAGGGGATCAAGCCATTCGCACCCCGCCATCCAATACCAGTGGGTATTGAAGGAGGTCCTAGTAAGCTTGACCCAGGTCTTTGCAGGATCTATACACTGAACAAGGAAAGAACCTTACTAAACCATTCCCTTAACCCCCGACCAGGTAGCCAACATATCTCTATATAGACCGTAGAGATATGAATGGTGTAAATCTTTTACTTTATATAGACAGTAATGTAATGCCAAGACACCACGGACAAATGATAAAGAAGTTTCACCTTCAACATAAGAAAATAGTTATTAAAGTTATTAATACAAAACCAAATAAGAAGTGCGAAAAGATTAAAAATCAAAAGTAATACATTAAAGACTTGTCTTCACCAAGTGATGTAAGAGACTTAGCCAAATATGACCTTTGATTGACAAGAACTCTTACTATCTTTGGATCCCGAGACTACTACACACACTCTAAGGTGGATGATGGATGATGGTGGTGGATGTGGGTGTTGTAGTGGTGGTGGAGTGGTGGCAAAGTGAGAGAGTGGTGGTTTGCCAAGGGATGCCTTTGAAGTGAGCAAAGCACCTCTATTTATAGCCTGAACAGAAGCCCGGCCACGGCCCCGTGTCCAGCGGACACGCCCCCGTGGCCATCCTTTTCTCTTCCTTCATTAATTGCATTTGTCAGCATAGGGCTCAACACGGCCTGTGTCCAGTGGGCACGACCCCGTGTGCAGAAGCGTATCTGTACTACCAAGATTTTACAAGATTCTGCGTATCTTAGCGTTGACCACGCCCTATGCTGAGCTGGGCACGCCCCCGTGGTGGGCGTAGAAGCTTCCACAGCTTTGTCTTTTCTGCAGGTGGCTGACCACGCCCCCGTGCTTAGTGGGCACGGCCCCGTGGTCAGTCTTCTGTTTCTTGTTTTTACCTCTGGGGATGCTGCCGAGGGGTCGGGCATGTCACGTTTATTCCTTTTCTTTGTATTTATGTTGGTTTTGGATGTATATTTGTTCCTTTTGTTCGTTTAAGCTCATTTGGTCCTGTAAATTCAAAAGGAAGACAAAAACACACTTTTTCCAACATTAGTAGTAAAAAAGGGTTAGTTTTATACCTCATTTGATGTAATTTATATGTTACATTTTGCACACATTAAATACCCCCACACTTGAATCTTTGCTTGTCCTCAAGCAAAACTCTTTAATATGTGGCTTAGACACCCAAATGGAATAGGTAGAAGAGAAGTTTTGGGACTTATCTTGAGTGTCGGGAATCCAAGATCTTTATTGGGTTTTATTTTTATTCTTTTTACAATCATATTCGTTATGATTTATTGAGAAAGTTTCATAAGAAGAATTACTTATTTGGGCATAACATGCCTCTTTAAAATTCCATTTAAATACAAGTTCACATACCTCACGGGAGATCACTCAACACTCGGCCGAAGATGTATTTTTGTGAAACACTCTAGACCGGCATGGAACTTACTTCTACCATATGCTTGCCAAACAATCAAACCTCCTCCTTTTTAACTATAAACCTTCGTAAATATCAAGAGGACTTTGGAAAGGGTTAGGATTGGGCTAAGGGTAGGTGGTTTTGGTTAGTGGTTAGTGAAAAGGGCTAAAAGCGTAAAAAGCGTCGGTTGTCGTAAAAATTTTTGTTTTTGTGACTTTTATTCGAACTACGCATTTTTAAACAAAGTTTCTTAGAGGAACTTGTTTGTTTATTACTAGACTTTCATTTTTTTTTATAGAGAATGTCACAAGATAACCGAGCTTTTTACTAAAATAAAGGGGTTGAAAAGAAAAAGGTTTTGGTGGGTGAAGGGTGTTTGTTTTGTGGGTTTTGAAATGAAAAGGTTTAGACTCAAAGGGGTTAACTAGGGGGATTTTGGGTAGGTGATTAAAAAAATGAAAAATAATGGTGTTGGAAGGAAAATGGGTTAGTCCTAATGCCTCAATCATTTACTTACTTGGGTTTAAGTTGGTAAGGACCGGGAATGTATTGTTGTGGCAAGTTCTAGAGTCGTAAGAACCAAGCGGCTATTCACTCAAGAAACGAAAAATGAGCATTTATTTTAAAGAGATATGCTTGTATGCTCAATAAAGGCTCAAAACTCACTTGTTGTGGGAATGAGTTTATAATGTGATCAAGTATATATAATCAAATTTTAATTAGATTCATGCCTTTTTATAATTTTCTTATGTTGGTTCTTTTTATCACGACGCTATCGGTTGTAAATTTGTAAAAATATAACCTTTTTAGAACTTGTTATTCCCAAATTAAACCAAGACAAGTAAAAAAAATTGAAAATTTTTGAAAAAAATTTGGGGTGATTAGCGGTTCCAATAGAGTTTTGTGTAAGGCTTGTTATTAAGACTTGCAAAATTCAAGGTTTTAGCATCCCCCCCCCCCCACACACTTAAATTACACATTGTCCTCAATGTGTCCCAAAAATAAGTTTTTAGGTTGATTGAATGTGTAAAAAGGTGTCAAAAACAAGGTTTGGTGTTACTGGGCACCTGGCCACGGCCTCGTGCTGCCTAAGCACGGCCCCGTGGTCAGAGTGCCAGTAACAGAAACTTACAGAATTTGGCCACGGGCATGCCTGGTGGACACGACCCCGTGGTGGGCAGGTTTTAGAAAAAAACTGCAGTTCAGAGAAGTGGACACGGGGGGCAGTCTGCAATTAATGAAAACAGGTTTGTGGCTTTTGGTTTAGGCTTCTGGGCTTATGTAGCACTAATACTAGTGCATCTAAGCTTCCTGGGTACCTGTTTTGGCTTAAATACCACACCACATAATACATAACAAACATCCTAAACATACCAAGGTTAATCATCCAACATCACACAAAAGCTAAAAATAAAATGCAGAAAGTAAAAGTGTTAAAGAAAGTAAATTGTTCAAACTTTGGCACGCAGGCCAGTCAATTGTTCGTTGGATAAAGGTTGAACCAGGTAGAAGCTGCATCCACTGTCACACCACCTCCAATGCTTCCGAATCAGTCCATGTCCTCTTCTTCGTCGTCTCCTCCTCGATACACCATGTGCTCCCGGATGTGGCTAATGTCATCTTGCATTTCGGAGATGTTGCGCTCCATTGCTCTGACCCGGGTGTAGGTGTTGTTGGCCATGTTGTAGGTGTTGCAGGTGTATAAGTGGTTTTCCTGCAAAAGAACATGTAAACTTTGAAAGTTAGGAAAATCACCCCCTTGAGATGAGGAGGAACCCGGCTGGCCATGAAATTGAGGATGAGGACAGATTGGGTTGGTGTGAAGAACGAGGTCTTCCTCCGGGTTTTAGACATGTCCTAGAGTGGTTTGGAATCGGACTGTCCCGTCACTCGTCTCGTGGATGATCCCCATTGAACGGCATTGAATGAGATCTACCTTGCCCGACCATGGACCCTTACGGAAGGATTTCGGCATTCGTTGAACAAAGGTCTTGTAGAGGCGGTATATCCATCCCCCAAAGAAGATAGGTGTCAGGGAGGAGGCCAACTGATTCAGGTGAATGTTTCAGAGGAGCAGGTGTGGGACATCAAGAGGAACATAGTTGTGGATGCAATACAAGACCGTCAGATCACGCAAGTTGACAACACCGATGCTATCACGCCTTTAACTGAGAGAGTTGCTGAGGACCCTATGAATGTAGCGGTAAAGAGGGTCTCGCAACTGGGAGCTCTTGGTTTGGATTTGATCGTATGCTCCATCCCCGATTTGAGCCCATGCCGTTTGACACATGTTAGTGGGATCTCACGGAGACTACCCGTGTTCTCTTCGTTACCGGACTCTTCTTCGGAGAACAAACCAATTTGCACTCCAAATTGTGCAACAGAGATTGAAAGCATTTCCCCCGCACATCGGAATTCAACCTCTTCTCCATCAAACGGCTCTACTTTAGCTTTAAACGTGACATTGCTATAGAACTCCATGCTATACTCATGAACCGCATGGAGTCTAGTTGTCACGGCCCTCAGACCTGGTTTGACCTGGTCCAGAGCCGCGAGACAGGAAATCCCGTGGTATTAAATTTAAGCGACAGCGGAAGTCTTTTAGTACAGGATCTTTTAATACTAAAACTGCCCGTTTACATAATTTAGGGATAAAACCCTGTAATTTACAATAAGGTGATTTCACTGTGAAGTCCTTATTTTATAAAACATGTTTTTTTTTGTTCATTTATACTGAGCCACTTCTCTAAGCTTGCAGCGCTTCACATCACTTTTCTTGGATCACAACAGATCACCTGAAACATGTTTGAAAAAGGTTTTGTCAGCGGGGAAATACTGAGTGAATCATTCAGTTTACTGAAAACGACACATTTGTTATAATTTACAGTATTAAGAGCAATTACAATGTTTCTGATATCAACCAACTACCCACAGTATTTGTCACTCGACCCATTGGCCCTCCTGTTGTCCAATGGTGTCTGTGACTATGGTCATATCACCCCTTGGCTGCCCCAATGGTGAAGATTATCAAGTAATGTATACAAAACCCCACATACCGGCTATAATTTGGTGATTACATAGACTTAATCCCTGTAATTATAACTTTGAAAATAATTTGGAGTTTTGTAACATAGTTGATAAAAAAAAGAATGACTCACATTACAGATTTAACGGGCAGTGTATAAGCCTATTGATTAGCCTTGTTTAACCTAATTTAAATAACAATGCACACAAACTGGGTTAGTAACTAATACAGCAGTTACGACAATTCACGAGATTAAACCCTCACAACGATTGACAAAGTGCAATACTTAAATATCCAGCGGATTCACAACGAATGACAGAGTATAGCCAGAGTTCGGGCAGAACTCAAACATCCTGTCGAAATCACGATGAATAACAAAGTATAAACCCAATTTGAGCAGCACTCAAATAATCGTTGGATAGTTTCAATCGATCGGACGTTGAATCGTAATTGCGATCGAGTTATTACCCTATTTTGAGGCAGCACTTCGTGAATGGTGTGTGTTGTTGGACTGTTCCTACTATATCTCAGTGTACGTTTTGAGTTTTTACGTCGAATCAGTGTCAGAATTCAAGTCCCAAGGCCCCATATTTGTACCCAAAATTTGTCCCCCCCGCGTGTCGCGACAGGGACACATGCGCCTGTCGCGTGGCGCGAGAGGTGCCAATCTACCCTAGGGTGGCCTTGTGTCCCAGTAGGCTTGCTGAGTTGACAGTTCGTGCAATTTCAATTTAGACAACGAATTGTAGTGATAATTATCATTTAGGGTTTAACCCCCCTTGAGTTTTAGGGGCCCTGATCCTAGTTCCGATTGTTCTGGAAAATTTAGGGTTTATACAGAATTACTTGGGTTTCTCAATTAGGGTTTTCTTATTAGATAATCAACATACTAAGTATTAATTTTAGTGAGAGTTATTACATCCTCCCCACCTTAAGAAAAATCTCGTCCTCGAGATTTACTGGAATAGGTGAGGATATTTCCGCTTCATTTCTGATTCCAGCTCCCAAGTGTATTCTGGTCCTCTCTTTGAATCCCACTTGACTTTGACTAGGACTAGTCGTTTATGCTTGAGAAACTTGATCCTTCTATCTTCTATCTGTAGTGGTTTCTCCACAAATTTTAACTTTTCATTTACCTCAATATCTTAAAGAGGTACTGCCAGGGATTCGTCAGATAAACATTTCTTGAGATTGGATACATGAAATACGTCATGTACTCCAGCTAGTTCTTCTGGTAGTTGTAAACAATAAGCAACTGGTCCTATTCGCTGCATTACTGGAAATGGTCCTACATACCTTGGACTTAGTTTTCCCTTTTTACCGAATCGTACTACTCCTTTCCAAGGAGAAACTTTCAAAAGTACTTTATCTCCGACTTGAAACTCTAGCGGCTTGCGGCGATTGTCTGCATAGCTTTTCTGGCGATCTCTAGCAGTCTTCAGTTTTCTTTGATTTGAGTTATTTTGTCAGTAGTTTCTTGCACAATTTCTAGACCTGATAGTTGACTTTCTCCTATTTCTGCCCAACAGACTCGAGTTCTGCACTTGCGTCCATACAGTGCTTCGAATGGGGCAGCTTCGATGCTTGAATGATAACTATTGTTATAGGAGAATTCAATTAAGGGTAAGTGGTTATCACAATTACCACCAAAATCTATCACACATGCTCGGAGCATGTCTTCCAGGGTTTGTATCATCCTTTCACTTTGTCCGTCTGTTTGAGGATGATATGCAGTACTTAAATCTAGTCGGGTTCCCATTGCTTCCTGGAAACTAGTCCAGAAATGGGAAGTGAAATGACTATCCCTATCCGATACAATGGAGAGTGGGACTCCATGTAAGGATACTACTTCATCTACGTACAATTTGGCTAATCTTTCCATGCTAAAGGTTTCCTTCATTGGTAGAAAATGAGCTGATTTGGTTAATCGATCCACAATTACCCAAATCGCATCATTACCTTTTCTGGTTTTGGGTAACTTAGTAACAAAATCCATTGTTATGAGTTCCCATTTCCATACTGGCATTTCTAATTGCTGTAGTAGTCCTGAAGGTTTCTGGTGTTCTGCCTTAACTTGTGAACAAGTAAGACACTTAGATACATAACTAGCTATATCCTTTTTCATTCCTATCCACCAGAAATTATTTCTTAAATCTTGGTACATCTTATTGTTTCCTGGATGCATGGTGTATCTAGATTTATGAGCTTCTTCTAAAATTTTATTTCTTAATTCCCCCTGCTTAGGTACCCAAATTCTTTTCTTGTGGAATCTCCAAATTCCATCATTTCCTTGTTCTAGTTCCTTTATATAACCTTTCATTCCTTCAGCAGTGTCCTTGATTGCCGTTTCCTGAACTTTCTTCAATTGTTCCATTAAATCTAATTGCAGATTTAATCTAAGCATACGAACTCGTTGTTACTTCTCATGATATTTACGACTTAAGGCATCCGCAACTACGTTCGCCTTTCCTTCGTGATATTGAATATCACAGTCGTAGTCGCTTAGAATTTCCATCCATCTTCTTTGCCTCATGTTCAATTCTTTTTGCCCAAATATGTACCTTAGACTTTTATGATCTGTATAAACAGTAAATTTACTTCCATACAGATAATGTCTCCAAATCTTAAGGGCAAAAATTATGGCTCCTAACTCTAAATCATGAGTCGTATAATTTTCTTCGTGCTTCTTCAATTGCCTGGAGGCATACGCAATTACCTTCTTGCGTTGCATCAACACACATCCGAATCCTACTTTTGAAGCATCACAATATACTTCAAAATCTTCAGTTGGCAAAGCTAAAATTGGGGCATTTGTCAACCTTTGTTTTAATATCTTAAAAGCCTCTTCTTGTTTGGGTCCCCATTCAAACTTAACTGTTTTACAGGTTAGCTTAGTTAATGGTACAACTATCTTGGAAAAATCCTTAATAAATCGTCTATAGTATCCAGCTAAGCCTAGAAAACTTCTAATCTCCATAGCCGTTTGTGGGACCTTCCATTTGGTGATTGCTTCTATTTTAGCAGGATCTACGTGAATGCCTTCGTGATCCACCACATGACCTAAAAATTGCACTTCTTGGAGCCAGAATTCAAACTTGGAGAATTTGGCGTAAAGCTTTTCCTTTCTTAACAAAGTTAAGAGTGCATGCAGGTGCTCACAATGTTCCTCCTGACTTTTGGAGTAAATAAGTATATCGTCAATGAATACGATTACAAATTTATACGGTTTACAGATTCTGTTCATCATGTCCATAAATGCTGCAGGAGCATTGGTTAATCCATAGGGCATGACTGTAAACTCGTAATGACCATACCTAGTTCTGAAAGCAGTTTTAGGTATGTCTTCTTTTTGTACTTTCAGTTGGTGATATCCAGATCGTAAGTCTATCTTAGAAAAATACCTAGCTCCTTGTAGTTGATCAAAAAGATCGTCAATCCTAGGTAATGGGTATCGATTCTTAATTGTAACCTTATTTAGCTCCCTATAATCAATACACATTCGCATTGATCCGTCTTTCTTTTTCACAAACAACACTGGTGCTCCCCAAGGGGATGAACTAGGTTGTATAAATCCTTTGCTTAATAATTCATCTAATTACTTTTTCAGTTCTAGCATTTCAGTGGGTGCTAATCGATAAGGTGCCTTGGCTATTGGTGTAGTTCCAGGAATTAGATGAATTCTAAACTCTACTTCTCTGTCGGGTGGTAACCCGGGTAATTCTTCTGGGAATACATCAGGATATTCTGAGATTACCGGGATGTCCTGAAATTCCTTACTTTTAGTGTTAATGATTACGGAAATCATATACACTACCTTTTGTTTTCTTGAATAACTAGCTAATTTCGTTACTGAAATGAATTTCAATGGTTTTCGTGGCTTATCTCCTGTAATTAAAATTACCTCTCATGTAGGGGTACGAATTACTACGGAATTCTTATCACAAAGGATTCGAGCATGGTTGGATACTAACCAATCCATTCCTAGCACTACATCGAATCCGGCTAATTTCATAGGTAACAGATTTGCAGAAAACTTATGACCTAAAAGTTCTATTTTTCCTTCTTGCAAAACCTTATCTATATTAACAGAGTTTCCATCTGCCGTTTCGACTGTAAAAATCTGCCTAAGGGTGGTTAATGGTAAATTAAGAGCTTGGCAGAATGCAGTATTGATAAAACTTTGGTTGGCACCAGAGTCAAATAGTACTTTAGCGTATATGTTATGGACTAAGAATGTACCAGCTATCACATCTGGAATAAGTTCCGCCTCCTGAGTGGTCAACTGGAATGCTCGTGCATTCTTCTTGGTAGCTCCGTTAGCTGGCTTGCCTTTGTTGTCTGCTGTTTTAACCAATTTAGGACATTCTGTTTTGAAATGCCCTGCTACTCCACAGTTAAAGCAGACTATGGTTTTCTTTCTGCAGTTTTCTTCACTATGTCCTACAGATTTGCAAAAATTGCAGGTTACATTGCATCTTCCAAAATGTTTCCTTTTGCAATTTCTGCAGAATGGCGGGGTTGAAGATTGCCCGATTCGCCTTTTCTTGAATTTGTTGTTATTACCCATACGAAATCCTTGGGTAATTTTCTGAGCCAATTCCTTCTTCCTGTTTTCTTCCCTTGTGCGCACCAGTTCATCAGTTAAGGTGTTAGCTAATTCCACAGCATCATAACGATGTTACGAATTTCGCCAATTAATCCCCAAATATAACGGGAAATAAGCACTGGTTCTGGCGAAGCCAGTGTTGGTACCACTCTCGCATATTCAAATAATGTCGAAGTATAACCGCGACAATCTACACCCGTCATATGATGATTTAGGAACTTATTTGTCATTTGATCTTTTTCATATTCGGGACAGAATTTTCTTTCTATAAGACTCTTAAATTCTTCCCAGTTCATGGCATAGGCCATCCTTCTTCCTTTTGCTTGTAATACCGTGTTCCACCATTCTAACGCCCCTTCTTTGAATAAATTTGACGCATACATGACCTGATCGTCCATGTCACATTTACTTATTGCAATTACTGCTTCGGTTTTCTCTAACCATCGCAGTGTTGCAGTGGCCCCTTCATTACCTGCAAATTCTGCTGGTTTACAGGCAAGAAATTCTTTGTAAGTGCAACCAGGCGTTGCAGCTTTCATTTTCTTAGGAAGTGGGGCCTGCCATGGATTATTATTGTTATGATTGTCACCTCCATTTATGCTATTACTTCCGTTGTCTTTCGGAGTACGTTTACTAGGAATAATTTGTTGTGGTTCAGCAGGTTTCTGAGCAGCAGCCAGGATTGCTGGAATAGCATTGGCTATCCCTTGAGCAACAATGTTCTCGATATCTTGCCTAGTCATATATTGATTTTCCTGATTTTGCTCAGATTGGTTTACTTCATTAACTGGTTCATTAGCGTTTTCCATCTGGTAATTATTATAAGTGTAAATTATTAATGTCAATAATTGGTATAACAAATAGTTACACATATACACATAAAATTTTACAACACACACATATATATATATATATATATATATATATATATATATATATATATATATATATATATATATATATATATATATATATATATATATATATATATATATATCCAAAATTGTCGATTTCTCGACTTTCAGTTTTATAGATTATATAGGCATCAATACACACTGTTTATCTTACAACGTTTTATTTCTATTTACAGTGTTATATGTTTGTTTCTACTTGTTATTATACAATCATAGCTTCCTAACCCATTATTTCTTTGTCAACTGGCATTTCAGTAGTGACGCTCCCTTTCGTCGTATTTCCAGGAAATTTGTTCTCCTATTTCCCGGATCCTATTCCCTGTACCTATCAGTTCTTCACCAAACTGGCGGAGTTCGGCTAAGTTTTCATTGCTCATTGGCAGATTAGGGATAGGTTCTGGATCAAACTGTGGGAGAAAGGTATAAGGACTATTGATTATGTTTTGGAACTGCTAGTCGTACGTCCACCATTCTTCCATTTCTCCTAAAGGTCGAGTGTGGATTAGAGGGTCTGGAAGAGCTGGTTCCAGATTTACTGGAAGTTGGATTTCGGCCGGATAAGGGTAAAGGTTGTTGTTGATAGGGCTAATGACATCACAGTTTGCCAGTAGACGGTCTATTTCTTCTTGAAAGGTTATTTCTTCAGTTTGTTTAGAGCTTTCTCCAATTTCTATTCCCTTTGGCCTAGAATTTTCCCTGATTTCTATCCTTGCTGGCCTAGAACTCTCTCCAGTCTCGATCCTTTTTCCTTTATCCACAGGGTTTTCTATTTTCGGAAGTTTCCTAGTTACTGGCTTCCTCCTACGTACTTTCCTCCATCCTACATATCTTCTTCTTTTAGGCTTTGCTTTCTTCGGAGGTGGAGCTTGGAATTCCATAGGTTCTTCCACATCAGCAAAGTAACCAGTAAAGTCGTTGGAGACTTCGATTGGTACTGGGTAGAGGTTGAGATTCTGAAATGCTTCAGATAGCTCACTCATGCTGGTTTAGCATATATGCAAAATGCACAAAAATGCTAAGTTAAAATCTTATAAAACATTCCGTTTATTGCATATCGAAAGACTAATTTTACAAAAGACAACGGGAAATTTGAAACACACTAAGATTTATTTATTTATTTACGAAGTAGTGTTTTTCTAGATAGAGATGCGAATACTGGATTAGGCTTCTTGGTAGTTTAGAGGTTTGCATTCTCTGCTACGGTTGCTAACATATAAAGATCTGCCCATTTTTATTCTAATTTGTCTTCCCAAGGTGGATTATTGCCTATTTCCTGGATTTTTGGATTAAACCTCACTTTCTTGAATTGGGGTTTCTGACTTTTCCTAATAATTAAATTTCTTTTCTCTGGAGTAAGAGGATTCTCATATTGTGCCTTACGGACAAAGATCCCTTCTTCCAGATATACTGGGTATTTTGAGGAAGAGGTTCCTCTTTCTTTAGGTGCAGTATCTAATTTGTGGTAGATAGCAGAAAGTCTTTGTTTACCCATACTGTAACTAACAATTAATCAGTTAATAAAACACATATTCACAGAATGGCAGTTATAAATCTTAAGTATTCCTTAACTACTTAAATCAGTAGTAGGCTTAAATCAGTGGCTCTGATACCACCTTTTCCTGTCACGGCCCTCAGACCTGGTTTGACCTGGTCCAGAGCCGCGAGACAGGAAATCCCGTGGTATTAAATTTAAGCGACATCGGAAGTCTTTTAATACAAGATCTTTTAATATTAAAACTGCCCGTTTACATAATTTAGGGATAAAACCCTGTAATTTACAATAAGGTGATTTCACTAGGAAATCCTTATTTTATAAAACATGTTTCTTTTATTCATTTATACTGAGCCACTTCTCTAAGCTTGCAGTGCTTCACAACACTTTTCTTGGATCACAACAGATCACCTGAAACATGTTTGAAAAAGGTTTTGTCAGCGGGGAAATACTGAGTGAATCATTCAGTTTACTGAAAACGACACATTTATTATAATTTACAGTATTAAGAGCGATTATAATGTTTCTGATATCAACCAACTACCCACCGTATTTGTCACTCGACCCATTGGCCCTCCTGTTGTCCAATGGTGTCTGTGACTATGGTCATATCACCCCTTAGCTGCCCCAATGGTGAAGATTATCAAGTAATGTATACAAAACCCCACATACCGGCTGTAATTTGGTGATTACATAAACTTAATCCCTGTAATTATAACTTTGAAAATAATTTGGAGTTTTGTAAAATAGTAGACAAAAAAAAAAGAATGACTCACATTGCAGATTTAACGAGCAGTGTATAAGCCTACTGATTAGCCTTGTTTAACCAAATTTAAATAACAATGCACACAAACTGGGTTAGTAACTAATATAGAAGTTACGACAATTCACGAGATTAAACCCTCACAACGATTGACAAAGTGCAATACTTAAATATCCAGCGGATTCACAACGAATGACAGAGTATAGCCCGAGTTCGGGCAACACTCAAACATCCTGTCGAAATCACGATGAATAACAAAGTATAAACCCAATTTGAGCAGCACTCAAATAATCATTGGATAGTTTCAATCAATCGGACGTTGAATCGTAATTACGATCGAGTTATTACCCTATTTTGCGGCAGCACTTCGTGAATTATGTGTGTTGTTGGACTGTTCCTACTATATCTCAGTGTACGTTTTGAGTTTTTACGTCGAATCAGTCTCAGAATTCAAGTCCCAAGGCCCCTTATTTATACCCAAAATTTGTCCCCCCTGTGTGTCGCGACAGGGACACATGCGCCTGTCGCATGGCGCGAGAGGTGCCAATCTACCCTAGGGTAGCCTTGTGTCCCAGTAGGCTTGCTGAGTTGACAGTTCGTGCAATTTCAATTTAGACAACGAATTGTAGTGATAATTATCATTTAGGGTTTAACCCCGCTTGAATTTTAAGGGCCCTGATCCTAGTTCCGATTGTTCTGGAAATTTTAGGGTTTATGCAGAATTACTTAGGTTTCTCAATTAGGGTTTTCTTATTAGATAATTAACATACTAAGTATTAATTTTAGTGAGAGTTGTTACACTGGTGCAAAAGGGCCACCCTTAGTGGACCCGTGACCAAGGTGTTGAAACGGTCTAGTTGCCCCATAACTTCTATGGTATCAAGGCACACTTGTCTCGGTATTTCTTCGGTCCATGTTTTGAGAACATCATAGCGGGCTTGATAGTTCCATTCATTTTGCTTGAACTTAGTGAACTTACTGGCCATCTCTGCAGAAGAAAACACAAAACAATTAGCGTGAAATGATAAATTTTCGAAGAAAACTGAAAACAGAAGGCTGGACACGCCCCGTGGCTATTGGCCACGCCCCGTGTTCAGCTAAGTTTTCTTGGACACGCCCCCGTGTTCGCTGACCATGACCCCGTGGTCAGGGTTCTGTTTCCCAAAAATCCCATTTTTCGACCTGGTTTCGAAAACTTGAAAATTTTTTGTTGAGTAGGGGCGGTTTTCCCCGAAAACGAAACCCTAAGTGCCGTTTTTCCAAAAACAAACCGTTTACCACTTTAATTTCATCTTTTTCGGTTCAAAAACAAGGGTTTGAGGTTTCTGTTTGCAATCGGGCAAATCCACAAACAATTTCAGTTGATTAACTTCCTAAAACATGCAACTATACCACTACTAACAGATCTAAGCAAAAATTTGGGGTTTGATTCGGTTCAAGTTCAAGAACCCTAGATTTTTCCCCAAATTTTTGGTGTTAAACTACATGCAAATCATTAAACTAACTAACTATGATGATAGAATCATACACTGAGGATGTTGAACGGTGGAAGAACGTGAAAATCTGCAGAGATTTTCGGAGGAACCAGAGAGTTTTCGGGGAAACGGGTCGTGGTGAAATGAAAATGAGAAGACAAAAGGGGTTTTATCCCCGACAGTAGCCGACCACGGCCCCGTGTCCAGCGGGCATGGCCCCATGGGCGGGTAAAAACTAAAATAATTTTTTAGTGCACGTGTGAGTGACCTGTTTCCCGACACTTGGTTTTAGAAATCTTACCGATTTTGGAAGCTTTCCCGACGTCCATTACCTACAAGATATGATGTTGGTGCACAAACCTTGTTCATTCCTCGACCGCTTGTAGCGAGATCTCTTCCTCTTCATCCTCAATGAATCCTTGATAAAGCTTTAGCCGTTGTCCATTGACTTTGAATGGAATTCCATTCCAAGATTTAATTTCAATTGCACCGTGTGAAAAAATATGGGTGATAGAAAAAGGTCCCGACCACTAGACTTTAATTTACCGGGAAATAATCGAAGTCGTGAATTAAACAATAGAACTTGATCTCCTACCCGAAATTCATTAGGTTTAATGTGTTTATCATGCAAGTTTTTCATTCTTTCCTTATAAATTTAGGAGTTAGAGTAGGCTTGATTCCTTAATTCGTATAATTCATTTAATTGACAAAATCGATTTTTACCAGCATTTTCTATGTCTAAGTTTACGTTTTTTATTGCCCAGTAGGCTTTGTGTGCAATTTCTACTGGCAAATGACAACTTTTTTCCATAGACAAGCTTAAATGGGGTGGTACCTATGGTTGTTTTATAGGCGGTCCGAAAAGCCCATAAAGCGTCGTCTAATTTATCGGCCCATTTTTTTATTTAACCCTATGGTTTTTTCAAGTATTCTTTTTAAACCTTGTTTAGTCACTTCGGCTTGTTCGTTTGTTTGAGGGTGATACGCAGTGGAGATCCGGTGATAGACCCCATATCTTGTTAAGATTTTTTCAAGTTGATGGTTACAAAAATGGGTACCCCTATTACTTATTAACGCCTTTGGAGTTCCAAAATGAGAAAATAGTCGTTTCAGGAATCTTACCACAACTCTTCCATCATTTGTTGGAAGAGCTTCGGCTTCGGCCCATTTTGACAAGTAATCCACTGCCACAAGTATATATTTGTTTCCATTTGATGGTGGAAAACACTACAACAAAAATGGCTTTTTAGAACCTTTTCTGTGGGACGCTTGTAAAAGAGGGTCCTAAAAAACTATTTAATAGGACTAATGAACTTTTGGGGTCCTTTTATAATATACTCTACTAAACCGGTGTCCTAAAAAACTATTTAATAGGATGGATGATTTTTTGGGGTCCTATTATCATATAATTTAATAGGACACTTAAAATATAGATCCTAATAAAGTACTTTATAAGACATTTAATTGTTAGTGTCCCGTTATGGGGTATTGTATTAGGACACTTGATCATCTGGTGTCCTATTATAACATAATTTAATAGGACATGTTGTAGTTAAGTCATAAATGTTCAGTGTTATAGGACCTTTTCTAGTCGAAGTCATATTAGAACTTAACTTAATAGGACACTTGACACTTGGGTCTTATAACTTTAAACTTTATAGGACGGTTAATCATTGTGGTGTTATTATGATACACTGTAATAGGACACTTGATATTTGAGTCATAAAACATTAGTTTTATAGGACGCTTATTCGCTAGAGTTTTATTATAATATAACTTAAAAAGACACTTAACACTTGGGTCTTATAAATTTAACCTTTATAGAACGCTTAATCATTGTGGTGTTATTATAATACACTATAATAGGACACCTGATATTTGAGTCATAAAACATCAGTTTTATAGGACGCTTATTCGCTAGAGTTCTATTATAACATAACTTAATAGGACATTTGACACTAGGGTCATATAACTTTAACCTTTATAGGACGTTTAATCATTATGGTGTTAATATAATACACCGTAATAGGACACTTGATATTTGAGTAGTAAAACATAAGTTTTATAGGACGTTTATTTGCTACAGTTTTATAATAACTCGTGATTACACGGGATGGTAGTAAACAAACAATAATTTTGAAACTAAAGTTTCATCTCATCATGCTACATTCATTTCCACCCTGGGTTGTGGTTTTCTCTGGTTTAAAGTGAGACACAACCTCAATCAATTTTTTTTTGAATGGTAAATATGTATGCCACTAGATGGCTTTTTTTGTAGTGCGTGGGGTTTGGATTGTGTATACCCCAACACCTTGCTCGGTTTTAATTCATAAATTAAAACCGAGCAAGGTGTTGGGGTATACACAATCCAAACCCCACGCACTACAAAAAAAGCCATCTAGTGGCATACATATTTACTGGCATATAACTTTTATGCCATTAATTTATGTTTTTAATGGCACTTTACGTATGTCATATTTGTTTGACACACACTTTTAGTGGCATTTAGGTGTTGTGCCACTAATTTATGCTTTTAATGGCACTCTTGCGCATGCCATAGTTGCATGACATGCACTGTTAGTAGCATTTCATTTTTATGCCACTAATTCACACATTGTTAGAAAAAAAGTAAATGAGGTTAATGCAACTTTTGTAACTTTTTTTTATTGTGTTGCATTTTACTATAATTTAACTTTTTTCAACATAAAGATTGCATTTAAAAATTTAATCATTGTCAGAAAATGAGGCTACTACAACATTTTTCAATTGTGTTACATTAATTAGACTCTAATACAACTTTGTTCAACTTTAATTTCTAAGTTGTACAAATTGTAGATGAACTTATAATATATATATATATATATATATATATATATATATATATATATATTAGAAATGCTATATGGCTTTATTTTATTAGCATTATATAGCTTCATTTTATAATTATATTAATTTCCTCATAAATTTGTTTGTACGTACCTTTTTTTGCTATCCTTAAACTTTTTGCTAAATTTATTTCTCTCATAATATTTCCTCACAAAAATTATAGTGGCAGACATCATATTTAATTTTAGGGGGGAAATGAGTGAAAATTAGAGTTTTTAGGAGGGAAGTAGTAATTGGAGGGAAATAATAGTTTTAAAAGGAATTTGAAATAATTAGTCACGTAATTAAATTAGTTATTAAATCTATATTCAATTTATAAATAAATTATAAGTTGAGCACAAACTAAGATACTTTATAGACTTTTATATTTTTATTATATAAACTAAAAATAGCATATAAGGGGTCATACATATCTTCATGGATCATATTAGTTAAGTTTGACTTTATTTGACTAATATAACTTGTAATGCGAACTATTAATACACATATGATCTATTATTAATCATTGTGACATAGTATGACTCAGTAATATAACCGAATACATCCTTCTAAATACGTAGTGTGACCAAATAAAGTCCACCATGACCCATTAAGAGCTAAAACACTTATTAAGGCCCAATATAGTTCACGAAGATGTGTATGATCAATTATTATACATTACGGGTTTACTGGGGCTTACTATAACCTAACTCACCCTTTAAGGTCTAACGAGACCTAATAAAGTCTACCATGGTCTAATAAAAGCTACAATACTACTAGAGCTCAATATGGTCCAATAAAACATATATGATCATTTTTTTTCCATTGTGATCTAGTATGAGTCACTACAACACATCCCACCTCTTTCAAATCTAATGTGAAATAATAAAGTCTAACTTGGTCCATTAAAAATATAAAAACTATAAAGGCCCAATATAGTTCACCAAAACATGTATGATCCTTTAAAACATGTATGATCATTCAACTTTATATATATATATATATATATATATTTCTATACTATTATATAATACAAATTGGAGAGAGAACTTAAAATTAAGGGTTTTAGGGTGAGCGGAGTGGGGTGGTAAACCCCATCGGTACCGATCCCCCATCCACCGCCAACCTTTTTACCGCCGGGATGTTACCGAAACGGGGGGCGAAATCGGTGAGCCTTCACCGAGTCAGTGAGAGGGAGGGAAGGGGAGAGAGATGGGTGTGTGGTGGGGTCCATTACTTATCAACCAATCACACATTTTTCTCTTTTTTTTTAAGTTTACCTAAATCTCATTAGGTAAACACCGCCAACATTTTTGAGCATCAAGTAAACAATTTAGATGAATTGACGTGACACTGTCTGATTGGGTGAATGGGGAGTTTACCTATTCCAAATAGGCAACCACTCCCTTCACCCTTAAAAGTTGCTTTATTTAAAAAACCACTATATTTTGTAAGTTGACCGCTAATCCAAGTCTCAACCCAAGTCCACCCAGAGTAGTGACTTAGGCGTTTTCCCCCAACCCAAGCCCCATACCCCATAGTTTAAAGTGAAACCAATGTCATGTTCCATCCTAGGGGTGTGCACGGTTCGGTTCGGTTCGGTTTTTGGGTAAAATCAAAACCGAAACCGAAATGTCAGTTTTCGGGTTTCAAAAACCGTTCGGTTTCGGTTTTTTTCGGTTTCGGTTTTTCGGTTTTTACATCGGTTCGGTTCGGTTTTTCGGTTATTTCGGTTTTTGGAACAAAATTATGTAACATTCAAAAAATAAAAAGTATAATTTATATTATAACTATCTTTTTATATGTTTACATTTAAGTTATTATAGTTAATCTCTTTAGTTAATGTTGTTTACATACATCTAACCTTCTAATCTATTTTTATGTTTCTTCAAAGTTTTTATTAAATTTAATTTTTATATTAAACTTTGTTATATCTTATAGGTAATAATAAATTATTTCAGTTATAATGTTTTTATTATAAACACTTAACATTCAAGAATAAAATTAACATTTTCTGCTAGCATTGGGTTAAACACTTAAACAATTTAAACTTAAACATAAAAATATATGGATTGTAACTTATCGGTTCGGTTTTTTTCGGTTATTGAAAAAGTTTATCCGAAAACCGAACCGAAATTTTCGGTTATTAAAAATACAAAAACCGAACCGTCGGTTTTTGTTTCAGTTCGGTTTTTTGGGTTCGGTTATTTCGGTTATTCGGTTACGGTTCGGTTATTTCGGTTTTCTTGCTCACCCCTATTCCATCCCCTTACTGAATCAAAATGTGGCGATCCGAGTGAAGAACTGTGATTGGATCACCTCCCCTGCTCTGGTCTGTCCACAGTGATTGTATTTTTGACATCCCGCCTAAATTCAGACCACCAAATTTTGAAATTACTTCCACCGCTCAAAAACTTTTGCACATTGTTTAGCTTTATCATCAGACTTTCCTCTCTCTCTCTCTCTCTCTCTCTCTCTTAGATGCTGAATAAGTCGATGGTCTTTAATGCCATCAATTGGAAATGTCGGAGCATGGATTTCGTCATCTAATTTCCGAACTAAGGTACGATGATCTCTTCTTCTTCGTCTGATTCAGATTCCCCAACCCTAAATCAATACGATTTTGTACTTTTAGGGGATTTCGTGTTGCTTTGTAGGGTTACGAGCGTTTGTGGCCATGTTGGTTTGGTGGACGCTAGGGTTTGGGTATTGGTTTTGGGCAGATATTTGTTGTTGAATTTACGTGTTTCAGGTAATAATTCCTCTACTGCTAAGGTTACGGCTGAAGTTGAAGAAGATGATGCATATGAAACTACATAGACTTTATCCTCCACTGCTAAGGGTCTTGAATTTGGGCAGAAGTTTGTTGTTCATCGACTTAATTTCCCAAAGTGTGCCAATAATACGACCCATATTCCTATCCTTTTCTCTGTTTGTGTTTTCTGGTCCAAAAGACCAAAACCCTAAAAATAAAGCAAGCAATCCAAATTGGAGCTTTGCGATTGGGATTGAGATTAGCTATAAATTTATTTGAAAGATGGTATCTTTACAATTTATTTCTGTTGTGTTCGATTCTCAAATGCTAACCCAAAAACTACATTGCAAAGAAATTTGTAGTATTTATCCATCCCTTATACTACTACTAATCAACATTGCTTATCGCTGCTGAAAAGTAACAAGGTCTGTAAATGTTATGTTAAGCTTTAATACTTATTTGACACCGGTCTTTGTTTCCTCTGTATTTGGTCTCTGGTCATACTCACCGCCATTCAGTATTGACAGTTATTGTGCTCATACCCTTTCGAATCCCATATGTTCCCATTCTTGCGTGCCATATGTTCCCATGTCTCACAAACACAACACTTGATCGATATCGGTTTATTCAACTATCCGACCGGGAAATCGTCTCCACAGTTCGGATAAGGTGATAAAATTGCAATTTGATTTCAGGTTTGATTTAGTAACTAAATACAATAGTGACTGATTTAGTAACCCAATATGAAACAAAAGTTTGGTTATGTAGTTTTCAAGAATGCGATTGGCGGTTTTGTTTTAAGTTGTATTCGTTAAGCTAAATAAGCTTTAGGGTTTTAAAGCTAAAATATTCTCTAGAATGGGCCTTTTTTCTGTGATAATATATGAACTGGTGTGATTATTACATTCAAATCGATGTCATACCTTAGTGAATTTGCTTGACTTCCTTTGTTCAATGGAAACTAAACTGGCAGTCTATAAGTTAAGATGCTTAACCTTTTAAATTCAAAATTGAAGAGTTAAGCTGGTAGACAACTGCAATAACTATGGTGGTATACATATGGGGCAACCGATTAATTTTCTTTAGGATCTTTATGCTTTATTGCTAATACTTTTTCATCATATACATGTATGGGATTGTAATCAACCATGGGGCCTCTAATGTATAATGTTTAACTTCTAACACACAAAAAGTTTCTGGATCTAAACTATTGTGGAATACTGATGCTAGATTTAGTTTCAAGGTATCCAATTTACCACCTAAAACTATTCAAAATGATTTGTTATTTTGACAAATCATGACATATATGGGATTGCTTATTAAAGTCATTGATCTGCTTGTTACGGTTTTAGACGGCAATAAGGGTGTTTGGAATTTGTAATGGTATTGATTTGTTTTTAAATCCACCAATCTGCAGGTTGTGTTGTTTTGGTTTATGCAACAATGTCAAGGGTCGCCAAATGGAAAATCGAGAAAGCTAAAGTAAAAGTGGTATTTCGGCTGCAATTTCATGCGACAAATGTAAGTTCCTCTTTTTATTTTGTTTTAATCTGGTTTCTTTAGTAGCTGATGAATTTTGCTAAATAATTTTATATGGTAGCTTTAAGTGATATGCATTTTGGGTACTGTTTATCACATATATACTAGAGTGCTGCTTTGTTTTGTGGTATAGATTGTTTTAAATGAGTAAGTTTTGGCAAATGAAGGAATGGAATCGTTAGAGAAAATTCTGTTTTTACTCTTGTAATATAGGTGGATGTATGGTTAAGATTCATATAAGTTTTGTTTACTTATCTTTATATCCTTCTCCAAGGGTAAAATTGTCAAAAAATGTGGAGTAATGGAACCTTTTACATGTTAGAAACGGTTGATGCTTGAATGTTTATAATATGATGTTATGATAATTATTACATGAAAGACAAAATATCATCAAAGATTGCTAATTTGACATATTTTTATCAGTTTATGTTTCAAATACCACATGGCTGGGAAAAAATATTTATACCTTTTATTCCTACCGAAACCGGGAAGGCTACCGTAAAGACTGGCAAAGCAAATGTGAGAGGCGGGTCGTGTAAATGGGCGGACCCCTTTTATGAAACTACACGGCTTCTATTAGATTCTAAGACCAAATAATATGATGATAACCTCTTCAAACTTGTTGTAGGAATGGTAAGTTTCCTTTTATATATACAAAAAATTACCATTTATCAAAGGGTTGAAATGGGTTAAATAACAAAACAAAAGTCTTTGATATGGCTTGTATAATCAGTTCATTGTTTGATGTATATGTCATATATGCATTTAAAATGGCATCCTAATGGGTCAAGTTAGATTTACAGCTCTATAACATGCTGTGGCTCTTGTTTATGAGGACACAGTGAATTATGAATGATCTGTCTATTGATATTTCTATTGTATGGTATGTTATGCATATTAATTTTATGGCTTTTTGTTAAATTTATTTTGACATTATTAATCTTTACTGTCATTTTTTCAGGACCTGATGGCCTTTTCGAAGTTAAGGAACACCATTGAAGCCCCAATTGGACATTGCTGAGGGCATTCATATTAATGATCATGTTTTGTTTTCATTCCGTTGGCTTTTGTTAAAAAAACCCTGACCCGACCTGACCCGAATCCCATTATGGCCGGACCCGTTTCGACCTGAACCAAAAAACAACCCTTTTCTATAATTAACCCGTTTTGACCCGAGTCCGTTTTGACCCGAACCCGTTTTGACCCATGACCCGACCCGAATGGTGTGAGGTAAACGTTCAAGTACCAATAAAAAAAGATGAAAACTTGGTAAGACCAGATGATTTATTTTCTACAATTCAAGATTGTATTGGTGCATCCATCGCATGACCCTATCCATTCATCTCGGTATGTATTTGTTAAATTTGTGATACAAATAATTTTAATATCATGGAACTTAATGCTTATATATGGATGGTTTATTTGTAGGTAGTCCATGAGGATTGAGGACGCATGATGACTCAAGATTTTATCTTCTTATTTCTTTAATTGCTTTCAATTTCTTTGTTAAATGTTAAAACTTTATGTTAGATAATGTTAACTTATTTCTGGTTAGTGTTTTTGTTATGAACATGCTTATTTGAAATATAATGAAGTTTTATTTCTTTCATTAGTTGATGTTATACAATAACTATTAGGATATTATATGTTGATAGTCTGTTTATAAAATTGGTTTTATAATCTTATTTGGGATATTAGGACCATTTTCTTGATATTAAAGTAGCTATAACGTTAAACCATAAGGGTCCTACAAATTAATTTTTAAGGACGCTTGTATGTGTATCAAAAGATTAAAAGTAGTTAATTACATATTAGAACATTGTAAAAGTGTCTTACTATGTTCTTTTTAGGACGCTATTTAAGTTGTCTGTAGACATATTATGCGACCATAAAATTGGTCATAATCTTATTTGGTATATTAAGACCCTTTTCTTGGTACTAAATTAGCTATAATGTTACATGATAAGGGTCCTATCAATTAATTTCTAAGGATGCTTGTAAGTGTATCAAAAAATTAAAAGTATGTAAGAACATGTTAGAACATCGTAAAAGTGTCCTAATATGTTTTATTAGGACACTATTTTGATTGTTCAAAGACATATTACGCGACCATAAAATTGGTTTCATAATCTTATTTGAGATATTAGGACGCTTTTTTAGTTCCGGGACTTATTACGACCCCTTTACATGAAACGCTTTTACCGTTAGTCCTATTAAATGAAAGGTCCTATAAAATAGCATTTTAGGACGCTTTTGCGGGTACTAAAAACCCAGTTTTCTTGTAGTGAAAGGTCTCATAAAGTCTAGCCCCCACACATCAAAATTTTCACAAACAAGAATGCCATTTTCTGGCATTTTGTTTTTGGAAGAAATATTACCCGATCGTTGGCATGCATCACATGTCTTGATAAGACTTTGGGTGTCTTTGTAAATGGTTGGCCAATAGAATCCCGAATCAAATACCTTTCGTGAGGTACTAGCGGCACCATGATGTCCTCCGTATGGACCTTCATGACAATGGCGGAGAATTTTTCTTGCTTCACCACCATGTACGCATCGTCGGATAAGTTGGTCGGCACACATTTTGAAAAGAAAAGGATCTTCCCAAAAATAATGCTTTACATCGGCAAAGAATTTTTTTCTTTGATGATGTGACCAACCTTTTGCGACTATTCCACTAGCTAGGTAGTTGGCGTAGTCAGCGTACCATGGCTCTTCTCGGTATTCCACCGTTTCTAAGGATTCCGTTGGGAATTTTTCATTGATGCTCGTTCCTAGTTGTCTCCAAAGCTGGATCTTCCAAGCGGGAAAGTTGATCTGCAGCGGTGTTTTCTGCTCCTATTTTGTCTTTGATTTCAATGTCGAATTCTTGGAGGAGTAGAATCCATCTGATTAAACATGGTTTGGCATCCTGCTTTTTAAAGAGATAACGAATGGCTGCATGGTCTGTATAAACTATCATTTTAGAAAGAACAAGAAAAGAACGAAATTTATCAAAAGCAGCTTTCTTAAAATCCTTGTGTCCCCGGCAACGGCGCCAAAAACTTGGTGTGTGCGAAGTGTAATATGATTTTATTGATATTTTTAGCCCATTTTACGCATTAGTCAAGTTTTAACTTTATAAAACACGATATTCTACTAAGACTAAACACACACATGGGCAAGCGTACCCATCGTGAGCGTAGTATAGCGTTGGTAAGATACCGAGGTCGTCCAAGGACACAAGAGCTTTTAGTACCGGTTTATCCTCAACGTCTAATCAATCTAAAACTTTTGAGAAAAGATTTTAAAAGATGAAAATAAAAACTAAAAATGCATAAATAAAAACAGATAGACAAGATGAATCACTTGGATCCGACTCACCTTTAATGTATCCTTTGATGATTTTCGAACTTTTGCACTTTTTAAGAGATTATCTTAGTTATAGTAGTAGGCCCCTCTTTTGAAGGTGACGATACCCTCAACCAAGTGGTTTGAGTCAGCAAGGATACAGTCCCAAAGGGTCAGAATATTGAAAGATAATTTGTAGGATCGTATTCTGACCTGAACGAGTCTATCAGAGGAGTTTTGATCAGTTTCAGGTGCGGAAAAGAAGTAACTGATGTAGAAATAGCTAGATCTTCACTTAAATCACACTTTTGATTGATATAACAACGTTTACAGCCAAATCTCACACCGGCAGCACCTCGGTATGGATAACAAGAAGACGTTAAAAATGATTTCACTCATGGGGTATTTATAGGGATGGAGATTTCGCTCATATGAACATGGTGTCCATAAAAGCGAAACCCCTATTGTACATATAAGCTAAACCCCTATTGTACCTATAAGCGAAACCATCTTCTAGGTTTCCCACATACGGACATGTGGTTTCCCACATATGAACATGTGGTTTCCCACATATGGACATGTCGGGAAATCTCGTACAATGTGCCCTAATCTAACATTCTAAGACTAAGACTCGATACAAGATGAAGTCGACAGATGCATGCACTAACAGACTCCCCCTCAGATGTTGACGAGTCTTAAGTGTCGAGTCTTCGCATCTTCAGTCTTGATCTGTCTCTGGGCTTCACTCTCTCAATCTTTTCACGCAAGTCTTCAGACTCCCCCTTGCGATATGCTGGCATTTCATCAGTTCATCAGCATCATCAGCTTTAGGATCGTTGTCTGGCTTTCCATCTAACAGCTTCTCAATATCAATCAGCCTGACTCTTCATGTCTCAAGATCATTGCCTGGCTACCTCCAATCAGAGTCCTCAGGTATCGGAACCTGGCTCTCATCTAACTCGGATCTCAGGAACGAATAACCTGGCTCATCTTCTCCTGCAAAAGCTCTACCTCAAAGTAAATTTCTCTCACTAACATATATTAAAATAAACACATGCACTAACTCAGACTCACTCTCAAAACCCAAACAAAATGATTTTTCAATTTGATGAACCACTTGAAGGTTTGATAAAAAATAATCAGTGTGAAAGCTAACTCCCCCTTAAATTATACTCATCATGTTTAGCACTCAGAATTTTGAAAATCAGCTTTTCAATACCAGTTGTCAAAAATCTTTTTGGATTTTTAAACTTTATGCAAAAACACACTGAAAATCTTTTTGGATTTTGAAATAAAGAAACATGTAATGCAGTAAAGAAATATTTATAAACAATATTTTTGTGAGTTCGTGTAAGAGGATTATATCAGTTTTTGAGACAAGTCACCAACACCGTTAAACTTTATTTCATTTTAAGTTTTAAACAATTCACTTAGATTGTCAGTATACTAGTCCACTAAAATATTCACACAAAATTCAACTGTTCCGAGATACGATGTTAATGTTTTAAGCTCTTAAACTTATTCGTGTGTCCCACTACTTGAATATACTCCCGTATTCAGATCCCAATATTCAGTCTTACAGGTGAGTATACCACAGATGATATCTGTTCAGGTGTTAAATGCGAGGACCATGAGAGCTCAGGTCGATACTTCCGTATACGCAGAGAGATGACGGCTTCGACTTTTCGGTGTGTCCCCTTTAGAGGATCTTTTTGATTTCAACAGCAGCGACTATCAATTTTATTGTTTCATCAGCTTGCTGAGGGCGATGCTATGTTTCAAGCATTTGCGGAAAGCATTATCCGGGGACTAGGTCAGTATTTCCATATAGCAGAAGTCCCGGGATAATACCCCAGATATCAGTGAGCATAAAGACCTAGTATCTCAGAATAAGGGACCTTTCAAACAAGATTTCAGGGGTTACCTATATATCCAAGATGTTGTTACCCACATAATAAGCAAGTTTGAATTTTTAGGTTTATATCTCGTCACAATCTACTAAATGTGTAAAAACCTACTAGCATATCCGCAGTGAGATTGTTTATCACATTTTAACTTTCCAATTCTTTAGCATGTTGTGACAGTCCACTGATGTACTATCATTTCCTCTTTTCACAACGAAACTCATTTTTGAATTTTATCATGTTTTTGGCTTTTTCAAATTTTCTAATGTTTTTGGATTTTCTGAAATTTTTTACTCCCCCTAAAATGCAAACACATTCAAGAAATTTGAAAACTATCTAAGCTCTTGACCTACTTGAAGAAAATTCAAAACAAACTGTACAGAAACATGACAACCGATATCAAATCGCCTCAATTCGCCATTCACTAGGCATAAACAATCTGAACTCCCCCTTTCACAAACCATTTTCTCATTTAGATTTCAAAACACTTAAGTTTGTTTTAATCAAAATGATTTTTCCGGAAAATGAGTTTGTGTTTACCACTTGTTTAAGTACGGGGATATGGTTCATCATCTTGTCAGTTTTATCAAATGTAGTAAATCAAGTACAACTTAATGTCCTTGATTTACTGTTTGCAATCAAGCAACCTCTAAACCACTTGTAAGAATAACCACTTGTAGGTATAATCAATCAATACCAATTGTAGGAATGAGTCATCTACATTTTACCCATCAAAGTGCCGATTCCTGCTTCGCACTTACCAACCTGGAAGCTCTGGCGTAGTCATTTAACCTGTAAAATTTTAACAATTTCAAGTATTTTCAAAAACAACCTTATTAAACATGAAAGATGCCGATTCCTGATCCACGATTACAAACTTGGGATCTCCGGCAAGTCAGGTTTTTCAAGCAAAGAAAATGTCCGCCCAAGCCTGACCAGCCTTGGGTGATTTCAATTCAAATTTTGTTGGGGAGTAAGTTGCTTTCTTTTTAGCATAAAAGTCTTTTACCCCTTTCACCTTCTCATCAACCATTTTTCCTAAAATCTTCTTAACTTTCCCATTAAATGCTTTTTCAACATCAAAATTATCCTTTTCAAAATAACCCTGACTTGAGATTTCAGACTTTCCAACTTTCTTTTTAAAATTCTCAGACCTCAATGGTGGACAGTTCTCATCATCCATTGAAGGAACTGAGTTTTCATCACTCTCATCAAACTGTGGCTCCTCTGATTTTGTGGAATCAGATTCATCACCAGATTTTACCTCAGATTTCTTAACAACCCATTTTTGGTTGTCAAGTTTCACACTATGCCTGTAAAATCTCTTCGAACACTCACCAACTTCAAATGTTGAATTTTTGAAAACTTTAAATTTTTCAGTTGGTGGTTCGGTTTTGTCAACGAGAAATTCTTTCAGTTTTCCAGAAACTCCCTGTTTTGTCTTGGTTGATTTAGGACAATTTCATACAATGTGTCCAACTTCATTGCATCTAAAACAGGTTCGGGTTTCTTTTCTCTGAACTTCATTCTTCTTTTTCTCAGCTAGGAATTCTTGATTTGTTTGTCTCCAGAATGAGCTTTTCTTTTCCTCTTCAGCAGATGGTACTGAAACAAATTTTGTATTTTTAGAAAATTTTTCATTTTTATAGTTTTCAGGTGGAATACAACTTAAGCCTTTCTTTTTGTAGCTACGATTTTGGTTTGGTTTCTTTTGAAAACCAGAACCAGAATTGTAACCCTTTTTCTTGTTTAAACGTTGTTGTACTCTTGAGGTGTAAGGTCTTGGTTTTCTTGTAAGATTTTCATCTTTTATTTCAGAAATATTAATTTCTGTTAGTTTGAAAACCTTTTTTATCAATTCAATTTTGACACCTCTTATTGGAAACTCTTTATCAAAATATAATTTGTCAGAATCATTCAAAGTATACACAACTTCAAATGTTTCATCATTCAAAATAGATTTTGACAACAAAAACTCTTTACTGTAAACCCGTTTTCCCGATGATTTTGAACTCTTTTCGGGTGAATTCGAACTCCCGACTGACTGACACGAACTTTCGGACTCGGATTTTGACTCTGACTCCTCATCCTTATCCAACACCTGATCTACCACTCGTTTTATCAGTTCTGACTCATGATCTGTGTCGGACGCTGTGAACGTGACGTCAATATTTTCCGGTAAAACATTGGTTATCTCGGATTCTAACTTAATATTGACTGCCTGTTTTAGTTCTTCCTCGTTAGGTTTTCTAGGTGAGTACCCTTCCCAAATCGGAGGCGGACACTTATCATAACAGACACCCTGTTTCTTACCAGTATCCTTTTTCTTCTTTGACTTTGTTTCTTCACCTTTAAACGCTTCAAGACCTTCAGCTGTTGGATAAATTCTATCGATTATGTAGTCACAACCTTTGTAACTTCGCAGCAATCTTCTGATTCTTTCATTTTCAGCTGCTTCACTATCCAACTCTTTCTTCCACTTTGCACATTCTTCTATGTACAAGTTGATCTCTTTCTGCTTTGTCATCATGGTAGCATTCATCATCTTCAAAGCTTTCTCTCTTTCAGAGTTAGTCTTTTCCAGACTATTCACATGTCTGTTCAATACATCATATGACTTTTTCAAATTCTTTACATCAAACAACAACTGTTCTTTCAACTTTTCTAACTCACTAAACCTCTCATCTTTTGCTATACATTGTTTACAAGACTCTAAACAAGTAAGACAGGGTTTTGTGACTTCAACTATCTTTTCTAACTCCACAATCTTCTCAACTTCCACTATCTTCTCCACTTCAACTGTCTTCTCAACACTTTGACTTCTTTCAATTCTTTTGCAGCTTTCCTCTCTTTCAGTTTCTTCAATTTTTCTGCAAAATAAAATTCAAAAGTGTCAGAACATAAATGCGTTTTTCCAAGATTTATCTGTTCCATCTCTTCATCATTATCACTTGTTTCTGATGAACTGTTTTCAGATGAAACAGATCCTTCATCTTCACTTTTCTCTTCATCAGATAACACTTCCATCCATTCCTTCAGCATTTCTGGTTTTCGAATAATATGTGCAATAAACGCTTGAACATTTGAATCAGCTGGAATAAACTTGTCCCAGCTAAAACCTTCAGCCATTTTCTCATCATCTTGATCAACGATGCCATAATAAGCTTTCCTGTTTGCATCCTCGATCATTCTTCCATGTGCCGTTTGAGCTTCTTTTTGTTGATTCGGTTGATGAGTGATCTGCTGATAGATAGTTTTCCTATAATAATCATCTTTCCCAGACGACTCCTTTGCTCCTCTCGGCTCCTGATTCTTGCACTCTCTTTTAAAGTGGCCTATCTCTCTGCAACGAAAAAAGACAACTTTAGATTTATCAAATCCTAGATTAGAAAGATTTGCATCCAAGAAATCATTTCTTCCTGTAATCAATCTAAACTTTTCTGCTCTCCTCAAAACACTCGCTAAAGCCCATTTAATATCCATCAGTTCAAGCTCCTCTGCATCGATTTGGTCATAATCTTCCTTTGTGAGCATCGGATTACCAATTCTTCCGGCAATCAACCCTTCATAAGACTCTAATGCAGTAACCAATAATCCCATATGATTCTTTACAATCTCTTCAGAATAATTTTGTCCATTTTGAAGATGTAAAGCCACATTGCACTGAATTAGATGGCCATTTCCAGCAGATGAACTTTGAACACTTGGAGGATTCACCGTTGAGAACCCACTAGTGTTGACTGATCCTTGACTGCTTGGTGTAGATTGATTTCCAGCACTAAATGCAGTTTGTATCTTTGGACTTGCTTCAGCAGTTTGAACATTTCCTTTATAGTACAATTTAATATCTTGTTGATGAGTAGAACTGTTCATTCTAGCAATTTTCTGCTGCTCCAGATCCTGTGCCTCCAACTTCTCTATAAACTGTGCAATCGATAACCTGCTAAACTGTCCGGAATTCTTCAATATCATCAGATATGTACCCCATTCCTGTTGTGGTAACGCATCAGCAAGTTTTTCAACCCATTCTGCTGGAGTTTTAGTAATCTTCAACTGTGACATGGTGCGTACGAGATGACAGTATCTTTCAATAAGAGTCTTTGTTGTTTCACCAGGCATGCACGTAAAAAGTTCAAACTCCCTTTTCAACAAAGCTGCTTTACTCTGTAACATTTCAGTACTTCCCTCAACTTTCTTTCTAAGAGCTTCCCAGATAGAATAAGCATTTTCATCATGTTGAAGCAACACAAAAATATCCTCTTTAACAGCTTGTTGTAACAAATTGATCATCATCTTTTCTGCTTTATAACTCTCTCTTTCTTGCTCCGTGAATTCTGAAATGATTTTACCGACTCCCATTGAATTCTTTGGCCTCTCATATTCAGTTTCGATGCTCTCCCAAGCTTTTAGATGATTCGCTTGAACCCAATTCTCAAACCGTTTCTTCAATCCGTGATAATCCTCAATTCCCATAAGTTTCGGAGGTTTCTGCATTGTTCCGGTTTCAATTTCCATTGTCATGGTTTTAGTAATATCGGATGGACTAGCCGGGGTTGTAGCAAACGCGTTGTAAAACTCAGTATCCATGATAACTTATCATGTTTTTCAAGATCAGTGACAAATAAGCGAAATCAGATGTTTGTGCACGAAGAGCGAAATCCCAGATGTTCACAAGAGTGGAACCCTGATGTTCACAAGAGTGGAACCCTGATGTTCACAAGAGTGGAACCCTGATGTTCACAAGAGTGAAACCCTGATGTTCACAAGAGCGGAACCCCAAGATATATGTGACACAAAAGCGAAACCCTGAAGTTCACAAGAGCGGAACCCCAAGATATATGTGACACAAAAGCGAAACCCTGATGTTGAAATGAGCGGAACCCCAAGATATATGTGACACAAAAGCGAAACCCTGATGTTCAAATGAGCGGAACCCCAAGATATATGTGACACAAAAGCGAAACCCTGATGTTCAAATGAGCGGATTCCAACCGTAAAATCTCGTTCTGATGAAGAAAGAAGGTGTAGAAGTAAGAATTTATGAAAAAATCCAGCAAATCTCTGTAGAACTCCTCCTCCTGATGCTCTGATACCACTTGTAGGATCGTATTCTGACCCGAACGAGTCTATCAGAGGAGTTTTGATCAGTTTCAGGTGCGGAAAACAAGTAACTAATGTAGAAATAGCTAGATCTTCACTTAAATCACACTTTTGATTGATATAACAACGTTTACAGCCAAATCTCACACCGGCAGCACCTCGGTATGGATAACAAGAAGACGTTACAAATGATTTCGCTCATGGGGTATTTATAGGGATGGAGATTTCGCTCATATGAACATGGTGTCCATAAAACTGAAAACCCTATTGTACATATAAGCTAAACCCCTATTGTACATATAAGCGAAACCATCTTCTAGGTTTCCCACATACGAACATGTCCATAAAAGCGAAACCATCTTCTAGGTTTCCCACATACGGACATGTCCATAAAAGCGAAACCATCTTCTAGGTTTCCCACATACGGACATGTGGTTTCCCACATATGAACATGTGGTTTCCCACATAAGGACATGTCAGGAAATCTCGTACAATGTGCCCAAATCTAACATTCTAAGACTAAGACTCGATACAAGACGAAGTCGACAGATGCATGCACTAACATAATTAATTAAGTTATTAATGCTAAAAGTGGTAGGCCCCTCTTTTGAAGGTGACGATACCCTCGGCTAAGTGGTTTGAGTCAGCAGGGATACAATCCCAAGTAGCCGGTTAAATGTATTAATAGTAGTTTACATATGAGGGGATCAAGCCATTCGCACCCCCGCCATCCAATACCAGTGGGTATTAAAGGAGGTCCTAGTAAGCTTGACCTAGGTCCTTGCAGGATCTATACACTGAACAAGACAAGAACCTTACTAAACCATTCCCTTAACCCCCGACCAGGTAGCCAACATATCTCTATATAGACCGTAGAGATATGAATGGTGTAAATCTTTTACTTTATATAGACAGTAATGTAATGCCAAGACACCACATACAAATGATAAAGAAGTTTCACCTTCAACATAAGAAACTAGTTATTAAAGTCATTAATAAAAAACCAAATAAAAAGTGCGAAAAGATTAAAAATCAAAAGTAATACATTAAAGACTTGTCTTCACCAAGCGATGTAAGAGATTAGCCAAACATGGCCTTTGATTGACAAGAACTCTTACTATCAATCTTGGGTCCCGAGACTACTACACACACTCTAAGGTGGATGATGGATGATGGTGGTGGATGTGGGTGTTGTAGTGGTGGTGGAGTGGTGGCAAAGTGAGAGAGTGGTGGTTTTCCAAGGGATACCTTTGAAGTGAGCAAAGCACCTCTATTTATAGCCTGAACAGAAGTCCGGCCACGGCCCCGTGTCCAGCGGACACACCCCCGTGGCCATCCTTTTCTCTTCCTTCATTAATTGCATTTGTCAAGATAGGGCTGAACACGGCCCGTGTCCAGCGGGTACGGCCCCGTGTGCAAAAGCGTATCTGTACTACCAAGATTTTGCAAGATTCTACGTATCTTAGCGTTGACCACGGCCTGTGCTGAGCTGGGCACGCCCCCGTGGTGGGTGTAGAAGCTTCCACAGCTTTGTCTTTTCTGCAGGTGGCTAACCACGCCCCCGTGCTTAGTGGGCATGGCCCCGTGGTCAGTCTTTTGTTTCTTATTTTTACCTTTGGGGATGCTGCCGAGGGGTCGGGCATGTCACGTTTATTCCTTTTCTTTGTATTTATGTTGGTTTTGGCTGTATATTTGTTCCTTTTGTTCGTTTAAGCTCATTTGGTCCTGTAAATTCAAAAGGAAGACAAAAACACATTTTTTCCAACATTAGTACTAAAAGAGGTTTAGTTTTATGCCTTATTTGATGTAATTTATATGTTACATTTTGCACATTTCAATAATCCCACAGAATATTCATAAGTCAAACCATGCTACTCACATATTCGTTGACTTTTCAGAAGGTCAGCGGTCAAGCATACTAATTTCCAGCTTAGACACTTATATCCATCTTTATATAGTATACCATACCGGCGAAATCATATACATTTCATACTCATGTTTTTAGGACACATACGAACACATGACCAATTAACTACATCATACACATAGATAATCCATTCAATACATACTAATGCTCTCACGATACTACAATTATCAACTACATTCAAGTAAGCAATTTAACATAATCCCAACATCATCCTTTACTAGTAAGTCCATAAGCTATATGTTTAGCACACATTCATTTATAAGTTACCATTATGAAACTAGCCCGACATATGGTGTGCACCACACCACACACCAATCAAGTATGGAGTACAAACTCCTAAAGCATACCATAAACTACTCTTTTCATACTTGACTCGAGAATTAAGCATCATTCTACGTTTGCTACCGCTACTTGTACATGCACACCCTTAGGTTTAACCTCAACTCATTTCGTTCATATGACTTTAAATTAGCTCTCTTCACGCACTACTTATTCTACTTAAGTAGATATGTTACGCGAGTTCATCGTACGAGCGTTTAACCAATACTTCAAATTTTCACTCAAGGAATTTTAGATTTCCTCTTAATGACATAAATTCCTTCTTATGTTGACCGTTAGAATTCACACATACAATACCATACCATACCTATCGCACCCTTCATTTCATTCATAAGTAGTATTCAATCTACACATTCTTACTGACTGAGGTAAACATTTTATTAACCTTGATTTCTTGCATAAACCGGCGATTCACGACTCGGATTGGCCCCCTTCTTCACAAGTCCATACCATAACTAAATTGACCCCATCTATCCATATGATGAGTTTCTGCTCGTGAACATCCTTTCGCTCGATCCACTAGCTTTATCACTAAAAGCATTCTACCATTCTGTTTCACAAAAGTTAACGGTTAGCATACTTCATTTAAATATTCATCTTATTCGGTGTTTATTCACCTATATTTCTCTCGCAATTTATTACTTACATGCTACACCACAATACACATTTCATTTCTTACATACAATCTTTTACAGTTCATTAAAGTTTGTCAAATTTCTGTGGTCTAACTTCTCAAGGTCAAACTGTATATTCTCACTTATTGTATTCATATAAATGGCGCTTCACGTTTGTACTTTCCTCCAACTCGAACCTACTTACGAAAACAACATTTTCATCATTTTAGCTTTTCTTGCGAAAATTTCCCTCGATCTTCTCACCCGATCCTTAATCTTTTTTTAACTTTACTTTCCTAATCGTTCAATCCATATTAACTATTAACCTATGGACTTAACTTTTCATTCATACATGTTTAATCCGTACTCACCTACGGGTTTATATTTTCATTTTTACCTTTCATTCTTATAAGTTCGATACGTACTCATCGACAGATTCAAGCTTTTTCATTCTCACCATTCATTCTCACTTGTTTGATCCGTACTTATTTACGCGTTCAAACATTTTCATTCTCACATAATACCCTCATTTTCTTGAGAGTCTTACAACTTCTTTCACCTACACATCCACCTACTTCCCAATTCTACCAGATATTCATGTGACGATTATCATAGTCTCACGAGTGTCATATGCTTCTCACGCGCTGGCCAGGCGCGCAATCCACAAACTAGACTCGTGCCTCCATGAGACACGGCCCCGTGTCTCCTGTCTGCTTCTGTTTGTCTTTTTCTTTCTGGAATCTTGAGTGGGGCACGACCTCATGCCTTATTGGCACGGCCCCGTGCTTGTCTTCCGATTCGTTGTTTTTGATCTTGGGGTGAAGCTCGTAGGGTTGGTATGATGCATCAACTTCCGTTCTTCTGTATTCATATTGGTTTTTGCCGTTAATTTGTTCCTTTTGTACATTTAAGCTCTTTTAATCCTGAAAATCAAATGTATATAAAGAAACACACTGTTGGTGTAGTTGTCTGTCGACTACATCTTAGTTCGAGTCTTAGGTTAGGGCTGATTGTACAGTGAACGGAAATCAAGAAACACATGAGTTAGATAGGTCCGCTTATATGTCATTGGTCATAGGTCCGCTTATATGGACAAAGCATGTAGGTCCGCTTATATGACAATGATATAGGTCCGCTTATACGGACATGTCCGTATAAGTGAACCCATCAGTCTATAAATAGGTGACTGATAAGCGAACCTAGGTAGCAGTTGAGTGGTGTAACGGCGAAGCCCTGCCAGTTTGTCTCCAGAGCTTGTAAATTGTTAGCAGATTAATAAAAGAGACATTAAATAGTGAAATCAAGCTGAACTAAGACCGAATCAATGAATTCCGCCTCTGATTCTGTCTAAGCACACTTCTGATCGACTCGTCAGGTCGTCTAACGATCCTACATGTGGTATCAGAGCTCAGGAGGAAGAGTTCTTATTGTTTGGCTTGTTTTCACTCAAAAATTCTGATTTCTACACCTTCTTTCATCAGTTCAGGGAGTTTTACTGGTCAAAATTGGATCAAAATTTCACAGATTGTGTATTGTTAGATATAGACAAACCCTGGAAAGTTTTGGACTGAAATACGGACTAAAAATAGGTGAAATCTTCTTCGAACTTAGGTCCGCTTATTCGGACATTTGAGTAGATCCGCTTTTGTGACCATTCAAGTTCGCTTATTCGGACACAGTTTCAGTAGATCCGCTTCAAATTGCACTTAGGTCCGCTTGTAGTTTCAATTGTTTGAGGTTCGTTTGTAAGGTTCGCTCAAGAGGTTCGTTTTTAAGGACTTGATTGTTGAAGGTCCGCTCAAGAGATCCGCTTTTAGGGACATATTGAGTATAGGTCCGCTCCAAATTGCGTGGGAGGTCCGCTTCAGTGAACAATAAACAGATTCGCTCTTGTGATCATCCAGTGGTTCGCTTATCTGTACTTAGTTGGTTCGCTTATTTGAATACAAGTTGATTCGCTCTTGTGGACTTGACTAGTCTCGCTTTTGTGAACCTGATTAGTTTCGCTTATTTGGACGATACCCGTTTCACTTTTGTGAACAACAAAGACTTGTCGGGATTATTAGAAAAATGACAATGATGTTTGATGACCAGGAAAACAATGATCTGAAAAGGTTAAATGATTGGTATCGAGGATATTTGAGTAGTTCTTATCAGAAATTTCCCAAAGAGGATTGGAGTAAACGTTTTGAATGTTTTCTGAGTAAGAAAGATGAAAAATTGGATGATTTGGAAAAGCGTTTTGATCGTTTGATTGACTATTTGAAAGAAAATCAAATAGTAATGTCAGAAGCTGAGTTGGTATCAAAG
The DNA here is from genome assembly GCF_002127325.2 of Helianthus annuus. Taxonomy (NCBI): domain Eukaryota; kingdom Viridiplantae; phylum Streptophyta; class Magnoliopsida; order Asterales; family Asteraceae; genus Helianthus; species Helianthus annuus. The sequence continues at coordinate 48,913,336 of NC_035436.2, read as the reverse complement.
TTTGCTAATGGATTACCAGTTGAATGGGATGATTGTTTGAAAAAACTAAGAGAAGATTCAAGTTTTTCAAAATTATCTTTGAATAAATTCATTAGTAAACTTAAAAATCACGATTATGAACTTTATCAAAAGAAGAGAGATGTGTTGGATAAAATAAAAATGAATTTGGATGATTTGAATTTAGATGTGATAATTGAAATAAACAAAAGAATAAATGTTTGTTGGGCAGCAAAAAGAAATTTGAAATATGATATGAAAAGAGGTTGTTATATTGATAATCATGAAAATCCTCTTGATCTTGTTACAATCTTTTGTGCAGGAACATACAAGATGGAAACAAAAGATATTCCAAAGAATGAAGAATCTGTGAAGAATGATCTTTCAAATTCTGCATCAGTGTGCTCCAAATGTGACAACTTTAAGACTGACAATGACAAACTCTTAAAGAATGCGGAAAGTTTGGCATTGGAGATCAAGAAGCTGAACAATGAGAAGCAAGCTGATGATAAGCAGATTCTTATTTTGAAGGGAAATTATGAGAAACTGAAAAATGAAAATGACAAACTGTTGGATGGTTTGAACAGTTTGAAATCTGAAAACAAAAGTGTGAAAGAAAAGGCAAAAGTCTTTGAAGAAAAGATTAAAAGTTTTGAAATTGAAAAATCAAAAGCTGAAAAAGAATTTCAAAAACAAATGAAAATTCTTGAAGATGGGAGAAATGTTTTTAGTCAAAACAACATTGAAAAGCAAAAAATGATAAATTCCCATCTTCAGAAAATCATTAAACTTGAAAAAGAAGGTGAAAGTGCTCAAAAGAAAATCAAAGAGTTAGAAAAAGACCTTGAAAGCAACAAGAAATCCTCAGAAAATGAAGATTTCTGGATAAAGCTTGAGAACAAGAATTTGAAAGCTAATGAAACGAAATTTCAAGAACAGATAAAAGTTTTGGAACATGAAAAGTCTGTTCTTGAAAACATGAAGAATGTGAATGAAAAATCAATAAAGTCCCATTTTGAAAGAATATCTCAGCTTGAAAATGAAGCCGAGAATTCAAGAAACAAGATTGATGAACTTGAAAAGAAATTGATAGGTTTTATGACTGCATCAGACAGTGTGAATTTTCCCTGTCCAAAACCAATCAATTCAGTTCCAATAAGTGACAATGTCACAAACTTTGACAATGTCAAAGTTGAAGATTGCGATGAGAAATCTGATGATGTAAATGAAAAATTAGAAAAACAAAAATTGTTTTTGAAATTAAAAGAAAAATTTCAGAAAACTGTTCTACAATCGACTGAAAAGGGAGAATGCTCTAAGCAAAAACCTTTGAAGAAGAAAGTGGAACAACAACAAAAAGATAAAAATTTGAAAAATGTTCAAAAAGATAATAAAAGTTCATCAGATCGATCATCCAATCGCAATGAAAAATTACAAAAAGTAAAAAATGAAAACTCAAAAATTGTTGGTAATAAGTGGTGCAGGTCGGACCACAGTGCTCGAAAGTCAAATCCAGCAATCAACAGGAGAAAGGAATATCACCAAGCCAAACAATGCTTTGATATGAGTATTTGGGCTGAAAATGGTGATTGGTACGATAACAGGGTGTGTTACCGATGCAGTTATCAAGGACACATTACTGTTAACTGCCAGAGTTGGAGTTTTGAGAGGAGAAGATGCTATAACTGTCAAATCAAAGGTCACATTGCCAGAGATTGCCCAAGGAGATCGAATGAAAGATTGAGGGCTAAGTCTCAGAAATCGGCAAAGATTCCAGTCAAAGTCAAGCCCCATGAACAGAAGGTTCTAAAACCTAAAGTTCAAGATCAGACAAGTCAAGAAAAGAAAGTTAAACTTTCACAGGGGCAGAAAGACAGACTGGGGAAAAAGAGGAAGAAGGCAAGAGAGTATCTCGAGAAGATATTGTCCTCGGGTTCATCCTTTGAAAAGAATAAGAGTTCTGATGAATCGACTTCCTCGAGTGAAAAGTCAAGCAAGATGAATTCATCAGATACAAATCTGAGGACAGATTAGAGAAGAAAGAAAGAGAAAAGGGCCGGCGATGAATCTGACATGTTGAAGTCAGACAAGCCACCTTCAGGCAATGAATCTGACAAATCAAAGTCAGACAAGCCATGTGTAGGCAATGATTCTAGTTTGTTAAAACCAGAGGAGCCTAGTGTTGAGGTAAATAAGGAGAATTCAGGTTTAACAATGGATGATGCAAACTTTCCACCATTGTTGAACAAGAATTCAAAATCACCTAAGAACCATCAGGCTTGGGTGAATCTATTTAAATGAAAAAACCTGACTTGCCGGAGTTCCCTGGTGGGTAAGCGTGGAACATGAATCGGCACATTTCTTGAGAAATTTCACTTTGGTGATTTTTCGCCTTTCATGTGGTAAATCAGGGACATTAAGTTATACTTGATTTTCTACAAATGATAAGTGAGATCTAAAACTGAAAATGTAAAATATGTCATGTGGATGAAGAAAACAAGATGATGAGACACCCCAGAATCTACAAATGATTGGTAAACAAACTAAGTTTTCCGGAAAAACCATTTTGATTAAAACAAACTTAAGTGTTTTGAGATCACAATGGGAAAATAGTTTGTTGAGAGGGGGAGTTCTGATTGTTTATGCCAGGTGGATGGAGAATTGAAGTGATTCTCATCAAATTGTTAACTTTGTACAGTTTGTTTCAAATTTTCCCAGAAAATCAAAATTGAAACATATTTTGATTTTAGGGGGAGTAAAATTATAAAAAAATTAGAAAATTTGAAAATGTCAAAAACATCGGAAAAATAAAAAATGAGTTTTAGTGTGAATAGGGGAAATGATAGTACATCAGCTAGACTGGCACAGTACTCTAAAGATTTGTAATGTATAAATGCAATTAAGCAGTCTCGATAAAGATGTGTCGGTATGTTTTCGCAGAATTAGTAGATCAGTTTGGGATATAAACATAAATTTCACTTGCGTCTACATGGGGAACATCTCCAGGATATATAGGTAACCCCTGAAATCCTGTTTGAAGGGTCCCGTATTCTGAAATACTAGGTCTTTATACTCAGTGATATCTGGGGTATTATCCCGGGACTTCTGCTGTATGGAAGTACTGACCTAGTCCCCGGATAATACTTTCTGCAAAAAGCTTTGGAATATAAGCTCGCCCTCAGCAAGCTGATGAAACAATAAAATTGATAGTCGCTGTTGTTGAAATCAAAAGATCCTCTAAAGGGGACACACCAAAAGTCGAAGCCGTCATCTCTTTGCGTATACGGAAGTATCGACCTGAGCTCTCACGGCCCTCGCATCTACCCCTTAACAGATATCAGCTGTGGTATACTCACCTGTAAGACTGAATACTGGGGTCTGGATACGGTAGTATATACTGAGGTGGGACACATGTAGATGTTTAAGTTCTAAAACACTAAATCTGTATCCCGAATAGGTTGAACATTTTGTGAGAATTTAAATGGATCAAAATATCGACAATCAACGCGAACTGTTTAAAAGCTTAAAATGAAATAACAGCTTAACAGTGCTAGTGTCTAGTCAACATCTGATATGATCCTCTTGCACGAACTCACAAAAATATGTTTGTATATATTTCATTTCTGCATTTTAATTGTTGTTATTGCATTTGTGTTTCATATTTGAAAAATTCAAAAAGATTTTCGACAACTGATGTTGGAGAGCTGAAATTCAAAATCTCAAAGGCTAAACATGATGATCAGAATTTTGGTTAAATTGATTTGAAATGGTTAATCAGATTTTGGAAAGTTTAATAAATTGTTAAATGTGAAAAATTCTTGAATATTCTTAGATGATTAGTTGATTCATTAAGTTGAATCACAATTATGTTGGTTTGTGATAGAGTGTTTGAGTTGTGCAGGTTTCTGATCCTGTTGCTATGGAAAGCCAGGAGATACATCAAAACCTGAGAAGAAATTTAAACTGATAAAGCCATGAGTTGATTTCAATGGTGATAACAAATTCCAGACGGCGATCCCAGCATGATGATAGGGGGAGTCTGATGAGAGTTAGAGCCAGAGAAAGATCCAGGTACAAGATTCCAGGAGAAATTCCTAAAGAAGACCGATTAAGAGTGAAGAGCTGTTAATGTTTGAAGACTCTCACTGAAGATTCCGTCAACATTCAAGGGGGAGTCTGTTGGTGCAGTTGTCTATCGACTACATCTTAGTTCGAGTCTTAGGTTAGGGCTGATTGTACAGTGAACAGAAATCAAGAAACACATGAGTTAGATAGGTCCGCTTATATGTCATTGGTCATAGGTCCGCTTATGTGTCATCATGATAGGTCCGCTTATATGGACAAAGCATGTAGGTCCGCTTATATGACAATGATATAGGTCCGCTTATACGGACATGTCCTTATAAGCGAACCCATCAGTCTATAAATAGGTGACTGATAAGCGAACCTGGGTAGCAGTTGAGTGGTGTAACGGCGAAGCCCTGCCAGTTTGTCTCCAGAGCTTGTAAATTGTTAGCAGATTAATAAAAGAGACATTAAATAGTGAAATCAAGCTGAACTAAGACCGAATCAATGAATTCCGCCTCTGATTCTGTCTAAGCACTCTTCTGATCGACTCGTCAGGTCGTCTAACGATCCTACACACACTTTTTCCAATATTAATACTAAATAGGATTGATTTTATACCTTATTTGATAGAATTTATATGTTGCATTTGGTGCATATCAATACCTCCCAAACCCTCTCAATAGTGACAATTTCATAACTGAAAACCAAATTGAACCCATAATGCAATACATCAGTAAATTACAATTTCCAGATCGAAACTAAAATTAAGAGGTGATTTACTGTGGTTTAGGTGATGTTTATGGATCTGAAGGTGATGGTGATGTTGATGGTTTCGACGGTGGTTCATGGTGGTTCCGGCGAAGGGTGTCGTGGTTGTTAATGATACATCAGACACGATCTTCGGCGAGTTTTTGGCGGCTGTGGAAGTCGTAGGTGGTGGCGATGTGTATAGTTTGTTTGGAATCATTTTACAAGCAAGAAAGTGCCAACACTGGAGTGAGACGCATTAGTGATGTGTGGATTTGTATCTGGGTAAATAGTGGCGTAAGTACAAAGGATTCTGTGGAGAGAAGGGGGTGTGGGTCTGATCGGACGATGGGTCGACGTACATCACCACCCCTAGTCGAAATCACCACCCCTGCAGGTTTTTCAGAAGTGGGGTTTGACCAGCTAGTCTTTAGGCCATTGTGGAATTAATAGGCTTTGATTATTGATGTTGGTAATCATGGTACTCAATTTTAGGTTGCAGGTTTTGATTTCAGGTTTGCAGGTTAATGATGGGGGTGGGTTGTGATGGTGGTTGTTGTTCGCCGAAAGAAAGAGGGAGAAAGGTGGGGGTGGGTTGTTGTTTTGTTTTATAAGAAGTGGGACCTGAACATTTTAGTAATTTCACACTCTCTTAACTGTGAAAACTAATCTCCATCCACGCCAGGGACTATCCGAGAGACGGGAGAGAAAACGTTGGTGACTATAGCTGTAATTTTTGAAAGTTAGGCACTATAGATGAAATTTGGGGAAATTGTAAAACCCGAGCAGGATCTATCAATGATATCAACTTAACTTGTGAAAGCGTGGAAAACAATCACAAGGTGATTCAAGAACAAATAACCGTAAATGACTAATAATATAAAAGAAACACAAACCAGATATCTTGCATTCAAAGTTCAACTATGACGGATACAAGATTCTCTCCACTGTTACGGTTTGCCTTGAGTCGCAACCTTTAATCTAACCAACAACCTCAACCAAGAGGTTGAGGTTGGTTTAAATACAAAATCACTAGGCTAAACCCTAAGCCCATTGCGACATAAAGCATACTAACCCAACCCTTACATAAATCGGCCCAAATACATAAACTAAACAAATTCATAAACAACCCTTAAACTATGTAAACCTACATGTATAAACCTTCAGGTTCCAACAATCTCCCCCTAGGTTTATGCATGCAGGTTCTTGACGCTTCAAGTATCACGATCACCACCCAACCGATCCTTAAGACCACCAAAACCCTTCTTGCGAATATGAATGGCTGAAGCAACAGCTGCAGTCCATCCCTTGGCAATTTCTTCATATTTCTCAGTAGCTCGTATCTGATTTTGAGCCAACACTTCTAAATCCTCAAGAGCAATGTTGAGCACATCTACTTGATCCACTAAGCGAAAACTGACATCGCCATCACAAACAAACACTGCCTGACCAAGACGCTCATCATAAGCCCAGAAATGTAGATACTTCAAAGCACCTTTAGGAATCTTATTGACCAACGGAATCACCTTCTCTTTGTCAGTCACAGGCCAGTGCACTATTTTCATTCGCTTCTTAGTAAATGGATCCCTAATACCTTTAACTGGTTTAACGAAAGATTCAGCCGTGCGCATTGATGGAAAGTTATGCAGAACTTCCCTCTTCAGTCTCTCGAAAAACACATGTCCAGGACCTCCAGGTTTATCATCAACATAGGGTGCATTTGACAATTCTGTCAGATCAACCTTTGTAAATGATTGAAACTGACCTGGGTGTTTATACCATTCTACAGGACCAACTTTCCTCTTAATCCACCATCTTTTTCGATCATGGTCAAAACCCCAGCTAACCACTCCTGAACGATTCCCAACTTGATCATAAAGAGTTTCACCAACATCCATCAAATGGTGAGTTGCCTGTGCATCAACATCATCTGGGTTCAGATTCTTGTTCTTTAAGATCACCAACTCTCTTTTCTTCTTAATTCTCTCAGCCTTTGCTCTGTCTGCCTCAGGATCAGTAACTCTTTTAAAGTATTGTTCCATTGCAGCATTTTTCTCAGCATTATCCTTTTCAAAGGCTTTCTTGTTCTCAACATCTGTAGGGTCAGAAAATTCCTGCCCCAACTTCTTTTCAAGTTTTCCACGTAAATCATAGACCAAATAACAAACTGACATCTCCTTGAAGTTGTTCAATCTGTTGATTCTTTTGCACTATGATGTCTTCAAGTTGGATAATTTTAGCTTCTTTATGAATCGAGTCTTGCTCAACAACAACTAATCTTTTCTTCATCTCTCTCATACTTATAAACTCATCCTCATCACTTGAGTCATCATCAAAGGGCATTCTTACTGGCTCTTCAGGCCTTTTACCACTTGAACTGCTAGGCATATCTTGAATAACGTTAGAAGGACCAGCAGAGTCAGAAGCACCAAGTGACATAATATCAACAGGCTCAGTAACATGAACTTCATCAGTAACAATGGTGGTATCCATATCAGTTCTTTGAGCATCAGCATCAAACTCAAAGATTTCTGCGGTAGTGGTGGTAGCATCAGTGACATTCTTCTCAAAATCAAAATCATAAAGACCTTCATCATCTTCATCAGTAATCAAGGGTTGATCTTTGTTTTTCTCAATATACATTCCGAGCCGAGGATCCCTCCTTTTCCGCTTCAAGGGCAGGGAATCAGGATCCTTTGGGTTTTCACTAGACTCTTCATTTGGAACTGAAAGACCAGAAGGAGGATTTCCCATCTTTTCAGTCACAGACTTTAATAACAGAGCCAAACTATCAGCAGAAATCACAGGTGGAGCAGTTGAAACGGCAGCAGTAATTCCAGCTTTAGGTGGAAGCTCTATATCCTCATCAGAATCACACATAATTTCAATACCTTCTTCCTCAGAATCAATTGTCACAAACTCAGTCTCAGGCTCATCTTCAACACCTCTCTGAACATCATGCTCTTCAGCAACAATGGCAACAGTAGGCCCAACATTTTCTTGAACAGGTTGAACTATAACCGGATCAGCAGCAATATCTTCAGTCTCAGCGAATTGACCAAACTTCTCCAGCGGAATTAGTCCTTCAAACTTCTTTTCAGTACCCTTCTTTGGAGTAAGAGCACCAAAACAAGCAGGACCCATCGGCTTCAACTCCAAAGTGTTTCCAGATTTTACCAACTCAGGATAACGTGCATTGAAAATCATTTGTAGAAACCTTGGATACATGAGAAATTTATCCTTCCTAACTCCCAGCACATTCCTTTTCATCGCTTCCAAAACATATTTCGAATAGTTGAACGGTTCATTAGTTATTACGCAGACCAGAGCAGCAGTCTGTGTACTATTCAGCTGATCAGTACCCCCTCTATTCTCAGATATGCACAAGAGAAACATGTGCAGTAAAAGCCTCCAATACGGATGAACGAATTTCTTAACCAAGGGTGGATACCTTCCTTCATAACTCAGTCTAGGCAATAGAGCCTCAACTGTACCAGCTGGAACCTCTATCGAATCTGATTCTTGATCATTAAACTGCAACACTTCTCGAATCATCTGCTCTGACACAGTAACTGTCATCTTCTGAACTTCAGAGACAATAACTCCCTTTCCTTCAACTACCTCGATTTTCGCGTTCTTCCAAAAATCTTGAATGAGACTTTCATAAATGACCGGATTATCTCGTAAAGCGTGAACAATACGGCAGCTGTTGAGTCCTTTCATCAGTGAGGTATACAATCTCCGATGCTTCTCTGGAGGAGGTGCTAAAAATCCTGCCTGATTGTGTGTTGAAATGAACTTTAAATCCATGATCTGCACAAACCAGAAGTGTATTACAAACACGAGAATTTAAAAATTCAAAGTCAGCATATGCAACTTCAACAACTAAGAGTTTTCTCATTAGGACTCGAGATCAGATACTGTTGACTCGGAAACATGAGTCGAGACTATTGATTTTAGAGTCGCAATCAGGAACCGCAACTGAGATCTCGAGTCGAGACCTGAGTAGAAACCAAGAGATCTCGAGTCGCAATCATGAGGTTGCGACTCGCAACAGCTGGTCTCGAGTCCTTATCTGTTGTCTGAGTCGAAACAACACAAACACTTTGTCGTTTAAACAATTTGGATCAAATCCCCATAACATCATCAAAATAATTTGAAGACCAAAATATATTCAAATTAGGGTTCTTTGACATCTTCAAATCTTCATCGGAGTATCATCAAATCTTCATAAAACCTGCAAATCTTCAAGAAAATCATCAACATACCTTCAAATATCTATGAGTCGAGACCGGAACCACTAAAATCACTGACTCGAAACCGGAGATCAGAGGTTATTCGCCGGAATCTTTGAGAGAATTTCTTGAATGTCTCGAGTGAGATATGAGGTCTCGACTCGAGACCTTGCACTTATACTCAAACCCAAACACGTGGGCTTGAGCCGAACACTGGGCTTGTTGGGCCGGACACTGTTAACTGGATTTTCTTTAAGGTATTTTTATTTATTTTTTTTTATGACAATTTTAATCAAATCCACTTAGCAAGCAGTTAATCAATTAAAAAACCCATTTAGACTTTCTGAGCATGATTTGTAAAAACCTAAAAACAAAAATAAATAAAAAAATATTATTTACAAAAATAAATAAGGAAATTACGAAGATTACTCAGGGATCAAATCACGAGGTTTCGGGCTTGACTTCGCTTATCAACACTGATCTACTACTGAATGATCTAGACGATTGCCAGTATATTTGTCCACCTAAACTCATTTTCCCAGACCTGTTCCATATAACTGCCTGTAACGTATTTTATCATGTTTTAGTTTCTTACCAATGAACACCCAAACAAATACTAATCAAATCCCGGAAATATAAGCAGCACATTCTATCATGTATGTAGCATCCCTACCACATATTTCACAAGTCCAATCCAGATCTCTGAAAGCTTAACTGGGATTAGGTTGAGAAGAGAACAGAATAGATCTTTTGCAGAGATGGTATAATATACAGATCAAATGAGTTTTTCTCAATTTGATATAGGTTTCTTGGGTTTCTTTTGGGCACTTGAGGGCCTCTTTCGGGTGTATTAGATCTATAGCGCGACAACGTACAGCTAGGTCAGCATGTATCTGGATGCAGCAGAAGCTGTCGTTGCCTAGCACCTCCAGGTCAGCATGTATCTGGATGCAGCAGAGGAGGTACACGACTTTTTCAGAGAAGATTTCAGAGTCAAATCAAAATTGTGTGTATCGGGACAACATTCAAACATTCAAATAGATATGAACTAATTCCAAGTGATTTTCTTTCCTGGGGTCATGTACTAATTTAGTTCTAAACAGAAACAGCTAATGTTTTCATTCTAAAGAAGAGAGCCTACCAACACATCAATACTAGAGCCAAACGGTTTCGATACTGGTCTTACATGAGTCAGCCCTTGACCATAATGTGAAAATTCATTTCATTTCCCAGTCATGCAACACCCTTTTTTTTGTATTTTTCTCCCCCTAAATTTGTGCATAAATAAAAAAACTACCTAAGAATAGAAAACTTTAAGAACAAATTTACCTACAAAAAACAAACATGCTCAGTCCGTGAAACGGATCATTTTCAGAAAATCCACAAGCACTCTGAATTTCGAGCTGCTGACAGGTTTGGTGAACAAATCGGCAGCATTTGCATCTGTGTCAATTTGTTCAAGAGTAATAAGACCTCTGTCGAAGCAGTCTCGAATAAAATGAACTTTTATGTCAATGTGCTTGGTTTTGGAGTGAAAAACAGGATTTCGAACAATTTGAATTGCAGCATCATTATCGCAGTAGATAGTAGTGTTAAGATAAGTCAAACCATAGTCCTGCAATTGATGTTGCATCCACACCACTTGAGAGCAAGAAGCAGAAGCAGCAACGTATTCGGCTTCAGCTGTAGATATCGCCACTGTTTGTTGTTTCTTGCATTGCCAAGAAATGAGCCTGTCCCCCAAAAATTGACATCCCGCAGATGTAGATTTCCTGTTACTTTCAGTACCTCCAAAGTTGCTGTCAGAGAAAGCAAACAAGTCAAAATTGGAATCCCTCGGATACCACAGGCCAAACCGAGGTCGGCCTTTAAGATACCGAAAGATTCTTTTAACAGCAGTAAGATGAGAAGTTTTAGGATTAGCCTGATAGCGAGCACAGTTGCAGACAGCAAACATGATATCCGGACGGCTAGCTGTGAGATACATCAATGACCCAATCATGGACCTGTACTGACGTTGATCTACAGAATCTCCTTCTTCATCTTCAGTCAATAGTGGCCTCTCTGCCATTGGTGTTTCAGCAGGCTTCGCGTCCGCAAACTTGAATTTTGCTAGGACGTCATCCACATACTTCCCTTGATGGATAAGAATCCCTTGAGAACTCTGCTTGACTTGTAAACCCAGAAACAATGTCATTTCCCCGAGAGCACTCATTTCAAATTTCTTCTTCATAACTCTCTCAAATTCCTTGCAAAGATCCTCACTTGTAGACCCGAAAATAATATCATCGACATAGATCTGAACTAAGATTTGATCCTTTCCCACTTTCTTGATAAACAGAGTCTGGTCTATCGTGCCACGCGTGTACCCATGAGCCAAAAGATGTTCAGTTAAGGTGGCATACCAAGCCCGAGGAGCTTGGTGTAATCCATACAAAGCCTTGTCTAGCTTGTAGGCATATTCTGGATGGTCTGGATGCACAAATCCTGGTGGCTGCTCAACAAAGATTTCCTCCTTCACATCTCCATACAGAAACGCGGTCTTGACGTCCATCTGATATACAGTGAACCCCATGAACGACGCGTAAGCTAAGAAGATTCGGATGGCTTCGAGTCGGGCAACCGGAGCATATACTTCATCATAATCCAGACCTTCAATTTGTCGAAATCCCTAAACCACCAGCCTTGCTTTATTTCGAACAATAACTCCAGCAGAATCTTGCTTGTTTCGAAATACCCATCTTGTTCCAAGTTTACGCTTTCCCTCTGGCAACTTGACAAGTTTCCATACTCCAAGCTTCTCAAACTGGTTCAGTTCTTCATGCATAGCATCTACCCATCCTGGTTCCTGCAAAGCTATATCAATAGTTTTAGGTTCGATTTGAGAAAGATAGCAAGAATACAAGCAAGTATTGATGATTCCTGATTGACTCCTGGTCATGATTCCTGCATTCACAGGACCAATCATATTCTCTATAGGGTGATTTCGCTGGACACTTGTCGGTATGCCCATGTCTGGAACTGTCTCGTTTTCAGAAGCAACATTTTGATTATCAGCAATGGTGTGGCTAGTCTCCCCCTCATTAGGTACTGCAGTATGATGAACGAATGGAGTAGTGACAGCGCAATCCTCAGGAATGGATTCAGGAAACAGTGAAGATTCTGAAACACTGGGTGCAGCACCACTCATTGAAGCACCTTCAGGGGAACGATGGGACATCTGCTGAGGCGAAGAATGTGGAGTGAAAACCATTCCGGGGGGATCAATGGTATGACCTTTTGATCCTCTTTCAACTTGTTCCTCTTCCTCAGAGTCACCAAATGACAGCGGTTGATGCGGAGTTGACATACCTGCACCTGTAGATACACTTGGTAACACGTTAAAGGATTTAAACAAAGTAGCATAATCATATAACCAGTCTGGGCCAACTCTAGCATCAGTAGAATTTTCTTCTAACCATTCAATGTTGCACGACTCAACGACCTTTTTAGTTACTTTGTTGTATACTCTATAAGCTGAGCCTTTAGCGTATCCAACAAAGTAACAATCGTCTCCTTTGACTTCAAACTTTCCATTAGTGTCCATTTGCAGTAACACACATGGACAACCAAAGATACGAAAGTGTGAAACCGAAGGTCTATGTCCTTCCAGAATCTCATAAGGAGTTTTCATATGACGTTTATTTACTAAAGCATGATTCTGGACATAACAGGCCGTGCTAACAGCTTCAGCCCAGAAGAAACTAGGAAGCCTTGAGTCAGCCAGCATAGTACGCGCAGCCTCTATAAGAGTACGATTTCGCCTTTCAGCAACACCATTTTGTTGTGGAGTTCGAGGAGCACTGTACTGCTGATCAATTCCCTTTTCTGCACAGTAAGTATTCATGGTAACATTTTTGAACTCTGTCCCATTATCGGATCGAATCGCCTTCACTTTCGTACTAGCTTGATTTTCCACCAAGGTGATAAATTGTTTTATCAAAACTGCAGCCTCACTCTTGTGACTTAGAAAGTACACCCAGGTATAACGTGAGTAGTCATCGACTATCACAAGACAATACGCCTTCTTGCCAATACTTAAAACATTCACGGGCCCAAATAAATCCATATGAAGTAATTCAAGTACAGCTTTGGTTGAGGGTGTAGGCTTGGATTTGTGTGGCTTCCGATGAGCCTTGCCTTTAGCACAGGCAACACATTTTTCTACCAACATAAAGTCTTTGATTGGCAGATCACGTACCAGTTGACCTTTGGCAAGACGATTTAAATTTTTCATGTTCACATGTCCAAGACGACGATGCCACAATAAACCATCATGTTCTGATATCTTTGAAAACAAACAAGTGATCTCTTCACACGGCTTCTTGTTCATATCGATGACATAAGCGTTTCCTCGTCTCTCAACAGTCATTAAAAACCAATCTTCAGGAATGACGATCCCTGGCTTCAATACATAACATCCTTTCTTTGTAAAATGCACTGAATTTCCTCGGTCACAAATTTGTGAAATGCTCAACAAATTGTGTTTCAGTTCAGGAACATAATTCACATTTTCGAAGCTCAAAACACCGTTTTCACTGTTCCCTTCAATGTGATTCTACCAGATTCTCCTCCCGCAAAAGAGACATATCCCCCGTCAAATTCTTTTACATTGACCAGCTGAGACAAGTCTCCCGTCATATGCCTGGAACAGCCACTATCCATGTACCAGAGGCGCACGGTAGTCCTCCATAGCTGTTCCTGCACGATTTGCGAGATTAGTTAGATTTGGGAACCCAGCCCATGGTAGATCTGGGTTTTCCATGTGAATCAATGTACGTTACTTTTTGCCAAATTAGATTATCTTTATTCAAAAATTTCGATTTGTCTTTGTTGACAGAAGAGTTCGCACACATGTTTGACTGGGCAGCCTTGATTTTTGGTCTCCAATGTTGATGTGACCACTTGAAACAATAATTATCAAAAACATTATATTGGTATCTTTGAAAATTTTTGTGATATTGTTGATTTCTTTGTTTGGCTGCATTCCAGTCAAAATCAGAGGGCTTGGTCCTACGACTGTTATTCTTCATTGCCTCAGTCTTTGTGACTTTCACGGGCTTTGAACAACATGTTCGATTAGACTTAGCCTTCTGATTGTTAAAGCCTTTATGCTCAGATGACGTCCTTGGGAGATGGACACAATTTCGTGCGATGTGTCCTGCAATTCCACAGTTGAAACATGTTTGTCGTTTCAATGTGTGGAGATTCGGGTTTTTCTGAAAATTGTTCCTGATTCGTTTTTCAGGTTTTGCAAATTTAGCTGGCTTTCGTTTTGAGCAACCTGGATTTAGCTGATTGGAAGTTGCACAAGCATGTGATGTAGGTTGAGATTGAGACGCAGCTTTCTTACTGTGATTAACCTTTTCTTGAAAATCTGATGATTTGAGGTCAGTTTTATTAGGTAAAACATCTGTTGAAGATTTTATGTCCATTTCAACATTTAATTCTTTGTCGATGGATTTTGATTCGGTTTCAATTTCAGAAATGGTTGAAATTTCACTAACACATGTTTCTTCAACATGTGCATCAACGGTTTCCAATGGGGTCCCACTAGATTCAACATTAGGGACTCCCACTAAGACCGATTCAGAAGAAGAATCAGGATATTCTTGATTTTCTTGAGAAGAAGTTTCAGTGGTTTCACTGAATGTATCCTGAGGGACCTCACCTGCAACACTATCATCTGACAAATTAGAACCATCACATTCACAATTATTAACTGAAGAAAATTCATCACCAGAATTAATGTTCACAGTTTCAACACAACCATCATCAGTCTTGCCCAAAACATCAGGCCCATTAGAAGCTAAAGAAAGAAACATGCTAAAAATATTTTGTCCCAAAATAACATCAGGATTATTTTCATCAAAACAAGGTTTTTGTAAATCAGAATTTAAAACTTGTTCTCCCCCAAGAGTATCTTCACATTTCAAGTCAACTTTTTCTGCACATGCAAACGAATGGTTAGGATCAACATTGCCTTTTGAGACGAAATTCATTGAAGGAGCTGGTCGTTTATTATCAACAAATTTGCTGTTGATCGATGACTTATCGGTTTTTGGACCGTAAGTCATCTTGCCCTCATTAATTAACTCCTCTTCCGTGAAAGGCATATAAGTGTAATTATGATTGTATGGAGGAGGAGTTTTTATGTATCCTAGACCAGCCCCTTTCTTTTCTTTGTACTCTAGTTGTATGTCACAAATGTTCTTGACCAAATTACTAGAAGTGTCAAACCTTTTAATATTGATTTCATTTACCTGATATTTGACCTTCAAATCTTCTAGTTCTTTGGTCAAGTCACTAATTGTTGCTAGAGTATCTAAAAAATTACAATTTTTTGCACTGAGGTCTTCTTTCAACTGAACTATATCTTTTCTTTGGGCCTTAATTTTTTCTTTGTAAAGCTTTTCATTTTTGGCCAAAGTAAAGTTTTTATTTTTAAGATCTTGGTAATCTTGAATAAGTTCAGCATTATGTACCCTATAAGCCTCAACTCTTTCTCTGCATTCAGTAGTACAGAAAATAGAACGTACCTCCTCAGCAGTGAGTCCATGAACAGGAGCTGACAAGATTTTGGTCATAAATGCCAGATTCTCAGCTGGAGGCTCAACATCTGGCGAAGAGTCCTTTTCATCTGATGTCATGAAAGCTATGTTTTCAGTGACACTCTGGATTTCTGGTTGAGAGATGTTCAGGCGTTGAATTTCATCATCCCAATTAAACTCTGCACTTGGTTGAACAACAAGGGCTGAACTCTGAGTTCCTTCACCAGCAACAGTTGAATCATTTGTCGTTACAAGAGCCCTTTCAGGATTTGGCGGGGCAGGATGCGCAGGTGTATGATCTTTGTTGTTGTTAGGCTTAGGACAGTTTCGTGCCAAATGTCCTGGTTCATGACAGTTGTAGCAACGTAACTTCAGTGGAACAGTTGCAGAGTTTGAATAAGGAGTACCCCATCTATTTCTGCCAGTCTTATTAGTGAATTTTTGTGCTCTGAACGCTGCCATTGCCATTTGCCAGGTGATGTCCATCTCCTCCACATCATCAGGATGATACTGATATAGATCATTCAACGACCAGCTAGGGGGTTGTATTTTACCTGCGACAAAAGCATTTAAACAATTGACAACGGAAGCAGCGATCTCCAGATTCTCTTTGGATTGCTGAGTAAAGAAGGCAATGAGCTCGGCTTTTGCTGAAGAAGTTGTGGCAATTTTTGCTGCAGACGACGAAGGACTTGAGCTAGAGTAATGCACAGTTGTGGTCGAACCAGAAGAGGTCTTTTTCGATCCATTTTGAGAAATCAGTGCGGCGTTGTCGTTGCTCGAATTGGTAGAAGAAACAGAAATACCTGCTGCCAGCAAGCTGGACTTGTGATTATTCTCCCTTTGCTTGTCATCAAGCTCACATGCCTTGATATGAGAAATCATTTCAGTCAAAGTGCATCTTGCAAGATCTTTTGTCCGCTTGATCATTGCAACGTGATTATCCCAGCTCTTTGGCAAGGCATTTAGAAGTTGTCGATTCTGAGCAGCTTTTGAAGGAAGAATTTCTTCTAGATCCATTTGAGTGACAATCTTTGAGAAACGCTGAATCTGATTCTCAATAGTTTCCCCATAGATGTAATTGAAATTATTGAAATTTTGTCTCAACAAGTTCCTTCGGCTTTCTCTCATGTCTTCATTCCCTTCGTACACATCAATCAATGCTTCCCACATTTCTTTGGCCGATTTGCAAGTGCGAAATCCCATAGCGATGTCTGACCCCAGTCCCATGGTCAAGTAAGATGTTGCCCGATTATCTTCCTCTTCTATAGCATAGTCTTCATCAGTATACTCGGCACGAGGTTTCTTGACTTTGACTCCAGGGTTTGTTTCCTTCTCATACATAATTTCTCTAGGACCTCTTTCAATACACCTCCAAAGTTTAGGTTCCTTAAACTTGATATGCTGCTCAAAACGCCACTTCCATTATGGAAAATCATTTGCATCCAACAACCTTGGAATGCGAGAACTAGTTCCGATTTTGGAGTCCAATTCTTGCTGAGCATTTGTGACAGCTAAGTCATTAACTTGATTACCAGATGACATGTTTTCTTAAAAGGTAATTAATTAAATAGGTGATTAATTAATTTTTTTTTAAGTCCAACAGTTCAACAGTTCAAATGTCCAGGTCCAAATAAGGTTACGAGTCGAGATCACAAACTCGAGACCTAGTTGGTTGCGAGTAGAAACCAGATCCACACAAGTCGAGATGAGGAAGATTGCGAGTCGAGACCGGAGCAAAATCAATCGAGACGAAACCAAATCAGCACAAGTCGAGACCTTTGTTGATTGCGAGTCGGAACCAAATCAGCACAAGTCGAGACCTTTGTTGATTGCGAGTCGGAACCAAATCAGCACAAGCCGAGACCTTTGTTGATTGCGAGTCGAGACGGATGTAGCACAAGTCGAGATCTCAGTTGATTGCGAGTCGGAACCTGCAAAACAGATATGAGATAAACACTGTTGACCCGTAATCCCTGATTTTCAGCACTTTTAAATTCAAAGATATTGAAATCTTTGAATTTTCTTTGATCACCAACTCCGAGAAATCAGCTAACAGATTTTCTGAAATCACACAACCCAAAATCAGTACTATTTTTAACAATTTACCAAGAACAGTTTTGAATATGAGATCCTTTTTCGCTGCAAAACAGACACCAAAGCATATTAGTAACAAATGATGTTCTTGAATCTGATTGATATCAAAACCGAACCAAGAATGGTTTCTTGGCTCTGATACCAATTGTAAAACCCGAGCAGGATCTATCAATGATATCAACTTAACTTGTGAAAGCGCGGAAAACAATCACAAGGTGATTCAAGAACAAATAACCGTAAATGACTAATAATATAAAGAAAACACAAACCAGATATCTTGCATTCAAAGTTCAACTATGACGGATACAAGATTCTCTCCACTGTTACGGTTTGCCTTGAGTCGCAACCTTTAATCTAACCAACAACCTCAACCAAGAGGTTGAGGTTGGTTTAAATACAAAATCACTAGGCTAAACCCTAAGCCCATTGCGACATAAAGCATACTAACCCAACCCTTACATAAATCGGCCCAAATACATAAACTAAACAAATTCATAAACAACCCTTAAACTATGTAAACCTACATGTATAAACCTTCAGATTCCAACAATGGGAAATCACATGAACTATCCGGATATTTTTCTCTAAGTATTAAATAAATAAGATATAAGAGTGAGATAAAATAAAGATAAAGATTATATATATTAGAATATAAATATAATTATATAGATATAGATATAGATAAATGATTTATGAAGTTTTAGATTTGTTAATTAAAAATAATTATCTATAATTAAGTAGGATAGAATGGCGGGAAAACTAAAAAATAGACGCCTCCAGTGAATGACACGTGTCCCTCGTTAAGATACGTTTTTGAGAAAAAATGAACTTTGATGTTGTATTTACATATAGTAACATTTTGCTTTATTTTTTTATTTATTTATTAAAAGGTTAGAAACGTATGTGTTACATGTGATCGGATCAATAAAATATTAAATAGTTATTATTAATAAGCGAAAAACATAAAAAAATAGTTGAGAAAAAAATATAAATAAATAAATAAGAGATAAGAATAAGATAAAATAAAGAAAAAGAGTATATAGATATAGATAAATCATTGGTGAAAGTTTAGATATATAATTAAAAAATAATTATCGATATTAAGTAGGATAGAAGACATGAAAATGAAAAAAATAGATGTCTCTAGTGAATGACATGTGTCCCTAATTAGTTTGCTATATTATATTGTACTAGCGGTAAGACCCGTGTGCAAACACGGGTCGTTTCTTAGAAAACCATGCAAAACACATATTGATAGAACATATATATACATGTATAGATATTGTACTAAAACGTGTTATCTATTATAGCTAAAAGACAACTATAAACATGCATCATCAGATAATATATAAGATACATATGAGTATTTCCATTGTCCTATCCACAAAAAAAGGAGCACCCACCCATTGACAATGAAACCTGTTTATAGACATAACTACATATAGAACATGTCTAAGAAGCAAAATTAGTACCACCGACGAACCAAATGTACAACCACAAACAATCATGACATGAAACTAAGAGGACTTTATCTTTGTCACGAAATGCACAACTTTTTTTTAACTTCAGCAATTGAGTAGACTTGTGAAACTCTAACGAAAGTTCATCACCAAAAGCAATATTGCAAGATCTCAGATAAGAAGACCATCCAACAATAGCGTAGTTGAATCCAGTATTGGTTTTTTGCGATGTTGTAAACAGTTCCTGGACTTGACATTTGAGATTCTGGATCTTGATAAGCTTAGGATTATCAGTATGCAGATCCAATGCAGAAGATACATCTGATGGCAGATGCTAAAAAACAGAAAATTGAATAGTGAATTTTATAAAATATTGATATATAACTGAAATTGTTGATATAACGAAACTGTGACAACCCGAACTCTCAAGGTTAGTGTCGTCTAATTTAGTGAGTATTGTTCAGTATTATTCTTTACGTCATAGTCTGCATTATGGTTGGATAAAATGTGCTGAATTTGTTAAACGTGCTTATTATTTCTATGTGACAGTCTACGTTATAGTTAGGTGTATGATACGTTAAACGTGTTATATGTGCTTGACTACTCATGTCACAATGGGTATTCTTATGTACGTAATAGAGTAAGTATTTGTATTGATTTGGTCTAGTCACATTTGAGCCGGAGATCGTACACCCCATTAGAACCCCACACTCCATCGCTATTGCATTATCGGCCCAGCTCCCTTAAGGCCCAAGATCTGGCCCGGTTGTGGTATGGGAGCGCATATATGCGATTGGGGGTGCATGGCCATTAAAACATCATACAACTCCCACGTAAGCCAACCCTAATTACCAAATCTTTTCTCCTCGGGTGTGCAACGGCAACGAGTCCCATCAGTGTTCTTTTCTTCACTCGTTCGCATCTCTCCTGCATTCGGTACGTGATCGTTGCTTGAGTCAAGTTTACCGTTATACGTGGTTATGTGTGTGTTTGTTGGATGATGCTTATTGACATGAGAATAAGGAATTTTGTTAGTAATCATAGTTATATATGTGGGTTAATTAACATGCTGATTGTTTATATTATTCATGCATGATAATAGTTTAGATTAATGGTAATAGTGTGATGTATGAGCTAGGGCTACACAAGAATATATATATTGAAGGTTCGGATATTAAAGGATGCTTGAGTAGGTATAATCTTTGTTAATTAATGAACTGTTATCACAAATCAGGAAGTTGTTATGCTATTCGATTTGAATTGGGTATGGAATTATCAAGGAATATGGTGAATGATACTGAAACTTGCTTGTTGGTTAGAATAATAATCCATTATGGTTATGAGAGTATGAATATGTTTATTTAATCTTTGTTTAATCTTGCTCGGCTGTGTGTAACTATTTGATACGTGATTCTGCATAACAATTGAGATGTAGGATTAGATGTTATCAAACACTAGATGTAATCTAGAACCATGTGTGATACTGATTTATGATATGGAATTGTTAATGGAACGCATTTGTAAAAGCACGCATTCTAGGATTGATAAGGACGGTTATTCATAGATCGGACAAGAATTGTTAGTCATGAGGATTAATGTTCATATGATAGGGTGTTCGATAATGATGATGATTGATCTAATTTGAGTGATTAATGAAAAGGATTGTGTTGTTTGGAATCGAGTAAGTACAGGGAACCACACAACTAAAATATGTCGCACACTTAAGTTGGGCCGGAACTAGTTGGGCCGCTCATTGTTAAGAAAGATAGAATGGACTGTTGAGCGACATTGGGAATGTACGGTTGTGTTTGGGTTGTACGTAACCCAAACAGTTAATGTAAATATACTATGTGATGGACTTTATGACATGCAATGTTAATCTATTGATTGAGAACGTGAACTTGTGTTATGGCCCAATGCGTGTGCTAAATGTCTGATGTGTATTACGAGAATATATGCATAAGTATGCAATGTGTTAATTATGTGATCTAAGTGTATGCGAAAACTGATTTGTATTAATGACCATGCTAGGAATTGGTTGACCAACCTTGAACAAAGTAACTTAGTTAACCGAGCAAATCTAAGGTGAGTTCATTCCTCCTGAGCATGTGTCCCGGTGGGTGGGACAGTCAAATGGGTATCCCTGAGAGGGATAAGTCTTTTGGGTAAAACTGGAATGTTAGATAATACACTCCTTTCATATCTACTTTAAGTCCCATCATATACCGAATAGTTACCTGAGAGGTAACGGGGTATTAGTTGATAGCGCTATTAGGCTTGGCAACCTCACACCGTACCTGAGAGGACGGGTGTGAACTAATGACCTTAATCATGACCTATACTTAGATAGGGGGCATTGGGGACTGGCAAAACAATCCGGTAGCCATCTTGTACGGTACTCGAGTTATTATCAACATTATTATCAATGAACTGAACTAAACACTTGGTAACTAACGTTTTCGTAAAACTATGAACTCACCAGCGTTGTCTGACATACGTGTTGCATGCTCGCAAGTCGTTAGATTTCTTGGATATGGAACTTGTTGTCTGGAATGGCTGGAGTGGTCATGGGTCGAACTGATTGGATACACATGACAGGCTTATTGATTTTAATACATTTGGTTCTGAAACATTTAAACAATGGTTTACTTATTGCTTCCGCTGAACTAGTTGGATTTTATTAAACTTATTGTTTGATACATTTTTATTTATAATTGATAACTCCATTTGAAATCTGATTATGAGTTCAATATGATTAGTGGCTATATCCTGGTACGTCACACGCCTAGCAGGAGTTTCCGCACGTGGTATTTTGGGGTGTGACAGAAACAAAGTAACGACAGCAAAAGCTTACAAGCCTGTCTTTAGCATGTTTGGTGAAGTGTAAGACTGATTCTGAAGTGGTTGATACTAAACGAACCTTTTGAACTTTACACGGTCTATCAACAGTTTGGTTATCCTCTACAATTGTCTTGCTACGAAGTTTGTGCATCTTTTCAACCTAAGTAAATTAATTTAGAATATAACAACTCTAAATTCTTGAAATTTTATAACATTCTTTATCAACACAAACTATCTTCTCAACTCAGCTTTGAAGTTTAAGACTCAATCATATAGAAGAATATCAATATATTAAGATAATAATAAAATAGACAGTATAAAACTAATAAACGCTTACATTACAACACTTGAAGAGGCAGAAATGTCACGAACAGGAAAATCTTTAGACTGTAGTTGAGGATCGTTAACATCATCAGCTATTTTTACAGAATGATCTTCAGGCTACAACAAAATTTAAAAAAACCTTCTTATACTTATTATACAATAAAATATATGCGTAGGAAATTATAAAATTACAGCATTTTTAACATCTGACTCATCAACCAGACGCACAATCTTTGAATTAAATAGCCCATCATCAGCAAACTATATTTATAAGAATGATCATATATAAGAAACCATATTCTAAATCATAATAATATATAAATATTACATGTGTATATATACATTAAAAATATCCTCAGAACTCGTAAACTGCTTAGAATTACCAACCGAAGCTCCAGTATCCTCATCAACTAAAGCAACTTCCCCGGAATCCAGAACCTGTTTGTGTTTAGTCTACAAAATGGGATTTCAAAAGTTATTATTATCACCATCATGTTATCAAACAATGTATTTTATCATCAAAATTTTATACCGCAGCCAATAAATCAAACCCATCATCTCCATAAACTGAATCATCCAAAACAAGAACATCAGCTTTCTTGAAGGAAACTTCAGTTCCAGTCTCGGGATGGAAAACAGAAAGCTCAAACGTTTTAGATGCAATCATGGTGAAAACCAACCAAGATTCAACTGCTATCGGAACTTTTTCAATCAATTTTAACCATCCATCAGTTAATCTGCATCCATCAGTCCATCCTTTCATCATCACATTCCAAAACCTTTCGCCAACATAGATAGTTGTCATCCCATACTCGTAATTTTTACCATAGAATTGTTTCCAAAATTTGTCAGCAATTAGCTATAGAAGAAGCAAAGGAATAATTAGTGCAGACTTACAAATTGATATGAACTAATGAGCAACAGAAGTTACAACGGGTTAGTCAACAAAAGTTAAAATGAGAATTACTCAACAGGGTTAGTCAACAGTAGTTACAGTATTTACACACAACCTAACCACTGTTTGGCTATCAACTATTACATACCTCTGTTGCTATCCAACAGAGGTTTCGTAACAATTATCATCCATTATGTCCAATAGAGGTTTCAACGTGGATAGATCTTAAATATTAGATGTTAGTCAACCGAGGTTAAAAGACTTAGTCAACAGAAGTTAAAAAGGTTAGTCAACGGATGTTAAGATTATAAGGAAACAGACGTTAAAAGGGCAAGCAGATGTTACCAATACAGCATCTTTGCTGAAATGTAAGAGTTCTCGTAGACATTTTCTTTAAAACTTGAGACAACGAATGACAAACTTCCAATAGCTTTTACCAATACAACATCTTTGGTTTTCAAACAACAATCTCTAACAAACTTTGTCCATCCATCCGTAAATATACAATGATCATCTCTCTTCCTTGCTCGTACTAACCATGATTTGTCACCATCAAGTAACTCTACAATTCGACTGTACGGGACCTCCTTGCCCCACAACAGAGTCTCAAAATCAAGTGGTATATTCTGTGACAGTAGTTAACAAACATCTTACATCAAAAATTAATGTAGAATCCTAATAGTAGCAAGAAAGTTAAAAAAAACATACCAAAAATATAAAATCATCTTCATTAAGGAATTTTAAAAAGGACGGTGTTTGATTGGATAAATTCATATCTGCAATAAACAATTTAAACTTACAAGTTATAAAGATGAACAACATCCAACAAAAGTCATAGACAAACAAGATTATAAAATAGACATCACTAACATCCCTTAAACTAAATCAGCACTTAAAAAACAAAAGTACCAAATATTAACCGAACTATTTGTATAATCACAGACTTAAGGTATTATAAAAACAAAGCACAAAACGAAAATCATCATCTCTCACAACACTTAAGCAAATGAGCATCAACCAAAAATTATATGGTTGATTTATGAATCGTAATGTAGAAGACAACATCATGAAGATGCATGCACAAATTGTGACAGAGAATGCTATCAGTAACTTCATTTAAGTTAATGCAGTACTTAATCAATAAAAGTACACCAGATTATAGCAACTATTATTTGCTTCAACAAATAATATGAAATGCCATTTATGAGAAATACATACTCATAACATCAAACAATGATTAGTCTAACATTTATAATACAAACAATAACTTCAAAGAAACAATACTTGGTTTTATAGTGTGTAATCTATAGAAGTTGGCACCCCGTGCCTAGAAATCACTTCCTTAAGATAAACCGCTACAAGCTGCGAGAACTTATCTGTTTCCTTGATTGCTAGAAAATGCGCTGACTTTGTGAGTCGATCAACAATCACCCAAATAGTATCGTTTCCAACCTGAGTTCCCGGTAAACCTGTGACGAAATCCATAGCAATCCGCTCCCATTTCCACGTGGGTATCTGAAGCTCTTGAAATGGCACAATCAGCATTTCATCAGACAAACACTTCTTCAATTGCGAAACATGAAGTACATCGTGAACATTACCCAACTCAACAGGTAACTCAAGCTTGTAGGCCACTTTACCGATCCGTTCTAAGATTTTAAATGGCCCAACATAACGCCGATTAAGCTTGTCGCGTTTCCCGAAGCGTACGACACCCTTCCACGGCGAAACTTTCAACATAACACGATCACGTACCGCAAACTCCAATGGTTTCCTACGCTTGTCGGCGTAGCTTTTCTGACGATCACGTGCAGCTGCCATACGGTTTCTGATCTGAACAATCTTTTCTGAAGTTTCAAGTACAAGCTCAGGACCCGTGATCTGGCTGTCACCCACCTCAGCCCAACAGAGAGGAGAATGACACTTTCGTCCGTACAGTGCCTCGAATGGAGCTGCCTGAATACTAGTGTGGTAGTTGTTGTTGTAGGAGAACTCTATCAACGACAAATGTTTCTCCCACCCCTTCCCAAAATCAATCACACATGTGCGCAGCATGTCTTCGAGTGTCTGGATGGTTCGCTCATTCTGACCATCTGTCTGTGGGTGATAAGCAGTACTCATATCGAGACGTGAACCGAACGATTTATGCATCGACTGCCATAAATCAGAAATGAAACGCGGGTCTCGATCTGAGATGATAGAAGTTGGCACCCCGTGCCTAGAAACCACTTCCTTAAGATAAACCGCTACAAGCTGCGAGAACTTATCTGTTTCCTTGATTGCTAGAAAATGCGCTGACTTCGTGAGTCGATCAACAATCACCCAAATAGTATCGTTTCCAACCTAAGTTCTCGGTAAACCTGTGACGAAATCCATAGCAATCTGCTCCCATTTCCACGTGGGTATCTCTGGCTGCTGAAGTAGACCCGAAGGTTTCTGATACTCCACTTTAACTTTAGCACAAGTCAAACACATACTCACGTATGTCTCTATGTGAGCCTTCATCTTTAGCCACCAATACATTACCCTGAGATCCTGATACATCTTATCTGAGCCCGGATGAACAGAGTATCGAGACTTGTGCGCTTCATCCATCACAAGTTCTCTAAGGTTACCGAACAAAGGAATCCATACACGCTCCATGAAGTAATGTATGCCGTCAGATCTCTCCACAAGTCGCTTTTCAATGCCCCGCAAGTACTCAGCCTTGATATTTTCTTTCTTCAACGCTTCAGTTTGAGCAGCACGGATCTGATCAGGTAGATTAGAATGAATGGTGAGCTGTAAAGCGCGAACACGTTTGGGTTTCGATTCCTTTCCACTGAGAGCGTCAGCTACAATGTTGGCCTTACCCGGATGATACTTGATTGCACAATCATAATCACTTAAAAGTTCTACCCTGCGACGCTGTCGCATATTCAAATCCTTCTGATCGAGTATATGCTGGAGGCTCTTGTGGTCGGTATAAATAGTGCATTTAGTACCATACAAGTAGTGCCTCCAGATTTTGAGCGCAAACACCACTGCCCCCAACTCCAAGTCGTGGGTCGTGTAATTATTTTCATGAACCTTCAGTTGTCGAGAAGCGTAAGCGATCACATTGTTGTGTTGCATCAGCACGCAACCAAGACCCTGAATAGAAGCATCACAGTAAACCACAAAATCCTCGGTACCTTCAGGTAGAGACAAGATCGGTGCACTGCAGAGTTTCTATTTCAAAAGTTGGAAAGCATCTTCTTGCTTCGATCCCCAAGAATACACAACACCTTTCTGTGTTAACGAGGTAAGAGGTTGAGCAATCTTCGAGAAATCCTTGATAAATCTTCGATAATACCCAGCGAGACCAAGAAATTGTCGCACCTCCGAAGGATTCTTTGGTGCCGCCCAATTTCTAACAGCATCAACCTTTGCAGGATCCACGTGTATCCCCAATTCATTCATAATATGGCCAAGGAAGTGTACCTCTCGAATCCAGAAGTCACACTTGGAAAACTTCGCGTAGAGTTGTTCCTTCCTCAGGAGCTCCAAAATAAGACGCAGGTGCCGCTCGTGATCTTCCTTGCTCTTCGAGTAGATCAAAATGTCGTTGATGAATACTATAACGAAATCGTCAAGATACAGATTGCATACACGATTCATGAGATCCATGAAGACCACTGGCACGTTTGTCAACCCAAAACGGCATAACTAGAAACTCATAATGCCCATACCGCGTTCGAAAAGCCGTTTTAGGAACATCCTCCTCTCGGACTCTCATCTGATGATAGCCCAATCTTAAGTCGATCTTCGAGTAAAAGCTTGACCCCTACAACTGGTCAAACAAGTCGTCGATGTGTGGCAATGGATAACAGTTCTTGATAGTCACCTTGTTGAGTTCCCGATAATCAATACACATGCGAAAGGACTCGTCTTTCTTCTTTACGAACAGAACTGGGGTTCCCCAAGGTGAAGAACTGGGTCGGATAAAGCCTCTGTCCAATAACTCTTGTAATTGATTAGACAGCTCCTACAACTCTCCAGGTGCTAAACGATAAGAAGCACGAGCAATCGGGGCTGCTCCTGGCGCGAGGTCAATCTGAAATTCCACCTGACGATGTGGAGGTAAACCAGGGAGTTCTTCAGGAAATACATCGGGAAATTCACGAACAACTGGAAGATCCTCGATCTTCCATTCTTCAGGTTGCGAATCGGTGATAAGAGCTAGAATGGCAGGGTAGCCCTTTCGTAGGCACTTCTGGGCTTTCATGACTGAGATGATGCCAAACAAGGCACCACTACGATGCCCCTGTACTGACAAGGATTCTCTGCTAGGGAGAGGAATGCGCACGATTTTCTCCTTGCAGAGAATTTCCGCCTGGTGCTTGGACAACCAGTCCATACCAATAACCACATCGAAACTTCCAAGAGTAACAGGGAGTAGGTCAATGTAGAACACTTGAAGCATGAGATCAAGTTTACAACCAAGCAGAACATGAGAAGCTTCTATTGATTTACCATCAGCTAATTCTACTACATGCTTATTTACAAGAGGTGTGGGAGTCAACCCTAACTGACGACTGAACCCCAAAGACACATAACTCCAATCGACACCAGAGTCGAATAAAACAGATGCAATCAAATTGTTCGTAGAAAACGTACCAGTCACCACATTGCCATCGTTGCGAGCTTCCCCAGCTCCAATAGTGAACACTCGCCCATGCGCGCCATTTCCACCATTGCCCCCATTGTTATTGTTTCCGTTGTTGTTATTCCCATTGTTGTTACCACCAGCATTCTGATTTTGCTGAGGGCAGTCTCACCTGATGTGACCCTTGGCTCCACACTGAAAACATCCCTTACGGAAGTGAAATCCTACAAACCCTACATTTCCACGGTTTTTCTAGGGTTGTTGCCTTTCCTGCTGCTGTGACTGTTGCTGCTGCGAGGTGTGCTGCTGCTGATTCGGAAGTGAAACCCTACAATCCCTGGCCATATGCCCCACTTTGTTGCACCTGTGACACACTCGGGTACACTGCCCCCGATGGTGATAGTTGCACTTATTGCACTTTGGTAATTTCCCCGCGTAAGAACCCTGACCCGAACTGTTGCCCTGGCTTTGATTAACTGAGGACTGACTGAAGCTGCGATTGCTGTTATTGTCTGGCCGCTTATGTGACTGATTCGAATTCGTTCCTTTATCTACATCATTCCATTTCCACTTGCTATCAGTAGTGGGCGTAGTAGCTGTGGTTGCAGTAGCAGTAGTGGCAGAAACACGCGGTGGTAGCGAACCACTCTCCACCTCCTGGTCGGTGATCTTGTGAGCCAGGCGGACAATCTGAGGTAAGTTGTTGAGGTTTGCTGGAGTAACCAAACCCTTCACTCGTGGAGCTAATCCCTTGATGAACAATTCAATTCTCCGATGCGGAGGTCGGGACAGGTTCGGGCACATGATAGCCAACTCATGTGACCGTTTCACATATGCCTCGATCTCGGATCCCACCATCTTCAGATCATAATACTCATTCTCTAGTTTCTGAATCTCATCACCAGGACAATACTCTTCCCTTATCAACTCTTTAAAATCATCCCAAGTAGTGGCATTTGCCACCTCGATGCCCAACAGCTGAACCTGGGCGTTCCACCATGTCAGGGCACCATCCTCGAGTATGCCCGTAGCATACTTCACTCTGTCCCCAGCAGGATAGTTACACATCGCAAACACCGATTTTGCCTTCTCAAACCAACACAGGAGTCCTACAGCCCCTTCAGTCCCACTGAAGGTCTGTGGCTTACAATCCATGAATATCTTGAACGTACAAGCAGGTGGATTGTTTTGGTTTTGCGCCTGCTGACCTAATGGACTAAAGAAAACACATTACAGGGGTAAAAGTTGTGTATGCGACACAAGAATAAAGGGTAAATGGCACATATCATACCAGCTTGGTAGGCTACCAAAGCCTCAGCCACACGTGTGTTGATTAGGTTTGTCAGCTCAGCTTGGGTCATCGCAATGTGACCACGTCCGTGACCTTGTCCACTCAAGATTCTATATAAGAGAAGGGAACAAGTTTAAGAATCGAGATAAGGTAGGAGTCAAACCTCACGTTGACATCTACAAACTACAAAGTTTACACCAAACAATAGGGCAGAACCCTTCTCGCACTCGTTAAGCCTCACTGGGACTTACATGCACCTTACGTTATTATTATTATTATTATTATTATTATTATTATTATTATGTGTGCACCCATAATAATAAGGCAATTTGCATGCTCGTCTCAGTGCCTCTTAACTTGCGCTCAAAGTTTCCCCCACATTCAAATAGTAAAACGAAAGACATCACAGAATTCATAGTCACTAGAGTCACAAGGTAGTGCCGCACTATCTAGCCCTACTAAGACATGCAGCACAGGTAATCACATCAAGGTACCAGATATGTTGTTTCATGCAAGTCATGTGTGTGCAACTACTAAGCAAGTAATGCATAAAGTAAACAGAAGACAAACCTTGCAATCTGGAGCTAAGTGTCATGGTCGATATTCGAAGTTGTTCGGTTATAGTCTTGTTTTATAAAAACGTTTTAAAACCTAGTTCACTATAACCAGTGGCTCTGATACCAAACTGTCACACCCCCAAAATACCACCTAGGGAATGTCCCTGTTAGGCGTGTGACGTACCAACAACGAGCCACTAATTACATTGAACCCATACAAGTTTCAAAATAAAATCCTTAATTATTAATGAAAAATACCATCAATGAGTTTAAATAAAAACCAACATGTTCAGCGGAAGCAAACAGTAAGCCAAAGTTAAATTTTTCAAAACCAATGTATAATAGCAATAATCAATCACATGAGTCCCTCCAGTCGACCCATGACCACTCCAGCTACTCCAGAAAGCAAGTTCCCAAATCCATGATATCTAACGACCTGCGAGCATGCAACAAGTATATCAGACAATGCTGGTGAGTTCACAGTTTTTCAAAAACGTTAGTTACCAAGTGTTTAATCCAGTTTGTTAACAAATCCAAAAGTAATGTTGATAATATCTCGTTACTGAACAAGACGGCTCCTGATGTATGTTTTTCCCGTTCCCCAGTGCTCCTATCAAAACACTAGGCATGACTGGGTCATTAGTTTACACTCGTCCTTTCCGGTATGGGGTGAGGGTGCCAAACCTAAGTAGCGCTACTAACTAATACCTTGTCACCTCTCCGGTAACAAAAGATAGGACTTAAGAGATAGAGAGTGAGAATATTATCCAACATCCTAGTTTTACCCAAAAGACTTATCCCTTCCCGGGATACCCACTGACTGTCCCAACCACCGGTAAGACTAATTACTTATTTATCTCTGTGGATTTCCCAACCCTAGTATGGTTCCAATGACAGTTAGTTTCGTTTACACAGAAATCACTTACTCTTTGTATATATTCCACAGATGGTAAGCACGTATGACACATATTAACTCACAATTTATAATAAGTATTCGGGCCCTAGGTATTCTCACAATACACGTACATATAACATGATACACACATTAACAGTTCACATCTCATTCAAATGAATGTGCATATAGCCATAACTTATAACATCCCATATTTACGTTGGTTACCAAATCTTGTGTTGAAATTACATATGATCTGCCATCACTTGGCAGCCCATTTCGGAGCTCCAACATGACCCAGCCCAACTGTTGTTAAGCCCAATTAAAAATAAGGTGCGGCCCCAATGGGATTTGCGTATCACCAGTTTCTCTCAATAACCCAAAACAAATCCATGTTACCACATCAAATTAACCTATGGCACTTATTTGTATGTTACCACACAATACCAAACAATTATCATTTAAAACAATTAATATAATCGCCCACATGCACATTGACCTATTCTCATTCTTTAATTAGTTAACGGATTTAAACATGCAACATATCTTAGTCGAGATTTATGTTTATCATGCAAGGGTTTACACCTTAAACCTTTTTAACATCACATGTTCACAAAATCATCATCATCATAATTCTAATAATTTATATACTCACAGCTCTAGATTACCAAGATTATGCCATAGAGTATAATATGTTGGTTCATCATTTAATCCCTATAATTACTTCATCATGTTAGTCGGCCCTAATCATGAAGTTTATATCATCAGGCATCATCGCAGCCCCTAAGACTACCTCTAATCATGTATGCTTCTAATATTTATCATAATCACAATTTCATAAACAACACATAACATCACGTATCAACCACATAATATATATCAAAGGAGTTCGATCCAAGCAAGGGCAATATTAAACTAACCGAGAGTCCAACCGAAGAAAGTGAGGCCGATGTGGGGATCTACTGTCGTCGTAATACAAGGAGAGAAATAGGGTTTGTTATTTTGTGGTTTGGAGTTACACAAGGAGGTTATGTAAAGTCTAGATATAAAGCTAATTACTAACACAAGTGGGCCGATCTCAATGTTCCCTTGGGCTACACAAGCTTGGGCCGGATTAATCCAGTACACAAGCTTGGGCCGGATTAATCCAGAATACACGAAGGGTTAGTTGGGCTCAGGTGATCCATTGGAGTCGATACTATGCGTAGTTGTAAAATATATGAATATATTGTCCCATACATGCGCGGCCCGAACGAATGCTAATAAGTTATATAACCAAGTTATCAGACATTTAAGTTTAACGAAGTTATAGCTGAATAGAACGTTCAAACACATAGGAGAGGAATAACAAGAGGTTAAGATCGCGAGATAAAACGTTACTAACCTTGGAAGTTCGGGTTGTCACAGAGAAAACTTTCGAATATGTTTTCTGGAGCTTATATTCAATAATAGAGATGAAAAGTATAATAAATGGAGTTAATACAGATGTTACATTTACACTGGTTGGTTGAAATTAAGTTTTGTAAAATTTATACTTTACCCCCTTTTTCTTTAAAATAATGCAATTTTTGCACGGCAGCAACCACTGCTTGAATATAAATTTAATGTTAAATAAGAAAAACTTATCTATTAATTCATATATTTATATAATTAAAAATAGTTTTTAAATCCCGATATTAAAGATTATTATAAGTTAAATAAATAAACAATTACAAGTTAATAGATAAATATCTTACTTTCAACAATCCTAATACAATCTTACCTCTTCTTCGCCGGCGAAAAAAACTCTACAGTTTCTTCTTCTTCAGACTTGACGATCAGAAGTTTAAAGTTTTAGATCAGGTATTTTTTTTTTTTTTGTTCTCTTGTGTATTTTACAGGTATGCTTTGACATGTTCCTTTTAGTTTCCTCATTTCAAATTATATAAACATCAAAATCATAATCTACTGATGTTAAAATAGATAAACTTATATGAACTTGTTTTCTTTATTTTATAATAAGATTTATATCAACTTATTTAGTTACATTTTGATTCATTCCATCTAAATAAGAATCTGAAATATTATTGTTTCATAAATATTTGGTTGTAAATTTTACGAATGGTTTTAGAATTATTGTATGAACTGCCATGTAGTATTGATAAATTTGTTCTATCAATATTAATTTTGATAAAATATTATGCAATCAGTTTATAGTACTCATATGTCTGATTTGTAAGTGAATATAGTCTTGGCTGCTGAAAAAAACTGAAGTTTGAAGTTGACACAAACATGGATATTTAAAAACTTTAATGTCGTATAATACTTTTTTATTATACAAGAATATAAATTTCATCTTGCACGGTGTTAGATTCGTATTGTTGGTTGTAGGGACCATATTGAAGTACACAACATATAAGTTTGGTCCTACAGACTGTTGGATATTTTTTTATACCTTAAATAGAATGCTTTTCAGATACAATTTATTTTATCTTTTAGTATTTAGTTGTTATTGTATTTTTTACTTTCAGATGGAGTTTATGATAATTGTTAATGTCTCTGAATTGACAGGCCTAAATGAGGGATTGGTAACCTATATTCTTAGAACAAATTAGCTCAAATCACAATTGTATGCTAAAAACTGTATTTATAAATTAAAGATATATTAAATATTGTGTATTTTATATACATAGGTACTTCCAAGGATAATGAGTAACCAATTACCAAGAAAGTGTGAAGTAATAAAGTTGGTTGATTATACGGGATTTAAGTATAAGATTGCAGTACAGAGCATCGGTCATAAAAGTAAGATGATAAACGGGCCAGAATGGACTCGGTTTGTTGAAACTTATAGAAATAAGAACATAGACAAACTGTGTTTAAAAAAATTGAAGGAAGTAAAATTTGAGATAAATGTTTTGAACAATGAGGGTTGGAGATTAGAAACGATGGCTCGAACAGCGATTATGTTCATTGTTGCTTGATACAGGCTGAAGAAGAAACATACTGCAAGCAGGTTAAAAATTGCTACCTTATTTTTATATATTGCCAGTGTATCTTTTGGGCTGTTGGAAAAACTTCTAATTTATATTTTGTATCCTATATAAAATCTAATATGACATTTCTGAAATGTATGAAAATTATAGCATTTACCACACGATTTGCTGAAGCTGTTGCCGGAGAGGAGATTAAAAATTGATAAATTGGTTGCAAAAGTACATGGACCAAGCAGAGTAGTAAATTTGATGTGTATTATATTTTCTCTCCTGAAAACAAAAAGGGATTGGCTGCTGGTTTTATGGGACCATGATGGATAACTTTTTGCTTTGAAAATGACATTGAGGAAAGCTGCCAACTGCTGTTTCAATGGATGGGAAGTACTCCTGAAGATGACTTTAACTTCACTGTGAAGGTTTTTAACAAAGACGGGACTGGACTTCACGGGGAGACTAAACATCACTGCAGCCGTAGCAATCATCAACACCGCAAAAAGCGTCCACATTATAAAAAACAGTTTGAATACCATGTTATAGAGACACACAACTTGGTATTTACATATCTACTTTTAATATGGTTGATTTTACTTATAATGTTGGATCTATCTGTTATTACTTACAGTATATGTTGTTTTGAATGAATAACTAAAGAAAGAATTTTCCTTTACAGGCAATACCGAGAAACTTTGTTCGAGAACACCAGCTAAATGACTACCGTAGAGCTGTGCTGTCATTTGGTCATGTGAAGTTTTTGGTACAGCTGGTTGTTAGGAGAGATCCTAGAAGACCTGACGACAACAACCATCTAGTGATGTATACAAACTGGCAGTGTATCATGGATGAAACGGGAGTATCTGTAGGGAAAAAGCTGCGGTTTGAGATAGTCGAAGAAAAAAGTGTAACAGGAGATAAAATACACTTTGGAGTTTGTTGACATAGTCTTTGAACATCTTTCCAGCATTTAATGATTTCTGTTTTAGTTGACATGTTTGATGGACAACTTTCTTGTTCGAAAACTAACTAAAGAATGAAGTTATGTAGTGTTAGTATATAAAGTTATATACTTACAAAACTTTTTGGTTTTACCTTTTTATATTTTTCAAGTAAACATTACTATATTTTGCATCTAAACATTACTATTTTCCATTACATTTCCCGGTCGCTTAACAAAAATAAGTATAAGACTCAAAATTAATAAAATAGTATACAACTTGTAATTACAAATAACAGTGTTTTAAAAATCTGCTCCTACCGAAGGGACAAACTCAACATCTGTTTCGCTAAACTTTGCAAACCAAAACGTCTGTTGAAGACAACCACTGTTGAAAGAAAGTCTGTTAAACCAAACAACCTCAGCTCATGAGCCAAACAAACTCTGCTGATGAACCAAAAGGTCTGTTAAGACAAAGACTGTTGAAACAAAGGTCTGCTAAAGAGAACCTCTGCTGATGAAGCCAAATGTATGATGAACCTAAGTTCTGCTGTGGACCAACAGATATTGCACAATTCAACAGAAGATCTATAATATAAGATCTTTAACAGATGATGATCAACAGCTCATAAGGTCTGTTGAAGCAAAGTCTATCAACAGATGCTAATGTAACTCAGATACTAACAGTTCGTAGGGGTTAACAGATGTTAGCACGCTATAACAGTGCTTAGCCTCTAACAGATGTTAATGTATCTCAGACCCTAACAGTTTTCCCACTAACCAATTGAATAAATTTTCATTCATTAATCTAACAATAATATACAACCCTACTACTTGTCCAATCCATCAATATCACCAAAAATGTATATAATGTATAATAACAATATTATGCAACAAACAAAAGGTTAAATTGACTTGATATTTAAAGCGTAGACATTACATTCCATATTCATCATAGTAGCCCTTAAAACCAAACTTTTAACCACAGTTTGTTAAAACAACAGTTAACAAACATAAATAAAAACCACAAGGATACTTAAAAAATAAGTGGTTTCTACTTATCTCTCATAAGAATTGTTTTTTCATAAGCATCTAATTGTTAACCTTAGACAGCTTCTTCCGGGTTCTTTACACATTAGTGGATAGCTCACCAACGTTGACAACATCAGTATCTTGAGCCATCCGCTTTCCATTGGGACTTGATCCAGAATCCTTTTCAACTTCAACAGCTGAAGAGTCAGCCGTAACAGAGACAGCATCCTTGCAACAGATCACAAAACAACTATTAATCTCATTTAGTAAAATAATGAACTCTTATTAAACATACTAAACATACTTTAAACATAAATACTCACCCTTGAAGTTCGTTCAGCAGACACCTGGGAAGATTCTGAAAGGTTAACATCTTTAACGTCAGCTACCTCTTGAGTAACCTAAAGGATCATAATATATGATATCATATAAAAAAGTGCAGAATCCAGTCTTTAAAACTCAAAAGAAAAATAAATAGATTGAAAAAGTAATTTTATGTGCTACCTCCTCAGTATTTTCATCACGATTACCATCTCCACCAACCAACTCAGCAATTATTACTGGATCATCACATGTTTTTTGCACAATATAAACACGATAGTCATTTTTAAGATTGAACTCTGAAACATCAATCTTAAAAGCAGCCTTCTAATCAACCAATCGAAATATCTCATGAGGGAAACATCCAATATCATTGGCCTTAACCTGCCTCTCTCTTATGTCAGTCGCCGCTAATCCATGAAGCTTCTGAACATCTCTATCAAACATAACAAAAGAAACACTACCACTCTCATCCTACACCCGGACTTGCACCTTGAACCTGAAATATACACAAATGACTAAGTAAACTGCAAAACTATATTCAAATATCAGTCTTAGAATGTCACTTATATAAATATAACGTTACATAATCATCATTGCTTACTTTGTGGTGATCGATGTACATTCACTATGACATTTGGGACAAACCATACTCTTCTTGCACAATATTAATTGTCGCAACCACAACACAAGACATTTCCTGTAAAAACAATGTATGAACTTGTGATCTCTAGTTTGACAAACATGCAGGTGACAAACCAAACAAATAACTACACTATATAAAAAGATGTGAAACCTTTTCTATCTCACTAATCTCATCAACATGTTTCTTCACACCATCAGTTACAAATTCTTTATGCAACGGAAAAACACTCTGAGGCGATAGTATTGTTTGAGAAGTAGAACCACTCCCTTGTCCAAACTTCAGTATAAGACTTTTGAATACCACAAATGAGTAGAATTAGTGTACAAATTACATGAAACCAAGTATTTGACTTGAACATCTATATACAATAGAAATTACATTGACAAATTACCTCCTCCTTAGCTCATTAATTTCATCAGTTTCTTCATTCAGAAAAATTCGTGTTGCAAACTTATCACTATGAACAGTATATTCACCTACATGTAAAAATATATAGATATTTAATTTATACCTGTCTTTATATTGCCATAAATAAACAGTATAGTTATGATTTGAAGAAACTAACAAAAATACCTTTCCATTCCTTACACTTTCCATGTTGTATAACAGCCATCACATGCTCATGAGGTGGGATTTTAGAAATGAAGTCCTTAATCTGCAGAGCATAATCATTCCACACAGTACACCGCAAAACCTTACCCCTACATGAAAAGAATATTCATATGACGATATACAAAAGACTAATTTTTGACCATTTCTTTACAAATCTCTAATATCAAAACCAAATTGAATGAATAAAAACACAAAATCAAAGGAAAATTATGACATTTATTAAAGTAGCAAATGAGGCATAAATTAACTAACATATTCACTAAGAATAAACTGTTGATCTCATTTATTACCATGATTCAGCATTAGATACAAACACTATAGATCTCATTTATTACCATTACCATGATCCCACATTAAATACCAACATTTTTCATCTTATTTATTAACATCATTAAATACAAACAATGATCAGTACATGACTGCACATGTAAACAACTTACTCCAAGTCTTCAATATCGAAATTGATCTTCTTAGTCTCCTTTGGAGGTCAATCAAAGATTTCAAGATCTCCACAACAAACCACAGATCCAGCAACATCTATATGATCACATTATATAAGAATATAAGTAAAACTTTCTAATATTATACAAGCAATACATGATTACAAAAATATACACTACCAACACTCAAAGCGTTTAACGCCTCTCCTTGAAGAATATCTTCATAAGCTCTAAAGTTGAAACTATACTCAACACCTTGCCAATCTCTCACAGGAGTAACAGTTGTGCATCTATAAAAGTTGATTTTATAAGGCTGCACTACTACTTTATATAAATCTTTATTCTCACCAACACCAAATTTCAACAGAATCACAACAGCATCTTCTTGAAGCTGTCTATCAAAACAGGTATCAGATGACTCTTAATACCTGCTTGAATCTTAGCACCCTGAAGAACATTTAAAGAAAGTATCTTCTTAGCATACACCACTACATTCTCTAATAAAACGGAAAAGCAGAGATACAAATTACCTTTTCATCAATGAAGATGAGATCCATTTTGTAACCCTGATTCCATTTTGAATAATTCTCGCTTTCATGTTCCACATATCTTTCCCAGGATTCAAATCGTTAACAAAACTAAGATTCTTACTGTCAACTGATATTGACATGCTTCTTATTCGGAATTCGGATTGTGATTAAATTTCAAATTTCAAAATCAGAGAAGATGAAAGCGTGATGAAATATGAAGAGGGAAATGAGAAGAAAAGGCTTATATAATAAGGATGATTGACAGGAGTTTCTGAGTGACATGCATTAATTGCTAATTACTTATTACCATACATTTTTGAATTTGAATTTCCCGGTAATTAGCCTTAAACATCTTTTGATCTAAAAGCATTACGAAGGATAACAACAACTGCTGCTAGGTATTAAAGTAAAGTCACATATAAATGAGCAGATGTTTACCCTGGCAGAGGTTTAGACATAATTTTAAATGATTTTATATATTAGGCTTTATGATGCAGTATGACATAAGAAAATCATTGTTGGACAGCCTCTGTGGCTGATACATCAGTTTTTCTTATGTCACTCAGATTTCTCATTTTATAGAAAGTATAGATAGAAACTTAGTGTAATACACGAGGTTTTTAAAGATATAACTCTTATTATTTAGTATATAGAATTAAATTTATTCAATCCATAAAATACACGAGTTTTTTTAAAGATATAACTTTTTTATTATTTAGTATACAAAATTACATTTATTTAACCTATGTAATACACATTGTTTTTAAAGATCTAACTTTTTTATTATTTGGTATATAAAATTATATTTACTTGACCCGTACAACACACGAAGTTTTTAAATATATATTTTTTTATTATCTAATATATAAAATTATATTTATTCAACCCATATAATGAACAAGGTTTTTAAATATATATATTGTTTTATTATTTAATATATAAAATTATATTACTCATGTAAAACACAGGATTCTATTCTAGTAATATATATGAAAAACAATTTATTTGTTTTGGTTATTCTATTTAATTATTTAATTTCTTTAAACATAACTCGAGGTTTCCGATTAGGATTTTGTTTCTTTTAAGTGTAGGTCGTATGGTAGAGTTATAAAAGTGGGTGGTAGGCACGCGTTTAAGAGCATCATGTGACCCTTTTACAGTTTTACCAAAACCCCAATGATTGATATGAGCAAAAGTGTGTAAATAATTAAATCACTTTTCTTTTGAACGGTATAAATTAACTCACTTTATATATCTACATTATAAGAGCATAGACAATGCTTCAATCTTACGAATGAAACCATTTATCAAGGTCTCACTTGATGATCATCTATGACCAAGACCAAAGATGATTCCGGCTCTTTCCTTTATCTCTTTTAACTAAGCATCACTGGGCTTATATGCTTCCCTATTCTAGATGCTTTAAGTTAGTATGAAAAAAAAATGATCATCATAAGTTAGTGCTAATGGCCTTGTGGTCAAGTCGTCTGGCTGATTGTCTTTACATATGTGGTATGGGTTCAAATTCTTGCAAATACATATTTATTGTTTACTATATCGTATTTAGGAGTAATGTTTACTATACCATATAGTAAAATAGTTGTTAAAAAATCAAGGGTTTTATTATAAGGACATACCATTATTAGACCATGCGTAGTGGTAAGGGTGAATAATGCCTTTATCCTTGGGCGTTTTCCGCCATGTGGCAGTACAGTCAGCAATGAGCATTATTGGGCATTTTTCTAAAATGGATGTAGTGGGAATGTGGACATTATGTTAAAAGGGTTTAGAGAATTAAATAAAAATAAAAAAAAAACCCAACAAAAAAAGCTATTGGCCAAGAAAACGGAAGATTAAATGTGATTGGTGGTTGAGATTTGGACAAAGCGTTATTTAAAAAACGCCTAGGGGGGAAAATTGATCAATAACACCTAATAATGCCCAGGGGGTGGGGAGGGGGTGTGATTGGGCGTGTTTGGTGGAAAATTTTGAAAAAATAACGCCCACTACGCATGATTTATGGATAGCTAGGGTTTATTTTGTCGGCCCTTTAGGATGCATATAAATGGAGATTTAGGGTATGTTTGGCAAAAGTAGCTGGTGGCTGGTAGCTGAAAGCTGGAAGCTGGTGGCTGGAAGCTGGTAGCTGTAGCTGGTAGCTAGTAGCTGTAGCTTTTTAGATATATTTGTTGTTTGGTAGAGTAGCTGGAGCTTTTAATAAAATGTATGAAATTACCAAAATGGACATAACTAAAAATTTAGAAAGTTGATGCATTAAAAAGTTCCTTATTTTGAGAGGTTAAAATAGTCATTTTTCCCTAAAAACTTGTAGCTCCTTCTAAACGCTACTAGTAGTAGCGTTCAACCAAAAGCTTCAAGCTACTAACCTAAAAGCTTAAAGCTCCTTCAACCAAACAAGACTTTTTATTAAGTAAGAGCTTTTTCTTAAAAGCTTAAAGCTAGAAGCTCCTAAAAGCTCCATGTCAAACATACCCTTAGGCTTATTTACCCACAATCTTTTTTATTATATATAATAAGTGTGTTTAATGTATGGATATATAATTATATGAAAAATAACTATAAAAGTTTGTTATTATGTACAAAATTATGTGCATAGTGTGTATAATGTGAATATATAATTATATGAAAAAGTAACTATAAAGGTTTGTTATTATGTACAAAATTATGTGCATAGAATCAGTGGCGGATCTTGCCAGTTGAACGTCCCAGGGCCGAAAGCCACGGCCACTAAAAAAATTAATTTTGGCGCGATTTTACGGGTCGTTCCGATAGGCAATTCGCCTCGGGTCAGCGGGTCGGGTCGGGTCGGGTCAGATTCTCGTTTAATAATTCAAATTGTCATTTTCAAACATAACAACGGTTTTTTATAACAAAAGACCTAAAATGTTTATAAAGATGCAAAAGAAAACATGAGTACCTGAAATAGAAATTACAATTCAGCTCGACGACCTTTAAGCTCTTTAAACTCATCAATTACGGAGGACGAATCAAACGTGTCAGCAATATCTCTTTCAATGTAAATCACCAGGTTATTTGCAAGAAATTCATCGGACATTTTATTGCGTAGGCGATTCTTGAATATCTTCATTGCTGAAAAACCTCTCTCTATTGTTGCGGTAGAAACTGGAAGCGTCAAGATTAGACGAATCACCCTATCAATCAGATAATATGTTTGACGTTTCCGAGTGTCCACAAGAATTTTGCAAAGGCTAGCAACAGTTGTTGCACCACTTAGCCTGGGATTCTCTTTCATGTCAATATTAAAAATATCTAATTGACATCTTAAATCAATTCTTTCTTGCTCGGTAAAATCTTCCGGATAATACTTCTCAACAAGTAGACCGATCTGTTCAACATTAATCCCATTAGGGTGATCTTTTGGAACCAAAGAAGCACTCAGACTGAACAACTCTATCACGTGCTCATTGAATCTACTATTCAATTCATGTAGTTGCTTGTCCAATGTCGAAGTAAACAAATCCACCCGGTAAAAATGTTCAAAAGTGACATGTCCATCTTTTCTACGAGGCTGATATCTAGTAGAAGTATATGGAGCACTCATATCCGGCATTTCTACTTGATGCTTGTCACAAAAAAAAAGCAACCTGTGCAATAATTTACTTAAAAGATGTTAAATAATATAATTAGTTAAATATAATAATATAGAAGTTAAAAAATAAAATTAACCTCTGTAATGAAAGAATCCCATCCATTGTTTCTGAAACTATTTAAACTCTCCTTTGTTGCTGAAACCAACTCCATAGCATTAAGGATATCTTGGGACTTCTTTTGTAGAGCTTTAGAAAGTACATCAGTTTTTCCCATAACTTCCTTTAACAAATGAAGAATAAACACAAATTCAAACAATTGCATTTGAGTATAAGCTGCATCAGCATCTGCACGGTGAGGACCAGTCGCATGTGCATCTATAATTATGCTCTTGAGAATAACACGAGCTGCATCATACATGTTTATCAAACTGCAAATAGAATAAAAGTGAGAACCCCAACGTGTATCACCGGCTCTTCTTAGTGTCCCAACTTGATTCAATCCTTTTCCTGATTTAATTTCACCAAGCTCCAATAAGTTTTCAATCTCCTTTGCCTTTGCCCTTTGTAAGTCGTCATGACGCTTACTAGA
Organism: Helianthus annuus; assembly: GCF_002127325.2. Classification (NCBI taxonomy): domain Eukaryota; kingdom Viridiplantae; phylum Streptophyta; class Magnoliopsida; order Asterales; family Asteraceae; genus Helianthus; species Helianthus annuus. The sequence continues at coordinate 48,871,067 of NC_035436.2, read as the reverse complement.
AGCACAAACCACATTAATTATTGAAGCTAAGTGTGAAAAGAATTGGCTCACTGGAATAATTTCTCTTGAAGCTGCAACCAAGGTAAGTTGCAATTTGTGAGCAAAGCAATGCACATAATATGCATAAGGACAATCATTTAGAACAAGTGCTTGTAGTCTGTTCCATTCTCCTCTCATGTTACTAGCACCATCATAACCTTGCCCACGGATTTTACTAACATCAAATTGATGATGCAATAGGTTTCTCCACAAATGTGTTTTAAGGGTTAAAGACATGGTATCTCTAACATGAACCAAATCTAAGAACCTTTCCCGTATGATTCCTTCTGCATCAACAAATCTTAAAACTATAGCCATTTGCTCCTTTTTGACTCGTCCCGAGACTCATCAACCATGACACAAAAGTATCCATCCCCCACTTCGCTACGAATATACCTTCGAATTTTATTTGCAAGTATACTAAGAATTTGTTTCTGAATATCTCCGGACACATACTTTGCATTATATGGGGCATTCTCTAATATAACCTTTGCAAGATCATCATTATAAGTGGCCAAAAGTTGCAATAGTTCAAGAAAATTACCTTGATTTTTAGAACTTGAACTTTCATTATGTCCTCTCAATGCACAAGCTTGGTATGTCAACCAACGAACCACATCAATTGAAGCTTTCAACCTTAAACGGTTATTCATTATTTCATCATCATTAAACTTCAAGATCTTTTCTTCAATGTGTTGTTTTTGGTTCAACAAGTTCTCTGTAAATGCCACAACATTTTTATGATGGTTACTAGCAACATGTTGACGAAATGCACAATGTTTCCCATTAACTCTATTCCAGCAATCAAACCCTTTAACGGTAAATGCATCTTGCCCGTTGTTCAAACTTGACTTATCGTTAAATAAAAAACAATAGAAACAGTAACACTTATGTTCTGTTGGAGAATATTCTAACCAACCAGGGAAAACACCAAACCAAGCGAATTGAAACTTACGCTTATGCTTCGCCGAACCTTTACTTGGATAATTTGTAAGACGTATTTGGTAAGCTCCTAAATTGAGATAAGCTAGTCTTACTTGTTCCCTCAAATTGACAGGATAATCCAAAAGTTGTTTCCGTTTGGCCGGATCTCTTTCTAGTTTGCTAGGTTCCACATCGTTGCTAGTTTGTGGTAGTGGAGATTCAGAAAAAACCAGTTCTTGTTGATTACTCGCTTCCTCTACTTGGCTAGGACCTGTCTCAGGACCTGTATCAGGACCTGTATCAGGACCTGTCTCTTTCTGACGCTTACTCGATTCCTCTTCATTTGCATTACTCTTTCTTTTGAAAAAAGAATCTATTGTCTTTGGCTTTCCCATGGTAATTTACAACACCACAGCTAACAAACTGAATCAATGAAGCAAAAATGAAAAACCCAAAATCAAATTCAAACAATGAAGCAAAAACCCAAATCAAATTGAAGCAATGAAGCAAAAACACAAATCAAATTGAAGCAATGAAACAAATTCAGATTCTATTTCTATTTAATTCTATCAAATTGAAGCAATATTATAATTTACAAACCTCTGATGGTTCGAGTTCGAGCAGGCTGCAGGCGTGTTCAACTTCAAATCGCTGCAGGTCTGATGGTTCGAGTTCCCTGGCCCTGGCTCGATAGTCGCTGCAATGAATCGAACGAAGGTATGTTGTATGCAACCCTAATTCCTAATCGGCAGTGAGTTGTGAGCGTGGGAGGGGTTAATCATTAATGGGTTATTTTTTATTGGGCTTATGGATGGAGTTATGGGCTATTGTTACTTCAATTGGGTTGGGTTATCAAAGTAAAAAAAACACTAACAGTTTATCCAAAATAACATACCAGGGCCAAACATAGGAGGTATAAAAAATTTCGAACGAACCGCGAAAAATTAGCACTTCTGGCCGAAAAACGTGCCAGGGCCGTGGCCCCGGCACCCACCTTCTAAAAACCGCCCCTGCATAGAATTAGTCAAACATTTAAGGAAAATGAATAACATTGAAGAAATCAAGAATAATCATTGACACTTAAATTCTTTTACCTAGTGGTTGTTAAAGTTAAGCAAAGATAAAGATAACTAGAAACCAAGTAATTATTTTTGGCTTGAGGGTAGTTTTTAAATAGTTGGGAATTCTTGGCTTACTTTCTCTCCTTTTCTTCTTTCTTACATGTATCATAATATATAATAATAGGTTATAACCCCGTGTATTATACGGGTTAAAAAATGTAATTGTACATACTAAAAAAATAAAACAATATATCTTTAAAAATCTCATTTATTACACCGGTTGAATAAATGTAATTTTATATATTAAATAACAAAAAAAAATATTATATCTTTAAAAACCTCGTGTTTTATATAGGTTGAATAAATGTAATTTATATACCAAATAATAAAAAGTTAAATCTTTAAAAACAGCCGGGAATAAAATAATTTTTCGTTCAAAAAAATAATAATAATAAATATTATATCTTTAAGAACCACGTGTATTGTATGGGTTGAACAAATGTAATTTATATACCAAATAATAAAAAAGTTAAAAAACTTTGTGTACCACACGAGTTGAATAAATGTAAATTTGGAATTATTGTATATTAAATAAATATAATTTTGGATAAAGTCTTATATGTAATAAATGTAATTTTGGCTTAAGTATATTAAATAAATATAATTTTGGATAAAGTCTTATGTATAAAAAATTAAAGTAATCGATATATTTGATAAATAATAAAACAATAATAATAGTAAAAAAAAATCTCATATGTGTATGTTATCATCTAAGTAATCCGATGTTATCCAATATTTTTTTATTCAATTAATTTTCTTTATTTAATATTATCTATAATTATTAGAAGATAAATATAAAAGAAACACGAAAAACTCTAAAAATAGGTGTCTCCAATAAATGACACGCGTCCCAAAACAGTTTTCTTTTATTATATAGATATAGATATAGATTATGTTATGCCTACAATCCTATAATACATGGGACAAAATATGAAATATAGTAAGCGAGATTATAGACATTGTCTCTTTTCTTATGTTTTCGTATGATACGAAACCAATTGCGTACATATATGCTTCGGGTTATGGTTTGAAAACCAAAAGTTTGAGATGAGAAATTCAAGAGTTATACTCAATAAAGTGTTATGATTCTTGTTCATTTGAACTATAATTATATTGATAGAATTTTATGCGAAAAAGAACGACATGATAATATGTTAATTTGGTTCAATTTCGACGAAAACCATATTAAGTAGATGCCAATGGTTTTTTCTGGTGTATTGGGCCATTTTTCATTTTTAATATTTGTTGGGCCGAAGACAAGCGTGGCCTGTTAGTGTAGAGTGGGCCGGTCCATATCATGAACGTTATATACAAAACTATTTTTTTAAAAAAAAAGTTATTGTGACATTGTTTTTTCTTAAAATCGTCTTTAAAAGGAATTTTGGCAATATTATAGGTAGTTTCACGACTTTGATAAATTTGGTTTATAGTTAGATCTTTAGGGTGGGGATCGAATAGGAAGTTTATATTCTCTAGAAAGTATAGGAAGCAATCTTAGCCGTTTATCTGCTATTTTTAAAATTTTGGACGCGTGGGCTTTTTCGTCATTTTACATTATCATATCTTCTTTCTAATACGATTCTAGATTCTGTTACCTCTCTTCTTAGTTCATCAATTTCATAACAGAATTGAAGATTCTATAACCCTAAATCGCAATCGATCGCAAATTCACTTTTTTTTCAAGCAATAATTTTGTTTCGTTCGTCAATTCGATAACCTCAATGTCTTCTTCAGACTCTGTTGGTAAGTTTAGCTTCAATTTTGAGTAACTTTTTGTTATTTTGCCGAAATTCATTGTTTTACGTTTTATAATTCGTCTTTCTATTATTAATATTTGATTTTTCATAAGTTTAATTGTTATTGTTGTATAATTTAACATAATTTGTTCATTTTGTTTCTTCATCAGTTATTGCGTTTTAGTGAAGAGTTGCGTTTTATGATTTGATTCAATTATATGCATACAAACTTTAAATTTAAGATTGATGTAATATAAAGCAATAACTGTCATTGTTGTACAATTTTAGAGTTTTGTTCGTTTAATACATTGTTTTGTTTGTTCATCATTTGATGAGTTTTACTGAACGTATTGTGTTTTATGCTTTTAACCATATTAGTTCATATACAAACTTTAAAGGTCTGTATTTTTAAATTTTTATTAACATATTTTGAGATTTAACACTAAAAACATTATTATATAAGAGGTGTTGCGTTTTATAGTTATTTGTTAATTGTTTCAGATCACATTTCCAAGTGGGAGGAACGTGTATGCTTAAACAGTGGAAGAAAGTTTTTCAAACCTAAAGTCAGTGGATCCATTACACCTTCTGTTGGAATGTTTTTTAAATCATTTGATGAGGCTTTTGCGTTTTATCAGAGATATGCACTTGCTGCAGGTTTTTCTGCAAGAAAAAATACTTCTTGGAAAAGTGGTGATTTAGTGAAAATAAGATATATTGTCTGCTCAAAAGAAGGATTTCATGTTAGCAAAGCAATAGATCCTTGTTCAGTTGATGAAAATAGTAAAAAGATTGTTAGACGTAATAGAGGTTCAAAAAGAGTTGGATGCAATGCTCATGTGAAATTAATATTAGAGAACAATAATATGTTTAAAATCTACTACTTTGAGGAAGAACATAATCATATCTTTGTTGAAGATGAAGATATTCATTTCTTGCCTGCTGCCAGAAGTATTGATTATGTTAAAAAAAAGTTTTATATCTAGATTGTCTGCAATCAATATTGGACCTGTTAAAGCATTCAATATTATGAAAACAATGTATGGTGGTTTTGGTGAAGTTGGTGCTAGTAAAGTTGATTGTAAGAACTATAGAAGGGATTTGAATCTTTACATAGGAGAGTATGATGCAGAAAGGTAGCTAGGCGTCTTATTAGGAAGAAAGAATGTTCTCCTGGTTTCACATGCGATTATGTTATTGGTAAAGATAGAAGATTGAAATGACTTTTCTGGGCTGATGAGCAATCAAAAACAAATTATACAGTGTTTGGTGACATAGTTGGTTTTGATCCTACTTATAAATCAAACAAGTAAGTTTTTTTCTTTTATTGCGTTATATATTCTATTGCGTTATATATTCCTGTTATATTTTTTCTAATGTTTTATTAATTTGTTTTATGTAGATATGATTTGGTTTTTGTACCATTTACTGGGATTGATAATCATTTTAGGAATGTCACATTTAGTGGTGCATTACTTGGTTCTGAGACTGCACATTCTTATAGATGGCTTTTTAGGTGCTTTGTTAATGCTTTTGGAAATGAGCCTAAAGTTGTTGTTACTGATCAAGATGCTGCAATGAAGAGAGCTATTAAGGATGTACTTTCAAGAAGTAGCATAGGTTATGTATGTGGCATATATGGGAGAAATTGAAGACAAAGGTATTATATTGCGTTTTATGATATAATAAACTACAATTTTTATATAGGTTTATTATTGCGTTTTATGTATTATACAATAAGATCCCCAAACATTTTTATCAATAGAATTACTTTTTATTATAACAAAACAATTGCGTTTTACCATTAATGCATTATGTTTATCATTTTCATGATATTGCATTTTAAATTATTGCGTTTTATGTTTAATAATTTTATTGCTTTTTATACAGGTGGTCCTGTTTTGTCATCAAACATTGATTTTAATACAAGAATGACTCATGTTGTTTGGAATGATACTATTATTCCAGAAGATTTTGAAACTGAGTGGCATTCAATAATGTTTACTTTTGGATTGGAAAATCTTGAGTGGTTAAAAGATATGCACGATCTTTGATTTGATTGGATTCCCTCTTATTACCATGGAGAGAATTTGGCTGGTCTTATGCGTACTACGTCTAGATGTGAAAGCGAGAATTACTTCTTTGGTCAGTTTTGCAATCCAAGATGTACACTTATTGAATTTTTCACTCATTTTGAGACTGCAATGGATTTTCAAAGGCATGAGCATAGGAGGAATAATCATGATACAAGGTATATTCAGTCTAAGACCTGAAGTGACTTTGTATTGGAGAAACAAGCATCAGAAATATATACCAAAACAATTTTTAAAGATATTCAGATTGAAATTTGTTGGACCGTGTTCGTGACCCTAAACAGTCAGTAAAGGTAGTTCATTATTGTTTACAGAGGCGGAATCAAAGTAAACAACGTCAATACAACTTATATCCTTTTAACTTTCTTTCTATTGCTTTTCCGAGACTTTACACACGTTTCTGACTAAATTTTGGCAGCACCTCGTCTCTTACAGCATGATCTAATTCTGCTCCAACGTTACAAATGACAACACAACACACCTATATATAGATACCCTGATTCCGCTTGAAACATACTCAAGCGGAACCCCTAAGATGCCTGTTCGAGCGGAATCACAATGTTACAGTTGGAGCGGAATCACATGACAACCTGATTTCGCTTGAAATGACTTTTGGTCATTTCAAGCGGAATTACATCATAAAACCCACTTTTCATGTTTCCAACTACTAAACAACCTATCTAGACCTAAGACTCGATTAAGACGTAATCAGCAAACATTCAGTGCACCAACAGACTCCCCCTTGGATGTTGACGAAGTCTTCGGCGTCGAGTCTTCAGTCTTGGTCTCTTTCCAATCTTGTCTTCACATCTTTTCTCTTCACAGGTTCAGCTCAATCTAGCGTCATCTTCAATCTCCCCTTTGACTGTTAATCTAGAATTCTGACTCTCCCTTTCACAGACTCCACCTCTCGGAATGCTGGGACTTGAATTCTAGTTCAAACTTTGATCGTTTTGCTACTGTGGGGATTTAGAAATCCACAACCTATTTCTCAAACATATAACATTACCATCTATTGATTTTCAACAATAAATCACAATCTATCAGTTTTTAAAAATCCATTCAAGTATTCAGGTCCAAGTTAATGACCCTGATTACTCAAATAATCTACCAAGTCCAACTTAATGACCTTGGTTGATTTCAGACAAATCAAATTGATTTTAGTTCAAAAATTTTCAAACACATTCTGAAAATAACAAGTTTCAAATTAATGAACTTGTTTTAGACTTTCCAAACAAACATATTTTATCAATATAAGCTCTCCTTATACTCCAGTCCAGAAACTTCCTCCATCTGCTTCAACTTCTGAGAATCAGACAATCAACTTTCTACTCTGGTTTGTCTAAAACAAAGCAGAAATGAAAAATCTTTTTGGATTTTTTTATAAAGTTTCTAACTAGAAATGAAATACAAAAACTTAAATTGCAGAATGTAAAGAAAGTAAACTATTTACAAATATATTTTTGGTGAGTGTGTTAGAGAATCATATCAGTTATCAGACAAGTCACTAGTATCGTTAAGCTTTAATTCATACTCAGAATTAAACAATTCACGTAGATTGTCGATATACTAGTCCACTTAAATTCTCACACAATTTTCAATCTGTTCAGGATACGAGTTAGATGAATTAATGAACTTAAACTCATTCATGTGTCCCACCTCTTGAATATACTCCCGTATCCAGAATCCCAATATTCAGTCTTACAGGTGAGTATACCACAGATGATATCTGTAAGGGGTTAGATGCGAGGGCCGTGAGAGCTCAGGTTGATACTTCCGTATACGCAGAGAGATGACGGCTTCGTCTTTTCGGTGTGTCCCTTTTAGAGGATCTTTTGTTTCAACAGCAATGATTATCAATTTTATTGTTTAATCAATTTGATGAGGGTGATGCTATATTTCAAGCAATGCAGAAAGTATTATTCGGGGACTAGGTCAGAACTTCCATTCAGCAGAAGTCCCGGAATAATACCCCAAATATCACTGAGTATAAAGACCTAATATTTCAGAAAAAGAGACCTTTCAAACGATATTTCAGGGGTTACCTATATATTCAAGTAGTGTTCCCTACGAAATAAGTAAGTTTGAATTTTAGGTTTATATCCCAAACAAATTTACTAAATGTGTAAAAACCTATCGACACATCATTAGAGAGACTGTTTAATGCTTTTAAACTTTACAAATCTTTAGCGTACAGTAACTGTCAAACTGATGTACTATCATTTTCCCTTTTTCACACAAGCTCTTTTTCAGTTTTCTATTGTTTTTGGATTTTTTTTTTAATTTTCTCATGTTTTTGTATTTTTGAAATTTTTACTGTTTTTGTATTTTCTAAAATATTTACTCCCCCTAAATACCAAAACAAGTAAAAATCGACAAACCATTGCAGATTGTTTCTCATCGTCATCTACAACAGTACATTCATCAACGCCAATAATGCCATCCGACACCGAGAAAAGCTTCATACGATTCAGTTTTAAAAGAAATTTAAAACGTGTTTTGTCAAAAGCTTTGGTATGTAAATCAGCTTTCTGATTGTCAGTGTGGATTTTCTCAATTCGTATCAACTTCTTCTCAAAGCAATCTCGAATGAAGTGATGACGAATTTCTATATGTTTAGTTTTAGCGTGATGTACTGGATTTTTCGTTATATTTATTGCGGCCTCATTATCAACAAAAATAGGTGTGTTAAGAAACTGCAAACCGTAATCGCGCATCTGTTGCTGAATCCACAAGATCTGAGAGTAGCAACTGCTAGCAGACACATACTCCGCTTCACATGTGGATAGCGCCACAGACGTTTGTTTCTTACACTGCCAGGTGACCAGACGAGGTCCAAAGAACTGGCATCCTGCTGTTGTTGATTTTGCATTGACTTTGCAGCATCCGAAATCTGAGTCGGAATACCCTTCGAGCGTAAAGTCTCCTTTTCTAGGATACCACAATCCTAATGTTGGTGTTCCCTTCAGTTAGCATAATATCCTCTTCACAATAATCATGTGCGAATCTCTCGGGTTAGATTGAAATCTTGCTGCGAGGCACGTTGGGTACATGATATCGGGTCTTGAAGCAGTTAAGTACATCAACGAACCGATCATGGAACGATAAAGCGTCTCATCAACCCTGTCTCCGGTGAGATCTGGGTGTATCCTATGATTCGTCGCTAGTGGGGTTGACGCTAGAGTAGAACCTGACATCCCAAATTTCTCTAGAATATCATGAACGTACATCGTCTGGTGAATGAAAATTCCCTCAGGTAGTTGATCAACCTGTAAACCCAAAAATAATTTCATCTCCCCCATCGATGACATTTCAAACTTTTGCTTCATTACTGATTCAAAATCTTTGCACAAACTTTCATTTGTTGACCCAAATATTATGTCGTCCACATAAATCTGTACGATCAGAAGATGTCCATCGACCTCTTTGGTGAAGAGAGTTGCATCCACTTTCCCTCGGATAAAGCTGTTGGCTAGTAGGTGTTGAGACAAAGTCTCGTACCAAGCTCTCGGGGCCTGGTGTAAACCATACAGCGCTTTGTCCAGCAAATAAACCTTGTTTTGTGGATTGGATCCGTGAAGCCCGGCGGCTGTCCGACATAAACCTCCTCTTTAACCTTCCCATAAAGAAAGGCCGATTTTACATCTAGCTGATATACTTTGAAGTTTTTCCATGATGCAAATGCCAGGAAGATTCTGATTGCTTCTAGTCGAGCTATAAGAGCGTACACTTCAGTAAAATCAATCCCCTCCTGTTGACTAAAGCCCTGGACTACGAGTCGAGCCTTGTTTCGCACAACTACTCCTCGATCATCTCTCTTACACTTGAACACCCATTTGGTGTTGATCTTCCTGTGACCTTCAGGTAAATCTACCAGCTTCCACACTCCCAATTTTTCAAACTGACTCAATTCTTCTTGCATCGCATTGACCCAAGAATCTTCAGTAAGCGCCTCTTTGTAAGTTCGCGGTTCGATCTACGAAATAAAACAACTCAATGAAAATTCAGTTTGTAAAGGTGCTACTGTAGAATAAAAACATGTAAGCCCTTGGTCAATTTGACGTCTCGTGCGAATGCCTGATTGCAACTCTCCAATGATCAGCTCCTCTGGATGGTATGAAAGAGTTCGTGGCATTACTTCACTCAGAACATCTACATTGCCCTCCAGATTAGTAACATTCTGATTTGCACCTTGTTCACTAATAGGATCTGCTTGACTTGAACCCTGAATTTGCTCCCCCTCAGAATCTGAATCACCACGATCAAATATCGGCATATTCTCAGATTCTTGATTATCATTCTGTTCTGACTGATTATCTTGAGCAACTTCATTTTGTTGGACATCATCATGTTCACCAACATTGCTAGGACCAGCTTCATCGTCATTTGAAGTTTGTCGTGGTCGCATTGAATACTCGGCTGGGAACTTTTCCTCCGAAGACTCATACTCCCTCAGAATATCCAACTCATCAAAGAAATCTTCTTCTTCTTCTTGTTCTTCCATCATGTCAAACGAATCCCACAACTTGTCGTAATGATAACGCCATGAATCTCCAGGATTCTGCCGCGGCATTGTATAACCTTGACATTCAACATTTGGAGCTTCAATAATCCGTTTTTCACTTGGAATGAAGACACGTCGTAATGGACTTGCATAACCAATGAATATTCTCTCAACACTCTTCGGACCAAATTTTCCAAAAGGTTCTAGAACCGTACAAGGTGACCCAAACGGTTCAAGATATTTTAGATTTGGTTTGCGGTTATTGATCAACTCAAAGCATGTTTTGTTGAATTTCTTGACAGTGAGAACTCTGTTGAGCGTATAGCATGCGGCGGAAACTGCTTCTACCCAAAAATTTATCGGTATCTTTGAATCAGCAAGCATTGTTCTAGCCGTTTCGATTAGCGTCCTGTTTTTGCGTTCTGTGACTCCATTCTGCTGTGGAGTGTACGGAGCACTAAACTCATGCAATATACCTCTTTCATCACAAAATTCTTCCATCTTGTTGTTCTTGAACTCAGTACCATTATCACTTCTGATTCTTTTGATACGCCTTTGGTACAAATTTTCAATCTTTTTGAACAACGCCATCAAACTGTCAAACGTTTCATCTTTTGACTTCAAGAATGAAACCCACGAAAATTTGGAATAATCATCAGTAACCAGAAGACAGTAACGATCTCTTATAATACTTTTGACATTCACAAGACCAAACAAATCCATGTGAATTCTCTCTAGTGGTCTTGAGACTGAATTGACTTACTTTTTAGGGTGTGACTTTTTCTTCTGCTTGCCTTTGACGCAGCTAATGCACTCCCCTTCCAGATGAAAACCTTTAACGTGAACACCCAAAACTAAATCATTATGCACCAAATAATTCATTTTCCTCATATGTATATGCCCCATTTTGCGGTGCCACAATCTTGATTCTTTTTCCGTTGCTCTGGACACAAATCATTAACACGTACAGATCATTAACTCTTGGTGCCCTCATGATAATCCATTCTTCAGGAACAACAAATCCTGGCTTCAAGATCAAACATCCTTTGTCAGTGAAGTGAGTGGTATACATCCTGTCACAGATCTGCGAGATACTCAGCAGATTGTTCTCCAGCTCAGCAATGTAGTTAACTCTTTCAAACGTCACAATCCCATTGGACAACGTTCCTTCACCAACAATTCTACCTCCTTGATTACCCGCAAATCCTACATAACCTCCATTGAAATTCCTAACATCAAACAACAATGCAGTCTTCCCTGTCATATGTCGAGAAGCTCCACTATCCATAATCCATTGTGAAACAGCTCTCGGAAGATCCTGCACATATCACAAATTGACTTAAAAACACATTTAAAAAAAGATGCCGATTCATGCTTCGCGATCAAGGAAGCTCCGGCAAGTCAGGTTTTTCAAACGAAGAAAATGTCTACCCAAGCCTGACCAGCCTTGGGTAATATCTTGTTAACTTCAACTTTCCCATTTTGTTTTTTAGAATTTTTAGCTTGAAGTGGTGGAAAATTTGCATCATCCACACTTGGAACTGAATTCACCACCTTTTTCACTTGTGGAGTTGAAGTTTGTTTCTCAGTTTTAGGCTTCCAAATTTGTTGAGGTGATGCAACCCGTTTGTAAGACTTGTCATTTTTAGTTACCACATTCTTTACGGGTTCAGTTTTGTTTTTAATGTTTTCATTTTTCAAAACCTTTTTCTCAACAATCAATGGAGCTTTTCCCTTAGCATCATCGTTCTTCTTTTGAATCCTCACTACTTCAGTCTTAGGCTTCAAGTTGGTACACTTTCGTGTAATATGTCCAACTTGATTGCATTTGAAGCATGTTCGGGTGTCAGTTACCCGACTTGTGCCTTCAGACTGAGGCTGTGAAGCTTTCTTCTCAAAGAACTCTTCATTTGTTTTCGAAAAAATCTTTTGCTCTTCATCAGAAAGTGAACTTGAATTGTTCACAAACACTTTCTTCTCAACAATTTTTTTTGTTTTGAACATTTCTCTTTTGATACCTCTTACCTCCCTGATAACCACCCAACCAATTGTTTCGATAGTTATTATAAAAACGCGGTGGAACAACAGGCTTCTTGAAGAATGGATTATCATGAGGGCACCAAGAGTTAATGATCTGTACGTGTTGGACCGTGTTCGTGACCCTAAACAGTCAGTAAAAGTAGTTCATCATTGTTTACAGAGGCGGAATCAAAGTAAACAACGTCAATACAGCTTATATCCTTTTAACTTCCTTTCTATTGCTTTTCCGAGACTTTACACACGTTTCTGACTAAATTTTGGCAGCACCTCGTCTCTTACAACATGATCTAATTCCGCTCCAACGTTACAAATGACAACACAACACACCGATATATAGATACCCTGATTCCGCTTGAAACATACTCAAGCGGAACCCCTAAGATGCCTGTTCGAGCGGAATCAAAATGTTACAGTTGGAGCGGAATCACATGACAACCTGATTTCGCTTGAAATGACTTTTGGTCATTTCAAGCGGAATTACATCATAAAACCCACTTTTCATGTTTCCAACTCCTAAACTACCTATCTAGACCTAAGACTCGATTAAGACGTAGTCAGCCAACATTCAGTGCACTAACAAAATTGATGCTGCCATTACAAAGTGTATGTCAAAGTCTCATGATACTGTGGGTGATGTTCAATATTATGAAACAAAGGATTTCAAACAGCCATGCACATCTTTATTCAAGGTAATTTTTTAAATTTATATTGTTTTAAACATCTATTGCGTTTTATTTTTTCCATCATTTGTTGCGTTTTATCATTATATGATCATATACTTAATTTTTGTATTATATTTATTATTCATTGCATTTTATATTACATTTCACTAATTTTATATAGCTTTTTAATTTTATTTACAGGTTTAATACAGCAAACAAGAAGATGGTTTAAGTATAAGTTGTACTTGCAAACGGTTTGAACAATTTGGTATATTGTGCTGCCATATATTTTATGTTCTACGATATGATGATATAACTGAGTTTCCTAGAAGATATGTTCTTAGAAGATGGATGAGAGATGTTGTTTCAAATGGATCAATTCATTGCAATATTCGATTTGATGAAATTGGTAGGAATAGTGAAATTGATAAAGTTTTTAGAGAAATCGTTGTTGCAAATGAGTATGTGGTTAATAGGTTGGTTGGGGATTTAGATGAGTTGTGTCGTTAAAGAGATCATATTAAAAGTTATATTGATAAAGCGGATGAGCTTATGGTTGCTGCGCCGCCTCCTAGTCGCAAAGAAAGATTTGCTGATATTGGAGGGAACTTAGAAAAGTCTGATTCTATGATTCGTGTCCCGATCAAAATAAGGACCAAAGGATGCGGTGTACAAAAAAGGATCAAGTCTAATCGTGAGATTGCAATTCAGAAATCATCAAAGATCTAGAAATCGTGCCGTGTATGTGGTGGAATAGGACATAACAGTCGCACATGTAAAGATAAGGTTTCTTCTAATGCTATACGTTCTAGCAATACAATGTAAGTATGTATACAGATTCTGTCAAATTCTGATATTAATAAGAAAGAAAAAAAAATTTGTCATTGCGTTTTATGATGTATAGGTTTCAGCTCTTTTTGTTATTGCGTTTTGTGATATCCTCCATAAATATCAGCTTTTTTTGGTTAATTGCGTTTTATGATAACAACAGTATATTGTTATTGCGTTTTATACATAGAACAATATACTGTAAATTGAATTTTTTTATTATTGCGTTTTATTATAACACAGATCAAATTAAACATGAAATGCAAGTGGATATCATTAACATTGCGTTATATAGATGATGATAGTTTAAAACAAAGATGATGTTTACAAACCACAAAATTAAATAAAAATTACTAGCAAGATCAGCATCATGGATCAAAGTTTGTTTCTTCTTCAGATGAGAACCTTAAGCTTCCATTAGGGATTTCCTCATCACTTTCAGATTCAGTCCAAAGTTCAACATGTGAGACTACTGCCTTTTGAAGCTTCTCTGCAAATTTGCTAGCAGAGTTGTTGATGATTGGTATTTCAGATAATTGCGTCAAAAATTTTATATCCTCAATGGAAGATATGTCCTTTGGGTCATATATCTCCACATCACCATCGTCCCAAGTCACTGAAACTTTGAAAGTTTCCTCAATGAACTCCCAAGATGTAACTTGGGCTTCTTCAGTTGCAGTTTGATTCGGATTTCCAAATCTTTTGTGTAGAATTCTGAATAGTGCGGCTGTCTGATTTGTGTAACAAGCAGGTGGTATACCTATTTCATTCATCCTTCTCAACACATTCTCATTGCAGTTTTGAAGAACAGAAGCAACGGAGTGGTATCTTATTTTTTTCTATCAAGAAATTGAAGAACGAAATTCTCTCTTTGAACCCACCAAACTGATAGTTGTTGATTAGCCATTTACGGTTTTTGTGTGTGTTTGTTGTTGGGTATTGGTGTATGAGGAATGTGAAAATAATTTAGGGTTTTTGTTCTTATATAATGGATTGGTAGAGGGATTGGTATCAAGTGTGTTAATAATAAAAATGATTATATTTTAGTTTTTTCTTTGAATTGATTGTTCAATCATACAGTATTTTATCAGGAATCCAAAAGGCTTTTTAAGACTTTTTAAAGCTTTTTGTCTAATCAATTTCTTTGTCATTAAGCTAGCAGTTTTTTCTTTGTTTTATCAATTCCTCATTTATTATTATTTTATTTTATAACATTGCGTTTTAGAAAGAGTATAATATATTAGTTTTATGATTGTCATTAAGCCTTTATTATTATTTTTTTTTTTTGCGTTATAAAAATAGTAAAAAAAAAACTTTTATTGCGTTATAAAGATATATTGCGTTATATGTTTGGAAATGAATAATTAGGAAACACTTTGTAATGCGTTTTAGAATAAATAACTTATGTCAAACAACAAATAAATAGACAATGTTGAGTTATAGCATACTATTAAAATGTTGCGTTTTATCATAATAGCATTTCACTATATATGTATCCTTTCTTTTAAACATATTATTTAAAATTTTTATTGATAAATTGTACAAATTTTGAATAATATGTTTAAAAGAAAGGATACATTTTGCGTTTTAAAATAACAAACAAAAAGTAGCATTTGTAACTCTAAGTATATTTTTTAAAGCAAATATATCAACAAAATATTGCGTTATATGAAAATTATGCTAAAAGAAAAAAACATTGCATTTTCTAATAAGTAGCATTTCTAAATCAAAGTAAACCAGCAAGATCAAGAAAATATTGCGTTATATTAAAATTATGCTAAAAGAAAAAACATTGTGTTTTATAATAAGTAGCATTT
This sequence comes from Helianthus annuus, assembly GCF_002127325.2. Classification (NCBI taxonomy): domain Eukaryota; kingdom Viridiplantae; phylum Streptophyta; class Magnoliopsida; order Asterales; family Asteraceae; genus Helianthus; species Helianthus annuus. The sequence continues at coordinate 48,855,303 of NC_035436.2, read as the reverse complement.
CTAAATCAAAGTAAACCAGCAAGAGCAAGCCTCTCTTTAATCCTTTCTAAACTAGTGTCATAAGATTGTTTTTTAAGTTTTGCAGTGAGGTTCCGAAATTTCTTTGAGTCCTCAATAACATAATCTTTGCGTTCGTTGATATCGTGCAATAATATCTTTGCGATAAACTTTCTTCTTAAATCATCAAGTTGTGCGGTCTGCTTGTTCACTTGTTTTTTCTTTTTACCCTTCTTGATAATTGCAGGTTCTTCATATTCCTCATTAAACCCACAGTCCCATTTTTTGACTTCTTCACCATTATAACATTCCATATGACACATACAGAATATACCACAGTCAATGCTCTTATCTTTTGTCCTCCATTTCGTCTCCATTCTAACAGGGGTTATGCCCTTTATATCATCTGCATTTTCATATCCAACAGATTTAAGGTAACCTGCCAAAGCATTTCTCTACAGAAAAAAAAAAACAAAAGATTAGGTGGTTTATATGTGACAACCCGTAATTTCGAGAGCCTTTCGTTATACTAGTTTCTTTGCATGCATGGTGATTTGATGTAATTTATGTGTATGCGGTATGAAGCGTTTAAGTAATTGAAAATGATTGCGAGTCTATGCAGTTCATGAACGTTATAAGTTTGCATGTCATTGCGTGTATGTGTTGTGATTGGTTTTATAATAACGTTACGGATTTTTAGATGTCGGTGCTTCCAACACTCAGCCACACAATGCATAGGGGCCGCACACCCTACTACACTCACACCCCCCTGTTGTAGACTTGTACTCGGCCCAAACCAACACCCCCTTGACCTGTTAATGCATGGTTTAAGGAAGCCCAAACAAACTTGGAGATTATTAGACTTGACTCGCGGTTGTGGGTATACGAAACCATACGTGTTTTGATATTATTAGACTTGGTAGCAAAGTTGTATATTGATGAACTGATGAATCTATATGCATGTTTAAAAGATGATTTGATCTACTGTAAGGTTACTTATATTAACAATTATTGGATTAGGTCCATTCAACTAATTGATGTTGTGATGTCGATAGGAGGGTAACATGATTAGCAATTGTGACTTTGATTGATGTAATTTGGATGGTCTTGGTGATTGTGATAATTAATAAAAGGAAAGTGTGGTAATCATATGAGTTCTAGAAGTGGTCAGTAGCTTTTGGTCGGTTCATTATATTTGAAGATATATGGAAAGTGTGGTAATCATTGTGATAATTAATCATATGATTAGCAATTGTGGCGGCCATGTGCAATGTAATCAGTATGGAAATATACATGTTTCAATACTAGTATCAGTAGCATACCATGTGCACATAATGATGGTTAATGATGTTCTCAATTAATATACCACATATGGTGCCACTACAATGTATGCGTGTATATATATTGGCTGCAAAAGTTGTGGGGTCCAATTAATCCCTTCATGTGTTTGCATATATTTGGAGTCACGCACACACCCCCTGGGCCAATGGGCTCTCCTTATCTCGGCCCACTTGTTGGATCAAACTCAAACTGAGCCCAATTTGGTTTAGGAACATTGCTTGCACGCACATACCAACACGAATCCGGTATTCTCATAACACACACAGTAGACATCAAACCCTAATTTCTTCTACTTGAGGCGACAAGTTTTTCTTCACATTGAAGCTCTCCCTTTCATCGACCCTGTTACATCCTTAATTTCCTGTATCTTGTGGTAAGTGTGATTATTGATTTAGTATATGTATTCCATCATTATTGATTTGTTTTTATTATGCACATGCTGTTAGTAATGATAGAACTTGTTGGAGTAGATATGCGCAACAACCTAGGGTCAATAGACATAAACTGTTATGATAATTTGGATGTTGAGTGATGATCGGATGTTATTAGGAATGCTATGTGATTGATACCGATGTATGATACGTGATTGATACCGATGTATGATACGTGATTAATACCGATGTATGATACGTGATTAATACCGATGAAAGTTACGTGATTAATATACCATAATGGTCATCATGAATCTAACCTCGTTGCCGTGATTCGATGATGCTAGCATAATATATTCATACACGGAAACGGTTATGTGATTGTAGGATAGACAATTTATCATGATATTATGAAGGATTTGTTTGTGTGTGAATCAACAATAATTCATAACAAGTATTAGCTCCTGATTGTAATATCACTCGATGATGATTATCTGTTAGATTTAACTGGACAATGGTTAGAATGATTATGGCAATGATTGATAAACTTGATCCATGGAATATGTTGGCTGATCGGGTAAATGGGAGGGTGGTAAGGGTAATTGCCATGCATTACGGTACCGTGTAACCGACACCGTGCAAACAAGTAATCGCACACTCATTTGGGCAAATTCGTGTGATAACTATCGAACGCACGGTGTGGGTCTCACACTTTCTCCGGAGTCGCACACAAACACGTGATGGGCCCTTAAACCGACTCGACTACATCGTTTAATTGGGCCGCACGCTTGTTCGAATCGGACCCATTAAGGGCGCACACTCGGAACCTACACACACACTGCTTAAACGCGTTATATATATGGGCCGCACACCACAAGGTGGGGCCGAGAACATAAGGGATCGCACACTTGTTGGGCTCTTCTGATTGTCATGTTGAACATGTAATGTGTCACCATGCAACGTACTGAAAAGCTAGATTGCATGTATAGGGTGTTGAATATGAATACATGTATTTTGCATGTTACTTACATATATGTGTGAAGAACTATGTGCCGAAAATTAATTATAAAACTAATGGTGAAAGGTGACCATGATAGGGTTGGTAGACTAGCTTGAACAAGTAACTAATCTTACCAAGCAAACCAAAGGTGAGTTCATCTCTTGAGCATGCGTCCCGGTGGTTGGGACAGTCAGTGGGTATCCTGGGGAGGGATAAGTCTTTTGGGTAAAACTGTGATGTTGGATAATATTCTCATTCTCTATCTCTTAAGTCCCATCTTTTGCTATCGTGGGTGGTAGCGGGGTATTAGTTGGCAGCGCTACTTAGGTTTGGCACCCTCACGCCGTACCGGGGAGGACGGTTGTGAACTAATTACCCAGTCGGGCCCAGTGCTTTGATAAGAGCACTGGGGAAAGGGCAAAACATACATCAGGAGCCGTCTTGTTCAGTATCGAGATATTATCAACATTACTTTCGGAATTAAATTCAATGGATTAACTAAACACTTGGTAACCAACGTTTCGTAAAACTATGAACTCACCAGCGTTGTCTGATACACGTGTGTGCATGCTCGCAGGTTATTGATATGTGTGGATGTGGCACTTGCTGTCTGGGATGCTGGAGTGGTCATGAGTCGAGATACCTGGAATCTTGAAACGAGACTAGTTGATTACGTACACTTGGATTTGGGTTAAACTTTATATTATGCTTCCGCTGAACATAACGAGTTATAAATTATGATTTTGTAAACACTTATTTGAAATGAACGAAAGCTTTTTATTTGAAATCTTGTTATGAGTTCAACGTGGTTAGTGGCTCGTTATTGGTTTGTCACACGCCTAACGGGGTTTCCATGGGTGGTATTTTGGGGGTGTGACATTATATTTGTGTTTTAAAAGCATAAGTTGGAAAACTTACTGTATTTTCAGGCACATCACCATATTTTTCTATATTTGTGACCGCTTTCGCACTGTTGTCAATGATGAATATTTGTTTCTCTTCAAGATTGAATGAGATCACAAAGAAATGCTCTGAATGGAGAATCGGGACAAGGATAATTTTAAAATTTTTTATGCTTTTTAGCTTTGCACCTTGAAGAATTTTTTCAATGTTCTTTGTGAACGCTTCTATCATTTTTTCTTCCTTTTCAGTTTCTTCCTTTTCACTCGATGTTAAAGCCTGCATAACATTAAACAAATTAACATATTAATTGCGTTTTATGAAGGTAATAAAACATACAGTTGCGTTTTATAAAACTTCATTCAAACAAAGTATACATTGCGTTTTATGAAAGAAATAAAACTGGCAATTGCGTTTTATATAAGTTTATTCAATCAAACTTTAAAAAACTTCATTAAACATATATTATTTCTATAAAACAGACAAATTGCATTTTATAGATCTTACCAGCATTCAAATAGTACAGAAAAATCTTGGAGTTTTGTTGTCTTTTGATCTTCTTTTTTCTTATTCATTCAAAATATATGCCCAACAATTGATTACTTCTCTGGCGATTTCCAATCCTGGCCTCATTGTTTCTGCACCATATCTCGACAGAAATACACTCCCTGCAAAAATAAATAATTAAATTATAATATTTGATTTTTGTTGTGTTAGTGTATATAAATGATTTTTTACGTTATTTCTCCTTCTGCATGGAAAGCATATCCCGATATGTTGTTTTCGTATGCCGTTCTTGCTTCCTTCATTGCTACATTTCTTTGATAGTATGGTGAACAAAATACTTCTGGTACATTTTTCTGTCGATCTAGTCGTACCATCTTTGTGATTATTTGTTCTGTTTTGTTGATATCACTTGTTGGTTGTTCTTGTTGAACTGATTTTGCAGGTGTTTTATACGGATCTTCTTGTGGGTTGAGGAATGATGTGTTTTGAATTAGATCACTAATTTTCCTTTTCAGTTTTCTGTTCTTCAATTCTATCAAACATTGTTTGTATTCCAGTAATTTGAACTTCTTTTTCGATTGTTTTATTTTCAGATTCCGTTTGAATTTCGGTTTGTGCAGTCTGGCGAGTAGTATCAACTTCCATTTCATTTTCATCCACATTTGAAGAAAACTGAGAAATTTTCAAATCAAAGGATGGTACCTCATCATTTTGAATTTTTTTTATTTGATTTTTTTTCTTCTTCATCTGTCTTTTTGATTATCTCCAACATTAATGATGGAGTTTCTTCGCTAAATGATGATTGTACCAATGAAGGGTTTTCAATGTGTGTTTGCAGACTCGATGTAGGTTCATTCTCAATGATTTTTTCTGGATTGGAGGACTGGACTACAGTTGTGTTATCTTCATTGCGTTTTGTAGCATCATCATTGCATTTTACTATCAATGGAGTTGAAATGTTTTGATTTTCAGTGTCTTCATTTTGGCTCAAATTTAGAAATCTTGATGGTGTTTCGATCAGAGTTGAATCAATACTAACTTTCTTGTGCTTTTTAGCTTGATCGTTGAATTTTTCAATCAATGACGCCCATTCGTTTACTTTGTTGTGAACAATTTCACTATTTGGATATTCTTCAATGATCTCATCTATGCGTGATTGGATGCTTTCGAAAACTTCTTCAAATCCTTTAAAATGATAATCCAAGGCAGTCACAACATATTCTTCATTTGATTTTTTACCTTCAATGTTCTTCATATTTTCATCGCCACTTTTTGTTGAATGAATGTCAGAAAGACCTTCACTTTGAATTTGTGATGGCATGAAATTACGCAATCGGCATTGACTATCTACCCACAATTTATCTTTATTTCCTTTTGATGGTTTTATGAAGAATTGCCCCCATGATCCTCCACTTTCTGTTTGTGTTTTCTCAGTTTCATTAGTTTTAAGTTGGCTGTTTTGAACATCCTCTTGATCCTCTTGTTCAATCCAGTCTGTTGCAGCTTTAAGTAAGGTGTTTCCATCTTCTATCTCTTCTGAGTTGATATTGATGTTTGGTTGTTCTTCAGCATCGTCTTCATCTTTTTCTTCAGATTAATCTTGAAAAATTTCTTCATTTTCATTCTCGGATTCAGATGGATAAACATAAAATTCATCCTCCTCATCTTTCTTTTTTTGTTTATTCTTTCTGACATTTTTCTCTTTTTTCTTTTTATCCATTACAAGACCTCTCCCCTCATTTAGCGCAACAATTTCCAATTCAACTTCAAATTCTTGTAATGTTGTAGAATCAATTTTATCTAGAGAGAACTCTTCAGTGTTTTCAGCATCGTCAAATCCTTGTTTTTTGTAAGCATATAGAATCTGTATGAATCATTACGTTTTAAAAAAATACTCAATACTAATTTTGTTGCGTTTTATAATATAAATCATTGTAAACAACTTACACAACTAATTTTTTGTAACTTTAAATACATTGCGTTTTACACAAATTGCGTTTTAATAAAGCATAGTTTGGAAAAAAGCATATAAACAAGTTATTGCGTATTGTACCTTTATAAATGTTGTGTTTTAAACAAACAAACAAATAATATAAACAAGTCATTGCATTTTGTAACTTTATATACATTGCGTTTTAATCAAACATATTTTAAACAAAGAATATAAACAAACAGCCTAAACAAGCATTCAGCAAATATGTAGCAATAATGAAAGATCAGATTTCATACCGCTAACAATGCAATAGGTCCATTGAAGAGCTTGTCATTTCCAGGCCATTGTCTTCTTGTACGCCTTAAAACATTCAGAGTATATTCACACCAATTAAAATCCTGGGTTTTTTTGTCACTTTTCATTGATGGCAAGAATCTTTGATTAACGTTACTACTTTGCATTGCCTCTGCCATGACCGTAAAAAATATAACCAAGAAGTTTAGTTTGAACAGTCTTCCAAGCTCATTTCTTGATTTTAAATATTTAATCAAGTTGGCAGCATACATTCTCTTCAAAATATCTTTGCTGAATTGACCGCGTCAGAATTTAATTATAAGATCAGTTTCTTTTGGTCTCAATTTTTCCTCAATCTCTGTTTTTCTATTTGGTATTTGAAATACCTTTTGGATCAATTCAGCTGTGATCTTAATCTTTTCATCTCCAGTATTTTTCTCATCATTTTCAGCATCAAAGTTTTTTACCAGCCAATATCCGAATTTGCATGGAACTGAATGCAGCTTCAATGATAGTATGGTGCCAAACCCTATTTCTCTAACAACTTTCTTTTGCTCTTTTGACATATTTTCAATATAATCTTTTAGATTATTGACTGCACATCTTATGTTGATTTTTTTTTCGTCGTAATCATAACATGGTTGTTGTTCTGGTTGTTCTTCTGTTTTATCTTTCCTCAATGATCTCTTTGGTTTTGATTCTGCCTTTTCCTTCTTTTGATATTTTGTCTGTTTCACTCTTGGTGGTGGGTCAACAAAATCATCATCTGATACATTGAAGTGTTTTAGAAACATATATTTTTTTCATGAAATTTGTTTTATGCGTTTTATGTTACCTGAATTTACTTGTTGTTGTTCAGAAGTATGCAGAACTATAGCTCGACTAGTATTTTCATCCTTTGAAACAGAATCTGTATCTTCTGAAGATTCTATCACCACTTTCTTTCTTCTCCTTTTTTGTTTTTCCTCTTGTTTTTTTAACTTTAAACAGAATAATGAAACAATGTCAATTAACAAATTTAAGATAAAAAGCATTAGCTAACACTATAAAGATAAAAAGCAGTAATTCATAGTTTTAAGATAAAACGCAATACTTTACATCATATTAAATTTAACACAGCAAATTAACATTACATTATCTCATTTTGTTTTTTATGATATTTTAATATAAAACGCATTAGTCAAGAAAAAAAAAGCATTTGATACAGTATTCTGATAAAACGCAATAGTTAACAACATATGTATCTCAACAAATTCAAAGATAAGATAAAAGGCAATGTTTTAAAATTCGATTACAATTATCATAATAATAATCTATTTGTTTCTGCAAATTTATTAAGATAAAACGCATTAGTTCACAATATATAAATCCCATAAAAAGCATTAGCACCCTAGGTCATAGTTTTAACATAAAACGCAATGCAGTCTCTAATAACAAACCTAATTAAGCAATTCAATGATAGGATAGGGATAAGATATCACTCATTAACAATTTTTGGGAAGGGATATGATATATTAGGTCTATTGCACTTCATAAAACGTAACTTGAATTCAGTTAAAAAGCAAAAATACATAAAATTACCATTGTCTGAAATCTCTTTGCGTTTTCTACTACTTTGTTGTTTCATTGTTGATTTTCGGCTAATATTTACTTGTTGATCTATGTTCTCTTCAACTTATGATGTTTTTAGCTTCTTTGATGATTTAGGGTTTTGAGAGACGGATTTCTTTTCAGTAACTCGAAGGTAAACCTTCAAATTATCTCTCAACGACGCCATGAACATCAATGGGGTATGATTTTCTCAAAGTTTTGTATGTGTGTGATCGTTAATGGAAGTGTAAAACGTAATGAACTTTTTTTCGAAGCGTTTCTGTGTATATTCAACGACGGTTATTTTGGAATTTGACGATAATACCCTTGAAAGCCCGGAGAGCGTGTTTAAATGACAGTTTTTAATTTGATTTTAATCTAGACCGTAGATTGTGCAATTGGACGATCATGATTGCTTCCTATGCTTCCTAGCGAAATAAACTTCCTATCATATCTCCACCCTAGATCTTTAATGCAGAGTTTTTGAGATATGCGAAGAAAAATAATTGTATACTCATAATGTGTATAATAGAGTTATATAGTAGTTATATATATAAATAATTAAAAAATACATTTGGTCACACCAAGTCACATACATGATAATAAATCATCATTAACGGGCTTTGTATGTGTTAGTTGGTTTTGGCCACGCCGAGTCACATTAGGTGATAACAAATCAATCAGATGCTAATGCTAATGACTTGTGTTTGATGATAAATCTACTAATTCACTGTGAATGGACTTTAATGAGTCATGTCATGTGTTAATGAGTTGTTCAATGTTACATAAAGTCATATTAGATGGTACTAAGTTCTTTTTGTTGACTTGTTTTGACGATAAATTTACTCAGTTTTAATATGTCATGTGTTAATGAGTTGATTAAGATTACACTATATCAAATTAAGTTGATTAGTAATCAAGTTGTAAACACGTTAATCGGGTTCATGGATGGTAAAAGATATGTGAAATGGGCTCGTGAGTCAACATGTTTAATTAAACACGTTAGCAAGTCGACCAATTTAATTAAAATGGTTAAACTTCTCAACCTGAACACGACCCATTTCTAAGAAGAGTTAGATATAACAACTTAAAACATGATTATACCTGTATCTTGTTTCAATTCGTGTTGGTCTTTCCCACTAGTTTACCCTAGAAACTTTTCAATAAAAGGATCATTTTCCGGGCTAAAGATGAACTTATGCCAGTGATGTGCATTACTGGTTGCCGTGTACTAACACTTTGAGCACATTAGTTGTTGGAAACCATTTTTGGACACGCATAGGTCAAAATACCCATACGAGCATAATCAACCACTTGTTGTAGAAGACGTCGAAACCGTGTGACTATGTGCAAAACGGACATAGATTCCCACGCCTCTTTAGCATAACATGTATGACTGATTTTGACTCTTACGTCACAGGTTCCAACAAAAAACATCAAGTTGTTTTAGAAAATACTACTTATCAAATAGTGATCGACGGATTCACCGAGTACGGGCATATAATGAGAAAATCAATGACAAAATGTGTATATACAGTGGTGAATCTTAGTTGGGAACAAAGGTGACTCTGACCCTTGTTTTCACTCAGTAGTGTAAAATTTACCAGATATTTTAAAAATTTTATATGTATTGAGTCCGACCCTCTAAAATTTTTTTAAAAACAGTCATCAAGATTCGATACTGTGTATATATATGATAGACCGGCTGGAAATGAGGATCAGACAAGCTAGTTAGCCATCTTGAACTAGCATATGCATATATCATTGTAGGATCGTTTGCACGACCAAAACGATTCGTTCAGAGGAGTTCTTGTCAATACGAGAGGCGGAAACTAATGTATCGACTTCGAGACAGCTTGATATACATTTTAATTGTCTTGTTTATTGATATAACAGCAATTTACAGCGAGTAGACACTTCGGCAGCAGTTCGGCTCCGGGATCAAATCGTTACAAATGAATTGGACAGGACCACTATATATAGACTCACCATTCCGTACGAAATGGGCAAGACCCATTTCGTGCGAAATGGTCACAAACACACGTTTCTCATATTTCGTGCCCTGGTCTTTCTAATCTAATACAAGACTCGATACAAGACGAAGTCGACAGACATATGCACCAACAGACTCCCCCTTGGATGTTGACGAAGTCTTCAGTGTCGAGTCTTCAACGTCTTCAATCTTTATCAGTCTTCTCGTGCTTTCTGAAGTATCTGACAGTATAATCATCCTCAATCTCTCTCTTCTTCTCTCTCTCAGCTAAACTCCTCCTTGGATGTTGATCTAATTTTCAATTTCTTCTTTCTCTTACTCAGAATCTCAATCTGACTCTTCACATTCTCTTGATCAGATCTCTTGATTCCTTAAGTTCTTCAGCATTAGCAGCTTGCATGGACATGGTTCCAAGATTAGAAGCTGGCTCCATGCATCTACATACTCCCTTTTTCTAACAAACTCCCCCTTAAGTTATGATGGGATCGTAGTCTGACTTTCACAGGTTCTAGAATCGTGACCTGGCTCATACTCTGCTCAGATTTAGACACGGGGACCTGCACAAATCTTTACCTCACAACAAATTTCACAAATTTAAAATTTGACAAATTTATTCTCTACTTATCACATGTAGAAACAAACTCAAGACATGATTTGTCATTTACAATCTTTGATCACCACTTGTAGGCATATCATTTTTCTTTTTCAAACAAACTCTTCCAAACCTGTTCATCATGATTAGCACTTGGAACTTTGAAAATCAGCTTTTCATCATCAATTGTCGAAAATCTTTTTGAATTTTTCAAAATTTTATGCTAAAACACTCCGAAAATCTTTTTGAATTTTTGTTTTTAAAGAAATGCAGTAAAGAAATTTGTGAGTTTGTGTAAGAGGATCATATCAGTTTAAGAGACAAATCACTAACACCGTTAAGCTTTAAACATTTTAAGTTCTAAACGATTCACGTAGATTGTCAGTATACTGATCCACTTAAATTTTCACACAAAGTTCAACTGTTTCGAGATACGAACTTAGTGTTTTAAGCACTTAAACTTATTCGCGTGTCCCACCTCAGAATATACTCTCGTATCCAGACTCCTATATTCAGTCTTACAGGTGAATGTGCACTAATGATATCTATAAATAGGTAAATGCGAGACCATGAGAGCTCAGGTTAGAACTTCCGTTCAGACAAAGAGATGATGGCTCGTCTTTTGGTGTGTCCCGTTGGGGATCTTTTCTTCAACAGCACATGAATCGCATTTTTCAATGTTTCATCATTTTTTATGCTGAGGGTTGGCTTTAAGATTAAACCATTGTAAAGTATTATACGAGGACTAGGCTATTGCTCCCGCAAAATCAGAAGTCCTGTTATAATACCCCAGATATCATCACGCACAAAGACCTAGTATGTCAGAAATAGAAAGCCCTTCAAACAAGATTTCGGGGGTTACCCATATATCTAAGAGATGTTCCTCACGAAATAAGTAAGTATTGATATTTAGGTTTATATCTCGAAAATAATCTACTGAATGTATAAAAACCTACTGGCACATCCTCAATGAGATCGTTTATCACATTTGACTTTTACAATTCTTTAGCGTGATGTGATAGTCCACTAATGTACTATCATTTCCTCTTTTTACAACAAAACTCGTTTTGAATTTTTCAATGTTTTTGACTTTTTCTGATTTTATCATGTTTTTGGATTTTTCAAATTTTCGAAATTTCTAAAAATTTTTACTCCCCCTAAAATAAAAAGTATACTCAATTTTTTATTTTTCAAGGAAAATTTGAAAACAAACTGTACAAATAAACTGACAAACTGATTCGAATTGCTTCAATTCGCCATTCACTTGGCATAAACAATCAGAACTCCCCCTGACAACAAACAAACAAATTTCCCATTATGATTTCAAAACACTTAAGTTTGTTTTAATCAAAATGGTATTTCCGGAAAATAAGTTTTGTTGATTTTAACTCATGTAGGGTTGGGGATATGTTCATCACTTTGTTTCTTTTCTCTTTACAATGAATGAAACCCCCTTTTTTTCTTTTATCCATTTGTATGAAAGTTAAATCACGTTCAACTTAATGACCTTGATTAACCAATTGTAGGAACATACACTTGTATGTTTTACAAACAAACATTTTCAAGAATGATGTCGATTCCTGCTCCACGATTACCAACATGGGAGCTCTGGCAAGTCAGGATTTTAAGTAAAGAATACATACACCCAGGCCTTACCAGCTTTGGGTGTGACCTTCTCAGTTTCACTTGGGGTTTGAACATTTCTCTTTGATTCATAAAAATCTTTTACCCCTTTTGCCCTTCCATCTACCATCTTACCAAAGATATGTTTCACATTTCCATTAAACGCCTTTTCGACATCAAATTCTTTTTTTCAGAATAGAATTGATTCGAAATTTCCGCTTTGCCAACCTTTGATTTTAAATTCTCAGCCCGCAATGGTGGAAAATTTACATCATCCATTGGCGGTACTGAATTTTCCCTTTTTACATTAACTTGTGGCTCCTCTGACTTTGACGAGTCAAATTCACCGCCAAATTTCACATCAGATTTCTTAACAACCCATGTTTGGTTATTAAGATTCACCCTTCTTTTGTAAAACCTTTTTGAACATTCACCAACTTCATATGTTGAGTTTTAAACACTTTGAATTTTTCAGTTGGTGGTTCGGTTTTATCAACAATCTTTTCTTTGAGTTTAGAAACAACTTCCTGTTTTGTGTTGGTAGCCATTGGACAATTCTAGGCGATGTGACCAACTTCTTGACATTGGTAACAGGTTCTTGTTTCTTTTCTCTGATGAACTCCATTCTTCTCATGTTTTTGTTTTTCTGCAAAGAACGGTTTGTTTGATTGCTTCTAGAATAAGCTATTTGCTTCTTCCTCAGAACTTGACCCTGAAACAAATACTGTTTTTCTTTTAGAAATTTTCTCATTTTTATGATTTTCGGGTGAAATAAAACCTAATCCCTTCTTTTTGAAATTACCATTATGGTTTGGTTTCTTTCGATAACCTGAACCAGAACTGTAACCCTTTTTCTTGTTTAATCTTTGTTGAACTCTTGAAGTGTAAGGCTTAGGTTTTTCAGCAAGATTTACATCTTTTATTTCAGAAATATTAATTTCTGTTAATTTGAAAACCTTTTTAATCTTTTCAATTTGAACACTTCTTATTGGAAATTCATCATCAGAATATAATTTGTCAGAATCAGTCAAAGTATATGCCACTTTGATTGGTTCGTCATTCAAATTAGATTTTGATAACATAAATTCTTTATTGTAAACCCATTTGACCGATGACTTTGGACTGTTGACCGACGAACTCGAACTCTCTGATTTGGACTTTGACTCTGACTCCTCATCTTTATCCAACACCTGATCGACCACCTTTTTTATTAACTCAGACTCATGATCATTGTCAGACGATGTGAACGTGACATCAATATTTTCTGGTAACTCATCAGTTGTTTCAGACTTCAATTTTATATTGATTGCCTTTTTTACTTGCTCCTCATTTGGTTTTCTGGGAGAATAACCTTCCCAGATCGGAGGTGGACACTTTTTGTAACTGACACTCTGTTTCTTACCAGTATCCTTCTCTTTTGGCTTCTCATCTTGAAATGCTTCAAAACCTGCAACAGTTGGATAAATTCTATCAATCAAATAATCAGAACTAGAATAACTTTGCAATAATCGTCTAATTCTTTCATTTTCTATCTTTTCTGTCTCCAACTCTTGCTTCAACTTTGCACACTCCTCAGTATAGTGATTGATAGCCTTTTGCTTAGACATCATCACTGCATTCATCATGGTTAAGGCATCTTCTCTTTCTGAAATTGTCTTTTGCAAACTATTCACCGTTCTGTTCAACACATCATACGACTCTTTTACGTAATTAACATCGAACAATAATTATTCTTTCATCTTGTCAAGCTCACTATACTTCTCATCTTTCTCTTCACAATGTTTGCATGGTTCCAAACATTTTAGACAAGGTTTTGTGATCTCAATAGTTTTTTCAACTTCGATAATCTTCTCAACTTCAACTATCTTTTCAACTTCAACTACCTTCTCCACTTCAACCACCTTCTCAGCTTCAACCATCTTTTCAGCAACTTTAACTCCTTCATTCTGTTTAGACTTCTTTTCCTGAGTAACATTCCTGCATTTTACCTTTTTATGTTCTTTCGCTGCTCGCTTCTCCTTTAGTTTCTCCAATCTATCTGCAAAATAAAACTTTCAGGAGATAATTGAGTTTTTCCAATGTTTATTTGTATTTCTCTTCATCATCACTGCTATCAGTTGATGATTGATCAAACACTTGTGTCTGTTCTGAATCTTCTTCTGAAAAGGCAGACTCTCCATCTTTATTTTTCTCATTATTGTCAAACACCTTCATCCATTCTTTCATCAAATCTGGTTCTTGAACTATTTGTGCAATGAATGCTCCTAACTTTGAATCAGGTGGAATGTATTTGTCCCAACTAAAACCTTCTGCCACTTTCTCATCATCTTGATCTATTATACCATAATAAGCTCTCTTTGTTGACTCTTCGATCGCCTTCTTAGCATGTGCAGTTTGTGGTTCTTGTTGTTGATACGGTTGTTGAGCAACTTGTTAATATATAGCTTTCCGATAATAATCATTATTCCCGAACGGATTCTGAGCTCCACTAGCTTCTCGATTGGTACATTCCCTCGTGAAATGTCCTTTTTCCCTACATCGAAAACAAGTAACTTTAGATTTATCAAAACCTAAAGTAGAAACATTAGCATCACGGAAGTCATCTCTTCCTGTAATCATCTTAAATTTCTCAGCTCTTCTCAATACACTTTCTAAACACCACTTAATATCCATAAGCTCCATTTCCTCAGCATCAATCTGATCGTAATCCTCTTTTGTCAACATAGGATTTCCGATCCTTCCTGCAACCAAACCCTCATATGATTCTAACACTGTAGCTAGTAATGCCATATGACCTTTAGCGACTTCTTCAGAGAAATTTTGACCATTCTGAAGAAGCAACACGATGTTGCAGTGTAACACATGAGCATTACTGCTGTTTGAGCTTTGGAACTGATGACTTGAGGTTGAAACATTCGGACTAACACTCGGGTAGGAAGAAAATCCACTGTTGCTGATAGGACTTTGATTAACTAATCCAGATGAATTTTCTGCACTGAAAGCAGTTTGGACCTTCGGACTTGCTTCAACATTCTGAACATTCCCTTTGTAATACATTTTGATGTCTTGTTGACCACTTGGATTGTTCATTCTAGCAATCTTCTGTTGTTCAAGATCTTGTCCTTCAAGCTTTTCAATGAACTGAGAAATTGTCAATTTATCATATTCTCTAGTGTTCTTTAAGATCATCAGATATGTACCCCATTCTTTCTGAGGTAAAGCATCAGCTAATTTGTCAACCCATTCTTCTCGATCTTTGGTTATATCCAAAAGTGACATTGATCTCACCAAATGACAATATCTTTCAATCAGCTTCTTTGTAGTTTCACCTGGCAAACTCGTAAACAAGTCAAATTCTTTCTTTAACAATGATTTCTTACTTCTGATCATATCTGTACTTCCCTCAAACTTAACTCGAAGTGCTTCCCAAATTGAACGTGAAGTATTATCGTGTTGAAGTAATATGAAGATGTCTTCTTTCACAGCTTGCTGTAACAGACTAATCATCATCTTTTCTGCTTTGTACATGTCTCGTTCTTTGTCCGACAACTCAGAAATAGTTTTGATAACACCCACATCTGTACGAGGTTTAACATACTTCTTTTCAATACATTCCCAAGACCTCAAATGATTTGCTTGAACCCGATTTTCGAACCGGTCTTTCCATCCATAATATTCTTCAATGCCCATTAGCTTCGGGGGTTTTTGCAAAGTTCCTGTTTCATTTTCCATGTTCACACTTGAGCAATGGTAACAGGAGTACTCGGGGCAGTAGCAAACGCGTTGTAAAACTCTTCTTCCATGATTCGGGTACAAAAATTTCACAAAATTTCTTTCAAACGAAATGAACTCAAATTCAAATAAACTGAAGACTTTCACAGAAATGGCCCTTTTAAACGTAATGAACCCTTCACACGAAATAGACAAACGAAATGGATCCTTATGCAAATTCTAACGAAATGGACACTCTGGTACGAAATGGATGATTTCGTACGAAATGCTCAACTTTCAAACGAAATGACCCCTTGTACCCACTTCGTGCGAAATGAAATGATGTTTCAAGTGAAATGACTGATTTCGTGCGAAATGGATGAATTTCGAACGAAATGACACACTTTCAAGAGAAATGGACCACAAAAACTCAATTCGTGCGAAATGAAAGATTTATTCCATGCGAAATGATGCTGATGTCATACTTTCAGTCGGAATTTTGTCAAATTGATCAAGTTTTAGGTTGATTTTAGGTCTGATACTTTCAAGGATTTATTAAAACAGTGTTTCGCTTATAATGTGAGAAAATCAAACCATTTTAACCGTGAAAACTTGTTTAATTTTGAAAATAAGGTGTAGAAGTCAGAATTTTGAAAAAATCTAGCTGAATTCGGTAAGAACTCCTCCTCCTGAGCTCTGATACCAATTGTAGGATCGTTTGCACAACCAAAACGAGTCGTTCAGAAAAGTTCTTGTCAATACGAGAGGCGGAAACTAACGTATCGACTTCGAGACAGCTTGATATACATTTTAATTGTCTTGTTTATTGATATAACTGCAATTTACAGCGAGTAGACACTTCGGTAGCAGTTCGGCTCCGGAATCAAATCGTTACAAATGAATTGGACAGGACCACTATATATAGACTCACCATTCCGTACGAAATGGGCAAGACCCATTTCGTGCGAAATGGACAATGTCCATTTTGTGCGAAATGGCCTTGTTCCATTTCGTGCGAAATGGTCACAAACACACGTTTCTCGTATATCGTGCCCTGATCTTTGTAATCTAATACAAGACTCGATACAAGACGAAGTCGACAGACATATGCACCAACAATCATGTTTGATAAACTTGATTTGTCTTTCATACGATGACACTATGTTGAAATGTTAATTGGACTTCTCATTCATATGTTTATTTATGGGCCTTATATGCGGTATGGGCTCCTGAGTGGTAATGGGCTTTGTTATTTTAATATGTGTTATGGGCTCATGTTATTGGTCTAGCTAGTATGAATGCAGGCTGAAAGTGTGAGGGGTGTATGTGTATGTTTTGGAGGACTGCGATCATCATACTTGATTCTTGTGGACCTGGATGTAACATTTCTAGATATCCATATAAAAGGGCTCATGACTGAAGATTCAGTCATTCACCACTCCTTCTCATCTCACACGTGTTCTCTTGTTAATCTGCTATTGTTATCATTGATCTGTTGTAGATCTTTGCAATCATCTCTCATCTGTATATTGGAGAGATTGATCTTCTGGTATTGATGATCATCAATGGATGATCATCATGATATTCTCTGTATCTTGTGTTGTTTGATGATCTTACAGTTTGTAAGATCAGAAGGTTTGGGGGGGGGGTAAGTCTTTTAGGTTGGTTTGTTTGTTCGATCTTCATATCATGGCTCTTAACATGGTATCAAAGCCATGTGGCTCTTGCTGATGATCGATCTTTTGTTTCCGTTGTGATATTGTTTCTGATTGTTGTTTGATGTGTGTATCTAACGTTTCTGATCTTGGAAACTGTTCTTGGTGATTTGTGTGACCGATCTTCTTAGATCTGTTGTCTTGGAGGTGTACTGGTCATTGTTGGAGACGAAACCCTAACTTATGGTTTGGTTCTTTTCTTGGGGATCTACTGCTTAGATCTGGGTTAGTCTCTGTAATCCAAGAAGATTACAGGGCAAACTAACCAGTCTGATTAGCTTGGAGTTATACGCTCTTTGTGAGATCTTTCTGACCTTTCTTTTTATCTGTTTCACTTGCATTGTGTCTACGCATTCTTGTTATCGGGCTAGTCGGACCGGCCTTGATCGAGTCTTATTTGTTACTCGTTGATGTGTCTGAATGTGGTTTGAAAGTGAGTCACCCTAATGGAACTAGTGTAAGAATGTTAAAATTGGTGAATTAAAGTTAATTAATGATGTGATATTGAAAGATGTGTTTTATGTGCCTGACTAAGTGTTATTTTGTTGTCTGTTCATAAACTATCTAAGGATAATGGAATTACAGTATTGTTTAATGAAAGTAATTGTATGCTACAGGATTTGAGATCAAAGAAAATCTTGGTGATTGGTAGTCAGGATAATGGTCTATACTTTGTTGGTATGAATGGTAATACTGTGAATATATGTTTTAATAGTGTTTTAAAGTCTAATATATGGCACAGTAGGTTAGGTCACCCTTCAAATCAAGTTCTGACTGTTTTAAAAGGTAGTCTAGGTATTAAATCTGTTAAACATGGTCCTTGTGAAATTTGTCATAAGTCTAAACAAGTTAGGGTACCTTTCCCAATAAGTGACTATAAGTCTAAGAGTGTTGGAGATCTGATTCACTTAGACTTATGGGGTTCTTATAGAGTTACCAGTTATGAAGGGTACAGGTATTTTTTTAACCGTGGTTGATGATTATTCGAGGTCTGTTTGGTGTTATCTACATAAGAATAAAATGGAAGTTTTTGAAAATCTAAAAAAAATTATGAACTTATTTTAACTCTGTTTAAAAGGAAGGTTAATGTGTTTCGTAGTGACAATGGAACTCATTTTGTTAATAATCAACTGAGTAGTTTCTGTAATAATAAAGGTATAATACATTAGACTTCCTATTTATATACACCACAACAAAATGGTGTTGTTGAACAGAAACATAGGCATCTTTTGGACAAAGCCAGAGCTCTTATGTTTATTTAATCAACAGGCTTCCATCCTCCATGTTAGTAGGAAAGAGCCCTTATGAACTTATGTTTTGTTTTAAACCCTCCTTGTCTCACTTGGGAACCTTTGGGTGTTTATGTTTTAGTACAGTGTTAAATGAGTCTAATAATTTTGCTTATCATGCTGATAGGTGTATTTTGGTTGGATATTCTAATGTTAAAAAAGGTTATAAACTTTGGAGTTTGGATGAGAAAAAAAAATTCTATAGGTGTGAAATTATATGAACATGTTTATACTTTCAAGTCTAAATTCCTTGATGATCAAATATTTGTCGATAAAGGTTTAACTCATATTAACTTTTTTGACTTGTATGAAATGTATACACCTGAAGTTTCTCACATTCCCAGTGATGAAGAGGGTATTGTTGTATCTCATGACACATTCAGTGATGATCAACAACCAATTCCCTCTACATCTGTGTCACACCCCCAAATTCCACCTGCGGAGTAACATCCGCTTGAGGGCGTGACTGACCAGGATCCAGCCATCAATCATACTGAATAATTAAATTGATAACAAAAGTAGTACTTACTAACCATAAGATTAGCAAATATCAAGTTCAGAGTTTAAGGTTTCAAGTTCAAACAGTAATAAGTAGCGGAAGCATGAATAAACAGTTTTAAACAATGTTCATAGGGTAAGCATGATAAATGCCCAACACACGGGCAGACGACCACTACACATCCCAAGCAGCTGCTCCAGTCACTGGCCACCTGCAAAGCATGCAGTAAGGGGGTCAACAATAATGCTGAGTGAGTTCACTAGTTGTCCAGTTTTAATTCCAAAAACTTGTTTCACCAGTTAATTTATCCGTTTATACATGCCATGGGGAGCTACCCCAAAAGTTAGCGACTAAACTGTTTTTCCAATACCGAACACTAGGTAACCGTTTGCGTTTCCGCAGGATGCCCCGATGTCAATGTTCTATCATCATTGACGGATGCCTGAGTACATTAGTTCACGACCGATCCCATACCATGGCACGGTGTGAGGTTGGTAAAACCTAAATAGCGCTATCAACTAATAACCCGTTCGCCTGGCCCCGGCGACTAATCGGTATTATGTAGTAGGGACTTGAGTGATAGAGTTGCGTTTAGTGCCGTTGGTTGCATTCCGTATAAACAGTAATTAACTAAAAGGTTTCCCAATACAAGGGAAGGAAAAGTAAGTTTGTTCCCAGTAACTAGGGAAGGAAAGTGAATGGTATCCCCTTTACAAGGGGATAGGGTTGTTCTAGTCTCGTGTCCCAACCCACCGGGACGCATGCTTTTAAGTTGTGAACTCACCTTGGGTTGCTCGGTAGATATTTTTACCCGGTCAAGTATGTTGGTCACCACGTCCTAACATGGTTACCAAATATGGGTCAAGTCGGGTACAAGTAAACACATAGCGAACACGTATGGCAATACATATAACAAACACGTATAACATGCGAAAAATACAAACAGTTGGGTTATTGGGTCAGCCCTAACATATAATCAGCAGTGACAAACATGCAGTCCAGTCAACAGTAAGCCCAACAGTCAAAGCCCAATAACACCAAAAATAGCCCAGTCGAGATGAGGGTGGTTGCGACTCGCAACCGAGGTTACGACTCGCAACCGAGGTCTCGGTTCATCACGTTTTGGTTACGACTCGCAACCAGAGGTTCCGACTCGCAACCGGCGGTTCCGACTTTACGACTCGCAACCGGATCCGATACGCGTTGATTGCGACTCGCAACCGGGAGGTCTCGACAAGACTTGATGTGGTCTCGAGTCGCAACCAAAGGTTGCGACTCGCAACCGTGATTACGTGCACAACCAATCTTCTAGAACCTGCAATGTACTGACCAATAGGATTGCAATTTCATGCAAATTGTGTACTATATCCACTAACATGTTTTCTTGTCTAAAATGTGCACAAAACAGATCAAACAAAGCATATTTGAAAATATTCATATGACATTCAAGTTGTTCATCATATTCAAATAACATTCAACATCATTCATGAACATTCAATCCCTAACATCACTTTAATATCATTCGGATAACAAAATCATCAAATCCCTCATAGAAATATTAGAACACATTTTATCACTAAACATCACAACATGAACGGACATAATAGACATTATCATTCTCGGTTCCTAAGCATAAACGGATGCTAACCATTCAACCAAAGTCATGAATATTCATTCTATCTAAACATTCCGAAACATAAACATGCTAACCGGTTATCCATTTCACATGTTTTTATTCACACAAAACATGGCCAAACAATCATCAACAAGCATAATCAAGCACAAAATAATGAGGATTACATTCAAGCCAAGAAAACACTAACCGGCTAACTCGAGGTGTAAGAAAGGGGGTGTTCGGGTGAAGATTGATCCGGCCGATCCTCCTTGTCGTTTGTCTACTTGATCCGAGAGAGGAAGAGGGAGAAGGAGATGGTTTTGGTTGCTAGAGTTCTTAGGTTTTTAGGGCTTTAGTGAGGAAGAAGGAGTGAGTGAAGGTGAGTGTTGTAAAAATGGTTAAGGGAGGGGAGGGTCGGTTTATATAATGTCACAAGTGGGCTTAGGGGTTTCCGGGTTGGGTTCTCGGTCGCAAAGCCCTAACCGGCCCAACACTTGCTGTTCACTCGAGACCAAGCGGTCTCGAGTCGGGTCTCGGCTCGTCTCACATACACACTTATACATATATATATATATATATAAATACATATATACGTACACTTTCTCAACAATGAACACGTAACGATAATTCACCGATTTTCATTTAATAATAGTATATAAATATAAATACAAGTTGATCAATTACAGAAATGGTTGTCCGGGAAAACCCGAAGTGTCACATTATCCCCAAGTTTTAGGAACTTTCGTCCCGATAGTTAAGGCAGCCACTGTAAAGCTAGCGTAAGTGAAAGCGTTTCAACGGGGTGTCACATCATCCCCCCTTTAGCTGGGAATTTCGTCCCGAAATTCGGTTGTAGCTTCAGTGCTGGGGGTTTTCGTTTGGGAACAACTGGGGATACTTGTGCTTCATCTGGTCTTCCCGCTCCCAGGTATACTCTGGGCCACGGCGCGAGTTCCAACGGACTCGTACAAGAGGTATCTGGCTACGTTTGAGGATTTTGATCTCTCGATCCGTGATCTCAATCGGTTTCTCAGTAAAGTGTAGCTGTTCATCAATAGTCAGTTCCTTGAAAGGAATTACGAGCGTTTCATCTGAAAGACACTTCTTCAGATTGGATACGTGAAATACGTTGTGTACCGCGCTCAGTTCTTCAGGCAGGTTCAATCTATAAGCAACCTTACCGATTTTCTCGGTAATTTCGAATGGTCCGATATATCGCGGATTAAGCTTGCCCCGTTTACCAAAGCGAACCACACCCTTCCAGGGTGAGACTTTAAGTAGAACCCGGTCACCGACCTGGAATTCCAAGGGTTTCCTACGCTTATCAGCGTAACTCTTCTGACGGTCACGAGCTGCCGCCATGCGTTGTCTGATCTGGGCAATCTTTTCCGTTGTATCTACCACCATCTCTGGGCCCGTGATTTGACTATCACCGATTTCCGCCCAGCAGAGAGGTGACCGGCATTTACGACCGTACAATGCCTCAAAAGGTGCTGCCTGAATACTAGTGTGGTAGCTGTTGTTGTAGGAGAACTCTACTAGCGGTAGATGCTTCTCCCAGTTCTTGCCAAAATCGATCACGCACGCTCTAAGCATGTCTTCTAGGGTTTGGATGGTGCGTTCAGACTGTCCATCCGTTTGCGGGTGATAAGCGGTGCTCATGTCCAATCGCGAGCCAAAGTATTTGTGCATAGCTTGCCACAATTCCGAAGTAAAGCGAGCGTCTCGGTCGGAAATAATTGAGGTTGGCACTCCGTGCCTCGAAACTACTTCCTTTAAGTAAACCTCCGCCAAGGTAGAAAACTTGTCTGTTTCCTTAATAGCCAGAAAGTGCGCGGACTTGGTCAATCGATCTACTATTACCCAAATGGTGTCATTTCCGCGTTGAGACCTAGGTAGCCCTGTAACAAAATCCATGGAAATTTGCTCCCATTTCCATTTCGGGATTTCTGGTTGTTGGAGTAGGCCTGCCGGCTTCTGGTATTCTGTCTTGACTCTCGCGCAAGTCAAACATTTGCTGACGTATGTTGCGATGTGGGCCTTCATACCAGGCCACCAGTATGTAGTCTTCAAGTCGTGGTACATCTTGTCCGAACCAGGATGTACTGAGTAGCGGGACTTGTGAGCTTCGTCCATCACGAGTTCACGTAAATCTCCATAGAGAGGAACCCAAATGCGCCCTGTTACATAGTAAGCGCCATCTTCTTTCTGTTCTAGTCGCTGTCTCGATCCTCGCAGGGACTCAGCCCTGATGTTTTCCGGTTTCAATGCTTCAACTTGAGCATTTCGGATCTGGGTAGGGAGGTTAGACTGGATGGTAAGTTGCAATGCTCGCACGCGCTTTGGTATAGTGTCCTTTCGGCTGAGGGCGTCTGCCACGACATTGGCCTTGCCCGGTTGGTACTTGATGGCGTATTCGTAGTCATTCAAGAGTTCGACCCATCGACGCTGTCGCATGTTTAATTCCTTTTGCCTAAAGATATGTTCGAGACTCCTATGATCGGTGTAAATAGTGCACTTGGTACCGTACAGGTAATGTCTCCATATCTTAAGAGCAAAAACTACTGCCCCCAGTTCCAAGTCATGCGTTGTGTAGTTCCTTTCGTGCGTCTTGAGTTGTCGTGAGGCGTAAGCAATAACTTTCTCGCGTTGCATCAACACGCAACCGTGCCCATGAATAGATGCATCGCAGTAAACTACGAAGTCGTCAGTGCCTTCGGGCAACGAGAGAATAGGAGCGCTACAGAGGTTATCCTTAAGCCTCTGAAAAGCAGATTCCTGTGCTTCATTCCACTTGTAGGCGATGCCTTTCTGAGTGAGTATAGTGAGGGGCTGTGCAATCTTTGAGAATCCCTGAATGAATCTGCGGTAGTAACCTGCCAAACCCAAGAATTGGCGAACTTCAGTGGGAGTCTTAGGCGTAGGCCAGTTCTTTATCGATTCGATCTTGGCTGGGTCAACATGAATTCCGTGCTCATTAACCACATGGCCGAGGAAATGGACTTCTCGAAGCCAGAAGTCACATTTAGAGAATTTGGCGTACAGCTGCTCGTTGCGAAGGAGTTCCAGAATAAGGCGTAGGTGTTGTTCATGCTCCTCTTGACTTTTCGAATAAATCAGGATGTCGTCGATAAACACAATCACGAATTTGTCGAGGTAAGGCTTACATACGCGGTTCATAAGATCCATGAACACTGCCGGCGCGTTGGTCATTCCGAAAGGCATAACGAGAAATTCATAGTGACCATAACGGGTCCTAAACGCAGTCTTGGAAATATCTTCGTCAGGTACTCTCAACTGATGATAACCTGACCGTAGGTCGATCTTAGAATAGTAGCTCGATCCTTGCAACTGATCGAATAGGTCGTCGATGCGCGGGAGAGGGTAACGATTCTTGATGGTAACCTTGTTCAGCTCACGATAGTCGATGCACATTCGGAATGTGCCATCCTTCTTCTTGACAAAGAGTATCGGCGCTCCCCAGGGTGATGAGCTAGGACGGATAAATCCTTTATCCAATAGTTCCTGTAACTGCGCGGAGAGTTCTTTAAGTTCTGCAGGGGCTAGACGGTACGGTGCACGAGCTATGGGTGCTGCTCCGGGGGCTAGCTCGATTTGGAATTCGACCTGACGGTGGGGAGGGAGTCCAGGTAGTTCCTCAGGAAATACCTCGGGATAGTCTCGTACTACAGGAAAATCTTCAATCCTCTTTTCCTTATCGTGGGTATCGGTGACAAGTGCTAGGATAGCGGTGTGCCCTTTTTGTAAACACTTCTGGGCTTTCAAAAGCGAGATAATGCCTGTGACTTCTCCACCTTTGTTGCCTTGGACGATGAGGGGTTGGCCAGAACGACGAGGTATACGAACTGCTTTCTCTTGGCAGAGGATCTCAGCGCGATGCTTGGATAACCAATCCATACCGATGACGACGTCGAAGCTTCCAAGCTTGACAGGGAAAAGATCAATACTAAACGTGTGACCAGACAATTCTAGTGTGCAGTCGTGGATCATGTGCGTGGCCTCGATGTTCTTACCATTAGCTATCTCGACTACGTGCTTAGAACTTAATAATGCAGGCGGGTGCTTAAGTTTCTTACTAATGCGAAGGGATACATAACTGGCATCGGCACCGGAATCAAATAGCACAGTAACATAACGATCATCAAGTAGGAACTTACCCGCCACGACGTTGGGGTCGTTCCTTGCTTCTCCAGCTCCAATCACGAAAGCTCTTCCCCTTGCATTCCCAGCATTGTTGTTTTGCTCATTGTTCCCAGCTCCCTGATTGTTGTTGCGATTCTGATTCAGTTCAGGGCAATCCTTTCGCATGTGCCCTGTTGCCCCACATTTAAAACATGCCCGGTTGTTTCCCTGCTGCTGTTGCTGTTGGGGTTGTTGCTGATTCTGTCTGGCTGGGAACTGACTTCTACAATCCTTGGCTTCATGCCCCATCTTGTGGCATCGCTGACACTGACCCTTGTTACATGCCCCATTGTGGTGCCTGTTACACTTGTTGCACTTAGGGTAGCTTCCCCGGTAGCCACCCTGTTGCTGAGTGCCCTTGTTGTTGTCAGTTTTCCTTTGCTGAGCTGGGGCTTGAGTAGGGTTAGCATCTTTGCCCTGATTTCCATCCCACTTTCGTTTACCATCACTGGAAGTTCCTTCCGCAGCACTGATCCTTTTGGGCAACCTGCCCTCCTCCACAGCCTGGTTGGTGAGTTTGTGGGCAAGACGAACCACGGGCTGTATGGCAGTGAGGTTGGCCGAGGTTACGTGGCTCCTGATTTCCGGGACTAAACCCTTGATGTACAATTCGATCCTTCGGTACATGGGTCGGGACATGTTTGGACAAAGAGCAGCATAGTCGTTGGACAGCTTGGTGTAGGTCTCAATCTCTGACCCAACCATCTTGAGTTCATAGTACTCGTCCTCGAGTTTGTGGATGTCATCCCTGTGACAGTACTCTTCCTTGATCATATCCTTAAAATCTTCCCATGCAGTAGCGTTAGCAGTCTCCAAACCAAGCATTTGAATTTGCGCCTTCCACCATGAAAGTGCGCTTCCCTCAAGGGTACCAGTAGCAAACTTCACCCAATTAGCAGGGGGACACTCGCAGACAGCGAAGACAGCTTCGACCTTCTCGATCCAGTGCAGGAGACCTATGGCACCCTCAGTACCACTGAATGGAAGAGGCTTGCAATCCATGAAGGTCTTGAAGGTACAGACACGTGGTTGCACAGGCGCAGGCTGACCTGTTGTGAGGAGTGAAGCGAAATAGGTTTAGAGGCGAAAAGACGATGTGGCGGTAGGATCTAAACATCCTAAAACAACGAGCTTACCTATAGGGTGAGCGGCGAAAGCTGCAGCCACCGTGTTGAGCAGGTTAGTGAACTGAGCCTGAGTCATGTTGACGTTAACTCGTCCGCGTCCACTCATTGTCTTCATAACCAGAAAACATAGTATGAGTATGGTGTCGTAACACAGCGAGAATGAGATAGAAGAAGGGAGGCGTATCTATCTAATCAGGCAAACTAGTACGTATAGTAAAGCAGAAAGCATAAGACAAATAAGTAAGTAAATATGGGTCCGAGCTAGGAGGTCAGATAAGTCGAGCCTTGCACTTGGAGTGTAGTGTCGTCACGAGTCACGGGTTATAGTCTGGTTTTTCTCAAAAAGATTTTCCCCTTTTGAAAACCAAGTTCACTATAACCAATGGCTCTGATACCAATCTGTCACACCCCCAAATTCCACCTGCGGAGTAACATCCGCTTGAGGGCGTGACTGACCAGGATCCAGCCATCAATCATACTGAATAATTAAATTGATAACAAAAGTAGTACTTACTAACCATAAGATTAGCAAATATCAAGTTCAGAGTTTAAGGTTTCAAGTTCAAACAGTAATAAGTAGCGGAAGCATGAATAAACAGTTTTAAACAATGTTCATAGGGTAAGCATGATAAATGCCCAACACACGGGCAGACGACCACTACACATCCCAAGCAGCTGCTCCAGTCACTGGCCACCTGCAAAGCATGCAGTAAGGGGGTCAACAATAATGCTGAGTGAGTTCACTAGTTGTCCAGTTTTAATTCCAAAAACTTGTTTCACCAGTTAATTTATCCGTTTATACATGCCATGGGGAGCTACCCCAAAAGTTAGCGACTAAACTGTTTTTCCAATACCGAACACTAGGTAACCGTTTGCGTTTCCGCGGGATGCCCCGATGTCAATGTTCTATCATCATTGACGGATGCCTGAGTACATTAGTTCACGACCGATCCCATACCATGGCACGGTGTGAGGTTGGTAAAACCTAAATAGCGCTATCAACTAATAACCCGTTCGCCTGGCCCCGGCTACTAATCGGTATTATGTAGTAGGGACTTGAGTGATAGAGTTGCGTTTAGTGTCGTTGGTTGCATTCCGTATAAACAGTAATTAACTAAAAGGTTTCCCAATACAAGGGAAGGAAAAGTAAGTTTGTTCCCAGTAACTAGGGAAGGAAAGTGAATGGTATCCCCTTTACAAGGGGATAGGGTTGTTCTAGTCTCGTGTCCCAACCCACCGGGACGCATGCTTTTAAGTTGTGAACTCACCTTGGGTTGCTCGGTAGATATTTTTACCCGGTCAAGTATGTTGGTCACCACGTCCTAACATGGTTACCAAATATGGGTCAAGTCGGGTACAAGTAAACATATAGCGAACACGTATGGCAATACATATAGCAAACACGTATAACATGCGAAAAATACAAACAGTTGGGTTATTGGGTCAGCCCTAACATATAATCAGCAGTGACAAACATGCAGTCCAGTCAACAGTAAGCCCAACAGTCAAAGCCCAATAACACCAAAAATAGCCCAGTCGAGATGAGGGTGGTTGCGACTCGCAACCGAGGTTACGACTCGCAACCGAGGTCTCGGTTCATCACGTTTTGGTTACGACTCGCAACCAGAGGTTCCGACTCGCAACCGGCGGTTCCGACTTTACGACTCGCAACCGGATCCGATACGCGTTGATTGCGACTCGAAACCGGGAGGTCTCGACAAGACTTGATGTGGTCTCGAGTCGCAACCAAAGGTTGCGACTCGCAACCGTGATTACGTGCACAACCAATCTTCTAGAACCTGCAATGTACTGACCAATAGGATTGCAATTTCATGCAAATTGTGTACTATATCCACTAACATGTTTTCTTGTCTAAAATGTGCACAAAACAGATCAAACAAAGCATATTTGAAAATATTCATATGACATTCAAGTTGTTCATCATATTCAAATAACATTCAACATCATTCATGAACATTCAATCCCTAACATCACTTTAATATCATTCGGATAACAAAATCATCAAATCCCTCATAGAAATATTAGAACACATTTTATCACTAAACATCACAACATGAACGGACATAATAGACATTATCATTCTCGGTTCCTAAGCATAAACGGATGCTAACCATTCAACCAAAGTCATGAATATTCATTCTATCTAAACATTCCGAAACATAAACATGCTAACCGGTTATCCATTTCACATGTTTTTATTCACACAAAACATGGCCAAACAATCATCAACAAGCATAATCAAGCACAAAATAATGAGGATTACATTCAAGCCAAGAAAACACTAACCGGCTAACTCGAGGTGTAAGAAAGGGAGTGTTCGGGTGAAGATTGATCCGGCCGATCCTCCTTGTCGTTTGTCTACTTGATCCGAGAGAGGAAGAGGGAGAAGGAGATGGTTTTGGTTGCTAGAGTTCTTAGGTTTTTAGGGCTTTAGTGAGGAAGAAGGAGTGAGTGAAGGTGAGTGTTGTAAAAATGGTTAAGGGAGGGGAGGGTCGGTTTATATAATGTCACAAGTGGGCTTAGGGGTTTCCGAGTTGGGTTCTCGGTCGCAAAGCCCTAACCGGCCCAACACTTGCTGTTCACTCGAGACCAAGCGGTCTCGAGTCGGGTCTCGGCTCGTCTCACATACACACTTATACATATATATATATATAAATACATATATACGTACACTTTCTCAACAATGAACACGTAACGATAATTCACCGATTTTCATTTAATAATAGTATATAAATATAAATACAAGTTGATCAATTACAGAAATGGTTGTCCGGGAAAACCCGAAGTGTCACATTATCCCCAAGTTTTAGGAACTTTCGTCCCGAAAGTTAAGGCAGCCACTGTCAAGCTAGCGTAAGTGAAAGCGTTTCAACAGGGTGTCACAATCTGCCACTCCTAGACCGACTGAGTCCACTCGTAACATAGGTTCCAGTGTAGAAAGTAGTGTTAGAGTGGAGTCTGGCAGGGCAGAGGACACTTAAGTGTTAACTGATGAGATCAACCCATCTGAGGGGACTGTTTCTGGTCTTAGGAGATCTTCTAGGAATACTGTGTTTCCAAAACGGTTTGACGATTATGTGTTAATTAATAATGTGAAATATGATATAAGGAAAGTGGTTAGTTATGCTTGCTTGTCTGCTGATAATATGTGTTTTATTAGTAGTCTAAATAAATCTATTGAACCAAGTACATATAGTGAAGCTTCAAAAGACCCCAAGTGGGTTGAAGCTATGAACTTAGAAATGGAAGCTTTACATCGTAATAAAACTTGGGAATTAGTTGATTTACATGCTGATAGAAAACCTATAGGATGTAAGTATATATAAAATTAAGTATAAAGCTATCTGTCAGATTGAGAGATATAAAGCTAGGTTGGTTGCTAAAGGGTACAATCAAATAGACGGGTTAGATTTTGGTGAGACTTTTTCACCAGTTGTGAAAATGCTCAATGTTAGATATATTTTGAGTATTGCCATACAAAATGACTTCTATACCAGTTTGATGTTAATAATGGTTTCCTATATGGGTCAATATCTGAAAATGTCTATATGTCTCTTCCTAAGGGTTACTATTCTAAAATTGAGTCCAAGGTGTGTAAACTGGTTAAGTCTTTGTATCGACTAAAACAGGCCCCTAGGAAGTGGAATGAAAAGTTGACTGATGTTTTGATCAGTGTAGGTTTTGTTCATAGTTCTTGTGACCATTCTTTGTATATCTTGTCCAAGCATTCTGTGTTTTTTGTGCTACATGTATATGTTGATGACATTGTGATTACTGGTAATAATGATGAAGAAATTAATAAGATAAAAGGGTTACCTAGTAACGGTTTTCAAATCAAATATTTGGGTGTTCTTAAATATTTTCTGGGTTTAGAAGTTGTGTATGATAAATCTGGTATATATTTGAACCAAAGAAAATATTGTTTAGAGTTGTTATCTGAGTTTGGATATCTTGGTTGTAAACCCATTAACACACCGATTGAATTGAGTCATGTTATTAATAGTAAAACTGATGGTGATAAGGAAGATTTAGTGGATATTGCTAGTTATCAAAAGTTAATTGGAAAGTTGATTTATCTATCATTAACTCGCCCTGACATTAGTTATACTGTGCACTATCTGAGTCAGTTCATGCATAAACATGTTGTTGTTCACCTTAAAGTTGCTTTGAGATTGTTAAGATACCTTAAGTTGTGTCCAGGTAAAGGTCTTATGTTTCGAAAAGGTAGTAGCTTTGAATTATCATGTTTGGCTGATTCTGACTGGGCAAAGTGTCTAGTTACTAGAAAGTCTGTCACTTGGTTTTGCATTTCTTAGGAGAAAGTCTTATATCCTGGAAAAGTAAGAAACAGAGTACTATTTCCAGATCAACAAGAGAGGCTGAGTATAGAGTAATATGCTCAACCACCTGTGAACTTGCTTGGGTAGTGAATGTGCTTAGTGAGTTGAATGTATGTTGTAAATTGCCTATAAAACTGTATTGTGATAGTAGTGCTGCTATATCTATAGCAGCAAATCCTATTTTTCACTAGAGAATAAAGCATTTTGAAATTTATCTATATTTCCTGATAGAAAAAGTGTCTACTGGTTTTATTAGTCCTGAAAAGGTTGATTCTGAAAATCAACTTGCTGATTTGTTTACAAAAGGATTGAGTGTTACTCAACATAACTTTTTTATAAAAGATTGGGTTTGGTGGATTTGTTGAAACCATATGAATGATGGGGGAGTGTTGAAATGTTAATTGGACTTCTCATTCATATGTTTATTTATAGGCCTTATATGCAGTATGGGCTCCTGAGTGGTAATGGGCTTTGTTATTTTAATATGTGTTATGGGTTCATGTTATTGCTCGAGCTAGGATGAATGCAGGTTGAAAGTTTGAGGGATGTATGTGTATGTTTTAGAGGACTGCGATCATCACGCTTGATTCTTGTGGACCTGGATGTAACATTTCTGGATATCCATATAAAAAGGCTCATGACTAAAGATTCAGTCATTCACCACTCTCTCTCATCTCACACTTGTTATTTTGTTAGTCTGTTAGGGTTTGTTACCGTTGATCTGTTGTAGATCATCGCAATCATCCCTCCTCTGTATATTAGAGAGATTGATCTTCTGGTATTGATGATCATCTCAGGATATTCTCTGTATCTTGTGTTGTTTGACGATCTTACAGTTTGTAAGATCAGCTGGTTTGGGGGGTAAATCTTTTGGGTTGGTTTAATAAGATTTTGTCACATGTTTTGTCGCTATTTCTTGTGTTTTTTTGTTTGATCTTCATATCATGGTTCTTAACATACTATGACGATTTGACTTACGTCCACTCTGGTTGCAAAGATACATTAATGCAAAACCAATATGCACTACAATAGTAAATTTCCTTTTTTTCACTATAAAAATTAACAAAATATCAAGATGTATACGTTGATAAGAATTTTGATGTAGGTCTACCACTTCACACTATCTATAACTCAAAGTTGTCACACCCTATTATTCGATTAATGATTTAATCACTTTGTCATCACTCCCCGAAAGTAATTATATGTATCGATTAGTCATAGGAAAAAATAAGTTCGAGGAAGAAAAAGTGTAAAGTAAAAATGCATTAATTCGCAATAATTAAAGGCTCTCTAGGGCTAATACATTAGCATGGTCCTTCCATTTTAGTATTATTATGTACTCTACATTCCAATCCTTTCACTTTCTCTCCTTTTGCTGGTACGTAAATAAAAGGTTACAATCATCACCATTTTGGTGAGGTGGTCAAGAGGTTTTCTATAAGGGTTTCCTATTAGGGTTTCCTATTAGGGAGATCTTTATTTCGATCCCTACTAAATGCAATATGTATATAATGTGAGTAAGCACATCTAGGAATGATTCGAACTTGAAGCATGGTTTAAGAGCTTGTTCTCATCCTGAGGGAATTAGCAAACGTCTTGAGAGCCAGCTGCACTAGCCATTCAAATAAAATAAAATAGAATAAAATGTTCCAACCATATCTAATTAAATTATTACATATTTTAGATCTTAAAAACTGCAATTATCTTACATATAATATTTGAATTGTTACAAAATAATAACTGAAAATCAAATACAAAAATGTGAAACACATGTTATTATTTTATTTTCAGAAGCGAGAAATACTAATAATAGTGACAAAGATCAAAACAAAATTATACGAAGAAGTAACCCATATAAAGGTCTAAAATAATTAATAGTATGAGCAAAACCAGTTTTTATTGTTGTTATATTGTAACATTGCAACTCTTAAATTGTTTCCGATTAAATTAGTAAAGTTTACATAAAAGCAAAATTGTATTCTAATCCTTGTTTCAAAAGTTTTGATTCCCCTAATAGTTACTTATTTGTTCATTACTAATACTTGATACTTGTGACGTTTTGACTTTTGTTTACGTATCCTAGCTAGTGGTTGTTAATCTGTGCTTGTTATACTTGTATTCACGTGTTATAAAAGTTTGGTGTGAGTTTTAGAGTTACTATACCAATTTGCCAAATTTATAATATTACCCACTAAATGTTATAAAATTTAGCAAATAATATTTATATTAGGTGCTAGACGATGTATCACATCTTAAAAGATTATAAATGTAAAAGATACACATAGTTTTCGCACAACGCAAGACAAAAACTACCAAGTATGGTTTTTACATGATTTAGTGAAATTTTCACTTATACTACATTATTTTATGCTAGGACGTTGAATAAGAAAAATGCATGTATTAATGAGCTGAGTAACTAAGTACGAAAATGATCGACGATTAAAAGCTTGAAATTTCACGATTGTTACATTAATGAACTCTAAAAGTGAAGATTTCTATAATTTAGAAAGTTTTTTATAACATGATTAAAAATCAACTTGACAAAACCATAAAAACTTTCAGAAGCGATAATGGTATTGTATTTGTTAATAATCAAATGCATGAGTTTATAAGGAAAATGGGATAATACATCAAACTTCATGTTCATGCACCCCTATACAACTTGTATATAGCTACGACTGCGTCGCATTACCGGCTTTTGAGACTTTACAAGAGTATCTGGTATTAGAGAGTTTTGCGACATATGTAAGTGTTGTGTCGGGGGAGGGTCGCGTCTGCTTCATTCAGAATGCGCAATTGTGTTATTTCTCATAGCGTCATCTTTCCTTTGTTCTGGACCTCTAATGTTGGACACTCACAAGTGTTTTCTTGTACAAGAGGCAGGTACTTGTCGCTTTTCAGTGGGTTCAACATTGCCTTGATCTTCAACATCATACTTTTTTTTCACTTGTAGGGGTTGTGACAACTTTTCTTGTTTCACAAGATCCAACTCTTTTTCCTGATCAAGCTTTTCATTCTTAGTTTTTGACGGGTTAAAGTCAAGCTTTCTCCAGAATATATCTACCGAACCGAGCATAATTTTGCGATATGTAAAAAAAAAGTATGATCAAAATCTAGCAAGAATATTAAAATAGTATGGCAAATCGTAAAATAGGCTACAAGTGAATAAATCACCTATTTTTTCATAGGTTTCTAGACGACAAGCACATAGCAATCCACAACTCATGAATAGCTGGCAGCTAAAGGTTGCATAAAATGTCCACAACATGGATAACTTCTGATGTAGCTCATTCTCTATCAGGTTAAGAGCATGGAACGAAACTTCACCTCGTAGGTTGTCAACCAAATCTACCTCATTGTGGCGGTTCATTCGTTTGCTGATACTTTCTTCAAAACTTATCTTTTTTTGTCTTTCATGCTTTACTACAATACCGTCGACGTAGCGCACTAGTCTATCCATATTGCTTTTATGTGTTGTAAGGTGTCTCTTTAAATCAGTATGCTGACTCTGGAATCTGTTGGTTGTAGTTTGATAAAAGTTGATGGTTCGATTGGTCCACACAAATATAAATTTTATATGTGATGGATGTAGTCATTGACTATTGACATAACCAAAAACATCTAAAAATATAATAGAACAACAATGGTCATGTATGTAACACCCCAATCGCGTAACATGTGGCGGAAATTATAACAACCCTCCTGAAATTTTTCTAACACCCTAAAATATATTAAATAATCCCAAAATGCCCTAAAATACACCCCGTTTGTGAAAACCGAGCCCAAAATACGATATAGCATTAAAAATAAAATAAAAATCAAATTTTTATGTCGCTCGCGGGCTGCGTAGACCTCTTAGGGATCTTACGCGGGGCGCGACAACTATGAGATCAGGCGATCCCCGGTGCTGCCACCTGTCATCATCGTGGCGAGTCTAGGGGTGATGACCAATCAGAGGTAAGGCCTACACTCCTACTACGCGGGCCGCGTAGACCTTAGTCTCACCTTACGCGGGCCGCGAGGAAACCAAAATCAGGCCCTATATAAGGAGGGCATCGGGCCTTTAGTCAGTTCGTTCATTTCTCGACTTTCTCTCTCAAATTTCTTATAGTAGGCACCATACTCGGGTATAATATCCCCCTAAATAATGAAGTTCTGCTCCGTTGTAAGTATCATAACCCCTGGATACGTATTAGATACGTTGCCCGATTGATCTAGGGTTCCGTAACGGCTGTCGTGGTTCTGCCCGACGTAGTCGTTGGAATGTCGTCTCAGAGAGGGTATTACTATTGTTAAAATGGGTTATTATACTAACACGTGTACATTTATGTAATTTATAGATTGTCACCAGGAATCCCTTACAGAAAACCTAAAACAGCAATGTGAGTAATCTCCTTTTTGCAAACTGTTTTTACAAAACCTCACACGATTAATTATATATTAAACAGTTATTGAGTATTTGTAAGGATACAGTTATCGTTGGTATGTTGGGGTTTTGTATACAAAAATTTGTTACTGCCTTGCGAGGGGTAACATTTCCACAAGTTGGGTTGACAGTACCGTGGGTGGTAATTAGTATGACTTGGAAACAAATGTAATTGTGCGACCGCCCTCAATACTGTACAATGGTTTTTTACTTAAACTTGATTAAACTGGGATTCACTCACCAGTATTTCCCACTGACAAAATATTTTTAAACGCGTTTCAGGTAACAAAATGTAAAAGCCAAATAGAAGCCAGCTGGACAGCACTGAAGGCTTGGAAAAGTGGCAATAAAGTTACCTAAAAATAAATAGATGTTTTATTAAATAAAAATAGGATTTATTCCTACGAAAATGTGTGTACTTAAACTTGGGTTTTATCCCATGTATTTAATATATTAAAAGTGTGGTATTTTACTTTGATAAAATATTTCCTAACTACAGTCCTGATGTAATTTCCGCTGCCAAAATGAATAAACACAAGATGTGGTACCTGAGCAAAATTCGCAACAATCTTGATTCATCACTTCACCTCTCTGTGCTTACTTGTCAAATTTCGGGACGAAATGTCTTTCAAGTTGGGGATGATGTGACAACACGAACTTTCGAGGTTTGTGCCAATAAATTCCGTAATCCTAACTCCTCATTACTCCTATTCAACGTTACTTGTTTAGATGTAACTTGATTTATGTGTTGTGCTATTATAATCTTATTAAACTTAAACGCACATTATAACCCCGTTGAACATTATGTCTTATATTTGGGCCACGAAGACGTCGGGCCACACTAGCTTACATCCTACTTACTGTTGAACCACTTTGGCCCACATATCATAAGCCCAACCCGCCACCTTTAGCCTTGGTATTAACAGTTTTACCTTTGGGGTTGGGGCAGCCCAACTGTATGGGCTTAAGCCCATTATGTTCGGCCAAAAGATTATAACCACCCCCAAACCTTTATCTTTATATTATGTTTTAGTTATCACCAAACTCAAAATAAAAAACCCTACTCTCTTACGAATGACGGCAACAGGAGACCCCCCCCCCCTTTGCCGAAACCTCTTTCCTTAGAGATCAATCTTGTGTCCAGCAAGTATTAATATTCTGGTTAGTCAGTTATGCTCATGCAATTCTTGATTCATTGTGCTCCTTTACATGTAGATAAGCATATGGTTATTACATGTTAACATTCTTAGAAATCAAAGATTAGGGTTGTTAATATGGATGATTGAAGTACCACTGGATGATTGATGTTGTTATCATTGTATGATTAATGATGCTTGGTTGTTTCTGTTTATGTCCAATGTGTGGCCAATCGGTATAATAATTAGTGGTATGCTTAATAATTAATAATGATCATGATGTACCATGAACATGTGTTGCTAGTCACAATAGGATAGAACTGTTAAACGAGTTAGGGTTCATGTGCACTAAATGATCCGATATGAGTGTGTTGTGAGTTGCATGTGAATTGAAGTATAGTTGTTGGCCAAAGTTTTATTATAAACAACTCATTAATCGGTCCAATCAGGTTATCTCAAGTGTTCGACCCATATATCAATTTGATCAGAATGCATGTGATAGATCATAAGAGGTCCAATTAAAGGAGTTATTTGCAAACTGCTCGGTCCAACCATTTTAGCCTATTAATTGATTGAGATTCAATTAAAAATTGAATTCAAAATATGTTTAACATATACATGTGAGGGATCATATAATAGTGGGTGTTTGGTTAGAACTTTTATTGATTATATATGATTAAGATGAGAACTGATAGTAAGGATAAGTCCATGGATTTGTGTTGCATGACCAACTGTTCGATTTAATTAATATATGAGTGATCGATATAGTGGCATGATAAGAATGATTGCATGATTGATCAGTTGTGGTTGGATACATTTAAATATTTGCTGTAGATAATATATGATAATTTGTATAAGAAATCATGCTCATGAATTCGATAATTTGTCCAGTGGGTAGTAATTGAAGAAGTTAATTAGTGAACATTCTGAATCATTACACAAATCGTTTGGGCCTTACATGCTAATTAGGTTACAAATCATTTGGGCCTTACATGCTAATCAGGCCGCATTAGTACATGGACTCAGATTGGGCCGCACCCTTTAAACCCATTTTGCACACACACTATTTCGTTGGGCCAAATAAATGGGCCACACCTGATTTAGAAAGCTTAAGTGGATTGTTACATGTAATTGGAACATAGACTAGCGAAGTTGATGTGTAATCTTGCATGAAATCTGTGGTGTGGACCAACTGTGTTAACTTGGATTGTGTATGACATAGCTAACGGTTATAACGTGAATAATTATGTGTGTATGTCATGAGTACCCCTAATGCAATGAGTGACGAAATACATGGGTATGAAACTGATTGTCGTTGATAAATCATGTTAGGACGTGCTTGATCAATTGGTATTAGAGTATCTAATCTTACCGAGCAAACCACAAGTGAGTTCATCTCTCTCTTGAGCATGCGTCACGATGGTTGGGACTGTCTTTGGGTATCCCTGAGTACTCATCCTATCACCATTAATGTCCCTTTGTGTTGTTTGGTTACCTGAGAGGTAACATGGTATTAGTTAGTAGCGCTACTTAGGTTTGGCAACCTCACCTCGTACCTGGGAGGATGGGTGTTAAACTAATGACCTAGTCATGACCAATGCTTTGATAGGAGCATTGGAGAAAGGGAAATGTAAATCAGAAGCCGTCTTGTACTCGGGGTATTATCAACATTAAATTCAATGGATTAACTAAACACTTGGTAACCAACGTTTTCGTAAAAAAATGAACTCACCAGTGTTGTCTGATACACTTGTTGCATGCTCGCGGGTCGTTAGATATCTTGGATTTGGGAACTTGCTGTCTGGAGTAGCTGGAGTGGTCATGGGTCGACTAGAGGGATTCATGTGATTGACTTATTGATTTTATACATTGGTTTTGAAACAGTTTAACTTTGGTTTACTATTTGCTTCCGCTGAACATATTGGTTTTCATTTAAACTCGTGAATGGTATTTTCATTAATAATTGAGGATTTTATTTCGAAACTTATATGGGTTCAATGTAATTAGTGGCTCGTCGTTGGTACGTCACACACCTAACAGGGACATTCCCTAGGTGGTATTTTGGGGGTGTGACACAAGATACCACCAAAATTGGCCGCAGCAGCCCGTTCCTGGGTTTGTTAGGGGACGGGGGTTGCGACAGAATGTGGTATCAGAGCTAAGCCACTGATTCAGCCACTGAAGTGTTCTGCTGACACCAAGATATTATCAAAAGTGTTAGGAAATAAATTACAAAACTACGTGCATAATTGTATTTTATTGTTATGTGTTATTTGACTATTTGTTAGTTTACAGTATGAGCGACCAAGGACCATCCGACGCGTATCGTCAGTTGTCTGGTTCGCCTAGAAACGAAGGCGCCTCTTCACAGCCTGCCCTCTCAGGGAATTCTGCTGATACTGTAGAAGGAATATTCGTGTTTAAGGCTGAGTCTGAAGAGCCATTCCCTTAGAAAAAGAGAGGATGGTTCAGTAGAGGGGCACATGAGTGTAGGAAGCGAATGAAAAGGTTACAAGAGCAGAGAGCACTAGCAGCCGCCAAAAGAGAGACAGATGCCCATGCCCAGGATATGATTAATAGGGGTTTAGCCAATTTCCATATCCTAGCAACCACTGCAGCCGACCCTAACCTGGAGCAATTGATAGCACCCGAACCACAACCACCAATTCCCAACCAGCCAATGGAAACAGAAAACCCCAAAAATCAAGTAGAAATGCATGATTTTAACCCGGAGGAGATACCTAGGGTACCAGCACCCAATCCCTTAGACCCAAATTACGATCCGTGGTGGGACGACAATAGGGACTATGTGCAACGTTACCCGATTCCAGAAGACATGCCCATGACGAATGTAGGAGCATACCCAGGTTTGGACCCTCTAGATTCCTACTACGATAGTGATCAATACATTAGGGAGATCTTAGAGAATCCTTACCCGTACCAGGAACCCGCACCCCAGATTCCAAACCCAGTCCTAGAACCTGCACCCCCAATGAGTGCAGAAAATGTACAAAAACTCAGGACATTTGGTGAGGAAATTTTAGGGAGTAGCGAGAGGATGAGACAGGTGGGAGAGCGACTCGTCTGGAAGCACGACGAGCGCAATATGGATTTCTGGATGAATCCATATCCGTAGAGATGATGGTGGAGATGGTCATAATAATAATAATAATAATAATAATAATAATAATAATAATAATAATAATAATAATAATAATAATAATAATAATAATAATAATATAATAATATATGTGTGTTTGAAAAAAAAACTACGGATGCCTACTACTAGTAGTGTAATTTTTATTTCAGTTGTATTGTAATTTTAATTTCCAGTTCTGGTTTGTAGTAGATGCATATATATATATAAAAGAGTAACTCGCAATGATCGATATTTTTTACCAATATTCGTGTTGTGTGAATGGTTGTATCAACTATTATTTTGTGATATTAATATGTGGTAAATGCTTAAAATTCAGATGGACAACGAAGTGAACCAGGAAAACCAGAATGATAATATTCAGAATGACAATAACCCGATTAATGAGAATCCAAACAACAATAACAATGGAAACCAAGTGGATAATAGTGCCATCTAACACATAGTGGCACAAGGAATTATAGATACAATGCCATTTATTATTCAAATTGTTAAGGAAGCTGATAATAAAAGCAAGCATAGCAGTAAGCGACCAACTGAACTTGAACATAGCGTGAACAATGGACCTATATTTCAAGCGCCCATTCCTAAAAGAAGAAGAACCACGCCTTATGGTTGTTCTTATAAAGAATTCTGGTCCTGTAAACCAATAGAATTCTCGGGCAATGAAGGACCCATTGCAACTCTACGCTGGATAAAAAAGACTGAGGCTGTCTTAAAAATAAGCAAATGTGCGGAAGAGGATAAGATAATGTTTGCTTCTAATCTATTTAAGAACTCAGCTTTAGAATGGTGGAACACGATCCTCCAGTCTAGAGGAAGTGATAGGGTTTACAACATGGAATGGGAAGAATTTAAGAATATGGTAGAAAGGAAATTCTGCCCTCCCAATGAAAAGGAACAGATAGCGAATAAGTTCCTGAACCTTAGAATGACTGGAGTAGATAGTAAGGGTTATACTACTTGTAGGATCGTTGTGCGACTTAAACGAGTCGCTCAGAAGAGTTTTGATCCGTATCAAAGGGGGAATTCAATAAAACGGACTTGATAACAGCTTGATTCACTTTAAATGTCTCTTATATTGATCTGATAGTATTACAGCACCTGGAGACAATTCGGCAGAGCTTCGCTACCAAATTCCAATCGTTACAAATGACAACCTAGGCTCTGATATATATAGGCATGGGCATTTCGCACGAAATGAACACGTTCCATTTCGTACAAAATTCTCCATTTCGTGCGAAATGGTCTTTATCCATTTCATGCGAAATGGTTAACACACAAACAAATCTAACCTTCTAACCTATCGAGCACTGGTTTGTCCTATCTGGTTACAAGACTCGATTCAATACAAAGTCAATAGACATATGCACTAACAGACTTCCCCTTGGATATTGATGAAGTCTTCAGTGTCTCTTCAGCATGACACATCTTCAGTCTTGATCAGTCTCCTTCAGGCTCCCCTTTTCATTAAGCTTTCGTGCTTTTGGGATTGACACCTGGCTTTCCGGTTACAAGCTCCCCCTTGCTTCGAGCTCGTCTTCAGACTCCCCCTTAGGCTCAGATGTCGGGATCGTAATCTGGAATCACATCTGCAACACTCAAACGTTTATAAGTAACAACGTTTTGAACATTCAATTGTCCAGGAATTGTGACCTGGCTCTATTAAACTTTCTAAATCAAGATCCTGGCTCTAAATATAATAATATGAATATATCCAGAAATACTTGGTTCACTCCCCTTATCAACAATCTCCATAGATTTGGCAGTATTAAGAATTCAAAATCGAAAACTGGCTCTTTACATATTTTAACAATTTGAGCATCCAAATCCCTCATAGTTAATCATCCAAGTCCAACTTAATGACCTTGGAGATTTCACAAACTGTTTTTTATTTTTGATTTTAAAACTACAAGTTTCAAATTAATGAACTTGATTTATTTTCAGAAACACAATCAGCATATTAAGATTTTAAAACTCAGCATCCCAGACATCGGTTGTCGAACAATAAAGTGAAATCAAATTTTTTTTGGAATTTTTCTGAAACATAAAGCAGTAAAAAATATTTACAAACATATTTACAGACAATATTTTTGTTTGAGTTCGTGTCAGAGGATCATATCAGTTTATGACAAATCACTAGTACCGTTAAGCTTTAAACACTTTAAGTTCTAAACGATTCACTTAGATTGTCAATATACTGATCCACTTAAATTTTCACACAAACTTCAATTGATTCGAGATACTAAATTAGTGTTTTAATGGACTTAACTTATTCGCGTGTCCCACCTCAGAATATACTCCCGTATCCAGACTCCTATATTCAGTCTTACAGGTGAATGTACACTAATGGTATCTATAAACGGGTAAATGCGAGGCCATGAGAGCTCAGGTTAGAACTTCCGTTCAGACAAAGAGATGATGGCTCGACTTTCGGTGTGTCCCGTTTGGGGATCATTTCTTCAACAGCACATGATTAGCATTTTTTAGTGTTTCATCATTTTTATGCTGAGGGTGGGCTTTATGAATAAAGCAGTGCAGAGTATTATACGAGGACTAGACTATTGCTCCCGCAAAATCAGAAGTCCCGGTATAATACCCCAGATATCATTACGCACAAAGACCTAGTATGTCAGAAATAGAAAGCCCTTTAAACAAGATTTCAGGGGTTACCTATATATCCGAGAGATGTAACCTACAAAATAAGTAAGTATTTGACATTTAGGTTTATATCTCGAAAACAATCTACTAAGCATGTAAAAACCTACTGGCATATCATCAGTGAGATCGTTTATCACATTTTAACATTCCATTTCTTTAGCGTACTGTGATTGTCTACTGACGTACTATCATTTCCTCTTTGTACACAAAAACTCTTTTTCATTTTCTCATGTTTTTGTCTTTTTCAAATTTTCTAATGTTTTTGTATTTTCTGAAAATCTTACTCCCCCTAAAATGCAAAACCATTTAAAGAAAATTTGACAAACTGACACTGATAGCTTTGTCTCGCCAACCATTTTCTTCTTTTCATGCTCTGCTTTGCAACACGTTATATTTTCTGCAAATGTACCCCCATGATTTACAACACATTGATTTTTTACAGTTTGAAAACCGTTTTTCAATCTTGTGAAATTAATCATGTTTGTTCCGCCGTGAGGGTTTCGGCATATTCAAGTAACATATATTTTTTTAGATTTTTTTTTAATTTTTGACAAAATAAAACATATTTTTGGTTTCTAAATTTTTCTATTTTTAGGGTTTTTTTTATTTTTTTAGAAATATTGTTTATTTATATACAGAAATCAAACAAACTCTCTGTTTCAACCAACACAGGGTTCAGCAGCCTCCTCTCCTCCTTGTGCCAGGCTGCTCCGACACTCCTCTTGTTGACATTCGATTATCTTCGGAAGCACCTGCACATTTACAATTACTCAATTACTTGAACAAATTAGCCCAGGTCTGTTGGACCTTAGGCATTTCTACACAATATACTTCATTCAACTTCGGAAAATCTTTGTCATTTTGAACAAAGACTTTTTCAACTTTGACTTCAACTTTTTCATCATTTACCGAGGCAATTTGTTTCTTTACAGACCATGTTTGACCTTTTGGAGTACCTCTTTTGTAAAAATGTGACTCTTTTTCAACATTTTGATTTTGAACAATATTTGATTTCCAAAACGGTTGGGGTTTTGTCATATCAACTGATGTTTGCCAACTTTGCGTTGTTCTGAATCTGGGTGTGTAAGAATTCCAGGTCTGTCTTGAATCGAATCTATTTGGATTTGATTTCCAAGTTTGATTTGAAGCAAACTTGTTTGTATTGTACCTCCAAGTTTGTTTCGAATCAAATCTGGTTGACCTTTGTTTCACATTCTTAGATTTCTGTTTTTGAACATCATCAGACTTCTTTTTCGTCTCAACATCAACAGGTTTCAGATTTGGACACTTGCGTGCAAGATGTCCTGTTTGATCACACTTAAAACATGTTCTTTTTTAAACATCTTTGACCTGTGGTTGTTGCTTTTTCTTTTGAGCATAGAAATCTTCATTAGACTGTCGTCTAAATTGGAGTTCTTTCTCTTCTCTAGAACTTGTTCTGTGAACAAAATTCATCTTTGTCTGATAATTTGATGTTTCATTTTTTTTCCAATTATGTTTCTTT
The DNA here is from genome assembly GCF_002127325.2 of Helianthus annuus. Classification (NCBI taxonomy): domain Eukaryota; kingdom Viridiplantae; phylum Streptophyta; class Magnoliopsida; order Asterales; family Asteraceae; genus Helianthus; species Helianthus annuus. Next base: position 48,811,758 of record NC_035436.2, on the reverse strand, counting down.
TTATAACCCAACCCAGCCTTCATGTTTTTCTTCTTAAACCCAGGTTTGTTATAAAACGTTTTGTGACCTTTTCCAGCAAACTTTGGGATCTTAGATTTCTCAATCTCAACCATTTTGAAAACTTTGTCAATCTTTTCTGAAATCACATTCTGAATCGGGAATACAATATCTAAGAATAATTTGTCCGATTCAATCATGGTATAAACCAATCCTTTTGAATCCTCAATCAAATTTTTCTCAGATTTTGAGTTTTTCAGATATTCTTCATGAAAACTACCTTCCTTTCCATCCTATGATTCAGATTTACCTGTATCAACCGACTCTTCTTTCAACACACTTTCAACGACCTCACCTACCATCTCTAAATCACTAGAATCATCAGATTTGGAATAGGTTACGTCAATGTTATCTGGAAATTGATCTACCATGTTGAAAGCTTTTTCGACCTTTTCATCATCATAAAATGCAAACTTTTCCGGTGGAGGAACTTGATGAAACTCAGAACCAATGCCCTTTTTTTCTCAGAATCATCATCACCCGGTTTTATGTTGAAAATTCTTTAAAGCACATATGATGACGCATGATAACTTTTTAACTTGTTGTTATCCTGTTCTAAATCAGCAACCTGACGTTTTAGCTTAGCAACATCCTTAATGTAAGAATTTACAACTTGTTGCTTTATTTCATACTGTCGTTTAAATGTATCAGTTGTTTCAGAACAATATCTTAATCGTGATTGAACAAGTTTCATTTGACCTTTCACATCTTCATATGACTTTTTAGTAATCTGATAAGCCAATATTATTGAATCGTATTCTTTTTTCATTTCTTGACATGCAATTTCTTTTTGTGGACATTCTTCTGTCATTTTTGAAATTTTTCTTTCAAAATCTCATTTTCTTTTTCTAAATTTTTACATTTTTGTGTTATATTTTCATTATTATCTTTTAAAATCTTTTCATTTTCTAACATTTCTTTGTATTTTTCTTTGAAAACTTCTTCGATTTTAGTAAATTCAAGATCTCTTGTTCTAAATCTTTCATCTTTTTCAGTACAAGCACTGCATGTTTCCATGCATTTCTTGCACTGTTCAACATTTTTGTCTATGATTTCAGAATTAGAATTTGCCTCAGTGATTGACACCTCGGTGTTTGCTTTCATCTGCTTCTGATCAGCTTCAATCTTCTTCTCATCACCAGCATCAACATCAATATTACTATTCACCTCCAAAATCTCATCCTTCACTTCTTCTTCTTGTTTCTTCTTTTCTTTCTCAATCTGCTGTTCTTCAGTAACAGCTTCTTTCACAGTTTCTTCATTCACCACAACTTTCTCTTCCTTCTCTTTCACTTTTTCCACTTTCACAGCTTCGACTTTGACTTCCTCAGCGAACTTCTTCAAATTATCAACCAAACTCTCAACATTCTTCTTCATTCTTTCTTCATCCCTTTTCCTCAAACTTGATATCATGACATCTCTTATGAGTTTTTCCAGCCTTTTCACATATGTTTTATCTTTTTCAACATTTGAATAGTATTCGACGGATCGAGGAATTACTAAAAGAACATCATCAAAAATTATGTTCTTTTTGGGAACAACAGGTTCACCATTTCTGTTGACATAGCACTCTCGCTTCTTGTCCCATATTTTATAGCTGACAGCATCTTCATACTCTTCTTGCATTTCATCAATTCTGTTTCCAGCAATGCTTCTTTCTCTGTATGTTTTCTCATTCAGAATCTCTTCTCTGGTTTTCTCTTTGATTTCAGCAACAAAAGCATAATGTTTGCTCTTTGAAATATTTTTGCCATGAGTTGTACTTCGATTATCAACACGATCTTCTTCTGGAAGAATCTGACTCCAATCATATCCTTCATCATCATGGATTACAGCACATGCTCTTGGCTTCTCTTTGGGATTACTTTCAATCATTTTCGGCTCTTCTTTGCTACGGTGGTAAATTGCCTTTTGGTGATAATCATCATTGAAAGGTTTCTCAGTTTCGTCAACTTCAGAATTTTTGCATTCTCTTTTGAAATGACCCTTTTGTTTACATCTGAAACAGGTCACTTTGGATTTGTCGAATCCCAGCTTTGTTGACGGACCACCTATTGACTGCTTCCCAGTAATCTCCATATATCTCTGAGCTCTTCGAATGCAACTTGCTAGACACCAGCGTATGTCAATGAGTTCCATTTCTACTGGATCGATCTGGTCGTAATCTTCCTTTGTTAGCTCTGAGTTTCCAATTTTCCCAGACACTAAACCTTCGTATGACTCTAACATAGATGCCAGAAAACTCATTTGTTGTTTAGCTGCATTGATGCTCATCCTTCACTTCTTCTTCTTGTTTCTTCTTTTCTTTCTCAATCTGCTGTTCTTCAGTAACAGCTTCTTTCACAGTTTCTTCATTCACCACAACTTTCTCTTCCTTCTCTTTCACTTTTTCCACTTTCACAGCTTCGACTTTGACTTCCTCAGCGAACTTCTTCAAATTATCAACCAAACTCTCAACATTCTTCTTCATTCTTTCTTCATCCCTTTTCCTCAAACTTGATATCATGACATCTCTTATGAGTTTTTCCAGCCTTTTCACATATGTTTTATCTTTTTCAACATTTGAATAGTATTCGACGGATCGAGGAATTACTAAAAGAACATCATCAAAAATTATGTTCTTTTTGGGAACAACAGGTTCACCATTTCTGTTGACATAGCACTCTCGCTTCTTGTCCCATATTTTATAGCTGACAGCATCTTCATACTCTTCTTGCATTTCATCAATTCTGTTTCCAGCAATGCTTCTTTCTCTGTATGTTTTCTCATTCAGAATCTCTTCTCTGGTTTTCTCTTTGATTTCAGCAACAAAAGCATAATGTTTGCTCTTTGAAATATTTTTGCCATGAGTTGTACTTCGATTATCAACACGATCTTCTTCTGGAAGAATCTGACTCCAATCATATCCTTCATCATCATGGATTACAGCACATGCTCTTGGCTTCTCTTTGGGATTACTTTCAATCATTTTCGGCTCTTCTTTGCTACGGTGGTAAATTGCCTTTTGGTGATAATCATCATTGAAAGGTTTCTCAGTTTCGTCAACTTCAGAATTTTTGCATTCTCTTTTGAAATGACCCTTTTGTTTACATCTGAAACAGGTCACTTTGGATTTGTCGAATCCCAGCTTTGTTGACGGACCACCTATTGACTGCTTCCCAGTAATCTCCATATATCTCTGAGCTCTTCGAATGCAACTTGCTAGACACCAGCGTATGTCAATGAGTTCCATTTCTACTGGATCGATCTGGTCGTAATCTTCCTTTGTTAGCTCTGAGTTTCCAATTTTCCCAGACACTAAACCTTCGTATGACTCTAACATAGATGCCAGAAAACTCATTTGTTGTTTAGCTGCATTGATGCTCATCCTTCACTTCTTCTTCTTGTTTCTTCTTTTCTTTCTCAATCTGCTGTTCTTCAGTAACAGCTTCTTTCACAGTTTCTTCATTCACCACAACTTTCTCTTCCTTCTCTTTCACTTTTTCCACTTTCACAGCTTCGACTTTGACTTCCTCAGCGAACTTCTTCAAATTATCAACCAAACTCTCAACATTCTTCTTCATTCTTTCTTCATCCCTTTTCCTCAAACTTGATATCATGACATCTCTTATGAGTTTTTCCAGCCTTTTCACATATGTTTTATCTTTTTCAACATTTGAATAGTATTCGACGGATCGAGGAATTACTAAAAGAACATCATCAAAAATTATGTTCTTTTTGGGAACAACAGGTTCACCATTTCTGTTGACATAGCACTCTCGCTTCTTGTCCCATATTTTATAGCTGACAGCATCTTCATACTCTTCTTGCATTTCATCAATTCTGTTTCCAGCAATGCTTCTTTCTCTGTATGTTTTCTCATTCAGAATCTCTTCTCTGGTTTTCTCTTTGATTTCAGCAACAAAAGCATAATGTTTGCTCTTTGAAATATTTTTGCCATGAGTTGTACTTCGATTATCAACACGATCTTCTTCTGGAAGAATCTGACTCCAATCATATCCTTCATCATCATGGATTACAGCACATGCTCTTGGCTTCTCTTTGGGATTACTTTCAATCATTTTCGGCTCTTCTTTGCTACGGTGGTAAATTGCCTTTTGGTGATAATCATCATTGAAAGGTTTCTCAGTTTCGTCAACTTCAGAATTTTTGCATTCTCTTTTGAAATGACCCTTTTGTTTACATCTGAAACAGGTCACTTTGGATTTGTCGAATCCCAGCTTTGTTGACGGACCACCTATTGACTGCTTCCCAGTAATCTCCATATATCTCTGAGCTCTTCGAATGCAACTTGCTAGACACCAGCGTATGTCAATGAGTTCCATTTCTACTGGATCGATCTGGTCGTAATCTTCCTTTGTTAGCTCTGAGTTTCCAATTTTCCCAGACACTAAACCTTCGTATGACTCTAACATAGATGCCAGAAAACTCATTTGTTGTTTAGCTGCATTGATGCTCATCCTTCACTTCTTCTTCTTGTTTCTTCTTTTCTTTCTCAATCTGCTGTTCTTCAGTAACAGCTTCTTTCACAGTTTCTTCATTCACCACAACTTTCTCTTCCTTCTCTTTCACTTTTTCCACTTTCACAGCTTCGACTTTGACTTCCTCAGCGAACTTCTTCAAATTATCAACCAAACTCTCAACATTCTTCTTCATTCTTTCTTCATCCCTTTTCCTCAAACTTGATATCATGACATCTCTTATGAGTTTTTCCAGCCTTTTCACATATGTTTTATCTTTTTCAACATTTGAATAGTATTCAACGGATCGAGGAATTACTAAAAGAACATCATCAAAAATTATGTTCTTTTTGGGAACAACAGGTTCACCATTTCTGTTGACATAGCACTCTCGCTTCTTGTCCCATATTTTATAGCTGACAGCATCTTCATACTCTTCTTGCATTTCATCAATTCTGTTTCCAGCAATGCTTCTTTCTCTGTATGTTTTCTCATTCAGAATCTCTTCTCTGGTTTTCTCTTTGATTTCAGCAACAAAAGCATAATGTTTGCTCTTTGAAATATTTTTGCCATGAGTTGTACTTCGATTATCAACACGATCTTCTTCTGGAAGAATCTGACTCCAATCATATCCTTCATCATCATGGATTACAGCACATGCTCTTGGCTTCTCTTTGGGATTACTTTCAATCATTTTCGGCTCTTCTTTGCTACGGTGGTAAATTGCCTTTTGGTGATAATCATCATTGAAAGGTTTCTCAGTTTCGTCAACTTCAGAATTTTTGCATTCTCTTTTGAAATGACCCTTTTGTTTACATCTGAAACAGGTCACTTTGGATTTGTCGAATCCCAGCTTTGTTGACGGACCACCTATTGACTGCTTCCCAGTAATCTCCATATATCTCTGAGCTCTTCGAATGCAACTTGCTAGACACCAGCGTATGTCAATGAGTTCCATTTCTACTGGATCGATCTGGTCGTAATCTTCCTTTGTTAGCTCTGAGTTTCCAATTTTCCCAGACACTAAACCTTCGTATGACTCTAACATAGATGCCAGAAAACTCATTTGTTGTTTAGCTGCATTGATGCTCATTGCCGGAGAATTCTTCAAATTAAGAGCGATGTTACAGAGAACTTCTTCTGATTCTTCGGAGTTTGCTTTTGGAAAAGACGAATGATATCCTGGATTGTAACTTGATGAACTTGTCTGAGGTTCTTTTATCTTCTCACCACTAAATGTTGTCTTTGGTGAATCACCAACTTTCACCGAGGGTATGTTTCCTTTGTAATAAAGACCCACATTTTGTTGATGTGAAGAACCGTTCATCTTACTTTGTTTTTGCAACTCCAGTTCATGACTTTCAAATTTTTCTATCAAGACATCAAGAGAAATTGTATCATATAACACATCATTTTTCAATATAAACACAAACGTTTGCCACTGATCAGCTCGCGGTAAAGCTTCTATGATTTTATCGATTATTTCTTCTCGAGTTTTAACAATTCCAAAACGATCAAGTTCAATTTTTAAATGACCAAATCTCTCTATCATTTGTCGAACTGATTCACCTTTCATGCTATCAAACAAATCAAATTCTTTCTTTAATAAAGCAATTTTATTTTTCTTGATTTGTTTACCCCCCTCAGCTTTAACCCGTAAAGCTTCCCAAACAGATTTTGATGACCTGTCATGTTGTAGTAAAGCAAACATGTCATTTCTAATTGATGATTGAATTAAAGCAATCATTCTCTGTTCAGCTGCAAATTCGGATTTGTCTTCTTTGGATAAGCTTTTGAGTAGGAGATCTTCTCCTTTATCATTGACCGGCCTACTATAACCAAATTCCAAACAAAACCAGCTCTCATGAGCGTAAGCTTTTGCCCAGTTGATGAAACGTTCTTTCCACCAAGTGTAGTCTTCAATACTTTCGAGTGTTGGTGGTTTTGAATGTGTTCCATAGAAGTTATCATGTTTAATGTTTTCATTGATCGGTTTTGTTATGGTTTTTGGTGTAACAGCTGAGGTTTCGAAAGACTCGGATGTAAACGCCTTGTAAAACGTGTTGTAAAATTCTTCAGCCATGATGTGAACTTCTTGAATTACCTGGAGACAAACAAACAAACAAAATCAGTTTAAACACTTATCAATTAACGGACTTGAAATAAGACTCGGTTGGTGTGAAATGATCTTGACACGAATGATCTTCAAGTGAAATGGATTCAAGCGAAACAGCAACTTTCAAACGAAGTAACGATTTCGTGCGAAATGATCAAATGAAATGACACTTTCCAGCGCAATGGCAGTCTTTCAAGCAAAATGGGTCTTTTCGTGCGAAAAGACTCAATTCGTGCGAAATGAGATGTTTATTTCGTACGAAATGGTGTTAACAAGGTTGATTCCGTGCGAAATGAAGCTCGCCTATTCCGTGCGAAATGATGCTGACATCATCATATCGGCCAAAATTTTGTCCAATTGATCCGGTTATAGGTCGACTTAAGATCTAATAATTTCAAGGATTTGTTAAAACTATATTTCGCGTGTAATATGTGAAATTCAATCCATTTTATCCATAAAATCTTGATAAGTTTGAAAAAGAAGGTGTAGAAGTCAGAATTTCAGCTGAAATCGGTAAGAACTCTTCCTCCTGAGCTCTGATACCTCTTGTAGGATCGTTGTGCGACCTAAACGAGTCGTTCAGAAGAGTTTTGATCCGTATCAAAGGCGGAATTCAATAAAACGGACTTGATAACAGCTTGATTCACTTTAAATGTCTCTTATATTGATCTGATAGTATTACAGCACCTGGAGACAATTCGGCAGAGCTTCGCTACCAAATTCCAACCGTTACAAATGACAACCTAGGCTCTGATATATATAGGCATGGGCATTTCGCACGAAATGAACACGTTCCATTTCGTACGAAATTGGTTTCTCCATTTCGTGCGAAATGGTCTTTATCCATTTCGTGCGAAATGGTTAACACACAAACAAATCTAACCTTCTAACCTATCGAGCACTGGTTTGTCCTATCTGGTTACAAGACTCGATTCAAGACGAAGTCAATAGACATATGCACTAACACTACTACATTCTTTGAATATGCTAGGGTAGTACCAACCCTTGCATCCCCAGAAGCAGTATTAATCTCCCGTTACATCTGGGGATTAATCGGGAAAATTAGGCATGTAGTCAAGGCAGCTAGACCCCAAACCATAGAAGAATCTGTAGAACTAGCAAACACCTTGACAGATGAGTTAGTGCGTACACGAGAAGAAGACCAGAGAAGGAATCTAGCTCAGAGGCTTACCCAGGAATTTCGTTATGGAAATTCCAACCGTAGAAACGTAGGTTCTACCTCTGCACCGTACTGCAAGGCTTGTAAGAAAAAGCATTCGGGAAAATGCCCCACCTACTGCAATTTTTGCAAGATACCAGGGCACAAGGAAGAAGATTGCAGGAGGAAACCTAATAATGGACTGTGCTTCAACTGTGGAGAAAAAGGTCACATCAAGCCAAATTGTCCGAAACTAGTTCCAGCCATGGGTAACAAGAATACTAAAAATGCTAGAGCATTTGTTCTGACTGCAGATGAAGCCAAGATGATTTCGGATGTGATAGCCGGTACGTTTTTAGTTAATGATGTTTTTGCTAAAGTATTATTTGACTCTGGTGCGAACTAAAGTTTTATTAACACTTCGTTTTGCAAACTTCTAAATCAACCATTAACTAAACTCTCACAAGATTGTCTAGTAGAAACAGCAAATGGGGAAACCATTAAGATTTCTGAAATCTTACAGGGAGCAAGAATAGAAATTTTAAATCAAAAGTTTATTGCAAACCTTTACCCAATAAATCTGGCAGGATTTGATATTGTATTAGGAATGGATTGGTTAATAGCCAATAAAGCCAGTATTTTATGTGATCAAAAGTCAATCCAAGTAAACTCACCAAAAGTGAAAAGATCACAATTAAAGGAGATAAGCCATCTAGATCCACAAAATTCATCTATGTGATGAAAACAACAAGTTATATAAGAAAAGGATCATTAGTGTATTTGATTTCTATAATCACTAACACTAAAGGAAAAGAATTAAAAGATATTCCAGTAGTATCTCAGTTTTCAGATGTCTTCACAGAAGAATTAACAGGACTACCACCAGACAGGGAAGTCGAATTCAGAATCCATCTGCTACCAGGAACAACACCAATTGCCAAAGCACCTTGCCGGTTGCCACCCGCCGAAATGCAGGAACTAAAGAAACAATTAGACGAATTGTTGGAGAAACGATTCATACAGCCAAGTTCATCGCCATGGGGAGCACCGATTTTAGTTGTTAAAAAGAAAGACGGATCGATGCGTATGTGCATTGACTACCGCGAATCGAACAAAGTCACGATTAAAAATCGGTACCCATTACCGAGGATCGATGATCTATTCGATCAATTGCAAGGAGCTCGATTTTTCTCTAGAATCGATTTAAGGTCAGGATATCATCAATTAAAGTTATAGGAAGAGGACATTCCTAAGACTGCTTTCAGAACAAGGTATGGCCATTATGAATTTACTGTCATGCCATTTGGTTTAACCAATGCCCCAGCCGCATTTATGGATATAATGAACCGAATATGTAAGCCATATCTGGATAAATTCATAATTGTCTTTATAGATGATATTCTCATTTACTCTAAGAGTAAAGAAGAACATGCAAAGCATTTGCATGCACTTTTAAGTTTACTAAGAAAGGAAAAGCTTTATGCTAAATTTTCAAAGTGCGAGTTTTGGTTAGAACAGGTACAGTTTCTTGGACATTTAGTCGATCATGAAGGAATCCATGTGGATCCCACCAAGATCGAGGCAATAACTAAATGGAAAACCCCTGAGTCACCAACCGAAGTTAGAAGTTTCTTAGGATTGGCCGGTTATTATAGAAGATTTATTTGAGATTTTTCTAGAATAGCCATTCCCTTAACTAAGCTAACCTGTAAATATGTTAAGTTTGACTGGGGACCAAAACAGGAAGAAGCTTTTAGAATTCTTAAGCAAAGATTAACCCACGCACCCATATTAGCGTTACCAGAAGGAACTGAAGATTTTATAGTCTATTGTGATGCTTCTAAGTTAGGTTATGGATGTGTATTCATGCAACCTCAAAAGGTTATAGCTTATGCATCTAGACAACTTAAGAATCATGAAGAGAATTATTCAACCCATGATCTAGAGTTAGGAGCCATAATTTTTGCTCTTAAGATTTGGAGACATTGCCTTTACGGTAGTAAGTTTACCATTTTCACCGACCACAAGAGTTTAAGGTATGTCTTCGGACAAAAAGAGTTGAATATGAGGCAAAGACGCTAGATGGAAATACTTAGTGATTATGATTTTAACATCCAGTATCATGCAGGAAAAGCAAATGTAGTGGCTGATGCTTTAAGTCAAAAGTATCATGAAAAGCCAAAAAGGGCACGTTCTCTTAAATTAAATCTGCAAGTAGATTTAAATGAGCAAATTAGAAACGCACAAGAATCAGTAATCAAAGATGATACTGAAAAGTTAAAAGGAATGATTAAAGAGTTAGAACAAGGAACAGATGGAATTTGGAGATTCCAAAAGAAAAGAATGTGGATACCTAAATTAGGAAACCTACGCCACCGTATATTAGAAGAAGCCTATAAGTCTAAATATACGATGCATCCTGGAAGTGATAAGATGTATCAGGATTTAAGAAAGAATTTTTAGTGGATAGGAATGAAGAAAGATATAGCAACTTATGTTTCTAAGTGTTTAACTTGTTCACAAGTCAAAGCTGAGCATCAAAAGCCCTCAGGTTTGTTACAGCAGTTAGAAATGCCAGTTTGGAAATGGGAATTAATAACAATGGATTTTGTTACCAAATTACCCAAGACAAGGAAAGGTAATGATACAATCTGGGTGATTGTAGATAGGCTAACTAAGTCAGCTCATTTTCTACCAATGAAGGAAACTTTCAGTATGGAACAATTAGCTAAGTTGTATGTAAATGAAATAGTTTCATTACATGGAATTCCTTTATCAATTGTTTCTGATAGGGATAGCCGTTTTACCTCTCATTTTTGGACACGTTTCCAAAAAGCAATGGGAACCAAGTTGAATCTAAGCACAGCTTATCATCCTCAAACGGACGGACAAAGCGAAAGGACAATTCAGACAATGGAAGACATGCTTAGAGCTTGTGTAATTGATTTCGGAGGTAATTGGGATGAACACTTACCTTTAATAGAATTTTCTTAGAATAACAGTTATCACACAAGCATCGGTGCTGCACCATTCGAAGCACTTTATGGACGAAAGTGCCGAACCCAGTCTGTTGGGCAGAAATTGGAGAAAAGCAACTATCTGGACCTGAGATAGTGCAAGAAACAACCGACAAGATCATTCAAGTTAAGGAACGACTGAAAGCAGCACGTGATCGACAAAAGAGTTATGCAGATAATAGACGCAAGCCGTTAGAGTTTCAAGTAGGAGACAAAGGTGGTGTTTGTTTTTGTTGAGAAGTACTTCTGGACCTCTTATGTCTGCTTCACGCAGACCACGCGCAGACGTAGGAGTTTGTAGACTGTTTGTTTTTTGAAAGTGCTTTCATTAAAAAAGGTCTTCTAGACCTCTTCCTCGTGCAGACTTGAACTCACATCTTCAAGGCTCTTCTCATCCTCTTCTCTTCTTATCCTCTGCTTTTTCAAAAATCCCTAGCATGTTCCTCCTCCACACCTCCTCCTCCGTCGCCGCTACCACCCTCATTCCTCCCACTGGCGTCGTCTCTCACCTCTACTCTCAACCCAGAGCGTCGGTGGCCATTCCCCTCCTCCCACAGCCGCCGCGACGACCTCCTGCTCTTCCCACTGCCGTCGTGAATCCCCCATATCTCCTCCCACCGCAGCCGCGTCTCCCCCTGCTCCTCCTAGCGCCACCGCCTCCATCCCAAACACAACAGGTAATTCATTTTTTTAGGTTTAGGTTTGTGAAAATTGTTTATATTTGGGGGTTTAAGTTTATGTTATTGTTGGGATTCAACCAATCTTTTTATGCTCGATTTGGGATTTCATGGGTGACGTTTTTGAGATTTTCAAATAGAAATGCAAGTTTTGAGGCTGCACATACTTTATTAAGATCCATTTCTTCAGAAAGTGATACGGAAGCAATGAATTATATTCCATTACCTACAAATGCAATGAATTAATTATTTTAAGTTTATTATTGGGAAAAAAGTTGTTTTTCTTGATAGGATCAGCAGATAAATTTTATCGAATTTGCATAAATGGATTTTAAACTTCTGTGTAGTTAAAAAACAAACAGTCTTCTTCTTGCAGACTGAAGAGGTTTGGTCCACCTCTTCTGCAGAAGATGTCTGCAGATGTGGTCCGCAGACTGCAGACATTTTACCTCTGAAAAAACAAACAACACCAAAGTGTTGTTAAAAGTCTTTCCTTGGAAAGGAGTGGTAAGATTCATCAAAAGAGGGAAGCTAAGTCCCAGGTATGTTGGACCTTTTGAAATTATTAGAAGAATAGGACCTGTAGCCTATCAGCTACAACTGCCAGAGGAAATGGCAGGAATACATGACGTATTTCATGTATCTAATCTCAAGAAATGCTTAGCTGATGAATCACTGGTAGTACCTCTTAAGGATATAGAGGTAAATGAACAACTTAAATTTGTAGAAAGGCCTCTACAGATTGAAGACAGGAAAGTCAAGAACCTCAAGCATAAGAGATTAGTTCTGGTCAAATTAAAGTGGGACTCCAAAAGAGGACCAGAATACACATGGGAGCTTGAATCAGAAATGCAAAGGAAATATCCACACTTGTTTCAGTAGATCTCGAGGACGAGCTCTAAAATAAGGTGAGGAGGATATAACAACCCTCCTGAAATTTTTCTGACACCCTAAATATATTAAATAATCCCAAAATGCCCTAAAATACACCCCGTATGTGAAAACCGAGCCCAAAATACGATATAGCATTAAAAATAAAATAAAAATCAAATTTTTATGTCGCTCGCGGGCCGCGTAGACCCCTTAGGGATCTTACGCGGGGCGCGACAGCTATGAGATCAGGCAATCCCCGGTGCTGCCACGTGTCATCATCGTGGCGAGTCTAGGGTGATGACCAATCAGAGCTAAGGCCTACACCCCTACTACGCGGGCCGCGTAGACCTTAGTCTCACCTTACGTGGGCCGCGAGGAAACCAAAATCAAGCCCTATATAAGGAGGGCATCGGGCCTTCAGTCAGTTCGTTCATTTCTCGACTTTCTCTCTCAAATTTCTTATAGTAGGCACTATACTCGGGTATAATATCCCCCTAAATAATTAAGTTCTGCTCCGTTGTAAGTATCATAACCCATGGATATGTATAAGATACGCTGCCCGATTGATCTAGGGTTCCGTAATGGCTGTCGTGGTTCTGCCCGACGTAGTCGTTGGAATGCCGTCTCGGGGAGGGTATTACTAATGTTAAAATGGGTTATTATACTACACGTGTGCATTTATGTAATTTATAGATTGTCACCAGGAAACCCTTACAGAAAACCTAAAACAGCAATGTGAGTAATCTGCTTTTTGCAAACTGTTTTTACAAAACCTCACACGTTTAATTATATATTAAACAGTTATTGAGTATTTGTAAGGATACAATTATCGTCTGTATGTTGGGGTTTTGTATACAAAATTTGTTACTGCCTTGCGAGGGGTAACATTTCCACAAGTCGGGTTGACAATACTGTGGGTGGTAATTAGTATGACTTGGAAACAAATGTAATTGCGCGACCGCCCTCAATACTGTACAATGGTTTTTACTTAAACTTGATTAAACTGGGATTCACTCACCAGTATTTCCCACTGACAAAATGTTTTTAAACGCGTTTCAGGTAACAAAATGTAAAAGCCAAATAGAAGTCAGCTGGACAGCACTGAAGGCTTGGAAAAGTGGCAATAAAGTTACCTAAAAATAAATAGATGTTTTATTAAATAAAAATAGGATTTATTCCTATGAAAATGTGTGTACTTAAACTTGGATTTTATCCCATGTATTTAAATATTAAAAGTGTGGTATTTTACTCTGATAAAATATTTCCTAACTACGGTCCTGATGTAATTTCCGCTGCCAAAATGGATAAACACAAGATACCACCAAAACTGGCCACGGCCGTCCGTTCCTGGGTTTGTTAGGGGACGGGGGTTGCGACATTTACGGACCGCAAGGGTAGGTTTGAGGACCGTAAAGGCAGGAAGCTGTACAGACCGCAAGGGTAAAGGTTTGAGAACCGTAAAGGCTGCAGCAAGGTAAAAGTTTGAAAATTGACAGCTTTGGTCCCTGAACTTGTTTTATCACGTTTTGGCACTTCTAACACCCCGTTAAGCCCATTTTTAAGCTCCATAATGAATTCAAAGTATATTTAACTTGAATTATACTCAAAAATGTCGTGAATGTCGGTTCTTTTGGTTGTTCGGTTGCGTTTTTCGGTTAATTACGACAAGAGTCGTAACGAACGCGAAAACGAGCCAAATTGCGAAACGAATGGTATTTTTGCATTCCCATCACTAAAATACAATACTTTAATGACTACAAAAAATATTTGGATGTACGGATATGGTCAGAATGAAGAATATACGCGAAATGGCATACTTTAGCAGTTCTGATGCATTTAGTCCCTATGACCAAATAAGCATATTTTCACATACTGAACCCTCCAAAACTTATTCCTAGGTTATGTTAAAGGTATTTAGGGTATGTTTAGCTCATGACCTTGTTCCGGAGTGTATGTCTGAATTGGCAGACTTTCGTAGTTTGTCGTAAATAGTCATTGTACTTGTATAAACATCTTTCCGTCATCCCTAACCCTTCGAAACTTATTTCTAAGTTATGTAAAGGGTATTTAGGGTATGTGTAGCTTGTATCCTCATCCTGGTGTGTACGTTGCGTTAAACAGATTATGTTTAAGCATCGGTTATCGAATTGCTTTCAAAGAAAAAGTTTTTGAAAGCCCGAAATTTTGCACAAGGGTTACAATGTATATATGTATGTACAAGAAACTTACATGTACGGGAAGTTGCCACACGTGATTTCTACAGTGTCGCCCATGTATGAGTAAGTTTTCCCAGCCCTCTTCAGTAAAGGCTTTCTTGTAGTGTTTTACGATATTCTGTGAATGTGGAACCTCCAAAAATACTTGCAAGTGCTTGGAAAGATTTTCTCACACGTGTTCATCGGGGTTTGGTCTCTGTCTGTTGTAATGACACGCGACTTGATACACTCTTCCAACATAGACCTGATCCTCTCTAGGACCCATATAAAGTTTTCTTCCTGCTCTTTTAAAAGAAAGGCGTGAGCGACACAAAACGTCTGGTTTGTTGATGTCATACCCACAACTTGCACAAATGGAAGATCATACATGTTGGTTTTATAGGTCGTGTCGATCATAGCATATACGGGAATGCACGCCACATGTCGAAGGATAAAAGATGAACAAGAAAATATCCTTAACGACACTTATGGAGGGACCCTGTTGAGTGTAATAAATGAAGTGTTTATCAAAAAGCAGCTGTTCCAGTTTCTGCATAGGATACGTTTGTGGATCGATCCTTCAGACATAATCTTCTGACGATCATTGTTTATGTCTTTTGGAATACACTTTCTATCGAGGTTCAGTGTGATTATCCGGGATCTGTAGTTTTGGATGTATGATCTTGTTACTGGTCAGGCTGTGATTGTATGTGAAAACACTGAGTACAGGATTATGGATACTAGAGACTTGATGCGCTTTGGGGAGAATGATATTAAACTTCTAGCACAAACTCACATTAGAAGTGATCCTCAATATGAAGTTTGTGCTAAAAGCTTCACAGGTGCAATTGCTCAGATTATGATGTTCAAGTTATGGTCAGGTCAGCGCACAAGAGTAGAGACTCAGCTCTTTAGTTGTTGGAAGAACACTACCTGATCTACAAAAGAAGAAGCAAAAGAAGAAATACAAGTAAAGAAGGAGCTGTCAAGACAACATAAATATAGGGGGATATTGTAAGGGCATAAACTTGTATAGGTTTACGTTTGTCTTGGTTTACTTGTTTTAATTGGGTTAGTATAGAATACTGGGCTTGGTTAGTGTTAATATGGTCAATTGGGTTGGGGCTTATAAATAGGATGTTCCTTAGCTTGTTTTGGTTGCTGGTTGTTTGTGAAACTTGGAATTGTATTATGCGAGTACCCAACGACTCTTTGTAGTCGTGTGCTCCTTTGTTTAATCAATCGACTTCTCTTATTCAATCTTCTACATCTTTCTTGTGTTTCCGCAACTTGTTAAGGTGTCGTGATATCCGATTGTATTGTTTTATGGACTTACAAGTGGGATCCACAAGCTAATACTAAAAAACTAGATGTGTGGTGGGGCGTCGCTTAGCTGGGCGTGGTCAGCCATGTGTAATTTTTTTGTTTAAACTCTTTACTTTGAACCAGATAACAACAGCCCGCCACGTCACCACCCCTGCCCCACGCTAGGAAGAATATCTACGCCAAGCGGGCAATGCCAAGCCAAACGTCGAGCTGGGGTGGTGTAGCCTGGGTTAAACCCCCTTCAACGCCACAACCCATGCCCCATACCTACCAGCCTTAGTGTAATTATAGAGATGGAGGTAGAGATTTGATTGTGAATGCTCTAATATAAGGAAAATATAGAGGTGTTGGATATTAAATCGGACTCAAAAAACAATATATCTGATTTGAATCAAATTCAAATTCTATGAATGCGGTTTTTACTATTCGAATACGACACATAATTGTTTAACATTTGTGCCGCTTTCAGAATTCTACAATAGTCAACCGACATCATAGAATAACAATGAGTCAATTTAGAGTTTATAACGCAGTAACGAGAAGCAATTAAATGCATCAAATGACTCAGTGAAAATCAAAAGGTTCACGAACAGAATGGTTCAGAGAAACCTTAAAGGTCCTCTTTCAATAATTTAATAAAAAACTCCTATAAACAAAACATAAACATAATAATTATAAGAGCATTTACATTGAATTCCTAATACTCATTTCTATAATTACACTAAATTATTACTTTTACTCTCTTATTTTTCAGTAAATAATATTTTTTAGATCATTATCATTACATTTTTTCTCTCCTCCACTCACAACAACTTTAGAAAATATTAAAAAATTAATATGAGTAAACAGTATTCTCATATATTTTTACAAATGAATAATAACATTTTTTCTCTCTTACACTCACAATCATTCCTTATAATATAAGTAACACACTCAAAAAAATATAGGGAAACCTTTAAGAATGCTCTAAAAACCATTTGTGGTGGGCATGTGGTTGGCCAAACTACATGCAATCACATGCTCTACACCATCCCCTCCCCATGTGGTTTGGCATTTTGGGCAATTGTTCGTGGTTTATATCACGTAGAGAAAGAGAGGGTGATTGATTGACTAGTGTGTTAATTAATCCACTTTTTTTATTTTCAATCAAACTCATTAATTTCACATGTCTCACCACTACACCATTTTACCCAATTTTCAATCCTTGATAACGTGGAAGTCACATGTAAAATAAAAAGAACAAACCACATAAGGGACTACACATTATCTAAGGGGGTGTTTGTTTTTTTGTGAAAAACACTTCATAATCTCTTATGTCTGCCCCACGCAGACCACACACAGACGTTTGAGTCTGCAGCGTGTTTGTTTTTTTGGAAGTGATTTCATTAAAAAAGGTCTTCTATACATCTTCCTCGCGCAGACCTGGACTCACATCTTCAAGGCTCTTCAAGGCTCCTCTCTACTCTTTCAAAACACAATCACAAAACCCTAGCATCCTTCTCCAGCCGACACCTCCACTTTCTCCAGCCAACACCTCCACCTCCTCTGCCACCCCCACATCTCTGTTGACCCCTCCACCTTCTCTGCCTCCACCGTCGACACCTCCACCTTCTCTGCCTCCGTCGTCGACCTCCACCATCTGCCTCCACCGTCGCTGCTTCTCTGCCTCCCAGCCGATACCTACACAGAGTATGTTCTTAACTTTTAATTTTTGTCAAAAAAATGTTCTTTTTATTGTTTGTTGTTTGTTTAAGCATTGTTTTTTCTTTGTTTATGTTAAATTCAGATTATAATTGTCCTTTCAATTCTGATTTTTTGCTTAGTGTTAGTTTATAATTATTATTTTCTTAATGTTAGTTCATAAAGTTAATTATTGGTGTTTGTATTCTGATTTCGCTTATGATTATATTATGGAATATAGATGTTCAACTTGATGAATAATTTGATTTAAAATTTTGTTTGTTTGACTATAAATTGTTTTTCATCTTGATAGATTGTGTGAATGGAGTTTTTGTGTTTGTTTGATTACAATTGTTGTTCATCTTGATAGATTGTGTGATTAGAGTTTTTGTGTTTGTTTGGTTACAATGGTTGTTCATCTTGATAGATTGTGTGATTAGAGTTTTTGTGTTTGTTTGATTACAATTGTTGTTCATCTTGATAAATTGTTTGATCAAAGTTTTTGTGTTTGTTATGGATTGACATGATTCGCGCCTAGTATGTTAATTGCTTGTTTGTTGATTAGTAGAAATGGGAGAAAAACAACAATAGTCAAATGAGCATCTAAAATGCTTATTAGAGACTTGCATTGAAGAGATAAACACGGTGAGTAGAAAAGGATTGAGTTTGCATAAAGACTCGTGGAATAATTTAGGAAAAGTTCTTAAGGAAAGGTTTGGCTTGGATTTGACTCAAAAACAAATGAAGAATGCATATGCTAATCTTAAAGCCAAATACGTAGGATAGGAGTATTTGAAAAACTAAACCGGCAACATATACAACGCTCAAACAAATACTTTTACCTTAACAAACGAGGAATGGGAAGAATTTAAGAAGGAGCAGTTGGTGCACTAGATGGAACTTTAATACATGATGTTGTCCCTACTAGTAAACAAGATTTATATAGAGAAAAAGGAAAAGGGTATTGTTATCACAACATATTAGCAATTTGTGACTTCAACTTGATTTTTACGTTCGTCGTGGCCGGCTGGGAAGGTGTAGCACATGATGCAAGAATATTATCAGAAGCATTATCAAATCCACATGCACCATTCCCGTTTCCACCACAAGGTATGTTTATGTTTTGTTAAATATTTATAACTTGGTTTACTTTTCCAATTAATTGTATATCTTTACAGACAAGTATTATTTTTGTGATGCCGCGTATGCACATATACGGGGATTTATGACTCTATATCGTAATGTGAGGTATTAGCTAGGAGATTTTCGCCGAAGACGTGCATTAACTAATAAAGTGAAATTTAACCATGCTCATGCAAGACTTCGGAACGTAATTGAACGTGCTTTTGGTGTCTTGAAAGCAAGATTCCCTATTTTGAAGAGGATGGCACCATTTCCATTGGTTACACAAAGGAACATTGCCATTGCATGTTTCGTGCTACATAATTTAATAAGGAAAGAGGATTTGAGCGATGAATTGTTTACAGAATACGATCAACCTAATGTTTCGTTGCATAATAAGCAAGTGCACGTTGATGCTGATGAAGACGAGGTTGAAGCACATTGTACTGCATCGGATCGGGAATATATGACTCAGTTACGAGATGAGATTGCTGAGCAGTTAATGCAAATCATGAATTCAATGATTAAAAAAAATGTGAATGTCTTTTTTATGAATATTATTTCAGTATTGGATAACTATTATTCAAGTTTGAATGTTGAAAAACTCATTTAAGTTTAATAAATCAGTTTATTTATGTTTCAGTTTATTTCAGCAGTTTGCAGAAGTAAAAAAAAAACAAACAAACAAACAGTCTTCTTCTTGCACACTGCAGAGGTTTAGTCCAGCTCTTCTGCTACAGATGTCTGCAGATCTACTCCGCACACTGCAGACATTTTACCTCAGAAAAAACAAACAGCACCTAAGCCTTGAGTTCAGTCACATCAATAAATTTACCCAAAACAATTAATTATCCATGATTTATAGGAACATACTTAAATTTATTCAATGACGTTGTAGATATTTGGGGCGTAAATACGGACCAACCATCGTGTATATAGTACAAGAAAATTCTACTAACATGATGCAAATGGACGATAAAGCACAAGAAACCATCCAAGAGGTTTGCTTTCTACTATTTAATGTAATCATCAACTCGTTATTGCTATTTTTATATTATCTTTTGTTAGTGGAATTTGGAGTGTAGAAATTATGATCAAGTCTTCTGGATTCTCCTTTGCAATTAAAATATATTTTGGCAATTGAACATTAAAAATTTGAAATATTACATTTGACCCGTTAATTCTTACACAAGTTGTTCTATTATATTAGGAAGAGATAAAATATTGGTACGGATTGTTACAAAATTCGTTAATTATATTATTTTTGCGTTATTTTGGTGATTTTATAATATTTTAAGTATATTTAATTAAATTGCATGGTATTATGAGAAAGTCGTGAAAAGTGTGCTCATTTCAAATTAGGGAAGATATGAATTGGGCTTGGATTAGTATGGGGATGATAGGATTAATAAAACTTGGAACAAGTGCAAAGATAAAAATAGAGTTAGATATCATTTTACTCTGTGGTTTGTATTATTTTTACATTGTAGTCTAAAGGTTTTATTTTTTCTCTTTGGGTTCAAAAAGGTTTCACCATTACCATTTTAGTTCATTGGGTTAACTTCATCCACTTTTTCTGTTAACGAGAAAGGCAATTCGATCATTTTATATGGCCGAATTGTCCTTCTAGTTCACAGAATTACATATATAATGATCCAATTGCCCTTCTCGTTAACATAAAAAATGAATGAAGTTAACCCAGTAGACTAAAATGGCAACGGTGAAACCTTTTTGGACCCATAGGGAAAAAATGAAACTTTTGAACTAAACTGCCAAAATGACCCAAACCACAGGAACTAAAATGACATTTAATTCGATGAAAATATAAAGCCAAGAGGTAACATGTGTTAAATAATACTTAAATAATATATTTTCTCTTTCAAATCAATTAAATAATATTTTTTTCTAGACATTTATCCTTATCTTTTTTCTCTCATCAACTCACAAACTACTTTCAAAATATATTAACAAATTATAGAGAGGATAAAAAGTGTCTCCACAAAAATACATATAAAGAGTAACATTTTTTCTTTTCTTTATTCACAACCACTTTTTATAATATAAAAACATCACTCACAAAATTTGATGGATGGGTTGTGAATGCTCTAGTAAGACCATCCACTGTGGTGACCTTCCACTTGATTTGGTCGCCAGGTGGCAACAAACAATAATATAATAATCAATTTTATTATCTTTGGCTTTTTTTTTTGAAAGAAAAGGCGATGTCATTAGAAAAAAGCTAAAGCAAGATGCTCAAGCCAAAGGTACAGTACATAAAAGAAAAAACAACAGAACTAAAAACATTACAAAGGGAAATCAGTGAACTTAAAGCCTCTCCATTTCTCCCAGTTTAAGTTTCGAATTCCAGCCCTGTTATTCACCCATAGATATGACATTGACTTGATATCGCCGATTAATTTCACAAGATTTGGGGGTCTTTTTTTGAAGATAAACTCGTTTCTTGATCTCCATATGTTCCAGCATGTTGCGGCCACGGTGATCCAGATAGCTTTCTTCAGAAGTTTGTGAGTTTTGTAACCGGAGATATGCTCGAACAGTTGTACGATGCTTAGCGTAAAGCGGGGCAGTGGGATCTTTAACCATTGGAATATGACAGCCCATATATTTTGTGCAAAGTCACATGTGACTAGAAGATGACTGGCAGTTTCGAGAGGGTTGTCACAGAAGACGCAGCTGGTAGAGGCCAGCGTGATGTGTCTGGCAAGAAGGACTTCTCTGGAAGGGATACGATCGAGGACGACACGCCATAAAAAGCAGTTTACCTTTTTTGGAATCCAATGCAGCCAATTGAGGACCTTAGTTTCAGGGATGCAGTTGATGTGGTCCAGCTCCGATCTTAGGGACTGCACCGTAAAAACATCGGAGGACATATCACTTTTCCAGATCCATCTGTCAGAGCCTTGACCAGGATTTATAAGAGGTAGCTTGGCGATGCAGGTTTCCCAATCTGAGATATGTTCCGGACATGACAGTAGATTGGAACTTCCCCAAAACCATGTTATTCTCCCTTGTGAGACAGTATATCGCTGCCGAATCGTGCACCTTTTATCCGTTTCCAAGAAGTATAGACTCGGGAAAGCGTCGCGAAGCGGTTTGTCTGCCACCCATATATCAAGCCAAAAGAGTGTTTTATCTCCAATCCCCAACTCTGGTATCAATCTTTCATTAATTTGTATAATGGGGTTACGTGTAGCTCTACCCATGTTCACAATAGATTTCCAGGTACCACTTATTGTGCTTTTTAGAGGAATGCTAGACTTGCATCTTGGCCCGATGTGGACAGCCGTAATGACTCTTGCCCATAACATATGTGGTTCACTTTTGTATCTAACACTCCATTTAACCATAAGTGCTTTGTTAATGGATGCAAGACTTCCAACCCCCAGCCCTCCTTCGTTCTTTGGTGCAACTACCTTATACCAAGGGGCCCAACTGATTTTATTATTTTCCAAGCTTCCCCCCCAAAGAAATTTCCTACGTATGCGTTCCAGTTGCTTGATGATTTGCATGGGTGCACAAAAGAGTGAGAAAAAGTACGTGGGAAGATTACCTAGGACCGCTTCAATAAGAGTGAGTCTCCCCCCGAAAGAGAGTGTCCGAGCTTTCCATGAGGATAGTTTGCTTTCGAATCTTTCGACTATCGGTTTCCAATTTTTTGTTAGACCCATGTTGGCGCCTACGGGTAGACCGAGGTAAGTGAATGGCAACGAACCGGTGGAACAATGTAAAATTTCCGCCATGTTTGCAAGGTCGGAGGGCGATACTTCTACACCAAAAAGATGGCTTTTGTTGTAGTTGACTTTGAGCCTGGAGGATAGATGGAAACATGCGAGGATTCTGGCGAGGTTTTTGAAGTTCGTTTCTGACCACTCGCCAACGAATAAGACGTCGTCTGCATATAGTAGGTGTGATAGTGTTGGTCCGTCATTTGGCAACTTAACCCCTTTAAAAATACCTTGGGATACGGCGCTGGATGATGCTACATGTAGAGCCTCCATGGCAAGTATAAATAAAAGTGGAGACAAAGGATCGCCTTGCCTTACCCCTTTTTGAACATTGAATTCGAGCGTGGGCGAACCGTTCACTAGAACGGAAGTTCTAGACGAAGTTAGGATGCCCCTGACCCACTTTCTCCAAAGGGCGGGAAAATTCATTTGAGCAAGGATGGAGTCTAGAAAATCCCATTTAATGGAGTCAAAGGCTTTTTCGAAGTCCACCTTGAAGAGAAGCATTTTCTTCTTGCACTTTTTACCCCATGCAACCAATTCGTTTATAATGAGTGGCCCTTCAAGTATGCTCCTCCCTTCTATATAAGCCGTTTGTGTGTCACTAACAAGATGTCCGATAACTCGCTTCAGTCTGTTAGCAAGGATTTTGGATATCACTTTTGCTATGCACCCGATAAGGCTAATGGGCCGAAAATCCTTAATGTGTTGTGGACCGGTGGATTTTGGCACAAGTGTTATGAAGCTTGAGTTACAACCTCTGTTCAGTTTTCCGTGTACATAGAAATAATCGAGGAGAGCGAAGAAATCAGCCTCAAGGATGGACCAGAATTGTTTTAGGAAAGCAAAGGTGAGACCGTCAGGTCCCGGTGCCTTATCCCCCCCGCATTCCCACACGGCTGCTTTGATTTCCTCCCTAGAAAAGCGTTTTACCAGAGCCGAGGCTTGAGGTGGCGAGAGTGTTTTGAACCCGTCATTTCTGAAGGCGGGTCTGATGTAGTTCGTCTCGGAGAAAAGGCTTTCGAAGTAGTCTTTTATATTCGTTTTGAGATCATCAGGTTGTGACACCCAAACCCCGTCGAAAAGAAGGCCGTTTATTCTGTTGTATTTCTGGTGACCTTTAACAATACCATGGAAGAAAGAAGAGTTCTCGTCCCCATCTTCGATCCACTTGACCTTTGCTCGTTGCTTGAGGTCCTCTAAATTATGCCCTTCAATTTCACCAATACGTCTGATCCATGTATCGCGGTTCTGGATTTCATCTTCAGTTAGTAAGTTGTGTTCAGCCTTTAAATCCAAACCTTCCACCTTTCGTAAGAGCTCAGCTAAAACTTCCTTGTTTTCATTCTTTAATTTCAACGACCATGGCTTTATAGCCATTTTTATGGCTTTCAGACGTGCCGCTAATAGTTTGTCAGGGGGACCAAATGGTATAATCTTTGTGCAACTATCCATAACCAATTTCTCAAGACCCTCCTCTTTCAGCCAGGAGTTAAAAAAACGAAACGGGGGGGCGCCAAATTTAACAACTGAGCAAGAAAGAAGTAATGGGCGATGGTCGGAACGATACCTTGGTAAGCCTGTTAGAGTCGCGGAGGGCCAGTTGGACATGAAGGACTGGCATACAAGGATTCTGTCAATTTTGCTGAACCGTTTTCCGTCGTCGGACCTATGAGTAAAGGAGCATCCTACCATTGCATATTCTGACAGAGACGAGGATCGAATAAAGCTATTGAAATCGTCGGCTGCCTGTTTGTTGAATCTGGAGTTTTTCCATTCCCGAGGTTCACGAACACAATTAAAATCCCCCAAAAGAATCCAGCAACCCGTGGATGAACTCATAAGGTTGTTGAGGGTTTGCCACAGATTTCGTTTCAGGGTAGGATCTTGGGGGGCATAGACATTAACAATGTTTAACTGGATTCCGTCGCTTTTGAATTCGCCCAATGTTGCTAGAAAAAACCGATTAGATACGCACCCTTTTCGAACAAAAATGTCCGGATCCCATATGTTCAGAAGGCCACCTGACCTTCCAACTGCATCAACAGAGTCTAACTCAAATTGAGAGTTTCCCCAGAAGGAGCTAACGTGTATTTTGGAGGAGTCTGTGAGTTATGTTTCCTGAATTGCGATAAACCCGATGTTGTTTTTCTTTTTGAGTTCCTTGATGTGAACGGCTTTCAAGGAATCTCCCGCCCCTCTAATATTTGCTGATAAGAAATTCATTGGTAATGGTTTGTCACCTGCTCGATGGGAAGTGGGTTTTTTAGCTGATCGGCGGCCTTTGACATGTCGAAACCGAGCCGTTCCCCAACGTCTATAATCTGGTCTACTTCCGTGACCGCTTCATTTTTTTCCGGCTGACTTTCAGTGCTGATTGACCCTGAGCTGTTCACCGTGTTGGTGGAAAGGCTAGGTTTGTTTTTGTGTTTATTGTGATCGGCGGTTTTGGGGATCCAAAGTGCATCTTTCATCTTCATCGAGGGAAATTTGAATTTTGTTTTGCGAGGAACACCTTTTCAGTTTGCAGAAGGGGATGAGAGGTTAGGTGGTTTTAATGGAGATACAGGGGGGTTGTTTAGGTCAATTTGCAGCTGTGCTTGATCCTCCTCAAACAGGAGTTCTCTGATGTTGAAAGGGTCAGGGGAAAGTTGGTCAGAATTTTGGGCTGAATCCGATGTGGGCTTGGGTTCATTGGGCTTCGAGGGTGGGGTTTCATCTATGCAACAATCTTCATTGAATAATTCGTGTAGGCCCAAAGAAGAGTTTTTGACCCATAAGTCAGTGGGCCTCATTCGTGGTGGGGGAGGGGGTGTATCATATGGGCCCAGAGGAGATTTTTCCTTTTCAACTGGTGGGTCCCCTGCCTTTGGACAAACGACAGGAGAGACAGGATCTTCTTGGGATGAGGAGACAACCGAGTTTTCTAGGTTCTTCCTTAATGATTTACCACTGTTTCCCATGCACGAAGGGGGCTCTTCGTTTACCTCTTTGGAACCGCTTGACTCTTCATCTTCCCTGGTATGGCGGTTTTCCGGTGCCGGAGATTCACGTGAGAACACAAAATCTGGAACCTGGTAGGGTTCCTCCTCCGATAGCCATATATGATGTTGAGTCTCGTCCCATGTTATGGTAAGTTTGCTGTTGATTCTACCTATTCTCTTGGTGAGTACACAAACATGATCCACCGAGAGATCAAAGTCTTCAGAGGATGCTGAAGAAGGCGTAATCACTTTTCCCATTAACTCGCCAATCTGATTGAAAATGTTTGAGTCCCAAAGTTGAAGAGGAACACCTCTGATCGATATCCATGCAAGACGTTCAAAGGGTAGATGTTGTCCCGTCCAAGGTTTCAGGTCGGAGAACCAAATCGACCAGATACCTTCTTTATTGTTTAGAAGCTCCAAGGCGTTTTCCGAACACGGGAAATTAAGCAGGACCCTCAGGCCCCCTAGATATTGCAGAGTGAAACCTTTCAAATCAACAGCATCTAGTTGCTTGCCAAGGTGTTTCAAGTCGAAAGGGTTTCTCACATATCCGATTAGTGCACTGTTTCTCCAATTTCGTGAGGCACGGCCTTCTTGCAGGTGAATGTTTGGTTGAATCTCCGGAACCGATGCGTCTTGTATAGTAGCACCCTTTACACAATCAGCATATGTCTTATTCTGAATTGGTTGATGTGCGACCGTGTTATTACCATTATGATCTCGTTTATCCTCTAATCGATTCCAGACTGATAAGGCAGGAGCTTTCTTGTTCGGAACATCCTTATGTTGCATTAATTTTACCTGTCTATCATACTCTTTAACAAACTTAGCCAATCTAACATAAACCCTCTTACCGTCGAGTTTAACCGCCCCCAATTCAGTCAGGAGAGATGTGACGTCTCTGACTCCTTTGAATCTTATGAATCCAAAAGTGTTACCGAATTTATCCTTCTTTCTTGGAATGTATGCATCCGACATGGAGCCTGCAGCAGCAAAGACGTCCTAGAGAAGGAAGCTAGAGCAGCGTTCAGGTAGGTTGCCAATGAAGAAGGTTGTTTCTGCGATTTGTTTTTGCTTTTTAATGGCTTGATTCTTTCCAGCATCGTTTATGAGTCTCCGCCCCTTGTACTTGGCAGTCCGCCATTTTTCATTTTCATCGTCGTATCTGTGGTATTCTTCCTTCCTTTGGTAATCATAGTTTCCCCAGCCGTCAAAATTTCCGGCGAAATCTCCCATGGCTCGGCTGTCGATTACCACAAATCTTTAAACTGTTAATGGGATTCGTACTGATATAGCGGAATTACGGCAATAGTCGCGATCAATGACAGACCCACTAAGCGCTCAAGATCAGGATAGTCAACAGTCGAGGAAAGCACAGTCGCAGGAGAGAAAAAGGAAACCGGAACAGTCCCAGAGGCGAATGGGGTCGGTGGCTGACCAAGATAGGGAGAGAGGAGGACTCGAGGCACTCAGCCGAGAACTCCTTTCACGCTATTCCGATGGGCTCCTTCCCGTCGAGCACTCCGGCGACGTTTGGGTTTACTCCGGCGACGTTTGGGTTTTTGAGAGAGAGGAGATCGTGACCCAAGGTTGCAACCGGTCAACACTATACTTGTCCACATTTGATTGGTGTAGTGATTTAGTTTTTCTTTTTATTATTTTTTCTTAATCACTAATTCCCCCAATAAGTTAATTACTCAAATAATTTGTAATACTTAAACTTAAAAAAATAACAAAATACATTGTATTTCTTAAAATTTTTTTGTGAACATCCCGGTATAAATATTTAAAAAAACAGAATCCATTCTAAAATATATATATTTTTAGTATAAAATAAATATTAACGTTTTATCTTTTATTTTTATTTAAAATAAATAACTTTTCATTGTTTTAAAATTAAGAAAAAAAATATGTTTGGTACGTGCCCATATTTTATTGGTTCGCTGGATTTTTATAGAATAAACTAAAACTATAAATCAAATTTATTTAATAGAAAAATGGTTTAGGTTAGGTTATTAATGGGTGTGAAATTTTAGTTGGGTTGGGTTGTGTAGGTAGAACAGAGAGAAAACAGTTTTTTATTGGAAAGTTAGGTTGGGTTGGATTGTGGATGTGGATAGTCTAAGGGGGCTAATAGATTAATAAAGGGTGTGCCTATTGGCACACTAAAGTGCCTATTGGCACACCAAACCCTAGCAAATTTAGGGTTTATCTACGCAGCGTATTGGTCAATACGCAGCGTATAGGGTTAACCCTCTACGCTGCGTATTGACCAATACTCAGCGTATATAAACCATGGATTTCAGTGCCTGACAACCAATCATTGCACAGAAAACAAGGGTTATATACGCTGCGTATTGGTCAATACGCAGCGTATATAAACCATTAGATTTTTTGGGTCATTTTGGTAGGTTTGAGGGATATTTTTTCACAAAGTTTAAATACGCTGCGTATTGACCTCTAAGGAGCGTATATAAAGGTCTGAAAATGTCTTTTATACCCTTGTTTTGAGGCTATAGGAAGCCAAATACAAGGGTAGTTGTGTCATTTTGGTCTCATACGCTGCGTAGGGACCTCTAAGGAGCGTATATAAAGCTCCATTTTTGTATTTTTTTTATCATGTATTCCTTTGTTTATTTATAAAAAAAAGAAAATTATTTATAAAAAAACAATATTATTAGTAAATAATACAAATATAAATTATAAAAATAAAAAATAATATAAATATTAAGAATTATAAAAATTAAAAAAGAAAATTATTTATAAAAAAAACAATATTATTGGTAAATAATACTAATATATTGTTTTGTTATCGTTTAAATTAAATTATCGTATTCCTTTGTTTATTTATTAAAAAAGAAAATTATTTATAAAAAAATAATATTATTCGTAAATAATACAAATATATTATATTGTTATCGTTTAAATTAAATTATCTTATCGTATTGCATCGTATCGTATCGTATCGTATCGTATCGTATTGCATCATATCGTATCGTATAGTGTATAGTATATAAGTCTCGTATAGAGGCCTATACGGGTGTTATTGTTTAGTATCGTATCGTATCGTATAGTGTAGTATAAGTCTCGTATAGGTTTCCTATAGGTCTTGTATATGCATATAGGATTAGACGGGACTTAAACCACACCTATACGATACTACGGTATCACACTTATAGGCTTATACGAGGTTAATACGTGACCTAAACCACACCTATACGATACGATATCACACTTATAGGCTTATACGAGGTCAATACGTGACCTATACGACGCTATACGATACAATATCACACTTATAGGCTTATACGAGGTCAATACGTGACCTATACTACGTTATATGATACGATATCACACTTATAGGGTTATACGAGGTAAATACGTGACCTATACCACACCTATACGATACGATATCACACTTATAGGCTTATACGAGGTCAATACGTGACCTATACGACGCTATACGATACGATATCACACTTATAGGCTTATACGAAGTCAATACATGACATATACTACGTTATACCATACAATATCACACTTATAGGCTTATACGAGGTCAATACGGGACATATACTATGCTATACGATACGATATCACACTTATAGGCTTATACGAGGTCACTACGGGACATATACTATGCTATACGATACGATATCACACTTATAGTCTTATACGAGGTCAATACGTGACCTAAACCACACCTATACGATACGATATCACACTTATAGGCTTATACGAGGTCAATACGGGAACTAAATCACACCTATATGCTTATACGGGTGTTATATCGTATCGTATAGTATCGTATCGGGTGTTATTTTCCTTTTTTTTTATAAATAAACAAAGGAATACAAAAAAAAAAACAAAAATAGAGCTTTATATACGCTCCTTAGAGATCACTACGCAGCCTATAAGACGAAAATGACACAACTACCCTTGTATTTGGCTTCGTATAGCCTTAATACAAGGGCAAAAATGACATTTTCAGACCTTTACATACGCTGAGTATTGGTCAATACGCAGCATATATAAACTATAAGGGTTAAAAAGATAATTTTACCACAGGTTTGGGGTTAAAAATAATTTTACCACCCTTTAAATACGCTGCGTATTGACCTATACGCAGCGTATATAAAGGTCTGAAAATGTCTTTTATACCCTTGTTTTGAGGCTATAGGAAGCCAAATACAAGGGCAGTTGTGTCATTTTGGTCTCATACGCTGCGTAGTGACCTCTAAGGAGCGTATATAAAGCTCCATTTTTGTATTTTTTTTTATCATGTATTCCTTTGTTTATTTATAAAAAAAAAGAAAATTATTTATAAAAAACAATATTATTAGTAAATAATACAAATATAAATTATAAAAATAAAAAATAATATAAATATTATGAATTATAAAAATTAAAAAAGAAAATTATTTATAAAAAAAACAATATTATTGGTAAATAATACTAATATATTGTTTTGTTATCGTTTAAATTAAATTATCGTATTCCTTTGTTTATTTATTAAAAAAGAAAATTATTTATAAAAAAATAATATTATTCGTAAATAATACAAATATATTATATTGTTATCGTTTAAATTAAATTATCTTATCGTATTGCATCGTATCGTATCGTATCGTATCGTATCGTATTGCATCATATCGTATCGTATAGTGTATAGTATATAAGTCTCGTATAGAGGCCTATACGGGTGTTATTGTTTAGTATCGTATCGTATCGTATAGTGTAGTATAAGTCTCGTATAGGTTTCCTATAGGTCTTGTATATGCATATAGGATTAGACGGGACTTAAACCACACCTATACGATACTACGGTATCACACTTATAGGCTTATACGAGGTTAATACGTGACCTAAACCACACCTATACGATACGATATCACACTTATAGGCTTATACGAGGTCAATACGTGACCTATACGACGCAATACGATACAATATCACACTTATAGGCTTATACGAGGTCAATACGTGACCTATACTACGTTATATGATACGATATCACACTTATAGGGTTATACGAGGTAAATACGTGACCTATACCACACCTATACGATACGATATCACACTTATAGGCTTATACGAGGTCAATACGTGACCTATACGACGCTATACGATACGATATCACACTTATAGGCTTATACGAAGTCAATACATGACATATACTACGTTATACCATACAATATCACACTTATAGGCTTATACGAGGTCAATACGGGACATATACTATGCTATACGATACGATATCACACTTATAGGCTTATACGAGGTCACTACGGGACATATACTATGCTATACGATACGATATCACACTTATAGTCTTATACGAGGTCAATACGTGACCTAAACCACACCTATACGATACGATATCACACTTATAGGCTTATACGAGGTCAATACGGGAACTAAATCACACCTATATGCTTATACGGGTGTTATATCGTATCGTATAGTATCGTATCGGGTGTTATTTTCCTTTTTTTTATAAATAAACAAAGGAATACAAAAAAAAAAACAAAAATAGAGCTTTATATACGCTCCTTAGAGATCACTACGCAGCCTATAAGACGAAAATGACACAACTACCCTTGTATTTGGCTTCGTATAGCCTTAATACAAGGGCAAAAATGACATTTTCAGACCTTTACATACGCTGAGTATTGGTCAATACGCAGCATATATAAACTATAAGGGTTAAAAAGATAATTTTACCACAGGTTTGGGGTTAAAAATAATTTTACCACCCTTTAAATACGCTGCGTATTGACCTATACGCAGCGTATATAAAGGTCTGAAAATGTCTTTTATACCCTTGTTTTGAGGCTATAGGAAGCCAAATACAAGGGCAGTTGTGTCATTTTGGTCTCATACGCTGCGTAGTGACCTCTAAGGAGCGTATATAAAGCTCCATTTTTGTATTTTTTTTATCATGTATTCCTTTGTTTATTTATAAAAAAAAGAAAATTATTTATAAAAAACAATATTATTAGTAAATAATACAAATATAAATTATAAAAATAAAAAATAATATAAATATTATGAATTATAAAAATTAAAAAAGAAAATTATTTATAAAAAAAACAATATTATTGGTAAATAATACTAATATATTGTTTTGTTATCGTTTAAATTAAATTATCGTATTCCTTTGTTTATTTATTAAAAAAGAAAATTATTTATAAAAAAAGAATATTATTCGTAAATAATACAAATATATTATATTGTTATCGTTTAAATTAAATTATCTTATCGTATTGCATCGTATCGTATCGTATCGTATCGTATCGTATTGCATCATATCGTATCGTATAGTGTATAGTATATAAGTCTCGTATAGAGGCCTATACGGGTGTTATTGTTTAGTATCGTATCGTATCGTATAGTGTAGTATAAGTCTCGTATAGGTTTCCTATAGGTCTTGTATATGCATATAGGATTAGACGGGACTTAAACCACACCTATACGATACTACGGTATCACACTTATAGGCTTATACGAGGTTAATACGTGACCTAAACCACACCTATACGATACGATATCACACTTATAGGCTTATACGAGGTCAATACGTGACCTATACGACGCAATACGATACAATATCACACTTATAGGCTTATACGAGGTCAATACGTGACCTATACTACGTTATATGATACGATATCACACTTATAGGGTTATACGAGGTAAATACGTGACCTATACCACACCTATACGATACGATATCACACTTATAGGCTTATACGAGGTCAATACGTGACCTATACGACGCTATACGATACGATATCACACTTATAGGCTTATACGAAGTCAATACATGACATATACTACGTTATACCATACAATATCACACTTATAGGCTTATACGAGGTCAATACGGGACATATACTATGCTATACGATACGATATCACACTTATAGGCTTATACGAGGTCACTACGGGACATATACTATGCTATACGATACGATATCACACTTATAGTCTTATACGAGGTCAATACGTGACCTAAACCACACCTATACGATACGATATCACACTTATAGGCTTATACGAGGTCAATACGGGAACTAAATCACACCTATATGCTTATACGGGTGTTATATCGTATCGTATAGTATCGTATCGGGTGTTATTTTCCTTTTTTTTATAAATAAACAAAGGAATACAAAAAAAAAAAAATAGAGCTTTATATACGCTCCTTAGAGATCACTACGCAGCCTATAAGACGAAAATGACACAACTACCCTTGTATTTGGCTTCGTATAGCCTTAATACAAGGGCAAAAATGACATTTTCAGACCTTTACATACGCTGAGTATTGGTCAATACGCAGCATATATAAACTATAAGGGTTAAAAAGATAATTTTACCACAGGTTTGGGGTTAAAAATAATTTTACCACCCTTTAAATACGCTGCGTATTGACCTATACGCAGCGTATATAAAGGTCTGAAAATGTCTTTTATACCCTTGTTTTGAGGCTATAGGAAGCCAAATACAAGGGCAGTTGTGTCATTTTGGTCTCATACGCTGCGTAGTGACCTCTAAGGAGCGTATATAAAGCTCCATTTTTGTATTTTTTTTATCATGTATTCCTTTGTTTATTTATAAAAAAAAGAAAATTATTTATAAAAAACAATATTATTAGTAAATAATACAAATATAAATTATAAAAATAAAAAATAATATAAATATTATGAATTATAAAAATTAAAAAAGAAAATTATTTATAAAAAAAACAATATTATTGGTAAATAATACTAATATATTGTTTTGTTATCGTTTAAATTAAATTATCGTATTCCTTTGTTTATTTATTAAAAAAGAAAATTATTTATAAAAAAAGAATATTATTCGTAAATAATACAAATATATTATATTGTTATCGTTTAAATTAAATTATCTTATCGTATTGCATCGTATCGTATCGTATCGTATCGTATTGCATCATATCGTATCGTATAGTGTATAGTATATAAGTCTCGTATAGAGGCCTATACGGGTGTTATTGTTTAGTATCGTATCGTATAGTGTAGTATAAGTCTCGTATAGGTTTCCTATAGGTCTTGTATATGCATATAGGATTAGACGGGACTTAAACCACACCTATACGATACTACGGTATCACACTTATAGGCTTATACGAGGTTAATACGTGACCTAAACCACACCTATACGATACGATATCACACTTATAGGCTTATACGAGGTCAATACGTGACCTATACGACGCAATACGATACAATATCACACTTATAGGCTTATACGAGGTCAATACGTGACCTATACTACGTTATATGATACGATATCACACTTATAGGGTTATACGAGGTAAATACGTGACCTATACCACACCTATACGATACGATATCACACTTATAGGCTTATACGAGGTCAATACGTGACCTATACGACGCTATACGATACGATATCACACTTATAGGCTTATACGAAGTCAATACATGACATATACTACGTTATACCATACAATATCACACTTATAGGCTTATACGAGGTCAATACGGGACATATACTATGCTATACGATACGATATCACACTTATAGGCTTATACGAGGTCACTACGGGACATATACTATGCTATACGATACGATATCACACTTATAGTCTTATACGAGGTCAATACGTGACCTAAACCACACCTATACGATACGATATCACACTTATAGGCTTATACGAGGTCAATACGGGAACTAAATCACACCTATATGCTTATACGGGTGTTATATCGTATCGTATAGTATCGTATCGGGTGTTATTTTCCTTTTTTTTATAAATAAACAAAGGAATACAAAAAAAAAAACAAAAATAGAGCTTTATATACGCTCCTTAGAGATCACTACGCAGCCTATAAGACGAAAATGACACAACTACCCTTGTATTTGGCTTCGTATAGCCTTAATACAAGGGCAAAAATGACATTTTCAGACCTTTACATACGCTGAGTATTGGTCAATACGCAGCGTATATAAACTTTGTGAAAAAATGATCCCTCAAACCTACCAAAATGACCCAAAAAAGTCTAATGGTTTATATACGCTGCGTAGAGAGCTATACGCAGCGTATATAAACCTTGTTTTCTGTGCAATGATTGGTAATTAGGCACTGAGATCCATGGTTTATATACGCTGAGTATTGGTCAATACGCAGCGTATAGGGTTAACCCTATACGCTGCGTATTGACCAATACGCTGCGTAGGTAAACCCTAAGTGTGCAGATAGGCAAACTGGGTGTGCAGATAGTTAGGGCCTTAATAAAACTTGGAACAAGTGCAAAGATAAAAATATAAAGCCAAGAGGTAACATGTGTTAATTAATTAAATACATGATATTATGAGGAAATTGTGAAAATTGTGCTCATTTCAAATTAGGGAAGATATGAATTGGGCTTGGACGGGCTGTGAATGCTCTTCTGATAGGATTAATACAAAGCGCTTAGATTGAAACCTTCTTGTAGTTAAAATTAAAATTATTTTACACTATTGAAGAATGTATTATAGTATTTAGATTTTCAAAATGCGAGTCTATTGTTGGAAGTATGGTTGTTTATATAATAGACATATCAAGAGAAGGGAAGTATTTAAGTGTTATTACTGTAAAGTAGAATAAGAGTAATATTTGTCAATAAAAAAATATAGAGTTAATTGTTAAAATCGTTCCTGAGGTTTGGGCAAGTTTGTCATTTTCGTCCAAAATGACACTTTTGTACCAAATTGCCTCCAACGTTTGTAACTTTTTGCCATTTTCATCCAAACCACTAACTTAGTTTATTTTTTCTGTTAAGTTGAGGATATTTGGAGGAAACTGACAAATATAAAACCACAGGGACGATTTTGGCAATTTACTCAAACTCTTTTAAATTTCTTTTATTTAGTTAATTTTGTTACATATATAATAAAAAAGAATATACATGCAATTTTTATATGAAAAAAATAATAGCTTTGTTACATAATTTTTACAAATTTTCATCAAACCACTAACTAAGTTAATTTTTCTATTAAGGCGAAGGATGTTTATAAACTAAGACAGAAATTAATTTCTAATTTTTTATTTAGGTCAGTTTTATAAAAATAAAATCTACTTAAACCTCTAAATTTTATAAAACTAAAATGCTGGTGACCTTATTGAAAAAAGTCAAATAAAAAAAATCTTATCATATGTACCAAGTTTGTAATTTATCTTCTACTTTTTAAATTCGCTCCTAAGGCAAAACCGAAGCCAGTGCCCCCCCCCCCCCAATCAAACTGTCACACCCCTTTCTTAGGCGGAAGCACGAGGTGTGATCTAGAAAGGTTCTCATTGCATACGAATGGTAAACATACTACATGCTCGTAAAGATAACTTCAAATGACAATAACATTACGTAACTGAAAACATAGGTTAAGTTTGGAGTTTACATCACAGCATAAAACGTTGTCTGAAAAGTTTACAACATTATTCAAAGATAAACATAAACAACATCCAAGAGCAAGAGCAAGAGTATGACCGCGCGCACATCCACTTTAGTTACCTGAAATACATGTGAGTTTTTGGAAAATCGTCAACATAATGTTGGTGTGAATTCATGCAGTTTTTGTATTGAACGTTTGTATACTTGAATGTAAACATGGTATGTAATTTGTATAAATGAAGTATTTCTGTAAATGTAAGGAAATCGAGATCGCTAATGGTTTACAAGGCCATTAACATGTGACACGACAAAGGAAGCATCCAGACCATAGGCATTTTAATAGTCGATTCACGACTGAGACACAAAAGCACTGCTTGGTACTAGTTATCACTAAGAGTGTGGCTGCCTGAAACCCATTAGATCTAACATTTTTTTCCGCGGTCTTAGTATGTACACGATTAATGGTGCTTCTGGTACCCTATTCGTGACATGATCTAAAGTATCATTTCTTAGTTTTTGTATCCAGCATACCATAACATGTATTTTCCCCAAGTTTAAAAAGTATGTAAAAGTTTAAAAGAGGGGACATGAACTCACAACTTTGCGTTTCTTGCGCCGTAAACTTCATCGGGTTTGCTTATATAGCGTCGTGACCTATACGTGTTTTATTAACGTTAGTCACTAGACTTGTATCGCACAAGTACAAGTCACCATCTTTTATGTATGTATTCTTTGTGTGTTAAAAATAATTTATATTTTTTAACTATGTATCTTACTTATATTATTTTCTCAAAAATAAATATAAGTATCTTGTATTTTTCACCCGAGTTATGTATTTTTGTCCAAAACTTCATCTTAAGTTCGTAACTCGTCCAAGTTACATAATCTATTAAGAAATATATTTTCATAAATATATTCTCTTGTATTTGTCTATGCATGTTGTATGTGTATTTTTTTGTATTTTTACTCCTTGGGAGTGTTTAGTGTATTTTCAAGTCCTAATACACTATTACATATAATACATACTACATACACTTAGCACAAAATTTGGTGATCAATAAATATATATATTTTCCTCAAAAATATACATACTTAATATCAATTTTTATCTTGAAGAAGTCATCATTTCTTAACTTGAAGTTTACATAAAAAAAAATTAGGGAAACCTTGGTAAATATTTTTAGGTAAATTTTTAGGGAATAAGTTTCACCAAAACTTATATTTTTCTAAGTGTCAAAATTTTATAGAAATTTTGACATGGTTTCCCCTAAAAATGGAGGTTTCCCATGTTTTTAAAACATGTGTTTATTTTCTTTTAAAATCATCACAACCAATCATCAACTCATTCAACACTTACCGAGTGCCAAAATCAAGTAATTTACACTACATCATGAACTTGAAGTTTTTGTAAAAACTTGTAGCAATTACCATGTTATTTAGTAGGCTTAGTTACCCTTAAAAACATGGTTATTTGTTTGTAAGTCACATTATTAAAAGATTTGGTCATTTACAACTTGTAATATGATTTTTCTAAAAATATTTCCCTTGTATTTTTTTTGTTACAAAGATGTTTCTAGTCTTGTTTAAACACTAAAAATATGATTAGTTTACTTAGAAACCATGACTTTGTAAATCTCATAAATAAACTTGGTTTCTTGAGAAAATTATTTTTGTAATCATTTATTCACAAGATTTGTATTTTGTTTAAATCATCTTTACATATGAAAACCACTTTCATCATTCAAGTTTATGAAGACATAAAGTATGATGATCTTGGTTTTTCACAAGATCACCACCTTAACTTACTAGATCATGGGTTTAATCACAATCTAGTAGGTTTCTTATGATGTCTTATACCACTAACGCAAATCATCAATCACCAAGAAGCAAATCATCATCATTCAACATGTATTCTTATATTTTTAAGCTTATGTTAAAGTATCATGATCATGTTCTTTAGTGTTCTTGTGATTAACAATGTTTATCATCTTTTAATCATCAAAATATGAAGTAACAACAAGTGATAAGAAGCTTACAACTAGCACAAGGGCTAGGGAAGAACATAAGAAGTTGAGGATGACAAAAGTGATGGATAAAGGCAATAGGGAGAGGTCCTTCAAGATCCACAAGCTCTAAACCTCCTTAAAAACCTTTTTGCACCTTGTGACTAACTTGGAATGGATGAAGATGGTGGTGATGTTGTGAGTGGGTCTCGGCCGAAGGTGGGGAGCAAGGGGAAGAAGAAGTGTGGTGTGTGTGAATGAATGAGATTAGGTCCATTTATAACCATCTTATGCTTATATCCAATGGGCATTATGTCTTGTAAGTACACTACAAGATCACTAGTAAATCTTTATCATATCTTAATGAATCCAAGGGAGATCTAGATGGATTTTGTAGGATCTTGAAAGGATTATGGTGGGGTCACATAAGGTGACCGTCCACTTTAAAGGGGGAGTGTAAAGTGTAAATTCCAATCACTAATTGTATAAATAAGTTAGGTTTCAAGTGTAAAGTTTAGGGATTTAATGTGTTATTATGTTATAAGAGGTGTTATGGTGTTCGGGGATCATAACTAGCTCAGTAACAATAAAACAATGCTTCTAGTATAATTTTGGTGTTTCGAGTAATGTCCGGTTGTTCGGTTAGATACTGGTTCGTTAAAGTGTCAAACTATTCCGTTTAGTGTCCTTTATGTATCCTTTTGTGACCCTTTCAATTCCCGACACTTAGGAGGGTATTCTGGATATTAAAACATGAATTCTGCATGATATTTATGTGTTAAAAAGCTGATTATAGCTGATTTGTGCAGAATTCTACATTTAAAGTGCGTTTCGGGTGCTTTTTGGTGCATATTCTAGCTTCCGGAAAGTCTATATGTTAACCCTTGTATACATTCTTGGGTTTTAATGTGTTTTAGACGTTGGGCCTACTCCTGGGCCCCAATTCTATTGTCTGACTACTTTCTGCAGAATTGTTGACACAATGTATCTTACCGGTGAGTTTACTAGTATTTCTGACGCAACGCTATCATTAATGCATAAAGCAATATTTGTAGTATAAAACGTGCATGAATTCACATGTATAGCATATAATCAGACAATGTTGACATTTAAGCACATAATTGCAGTTATTAAGTATTAATTAAATTGTTCGGAAATTACCGGTTTTGTGCCACTTGTCACACAAACAACGTATCATTACCAAACCTTAAAGTTACCCACCAAATTGTAATTATAATGCTATGAACCAAAAGTTTCTTTACTCAAGCCACTCAGAATAAGTATTAGTTAGTTACCCTCATAATCTTAATTAAATAAATATTTTATTTCTACCAACATATTTCCTATCTCTACAACTGATAAATACTAAAAGTTGTAATCGGTTGTTATGTATTGCACACCAATGACGTTTTCTCTTTATAAAATTGATTTATATAAAGAAGTTGTAAATTCATTTTTGTCTTAATTTATAAAATTTAAAACATCATTCACCTTAACAGAAAAAATAAATTAAGTTAGTGATTTGGATAAAAATTTATAAAAATTATGTGACAAAACTATTAATTTTTTTTTCTAAAAACTCCATGTATATTCTTTTTTATTATATATGTAACAAAAATAATTAAATAAAAGAAATTAAAAAGGGTTTGAGTAAATTGCCAAAATCGTCCCTGTGGTTTTATATTTGTCAGTTTCATCCAAATATTCTCAACTTAACAGCAAAAAATAGACTAAGTTAGTGGTTTGGATGAAAATGGCAAAAAGTTACAAGCGTTGGGGGCAATTTGGTACAAAAGTGTCGTTTTGGACGAAAATGACAAACATGCTCAAACCTCAGGGACGATTTTGGCAATTAACTCAAAAATATATAATCTATCTACTATAATAAAAGAAACCAACTTTGGGACACGTGTCATTCATTGAAGGTATTCTCAAATCTATATTTATCTTATATTAACTAAATAAAAAATAAATTAATATTAAATCTTATCATACTTTAATAAAATATTATCTTCAAATCTAAATTGTTAATTTAATATATTTTTAAAACAAATACTTCTCTTTACTACTTATCTTATATTAAATATATATATAAATAATAAACTAATATTAAATGTTATCCTAATTTATTAAAAATATAACTTCTTTTTATTATTTGGTATAAAAAATTATATTTATTCAGCTCGTGTAAAATGCGAGGTTTTGAAAAATATAATTTTTTTATTATTTACTATACAAAGATACATTTATATAACCCGTGTAATACATGAAGTTTTAAAGATATAACTTTTTATCATTTGCTATTTAAAATTAGATTTATTCAACACGTGTAATACACAAGGTTTTTAAGGATATAATTCTTTTATTATTCGTTAGATTTTTCAACCCGACTATACACGGGTTTTTTAAAGATACGACGTTTTTAGTATTTAATATACAAATTTACATTTATTTAATATGTGTAATACACATGGTTTTTAAAGATATAACTCTTTTTCAGATCTATTCAACACATGTAACATACGGGGTTTTTAAGGATGTAATTTTTTTATTACTTGGTAGATTTATTCAACCCGATTATACATGGGGTTTTTTTTTAAGATACGACGTTTTTAGCATTTAGTATACAAAATTACATTTATTTAATCAGTGTAATACACGTGGTTTTTAAAGATATAATTTTTTTTTATTATTTGATATATAAATTACATTTATTTAACCCATACAATATATGGGGTTCATAAAAGTATAACTTTTTATTATTTAATATATAAAATTACATTTATTCAACCCGTGTAATACACGGGGTTCTAACCTAGTAGACATATAGAAAAAACATAAATTCGTCATGACCTCTGCGGTCGATTCGTACGTCAACCACATAGGGTCTTATGTATTTGTCTTGTAGGAATTCTAAATGTTGTAATAAGTCAAGATCGAATATTTTTGCTTTTTTCTCAGGCTTTAGACAATGAACATGATGTATGGATACACATATATTATGTGTATATTGTGATTGTCAGATTGTACTTGATTTATACCTTAGCTTGCTTTCGTGATCCATCGGCAAAGTTAAAACCTTTAAACACCTTGAAAAGAGGAGGTCTTGAGTTCAAATACCGAA
Organism: Helianthus annuus; assembly: GCF_002127325.2. Classification (NCBI taxonomy): domain Eukaryota; kingdom Viridiplantae; phylum Streptophyta; class Magnoliopsida; order Asterales; family Asteraceae; genus Helianthus; species Helianthus annuus. The sequence goes on along the minus strand of NC_035436.2, from coordinate 48,770,798 downwards.
TAAAAGAAATTTGCCGTAAAAAAAAAGTAAACTCATAAAAATAAAAAGAGTAAACAACCAACAGAAATAAGTTAAGCACTAGAACACAACGAGGCATAGTAAGTTGGGTGTATAATAATAAATTTATTGCATGCTCTCTCCTTAACACCTGATTAACAATATTGTTCATTGTAATTCTCTCTAAAATATGGAGAAATGTCATCATCTATGACTCCTTATTAAGCTTGACAGTGATCATCAGTAAGTTCTCTCTAAAAAGGTCGAGATCACCTATCTTTTTCTCTTTTTACAAATTTAAAAGAAACACAATTGTACAATGGATACATAGTGTTTGGTCTTATTTAATTGCGTAATTTTTTTGGACATATGTTCAGAGATGTCAATTTGGTTGTGCATAATTACTCAAGAATAAAATGATTGTATTTTAGTATTTAGGTTTCAGGAGTCGGAGTCTAAGTGTTAGAAAAATGGTTATTTAATGGGACAAACATAAAGAACAAAAGTATGACCTCTACTGTTGTTCTCATAGTCGGACCATGCACCAACCGCAAAGGGGCCGTTGTACTTTTATCCCAATGATTATACATGTTGTAATAAGTCAAAATCGATTTTTTTTGTTTCATCCCAAGCTTTAGACATAGAACATGATGTATGGATACACACTCCATGATGTATAGATACACACTCATTATGTGTTACTTTTAGCAATGTGGAATTCATGATTGTACATGATTTATACCTTAGCTTGCTTTTTTAGCTTTAAAGGTAGCTAGTGATCATGATGGTAGTAAACATGTTAGTTCATATTGAATTGCATGCTAGATTAGCATAGCTAAGTGGTTATAACATGTATAAATCAAATATGGATGCTAATACCCAAGTGACAATTGGATTTGGGATGTTAAACCATAAGAATAACTGAAGTTGGATGAAAAGAACCAAGTGAAGATGTTTTGGGATGTTAAAACCTTAAGTGGATACGTTCTAAGGTAATAAACCCTCGAGTGGAAGTCCAAAGTGAACGATTGATCACCATAAAGCCACATTGAACTTGCTAGTTTTATTCATTTTAAAATGGCCATATGAAGAAAATAGCCTAATAAGGCTTCCTTGCCTGGCCATGGAACCTCCATAGCCATACACTGCCCATGCAAATTTCCTCAAAATTCTTGATTATTTTAGGGTTTAACTTTTTTTAACGACCAATAAAACCGATCATATTTATCGTCGAAAAATGTGGATACACCAACCAGTTAGACACCGGCACTTACAAAACATCCCAAAAACATATTTTTAGGGTCCAAAACTTGTTTACTTAATTATTATTATCCATCCTTAATTTAGTAAAAATACTTTGTGGGAGCTTTTTACTATTCAATTTATTTACATATTTTGATCCCTCATTAGGGTTTAAAACATATTTACTTAATTATTATTATCCATCCTTAATTTAGTAAAAATACTTTGTGGGAGCTTTTTACTATTCAATTTATTTACATATTTTGATCCCTCAAGTTTCATTTTTATACACATTAGCCCTCTTAGGTTTCATTTATCAACCTTTTTAACTTTCATCATTTAGTTTTCAACCCTTTTAGTTTTCACTTTTTCATTTTTAATCTTAACACTTTTCCACTTTTGGCTTTGGTCCCCTATAGTTTTCATTTTTTACAAAGTTGTTGTGTTACGTTTCGGTCTAAACCTTACGAGGAAAAACGTTGCAACTCACGTGTGTGGTTCAAATTTTTACGTCTATTTTTTGGTGGTTTAACGGCCCCGTCACAACTTACGGGTCCTAAGCCGACTTGGTTGTAATTTTCTATGTTTTTTAGGTTTTAGTCTAATTTTTGTGAATTAACATGTCGCAACGCGCGTGCGTGGTTCAACGTTTTTACGTGTACTTTTTGTCCCATTTAATAGTTCCGCCGCAAAGTGTGGGTCCTAAATATCTTATCTTTGCATCCTTTTTAGATCAAAATTGAACTTGTCATCCTGAATTACCAAACGAACTTAAAACACAAGAACTCTTATTTATTAGACAAGACTGTCATGTAATCTTTCGTGTTTTGTATACTCACATTTTACATCAGTTACGTGTAACTTTGAATTTGTAGTCATTATTTTTTTTTTTAACGGCCAACAGAATGAATCCCGAGCACTCTTGGGGCACCCACTGGACAAACGGAGTACTCCGAGAGTAACCCGAGTCCATCACCAATTCTAGGGAAAACCCGGTAACCCACCCACCCATAGGCACGACAGTGAAATTACTGGTAAAACTCGTTTGGCTCAAGGATTCAACCCAGGTTTCCCTGGGTCTCCTATCATTGCCCATCAGTGTCTCACTCTACAACAAGTGGGAGTTAAACCTGCATCTCTCAAGAGAAATGCAAACTCTCTATCATTTGATCTAGAGATCGTTAAAAATTTGTAGTCATTATTGTGGAGTGTGGGACTAGGAAAGTCAAAATTCCTGGCAACATATATGAGATATAATAAAATGTTCTCCTTACGTTTGATTTGTGTGTTCAAAATTTAGTAAAATAGTAAAAGATGTAGGCTTTCATGTTTAGAACAGTTAGACTGAAGGGTATGGGGGCCGGCTGAGGCTCGGCTAGGACCAGCGTCGGTCCCCCACACCGCCCCCCGGGGCTCGGCTCGGCAGAAACGGCTCCCCACAGTCGGGGAGAACGGGTCTACTTAATTCAAAAAATAGTCGTTGAACGGCTAGAATTAATTAAAAAAAATTTCCATTTTTCTATAAAACACACCCATTTTCACCATATTTTCCCCACTTTCAACCCAAAACCCTCTCTCTTTTATACCATTTTCTCCCCACTTTTATAAAAAAATTATCTTTTCATCCACAATGCCATCTAATTCTTGGTGGTCCTCGTCTTCGGATGACGAAGAGGAGATGTTTTTCGCAAACGCTGTGCTACGGGCGGGGCAGATTCTTATTGAAGAGGAAGAGGAAGACGTCTCGTCTGAAAACGTTATTACCAGACGAATACGGATTAACAGAGACCGCCAAGGTTTATCATTAAAAAAATTTATTATCCTTATTCCTTATTTCCTCGTATTTATATATTTTTTACGACAGGAGCGCACGAGAAATTGGTGAACGATTATTTTTAGGATGAACCACTTTACAATGACGAGATTTTCAGACGCAGGTTCCGAATGAGTCGCCGGTTATTCACACGGATTGCTAATGATTTGGCGGGGCTAGACCCGTTTTTCACGCAACGACCTGATGCTCAAAATTATGAAGGGTTCACCACGTTACAAAAGTGTACTGCGGCCATTCGCCAACTGGTGTACAGGACAGTGGCCGACGCTTTGGACGAGTACTTACAAATGTCGGCAAGAACTACGCGGGAATGCTTGTATCGGTTTTGCCATAATGTGGTGAAACTGTATAGCAAAAAATATTTGCGTAAACCAAACTCGTATGATGTTCAGCAGTTGTACCAAGCTTATGAAGCACGGCACGGGTTTCCGGGAATACTTGGTAGTATTGATTGTATGCATTGGGCGTGGCATAACTGCCCGACTGCGTGGCGCGGCCAATATACGCGAGGTGATCACGGCAAGCCAACCTTGATACTTAAAGCCGTGGCATCACAAGATTTGTGGATATGACATTCTTTCTTTGGTCTCCCTGGTTCACTCAACGACCTCAACGTGTTATACCAATCGGCGATCTTTACCGATGTCGTTAATGGAACCGGTCCGGAAACCCGTTTTACAGTTTCTGGGGTTGAGTATAGACGTGGGTATTATCTTGCTCACGGGATATATCCGTCTTGGTCTACAATTGTAAGACTATTCCATATCCCGATGACGAAAAAAGGAAAAAATTCGCCAAGCGTCAAGAAGCTGCAAGAAAAGACATCGAACGTGCTTTTGGTGTCTTACAAAAAAATGGGCCGTCCTTCAACAACCGGCACGTGCGTTCACACCGAAGAGGTTGCGCCTTTGTATGTACGCTTGCATTTTGCTCCATAACATGATTATTGAAGACGAAGGTCGGGCGATTTGTGAGTATGATGAGAATGCATCTTACGGGAACACTGTCCAGGTTGATCCGCCACAACAGGATTTAAACTCGTTTTCGCTAACCAACGACTTCACCCATGCAAACCTTCAACAGGATTTGGTAGAACATATTTGGAACAACGTTAACGTCGCGGACGGTGACGGTGACGAAGACGAAGACGAGTAGTTAATGGATTTTATTATCTTCCTTTACATGTTTTTTTAAATCTAGTCTTTTTTTACAAATTTTAGGTAGCATAATTTTTTTTTAGGTTATGTAATTTTTATTTATGTTATGTAATGGATTTTATTATCTTCCTTTATGTCTTATTTTTTATTTAAATGTTGAATAGTTTTTATAAAAGTTAAACAAATAAAATAAATTAAAAAATGAAAAAATATGTGGGGTAAGCTCATCCCCCACCCCCCTCAAAAAGCATGGAGGCTCATCCTTCATGAGATGGTGATGTGGCGCCTACGTGACGGCCCATCCTCATGGGGATGAGCCTCTCCATACCCTTCAGTCTTATTATGTATAATTTGGTGATGAATAAAACAATATGTATTATTTATCTTATATAATTGTTAGTAATTAGTAATAATTATCAAATCCATTATTATAAAAAAAACACATCTTACATATGGATTGTGGCCTAGTGGTAGGAGACTTGGGTTTTCTAATAGAGACTCAAGTTCAATTTCCACTTGTGTCATATTGGGGTGGATATTGGGCAATGATGGTGACAAACCCACCGAGGGGGTTCGATCCTGAGCCGCACCCTGGTTTTCATCAGGCTGTTACTTCAGTGAGGCATCTCGTATGGAGGCAGTACGGTTTCCGGAGGAACGCAGTAACAAAGTCTGACCAACCCAGCACAGACCCGATTAAGACAACGTAGTTTAGGCAGATGTTGGCTAGAGCCACCATTTAAACAGTATGACATTAAGTCACTAAAAAAAAAGTCACCGTTAAAAAAAAAATGTAAACCTTACTCTATATATGTGTATATTTTTAACAAAATAAAAAAAATAAATTTAAAAAAAAGAGAGAAAAGCAGGGCGTGTTTTCCGGTGCCAGGAAGAATAACAAAAAGCTGAAGGACGTGACACGTGTATATCACACTGACCATCCGATCACCTTCCAACGGTAGAGATCAAACCAGACTTTTATTTCCAACTGCCAGACAACTGTAGAGGAAATATTGGGAGATTACACAGATTTTATGAACAAGATTTTTAGAGAGAGAAACAGGAGAGAGATTCGGTGTTGTATTAAATTGATGTAGCAGAGAGAGAGAGAGAGAGGGGAGGGTTGCAGTAGCTATGGCGGCGTTGCAGTGGCGTGATTTTAATGCATCCAAATAACATAAAGACAAACAATCATCAACAAGAATAAAGCTCAAACTCCTTTTCTTCATGTTTCTCTTTCTTACAACAAACCCTAGATTAAGTTCAAAACCCTCTTCTATTGATTCACTCCTATGGATTGTCCTTTACTTTTTGGGAATTTAGGTGCGGGAGAATGTCACGTTTTTTCTCACTAGGTGGTGGATCGATCATTAAAGATGAACAAGATCAACATGAAGATATTCATGAAGCTAGTGTAGTCGCACCAAATAGTTTACCTTTGGTTATAAACGACGAGATCTACAACAAAGGATTTGACGTATGGCAGCAATATTATTATCTTCACCCACACCGGTACCAGCTGCACCGTCAGCAACAACAGTATGATTTAGGTTACGCTGAAGGTGACAATAGTACTGGTGCACGAGGAAATAGTAACGGTAACAGTAACAGTAATAGTAATAGTTTTAGTACTAATTGTAATTCTAACAATTTGTACGATTCCTCAGTGATGAGGCAGGGTGGGTATGGGATGGTTGGAGGAGAATACGGCGGCGTTGGCAGTGGCGGTGGCGGTGGTACGAATTGTCAGGATTGTGGGAACCAAGCAAAGAAAGATTGTCAATACATGAGGTGTAGGACTTGTTGTAAAAGCCGAGGGTTTCAGTGTCAAACCCACGTGAAAAGCACGTGGGTTCCCGCAGCTAAACGACGCGAGCGGCAGCTGCAGCTCGCGTCGGTAAGTCAACAACATCATAATTTAGGTGACCACCAGCTGAGTTTGATGATGAGAGGTAGTGACAGTGGCGGTGCTGGTGGTAGTGATCAGAATTTGAAAAGACTCCGGGAGGATCAGCATATTGTCGCCACCGCCGGTGGCGGTGGTGGGGTGGTTGTGAATTTGCAATCTACACATCATCAAAACATTTCTACAGGTAAAGATTGTTCGTTTGTTTTAAACATTTTTTCAAGAAACAAACAAAACCCTTGAATTATTCTTCCTTACAATTATTGGGTTTTGGAGAAAAAAACAATGAGGTTTCTTTACCAAGATTTATACATCATTTGATTGATAGACAGATATATATACATGCATATACATATACATAGATTAGCTTCACACTTCAAGACTTGTAGGTTTTGACACCATGGTGTTATGTTATGTGTATGTGAATGTGTGTATCCACATATAAAATAACAAACTTTTTCATAAGTAGGTGGCCTAAAGATTTCACAAGTGTTTATAGGAGTTTTGGAAAAATAATGTTCGACAAATAGGTAGTTTGATATCTTAGGTAGCGAACTCATGCAAGTCTACTGAGGTGGTAAGCTAACTCCTTGATTTTGCTGATCCGAAAATTGCCTCGAGTTCGACGGTTAAAGTTTGTTGGTGTTTTTATCCAAGTTCGCTTATCAGACTAGCGAGCTAAATAAAACATAGGCTCATTTTGAGTTTTCGACACCTATGTAACGAAATTATTTATTTGTCAAACGTGTTTAAAACATACTAAAACACTTTTGAAATAAAGAAAAATGTCATAATATAACCCTACCCTAAATCTATATATAAATTTAGGCTGATTCTAAACACACACCCCCCTTGTGAGAAGAAAACTGCCGGTCCCACGCGAGCCCCACCTGTAAGTATGTGAGAGGAGGGGATGTAAAAAGTAATTAAGGGGGTGTAGAAAGTAGCACCCTAAATTTATGGGTGTATCATGTATGTATACACATACCTGTTGTGTCACTGTACATGACTCTATGTACTTTGACATATAGCATGTAGCATGTTGTAGGTGAATGGTCTTTATTATACATATTACATAAACCCAAGTAAAGATTAAAAAATTATAATTTCTTTACATAAATATGTTCTTAACTTTTTCTAAATTTTGGGTTAGAAATGGGTCATTTCCCAGCAGAATTGAGCTCCCCAGCGGTTTTCCGGTGCGTTAGAGTAACCGCAATGGGCGAGACGGAGGAGCAGTTGGCTTATCAGACCGCGGTTAACATTGGGGGGCATGTTTTCAAGGGAATTCTCTATGACCATGGTCCCGAGGGCCCATACACCCATCCTGGCGGCGGAGGAGACAGTTCCTCCGCTGCAGGCGATCGTGGCAACGCTCAACATCAACAACTTACCCGCATCACCTCGGGCACCATGGGGCTTGCCACAACAACAGTGAATCCGAATGCCGCTTCTATTGATCCTTCTAACATATTTCCACCTCCGCTCAATGCTTTCATGGTTGGTACACAATTCTTCCCACCACCAAGATCTTGAGATTTAACTAGGCAAAAAAAGAAATCAAAGGTTCTAATTTGCATAATTTAATGTTAGTTATATAACACATTGATTATGTAGCTTCTAGTAGTATTTGACAGATTTGTAATGAAGATTATGAGTATTACTAAACCAATATTAATGACTTCTCTTGTTTATTTAAAGTTAATCAAATTTTGATGTTTCTTTTGATAAATGTTTAGATGGGATTTATACATTTTACACCCATTGGATGTTTTTGATTAATTAAAAATGGTATTTTGGGAGAAAGTTAAATTTGCTATTTTAGGTGTCTTATGTGTAGTACTGTCCTACATTTGGATTTGTGCACAGAGAATAAGATGTCATCAAGAAAGAGCATTGGAGAGTGCTATATATTGCTTTAATAATAATTTGATTGCTTAATTTTTTTTAATATTTTAAAAATTGTAATTACTTTCTGCTTGGTTTTTGAACTCGAGGTAGCTTTTTCCCCTATTTATATGCCAGGTTATAATGATAGAAGTGTAACAAGTGACATTTATTTAATGAAATAAAACATGTATATATACAATAACATTATCAAGTAGTTACTATTGATTCTTACTATTTATTGATTTCTATTTTTAATATATTTATTTTTAATATATTGTTATTATTTATTGACTTCTATTTTTAATTTTAATTTTAATTTTAATTAATTTTAATTTTAATTTTTAATATATTTTTAATTTAATTTAATTTAATTTAATTTAATTTTTAATTTTAATTTATTATATGTATAATATATAATTAGGGTATTTTGGATTAATTAAAAAAAACTACATAAAAATATGAGTTAAATGCCATTTTAGTCTATGTGGTTTGGTTATTTTGACAATTTAGTCCAAAGGTTTAAAACGTTGTCATTTTAGTCCAAATAGTTTCAAAAGTTGTCATTTTAGTTCACTGAGTTAACTTCATCCATTTTTTATGTTAACGAGAAGAGCAGTTTGGTCATTTTATATGGTCGAATTGCCCTTCTAATTAACATAATTACATATAAAATGACCGAATTGCCCTTCTCGTTAAAAGGAAAAAAAAAAGATGAAGTTAACCTAGTGGAATAAAATGACATTGTTTGAAGCTATTTGGACTAAAATGACAACGTTTCAAACCTTTAGACTAAACTGACAAAATTATCCAAACCATAGTGACTAAAGTGACGTTTAACTCAAAATTTATAATGGGTTGAAATGAAAAAAGTATATAAACCAAATTCTATTTTAATATTTAACCAAAGAGATAACCGAGAGAACCTTTTTTTTTTGGGTTAAACATGTCACAATTCATGCATACAAAAAAACTATGAATTTTATTTAAAGAATTATATTATTTGATAATAGATATAGATTAGAAAAGGACAATGCATAAGTGAAAGCTGAGTCCCAAGAAGGAAGAATGAAAGGTGTTTATGGTACAATATTATTATGGTTTTATAAATGCATGCTTCAGGCCAGTAAATGCATCTGATGAGTTGTCATGAGTTAATATGCAAGCATATTATGTTTTATTAATTTATGCATAATTAATCCATCACATATACGTACATATCTCTGTATCTATAATTGTTCTATGAGATAGACCCAACTCACAGCCTCACTAGGTAAAGGGGTGCCTCCCGTGATGCCCTAATTTGTATAGGACTATATGAAGTTTATTTTTTTAATTCATTTATATTTTTTGAATGCATATATATATATATATACACACAAGTTAACATAAGGCTATGCGGTATGGTGATAGTCCATCCTTGGATGATGATCCGCCACGTAGATCGGGTGTGAGGATGATGCAAAGAGGATGGAGCTAAGGAAATGGGGGGATGAGCCTAATATATATATATATATATATATATATATATATATATATATATATATATATATATATATATATATATATATATATACTGTATGTATAGGTGTGTGAGAGAGGGGGAGGCCCGTCTCCAACGTCCGCAGGCCGACGTTCAGGACGCCGCGGGTGGGGGGGCGCGGCGACGAAGCAGGACGGGACTGAGACTGGGACGAAGCCCATACCGTCCAGCCTAAATGCTAAAACTTCTTCATGCATAATGAGGTGTATGTTATACATACCAACTTGTACATTATGTTATGCACATATAGAGAATTGAATAATAGAGTATAATGGTATGGGTACAAGGGTAGGGTAGGGGGTCCTAGATTTGGAGAGTATGTGTAAGAAAGAGTAATGGTTAAATAAGGTTTACTTGAGTTGATGAAAGTTCTGATTCAAAACAAGTACCTCTTTGATCAAGACCTTACACTGTTTTAGGTTGAACATACTTTCTGACCACTAACCCATTTTTAGCAACTGTAGTAGGTTTTCTTTTAATATATTGTTTTTCTAATTTTTTATATCTTATAAAATAATTATGAGCACATGTCAGATCCTTCTTTTTGGAAACCATGTGTATCTTTGTGATATTTTTTATGGTTAGGGTTTTGAGTTTAATGTTTTAAGTTTTGGGGTTTTTATAATATTCCTTTTGTGAACACTACACAAATGGCCATTTGCAATTAAAAAATAATTGCAAATTATGAGACCAAAAAAGGTCGCCAAATTAGTGAGTGTCACTTATCCTAGTGCAAAACAATTACAAGTTTGATTTCATTTCAACACATTTGATCTCTTATATTCACCATTATCAAAATGTTAATTTAACATGTATTGTAATACGTGAATTTTTTGAAAAATCAAAATAATTTAGTGATATCATATGTCGGAAATCTAATATTTAAAAGAATAGAACGGTACTTATTTATTAATAAAAAAATTACACTGTTGGTCTTTGTGATTTCTGTCAAATTTTAATGTCAGGTATTAATAGATTTTTGTTGCAAAATCAGGTATTAACGTTCTGATTTGTCACAATATTGAGTACTAAGGCTAAACCTTGTCACAATGTTGAGTATTAAGGCCAAACATTTTTAACTTTTTTGTTAAGTCTTACTAAATGACGAAATGCCCTTTAATAATTAAAGTTTTTAGTTAGAGTAAACTGCCATTTTGGTACCTGAGGTTTGATCATTTTTGCCACTTTAGTCCAAATCTCAAAATTTTTGCATCTAGATCTCTGTGATTTCATTTTTATTGTCATTTTGGTCCAAAAGCAGAATCAACTCAGATTCTCAAAAAAAAAAAAAAAAAAAAAATCCTGCTATTTTGTCCTTTTCCTCAGGGGCAAAATGCTCATTTAAGCACTAGCCCCTCTCTCCCAATTTATTCTCTACAGAACAATCAGACCCTTTGGAAACCCTCTTTTCTTCTCGACCTTCCACAACAACCGATTAACCGCCGGCACCACCACCGGCGGTGTCGGAATCGGTGATTGAGGATGAGACTGTAACAATCCTAACTAAACCGACACCCTCGATTATTTTCCCGACACTCCAATATATTTTAAAATATCCCAATATGTCCCAAAGTATACCCGTATGTGAAAACCGAGCCTAAAATCCATTATGCCATTTAAAATAAATAAAAGCAAGAAATATTAAGTTGAGGCGGGCCGCATAGGACCCCACCCCAACCTCACGCGGGTGGTTTCAAGGTTGAAACCTGATTTCGTTTGATTTCTTAAGTTCAGGCGGGCCGCGTAAGACCCCGTTTAGTTAACGCGGGCCGCGTGAGACCAAGAACACGGCAACGCCCTAGGTCGACAGGTGTCCTCATCGTGGCGGACCTACCTGATGATCCGGACAAGCTAGTCGTTGACTAGCTTTGACGCGAGCCGCGTAGGCCTTGCCCGTATGTTACGCGGGCCGCGAGGGAACCAGATTCAGCAACTATAAATAGATGGCCACGGATCTCAGTCGAAATCGTTCAAAATTCGTTTCTCAATCTCAATTTCTGAATAGTAGAGATAATACGCGGGTATTATACCCCCTAAATAGCGAGGTTCTGCTACGATGTAAGTATCATAACCCCTGGAGACGTATTAGATACTCTGCCCGATTGATCTAGGGTTCCGTAACGGCTGTCGTGGTTATGCCCGACGTAGTCGTTGGAATGCCGTCTCGGGGAGGGTATTACTAATGTTAAAATGGGTTATTATGCTAACACACGTGCATTTGTGTAATTTATAGATTATTCCCAGGAAATCCTTACTAAAAACCCTAAGACAGCAATGTGAGTAATCCTCTTTTTGTTAAATGTTTTTACAAAACCTCACTTAATTAAATATATACTAAGTAGTTATTGAGTATTTGTAAGAATACAATTATAATGGGTATGTTGGGGTTTTGTATACAAAATTTGTTACTGGCGTGGTAGCATTCCACAAGTTGAGTATGACAGTACCACTGATGTTAATTGTTATATCTTGGAAACAAATGTAATTGCGGATGCGCCCTCAATACTGTAAAATGATTGGTATTTCAACTTGATTAAACTAGGATTCACTCACCAGTGTTTCCCACTGACAAAATGTTTTTAAAACGTGTTTTAGGTAACAAAATGTGAAAGCCAAATAGAAGCCAGCTGGACAGCACTGAAGGCTAGGAAAAGTGGCAATAAAGTTACCTAAAAGAAATAGATGTTTTTCTTAAATAAAAATAGGATTTATTCCTATGACGTGTGTATACGGAAAACTTGGGTTTCACCCATGTGTTTAATGTTATAAAATGTGGTGGTTTACTCTGATAAAATATTTCCTAACTACGGTCCTGATGAAAATTTCCGCTGCCAAATTAGACAAATAACGCGATACCACCGAAACTGGCTCGCGGCCGCCCGTTCCCGAGGATTAGGGATCGGGGGTTGCGACAGAAGGTGGTATCAGAGCTATGCCACTGATTCAGCCACAGAAGTGTTCTGCTGACATCAAAATTCAAAGTGTTAGGAAATAAATAACAGATATACGTGCATAATTGTATTTTCTTGTTATGTGTTATCTGACTATTTGTTAGTTTACAGTATGAGCGACCAAGGACCATCTGACGCGTATCGTTAATTGTCTGGTTCGCCTAGCAGCGAAGGTGCCTCTTCTCAGCCTGCTCTCTCGGGGTATTCTGTTGATACAGAATAAGGAATATTCGTATTTAAGGCTCAATCTGAAGAGCCATTTCCTCAGAAAAAGAGGGGATGGTTAAGTAGGAGAGCACACGAGCGTAGAAAGCGTATTAAAAAGTTACAAGACCAGAGAGCACTAGCCGCAGCTAAACGAGAAACCGATGCATATGCCCAGGATATGCTTAATAGGGGTATAGCCAATATCCATATTTTAGCAACCACTGCAGCTGACCCAAACCTGGAGCAAATGCTAGCACCCCAACCACAACCACAAATTACTGATCAACCCATGGAAATAGAAAACCTTGGAAACCAAGTAGAAATGCATGATTTCAACCCGGAGGAGATACCTAGGGTACCTGCACCAAATCCCCTGGACCCAAATTACGACCCCTGGTGGGATGATGTTAGGGACTATGTGCAACGCTACCCGATTCACGAAGATGTGCCAATGCCCAATCTAGGAGCCTACCCAGGGTTAGATACTCTAGATCCCTATTTTGATAACGATGCATACATTAGGGAGATCTTAGAGAATCCTTACCCATACCAGGCCCCTATACCTCAATATCAGGAACCCGCACCCCAGATTCCAAACCCAGTCCTAAAACCTGCACCCCCAATGAGTGCAGAAAACGTACAAGAACTTAGGACTTTCTGTGAGGAAATTTTAGAAAGCAGTGAGAGAATGCGACAGGTGGGAGAGCGTCTCGTATGGAAATACGGTGAACGCAATATGGATTTTTAGATGAATCCATATCCCTGAATCGACGGTGGAAACGGTAGAACTAATAATAATAATGATGGTGGTGGTGGTGGTGGTGTGTTTAAAAAAAAACTACGGATGCCTACTACTAGTAGTGTAGTTTTAAATTTCATTTGGTATTGTAATTTTTATTTCAGTACTAATGTGTAGTAGATGCATACTATATGAATAAAGTAAGTCGCAATGATCGACGCTTTTGACCAAAAGTGTGTGACATGTGATTAGCTATATTCAAATATTATTGGTGATATTAATATGTGGTAAATGTTTAAAATTCAGATGGACAACGAAGAGAATCAGGAAAACCATAATGATAATATTCAGAACGGCAACCATTCGAATAATGATAATCTGAATAACGAGAATCCGAACAACAATAACAATGGAAACCAAATGGATAATAGTGCCGTTCAACATATAGTGGCACAAGGAATCATAGATGCAATGCCATTTGTTATTCAAACGGTTCAAGAAGCGAATAATAAAAGTAAGCATAGCAGTAAGCGACCAATTGAACCAGAACACAGCGTGAATAATGGACCCATACTTCAGGTGCCCATTCCCAAAAGAAAAAGAACCATGCCATATGGTTGTTCTTACAAAGGATTCTGGTCCTGCAAAACAATAGAATTCTCGGGCAATGAAGGACCCATTGCAGCTCTACGCTGGATAGAGAAAACTGAGGTTGTTCTAAAAATAAGCAAGTGTGCTGAAGAAGATAAGATAATGTTTGCTTCTAATCTGTTTAAGAATTCAGCCCTAGAGTGGTGGAACACTATCCTCCAGTCAAGAGGAAGTGATAGGATATATAACATGTAATGGGAGGAGTTTACAAAAATGGTAGAAAGGAAATTCTGCCCTCCCAATGAAAAGGAGCAGATAGCGAATAAGTTTCTAAACCTTAGAATGACCGGGGTAGATAGTAAGGGATATACTACTACATTCTTTGAATATGTTAGAATAGTGCCAACCCTTGCATCACCTGAACCGGTATTAATCTCCCATTACATCTGGGGATTAATCGGGGAGATTAGGCATGTAGTCAAGGCAGCTAGACCTCAAACCATAGAAGAAGCTGTAGAACTAGCCAATACCTTGACAGATGAATTGATCTGTACTAGAGAAGAAGACCAGAGGAGAAACCTAACCCAAAGGCTTACTCAAGAATTCCATTTTAGGAATTCCAACCGTAGGAATGTATGTTCTACCTCTGCAACATACTGCAAAACCTGCAGAAAGAAGCATTTAGGAAAATGGTCCATTCACTGCAATTTCTGCAAGGCCCCAGGACACAAGGAAGAAGATTGCAAGAAGAAATCCAGTAATGGAATGTGTTTCAATTGTGGAGAAAAAGGTCACATCAAGACAAATTATCCGAAATTGGCTCCAGCTGCAAACAACAAGAATCCTAAAAATGCTAGAGCATTTGTCTTAATTGCAGATAAAGCCAAGATGATCCCGGATGTTATAGCTGGTACGTTTTTAGTTAATGATATTTTTGCTAAAGTATTATTTGACTCTGTTGCAAACCAAAGTTTTATCAATACTTCGTTTTGCAAACTTCTAAATCAATCATTAACTAAATTACCACAAGAATGTCTAGTAGAGACAGCAAATGGGGAAACCGTTAGGATTTCTGAAATCTTGTAGGGAACAAGAATATAATTTTTTAATCAAAAATTTGTTGCAAACCTTTACCCAATGAATCCGGCAGGATTTGATGTTGTGTTAGGAATGGATTGGTTAATACCCAATATTTTATGTGATCAAAAGTCAATTCAAGTAAATTCACCAAGAGGTGAGAAGATCACAATTAAAGGAGATAAACCATCTAGATCCACAAAATTCATCTCTGTGATGAAAACTGTAAGTTATATAAGAAAAGGATCTATAGTGTATTTGATTTCTATAATCACTAACACTAAAGGAAAAGAACTAAAAGACATTCCAGTAGTGTCTCAGTTTTCAGATGTATTTCCAGAAGAATTGCCAGGATTACCATCAAACAGGGAAGTTGAATTCAGAATCCATCTGTTACCCGGAACAACACCGATTGCCAAAGCACCCTACTGTTTGGCACCAGCCGAAATGCAGGAGCTGAAGAAACAATTAGAAGAATTGTTGGAGAAAGGATTCATACAGCCAAGCTCATCGCCATGGGGAGCACCGATACTGTTTGTCAAAAAGAAAGACAGATCAATGCGTATGTGCATTGATTACCGTGAATTGAACAAGGTCACGATTAAGAACCGGTACCCATTACCAAGAATAGATGATCTGTTCGATCAACTACAAGGAGCTCGATTTTTCTCTAAAATTGATTTAAGATCAGCATATCATCAATTAAAGGTATAGGAAGAGGACATTCCTAAGACTGCATTCAGAACAAGGTATGGCCATTATGAATTTACTGTCATGCCATTTGGTTTAACCAATGCCCCAGCCGCATTTATGGACATGATGAACTGAATATGTAAGCCATATTTGGATAAATTCATAATTGTCTTCATAGATGATATTCTAATTTACTCTAAAAGTAAAGAGGAGCATGCAAAGCATTTGCACTTACTTTTAAGTCTATTAAGAAAAGAAAAGTTGTACGCTAAGTTTTCCAGGTGTGAATTTCGGTTAGAACAGGTACAATTTCTTGGACACTTAGTTGATCATGAAGGAATTCATGTAGATCCAACAAAGATCGAGGCAATTACCAAATGGAAAGCCCCTGAATCACCAACTGAGGTTAGAAGTTTCTTAGGATTGGCCGGGTATTATAGAAGGTTTATTCGAGATTTTTCTAGAATAGCCATTCCTTTAGCCAAGTTAACCTGTAAATCCATTAAGTTTGAATGGAGACCAAAATAAGAAGAAGCCTTTAAAATCCTTAAGCAAAGATTAACCCATGCACCCATCCTAGCTTTACTAGAAGGAACTGCAGACTTTGTAGTCTTTTGTGACGCTTCTAAGTTAGGTTATGGATGTGTGTTGATGCAAGGTCAGAAGGTTATAGCTTACGCCTCTAGACAGCTTAAGAATCATGAAGAAAATTATTCAACCCATGATTTGGAATTAGGAGCCATAATTTTCGCCCTTAAGATTTGGAGACATTACCTTTATGGTAGTAAGTTTACCATATTTACAGATCATAAAAGTTTAAGGTATGTTTTCGGGCAAAAGGAGTTGAATATGAGACAAAGACGTTGGATGGAATTGCTTAGTGATTACGATTGTAATATCCAGTATCATGCAGGGAAAGCCAATGTAGTGGCTGATGCTTTAAGTCGAAAATATCATGAAAAACCAAAAAGGGTACGTTCTCTTAAATTAAATCTACAAGTAGAATTAAATGATCAAATAAGAGAAGCACAAGAATCAGTAATCAAGGATAATATTGAAAAATTAAAAGGAATGATTAAAGAATTAGAACAAGGTACATATGGAATTTGGAGATTCCAAGAAAAGAGAATGTGGATACCTAAATTAGGAAACTTACGTCACCGTATATTAGAAGAAGCCCATAAGTCTAAATATACAATGCATCCAGGAAGTGATAAAATGTACCAGGATTTAAGGAAAAATTTCTGGTGGATAGGAATGAAAAAGGATATAGCAGCTTATGTTTCTAAATGTTTAACTTGTTCACAATTCAAAGCTGAACACTAGAAACCCTCAGGTTTGCTACAACAATTAGAAATGCCAGTTTGGAAATAGGAATTGATAACAATGGATTTTGTTACCAAGTTACCCAAAACAAGAAAAGGTAATGATACAATCTGGGTGATTGTAGATAGGCTAACCAAGTTAGCTCATTTCTTACTAATGAAGGAAACTTTCAGTATGGAACAGTTAGCCAAATTATATGTAAATGAAATTGTTTCATTACATGGAATTCCTTTATCAATTGTTTCTGATAGGGATAGCCGTTTTACCTCTCATTTTTGGACAAGTTTCCAAAAAGCAATGGGAACCAAGTTGAATCTAAGCACAGCTTACCATCCTCAAATGGACAGACAAAGCGAAAGGACAATTCAGACAATGGAAGACATGCTTAGAGCTTGTGTTATTGATTTCAGAGGTAATTGGGACGATCACTTACCTTTAATAGAATTTTCTTATAATAACAGTTATCACACAAGTATCAATGCTGCACCATTCGAAGCACTTTATGGACGAAAGTGCAGAACCCCAGTCTGTTAGGCAGAAATTGGGGAAAAGCAACTATCTGGACCTGAGATAGTGCAGGAAACAACCGATAAGATCATTTAAGTCAAAGAACAACTGAAAACAACACGTGATCGACAGAAGAGCTACGCTGATAACAGACGTAAGCCATTGGAATTTCAAATAGGAGATGAGGTATTGTTAAAAGTCTCTCCTTGGAAAGGAGTGGTAAGGTTCATCAAACGAGGAAAGCTAAGTCCCAGGTATGTTGGACCTTTTAAGATTATTAGAAGGATAGGACCTGTAGCTTATCAGCTACAACTGCCGGAGGAAATGGCAGGAATACATGATGTATTTCATGTATCTAATCTCAAGAAATGCTTAGCTGATGAATCACTCGTAGTGCCTCTTAAGGATATAGAGGTAAATGAACAACTTAAGTTTGTAAAGAGGCCTCTACAGATTGAAGACAGGAAAGTTAAGAATCTCAAGCATAAAAGATTAGTTTTGGTCAAAGTAAAGTGGGACTCCAAAAGAGGACCTGAATACACATGGGAGCTTGAATCAGAAATGCAAAAGAAATATCCGCACCTATTCCAGTAGATCTCGAGGACGAGCTCTAAAATAAGGTGGGGAGGATGTAACAATCCTAACTAAACCGACACCCTTGATTATTTTCCCGACACTCCAATATATTTTAAAATATCCCAATATGTCCCAAAATATACCCGTATGTGAAAACGAGCCTAAAATCCATTATACCATTTAAAATAAATAAAAACAAGAAATATTAAGTTGAGGCAGGCCGCGTAGGACCCCACCCCAACCTTACGCGGGCGGTTCAAGGTTAAAACCTGATTTCGTTTGATTTCTTAAGTTCCGGGCCGTGTAAGACCCCGTTTAGTTAACGCGGGCCGCGTGAGACCAAGAACACGGCAACACCCCAGACCGACACGTGTCCTCATCGTGGCGGACCTACCTGATGATCCGGACAAGCTAGTCCGTTGACTAGCTTTGACGCGGGCCGCGTAGGCCTTGCCCGTATGTTACACGGGCCGCGAGGGAACCAGATTCACCAACTATAAGTAGATGGCCTCGGATCTCAGTCGAAATCGTTCAATATTCGTTTCTCAATCTCAATTTCTGAATAGTAGAGATAATACGCGGGTATTATACCCCCTAAATAGCGAGGTTCTGCTACGATGTAAGTATCATAACCCCTGGAGACGTATTAGATACTCTGCCCGATTAATCTAGGGTTCCGTAACGGCTGTCATGGTTCTGCCCAACGTAGTCGTTGGAATGCCGTCTCGGGGAGGGTATTACTAATGCCCATCGTAGTTATTGAGTATTTGTAAGAATACAATTATAGTGGGTATGTTGGGGTTTTGTATACAAAACTTGTTACTGGTGTGGTAACATTCCACAAGTTGAGTATGACAGTACCACTGATGTTAATTGTTATATCTTGGAAACAAATGTAATTGCGGATGCGCCCTCAATACTATAAAATGATTGGTATTTCAACTTGATTAAACTGGGATTCACTCACCAGTATTTCCCACTGACAAAATGTTTTTAAAACGCGTTTCAGGTAACAAAATGTGAAAGCCAAATAGAATCCAGCTGGACAGCACTGAAGGCTTGGAAAAGTGGCAATAAAGTTACCTAAAAGAAATAGATGTTTTTCTTAAATAAAAATAGGATTTATTCCTATGACGTGTGTATACTGAAAACTTGGGTTTCACCCATGTGTTTAATGTTATAAAATGTGGTGGACATGATACACTATTTTAAAATAGTCCTCTCGTGGACTTGATATTTCAATATAGTCCTCTCATGGACATTATATTTCATCATAGTCCTTTCATGGGCATAGTATTTCATTAAAAGTCTTTTCGTAGACATATTCTTTATCAAAGTCCCCTAGCGGACATAATAATTCATTATAGTCCTTTCAAGGATATATTATTTTGTCATAGTCCCTTCATGGACATGCTGATTCATCAAAGTCCCTTTTATGGACAAATTATTACATTAAGATCTCTTGTAGACATGATATTTTATTATAAGTCCCATCAAGGACATATTGTTTCATTAATGAGTCCCATTGAGGACGTACCTTTCGACATAAAGTCCCTACGAGGACAATTGTTTATTAACGTCCCTTCATGGACATGTTATATCATAATAATCCCAATGTGGACTATCTTATAGTCCCTTTACGGACTTATATTTCCTCTTAGTCCTTGGGTGGACTAGAGTTGCTTAAAGTCCCTGTGAGGACATCTATACAACAAAGCCCCTTTTGTGCGCACGCTGTACCAATATAGTCCTTTTATAGACATGTTATTTCATTAAAATCCCTTTGGGGATACGCTATTTCGAAATAGTCCCTTTAAGGTGTCACGGCCCCCGCCCCGGTTTGACCCGGTCCAGGAGCCGCGGGACAGAAAACCCGTGGTATTTATTATCTGATTTGACAGCGGAAGTTTCGACAGGATCTTTAAACTTGAAAATGCCCAATTATTTTATTTCATAATTTGGGCCATACCCCGTAATTTACAATAGAGGAATTTCACGAGGAAATTCCCTGATTTAGAAAACATGTTTATTTATTTAACTGAGCCACCATTTCAAGCTTTCTTAGTTCTCCGTAGCACTTTTCCTTGATTCACAGTAGGTCACCTGAAACATGTTTTAAAATATTTTTGTCAGCGGGGAAATACTGGTGGGTCACTCAAATTTGATAAAACGACACATAGCTATTAATTACAGCATAAGAGCGATTACAGTGGCTTTTATCTTATTTTTATCTGGCGCCGTGTCACCTCCTGGTGACGATGGTCATACCACTATTGGGTCCTTTCACCCAAGTAGTGATGATTATCACATTTAGGATTTATTAGCCTAACCGTGAGAAATTAGTAATGTGCACAATACCCCACTAGCCAGTGATTCAAGATAACCACGACTTAATCCCTGTAATTATAACTTTGAAAATAATTTGAGGTATTGTAAAACAATTTTAATAAAAGAGAATGACTCACATTGCAAGTTTAAACGGGCAGAGTTTAGCCTACTGATAAGCCTGATAACCTAATTTAAACAACAATGCACACGAACTAGGTCAGTAACTAATACAGCATTTACAATAACTCACGAGATTAAACCCTCACAACGAATGACAAAGTGCAACACTTAACATCCATCGAATTCACGACGAATGACAAAGTATAGCCCTAATGTGGGCAGCACTTAAAGATCCATCGGATAGTTTCAATCGATCGGACATTGAATCGTAGCAGCGATCGAGTTAATACCCTGTATCGTAGCAGCGTCTTCCTAATGAAATTTATGATTTTGAGCAGTGAATCTTCGTTTTTGGTCAAAGTTTTCGACACAGATGAACTGCTCAGGAACCAAGCAATTTATAGCTGAAAAATGAGGTTTACACGGCCCGCGTAAAACTCCTCTTAATCTTATGCGGCCCGTGAGGGCCACCTAGGCGTAGACTAGGGCTAGCGTGTCATCGGTAGGCCTGCCACGTGTGCGACACGTGGCCTGGGACGCTTATCCGGTCATACCCACTTTGACGCGGCCCGCGTGAAACCCAGAAATCTTGATTTCTTGGTTTTTCATGCACATTAGGGTTTTAAGGGTTCGGGTTTTCACTTACGGTTCGTTTATGGACATTTTTGAAGGTCCTTACATCCTCCCTACCTTATTTAAAATCTCATCCTCGAGATTTACTGGAATAAGTGCGGATACTTTCGCTTCATTTCTGATTCCAGTTCCCAAGTGTATTCGGGTCCTCTTTTCGACTCCCACTTGACTTTGACCAGTACGAGTCTTTTGTGTTTGAGAAACTTGAGTTTTTGGTCTTCTATTTGAAGTGGTTTCTCAACAAACTTCAGTTTTTCATTCACCTGTACGTCTTGAAGAGGGACTACCAGGGATTCGTCAGATAAACATTTCTTGAGGTTGGATCCATGGAATACGTCATGTACTCCGGCTAACTCTTCTGGTAGTTGTAGGCGATAGGCAACTGGTCCTATGCGTTGAATTACTGGAAAGGGTCCTATATACCTTGGACTTAACTTTCCTTTCTTACCGAACCAAACTACTCCTTTCCAAGGAGAAACTTTCAAGAGTACTCTGTCTCCAACTTGGAATTCTAACGGCTCGCGTCGATTGTCTACATAACTCTTCTGGCGATCTCGAGCCGTCTTTAGTCTTTCTTGATTTGAGTTATCTTGTCAGTGGTTTCTTGCACAATCTCGGGACCTGATAATTGGTTTTCTCCTATTTCTGCCCAGCAAACTGGAGTTCTACACTTGCGTCCATATAGTGCTTCGAACGGGGCAGCTTCGATGCTTGAATGATAACTATTGTTATAGGAGAATTCAATTAAGGGTAGGTGGTTATCCCACTTTCCACCAAAATCTATCACACATGCCCTGAGCATGTCTTCTAGGGTTTGAATAGTCCTTTCACTTTGTCCGTCAGTTTGGGGATGGTAGGCAGTACTTAAATTCAATCGGGTCCCCATTGCCTCTTGAAAACTCATCCAGAAATGTGAAGTGAAACGACTTTCCCTATCCGATACAATGGAGAGTGGAACTCCATGTAAGGATACTACTTCGTCTACGTATAACTTGGCTAACTTTTCCATGCTAAAGGTTTCTTTCATTGGCAGAAAGTGAGCAGATTTGCTTAATCGATCCACAATCACCCAAATCGTGTCGTTACCTTTTCTGGTTTTGGGTAACTTAGTAACAAAATCCATGGTTATTAGTTCCCATTTCCAAACAGGCATTTCTAATTGTTGGAGTAACCCTGAAGGTTTCTGGTGTTCTGCCTTAACTTGTGAACAAGTTAGACACTTAGATACATATATAGCTATGTCCTTTTTCATTGCTATCCACCAGAAATTACTTCTTAAATCTTGGTACATCTTATTGTTTCCTGGGTGCATGGTATACCTAGATTTATGAGCTTCCTCTAAAATCTTATTTCTTAAATTTCCTTGTTTAGGTACCCAAATTCTTTTTTTGTGGAATCTCCAAATTCCATCGGTACCTTGCTCTAGCTCCTTTATTCTTCCTTTCATTCCTTCAGCATCATCCTTGATTGCTGTTCCCTGAACATTCTTCAGTTGTTCCATTAAATCTACTTGAAGATTTAATCTAAGAGCACGAACTCGCTTTTAATTTTCATGATACTTACGACTTAAGGCATCTGCGACTACATTTGCTTTTCTTTCGTGATATTGGATATCACAGTCGTAGTCGCTTAGAATTTCCATCCATCTTCTTTGCCTCATGTTCAACTCTTTTTGCTCAAATATGTATCTTAAGCTCTTATGATCTGTATAGACTGTAAACTTACTGCCATACAAATAGTGTCTCCAAATCTTAAGGGCAAAATTATTGATCCTAATTCTAAATCATGAGTTGTATAGTTTTCCTCGTGCTTCTTTAATTGCCTTGAGGCATACACAATTACCTTTTTGCGTTGCATTAGCACACATCCCAATCCTAATTTAGAAGTATCACAGTAAACTTCAAAATCTTCTATTCCTTCTGGTAAGGCAAGAATCGGGGCGTTTGTTAATCTTTGCTTTAAAATATTAAAAGCCTCTTCTTGCCTAGGTCCCCATTCAAATTTTACTACTTTACAGGTTAGCTTAGTTAATGGCACGGTTATTTTAGAAAAATCCTTAATGAATCGCCTATAGTACCCAGCTAATCCTAGAAAGCTTCTAACTTCTATAGCAGATTGCGGAACCTTCCATTTGGTGATTGCCTCTATTTTGGAGGGGTCTACGTGAATACCTTCGTGATTCACCATGTGTCCTAAAAATTGCACCTCCGGGAGCCAAAATTCACACTTGGAGAATTTGGCGTAAAGCTTTTCTTTTCTTAACAAAGTTAAGAGTGCATGTAAATGTTCACAATGCTCGTCCTGACTTTTGGAATAAATAAGTATATCATCGATGAAGACAATTACAAATTTATCCAAATACGGCTTACAGATCCTATTCATTATATCCATAAATGCTGTAGGAGCATTTGTTAATCCGAAGGGCATAACCGTAAACTCGTAATGACAATACCTAGTTCTGAAAGCGGTTTTAGGTATGTCTTCTTCTTGTACCTTCAATTGATGGTATCCAGAGCGTAAATCTATCTTAGAGAAATATCTAGCTCCCTGAAGCTGATAAAAAAGATCATCAATCCTAAGTAATGGGTATCGATTCTTAATTGTAACTTTATTCAGTTCCCTATAATCGATACACATTCGCATCGAACCATCTTTCTTTTTCACAAACAACACTGGTGCTCCCCACGGGGATGAACTAGGTTGAATAAATCCTTTGCTTAGTAATTCATCTAACTGCTTTTTCAATTCTAACATTTCAGTGGGTGCTAATCGATAAGGTGCCTTGGCTATCGGTGTAGTTCCAGGAATTAGATGAATTCTAAATTCTACTTCCCTATCGGGTGGTAATCCAGGTAGTTCTTCTGGGAATATATCCGAGTATTCTGATACTACTGGAATGTCCTTAAGTTCTTTACTTTTGGTATTAATAACTACCGAAACCATATATGCTATTCCCTGTTTTCTTGAATAACTGGCTACTTTCATGACTGAAATGAATTTCATTGGCTTTCGTGGCTTATCCCCTGCAACCATAATTATTTCTCCTGTGGGTGTATGAATTTCTATGGAATTCTTATCACAAAGGATTCGAGCATGGTTAGATGAATTCTAAATTCTACTTCCCTATCGGGTGGTAATCCAGGTAGTTCTTCTGGGAATATATCCGAGTATTCTGATACTACTGGAATGTCCTTAAGTTCTTTACTTTTGGTATTAATAACTACCGAAACCATATATGTTATTCCCTGTTTTCTTGAATAACTGGCTATCTTCATGACTGAAATGAATTTCATTGGCTTTCGTGGCTTATCCCCTGCAACCATAATTATTTCTCCTGTGGGTGTATGAATTTCTATGGAATTCTTATCACAAAGGATTCGAGCATGGTTGGCTACTAACCAATCCATTCCTAATACAACATCGAATCCAGCTAAGTTCATGGGTAACAGGTTTGCAGAAAATTTATGACCTGAAAGTTCTATCTTACTTTCCTGCACATCTATGCTAACAGAGTTACCGTCGGCTGTTTCTACCGTATAAATCTGCTTAAGTTTGGTTAAAGGTAACTTAAGAGCTTGGCAGAACGAAGTATTTATAAAACTTTGGTTTGCACCAGAGTCAAATAATACTTTCGCATAAACGTTGTGAACTAGAAACGTACCTGCTATCACATCTGGAATCAGATCTGCTTCTTATGTAGTCAACTGGAAGGCTCTTGCATTCTTCTTGGTAGTTCCTTCTGCAGGTTTAGCCTTGTTGTCAGCTGGTTTAGCAAATTTCTGGCAGTCTGGCCTAAAATGTCCAGCTACTCCGCAATTGTAGCAGATTGTTGCTTTCTTCTTCCTGCAATCTTCTTCTTGATGTCCTGGAATTTTGTAGAAACTGCAATACCCTTTACATTTTCCAAAATTATTTCTTTTGCAGGTACCGCAAAATGGAGCAGTGGAAGATCGCCCGGTTCCCCTTTTCTTGAAATTACTACTATTACCCACACGAAATCCTTGGGTAATTTTTTGGGCTACTTCCTTCTTTTTATTTTCTTCTCACGTGGGCACCAGTCCGTCGGTCAAGGTGTTGGCTAATTCCACCGCATCATCAATCGTGCGGTGTAACACCTCGTAAAAGCACGTCCAATGATATGTTGACACGTGTAATAAACCCTAATAAAGTCAAACCTTGAATTTTAGGGAATAATTTTTCGAAAAATCGAAAAAAATTAATTATGAAAGAACTGGAAGTATTAATGTACCTAAAATAAGTTTTTGAATAACCTTTTATGATTTTATAATTCACGAATGAGCCACTTGTTGATCAAGTGTAGCCGTTTGTGTAATTAATTGAGAGTTTGCGCAATAAAGGGTTAAAGCGTCAACATGTTAACTCTTACCTCTGAGTGACCTTTTAACAAACCGAGAGCTTCATGATATATGATTATATTCTCGGGAATGCCAATCGTTGGCCGTCCAAGGCTTTTTGTGCCTTTAAGTGACGTTACGCGCAAATTTGTAAGTATAAGGGACTAAAAGTGTCAATATGTTTAATTATACCTCTGAGTGACCTTTTATGGAACCCGAAGCATTGTGGTGTTTAATAATACTCCCAAGAATGCTTAATATGAATTAAATAAGGCTTCAATGCTATTAATTAATGAAATGTGCAAGTTTGCGCATTAGAGGGGCCTAAAGCGTCAACTTTTGAATCTACGCCTTTTGGTGATCATTTAAGCGATTGAAAGCATAGAATAATTAAACTCATGTTTGGAAATGCCCATTATGGGTCATGGAAGGCTTGGATATCATTAATCGGCATTTCGCGCTACTTTGCACAATTAAAGGACTATTTGTGTCAAACTGCAAAAGTATGTCGATTCATATGATTTGGACCTTCCGGAACATGACTATGAGTTTAACATGCCCTAATTATCTTTTATATAGCTTCGGTATGGGCTTAGAGGTGTTCGGTGCGCAAAAATAAACTTTTATGTCATGCAGGGACTAAAAGTGTGAAAAAGTGCACAAGTTTGCATTATCGCGCATATCTCGCATTCTGAATATCCCCGGACACCCAAAAATTTATGTAAGCACTAAAATATTTTATTTTAGTGTTTGGAATGATAGAATCCCACTCGTCGCGTAATTTGGATCGTTTTTAGCGACCGTCCGTGTTTCGTCGTAAATCGACGCACAACGTGACCGTACGAGCAAACGAACCGACATCCGACATGTTTTTGAGCATGTTTCATGTCCCCTATGTCTAGGCATCATGTTAGGGCCTTGAAATAAGGTTAACGGGCCTTAGATGTGTCGAAAACACATCATTATGCAAACAGGGACCATTTCTGTCATTTATTAAAGCTGTTTGCTGAATTGTGCATCCCAGGCGGGGCGCGTAAGCCTCCTTGAGGTCTTACGCGGGGCGCCTCAGCCCTGCAGATCAGCAAAAATCAGTTACAGCTGTTAACAACTTGTTCCAGCTGGATCCAGCCCTTGTTGATGGTATTTTTCAATCCTTGGGCAGCCCATGGTATACCAAAACAATGGGTAATAGGTGTATGGCTCAGATTCAAACACGGTTTACGAGAAACGATCCTAACGGTTCTTGAAAACCTATAAATACCCCACTTGATTTTGGGTTTCATTCACACCTTGATCTTGAATTCTCTAAGTTAGGGACTTTGCTCCTCATACCTGAGAAATTAGGATCAACCCTCCATGCTTGGACCCTTTATTAAGAGCCCTAGTAGAAGTACTTGTGCTTGCTGATTTGATATACGGCTAGGATTGAATTTATATTTAGCTCAGGTAAATACGTTTAACTTATTTTCCCTTATACGAGCTTGGGATACGGTATTATAAAAATACCGCTTGGTCGGGTGTAGAAACCTTTTAATCGGAGATGATTAAATTGCATAATCCCGTTTTGATCTGTATTGCTTGATAACAAATAACATTGGGGGTTAATGACCGTGTCCTGGATATCCTTGGCTCATTTAAAAAAGTGAATGGCCACAACGTAAGCACAAGGTGTAGGCATAACACCTCCTGTTGCTTATGTAAAACATATACTCACTCGTAAGGGTGTCTTCTTGTGAGATTATATTTGTGGTGTGTCTATTAATTTT
Source organism: Helianthus annuus (assembly GCF_002127325.2). Taxonomy (NCBI): domain Eukaryota; kingdom Viridiplantae; phylum Streptophyta; class Magnoliopsida; order Asterales; family Asteraceae; genus Helianthus; species Helianthus annuus. The sequence goes on along the minus strand of NC_035436.2, from coordinate 48,743,363 downwards.
GACCAGCTTGTATATGTATTATCACTGGCCCTAAATGTTGGACAAACATGTAAATCAGATACAAGATTTTTATTAATAAAATTGTCCCAAGTATAAAAGAATTTTGTGCCACGTGCATTCAAATCAATTTTCTAAAACATTTTCAAAATGAGTCAGTTAAATTGTATTTACCAGTGAAAACTGACGTATTTTCCAAAAAGGTTAAGTGACAGGTACTGTACGTAGTTGGCTGGGAGCTCAGGGCGTTAATAAGGAATCTTGCCAGTTCTAGATGCCTAAAGTCTGTTGAACAGTTTTTCTTTTATTTGATCCGCCTGTGGATCCTTTACATACCGTTTGTAATACTTTGATATTCTCATTCGGTAGTAATATATTTATCTTTTGCTTCCGCTGTGCATTTAAATTGTGTTTTTTGACTATGATGATATCAACTACGTCACGATACTCCTCACCGGGCCCACCGGTGACACGTGGTAAAATTGGGGTGTGACAGGTTGGTATCAGAGCCAACATTGAGTGAATTAAACACTAGTCTTTTGTGTTTAGTCTCAATGACACAGTAGCACATTCCTTGACCTTCTGAGTCTAGACATAACATAGGAATACCCTCAATCCTGATCTGTAAATTATTGCTTCAAATTTTTATATATATATTGGATATGTCGCCAAGCGAGGAAGCTGTATTAGAAATTCTCCACTTCCGGAGCCTTGAAATGCTGAGCTTTGTACCGCGGCTAGAATGAAACGTGCATCCAGGGAGAGAACATTCAGAAGTAAAGTAAAGAAGAAAACTCCTTTTGCTGAAGATCGTTTCCTTAGTAGTCCTTATAAGGACATATTTATCTTTCAATCCCTTCGAGGACCACATTTTCCTTTCAAGTCCCGTTTAGGGCAAACCTGTACTTTTTAATTTTATAGTTGAATGATTAAATCTAATTTTTCATTCTAAACTTTTTATAAGATCTACCATTATAATGAAATGGCAAAATCTAAAAAGGGAAAGACCTAGCCACGTGTCATTTTAAGACAGGGCCAAGATGGTAGTTCCTCAATTAGATTCAGATCCTTATTAATATCTCAAAATAGGATTGTTCTGCGCTTAATATTAAAAAGAATCGTAAAGGTAAAACCTAGCCTATATGTCGTTCAGACAAGGCCAAGATGGTAAAACCTATTCAAAAGATTCAAAAATCCTTGTTAACACCCAAGAATGTGTTAACGCTCTTGACAAAATATGATTCGAGAAAATCACAATAGTCATCCTTACATTGGATCTTTCCAATTTTCTTATCTAGCCTAGTGACTCAGAAGTCATGGCTCAAACTTATCTCGCCTAGTGACTCAGAAGTCCTGGCTTAAATCATCAAATAAGATGATCATATTGTTAGCACCCAAGAACGTGTTAGCATTGTTGACAAAAGTGATTCAAGAAAATCACAATAGTCACCCCTATATAGGAATTTTCAAATTTCCTGATTTGGCCTAATGATCCAAAAATCATGGCTTGTATCATCCTATAAGATGATCATATTATAAACATCCGTTAGTGATGAAGTGCCTACGGGCTAAACTTGTTGTCCGATAAGACAACGACGGTGGTGGTCTTGGACTCCCCGTCTAAAAATGTTGGAATATGTCCAAGCATAATAGACTGTATGATCTTTACGTTCTTGGCTAATAGCATCTGATAAGATGATCATATCATAAACATCCCTCAGAAGGGAAATGCCTACGGGCTATATCTAATGTCCTAAAAGACAAAAGACAGTTGTAGTCTTCGACTCGTTGTTAAGAAAAGTAAACAACTATGCTCAAACCTTAAATGCCTCGATCCCAAACGATCATGGCTTATAAATTCAAAACTATCCCCGTGACAAGGCCTGTTATGCCACTTTAATATCCTTAATGTTTTATATCCTAGGATAAATTATAATGAAAAATACTAATATAATTAACAAATTAACCAATATGGTTTATAATACCATGATTAATGAATCATCGGAGATGATGATTCCAAAGATAGACTCCTAAGTAGATTGTTGGCAATTGTTTTATAGAAAAACAAGCGGCAGCATGTCTAAATCGGATGAAGTCAATAGTTATCCCAGTATGAGGGATGACAATGCAATGATGAATGTAACGGCTGCGGAATTGCAACAGATAGTAGATGATGCTATCACTCGAGCTCTCGACAGACAATATAATGAATCAAGAAATACACACTCTGAGGCTCTATCTGTGGCTCGTAGTAAGCCCCCTTCTAAATCACATGAGTCAAAGGAAGACGATGTTCATAACTCGTCAAATCAAAAGAGTATTCCATCTAAACAAGTCGTTCTTCATCAAGAGGCACATGTTAAGAGCTGCTCATATAAATATTTTGTCTCCTGCAAGCCCAGAGACTTTACAGGAGAGAATGGAGCCATCGATTGTATGACATGGCTCGATGAGATGGATGCTGTTGTTGACATGAGCGGTTGTGCAGAACAAGATGTTGTGAAATTTGTTTCGCAATCATTTAAAGGAGAAGCGTTGGCATGGTGGAGATCATTGCTCCAAGCCACGGGAAACGTCCTACTTTACAACTTATCTTGGGATCAATTTGTGGCATTACTCAAGGAAAACTTTTGCCCTCAGCATGAGGTGGAAAAGATAGAAACAGACTTCTTGACTCTGGTCATGAAGGATTTAGATTGCCAGGCATATGTGACAAGTTTTAACACTATGTCTCACCTAGTTCCCTATTTAGTCACCCCTGAGCCTAAACGCATAGCGCATTTTATTGGAGGCCTAGCACCAGAGATAAAGGGAAATGTTAAAGCATCTAGGCCTACCACATATAGGTCCGCGGTGGACTTATCCTTATCTCTCACCTTAGATGCAATCAGGAATAAGTCTGTTAAGACTTCTGGCGATGGAAAAAGGGAAAGAGAGGAAGAGAACTCTCATCGATCTGACAAGAAGAAAAAGGGGAATTTTAAGAGCCAGAAAGATTCCGAGTTTAGGAAAAACTTGAGTCAGTCTAATAACAAACCCAAATGCAGTAACTGCAGGAAGCAACATTCTGGGAAATGTACAATTGACCCAAGTGCTAAATTGTGTGGGATTTGCAAGACCAAGGGTCACAAGACCTTAGATTGCAAGGAATTGAAGAACGCGACTTGTAACAATTGTAACGAGGAAGGGCACATCAAAACCAACTGCCCAAAACTTGTAAAGAAGCATGGAGAGGCAAGGAAGACGAATGCGTGAAGTCTTCCAGAGGAACGCCCAGGAGATGGTGCAGAATGACAATATTATAGCAGGTACCCTTTCTTATCAAGAAGTTTATGCAAAAATTTATTTGATACTGGCACATATGATTCTATAATGAACGATAAATGTTGAGAACTGTTGTCTCCGGCTGATTAGGACTCCGGTCATTTAACGCGAGGTAGAAATTGGCCGATGATACTTTAGAGAATGCACCAACAAACCTAAGATAGATATTTTATATCTATTAGGAATTGTTCTTTTCTAACATCCTTTTGGCAAGCTTTCAAGCTATTCAAATTCATCAATATAATAAAGACAGATGTGACATTTTGATCCCCTGTCAAAAAGGGTGATGGACTAGGTCCAAACCTTAAATGTCATTGATGGTCTTTTGTGACCTAGGCTAAGTAATATTGATGTATATTCTTTTAAATAACGTTCATTAAGAATGTTAGTGCTATATTGGCCTGCATGGTTTAATGATACCATGGTTAGTATATGCTAAGGCCGTCAGGGTGATGTATAGCAACTGTTGGACTGCAACTAAGAAATAGATTCGTTTGGTGATACGAACCAAAACTTGAGTATGAAAAACGCGGATAAGACAACAGTCAATCGCGCCATTGATAATGCGACGCATGCTAATGATGCTACAATTGAGAACCTCAAAATGGACAAGGATATTCTTCTAACTATGATAGACGCAGCTGTTCGAAAAGCTGTGAGGGAGACAGTAAAAAGATCCAAGAGCTAAATGCTACTTGCTCCAAATCCTTCATAAACCTTAAGTGTAGAAAACTTTTAAAATCTCTCTTAAGAACCCTAGATACTAAGTGTAAGGAAAAACTTGCAGACAGAATTATAGGAACCATTTCTGCTGTTCCGCTAGAGATCTTCAGTCATAAGGTTCTAGGTGTACTCTCGCTCCAGATGAAGTATGTCCGAATATGCAGATGATATCTCTTGATCTCTATCGATTAAGAATACCAGATGGTATGACAAAAAGCGCCATATGAGGGTTGGTGTATCTTAATAAGTTCCATAGATTGCTCCCATGCCTGATCAACATGGAGGTTCAATGCATGGAACCCCAAAGATATTCCAATGATCATATGATACTAAAAGTCAACTAATGGTATTCAAAGAAGATATCCAGAATGGAATTGTCCAAGAAAATGTCCTCGATTAAGAAATTCGTGGACTTGTAACATAAATGTGTCACTTATCCGACACAAAATATGGTAGATAAACTGGAGCCTGAGAATTGGAAATTCTCTGTAACCTCCTTGTATCTTGATTATCCTCTCCTAAGAATACCCTGTCTACCTCTTATAAGGTAAGTATAATTAAGATTATATCCCATTTAAGGCTGTATTAATATGAAATCTCCAAGACGGCTAGTACCATCATTGGATGAATCGAGACCCCGATTAAGTAAGTTTTGAGATAGAGGATTATATAGCCCAACTCAATAATTCTGAGAGTTAGATATTGTTAATAAGAAAGACAGATCATTTGCTTATGCATTGATTACCGTAACCCTACTTAGGCAACGATTAAGAATCGATATCAGCTGCCCAGGATCTACGATTTGTTCAATTAACTGTGAGGATTAGCTATTCCTTAAGGCTAGTTTTAAGCAATGGTTGGAATAACCATCTCACCATAAAATAAGTTTTTTTTTTCCATAACAATTATTATGTAAGTATCAAGGCTGCTCCTTTGGGGACCTTGTACAAGATGGAATATTGAACATCTATTGTAAGAACAATAAAATGGTAAGTCCAATATCAGGATCTAAACGTTGCATTGGAAACAACAAATAAAATCATTCGAATTCGTAATCATCTTAAAGTTGCCAGTAATCGGTAGAAAATTTAGGATTTATAAAAGTCACAACCTTTTTAAGTCCTTAATAAGGAATAAGGTTCAATCGAAGGTATCGCCCTAAGAAGGGTGTGCTAAATTTTAATTCCTCAGGGTAAGTTAAGCCCTAGATATATAGGGATATTCGGGAAATCGAATACAGCAAAGGTCAATAAGCCTATAAGCTAAAACTTATATAAGGAGCTTAGTGGAGCTCGCAATACGACCCACACTGATGATTCAAGGATAAGTTTCGCCAATATGTGGAAACACATTGTCATAATGATAGGCAGATTACAGAAACTTTATGATATAATAAGAAACCTGTATCGATTAAGGATCGTCAGGTTAAGAAGCTCCAAAAGGATACATGTACCTATTATAGAGGTCAACTAGGGTGACTTAGAAGCCCAAATGTACTGGGGAAGATTAAATCCAATATAAGAAAGAAAGTACTTCCTTTACTTCAGCAAATCTTGAGGTCGAGATTTCTTTTAAGGGGGTGAGGATGTAACACCTCGTAAAAGCACGTCCAATGATATGTTGACACGTGTAATAAACCCTAATAAAGTCAAACCTTGAATTTAAGGGAATAATTTTTCGAAAAATCGAAAAACATTAATTATGAAAGAACTAGAAGTATTAACGTACCTAAAATAAGTTTTTGAATAACCTTTTATGATTTTATAATTCACGAATGAGCCACTTGTTGATCAAGTGTAGCCGTTTGTGTAATTAATTGAAAGTTTGCGCAATAAAGGGTTAAAAGCGTCAACATGTTAACTCTTACCTCTGAGTGACCTTTTAACAAACCGAGAGCTTCATGATATATGATTATATTCTCGGGAATGCCAATCGTTGGCCGTCCAAGGCTTTTTGTGCCTTTAAGTGACGTTACGCGCAAATTTGTAAGTATAAGGGACTAAAAGTGTCAATATGTTTAATTATACCTCTGAGTGACCTTTTAGGGAACCCGAAGCATTGTGGTGTTTAATAATACTCCCAAGAATGCTTAATATGAATTAAATAAGGCTTCAATGCTATTAATTAATGAAATGTGCAAGTTTGCGCATTAGAGGGGCCTAAAGCGTCAACTTTTGAATCTACGCCTTTTGGTGATCATTTAAGCGATCGAAAGTGTAGAATAATTAAACTCATGTTTGGAAATGCCCATTATGGGTCATGGAAGGCTTGGATATCATTAATCGGCATTTCGCGCTACTTTGCACAATTAAAGGACTGTTTGCGTCAAACTGCAAAAGTATGTCGATTCATATGATTTGGACCTTCCGGAACATGACTATGAGTTAAACATGCCCTAATTATCTTTTATATAGCTTAGGTATGGGCTTAGAGGTGTTCGGTGCGCAAAAATAAACTTTTATGTCATGCAGGGACTAAAAGTGTCAAAAAGTGCACAAGTTTGCATTATCGCGCATATCTCGCATTCTGAATATCCCCGGACACCCAAAAATTTATGTAAGCACTAAAATATTTTATTTTAGTGTTTGGAATGATAAAATCCCACTCGTCGCGTAATTTGGATCGTTTTTAGCGTCCGTCCGTGTTTCGTCGTAAATCGACGCACAACGTGACCGTACGGCCAAACGAACCGACATCAGGCATGTTTTTGAGCATGTTTCATGTCCCCTATGTCTAGGCATCATGTTAGGGCCTTGAAATAAGGTTAACAGGCCTTAGATGTGTCGAAAACACATCATTATGCAAACAGGGACCATTTCTGTCATTTATTAAAGCTATAAATACCCCACTTGATTTTGGGTTTCATACACACCTTGATCTTGAATTCTCTAAGTTGGGGACTTTGCTCCTCATACCTGAGAAATTAGGATCAACCCTCCATGCTTGGACCCTTTATTAAGAGCCCCAGTAGAAGTACTTGTGCTTGCTAATTTGATATACGGCTGGGATTGAATTTATATTTAGCTCAGGTAAATACGTTTAACTTATTTTCCCTTATACGGGCTTGGGATACGGTATTATAAAAATACCGCTTGGTCGGGTGTAGAAACCTTTTAATCGGAGATGATTAAATTGCATAATCCCGTTTTGATCTGTATTGCTTGATAACAAATAACATTGGGGGTTAATGACCGTGTCCTGGATATCCTTGGCTCATTTAAAAAAGTGAATGGCCACAATGTAACCACAAGGTGTAGGCATAACACCTCATGTTGCTTATCTAAAACATATACTCACTCGTAAGGGTGTCTTCTTGTGAGATTATATTTGTGGTGTGTCTATTAATTTTGACCGGCTTGTATATGTATTATCACTGGCCCTAAATGTTGGACAAACATGTAAATCAGATACAAGATTTTTATTAATAAAATTGTCCCAAGTATAAAAGAATTTTGTGCCACGTGCATTCAAATCAATTTTCTAAAACATTTTCAAAATGAGTCAGTTAAATTGTATTTACCAGTGAAAACTGACGTATTTTCCAAAAAGGTTAAGTGACAGGTACTGTACGTAATTGGCTGGGAGCTCAGGGCGTTAATAGGGAATCTTGCCAGTTCTAGATGCCTAAAGTCTGTTGAACAGTTTTTCTTTTATTTGATCCGCCTGTGGATCCTTTACATACCGTTTGTAATACTTTGATATTCTCATTCGGTAGTAATATATTTATCTTTTGCTTCCGCTGTGCATTTAAATTGTGTTTTTTGACTATGATGATATCAACTACGTCACAATACTCCTCAGCGGGCCCAACGGTGACACATGGTAAAATTGGGGTGTGACATGCGGGGTCTAGCAGCTTTGACGATTTCACGAGTCTCGCTAATCAAACCCCAAATGTAGCGAGAAATAAGTACCGGCTCTGGCGATGCCAGAGTTGGCACAATTCTGGCATACTCGAAGAATTTCGAAGTATACCCTCGACAGTCAACATCCACCATTCGGTGGCTCAGGAACTTGTTTGCCATTTGTTCCTTTTTATATTCGGGACAGAATTTTCTTTCCACCAATTGCCTAAATTTTTCCCAATTCATAGCATAAGCCAAGTCACTTCCCTTAGCTTGCAATACCGTATTCCACCACTCTAATGCTTCTTCCTTGAAAAGGTGAGAAGCATACATAACTTTGTCTTCCTCCCCGCATTTACTTATTTTAATTATCGCTTCAATTTTCTCTAATCAACATAGAGCAGCAGTCACCCCTTCATTGCCTGCAAATTCGGCTGGTTTACAGGCAAGAAATTCTTTGTAAGTGCAACCAGGTGTTGCAGCTTTCATTCTTTTGAGTATTGGGGCCTGAATTAAGTTGTCGTTATTGCCTCCTCCGTTAATACTATTACTGAAGTTATCGTCGCGCGTGCGTTTACTGGGGTGATCTTGTGAAGGCTCAACGGGACTTTTAACTGCAGCGACGATTGCCGGAATAGCGTTAGCTATTCCCTGAGCGACGATGTTTTCTATATCTTGCCGATTTAGAAAGTGATCCTCATTATTGTGTTCCGATTGATTAACTTCATTAACAGGTTCATTAACAGCGTGTGCCATCTGAATATTTATCAATTATTAATTATCACAGGCTAATATTTAGTATAAATAATTAAGTACAACTGTACAACCAGAAAAATGGCGAACATTGCGACTTATATATATATATATATATATATATATATATATATATATATACATGTCTATTACAAATTACAACTGAACTTTAGAATATACTAGGGGTTGTGCATTCCTTATTTTAGTCTAACTTGGAATATTAGGCTCAACATGCTTTTATATATATAGGGTTTATTCTATCTCTTCTGACTAAAGTTTCTGGCTTATAGATGATATGGGTGTTGGTACTGGGTCAGGGTGTAGAGATCTAAATTTATTGGTCCGGGTTTGGCAGTTTAACTTAATTAAAAGTTAACATTTACTGCTGTAGTGGCTAACATATAGAGATTTGCCCATTTTTCATCCAATTCGTCTTCCCATGGTGGGTTATTGCCTGTTTCCTGAGTTCCCTTATTAATTATCACTTCTTTTGATTGTGACTTCTCTACTTTTTCTAATAATCCGACGTCTTTTCTTAGCGGTAAGTGGTTCCTCAAACTGTGCCTTACGAATAAATATTCCTTCATTAGTATCTGCTGAGTATCTTGAGCAATTCGATTGAGAGGAGATTCCCTTATCTTTTGGTGAATTATCTAGTTGACGATAGATGTCCGAAATTCTTTGCTTACCCATACTGTAAATTAACAAATAGTTAAATAACACAATAACACATAATCACACTAACACGTTTAGCCAAAATTGTCGATTTTGCGACTATCAGATTTTATATATCTTAATAGTATGCATTACACACTGATTATCTTATAAAAGTTTTATTTTAAGTTATTTTACAAGATTATATTATTTATTATTTTATTATTATTAAACAGACATCCCTACAACCACATATGATCCCCGTTAGCTGGCACTTCAGAAACGACGTTCCCTCTCGTCATACTTCCAGGAGATCTGTTCTCCCACTTCCCGGATCCTCTTTCCGGCATCCACCAACTCCTCGCGATAGTGGCGGAGTTCAGCCAAGTTTTCATTACTCATCGGTGGGTTTGATGCAGGCTCCGGGTCGAACTGAGGGAAAAAGGTATTATGGTTGTTTATAAGGTTCTGAAATTGCCAGTCAGTGGTCCACCATTCTTCCAGCTCTTCGGGTAGAGGTCGGGGGTGAACAATGGGATCTGGAATAGCAGGTTCTAGATTAACTGGAAGTAGTGATTCAATTGGGTAATTAAAGAGGTTTTCATCGGCAGGTCCGATGAGATCACTAAGTGCCAGTTTACGATTCAACTCCTCCCAGGATGGCATTTCCTGAGCTTGTCTGGAACTTTCCCCAATTTCTATTCCTTTTCCCTTATCTTTTGGATCCTCAGTTTTTACAACCTTCTGTACCGCTGGTCTTTTCCTACGCACCCGCCTCCAGCCTACAAACCCTCTTCTCTTTTTCGCCTTTGGTTTTTTCGGCGGTTGTGCCCGAAACACCATCGGCTCTTCAACATCAGCCTGGTAGCCAGTGACAGTATTGGTAGTATCCATATCTGTGGTATGGATAGTAAAGTTTTGAAGGGCTTCTGATAGTTCATTCATGCTGTTAGCACACACGAAGACGCACACAATCTTAAGTTAAAATTTTGTAAATTAAAATTTCACAAAATCACAGAATGGCAATCAGAAAAATTAAATATTTCTAAATACTTAATTGGCTTAAACCAGTGGCTCTGATACCACTTTTTTCTGTCACGGCCCCCGCCCCGGTTTGACCCAGTCCAGGAGCCGCGGGACAGAAAACCCGTGGTATTTATTATCTGATTTGACAGCGGAAGTTTCAACAGGATCTTTAAACTTGAAAATTCCGGATTATTTTATTTCATAATTTGGTCCGAACCCTGTAATTTACAATAGAGGAATTTCACGAGGAAATTCCCTGATTTACAAAACATGTTTATTTATTTAACTGAGCCACCACTTCAAGCTTTCTTAGTGCTCCGTAGCACTTTTCCTTGATTCACAGTAGGTCACCTGAAACATGTTTTAAAATATTTTTGTCAACGGGGAAATACTGGTGGGTCACTCAAATTTGATAAAACGACACATAGCTATTAATTACAGCATAAGAGCGACTACAATGGCTTTTATCTTATTTTTATCTGGCGCCGTGATACCTCCCGGTGACGATGGTCATACCACTATTGGGTCCTTTCACCCAAGTAGTGATGATTATCACTGTTAGGATTTATTAGCCTAACCGTGAGAAATTAGCAATGTGCACAATACCCCACTAGCCAGTGATTCAAGATAACCACGACTTAATCCCTGTAATTATAACTTTGAAAATAATTTGAGGTATTGTAAAACAATTTTAATAAAAGAGAATGACTCACATTGCAAGTTTAAACGGGCAGAGTTTAGCCTACTGATAAGCCTGATAACCTAATTTAAACAACAATGCATACGAACTAGGTCAGTAACTAATACAGCATTTACGATAACTCACGAGATTAAACCCTCACAACGAATGACAAAGTGCAACACTTAACATCCATCGAATTCACGACGAATGACAAAGTATGGCCCTAATGTGGGCAGCACTTAAACATCCATCGGATAGTTTCAACCGATCGGACATTGAATCGTAGCAGCGATCGAGTTAATACCCTGTATCGTAGCAGCGTCTTCCTAATGAAATTTATGATTTTGAGCAGTGAATCTTTGTTTTTGATCAAAGTTTTCAACACAGATGAACTGCTCAGGAACCAAGCAATTTATAGCTGAAAAATGAGGTTTACGCGGCCCGCGTAAACCTCCTCTTAATCTTACGCGGCCCACAAGGGCCACCTAGGCATAGACGAGGGCTAGCGTGTCATCGGTAGGCCTGCCACGTGTGTGACACGTGGCCTGGGACGCTTATCCGGTCAACACCACTTTGACGCGGCCCGCGTAAGCCTATGCTTACTCTTACACGGCCCGCGTGAAACCCAGAAATCTTGATTTCTTGGTTTTTCATGCACATTAGGGTTTTATGGGTCTGGGTTTTCACTTACGGTTCGTTTATGGACATTTTTGAAGGTCCTTACATAAGGACATTGACATTTCATTATAACCCCTATATGGATTTATGATATTTTATAGTCCTTATATGGACTTATATTTTTCCTTTTAGTCCTCTGTGGACAAATATATTACTAAAAGTCCTGGTTAAGGCACTATTGTAAATTCTTAATGATTTATGGAAAGTTTTAAAAATTCATATAGGTTTTCGTTTCGTCCTTTATCCAACGATAGTTCTGAATTTTACTCGAACTTTATCGATCAACTGAAAATTTCAAAAGATCTTCTTAATGGTATAACCTAGCCTATATGTCTATGAACATGGCTATGATGGTAAAACCCTCTTAAGATAATTAATCTTTGTTAACATCTAAGAACATGTTAACACTCCTGGCAGTGTGGCTTGAGAAACCACACCAGCCGTCAAGGTATTGGATTACGTCCAAGCCTTAAAGCCTATATGATCAGAGTAGATCTTGGCAAGTCTCATCAATGTGATGATCATACCATAAACATCCTTTAGTGATGTTTTGCCTACGGGCTATAATATATTGTCCATTTGAGACATTGACATTGTGATCTTTATGATTCCTTGTCTAAGGTGGTGAGCTATGCTCAAGCCAAATAGTCAAAATGATTAATGCAATCATGACTTATATCATCTAATATGATGAACCTATTATAAACATCCATTAGTGATGTTTTGCCTACGGGCCATATTATATTGTCCATTTGTGACAAAGACATTGTGATCTTTACGATCCCCTGTTCCAGGTAGTGAGCTGTGCTCAAGCCTAATAGTCTATACGATCAATGCGATCATGACTAAAATCGTCAGTACGATGATTAAAAATTTAACATCCTGAATGATGTTTTGCCTAAGGGCTATGTTATATTGTCCAATTGAGACAAGACAATTGTAATCTTTTGTGATTCTTTGCCCAAGGGGGTGAGCTATGCTCAAATCCCATGGTCTATATGATCATTGCGATCCTGGCTAGTATCATCAGTATGATGATCATAATATTAACATCCCTCGTGATGAAATGCCTACGGGCTATACTTTATTCTATTGTCGATAAGACCAAGTTAGTGGTGGTCTTTATGATCCCCTGTACAAAGTGGTGGGTCATACCCAACCCTAATAGTCTATATGATCAGTGTGATCGTGACTAATATCATCAATACGATGATGAGATATGAACATCCATTAGCGATGTCAATTGGTTTACCTTTGTGCCAAATAAGTCGTCTTTAGAGACAATGACAGTTGTAGTCTATGACTCCCTGTCCAAAGGTGAAGAACTATGTTCAAACCTGGAAGCCCCTAATCCAATAAGATTGCGGCTTATAAACTAATGTCCTTGGTGACAAATCAACGAGTTATGATTTAAAGTCATTCATGACAAGCCAATGTGCTATAATTTGTCATTCGTGACAAGTTAACATATTAGATGTTAACATTCCTTGTGACAAGGCCACTTTGAGCCATATCTAAATGTCCCTTGCGACGAGGCCTTCGTGCCGTATAATCATTTATGTCCTTCATGATTAGGCTTTATGCCATATCTTTCTACGTCCCTTACGACGGGCTTTTATGCCGTATATGTATATATATAATAAAAGTCATGTAAGGCTAGCCTTCGAGCTATTCATAATCGTCCTTGTGACAAAGACAGTTGTGACATTATGATCCCCTGTCAAGCCGGTAATGGACTCGCTCCAAACCTTAAATGCCATTGATGGTCCTTTTGTGACCTAAGCTAAATGTAATGGATATACATTCAAATAACATTCATTAGGAGTGTTCGGAACATAATAGCCTATACGGTTTATGGATGCCGTGGCTAATCTATTTCAGGTCATCAGGATGATGACAAACAATTGTTTAATTTGGTGGTTGCTACCAAGCTTCGAGTATGGCAAACTCGGATGAGGTAGACAACAGACGCGATACTATTAATGCGACAAAAGCTAATAATGCTACAAACGTAAACCTCAATATTAATGGAGTTGATCTCCAAGCTGTGGTTGACGCAGCAGTTGGAAAGGCCGTGGAAAATGTCATGAAACAGTTTAAAGAGCCGAATGCTTCTCGCTCTAAATTTCATTCAAAACCTCAATCAATTGCTCATGAAAAGAGCTTTGTTCACACTTCGAATGTGAAGGATGAACCAATGGAGGAGGATAACTCCCAGAAATCTAAGAAAAAGAGCAAATTATGGGCTTAATAATAACCAACATAAGTTCAGTAAGAAGCCTGTATGTAAGAATTGCTATAAAAGACACTGGGGATAGTGTCGAATAGATCAAAGACTAAAGCAGTGTGGCATCTGCAAGGAACTGGTCATCAGTCCCATGAATGTAGGGACATAAAGAATGCAGTCTGTTACGGCTATGGTGAGAAAGGCCACATCAGAACTAGATGCCATAAAGCTGCCAAGGAAGGCGCAGCTAAGCCTGGAAAGGCTAAGAAAGGAAATGCCTGAGCTCACCTAATAAATGTCAAGAGGCAGTACATGATGTCATCAAGTACATTCCATACCATTTACCAAAGATAATTTCTCCTAAGCATCCTGTTTTTAATACAGGCAATAATAAGTCTTCATAGATCATAAGCTTAGCAAACTTTTATATTATCCACAAGGTAGAACCTACCAATGAAACCTCAGAGACTGTTTCTTCTCTTTCTCGACGATGAATCTTTCTGAAAAATCTAAAGAGTACTCTTTCTTTTAATAGAGTACGACAATATATGTTATTTTAATTATTTTCCTCATTGATTTAATCAACTGCGAGTGCCAACTATGTTTGATAAAAGCGCCATATGAGGATTGGTGTAACCTCGTGTGTCCCATAGATTGCTTTCATGCCTGATCTGTATGGAAGTTTAATGCATGGAACCACTAAGATATACCAATGGTCATATTGTACTAAAGTCAGCTAGTGGTATTCAAAGAAGATATCCATGATAGAAATGTCTAAGTAGGCGTCTCTGCTTAAGGCATCTGTGCACTCGTAAATCAGATGTGTCATTTGCATGGCACAAGCGACGGTAAGTGAACCAACGTCGGAAATTGAAGCTACCTCTATCATATTTGGATAATTTGATTTCTTCTCAGTAAGAACTACCCTGTTTTACCTCCTGAGAGGCAAGGTGGAATTAGGATTGACATCATATTAAGAGTTATATCTATTACAAAAGTCTATATTGGTTAGCATCAACGGAAATGGAAGAACTGAGAGCTCCAGATGAGTTATTAAAGAAAGGCTTGTACAACCTAGCTCATCATCTTAGGAGCTCCGATTATTGTTATTAAAGGAAAGCACGATGCAATGCGCTTGTGCATTGATTACTGCTACCTAACCAGGAGACAATTAAGAATCGTTATTAGCTGCCCAGGATCGTCGACCTTTAAGAATCGTTGGAATAACTATCTTACCCTAATTAAGTTCTTCTATAACCAATAGCATTATATATAAGCATCAAGGCTGCTCCTTTAGATACCTTGTATGGGAGAAAGTGTTAAACGCCCGTTTATTGGGAAGGAGTTGGGAAAACCCAATTGTCAGGATCTGAGATTTGTCCTAAAAGACGACAGATAAGATATTATGAATCCATAATCGTCTAAAAGCTGCCAGTAATCGGCAATAGAGCAATGCGAAAGAAAGGCGCAGGTCTCTTAAAGTTCCAAATAAGGAACAAGACTCTATTGAGAATACCAACACAAAAGAGTGCGACACGTTACGGTATAAAGTGCAAGTTAAGACCTGGATATATAAAGTCATTCGAGATCATCGAATGTGTCGGCAGTATAGCTTATAAGCTAAACTTGCCTAAGGAGCTTAGTGGAATTCACAATGTGTTCCACATCTTTAACTTAAAAAAATGTCTAGCTGATAAATCACTGGCAATGTCTCATAAAGACATATAAATTGATGAAAGTCTGAGGTTTATTGAAGGACCTATATCGATCAAGGATCAACAGATAAGAAGCTCCGAAGAGAAGCATGTACCTATCGAATGGGTCAATCGGGATACCCGTAGAGGTCCCCAATATACTGCGGAAGTTAAGTCCATTATATGACAGAAGGTACTTCCATCTTTTTGAGCAAATCTCGGGGTCGAGATTTCTTTTAAGGGGGTGAGGATGTAACACCTCATAAAATCGTGTCCAATGATGTGTTGACACGTGTAATGAACCCTAATAAAGTCAAACGTTGACTGTGAGGGACTAATTTCGCCAAAAAACGGAAACTATGAATATAGAAGGACTGAAAGTGTCAACATGCCTAATCTAGGCCTCTGAGTGACCTTATACGGTGTCCGTATTCTCAAATGAGCCACTTGTTGGACGAGAGGAGCCGTTTGCGTAATTATGTGAAAGTTTGCGCGTCGAAGGGTTAAAAGTGTCAACATGTTAATTCTTACCTCCGATTGATCTTTTAACAAACCGAGAGCTTCATTATGTTTGATCATATTCTCGGGAATGCCTAATATTGGCCATTCAAGGCTTTTATGCCAATAAGTGAAGTTGCGCGTAAGTTTGTAAGTTAGAAGGGTTAAAAGCGTCAACATGTTTAATTACACTTCTGAATGACCTTTTAACGAACCGGAAGCATTATGATGTACTATCATACTCTCGAGAATGCTCAATATGAGCTACATAGGGCTTTGATGCTATTAAACGATGATACGCGCAAGTTTTCGCGTTAAAGGGACCAAAAGCGTCAACGTCGAAAAATACACCTTTGAGAGACCTTTTAAGCGAACTGGAGTGTCGCAATATTTTAGCATAAGCTCGGGAATGCCCAGTATGGGCCATGGAAGGCTTTGATATCAATAAATGTTATTACACGTCACTTTATGCGTTAAAAGGACTAAAAGCGTTAAACATGCGAAACTATGCTTCGAGTGGCCTTTTTAAAGGAACCGGGAACTCCGCAATGATTGATCGTACTCCTTGACCTGCCTAAGACTAATCACTAATGATATGGTACCTTATTTTAACAATATACATGTTTATATGAGGTTTGGTGCCAAAAATGACAAGAAAGAAAGCTTAAAAGGCACTTATAAAACACAGGGACCAAATGTGTCGATCTACCAAAGTTTTGTTGCTGGGCTGGGGAGTGTCGCGGGCCGCATAGCCCAGTGGGCTTGCCTACGCGGGCCACCAGGACATACACAGCAACAGCAGATTGTTTCTGTTGTTGGTTTTAGTTATTTCTTGAGCACCAATCCATTCTAAAACAGGATTTAATTGAATCCTTGGACTGTAACCTGATTTAAAACAGTTATTAGGACACTTGTACTGATCCTAACATGTCTCTAAAACATTTGTCTTGATCCAAATCACTCCCAAAACCTATATAAAGGATGAAAGTTCATCCATTTCAATTGCTCATTTCCATCCTATCATCCCTTCTCTCAATCTGGAGCTTTCTGATCTGATTGGGAACTTATTCTTAGTAGAAAAGATAGCTAGGACCCTTTGTAAGTGTCCTAGCCCTCTCTATAGTTCAGTTTTATATTTTAAAAACTGAAAAGTCAAGTTATCGTAAATTAACTTTGACTTTCGGTTTAAACTCAAATGGTCCAGCCACGGTTCGAGATGAATGTAGTTATGTGACCATAGTTAGGTAGGTGATTAACCCTTAAAAGGGCACCTCCTAATTCTTTCGTTTGCTTAGTTAATTGTCGGGTCAAACCATTTAGGTAAAAAGTCAAACTTGGCAGATTTATAAATAATAATTAAAACCAATGATGCAGAGGTTATAAATTATATTTTAACACTATAATAACTTGGTAATTATTATTAGAACATGTCTAAGCATGTTCAACCCGACAATTCTGAGTTTAGGGTCGGTTCGCAACCGAAAGTCGCAAAAGCTTGACTTTTGCTTTGACTTTCAGTTCTGACCCTATTAAGCTTGATTCTTCCATGTTTTAAGCTTCCATTAGGTCCGTATTATATGGTAGTATAACCCCCTGAAGTTATATTGCTTGGTCCTTAGTAGTTTGAATTATATGCACATGTTCGTTATTATGCTTATAAATGCCATAATTGCCCTTTTGTCATATAAATGAGATTTTTAGAAATGTGAGTGGACAAAAACCTTTGTTACTGATATATAAGTATGTCACGAAAATTTCACATCAGTTCTTGGTCTCAAACAGGAGTTATGCTCGATATCGTAAACAGAAGCTTTTTATTAATTAAATTGCGATATCTTGCATAAGGCATGTTTAAACTTGGATTTTGACCCAAAACTCATTACCTACTGTTAAGATATTATTTTTAGGTATTTTTGGATTTTTTGATCAGATTTAATCTGATCGTATCATGGAGTTCTTATGTAATTCGGTAAATGACGATAATACCCTTTTCATGCATAAAATGAGATTAACAAATGATTTGAATGCCAAACCTTTTCCTACTGATTTCATACATTAAATAAATTATTTTGAGCATTCAAAACTGATCAAAATCTCGGATTTCAATAAAACACCTTAATTATCATCAATTAGCGATTTTTATAAGCCCTATTTACCCTTAACAAATAGCTAGTGGTAGCAAGGGGTCGAACCACGAAGAGTGTGTGGTTTGTGAATGGATTCGATTGAATTATAGAAAAGTGTCACAATTATGAAGCTTGCTATGATGTTTGTTTTCTTTTTGTTTTGTTGGAAGATGTGAAATTAAACTAATGAAATCGATTGAAGTGATTAACAACTAATGAGTAACGATTGCAAGAAAGATTGATTATTAAACAATAATAAGACAAAGGGATCACACCCGGTTTCGGTAATTGCCAACCTAGGGTTTCTACAAGTTATATAGATTCAACTCAATTGCGTATGATTAGCGGATTTAGTGTACCGTGACTTAGGTGCTAATAACTATCAACGTTTCGAAAAACGGACAAGAATACACTTTATGATCAACACAAGTAAAACCTAACCACGACAATGCATAACTACACATAACCATTTCGGAAAGTCATCACTTTTAACATCGTTCGACAATTTACGAATACGAAACAAATGTAAACTATTGTCAATGGTTTCAAAAATCAAACACAAATTGTTACAAAGTTGAAACAAGAACAATTCGAAACCCTAAAGTTAACAACTACCTACACCGGGGTGAAACCGAGATGATTAGCCGCTCATGGTTGAAGAAGCTTGATCACCGGATGTGTGGAACTTGATGGAGATCATTTTGAAGCTTGAGGGATGGAAGAATGGTGTATGAGTAGGGTTTTGGTGAATGATGATGATGGTGGAAATGTTAGGGTTTGTGGATGATGGGTTCTTGATATGGTGATTGATGATCTTCGATTCTTGATGATTCGGATTGTCTTGTGAGTGGTAATGGAATAGAGATTAATGATAGATGAATAATGGCTCCACAATTGAGATTCAAACTTCAAAGGAACTGTAACTCCCCGACTTGAATGCTCAAAACCCAATTAAAATCGTTTTCCTCACCAAACAACCAAAAATTCCCGTTCCGGTTTTCTGCTGCCCGTTGCCGACGGGTATGACCCCGTCGCCGACGGGTTCGTCTGGTGATGTTTTCGTCCGACGCTCTATTTGACTGGTTACGGGCATCCTTGGCCGACGGGTGTTTCTAGAGCCCGTCCGGGACGGCCTCTAGCCCGTCGGCGACGACCTCTTGAACACCAACTCTCATTTTTTTAGTCCTCGCACTCCCGGTTGATCTGTAACGCGTCCCGGTGCTCCGATTTTCAACCCGGTGACTCGTAAAGGTCCCGAAAAGCTCCTTAAACTTTATCAAACCTGCAAAACACATATTTGATTAAAAGTAGGCTATCCGAATTTAAAACCTATGTAAAAACATCAAGTTATGGAATAACGAACACCGGTTTTCAACCATGTATCACATCCCCACACTTGTCTTTTGCTTGCCCTCAAGCAAATCTGTTTTTCACTTTCACGTGAGTCGAACAACGAACACACTCCTCATTCGCGAGACAAAGGTCAAGGTCTAATGTCATACAAAAGTTCAGACTCTTTACAAATTCCACATATTTACCGGTTAAGTGAAGAATCACATATAATAATGGTTATCCAAGACTAACCCGCCTGTAAAACTAATAAGTCATGCATATCCCTCACAATGTTCTCTCCACTCGGCTGAAAAGTTGGCTAATGTATATAATGTATTAGAACTCCAATCAATTAATCGCTCAAAACCGATTAGAATACGTACCCGCATATGCTTGCAACTCAATCATTCTCCACCACCGATCACGAATACTAAGCACAAGTCAAAAGGTCTTTGAAGGGTTGTAACGGGGCTAGGCTAAGGGCACGGAATAGGATATTTTAAAGTGGCTAAGGTGATGAAAATTCGATTTTTTATTACAAATCAACGACAATACGCACAACTAACTACCAATAGCAAACTAGAAGGCAACAAGCTTTCGCCTTTTATTTCTCAACTAAGATCACATATTTTTGTTCTTTTCCCAACAATTTTCTATCTTTTTCATACATTTTCTGATTTTTCTTTTATATATATATATATATATATATATATATATATATATATATATATATATATATATATATATATGCAAACAAACAAATACAACTATACAAACTTTACTTCTATAATCGAATTTCCATCACACGGGTTTAAAAGAAAAAGGTTTTAAGGTTATTGGTTAAAGGGTGATCAAACGAAGGGATTAGGCTCAAAATTGGCTACTAGAGGATAATTTTTGGGTAAGGATATAAAAATGGTGTAAAAGGAAAAGGTTTACCTAATGCCTTAATCATTCTCATGCTTGTATTCGGTCTATGGTCTCAAACGTATCAAAAGTTGCAAGTTCTACAATACGCGACTAATGGTCCACTCAAACAAAGAAACATGTAAATGTAAATCTATGATATAAAAGTGGCTCAAAACCTCACGTATAAGGGTATGATATGTGATATGCATCAAATGCTAGTTCCTTAGGCGAATTACTCCCAAATAACCACCCGCTAAATACCCGTCATGCTATTAATTTGAACTTGACCATGACAAATTGTGCTTTTAAGATCGCTTTTGACACAAGAAATTTTTGAAAAAATTTTAAAATTTTCCCCCATCCCCACACTTGAGGTAAACATTGTCCTCAATGTGTAGTGTTTAAATGAACGGGTCAAAATCGAAAATTTTTACTACTCCCCCATCCCCACACTTGAGGTAAACATTGTCCTCAATGTGTAAGAACTAGAGTTTGAAAACGCACAAGGGATGTGACACGTCTAACCTTCCCAAAATCTCACCCCAGAAAATAAAATAAAATAAAATACAATTTACAATCCACTTATTACTAAAACTAAGAATCAAGGTAAAAAGGAAACGCATGCACCTGATTTTTGTCGCTTGATGCTCAGATCTTCTTCTTCTCTTCATAAAAACGGTTGTCCCGCGAACACGTTGTACCTACAAATTCTAACCCTTGTGTAGAAGCACGCTTCTCACAACCATCAAAATTTGTTAGTTACCTAGTTCTACCACTTTTATGAAAATATTACCAAGCCATGCGTTATTTCACTTTAATTTATGTGGAAAATAAATTACAACAACAACAACAAACCTAACTCACTTTCTTAGGAATCACGGTTGCATTTAGCTTATGCAACAAGCCCTTTTAAACCCCCCAATAGCTTGGGAGGACGAGAGGTCTCGTGAGGGTTATATAGGGAACACACCCACAACGTTCATTTAACTAGGCAAAAAGTAAATACTAACGAAAAAGCAATAAAGAACTAAAGTATACAACAACAACAACACAAAACATACCTTGCCTTCACCGCTGATATCTTTCGTTTGGATCAACTGGCGGGTTTGGCTGGTATGGATAACCAGTGAGGGCTTCAAACATCTCCCTGTAGTTATCAAGTAGGCTCGGTCCTCCTTGAGGTGGTGGCTGATAAGGTATTGGAATGAAGCTGGAGCCTACGGCTCGGGCCAATGAGGAGATCGGTCGGATGGGCCTCGTGGAACGGGAAGGTGTGGGTAATCGGTCCACCCTGAATGCTCGACATAAGGGCGGCCGGCCTCAAGGTCTCTTTGGTTTCTCTCCTGATCGTGGAGAATTTTGGCATTGTTAATAGCCGTTTCATCTGCGACATATAAGGCACTCCAGCGGTGGTCCTCCACTGTGTTTTGGTCATGTCGTGCCTTTTGCTCCCTCTCTTCCCATGCCCGTCTTTGGGCCATGTCTTCTCCCTGCAACTGTATCAAGCGTTCCATATGAGATTGTTGAAGCGCTTGGTGCAATTGTTGCTCTTCCATAAATTTCTCCATTCTCTCACGGTAGGCGGCTTGGGTGGCCCACTGTTCTTGCGAGTAGGTTCCGTGCATCCCTTCCCAATTCTCTCTCCTCCTATTATATTCTCGGCCCTCACCTATACATGCCGAGAAGTTATCATAACACGCTTGTTGCCCGCGGTTATAATTTTTGAATGCCGGCCCTTGTCTTTGTTTCACGAAACCGGCCACATCTGCATTAATCTCCCTATGTAGCCTCATGTATCACTGTTGTGGTCCCCGCGGACCATCAGGCTCGGTCTCATCTTCTTCGTCAAACATCTCCTCATCTCCCCCAGCTCCTTGCTGCGCATCTGGTTTAAGAAACTCATACTTGTGACCCAATTTGTCGGTCACCACATATTTGTTTCCCGCCAGATTCACATCTATTTTCCAATTTTTCTTCATGGATGCTAGGTTGAACTCTTCCAAAGGTTTGGATACCCAAAGTGACTCCGGAGGCAAACAATTCTGTTGAACAATCATAGCACTGATGAGGCGTGCATAAGGAATAAAACGCCTTTGAGACGTCTCCCGGGTGATCCATGTATTCATCATTATGATGTGTCTCCACGACAAGGTAGGGGTCCCGTACAACAAAGAATGGACAACCCTGCAATCGCTCGCTCTCACTCCTCCTCGATCACCGAATCTCACCATCACATTATCTAGGGAAATTCCTTGAAGAATTTTCCCCTCGAGCGTCATTTGACCTCTTTTAGCCTCTCCCCCATCACTGTATGGTAAAATAACCGCTGTCATCTGCTCCGGATCACCATCGTTCATATGATTATCCAAAAATTGTTGCGTGGTTGGATAGTCATATGCTTGCACCTCCAAAGAATCAAAGCGTGCGATGCAATTGATTGTTTCGAAGGACATCGTCATTGCCCCTCGGGTTGTTTTACTAACTAATTTCCACTAAGCAGGAGGACCATCCTTATTCATAAGCCTCAACGTCGACAACCATTCGCACACTTCCGCCAAATATATTCGCGAAGTGTTGTCTTCGCACCAATCAAGCACCCGCTCCCATCCTTGGCGTTCAAACATTTGCACGATTCCAATTTGTTTGAACTCTTCAAAATTCACAACTCTTTCACATATAATCCTTTCCGGAACTGAGGTATTAACATTGTTGACCATTTTCCATTTCCACAGTTTAGCCTCTAACTTCCTATCTTGATAACCCGACAGGGGTTTGTTTTTCTCCTCATCCCAAATTTTGGCGCCGTTGCCGGGGAGTGCGTGTGCTTTGTGTTTGGATTATTGTTTGAATTTGCGTGATTATCTGTTTAATTTGTTTAGCATTCTTTTTGTACTTTGTCTTTTTTCCTTGTTACGTGGGTGTGTTACTTGTGCAGGTTAAAGGCAGTGCATGCATACGCGGAACTCCGGGAGGACTTCACCTTTAGTCTACGAACCGGAAATCGAAAGAGTCGCAAGAAGAAACCTAGCAAGCCGATTAGAAGCAACTCTTGCTTCTAATCAAACCCACCAAACACCACAACTCACACCGACATTGAAACCGATTCAATGGCAAACCAAAATTCCAATCACCCAAACCTCAACCAAAACCAATTCCAATCCCCAGGAACCTTTCATCCCGCTCAAAATGTCCAACCTATACCTCAAGAATGACCGGGTGGCAACAACAATACCGGGCCACCCACACCACCTTTCCAAAACCAAAATCCCAACAACAACCAAAGAGCACCCCAACAACAAAACCTTCATCGACAAACCTCCTTACCCCTCAACCTTGATGACCGGAATGTCAATTCCGACCGTCTAGGCAACCGAGATCGTGGCAATCCCGCGAACGAAGACCCATTTTTCAACATAGACGACTTGAGGAACGCCATCCCCGATGACGAACCTTATAGTGTTCCCGGTTATCAATCGCCGGAGCATGAGAGTGTTCATACGGAAAATTCGGATGACGGGGGCTACTACGATGATCGGGTTAATGATGATGAAGATTGGGGGTATGTGAATCGGGGAAATGGCTACAATGCAAGAAGGTATGAAGATGAGGAATTTGGCTACCAAAACGCCATTTATGTTGGGGATGATGATTACGGGTATGGGGATGGAAGAAATGATGGTTACGACAATAATCACCAACCACGAAACAATTATCCACGGAACCGGAATGATGGGTTTTACAACAACAACAATAATGCTAACCCTAATCGGATTCCTCGTTTCGTGGGAGGGGGTAACCAAAGGGGTAACCAAGGTGGGAATCGGAGAGATGATAGAAGAGGTGATAGGGGCGGTTATCGAAGAGACAACCGAAGACCGGTTGATCAAGAGGTTAACGGTCCACAACGTCGTCAACAACCTCCACGGGGAGTGAATGACCGTTTTCGACTGGTAGTTACCAAAAATGACTCTCCGATAGTGTGCGAAAGGAGAATGTTCGATTGCAAACCCCATTACATCAATATACTTCCCCACTTCAATGGGAGGTCTAATGATGAGCCGTATACGCACTTGGCGGAGTTTTCTTCCATTTGCAACACTATTAGGGGGCACAACTTTGCACTAGAGGAGTTCAAACTTCACTTGTTTCAATTTTCGTTGAAAGACAAGGCAAAGCAATGGTTTCTCACCCTTCCGGCGAATAGTATCCGGACATGGGGTGAAATGCAACAAGCCTTTTTAGACGAATACTATTCGATGGCGAAGACCGATGACGCTAGGGATGAAATAAGGTCGTTTCGGCAACTATTGAGTGAACCGTTGCATGAAGCGTTCACTCGATTTAAAGAATTGATGAGGAGATGCCCACATCACCAAATAGAAAAGTGGGAATTGGTGAAATGCTTTGTGCGTGGTTTGGATGACGCAACATGGAATCGTCTCGAGTCAACGAGCAACGGGACCCTTTTGAGCAATCATGAAGAGGACGATTGGGAATTTCTTGAGCGGATGAGCAAACGGTCAAAGGAAAATGAATTCGCTGATAGAGCCAAGAAACATCCCATTTCGCGATCACTACCCGATCTTGATTCTAAGGATCGGATTTCCACTTTAGAACGGGAAATAGCTCGTATGAAAAAGAAAGAGGTGAATGCGGTCCAATTCGCGGTATGTGAGGATTATGGAGATATTGGCCATAGGACCGATCAATGTCCAACGGGGCTGGGTGAGTACACCGAGGAAGTGAATCAAGTGTTCGGGGATAGAAAAAATAATGATATGAATTCGAACACTTATCATCCCGGATTGAGAAACCATCCCAACTTCCGATATGGGAATGCCGCGAATCAAATGAACCCGAACTTTCAACCGGGTAATCAAAGCGGGTCATCATATCAAAATCGCCAAGGAGGTTACCAACGCAATTACAATCAAGGATACCAAGGTCGAGATAACAATTATCAAGGGGGGTATCAAAGAAATTACAACAACCAAGGCGGTAACGGAAGTGGGTCAAACAACCAAGGGGTGGTAATGATTTGAATGCAAAGATGGATGCGATGCTTTCGATGATGCAAGAATCCAAGAAGGAGAATGAGATTCCAGACAAAGCACATGAGGCATTAGCAAAACAAGTAGGCCAACTCGCGGAGGAAATGGCTCAAGTGAGAGGAAGCTCGGGGAAGCTTCCAAGTGATACAACGGTGAACCCTAAGCATCAAGGGTCAAGATCAAGGAACACATGTGAGGTACCAATTAATAAAATTACTTTACGTAGTGGTCGAGTTGTAGATAACGGTGTTGAGCCACCATCATCCTAGTTTGTTGAAGGGGTGGTGGAAGATGCTAGTGAGGATGAGCATGAGGATGGTCAAACGGGTCAAAATAAAAATGACTTGAAAAAGAACAATAACACTCCTGTTGTGACCATCCCTGTCCCTAAGGCTAAGGAAAAGGGTGTGGAGGCTAATACCGCCCCTTATCCCGAAGCATTGAAGGGACCCGTCAAGAAAGTTGTAAACAAAAGAGGTCCACAACAAGAAGAGTTGTTGGAAATTTTCAAACAAGTAAAAATCAACTTACCTTTTTTGGATGCAATCAAACAAGTACCGTCTTATGCTAAGTATTTGAAAGAATTGTGTACTCAGAAACGAACTCATAAATTTCCTAAAAAATTAGATTTAACCGAAAACGTGAGTTCGATTCTTTTGGGTGCACTTCCACCTAAGCTCCAAGATCCGGGTGCGCCTATCATTTCAATTCAAGTAGGCGATTTTAAAATTAACCGGGCACTTCTAGATCTTGGTGCTAGCGTGAGCATTCTAACGGGTAGTTTGTATGACCAATATGAGTTTGGTCCACTTCAGTCGTCAAACACCACCGTGGTGTTAGCCGATTTGACACCCAAACTACCCCGTGGACTTGTTTCGGATGTGATAGTAAAAATCGAGGATTTTTACTATTCGGTGGATTTTTTAGTACTTGATTACGTGGCCAAGGACCCAACCAAGCAACCTACGGTGATTTTGGGTTGACCGTTCTTAGCAACCGCAAACTCTCAAATTGATTGCAAAACAGGAACGGTTGATATAACATTTGGAAACCGAAGGTTGAGGTTGCATGTTTTTTCCGGACTTATGAACCCTCCAGTTGATGATGAATGCTATATGGCGGACATTGTTGACACGTGTATACCTCTTTGCGACACAGTCGTGAATGGGGAAAACACAATGGAGGATTGTTATATGTTTGACAGGTCACAGGTGGAGGTGGAAAAGAGCATAGACGAGGAAGTGAAAAGTTTGGAGGTGCTTGCAGTTCGAGAGGGAAAACCGACATGGACGCACCAAGTTGAGAGTTTACCGGAGAGCATTGATACTAAATTGAAGCCGTCATTAGTAGAGCCTCCGGAGGTCGATTTGAAGGCATTGCCGAAGCATCTCAAGTATGCTTACGTTGGTAAAGGCAATACACTCCCGGTTATCATTGCATCTAACTTAACCGAGGAGCAAGAGAAGAAATTGATGGGTGTTTTGGTCACCAATCGGGCAGCGATTGGATGGACCATTGCTGATTTGAAGGGTATTAATCCCTCGGTGGTGATGCACAAAATCATCACGGAAGAGAATGTGACTCCCGTTCGAGATGCACAACGAAGATTGAATCTGAATATGCGGGAGGTGGTGAAGAAGGAAGTGCTGAAATGGCTCGATGCGGGTATCATTTACCCGATCTCGGATAGCCAATGGGTGAGCCCAACACAGACGGTTCCCAAGAAAGCGGGTATACAAGTCGTCAAAAATGACGCAGGTGAAGAGGTAGCCACTCGGCCGGTAACCGGGTGGCGAATTTGTATTGTTTATAGGAAGTTGAATACCGCAACTTCCAAAGATCATTTTCCTTTACCGTTCATTGATCAAATAGTTGAGAAATTTTCGGGGCAACAATTTTATTGATTCTTAGATGGCTATTCTGGTTATAACCAAATTGCCATCCATCCAGAAGATCAATCAAAGACCACGTTTACTTGTCCCTATGGCACATTTGCATTTGGACGAATGCCATTTGGATTATGTAACGCCCCCGCCACCTTCCAAAGGTGTATGATGAGTATCTTTTCAGATATGGTGGGGAAGTCTTTGGAAATTATTATGGATGATTTCTTAATTTTTGGGTCATCATTTGAGGCTTGTTTGGACCAACTAGATAAAGTGTTAAAAAGGTGCGTCGAAACTAGTTTGGTCCTAAGTTGGGAAAAGAGCCATTTTATGGTTCAAGAGGGAATCGTGTTGGGACACGTGGTGTCAAGTCGTGGGATAGAGGTTGATCGTGCAAAGGTATAAGTTATATCCACTTTGCCGTATCCCACGACTGTTAAAGGTGTTAGGTCATTTCTAGGTCACACGGGTTTTTATCGGCGGTTTATTAAGGGTTTTAGTGACATAACCAAGCCCTTATGTGATTTGTTGTTAAAAGATCAACCGTTTGATTTTAATGAAAATTGTCAAAACGCTTTTAACAAATTGAAAGAAAAGTTAGTTGAGGCCCCAATCTTGCAATCGCCCAATTGGTCTTTACCTTTTGAAATTATGTGCGATGCAAGTGATTACGCGGTGGGGGCCGTGTTGGGACAACGGGTTGACAAGAAACCCGTTGCCATATACTACGCGCATAAGACTCTTTCGGATGCGCAATTGAATTACACCACCACCGAAAAAGAGCTACTCGCGGTGGTATATGCATTGGATACATTTCGGTCAAATATATGGGGTAGTAAAGTGATTATTTATTCTGATCACACTGCAGTTAGGTACCTCATGGAAAAGAAAGATGCTAAGCCGAGATTGATCCGATGGGTATTGTTGCTCCAAGAGTTTGATTTGGAAATACGGGACAAAAAGGGTACCGAAAATGTGGTAGCCGACCACTTGTCCCGATTGATGGTTGAAGAGGATCCTAAGTCATTAGAGATCAATGAGTCTTTTCCCGATGAGCACATTATGAAATTAGATAAGTTACCATGGTATGCTAACATTGTGAATTATCTTGTTACAGGTGACTTACCAGCACACTGGGATAGACGAAAGAGGCAACACTTCATGTCTCAAATCAAGTATTACCGGTTGGAAGAACCGCACTTGTGGAAGGAGTGTGCGGATCAAGTGATAAGAAGATGCATAGATGACGAGGAAATTCCAAGCGTGTTGCAGCATCTACATTCATTTGCATGTGGTGGCCATTTTAGTGGTCACAAAACGGGTCATAAAGTGTTGAATAGTGGTCTTTACTGGCCAACTACATTCGATGCTTTATGGGCCTACCGTACGGCACATAAGACACCCATTGGCACTACACCTTACCGGTTGGTCTACGGTAAAAATTGTCATTTACCGGTTGAACTTGTGCACAAATCATTATGGGCTATTAAGAAAGTTAATGTTCAATATGATGATGCAGTAAGGAAAGGAAACTCAAGCTATGCGAGTTGGAGGAGCTACGGGAAATGGCATATGAATGCGCGTCCAAGTACAAGGATGGGATGAAGAAGGCGCATGATGCCAAGTTGAGAAAGAAAGAGTTCGAGGTTGGGCAAAAAGTGTGGCTTTACAATTCGAAGCTCAAGTTCTTTCCCGGAAAGCTCCGGAGCAAATGGATGGGACCCTACGTGATCACCCGGGTCGGACAATTGGGTGATGTTACAATCGAGGACCCGAAGGATGGGTCGCGGCAAACGGTAAATGGTCATCGACTAAAACCGTTTCTCGATGGTAACAAAAAGATGGATGAAAACAAGGAATCGGTAAGCTTCGTGGTAAGCATTCCGATTTATGAGGTCGAATGAAAAGGACCGGTAATGTTTTGTGTAAAGCTATGTAGAAGTATTTAATTGTTTGTACGTTTTGGATATAATCGTTTCTGTTTCGTACTAACCCCGTTTGATTGTGTGAAGTCCGGATATCCCGAACGAGTCTTGAAGATGTAAGGTATGTTTTTAGACTTTATTATGTGCATTGAGGACAATACACGATTTTTTTGGGGGGTGGTAGGGCCTTTGACGATTTTCGCGTTTTAAATTTTAACTTATAAAAAATTACAAAAAGATTTTTAAGAATTTTTAGGATTTTTAAATGTACATAGTCCCTTTAGAAATAGTTCATAAAATTCTCCCTATTAAAAAAAAGGCGCCTTTTTGAAAATAAAAAAAATAAAGCCCGTCGGCAACGGGTGTAAGGGCGTCGGGGACGGGTTCTCATAAGACCCGTAGGTACAAGTTGACAGTATCCAGACGGATAAGCCGTCGGCTAAACTCGCACAAACCGAGACCCGTCGGCGGGACCCAAAAATCAAGTGATTTGATGGAGAATTTAGAAAGTTATGGAGATTTGAAGGTTTAGGGTTCTTGGGAGTAATGGGGAAGATGAAGATGAATGAGTGAAGTGAGAGAAGGAAAAACAAGGAATTTTAAGAAGTTGAATGATGTGTGGATGCTTTATGGCGAATTATGTGGTCTAAGTTGAGTTTGGTTAAGTTTTAGAAGGTTGAGAAGGTGTTTGGTTCGACTTTATACAAGAAAAAACAAGCTGGCCCGCAGACGGAAGAGAAGCCCGTCGCCGACGGTCATGACCCCGTCGCCGACGGGTCCCGGTTTGTGCGAGTTTAGCCGACGGCTTATCCGTCTGGATATGGTCAACTTGTGGCGACGGGTCTTATAAGAACCCTCCCCGACGCCCATACACCCATCGCCGACGGGCTTTATTTTATTTTTTTTTCAAATTTTTTTTTTGATCGGAGTGTCGCGCTTCGGTCAAAGATAATATTTATAAGCCCTATTTACCCTTAACAAATAGCTAGTGGTAGCAAGGGGTCGAACCACGAAGAGTTTGTGGTTTGTGAATGGATTCGATTGAATTATAGAAAAGTCTCACAATTATGAAGCTTGCTATGATGTTTGTTTTCTTTTTGTTTTGTTGGAAGATGTGGAATTAAACTAATGAAATCGATTGAAGTGATTAACAACTAATGAGTAACAATTGCAAGAAAGATTGATTGTTAAACAATAATAAGACAAAGGGATCACACCCGGTTTCGGTAATTGCCAACCTAGGGTTTCTACAAGTTATATAGATTCAACTCAATTGCGTATGATTAGCGGATTTAGTGTACCGTGACTTAGGTGCTAATAACTATCATCGTTTCGAAAAACGGACAAGAATACACTTTATGATCAATACAAGTAAAACCTAACCACGACAATGCATAACTACACATAACCATTTCGTAAAGTCATAAATTTTAACATCGTTCGACAATTTACGAATACGAAACAAATGTGAACTATTGTCAATGGTTTCAAAAATCAAACACAAATTGTCACAAAGTTGAAACAAGAACAATTCGAAACCCTAAAGTTAACAACTACCTACACCGGGGTGAAACCGAGATGATTAGCCGCTCATGGTTGAAGAAGCTTGATCACCGGATGTGTGGAACTTGATGGAGATCATTTTGAAGCTTGAGGGATGGAAGAATGGTGTATGAGTAGGGTTTTGGTGAATGATGATGATGGTGGAAAGGTTAGGGTTTGTGGATGATGGGTTCTTGAGATGGTGATTGATGATCTTCGATTCTTGATGATTCGGATTGTCTTGTGAGTGGTAATGGAATAGAGATCAATGATAGATGAATAATGGCTCCACAATTGAGATTCAAACTTCAAAGGAAGTGTAACTCCCCGACTTGAATGCTCAAAACCCAATTAAAATCGTTTTCCTCACCAAACAACCAAAAATTCCCGTTCCGGTTTTCTGCTGCCCGTCGCCGACGGGTTCGTCTGGTGATGTTTTCGTCCGACGCTCTATTTGACTGGTTACGGGCATCCTTGGCCGACGGGTGTTTCTAGAGCCCGTCCGGGACGGCCTCTAGCCCGTCAGCGACGACCTCTTGAACACCAACTCTCATTTTTTTTACTCCTCGCACTCCCGGTTGATCCGTAACGCGTCCCGGTGCTCCGATTTTCAACCCGGTGACTCGTAAAGCTCCCGAAAAGCTCCTTAAGCTTTATCAAACCTGCAAAACACATATTTGATTAAAAGTAGGCTATCCGAATTTAAAACCTATGTAAAAACATCAAGTTATGCAATAACGAACACCGGTTTTCAACCACGTATCAGAAACCCAATACATATGGGAAAACCTCCTTGTGGGAATCGAACCCAGGACCTATTGGTCCCAAAGCCTTATCCCACCTCCAAGATGCCACTAGACTATAAAGCCATGAGCAACAATATTTGCCCTAATACTCAACATTGTGAAAATCTTTGGCCTTAGTACTTAATATTGTGACAAATTAGAATGTTAATACCTGATTTTGCAACAAAAAAACTGTTTGTACCCGACATTGAAATTTAGCAGAAACCACAAGAACCAATGGTGTAAATTTTTCTTTATTAACAGTACTTATAAGTTATTACAACTTTATAAAATCTTGAATCTTGATATTAGTCAAAATGCATTAACTTCAAATTTATTTAAATTCGTTTTTTTTATTGAAAATTCTTTTTTTTTTGAACAGCCATCTCGATCAGGGCTATACATGACCAAAACTCGGTTAAAATAGGATTCGAACCTGAGCACTTCCGGGCAGGAACCCACAAGGTGGTAAACCTTCCCACCTCCATTGCAACCACTAGGCTACAACATCATTGGCTATTGAAAATTCTTAATTTACGAAAGTAGAACATTAGTTAGTAAGGAAAGTAACCAACTGGGGTGTCCCAGTTGGCCAGTCCCACCTCTACTCTTTACAGAGACCCGGGTTCGAGTCCAGACAGGGGGTATTCTGCCACCTTATTCCCAGAGGGAAACGGACTCAGCTCGGGATGGGGTATTCACCGCCAGGCAGCATTGGGACGTTGCTAGCTTGTGGAGTGGGATCACTCCAGCGGCCGGGAGGTCCGTGCAATAACCCCCCCCCCCCCCCCACTAGTTAGTAAGGAAAGTACCAAATAAAACATGTCAATGAAAAGAAATATTAATGGCTCAATAAAAGAAATAATTATATTGTTATTTTTAATGCAACTTAATAAGGAATTTGTTGTCCTTGAACTGAAATAAAAATATTTCTCAACCGAATGTCATTGTCGACAACCAGCAAGCAACAGCTGCTCTAATTCTGTTTATTTAATATATGGAGAACTTAGTTTTTGCTATTTGATGGAGGTCCGTGACCATGATTGAGAGCGTGAGTAATGTGACACTTCAAACCAAACATATGATCGCAACATGGTGCGGAACAGACATGATACAAGACCACCCGAAAATATGTGATTATTCACACAAGGGTGATAGTTATGACCCTTCGAATTGGCATGCCTGTTCAAAAGAGCGCAGGGCTTTATACAATGTAAAAAAGGTTATTGTACAAAGTCCTTGTAGCACTCACTAGTTAGTCTGGATTATCAACTCTACATGCAGAGTTGAATAACAACAATCTACGCACTTTGTTTGATTGCATCCTGGGAGACAACAATTCACACAACACAAGTAGAGTGCAAGTCAGAAAGACAAAGGGGGCAATATTACTTTAAAGGCATTGCTCGCCTTTAAGTAAAAGCAAGTGGCTTTTAATTATTAGCAACCGGAAACAACATTAAACAGCCCTTTGTTTGATGGTTGCCTTGTACCCTTTTAGTCACATCCAATGTTGCATTGGCGGCCCAGGCCGAGGGCTAGGTGGACGACTGTGGAGGGTCCACTTTTTCGGGGCCCAAAAATTTAGAACCATTCTTTTTATATATATATCCCATACGGGTCAAGTTATTATACAAAGGCTTCTAATTGTAAGAAGTGTAAGAAGGATTTATAGAGTGACAAGTGTCCAATAACTTAAAACTAAACCCACTACATCACCACCAAAAAAAAAAATTTTTTTTTAGGGTGGGTGATGTGGGGTGGGGGGGGGGGGGGGGTTTAGGTTTTTGGTGGTGGTGGATGTTTAAGGTTTTTTTTTTTTTTTTTTTTTTTTTTTTTTTTATAGTGGGGTTTTTTTGTGTAGTGGGTTTTTTTAGGTTATTGGACACTTGTCACTCTATAAATCCTTCTTACACTTCTTACAATTAGGATCCTTTGTATTTGATTCTAATCCTCATACATAATAAAAAGAAATCTAAAAGAAAATCTAATAACTTTAAAACTCGATAACATTTGCAACCAAACCTATTTAGTTTTGGCCTATTTAAACCCATTTTTATATATTTCAGTCAACCCTATGTAACCCAATTAAAAAACTTAAGGTTTTAAACCCGGTAAAGTAACAAAATCCTTTTTGGGCAGTGGCGACAAAGGTGAAAGGCCAAAGATCGATCGATAATTACATTCTCGAGGGATTTTCTAATCGTATAGGGCCCTCAAATTCTTAGAATGGTATTGCAATGTTGTAGTTACAATCTTGGCTTTGGTGTATTTTAATGGATTCCCCCTACTAGACTTAATTTAAGTATCAAAAGCATTGGTATTCCATCGATTTAATACCCATTATGTTCAACACATGTGGAAACCATCGATCATATTCTTGGTGATTGCTTGATTGCGGGGAGTACATATAGGTCAATTTCTAAGTGGCTTAACATTGATCTCTAAGTGGCTTAACATTGATCTCCTATATTTTGCTACTTTGAGGATGATCGTTGATTTTTAGGATTCCTTGAAGCTATCTAAGATTAAGGGGCTGCTTCTCTAGCTTTTAATAGTTCAACACTTAATGGTTCAAACTTCTTAATGAAGCTCTTAATGGTTAAGCACTTAATGGTTCAGAATTCTTAATGAGGCTCTTAATGGTTCAGACCATTTGTTTCGCGAGCATGTATCTGAATGGTTCAGACATTTGTCTCTGAATGGTTAAACATTATACTGAATCTGAATGGTTAAGACCTCTGATTTGAATTGGTCAGACATTTGTTTCTAAACGGTTAAACATTATACTGACTCTTAATGGTTCGGGCCACTTACTAGTTCAATACTTAATAATTCAGACCTCTTACTAGTTCAACATTTAACCATATAGAAGTTGTCAAACAGTCCCTAAGACAACTTGGTCAAAGCCATTGTCTTGAAGGCATGATAGGTCCTTTGGAGGTTCAAAAATGATTCGAGCTAGTAAAAAGAAGAGAGTATATTTTTAATTTTGGTTTGCTTTTGGCTTTGCCTAGCTTTTTCTAGCCAAGTCTTGTTGTTATAGAATTATCCTTTATTGTTCAAAAGAAAAAAACCTAGGTTGCCTCAATCGTATGTTAGTAACTAGTGATGTAAACAAGCCAAGTCGCTCATGAGTTACCTGAGCTCAACTCAGTAAAAGCTCAAATTAAACCGAGTTTAAATGAGCTAGAGCCTAAATTCAAGCCTAAAAATAAGATATATCATTTTATCCATTGATCTTCAACGTACCATTTTTACAAGCTAGTTTTCTTAGACTGGACGGTATCGCAACGTGGAAACGGCGTGGAGGAGAGGGAGGAAGGTGACGTGAAGGCATGCGATTGGTGGGTGGTGTTTAGATTGGTTGGATTTATTTGTTTATTTTATTTTTATTTAAAACACCCCCTTCTAAAGCCCTTTTCACCCCGTACTTTTTTTTACCACGCCCCCTGCTGACGTGGTTGTGATGACTGTCGTAAGGGTCATGCAAAAACCTAATTAAACTAAGTAGATAGCGTAAGTAGGGTATCGTATCCACGGGGAATTTGTGGTTAATGTCGCGTTTATATCTAAAAATTAAATTAACTAAAATGGGGGGTTTGATGAATTTGATTTTGAAAACTAAAGAACTAATTAAGAGAGTTGTAATTAATGTGAGAAAAAGTAACTTCCACCCGGAATCCCAATTACCCGTTTAACATAAAAACATGTTTACCGATTCAAAACACCACATAGATATGGCCTCGGAATTAATGAATTTGATTAGTTATTAAGGATAGTTTTTAAGATTCACTATGCAACCTAATAACCCGTTTGATTGTATCAACCATCCACCAATTTACTAACCCGCTAACAACGCAAGAAAGTTGTTAATACACTTAATAAACGACAAGTAAATCAAATACAAGAAACGTTTACCAATAATCCAACAAAAGTGGTCAAGCTGTACCAGTTATAAAAATCTGTAAACAAAGTTCAATGCAAAAACAAGCAAAAGTTCATCCAGGTAGAAGTCACGAAAGGCTTAGCTGCGCATGATAGTCTTTGCCCTTTGGTTGTCATCCCGATTAGGTTAGACTTCATTGATTGGCTTGGAAGATGATTAATGACCTTCAAATTCGTCCTTGATGTTGAGTTCGACGGCTGCTCCCTTGTTTCTTTTTTAACTCCATCTTTTCTAGTGGGCCATCGACAATTAAATCGAATCATGTATATTTCGGCCCAATATCCCATTTGCACAATTCCATGCTCCGGTGTCTTTGTTGCTATTGCCACATGTACACCACAAGTAAATCCACCGTTTAGAATTTTAGTCCACAAATTATATGAATTAATTTATTAAACATTAATTTCACCAATTCACTTTTAGTCCATGGACCACCAAACTATAATTTATTTCTTTTCTCTGCTCGTCCAACACCTTTAATCTCATATGACAATTAACATTCTTTAATATTTATAAACTTGATTTTTAAATTATAGACGTGTCACATTTTATTAATGTTTCTATTATAAATCCCCATATTTTAAGTCACTTTTCTTATAACCTACTAAATACCCAAACGAACTAATGTAGCATATTTTTTTACCAATATCAATGCATTTCTACTAAAATAAATGTTCATTAACATGTACCATAATACACCGATCATAATACATCGATCAGGCTGCAACGTGCCACTTCATGCCCCTCCACACCATGCTGTCTTAACAAAAAAAAAAAAAGATTTGAAATGCAAAAACATGATATAATAATGAAAGTTAAAAATTAGAGGTGTAGACCAGATGAGCAGCTTGTGAGTTATTTGATAAACGAGCTCAAGCATGAGCTTCACATGTCAAGCTTGAGCCCGCTCGCGTGTCTAAACGTGCTTATATTTATATAATTTCTATTTAACATATTTAATATATTTAAATGTAACTATTTCGATATTTAAAATTGTGATAAAATAATTATTAATATATATAAAATTCATAATTATAAATAAATATGCTAATAATTCTAAAAATATATGAATAAATTAATAAACTATGAATGAGCCAAGCTCGAATTTGAAAAACAACTCATGATCTAAGCTCGAGCTTTAGAAATAAAACTCTAAATAAGCCAACCTCGAGCTCGAGCTCTATTACATTCGAACAAACTCACGCTCAGCTCAGTTACACCCTAATAAAGCTGATTTCCTCAACAAAAAAAGGTTTCCGAAAGATTATTGTTGGACGGTGATGTGTGAAAAGTGTGTATAATTTCAAACAAGTTATAAAAAGGGAATTACCAAACTAACCTACACACAATCGGCAAGTGTACTGGGCACGATGTAGCTAGTAGACAAGACCGGATATTAATCCATGGACACTATGTTGTAACTCTCGATAGTCTCTGTCAAATACTAGCCTATTTTGATTTAGTATTTTTGAGATTTTCTACTGAACCTACTAAAACACTCAACAAATGCAGCAGACCGACTCAACACGCAGGCAATACTGAACACTAAACCAAAGATCAGATATGAAGAAAACAAGCTACTCAGGTATCAAATCACTAGACACGTGCACTGAATCCTAACATTGGCTAATGAATGAAGACCAACCAACAGGAACCACCACTACCCATCATCACCATCAACACCCACCAACAACACCACCAGATGTTGACGTCACATCCCGAATCTTTGACATAACACCTTCAGATGTGCTACAATGAGGGGGATGAGTAGTGGTTCGAGTTCCATCCGTCGGTTCTTCACCGATCAGCCACAATGAAGGGGGATGAGGTATGGTTCAACTTGCTAAAGATGAAAAGTATGGGTACTAGTTGAAATAAAATGCTTAAGTTTAAGAGTAAATTTCAAAGTTCGTCCTTTATGTATGTCTAATATATCAAAGTATGTCATTTATCTTTAATATCTTCAAGAAACATACTTAATGTTTGCAAATCCTTACAAGTTATGTCCTTTAGCCCTAACTAGGTTAATTTTTACAGTTAAGTATGACCAAATGAACCCTACATAAGGGTATTTTGGTCATTTACTTTATTTACTCAAATTAATAAATATAAAAAGTAATAAATAAAACAATTAAAATATATTATATATATTTACGTATATAGTTACAGGAACAAGACTCCCTCTCTCTAAACTCTCTCCCTGCCCCATTCTCTCTCTAACTTCTGGTGACACCACCATCTACCACCATCTCCCTCCCTCTGTCGCTCCTTCTCCGGCGACCACACTCACACCCGATCCTCCTCTGTCTCCCGATATCGTCGCCCACACACACCCACACCCCCCTACTGAGCAGATCGGACAGATCGAAGAGAGAGAGAGACGGAGAAGAAGAAAGGAGTCGATCCCCTCCTTTTACGGCAACAGTGGCAGCGGCGCCCCCTCCTTTTACGGCAACAGTGGTGCGGTGAACAGGTTTGTGCAGCGGTGATGGGGGGTTTTGTAGCAGGAGTGGAGGTGCAGCGGTGATGTTGGTGGTTGCAGGTAGGGTGTGGTGGTCATTCATCTCTTAGATCTGGAAGGAGGCGGCTGCTGGTTGTTGATTTTAGGTGTTCGGTGTGGGGTTCAGGTGAGGGTGTGGTGGGAGGATGACAAAGACGGGCCATGGCCGGAGTTATAAAGTCTCCGGCGAGTCGGATCGAGTCACAGAAGGTCGGGATTTTGCTAATGTTCGATTGCTGCTTCTGGATTTTGGTTGTAATGTTTTGATTTTTGCTTCTGGATTTTAGTTTTAGTGTTTCGATTTCGGTTTCTGCTTCTGGATTTTGGTTCTAGTGATTCATGTCTAGATTTGGTTATAATGTCTTGATTTCTGCTTCTGGGTTTCAATTCCTGATTATGGATTTTGGCTTTAATGTTTTGATATCTGGATTTGGTTAGAATGGTGGCTGGTGGGGGTGTCTGGCGGTGGTCGTGGTGGTGGCTGGTGGGGGTGTCTGGTGGAGGTAATGGTGGTGGCTGGTGGAGGTGATGGCAGAGAGAGAGAGAGTGTTTGTGTTTGGTGGAGGAGAGGAGGTATATTGTTTTATATAAATAAATGGTAAAATGTCCAAAATACCCTTATGTAGGATACACTTTGTCTGATTTAACCATGAAAAGTAACTGGATTAGGAGTAAAGGACGTAACATGTAAGGATTTGCAAACATTAAGTATGTTTCTTGAAGATATTAAAGATAAAGGACATACTTTGATATATTAGACATACATAAAGGACGAACTTTGAAATTTACTCTAAGTTTAATTTGCAAAAGGTGAAAATTTTTGGTGAAAAAGTAAAAAAGAAAAACAAAAGGGTTAAAGTGGAAAAGATAACAACTTATGGGTTAAAAGTGGAAAATAAAATTTAAAAAGAAAAAACCTCGTACATGAGGTACAGCACAAAAAAAAAAAAAATCGAAAAGTTGCTAGCAGTACGAAAATATCTCTTGAGTGCTCATTTCTTTGTTATGTTGCACCATTTCACCGAAATAATCAGAGACGTATTTTTATAGTTCTACATCGGAGTGAATTACTTTTTGAGTACTTGTGTTTTAGTGGTTTTAATCATTTGAATCTAAAATAAAAAAAAAAAATTAACGCCTTGAGTCCCTAACCGTTCATTTTATAACGTTTTGCGTCCAATTTTACACTTGTACTTTTGAGTTTGGACTCAAGTGGTTAAAACCACTAAAACACAAGGACTCAAAACATTATAAAATGAACGGTTAGAGACTCAGAACGTTAAACTTTTTGATTTTGTACTCAAATGGTTAAAACACTAAAACACAACACAGGGATTCAAAAAATAATTTACTCTTCTACATGGATTTTTAATGAAAGTCGGACCTAGTGCAAAACAGAAA
Organism: Helianthus annuus; assembly: GCF_002127325.2. Lineage (NCBI taxonomy): Eukaryota > Viridiplantae > Streptophyta > Magnoliopsida > Asterales > Asteraceae > Helianthus > Helianthus annuus. The sequence continues at coordinate 48,703,856 of NC_035436.2, read as the reverse complement.
ATGTGCTACTGTACAAGGTCCAAAAGGAATGAATATTATTTATAGAGCAGCCCAAACGCCTATTGTACACAAGGTAAAAGAAGCCCAGTTTGAATTATCATTTAAGCTACTCAAGTAAAGCAATTATATGTGCTGCTGTTTCAGCAGTTATCAATTTATACAAGTATGATCTCGCATTTAACATTTTATATTATACCCATTTTACATAAACATATAAGATGAATTATACCCAGTTTTACATAAACATATATGATGAATTATACCCGGTTTTACGTCAACGTATATGCTGAAGATTGATATACAAATGTTTGTTGTCATTTAACCGGTTGTTCTTCTTTGTCAATGATACTAAGTACCTATAGGTTCACAATGAAAATTTGTTATCTAAAAAATGAAAAGGCACTATTTAGCCCAAAACCAAGCGGGTGAGTTAGCTTGCCCAATCCTAAAAGTTGTATAGTAGGGCATAAGCGAGTTAGTGAATACGCTTAGGTGAATACGCTTAGGTTAATAATAAAGATAGCGTTTTTTGTGTAGCCTTCATCCTACTATGCAACAAAAATATCGCCAAATCTCTTTAGATTGACGTTAGGAGAGTTAAAGGAAAAGATATACCTACAAAGTATAAATACCATTCTTTGAATATCTAAGGTCAACATTTTGAGTGAGTTTATACATTAGTTCCTCAAAATAACCATTCCAACTCATGCCACCAAAATGAGTTTTATAACACTTTTGTGTTACGAGCTCTTTAAAATCATTGTTGATTTGGTTAAATATTGTAATTCTCCTTAAATTTTAACTCACTCGTATCTTCACGATGTTCCAAGCAATAAGCTAATTTTTTACACGAGTCATAACTTCGAATAATATAATAACCGTGGACTAAATTTCCCCTTAGAGGACTCGGGGCGGTCCGTTATGGACTCCCGAGCACGCGTGATCACCTCCGAGCACACCGCCGCCGCCCCCATGATAACGCGTGGAATTTTAAACGCGTTAATTGTATAACGCGTTGTTGTATATGTTGAATGCATAAAGCTGCCGCACACCATCTGCATGTTGCACACCATCTGCCGCACACGTGTAATATGGAAGAATATTGGGTGTTGTTGGGTACAACACGTGTCCTCTTATGGCAGAATTTTATAAAATAAAAATTAAAAAATTTGGGAGTATAGAATTCCATCACTAGTGATTCCACCCCTCCTACATTTCTATCACTAGTGATGGAAATTGGATTGATGACATGGCATTACTTGATTGGATAGTGAGAGTGATGAAATTCCATCACTAGTGAACCACCCCTAGTCCCCTTATATCAAAACTAAATCATCCCTTTTCATGGTCAGGGGTGGGCATATGTTGCACATATCGCTCGCTGTCACGTAACACCCGTGAAAGAATATAACTTATTGTATTTGAATTCAATTGACAGCGTATATTTTCAGACAATTACGAAAAAGCTTTCTACCAAAAATTAACACAAACAATTATTGGCCTTGGTTGAGCACTAATATCTATGTTAGTGGTAAGACCACCCGTAGTGGAAGACGTTTTGGGCGTTTTTTTCACCAAAACGCCCCATCATGCCTGCCTCACCCCCCCCGGGGGGGGGGGGCGTTTTTGATGAGTTTTTTTGTTGGGCATTTCTTTAAACACGCCTGACTGAAGAGAGAATGGCCAATGGAACATTTTTTATGGGTTTTTTTAAAACTTTTTTCTTAATTCAATTTCAACATTTAGGTGTTTTTTGTTTTTTAAGAGATAAAATGTCTGCAGTCTGCAGGCCACATCTGCAGACATTTGTAGAAGAAGAGATGGACCAAAGCTCAGCAATTTGCAAAAGGAAAACTGTTTGTTTTTTAACGTATGTAGAATTCTGAACTAACTGGTGGTGGTGTACAAACGATGGTGGTGGTGAATGGTGATGGTGGTAGACAGTGGTGGTGGGTTGTGGTCGATGGTTGTGGTGATGGACGATGGTGGGTGGTGGACGGTGGTGGGTGGTGGTGGTGATGGACAGTAGTGGTGGGTGGTGGTGTTTAACCCTCTACAAACCTTAGAAGATCTTAGAAGTGGCTGGACCAAGTCTACACCAAGAAGAGCTCGCGCAGACGTTTTTAATGAAATGTCTTCGGAAATACAAACAGTCTACGCGTGACAATGTCTGCGCGCGCAGACAGATGAGCCTGCACAGAGCTTTTAAGAAAAAACAAATAACACCTTAATCATTGCAAGAGTTATTATACCACTATACCCCTATTTAATTTCAAGCCTCTTTACTGACTAGGAGTCACATATCAAATAATGTCCAAGAAAGAAGCTTGAAGTTCAAGCCCCATAACATAAGGTAGTAACGGGTTTAAACCTATGCCACTACATATTCCTTGGTAAGTCATTGTTCCAAACCGACGCCACTACATATTTTTATTGGATTTGAGTTACATAGTTATTGCATATTTTATATATGTTTTTTTTTATCTGAATTGGATTTGATTTATATAGTTATTGCATATTTTCTATATGTTTTTTATCTGAATAGTTGCTACATATTATCTAGATTCTTTTTTATTAATTTTGGTTTAGATTTTTGTTGCATATTTCCTATATTTTTGTATTGGATTTGGTTCACATAGCCTGCATATTTCCTATATATTTATTGGATTTTCTTTACTATTTTTTTTCTTTGTAAATTTGGTCTAGATAGTTTTAAACAACCCAAATAACTGAATTACTACACAAATTCAGACTTACGAATTAAAGATTATGTATATATACAGGATGAAAATCATTACAGAACACTAATTATTGTAAGAACAAAAAGAATAATTTTAAATCATTAAATTTTAGGATTTAAGTTTCATATTTTTTAAATTCTATATGTTTCTTACGTTTATACGTGTATTATATAGTAGAGAATTCAAATGAGAAGAAAATTTTTTGTAAGAATAATAAAGAAGAAATTTCAACCAATAAGAATGCTTCATTTTACTTCATTTAATTTTTGCATTTAATATTAGTGTAAGGTTATTTGGTAAACTTAAATGGATCATTAATTGGTAGTCTTAATTTTTAATAGCTAACTACATTAAATTTGTAACTCATTTAAAAAAAATATATATATTTTTCAAAAAAAAAAGAAAATATATATAATTTAAAGTGTAGCATAAATTACGAGTTGTGTAGGATGAATTAGGAGTTGTGTAGGGTAAATTTCAATACGTGTAGAATAAATTTTAAAACGTGTAGGATAAATTTTGATGTGTGTAAGCAAAAATTTAAGTGTGGAGGATGATAGTGTTTATAACTAATTAATTAGTCAAAGATAATAATAAATGAGTTGAGAGAAAAACTATTTAATGTTTTACATTTATACCCTTTGTTCTTTTAATCTCGTTATCTATTCTAATCTCATTTTGTGACAACTCAAACTTCTAAGGTTAGTAGCGTTTAATCTCGTTATCTATTCTAATCTCGTTATCTATTCTTTTCTTTCGATATGTTAAGGTTATGTGCGGATATAGCCTCGTTTAACTCAAATCGTAACTTACGGCAACTCGGTTAGATAATACGTACACCATGTGGGCCGCACCTGCACTTGTCGAATGCACCATTGGGCCACTCGGCCCAACTCTTTAAACTATTTCCTTATGATTTACATATTAGAACTCGGCCCACATTTAGGCTTTAACTTCGGCCCACTGTTGAGACTTGACCCACAATTTATGAGCCCACATTATGCTTCAAGACTTCAAGTTATATATTAAGGGATTGTGGGTAACGTAAACTAGGATGAGACTTTATAGCAAACCCTAATAACCACAAGTTGGACGGCAGCCCCCTCTTTTGCCTTCAAATCGGTTAGTATAATGCTCTTCTACTTGATTTATTGATCGATGTTCTTGAATGCATTGTCTGCATATTGTTGGTTCATTGATTGTTCATGATATGTACTAATTGGACCGATTGATTATTCTTTATTATTGAGTAGTATGGGTTGAAGTGTCAGAATACGTGAATATGTGAAACTACCTAGATGTCAAGATAGCATGAAATAACCTTATGTGAATCGTTATGTGCGCCCGTAAATGGTCAGATAATATAGGCTACTGGTGATCGATCATATGTAGGGATAACATGATGATAGTATAGATATGTTTATTGAACTGGAGTCAATAAATGTGTGTAATCGGTGGGCCTATAGAAACAAAATACAGAATTCATATCATGTGTGTGTGTAGCCGATAGTTGTAAGTGGGATAGTGTTGTTCTTGGATTAATTTGATTGGTGCAAATGAGCCGCACATTTTGGTTGGACAGCACCCTTGCATGATGTTGGGTAGTGGACTGCATGATGTATGATACATAGGATTTTAGGCTATATATGGTCATGTTATGAGTTATTATGAGTCCGATGATGATGTTTGATTGACACACTAATAGCTAGGTTGTTGAGTTGTGGAATATTGTCAGGCCTCACATGACTTGGTGCACATGGATCATTTATCCAAGGTGGGTGTGTCAGCCACTAATGAAGTGGTTTGATTATAATCATGTGGAGGTTCTGTAAATATCGACCAATGTTATAATTTATCACATGATGTCATGATTTGTTGATAACTGGTCACATGATTATTTGTGATCGTGGCCGCTGCTATGTACATAAAAGCAAGGAATCGGCGCATTGAAATAGCTAATGGGCCGAGTCATATACACCCGTTGGGTTGTGATGTTTGTACATGTATTGTGATCCGCTTTGGGCCGGGTATGCTATGTGGGTTGTAGGCTGTACATGAAGTTAGTGGAGGGGGGTTAGACGTTTTTGGCAGTAGCTTATGTGGGCCATGAGACCGGCTGAACTCGAGCGGCTGCCTCTAAGTTATTGCATGTTTGATTGTTATAGTTTAATAAAGAGTGTTACTTGTTTAAGTGTTGGGCAATGAAAAATGTCATTTGTTTAATGGTGGGTCGATATAGAGACTATGCACTTAAATGTGATTTGCGAAACTGTTATTATTTATTACATGAGCAACCAAATGTGTGATAAATATTATGTAATAAACATGGTGTTAAATATTGAACGTAGTCCTAACTACGGTCAATAATTGAAAATAGGACACACTTGATTTAATACGGACAAGGAATTTAAACCTACCGAGCAACCTAAGGTGAGTTCATTGCATTTTCTCAAGCATGCGTCCCGGTGGTTTGGGACAACTGGTAAACATTTGGAAGGGAAACATTGGGTAAACAACTTAATCGGTTTTGGTTATTGCCTGGAGGGCAATGGGGGTAATTAGTTGATAGCGCTATTAGGTGGGAAACCTCACACCGGGCCGTAAGGACGGGCGTGAACTAATTATCTGGGTAGGGCTATGGTTGTTAGAGGCACACTCCTCGGATACATATGGGCACACTCCCTAGGGTATCTAACGAAGGCAACATAGCAATCGGTCGTTAAGGGGTACCCACTCCCCGGATACACATGGGCACACTCCCTAGGGTATCTAACATGAGCAACATCGTAACGCAACATTGAATCGTATTAACATACATCTGGTAACATGCCACGTTAACAAAACCTTGAACTCACCAGCGTAGTCTGACACACTTGTTTGCATGCTTGTAGGTCGTTAACCTTGGAACATGGACTTGCTATCTGGGAGTGCTGGAGTGGTCATGGATCGAGACTCTTGGATTCACCTGTAAACAATACATTGATTTTGATTATTATTATGAAACGATTGCTAAACGATTACATGCTTCCGCTACACAACTTTTGAGAATTGATATCATGTTGACATCTTATTTTAGTAATTAATGTCATGACTTATTTAAATATTTATCATTGGTTCAATGTGATTGGTGGCTCGAACTCTGATGCGTAACACGCCTCGCGGGGTTTCCGCAGGTGGGATTTTGGGGGTGTTACAGTTGGTATCAGAGCCACTGGTTATAGTGAACTAGGTTTTAAAACGTTTTTGTAAAACCAGACTATAACCGAACACCTTCGAAAATCGATCATGACACTCAGCTCCAGATTGCAAGGTTCGTCTTTCATATACTCATTGTACTACGTAACTAGTGGACACTTACATATGATATTGCATGCTGGTGCACGTTAAACACGATAGTATGAACTTACGTATCCCTTGCACGTGTTATATGACTGATAGGATGGTAATTCCCTAAACATTCGTGACTTATGTTATGTGATGCTCTTTGTTTACTATTCGAGTTGGGGGAACCATTCGACATGAGTTAGGAGGAGCTGAGATGAGCATGCAAATCACAATATTATTGTGGGTGCACACATAATAATAGTGTGGGGTGCATGCGAGTCCCAGTGAGGCTTAACAAGTGAAGGAGGGGTTCCGCTCTGTTAATTGATCAGTGTGAAACGTAACAAACTAATAGGAGTCATAACAGTAATCGTCTCCTACTCAACTGTGACTTTCTCACCTCTCTTTAAATCCTTTTGAAATCGCAATGCTATCGAGTATTACCTGAACGTCCCTTTGAACGCCTAGCGAACTAAGTAGAATGCTAGGTGCTTGTACGAACGTCCCTGAGTGGATGTTGCAGCGTCCATGATTGGTTTATACCCCTTTTCTTTCCCCCTCACTCCTCTTTGTTATTGGAACTCAATAAACTCACATCTCAGACCCTGAAGGGCGGTCACACCTGCAACACTTTGGAAACCTACCGTGTTTTACCCAGTCAACTTGTAAGAACGATGGGCATAAGGGTAAATTTAGTACTCTACCGACTTCAGCATTTGAACGACTCCAATTATTGACAATGAACATCAACGATTTGACTCCAAACGAATCCTTAATTCTAGTCAGCAACTTATGGGAGCCGACTTTTATGAATCAATCGAAACGTAAACGATGACAATCGACCAGGATGTGGACTGTGTAACTTCCAACACAACGAGTAGCGCCCTGGAACTTAGCACGAAATATGAAGAGATGGATATCGTTGGTGATGGATCGTAGAGTCCTGTTTCGAGCAACAACATTAGAAGCAACAACTATCGTGACATCAAGGTACTTGTAATAGTAGCTTACAGTATGGAAATGAAGGTGCCTACGGCATGTAATGGCAGTTGATAATTCAAGACGACAACAACGAAGGGAGCGATGACAATATGGTAGAAATCCGTGTGATTGTAACAATAACACTGGCAGTGGTGCTCGCGAAAGGATATTTGGGATTGATGTGGGCGACGACAGGACAATAACAACATGGTAGTTTTGATGGATAGCAAATCGTTTCGGCTCGATTCCGTTAAACCCTGACGCTTCTTGAAACCAAACCCGTTATGAGACCGGCTGATGGCAAGACAACTGAAACCGCATATGTTAGTTGGGATGCAACCTCGACCTTGCGGGGGGACAGGCATTTAACATCGGTCTTACTTCTACTATCCTTGGTAGTTACGACACAGTAGTCAGCGTTGGTTGGTTATCTGGATGTATCGCCCAGACGTACCCTGTGAGAAGAAATTTAACGTCACTGTATGCTCTAAAGTACCAGATTTGTGAAAAGATTAGCGTCATGTCAGTAATGACAGCCTCGAAAGCGCCTATGGAAGGAGGACCTCACTGTATTAGCAACTATATCTAATGATCGGACTAAGTAAGATAGGATCGAGGACCCACCGATTGTTGTGACTCATCTCAAAGTGCAATTGGAGGAGCTTTCAGGTCTACTACCACAACTATTAGTCAGAAACTCAGTGATCTCACGATTAGAGGGAGCTCCGAATACTCATACTCTTACCGTCTTACACCAGGAGGGTTGCAAGAACTGTAAAAATCTACTGCGAGAACTGTTGGACAGGAGTTTTGTCGGACCCAATCCTCACTTTGGGAAGCCCCGGTTATATCCGTGAAGATAAGCCTTTTGTGTGTACGTACCAGTTATCGAGCACTCATCAAGACGACATTTGAGAACCGTTTTCCGCGGCCTTGTATCGAAAACCGGTCGACTAGTTGCAAGGGACGAGTTTTCGAGTGAACCAATATCAGATGGAAGTCCAAGGGGAGAATGTTGTTAAAGCGACTTATCAGACGCAATTCGGCCATACGACTTTGTATTCCATGACCATTGGGGTAATCATCACACCCGCAGCTTTTTGGATCACGAGAACCGACCATGCTATTGGATGACGTTCTGGATCTTTTCCCAGGAGAAACGAACATCATGGGCAGCTTTGTATCTTATTTGAGAGCTCCTGAGGGAGGAGCCACACCGCGTGGAGTCTTGATAAATATAACTTCTGGATTCGAGAGGTACCCTTTTTGGGTCATATAATCAACGAAGTGGGAATGCACGTGGACCTCGCTAAGACCCGTGTCGGTTGGAAACTGATCGACGCCAAAGAGTCCTTCGAGAATACAACGATTTCTTGGTTCCGCTTGATTTATCACAGGAATTTCGAAGGTCGCATAACTTAGATCCCTTTAGCACAGCGGGGTGCCGTGTTCGCGAAAGACAGAACATGAGGACGTCTCTTCAGCTTTCGAATCCTAATTTAGTAAGGTACTGAGCCTCATTTTTACCCGAGGGCATGGGTAATACAGTGGTATATCATTATGTTTTGAATCAGAGTCCCAGTTACACGTCGACGCAACACGAGAGAGTAACGACTTACGTACTGAAATTACAAAGAAGAACTGCATGACACACAACTGGTGGTGGAAACCGTGGTCTTTGGAGTTATACGGAGGCATTACTTGGACGGTACCAAATGCGTTACTTAGACCGATCACAAGGGCCTTCCGTGTACTCTGGTTTCGAAAGAGCTAAATCAGTAAATGGCATCGTTGGATGGAATTTCTGAGTGGATTACGACTGTATAACCTGAACGTGTATGGACTTTGCAGCTCGCCATCGACTCTAACCCACCTGACCCAATTCGTTCTGCACAAACTAGGGAACTAACGGGAGAGAATTTTCAAGTTGAGTCCATGCGAGGCATGGAAGAGGAACCTTGGTGAGACGAATGAAATTCATTAACTCATAGAATGACAATAAATCTCATTTCACAGCAACGATAGGGAAGTTGTGATTAGCAAAACACACCGGCTTCGAAAATTCTATTCAACTGGATTTTAAAGAAAGACGTTTGGACATGTAAATCCTGTACTGATGATTGGGCATGAAAACCCGTCTAACAATGTATGGGTATGACTTTTGACTTTGGGAAAAGTCAGGGCGAAGTATAAGAACTGGCAACACCTATGTGGAAGATGGGAGCAGACTGCTATGAATGCTGCCACTAGTCTATTTACAACTCGAAATGGAAACACAAACAGTAACAATCGTTGATTGCTGAATGTGACCAGCACACCTCCTTGCAGTCAAGGGAACTGATGAGTCTTCTCAGCTTGTGAAAATTTCTCTGGAAGAGACGGATTATAGGCATGAGGTGCCAACTTCTATTACCTATTGGACTATACCTAATTTAAGGCGGGCATGGCGCACACCTTTGACTCACGTCTGGACATGAACATTGCTTATTACTGTAGGACAATCGAGCAAAGTGACGAACCATCTGAGCACACGAAGGCATGTTGTGAGTATGTGCATAACTGACTTTAGTAAACGTTTGGGAAGGACACTTATCTTGGGAAGAAGCTCTAATGCAGCTGCACCATGAGAGTATGCATACAGCCCATGCTGAGGCATAACCCGGACAGTAACTCTAATCTCCTTGTTGGACTAATGTAGTTGACAACGTAATCGCAGGTCCAGGACTTGAGCTCAAAACTCTCGAACATTGCTTAGATCGGAAATTGTTTGATGGCAGCGCATGAGCGCTAGGAAAGCTGAATAGCTTAGGAAACACTGGGAGTTTGTCGTAGGAAAACGTGTCATTATCGAAAGCATCACCCTGGGGGGGGTGCGGTATGCTATAGAAAACATGGCAAGCTTACTTTACGACGCGTGAGACATTTGGATTACTGGAACAAACAGTGACTTGGCTCACAAACTCAGGCTAATTGATGAAACGGGATAACTATCGTAATGGTATGTATGCCTTAGGTTTAAGGCAGTGGTTGCCCGATGAAACCCTGGTGATACCCTTACCGGAATTTGAGATCATCGGATCAGTTGCATATATCAGGGAATCTATCGAAAGCATGGGCTAAGAAGTCAAGGTTCGCTAGCATGAGTCATATGACAGTCATGAGGGCTCGTTAAACTTCAATACGTGGACTGAAGTTCACATAGGAACGGAAGGATATGTTAAAACTTCAATGTTCTCAATTGTTCAAGGGATTGAACCAACTCTTGATATCACTGGTGAATTTCGGGACGAAATTTCTTTCAAGTTGGGGAGGATGTGACACCCCAGGAAAACCAGCAAACGATATAACTTACCTAGCTTTCTCAGTGAGTGCGTACCAAATTTCGGGACGAAATTTCTTTCAAGTTGGGGATGATGTGACAACTCAAACTTCTAAGGTTATTAGCGTTTAATCTCGTTATCTATTCTAATCTCGTTATCTATTCTTTTCTTTCGATATGTTAAGGTTATGTGCGGATATAGCCTCGTTTAACTCAAATCGTAACTTACGGCAACTCGGTTAGATAATACGTACACCATGTGGGCCGCACCTGCACTTGTCGAATGCACCATTGGGCCACTCGGCCCAACTCTTTAAACTATTTCCTTATGATTTACATATTAGAACTCGGCCCACATTTAGGCTTTAACTTCGGCCCACTGTTGAGACTTGACCCACAATTTATGAGCCCACATTATGCTTCAAGACTTCAAGTTATATATTAAGGGATTGTGGGTAACGTAAACTAGGATGAGACTTTATAGCAAACCCTAATAACCACAAGTTGGACGGCAGCCCCCTCTTTTGCCTTCAAATCGGTTAGTATAATGCTCTTCTACTTGATTTATTGATCGATGTTCTTGAATGCATTGTCTGCATATTGTTGGTTCATTGATTGTTCATGATATGTACTAATTGGACCGATTGATTATTCTTTATTATTGAGTAGTATGGGTTGAAGTGTCAGAATACGTGAATATGTGAAACTACCTAGATGTCAAGATAGCATGAAATAACCTTATGTGAATCGTTATGTGCGCCCGTAAATGGTCAGATAATATAGGCTACTGGTGATCGATCATATGTAGGGATAACATGATGATAGTATAGATATGTTTATTGAACTGGAGTCAATAAATGTGTGTAATCGGTGGGCCTATAGAAACAAAATACAGAATTCATATCATGTGTGTGTGTAGCCGATAGTTGTAAGTGGGATAGTGTTGTTCTTGGATTAATTTGATTGGTGCAAATGAGCCGCACATTTTGGTTGGACAGCACCCTTGCATGATGTTGGGTAGTGGACTGCATGATGTATGATACATAGGATTTTAGGCTATATATGGTCATGTTATGAGTTATTATGAGTCCGATGATGATGTTTGATTGACACACTAATAGCTAGGTTGTTGAGTTGTGGAATATTGTCAGGCCTCACATGACTTGGTGCACATGGATCATTTATCCAAGGTGGGTGTGTCAGCCACTAATGAAGTGGTTTGATTATAATCATGTGGAGGTTCTGTAAATATCGACCAATGTTATAATTTATCACATGATGTCATGATTTGTTGATAACTGGTCACATGATTATTTGTGATCGTGGCCGCTGCTATGTACATAAAAGCAAGGAATCGGCGCATTGAAATAGCTAATGGGCCGAGTCATATACACCCGTTGGGTTGTGATGTTTGTACATGTATTGTGATCCGCTTTGGGCCGGGTATGCTATGTGGGTTGTAGGCTGTACATGAAGTTAGTGGAGGGGGGTTAGACGTTTTTGGCAGTAGCTTATGTGGGCCATGAGACCGGCTGAACTCGAGCGGCTGCCTCTAAGTTATTGCATGTTTGATTGTTATAGTTTAATAAAGAGTGTTACTTGTTTAAGTGTTGGGCAATGAAAAATGTCATTTGTTTAATGGTGGGTCGATATAGAGACTATGCACTTAAATGTGATTTGCGAAACTGTTATTATTTATTACATGAGCAACCAAATGTGTGATAAATATTATGTAATAAACATGGTGTTAAATATTGAACGTAGTCCTAACTATGGTCAATAATTGAAAATAGGACACACTTGATTTAATACGGACAAGGAATTTAAACCTACCGAGCAACCTAAGGTGAGTTCATTGCATTTTCTCAAGCATGCGTCCCGGTGGTTTGGGACAACTGGTAAACATTTGGAAGGGAAACATTGGGTAAACAACTTAATCGGTTTTGGTTATTGCCTGGAGGGCAATGGGGGTAATTAGTTGATAGCGCTATTAGGTGGGAAACCTCACACCGGGCCGTAAGGACGGGCGTGAACTAATTATCTGGGTAGGGCTATGGTTGTTAGAGGCACACTCCTCGGATACATATGGGCACACTCCCTAGGGTATCTAACGAAGGCAACATAGCAATCGGTCGTTAAGGGGTACCCACTCCCCGGATACACATGGGCACACTCCCTAGGGTATCTAACATGAGCAACATCGTAACGCAACATTGAATCGCATTAACATACATCTGGTAACATGCCACGTTAACAAAACCTTGAACTCACCAGCGTAGTCTGACACACTTGTTTGCATGCTTGTAGGTCGTTAACCTTGGAACATGGACTTGCTATCTGGGAGTGCTGGAGTGGTCATGGATCGAGACTCTTGGATTCACCTGTAAACAATACATTGATTTTGATTATTATTATGAAACGATTGCTAAACGATTACATGCTTCCGCTACACAACTTTTGAGAATTGATATCATGTTGACATCTTATTTTAGTAATTAATGTCATGACTTATTTAAATATTTATCATTGGTTCAATGTGATTGGTGGCTCGAACTCTGATGCGTAACACGCCTCGCGGGGTTTCCGCAGGTGGGATTTTGGGGGTGTTACACATTCTCATGCATGGACACTATATAGACTATGACATGATGTTTTACTCGGATAGTCCCTGTGGTTTGACAAGTTGTTACTCGGATAGTCCATGTGGTTTGAAAAGTTGTTACTCGGATAGTCCTGGTCATTTCGCACCCACTTAACCAGAAAAACTAACCTCCATCCGCTTTGGGGACTATCCGAGTAACAACTTGTCAAACCACATGGACTAAGAGTGTAATTCTGAAAAGTTTGGGACTAAAGGTGAAATTTCACGAAACCACAGAGACTATCCGTGCATTTTACTCTATTAATAATTAGCTTACTAAATTATAAGAGTGATAATTTGCATTTGTTTTTTCGTAGATTGAATTAGGAGGGCATAACAATAACACCAATAAGTTTTAATTTAATAATCATTTTCTAATGTTTGGTAGAGACGTCTTTGAGAATTTACGTACCCTATTCGAGCTTGAAGAAATGTGTCATTCCGTAATGTTTTATTATTTTTTTAAATCAAATTATAACCGGGCTTAATAAACCTAATGCCAAGTGGGCTAAATTCTAAACCTTGATAAACGATTTGTAAATGGACCTATATTGGAATTGTTATGTGTTTACTATTTTTAAAAAATATCTATATATACATATATCGGATTTTTTTTTACAAATCATGTGTCCCTCGAAATCATGGGCCTTGTGCGGAGGTCCTCCCCGCACACCATCAAAGCCACCACTGATGTATGTGTTGCGAAAACATTTTTATACAGAGATCTCATTATGAATAAAAAATGAATTAGTTTTACATGAAAACTTTGAATACATATGGAGGCAAAGTTGGGATACTGATGAAACCCAACAAAAAATTTGTGGTGGAAAGGGAAACAAGAAACTAAAGAGGTTCAAAATGTTGTTTATATACTTTTGATTATTGAAAATTATTTTTTTCTAGCCCGGGATATTCCCGGGTGATAGCCTAGTTATATATACATAAATAAACCATATATTTTTACCTACACGTAGCCTACATCTAAGTAGATAATTTAACCTACACATAACCTAAATATGTGTACGTTATATAAAAACTGAAAATTTTTCATATTTTGTTTTGAATTCTACCATGAGAAATAATAAATCTTACATTTGTAACATTCTCATTTACATTTTTGGTTTGTAGGATTGAAAAAATGGATGATTCATTATGTACTGCGTGTTCTCATAATATTTAGTGTTCTGCATATAACCTACATACGTAAGTTTAAAGTGACATATCCAACTTGAAAATTTACACGTTGAGCAGATAGATATTGCTCATGTTGCCTTCAAACTACACTTCTCTCACCCCTCCCTTAGTTGATATAAAATCAACTCATTTTCTTATTTTATTTGCCTTAATATCAAACTTACTATTTGATCAATATGAACTTCCAATCATCAAAACAGTGAGGTGATAATATCTCAATACTAGCACGTAAATATAATATTTTGTTTAACTAATCTAATTATTTCTGGACGGACACGTGGCTGCGCGAAGAACCGTTACGTCTGGTATATCCGCACATGTTCCGTCTTGAAAAAAATAAATGGGCTTCAGTGTCGGCTCGGGTGCAGATTGGTCTCGGCCGGGCAGGTCTGTCGTGGGATTGGCGTTCGCCTCCTGTAACTGGGGAGGAGGTAAACGAGCTGTTTCAGCTCTTGTCCGACATACATGATTATCAATGGCACAATGGGATTGATCGGTGGACTTGGATGGGTGACAAAAATGGATGTTATTCGGTTCACATGGCTAAGAAATTGATTTCCACTAAAGCGGCTGCCCCTATCGTTTCGAACATGAAGCGGAAAGGTTGGACAACGTTGAAATGTAAAATTATGGTTTGGCGAGCCGATCTTGACCGTCTTCCAACTAGAGTAGAGCTAATTAAGCGCGGAGTCGAGATAGAAGATGTTTGGTGTGTTCTGTGTAATACGGATCCGGAGACGACGACCCATTTGTTTACAGGATGCTTATTCTCCACGGAACTATGGGTTCGGATCGGGTCTTGTTGTAAATTAAGCCCTATTTTGTTTTTGATGTGAAAGATCTTTTGACGTTGGCGGAGACTCAAAAAAAGACGAAATAGGAGAGATACATTCTAAGAGGCATCATATTTACAACAACGTGGGTTATTTGGAACGAGCGGAATTCTAGAGTTTTTAATGGAAAGTCCCGGAGAGCTGTTGAAGTTATGCAAACTATTAAGCTCGTGTCGTTCTTTTGGCTTCTGCATAGATCTAGATTGAGAGGTATCCATTGGAATGATTTGTGTAATTATCCTTTAAACTTGATGTAATTTCGTTTGGCCGGCCGGTCCCCGGTTTAAGGGCCTTTTGTGGCGTTCGTGTTTGAATGAAATTTAACTTTCAAAAAAATAAAAAATCATGTAACCTTATTCGACAATAAAAATAAGGACTTATTAAAAAAACATGACTTTATAAATTAAAAACATGGTTAGTCTGCATTTGATTGAAGCAATGATATGATATTTGAAACAGACCTCAAATCATTAACACATTTTCAGCTTATCAATTTCAATACGTATATCTTTATTTTTGATAAAGATCTTATCAGGATGATCTGTTACCTGTTGGATCAGTTCTGTTTAAACATAATGGAAAACATGAATAATACCTGTTACAGCAGACATGCCAGCAGAGAATCCAGTCAGAGATGCAGCCATGGAGTTTGACATGATTGTCAGGATGATCTGGTTCCTCCTTAGGGTGTAAGATTATGATGGTGATGAAACCGAAGTAGGGTAATTTCGGTTAGGGGAGAGAGTCACGAATTCTTGATGTTAATGAGGGTTGTGATTGTGTAATGTGTGTAACCCTTTAACTCTCTAATAAGCCCCTTATTTATACACCCAAGAGGAAACCCAATTAGTTAATAAGGGTAATATGGTCCATCAACAATTACCAACTAATTATTAATAGGTTAATAAATATATTTTGATCTAATATAATATAAATGATTATATAGGCTACAAGATTAAATATTACATTTATATATTTAATCTCACATTCTCCCACTTAGCCAAGTAATCATTTATCATGAGTATTAGGTAAGCCTGGCCAGGAGTTAACACTCATTTTAGCTTTAAACCAAGAACTATAGCAGAGAAATACAGCCGTTGAATCATCATTCGACTCAGGACCCCCATTAGTCATACTATAGCCTCAATTTAAAACCTAATAGTTACGATCAAAATATGTATAAGCCCTTTAGCGTCTGATTTGTATTTATGTTTGTCTATATGTCATTACACCGGCAGAACATATGTTAGAGACATACAAAATCAAACTGAGGAAATTTTATTAATTAAAACATAAGCTAGTACAATATGCCATTAAACAAGGTCTTTAGTAAGTCCCATATTCGATACATGTTCTTCGAAAACTTTAGGTGGGAGACCTTTAGTCATCGGATCCGCTAGCATATCTTTAGTACTAATATACTCTATACAAAGATTATTTTCCTCAACTCGTTCACGTACGAACAAGTACTTTGTATCGAGATATAAACCAGCTCCAGTCGAACTGTTACTGTTCGAGAAACTAACGACAGCTGAGTTATCACAGTAAAGCTTCAATGGTCTAGAAATGGAATTAACAATTTTGAGTCCAGTGATCAGATTTCTAAGCAACATTCCATGACAGGTTGCGTTGTAAACAGCAATGTATTCTGCCATCATTGTGGAAGTTGTAGTTAACTGTTGTTTATGACTCTTCCATGAGATAGGTCCGCCTGCTAACATAAAGATGTAGCCCGAAGTGGATTTCTTGTCATCTTTGCATTTGGCAAAGTCAGAATCAGAATAACCTACCACTTCTAAGTGATCACTTCTTCTATAAGTCAGTTTATAGTCTTTCGTCCCTTGCAGATATCTGAGGACCTTCTTAGCTGCTTTCCAGTGATCTAGGCCAGGATTAGTCTGATAACGGCCTAGCATTCCAGCAATATAAGCGATATCTGGGCGAGTACAGACTTGAGCATACATCAGGCTCCCGACTACTGACGCGTAAGGTATCTGGCTCATTTGCTCCTTTTCAACCTCTGTTGTCGGACACTGGAATGAACCGAAAACATCTCCCTTAACTACTGGAGCGACGGAGGGTTTGCACTGTTGCATGTTGTAACGTGTAAGGACACGATCTATGTAAGTCTTTTGAGACAATCCTAAGATCCCTTTGTGTCTATCTCGGTGAATTTCGATGCCAATGACGTAAGAAGCATCTCCGAGATCCTTCATGTCGAAGTTATGCGAGAGTAACCGCTTCGACTCATGCAACATGTCTAAACTATTACTTGCCAATAGAATGTCATCTACGTAAAGGACAAGTATAGTAAAGTTACTCCCACTCATCTTGAGGTAGGTGCATTGATCCACTTGATTCTTCATAAAACCTTGCCTCTTCATGACTTCATCAAACTTGAGATACCATTGACGTGATGCTTGTTTTAACCCATAAATGGATTTCTTCAACTTGCAGACTAGATGCTCCTGACCTTCAGGTTTAAAGCCTTCAGGTTGTTTCATGTAAACATCTTCGTCTAAGTCTCCGTTAAGGAAAGCAGTTTTGACGTCCATCTGATGCAGCTCTAAATCAAAATGAGCTACTAGGGCCATAACGATCCTTAATGAATCTTTACGAGAGACAGGTGAAAACGTCTCTTGATAATCAATTCCCTCTTTCTGAGTGTAGCCCTTTGCAACCAATCTCGCTTTATAGCGTTCAACGTTCCCATTCGGATCTAGTTTTGTTTTGAACACCCATTTACAACCTACAGGTTTGACACCGTTGGGTAATTCTACCAAATCCCAAACGTCATTTTTCTTCATGGATTCAAGCTCATCAATCATTGCTTTGTTCCATTCAGAAGACTGATCACTGCTAATGGCTTCATTATAAGAGATAGGATCATTGAGCTTTCCAGCATCCATTTCAGTCAGGTAGGTAATATAATCATCCCAATTAGTAGGTCGTTTTTGCCTAGATGACCTCCTGAGCTGATTTTCGGGTTGAGCGTTGTCTTGGTTTTGAGCGTTTGATGTGCCTTCGTTATGAGGTATGATGGGTTCTGGTTGTGGAGATGGAGTTTGTGCAGTGGCTTCAGGTGCAGTTGCATGTGGTACAAGAGGAGTAAACGGAGTAATGGTAAGCGACGAGTCTCTCCCCCCCGCGTCTTGTACTTCTTGCAATTCTTCGTAAGGGTTAGTACTGCTCCCACTGACCTTGAAATCCTCCAGGAACGCAGCACGCTTGGTTTCAACAATACGGGTGACATGGGAAGGACAATAGAAACGATAACCCTTTGAATGATCAGGATACCCGATAAAGAAACAGGTAACTGTTTTAGGGTCAAGTTTCCTTAGGAAAGGATTATATAATTTTGCTTCAGCAATGCAGCCCCATACTTTCATATATTTAAGACTCGGTTTCCTTCCTGTCCAAAGTTCATAAGGAGTTTTAGGGACAGACTTAGAAGGAACTCTATTGAGTATATGAACAGCTGCTTTTAACGCTTCAGTCCAGAGGAATAATGGTAAATTAGTGTTGGCTAACATACTGCGCACCATGTTCATAAGGGTACGATTTCTTCGTTCAGCGACACCATTCTGCTGAGGTGTACCAGGCATGGTGTATTGGTTCACAATCCCCTGGCCCTTACAAAACTCATAAAATGGACCAGGAGCTTGACCCACATCAGTATGTCTTCCATAATATTCACCGCCTCTGTCTGATCTCACAACTTTAATCTGACGATCTAATTGCTTTTCAACTTCAGCTTTATAATCTTTAAAAGTTGTAAGAGATTCAGACTTTTCCTTTATAAGATACAAGTACATGTAACGAGAATAATCATCAATGAAAGTGATAAATGAAGTATGTCCTGTGATGCCAGCGATTTGATAGGGACCACTAATGTCAGTGTGAATGAGTTCTAATAAATTAGAGCTCCTAGTGGCACCTTTCTTATTCGCTGATGTCATTTTGCCTTTAAGACATTTTACACATGTTCCAAAATCAGTGAAATCGAGAGGAGGTAAGACTTCATCCTTTACGAGACGATTTAATCGTTCTCTTGAGATGTGGCCTAAACGTTGATGCCACAACATAGATGAAGTCTCTAAGTCTCGAATTTGTTTCTTTTCCATCTTTGTGAGTGATTCATTAATATTATATGACAACAAAGATTTGGAAAAATTATCATCTAGTTCTAATCTATAGAGACCACCATCCAGAATGCCAGTACCATAAACAACGGAATCATAGAGAATAGAGAGTTTGCGATGGCCATGAGAAACGACAAAACCGTCCATGTCTAACTTTGGTCCTGATACAAGGTTCCGAGTTACCTCAGGAACATATAAGGTATCATAAAGTTTAATACATAAACCAGTTTTCAAAAATAATTGTAATGTTCCTATGGCCTTCACTTCTAATTCCCGATCATCCCCAACTTTAAGTGTTCTTTGGTTTCTTCCCAGCTTCCGGATTGTAAGGAATCCCTGAAGTGAATTGGTTACATGAACCATAGAACCAGAATCAAACCACCAAGAATTAGCAGGAACATTTAAATTAAAGGACTCAAGTATCATGAAAAAATCGTTACCTTTCTTAGCCAGCCACTCCTTAAAGTCAGGGCATTCCTTTTGCTTATGTCCTGTTTTCTTACAGAACTTGCAATAGGGTTTGCCTAAGGAGTTCTTAGAGCTGGAAGGTGCACTTGTATTAGGATTTGGATTTGGCTTTTGAACCTTAGAAGCATCCTTTCTATGATAAGAGTTCTTCCTCTTCTTTGAGCTGGAAGTGGTGAAGTTAGCAACATCAGTAGTGCGATCCATCTTCATACGCTCTTCCTCCTGCACGCACATAGCGATCAGCTCACTCATCGTCCATTTGTCCTTCTGAGTGTTGTAATTGATCTTGAAAGCTTCATAGGACGAAGGAAGCGAAGTGATGATGAAGTGAACGAGAAAACCATCACTGATTGCCATCTCTAGGCCCTTCAGCTTATTGGCCATATCATGCATCATCATGATGTGTTCGCGAATGCCGCTCCTCCCATCATACTTAGTTGTCACCAGCTTGAGGATAAGAGTGCTAGCGTGTGCTTTTGATGTTCCCTTGAATTGATCCTCCACAGAAGCCAGATAGGTTTTAGCATTTTCAGAATCAGGAATGGCCCCTCTGATTGAGTTATGAATGGATTGCTTCATGAACATGAGAGACATGCGGTTACACCTAGTCCATTTATCATGGACTATCTGCTCAGCAGCAGTACTGGTGGCGGTAAGGTCCGCTGGCTTATTCTCTCTTAGAGCATAATCAAAGTCTAGCAATCCTAGAGTAAGCATGAGGGCATCCTTCCATTCAGCAAAGTTATCGCCAGTCAAAGGTGGAATCCCGCAATTGGGTGCTGGTAGTGGAAATAAGATGAGCAAGTTATGATACAAAAGAAGAAATCCTAATGTGATCTAATGGGCTTGTTACACTAAGGCAGGCATAAATAATGACCATTTTAATTATGAAGCTGTGATAATGTCTATTACTAACATCAAAATAATAGACTTAGTAAAAATTCTACTTAAACGAAGACAAATCAGCTTTGGCCAGAAGTGTAATCATTTAAGTATGTGTGCAAAGCAATCGTGACAAATCAGCTTTGGCCAGAAATGAGACAATCACTTTAGTTATGCACTTGTCAAGCATGCTAAACATAAATGAATTAAATCAGCTTTGGCCAGAATTAAGACATTTCAGGTTTGTAATGCATACTTAACATAGCCTTTTATAATACTTGAACAATAAATAGATGTATTAAATCAGCTTTGGCCAGAATTAATACATCAGAAGCTCATCCAAGTTAAGCTATTTTGGTTTTGTAAAAAGTTATCTGATTCTGATTAATGAATTAAGTATTGACAAAACCAAGTATTTAATAGCAAACCACCTGATAGCGCGGATCGAGTTGTGCTGTTATGGTTTCGAGTCGCAACCTTAGTCTCGAGTTATGCTGTTATGGTTTCGAGTCGCAATCTTAGTCTCGAGTTATGCTGTTATGGTTGCGAGTCGCAACCTCATGGTTTCGATCAATCACGTTATGGTTGCGAGTCGCAACCTTATGGTTGCGAGTAGCAACCTCCTGGTTGCGATAAATCACGTTATGGTTGCGAGTCGCAACCCCATGGTCTCGAGTAGCAACCTCATGGTTGCGAGTAGCAACCTCATGGTTGCGAGTAGCAACCTCATGGTTGCGAGTAGCAACCTCATTAACAGCTGTTTTGTGATAATAACTGAAAACTCGAAATTTAAGGGATTGTGGGATAATGTTTCCTGTTTTAATGCTGATCTAAACTTATCAAAATATTTCGAAAATAATAACTGATATCTCTTTAACAGTTTTCGGAATTTTATTAGATAAAATAAGATCAAAAACAGGAAAAACACCCACTAATCTAAATTATATTCCAAATCTTAGGGAATTTTCGAGTTTTCTTAGAACATTATGATGAACCCTAACAAAATAAGAACATAATCTGGAAATCCGAAACCTGATTTTAATGGTTTTGTAAGGGATTTCGTGATAATAAGTTTAATCTTTTATAATTTCGAGTCGGTTTATCAATTAACAGTTTCCGAAAACAGGGATTTCGGTCACAAACAACCCGAAAACAGTTTTTGATTTTAAGGCTTAAAAAACTTCCGTTTTCCAGATTTTGATCCAAGAATAATGGATACGAAAACAGAACTGGTTTATCAACATATGCTCTGATACCACATGCTGGATCAGTTCTGTTTAAACATAATGGAAAACATGAATAATACCTGTTACAGCAGACATGCCAGCAGAGAATCCAGTCAGAGATGCAGCCATGGAGTTTGACATGATTGTCAAGATGATCTGGTTCCTCCTTAGGGTGTAAGATTATGATGGTGATGAAACCGAAGTAGGGTAATTTCGGTTAGGGGAGAGAGTCACGAATTCTTGATGTTAATGAGGGTTGTGATTGTGTAATGTGTGTAACCCTTTAACTCTCTAATAAGCCCCTTATTTATACACCCAAGAGGAAACCCAATTAGTTAATAAGGGTAATATGGTCCATCAACAATTACCAACTAATTATTAATAGGTTAATAAATATATTTTGATCTAATATAATATAAATGATTATATAGGCTACAAGATTAAATATTACATTTATATATTTAATCTCACATTACCATCATATCCAATTTTGTATAATAACTACAAAATAAGGTAGCCGGTCTTAACCCTTTTCCCCGCTGCTAGAAGGCTCTAATTAACCACGTCGAAGAAGGTTTATGCGATAATGAAATCGCTTAAAAACGTTGTACTTGATCCTATGCTTAAACTACTTATACTATACTATTCCTATCTATGCATTTTTGTTTTAGCGTCAAAAAAATTAACATAAATAGAGGAGCGTCAGCCAAATTTTCTTTTAACGATGGCCCCAATGTCGCATATGCCATTGTCTCATACTCTATTATAGTTTGATCTATTGAATTATCTCAGTAAAATAGTTATATGAATGTTAAAAACTTTCTTGAAAGGAAAAAAAAAGTGAAAAACTAGAACTAATATATAAATATTTTATAATTTATAATTTCATCCTTTTGTTAGTTTAAAAAATCACCTGAGATAAAATCTGAAACTGTGTGATGGAGTAGAAGTAGATCAAGGTTATTTATGGTGCATGTTGACTATGGAGAAAGAACAAGTTATGTGATGTAGTTGATTAAGAAGACAGTGGCAGTAGGATGGTCAGGCATATCAAAATATGGGAAAAACCCAGCATCATACATGGGAGAGAAAAAGCAACCTCTCTTTACAAGCAAACTCTTACTCACACTCTCACATCATTCTTTCAAAACTGTAGTTAATTTCTATATAATTATTTTAAATTAGTGATTTCATCTATTTTTTAGATAAAAAAAAGTAATGTACATATATTTTATGAAATAAAGTAGGATTTTTTTTCAATGAGGAACAAAAGTCATCTTTAACTGTCTATCTTAAAAACTTAATTCCATTTTTATGATAACTATCTCATATTTATATGAACATTCTTTTATTCAGTCATATAATACCTTAAAACCTTAATTCCATTTTTTTATGATAACTATCTCATGTTTAGGGTGAGGTTCCTATAAAAAGTACATTTTTGTTGAGAAGTGTGAGAATACATAGAAATTGACATGTAGGCATCATGTTTTGGATTTAAGCATGATGTTTTGGGTTGTTTTGTCAGGAAAAACATCAAACATAACAATTTAAAACACAATGCAACGTATTATGGGAGTGAAATTTAAAAGACAACTAAAACACACTGCTTAACACTTAACACACACTAGTTAATGTTCTTGGCATAGTGTTTTGTGTTTTAAGCCTAGAATTCATTGTGTTGTTTCTTAAATTATTATGTTTGGTGTTTTTCTTGCCAAAACAACATGACTAAGTCCAAAACATGATGTCTACGTGTAAATTCTTATGTCTTATCACATTTCTCACGAAAAATGTCATTTTTACAGGTGCGTATACTGTTTTACTTTAGTTTAAATATATTTAACATATATAATTAATAATCATACAATAAATATTCATATCATATGCATGTAATATATTTTAGTGACAATTGAATATCTAAGTTTTTGGATTACACTATCCTTCCTTTAATTCTACAGTTAATACATTAAGAAAATATAATGTACATTTCCACCTGTAATTTGTTTATTATGCAATAAATTGTTCAACTACCCAAGTTTGGAGGCTAATATGGCTGTCAAGCAAAAAGTTATTGAATCATCAAAATGTGAAAGAAAAAATCATCTACTTTATATTAAAACTGAAAGATAAAATTCATACTTATAATACCTTAATAATAGATGTAAAATAATAAAGGATGTTTATTTTTTTTAACGGCCAACGAAAAATTTATGATATATAAAAAAATCATACTGGTTAACACAAACCGTTAAGTCGGTATAAGTACATCCGCCAAACAGAAGGAAATCAATACACTAGGCAAAGCTACACGCCCATAGATACAAGATCAAGACGACTCCAATCTTCCCACGAAAGGGCGGAACACTTTTTATTACTATGAAAAAAAATGCATTGTTATGAATAGAATAGATGATGTGGAAAGTCAAAATAAGTCAAAAGACAGATATGAAGTCTAATTCCCTATTCACAACAAGGGCATTATGATTAATTTACTCCAAAAATGACTCAAGATTTGAGAGGGTGAAGGGCTAGACTTCTGTAATATAAAATCAAAGTAAAGTTAGCTTTGAGGAGTGTTATTTTTAAAGGTATAAGAATATGGTTTAACTATGTAATGGACTAATGGTTTAATGAGGAATTTTGAATCCATGAGGTAATCACATTATTTATTTGATTGCTGGGAAAGGGGTATATTTGAAAGGCGAGTTAAACAAGGGTATTGTGTGGGAGGTTGTTCCAAGTGGGCAAGGTGTTGAGGGGGAAGGTTAGATAAATATGCACAAGGTGAGCCGAAAGATGTTTCTAACTGGTGAAATGATTTCTTAAAGAATTCGAATAACATAGTTGTCCATGTGTAGTGTGTCTTTCGGTTTGTACAAATTGTAAAACAAAATGTAGTAACCTTTAATGTGATTTACGAAGTGTAGTGGTCTAGTTTAGACGTGGATAAGTTATTTGGTTTTCATTTTATTACAAGTTTCTTTTTAAAATGCCGATTATACCATTTTGATAGATATTAATAGAAAGATTTGTTGAACACTAACATATTAATTGTCAAGAGTTTATGTTACTTTTTAAAATCAAATAGTTAAATGAACACAATCAAAGTATAGGCCTACCACAATTATGGACTTCTAAAAATGTTAATATAACCCTCTTAAAAGTTGTTTAAGTGATATTATGTAGTAATTCACATGTTGGATAGTCTATGTACTCACGACTCTCTAAAAAAGTTACATTTATAAAATGAAAACCAAATAACTTAAACTTTTAAAAAGAAACTTGTTATAAAATGAAAACCAAATAACTTAAACATGTAACTTTTCCAACTTAGACAACCAAAGTTTGACTAAGGTCAAACCAAATGATCTATTTGTATAGTTAATTCTAGTTATAAATTCATGCACTAATATGAACCAACATGCATAGAATCATAACTCGCAAAGATAAAATCTATAAACACCTTGGGAGAGGGGAGTCTTGTGTTCAAGTCCCATAGACGACAGTGAAATTAAAAGAAATTTGTCGTTTAAAAAACCAAAATTCTCCTTTGGAAAATGATTTTTTCCTAATTATAATTTTAAATGATAAGTTAAACTTGACATGTATTTCATTATGCATAACATGCTAAAATTATTATTTATAGTTAGACATTTTTAATGATTTATATATTAGGTGACTAGAACTAAGAGTAAAGGGTTATTTATTTTTAAAGAAACATTGATAATAAACTCCACCTCTGATCCAGATTTCTGCATCACATTGATCCAATCAACCCAAAACCAAAACCACACGTATCATAAAATTCTGGGTTAAATAGTAAATTCAGATTCGGTAAAAGGTAATAATGAAAAACCTGAATCTATGGGGGAGAAAGAGAGAAGTGGATCAAGTGAACTTGATGGTAGAAGAAACTGAAAAAGTTATTGTTGTTGTAGTTGAATTAGAAGACAATGGCAGTAGGATGGTCAGGCATATCAAAAAGGGAAAAACCCACCATCATACATGGGGGAGAAAAAGCAACCTTCTCTTAACAAGCAAAGTGCAAACTCACTTGTCACTCCTTCAAAACAAATTTCAAATAGTAACTCATATATATATATATATAGGACAAAGATCCGTTAGGAACCACCCCTTATTGCGAGAACCGCGAGAACCAGTGTGAACACAAACAGTAATTCCTAAAAAAATCTAAAAAACACCCAAAAAATTTTTTTTTTATTTTTTTACTATTTTTTTTTGAAAAAATCGCTATATTTTGTTAATAAAAAAAATTTCAAAAAAAAAAAAAATTTCGAGTAACAGTTATCCATGCACATGTGCATATGTGTCGTTTCTTTGTCAAATTCCGTAATTCATTACAAATAATAGTCAATTGCACTTTCATTTACACTACTACGTGTAATACACTATCTTTTACATTACCAATGTTAGAAATGCACATGTGCATCTATATGTATCAACAGGAAATAAGGTGTTTTGGTACACTACTTTCTCTTTCATCTATCATTCCATCCATAATACACAAGCATGCACATGTGCATTTCTGTCATTTCTTTGACAAATTCCATAATTCATTACATATATTAGACAATTGCACTTTCATTTACACTACCATATGTAATACACTACTTTTTACATTACCAATATTAGAAATGCACATGTGCATTATATGTATCAACATGAAATAAGGTGTTTTGGTACACCACTTTGAATACACTTTCCCTTTCATCTATCATACCATCCATAATACACTACCATTACCTCCTACCATCCATAATACAATACCATTACCTCCTACCATCCATAATACAATACCATTAACAATATTTTCACTTTATTACATGTATGTAAACACCATTTATACCATCCAATCAACATATTACATAAAAAATTGACAACTATAACCAAACCATCAACCACTAGATATAACTAACCAAAAAACATGTATATGGGTCTACTTCTCCATTCAAAATCACAAACTTTTTGTATCAAAACACGTTATATCATGGTTATACCTAATTATGCACATGTGCATTTTGAATATTGGTAATGTAAAAAGTAGTGTATTACTAATGGTATTGTAAATTAAAGTGCAATTGTCTATTCCTGATAATGTATTACCGAATTTGTTGAAGTAATGATACATATGCACATGTGCATGGATAACTGTTACTCGAAAAAAAAAGTTTTTTTTTTTTTTTTTTTTTGGGAACGAAATATAGCGATTTTTTGTTAAAAAATATTAAAAAAATAAAAAAAATTTTTTGAGTGCTTTTTTGATTTTTTTTAGATTTTATTTTGTGTTCACATTGGTTCTCGCGGTTCTCGCAATAAGGGTGGTTCTCGCATGAACCTTACCCTATATATATATATATATATATATATATATATATATATATATATATATATATATATATATATATATATATATATATATATATATGGGGGTTCTAGAGTGAACACCAGTCTATTTACGAACTAAGTGAACAAATCCTGGCCATTGATCTACACACGTGTATGGCTAGAATCTCATCATCAAATCGTAAAATACACTAGTGTATTTCAACATCAAATCCTGGCCATTGATCTACACACGTGCAGGATTAGTTCACTCAGTTCGCAAGCTACACTAGTGTTCACTCTTGAACCTAATCCTATATATATAGGATTAGGTTCAAACGTGAACATTTTCTCCAGCGTGAACTGCGTGAACTGATCTGGGCCCTTGATTTTTATGATCTTGAGATTTTAAGTCAATGGCATGATGGTAATTATTTGATTAATTGTTACTATTTAATTAAATCAATAAGGGTAAATGTGTAATTTCCTTTTAAACTAATTCCATAAATCTCGTTCTCTCTCCTATTCAATCTTTTTTTATCATCAAACTCTCTCTCACCTTCATTGACCAGATCTAAGAAAATACATTCAATCTTTCTCTCATCTTCATCGCTCAGATCCAAATTTCTCTCTCTCGTTCATCGCCCAGATAGAAAAGTATCGCCGGATGGTTTTTCAGATCCGAATCAAAGGAAAACGGGACATCGTCGTTTCATCGCCAACATTGATCTTCGCCGGATCGTTTTTCAGATCCGCACCGAAGAAAAACGATTCATCGCGTCTGTTTCATTGCCGGATCGTATTATTCAGATAAGGTAATTCTAATCCGATTATTGTTATTTATACGTAATTGTATTATCTAGCTTTTTAGTTTTATTCAGATGGATTTTATTAATTTTGGAACATTGTTGTCGTTTAAGTTGTTTCTCAAAAAAAAAAGTTGTTTTTCTTTGTTTGATTTAAGCTTGTCTAGATGATAAAGTTGTTTTTCTTTGTTTTTAATTTTGGAACATTGCTGTCATTTAAGTTGTTTCTCTAAAAAAAAGAGGCACACCAACAGGAAAAAGTAAGGAGGCACACCAACAGTTCGATAAAATGTTCCTGTGAATAATTTAACTTTTTGTGTTGAACTTGCTTAGGTTTTTATGGGTTGTTTGTTGTTTGATAATGGGTCAATTTCTTTACAAGAAAGTTGTTTGATTTCACTTCTTTTCTTGTTTTCTAAATCTTGGTTGCTGTCAGTAATAAAAAGGACTTTTTTTTATAAAAATGTGATTAAAACTTAACAATTGTATAAGTTACGGTGAAAATTTTGTGGGCATTTATTGAATAAAAAACTTTAGTTTAACTCTGTTTCTGTGAATAACTTTAGCTTTTTGTTTTAATGTGATGTACACATGTGTATTTTGATTTTGCTCTGGTTTTACTGCGATGTACACATGTGTATTCTGGTTTTGCTCTGTTTTTAATGCGATGTACACATGTGTATTCTGATCTTAACGCGATGTACACATGTGTATTGCGTCTGTTTTTGTTATATCTCAGTTTTTTTTTGTATTGAATGTGTAAGGTTGTTGATGTACACTTGTGAATTATGCAAAGTATTAGTTGCTGAGTTTTTTTGTGCTATTATAGGAGATGTCGTTAACGAGAAAAGTGGAGATGGAAGGTCGATAAGGATGATTCACGTATGAGGTCGATAAGGATGATTCACATATGTTTTTTTGCTTGGTCGACAAGGATGATTCAGCATACAACGTTGCGAATAGTTGTAAAAGATTATGCTTTTTGTTTTTTCGATTATGTTGGGTTTATTGTTTTTACGAAACTGGAACTTGTAATTATATGTTTTTTTGTTTGGTTTGGAAAACATTATGGAACTTGTAATTTGTTAAATATAAAATAGTTTTACAGGTATTGTTTCTATGTACGTATTATGTAGCTAATTACACATATATGTACGATGCTGAGTACACATGTGTACTGTTCTATTTACATCCAAGTACACATGTGTATACCGTTGAAATATGAAGGTTACGTGGATCTTAAAAATCAAAATTTGAATTCAGGTGATGAAATCTTAAATAAAAATTAAAATTGAAATAAAACATTATGTGGATAATGAATTTAAAAAAGGAAAGATGTAACTTAATTCAATATTTAAATAATGATTTTAATCTAATTTTTTATACAATTACAATCATACCCTTAACAACTAAAAAGGAAATCAAGGGTCCAGATCTGTTCACGCAGTTCACTCTTGGGAGGTTGTTCACGCTGGAACCCTACCCTATATATATATATATATATATATATATATAGAGAGAGAGAAACGAGATCAGGAGAAAACGCCCAAAAGTGTGAGAACGGTGAGAACGCATCCTGGCCCAACACGTGTCATGCGACATAGAGAAGGGCGGAGGGGCTTTTTTGTCATTTTATCTTCCGTTTTTCACAATATTGACTTATTTTTGGGGTTTAAGATTTTTGGCGTTAACCAAATTCAATAATTATATTGCGTTTTAATGGTTTCATTGTATTAACATTTTGGCGTTTATGGCGTTTTTTCAAATCTCTCTGAATAGCGTTTTTCAAGGCGTTTTAGACAATATGGCCCATTGTTCTATTATTTTTATATACATTTTGGCGTTTGTGGTATCTTGGCGTTTTACAATTCTAAAATTATATTACAACCATATGGAAAAAAATAGAATCGAAAAAAATAAATTAAAAATCTTAATCGGATCTCTCTTCACAATCTTCACTGTCATCAGTCTCTCTCTTCTTTAATACTACAAGAACTGTCACCAAATATATGGCGTTTTATGGAAAACTTAACAAACCCATCGGTTTGATTATTTTGCCTGCTCGTCTGTTGAATTGCTTTTTGCGGATGTTTGGGGACATAGATGTATGACGTGTGGGTGGGTTTTTTCGCTTTGTTCTTCAACTTGATCTTCATCTTTATAATCATCCCACTCTTCAGTGTCATTGATCTCTTCTCCCCATTCAAGCCTTTTTCAAGAACAAAGAACACAAAATGACATATGACTGTCATCAATATCTTTTTCTTGAATATTTGTCAATCTCATACAGCAAAATCTTACTGAGTTACTCCCCTCAGCTAACAATCCATTCAGTGAAACTTTACGAAGAACAATACTGAATATCCAAGAAAGCATATTAGCCATCTTTGATTTTTTTTTTAATTTTTTGGCGTTTTACAATGAGTGGTATTTAGTAGTATTGGCGTTTGTTTTTTTGGTTTGATCAAATGGAAGTTGCTGAGACGTATCATTTTATAAGGATGTCTTTTTGGGCCGTAGGTTAGGCAGTGCATTATTATAATAAAGTATTTGTCGTTTCAGTTACTGTTTTGTAATTATTGTTTTTGATAAGCTTTTATCTCTGAAATCTGTAACACGTCCCATCTTTCAAGTTTGGCGTTTTAAATTCTAATATAATAAATTTTCTGTCTCTTCAGTTTTACTGTTTTGTAGTTACTGTTTCTAGTTGCATTTTCAAGTTTGGGTTTTATTTTTTTTTATTTTTTGGGTTTTTTATAATACTTGTCCAAAGTAATTGTATTATGGTTTGATAGTTTTTGGGGCGTTTTATAGCATGTTGGCGTTTTGACAAACATTTGGCTGTGTGGCGTTTTTATTACATATGGCGTTGTTATTATATAATAATCAACTGAAAAAGAAAATTAATATATATATATATATATATATATATATATAAACAATTGATCTACCAAATCTTCACTGTCACTAGTCTCTTTCTTCTTTTGAAGCATCTTCACTGGCTGTTTCGACTTTCGCATGATTTGTTTTTATTTTTGTTTTTGTTTTTTGAAGTAGTTTTTTTCGCCGTGTGGAAGCACAAAGTCTGAAATCAGCCTCTTGTTCTTGAATATTTGTCCATCTCATGCAGTCAAATGTTATTGAGTTTACACCTTTTCAGCCAACAATCTTTGATTTTCTAATGAAGGATGTTTGATTTTTTAACTTTTTGGCGTTTTACCGAGAAAAAGAACGCCGCTAAATAAAAGCACCTTAAAACTCTAAATTTGATCATGCTAAATCAATAATGTTTTGCTGTATGGTGATGGAAAACATTGTTAATCCCCAGTTAAGAAAGATGTCTGACAATGTTGTCCATCCCATACAGCTAAACTTTATTGACAACAAAGCTCAATAATGTTTTAGTATATTCTGGCATTATAAATTGGATGGAAGTTGAGGATAAAGTCAATAAGACTTTACTCAATGAAAGGGACAATATCCTCACTTAAGGATTTTGTCCATTATATTGAGCAAAACCTTACCGACAACCAAACTGAATTTCAAATAAACGTTTTGGTTTAGAGGATATTTGAAGTTTGGGTTTTTTGGCGTTTCTAAGACGAATGGTATATTTTAAATATGGCGTTTGCGTTTTTGTGTGTTTTCATTGGAAGGTCTGAGATGTTGTATATACAGGATGGTTTTTGGCGGTTTTTTTAGGCGAGATTTTATTAATTAATTTTAGCGTTTTATATCTAATGGCGTTTTTTAGATTATGATGGTGTGTGCTATTGTAGGTTAAGGTGATAATTTTAATGGCTTTTTATTTCATGAGATGGCGTTTTGTGTAGAGAAGTCAAAAGACGTTTTTACCCTTAATGAAGCGTGCCACGACAATAAAAGTTATGTTATTTACGCAAACGCCACCGCGCCATCTAGTCCATAGATTGTTTTGATCGGACGATCCATAACCGTTCTCTCCGTTCTCACACTTTTCACCGTTTTCTCTAAATCCTGACCCTATATATATATATACACACACACACAGTTCATTGGAATACTCCTACGAGTTGTGTATATATATATATATATACACACAGAGATCATTGGGATACTCCTACGAGTTGTGAGAACTTAAAGAACTTGGTCTTCTTGTGCGAGTTTTGCCCCCATTTTTTTCACACTCCTAATTAAAAT
Organism: Helianthus annuus; assembly: GCF_002127325.2. Lineage (NCBI taxonomy): Eukaryota > Viridiplantae > Streptophyta > Magnoliopsida > Asterales > Asteraceae > Helianthus > Helianthus annuus. Next base: position 48,671,774 of record NC_035436.2, on the reverse strand, counting down.
GTTACAAAGACGATTGTAAAAAACAAAAAAAATTAAAGTTGTGTTTTCGGCCTCTTACAACTGCTGTAGAAAGCTAATGACATCAACTTTTTACAACATTTATGTCTTCTATAAATAAAAAAACTAGGGTTTTTTTTTTTTTGGAAAAGTTCATTTTTTTAGGATTATTGGTAAATTAAAACAAAAACCTTTCATAGGGTCGAGTTCTCTAAGTTCTCACAACTCGTATGATTTTCATTTTAAATATAGTTTTAGATTAATTTAGTTAAGAACTTTGTTCACCTATATTTTTACCGGTAAACCAGTGATAACGGTTTAGTATTCATGCATCCGCCCGCGTCCATGGATTGATATCTGATTCTTACTTATACTTTACTACATATATGATAGGGTACACTTATCCTTTTGTGTGTGTTTTAATGTTAAGATATAAATCATTTTTATAAATATTAAAACCGAGTTCGTGTGTAAAATTCATTGTAAAAGTATGTATATATATGCACACGTCATGTTCTTGGCGTCGTTGCCGAGGATGCGGCGAGCTCCGAAACGATCCAGTCACTACTTTACCGGTGTACATACGTGTGAATACTTGTTCATACTTGTTTATTTGTTTGTATATACATTTGTTTGATTATTTATTTATTTATTTTATTATTTGTTTATTTTTTTATTTCAGATTCTTTTATATTTTATTTATTTATTTTATAATAATTTTATTTAAAAATTTGTTGGATTTATTGATTTTTTTTTGTTTTTTTCCTATTTAATTGATTATTTGATTGTTTGTTTAATTTTTTTTTAAAAAATAATTTAATTTATTTGTTTTGGACTCTACTATGTTATTCGTTGCTGCATCGTGCTTATCTTTTTATTGCAAGTTAAAACGATCATGATTGAAAAAACGCATGTTTAGCACGCTTGGGGGTAAATTTATAAATATTATTTTTTTATTTCATTCGTTTTACTAATTGTTTTAGTATTTTGTAAGTTTTTGTAGTTGTGATTCATGCCTTGTAGAGTTTTGGCGTTGATATGTTCCACAAACAGGTAAAATCTTGTAAAAATGCTGATTTTTGATGAAAAACTCAAGTTTGGAAGATTCTGCAGGTTCTGTCTGCAGAGACTCAGGTACTGCACGACCGTGCACTTGATCCGCACGACCATGCACTTCATAACCACACCTATTCGAGCACACCATATGCGTTGCTGAAGCACATGGTCGTGCGCGTTACACACATGGTCGTGCACGCAAGAACTGTTGTGCACATCAGTGCATTTGTTGATCTGCACGATCGTGCATTTTATGTGCACGACCGTGCATGCAAAAAAACAAAAAGAATAATAAAAAAAGGAATAATCAGAAAAACAAAAACAAAATAAAAACCATATAGTGCACAATCGTTTTCTCTTTTCTCTCCTCTAACAAATCACCGTTTTTTGTTAGAAATAACCACAAATCACACCAAAGGTATGAATTCTTTCGTATTTTCCTTTTTAATCTTGTCTTTGTCTTATATTAGTATTTTTCTTCAAGAAATTTTAGGGTTTCTTCAAAAATCCAAACAAAACCCTAATTCTTGATATTTTTGTATTTATTTTCTTTTTAGCTAATGGATGGGATGGTTATTTAACTAATCCTTTGATCGGTTATGATGCTTTGTATTTTGTCTAATATGTCACATTTTGTAGGAAAATGGGACACACACCGAGTATGCACCCAGTAGCGTGGGGACGGTGAAGTCAAGTCCATGGATCTTTTCCAGTTTTCTTCAATATCCAGGGGGTGTTATTCTCCTTTTTCACACTATAGTTTAGCTATTCATAACTACTTAACTATTTTTTTGTTTCACATTGGGGACAATGTGAAGTTCAAGTGTGGGGATGGGTATTTACGCTGTTAACTTTGTTTGTCCTTAAAGTTTTTGCAAAAACTCTCCTTTTAATTTTTATGGCATTTACATATTGCAAAAAAAAAAAAAAACTAAATGTTTAGTTGTTTTTAGAAAGCATCAGATACGATCAAAACCGATAAGTCTCATTAATTTTGAAAAAGATAACTATAAGCGTGACAAACAAAAGAATGACTCGCATGCTTATTTTTACACTTGCACCCATTCGTTCCGTTTACGTGAGCATATTTTTGAGCCTTTTACTCCTTTATTGACATGCTTGTTGTTTTTGCCGAATATGACTGAGCCTGATGTTTTATGCAATCTAGAACTTGTCAGTAGCATACTTTTCAAGATCATAAATATGTGAAATTGCATGAATATGATAGAGGCACATAGGATACCCTTTTGTGTTAGGGTGGAGGGAGTGGTCACCAAATGGTGAGTGTTTAACTTATTTTCTAACCAATAATGTCATGTCATGTCAAGTCCCCACTCTACTCCCCATTTTGCACTCAATCACTAGCAATTGTCAAACACATGGAGAGTGGTAAACAATTTAAAAAAAATGTGATTGATTGAAAGGGGTTGGGACCCACCATTAACCCTCTCTCTCCCACCTCTCTCTTCTTCACCGAGTCGGTGAATACTCACCGCCCACACCACCTTTCTCCTCTTCCCCGATCACCGCACCGACACCTGCAATGGTTCCCCAATCGGTAACCCTCCCTCCCCGAAGCACTCCCCGAGACCACTCCCTCCACCCTTAGCCTTTTTATTTTATTTGTTTCCCACACCCAACATTACCCATTAGTTAACCTTTCTGAGCCTATTTCCCATGTTTTTTCCAATTTTACCTAACCAATTCACCCACTTAACCAAATTTAGCCTTTTTATTTTTAAACATTTATGTTAAAACTCGGTTAAAGTTATCATTTAACTTGCGTTCTTTGAACTTAGTTCCTTTCGTGTAAAAGCATTAAAGTTCTTGTTTATAGTTTATATATTTGTTCTTTAAAAAAGAAAACAAAGAAAAAGAAAAAAACTCCAGAAAATATAGCACCCTAAAATAGGGTGAAGATAACCAAATTGGAGCAATTTTAAGCGCTGAATAGCATAAAGTTGTTGTTTAGCTCGAAATGGTTAAAATCGTCCTTGTATGCGTTAATTATGTACAATTTTTGTTCGTTTACGCTTGTTAGATATAACCGCCGAGTTTTAACCATTTAGCCGCTTTTAACTGTCCATTCCACACCCTTAACCGTTGCCTATCATTACAACCCTCAAAGATGTCACACCCCAACCAATGACGGAAACATCGGGGCGCGGCACTGAGCGAACAGATTGTCAAGAGAAATTCATAACGACTAAATTACCGAATAGTTAACATTATGTCCCATACCATAACCCATTCAAATAATCTAATTATTACAGACAGCGGTATTCTCCAAACAAAACATGTTCGACAACTCAAAATTCAAGTAAAACTAAATTGTTCATTGGTTTCTAGACTCTCCTAAGCTCGATTCCACATAGCAAGCATCCTAGCAGATAGCATCCTAAACACTTGTCACATACGTTGAAATACGAGTCAATACACATAGTGTAAAGGTGAGCATACAAGTTTGATAATAGCATAATTGTTGGACCCAGTATGGCCTAAACAACTTCTTTTCACGTAATATGACAAGTGATTTCAGTAGATGTGCGGAAATGGAAATCAGACTTTCAGAAACAAGACATACATAATTATCAAGTTTACATCACTTTGAAACAAAATAGTTTACAAGGTGATTGTAAGATTATTATCTAATACAAATGAATCTTGAATTCTGTGGGTGAGAAGGGCAATGGAGTTTGTGTGTTGTATATGAATGCTAAGCTTCAAACTCAATTGTCTTTTGCTGGTTGAGCCTTCTGTTTATAGAAGGCTGGGTACATGAATAAACAATAGTTTATTCATGCAATAAGTCCTGCAAAAAGTTGCAATTTGACATATTCATTGAATCCAACGTTCAAGTTGCGTTTGTAATCATGATATCCAATAATGTCAAGTTGCTTCGGTCATGGCGGCAGGATAGAGCTTGGTTTTAGACAAGTGGGGTATTCATCAGAAATTCTAATAAACCACTTCATCAGAAATTCTGGTGAACAAATCATTAGAAAATCTGATGATCAGAATCGTCAGAAACTGATGATATTTCATCAGAAATATCATCAGATCCATCAGAAATGACCTTCTCTGATAATCCAAATCAGCTCTTGATCAACTTATGATTCTTTGAAGTAGATGCTATGCATTTCAGTTGTCCTATCTGATCTTCTTCTTCTTGTTTTGATCTTCAGGACTGTTATCTCTTCATAGATCCAGTTGATTGTGATTTTTTTCAATACTTACAAATAAAGTTTCATAACAGTTTCCCCCTAAGTATTGTAAGAAAATGAACTATCTATGTCAACATAAACAACTTTTAACTAATCCTTGAAAAGAAAAATCAAGCAACTAAGTTCAGAAACATAAAACATAATCAAACCAGCCATTGTTCAAAAACAGAAAAAAAAACTTAAAATATTGTGCAAAAATAGAAATTTAATCTCATCAATTCATTAATTGATCTTTACTCTACTTCTGTATTTATCCCCTGGTTTTAGCCTTTTCTTGTGATCAATTGCCTTTTGAGTTTCCTTGTACATTTCTTTGTACCATCCTCTTGACTCCATCCAGTTTTCAATGCAATCTTCAATTGTTTTTCTCAGCTGTTCATTGTTCTTTCCCTTCTTTTTGAGCTGCTCTTGTTTTTCATTCATGCAGTTCCTTATATACTTTAGAGTTTGATTTGAATACCTGTATATTTCACTGATTCCGAACAGAGATTTCTCATCATTAGCATCTTTGAAGACTACACACATTTCTGGTTTGTCATCGATTGCTTCAGTTTTCACCAGTTTAGAAGGAATTTCAGCTAGAATTGTGGTGTTGGGAGGAGGTATTGGCACTTTGTTGCTATACTCAAAATTGATACATAGATCAAAGTCTGCCAGTGCAGCCCTGTTGTATAACTTTGCTCCTGCACTTTTGAGGCTGTCAAGGGCCCTTCTGATCACAACTGTACTCCCTTCTATTTATCAATGATATTCTTCATTTTGACTATGCCCATTGGATGAATATCATCAGCCAAATTTGCATCAGTAACCTTTTGTTCACTTTTATCTTTTCTGATCAAGGTATACTTGTTTTGTATTTCATTACCTAATATGCCTCCTCCAGTGGTCAAAGTATTGATTCTTTCAATAGATACTATTGGATTGGTCATGTGTTTGTGCGAAATTACCCAGCTTCCATTGTTTCTTTCTTCAACAATACCTTTACTCAATGGAGAGAGTGGCTGTAACACCCATCTTTAAAGGACAGAATTAATAATATATAACATACATTTAGTACAAAATTTCCGAGTTTACAAAAATCTTTTTAGTTTTAAGATCATACTTGATCATAACATTCAAGTCTACATCCTACTAGATAGACTTTCACAACATAATTTCAAGTGTTTACATGTCATTAAAACAAAATAGACAAAATGCGAAAGCTTTGTTTGCTGTGTTTGGTTCCTGACATGGCTTGATCATCCTCCGGGGTCTAAAGTTCATCTTTACCTATCATACAATTTCATTTAAATGATTAGAAATCAAATCATTTGAACAAAATAATTAAACACAAGAAATTTTATATTTTGTTTTCAGCCCCTTCACCCGGCCGTGTCAAAAGTTCACCCGGCCATGTCAGCTAAACATGTATTTTTCACAGCCCCTTCACCCGGCCGTGTCAAAAGTTCACCCGCCCGTGTCATCTCTGCACGTTTATTTTTCACCCAATTTACATCCAAACCTATCCAAACTCATTTTAATCGCTTGGGGTTCATCTCTTAACATGTCTAAGGTATCATCCATTACCCGGATCCATTATTCATATAGTTTACGCTCCCGTTACCCTGTTTACGTTTTGCTTTATTTTGACTCGTTTGTTTACAAGTTCAACAACTTGTTTTGTGTCATCTCATGTCTTCGGCCATTTTACCCAATCCCGGGTTTACCCACTATAGCGTTTCGCTCCCTTCAAGAGGGACACTTACGCAATAATCATCATGCTTGTTTTCAAGGATTTAAACATGCTTTTCTAAAACATTTGACAAGTAAAAATTCCGAACTTTAATCCCTCTACAAGGGTTCATGTTTTTGCAACAAGTTAGCGTGTCCGCTTCACGGCTTACGCCTTGTTTATAACCAATCAACAAGTGATGGCATTGACTTCGACGTTTACAAATCAACTTGTTTTGACCCGTTTGGATGCCGAATGGAGACCACCTTTTCAAGACATTCCAAACTCTATTTGTAACTCATGTTTTGACCCGTTTTATTTATCTAGGGCACTTCGTCACTTCCGTGACTTAACGGGTTTTCCTGTTTGGCTAAATTCCAATACGACTAACTAGAATAAATAAATAACATAATGTAACGAAACCATAGGTCGCGTACCTTTAAAGCGCTCCTTTCGAATGCGTGTCTCGACCGGCTTGTCCAATTAACGATCCAAATTCCTTGCCTATAGAGTTCAACCAAATATTGTTTAGAACTCCTTTCTCAAAATATCACGCATAATTCATCCCATCATTCTAATATGCGTTTTTATTCAGAATTTTCAATATTTAGCCTTCTTTTAGGCATTTCATCAAACACCTAAAGGGCATTATTTTACTAAACCCACAATCAAATCTCATGACTATTTATTTGGCCAAATTTTAACATCCATTTCAATTCTATTATGTCAAGCATGCATACTAACATCAGAATCATCTCATAGAAATCAAGTGACACCACTTTTGGTAGTCACAATTCTTGTGTTTATCCTATTTCTACAAAACCCATTTAACCTATAATGGATTATCATGAATTTCATAATTTGAACACAAATTCAGCAAGTTATCAACTAGGATTTACTCTTAGACATGTTTTCCATTACAAACTTTATCTAAACATCAAATAATCAAGCTCCGATTTCGATTTCACAAATCATCAAGATTTTGAGATGGAACTAAATGATGAAATTTAACATACCTTATGATCCCTTCACCGAGGTGATCACGAATTCGTGCTTGGATTTCAATTTGGGTTAGAATTACCCCTTCAATTTGTTGATTTTATGCTTGTTAGGGTTTGAGCTAGAGGCTTCTGGCTTCTCTGGAAAGTTCGAACAGGACACACACTTAAAGTGTGTGTTTTGGTGTCTAATGTTTTAATTAAAGCAAACTTGTTTCAAGTTTGCTACAATTGGTCCCTATACTTTACCCAGGTTTATAAAGGTTACTACATCAAGTTCCCTCATTATTTTAAAACACTAGACTAACTAGGTTGATATTCCTAGTTATTTAGTGGGTTCCAGGAGTTATAACCCGTTTTATTTTAAGTCCCGTTAACTCGGGCTTCTTATAAACTTACTTTTCTCAAAGATTTTATTCTCCTTTTTAATTAATATTGGGATTATTTGTTTAAATCCTAATATTCACCGGGTTAGTTTTACTATTAACAGTATTTTACCTGTTCGTTATTATTAACATGTTTCAATTACCAATCCCATTTTCGGGGTGTTACCGTGGCCTTTTTGGGTTGTCTTCTGGACCTTTCCAACAGTAGTGCTTTAGATGTTCTTCAGGGTACATGATTGTGTGTATATCACCTTTCAGTACTTCTACTTCTTTGATGTTTCCTTCTGAATCTTCTCTCATTACTTTTCTTGGCCTTGTTGAGGAGGTCACTTCATGTTCCATTCTTCTCTTTTCTTTTGTATCCATCCTTATGCTAAAATCTGTTTCTCCTGTGATGGCTGTAGAAGATGACTGAACTGGAACATGTTCTTTCTATTGGACCCTTGAAGTGTCTGGCTTTGGGACGTTTGGTGGAGGACCCATGAGTAACTTTTGTTTATCTGGAGGTGGACCCATGGGCTGCTTCTGTTTTTGAGCTGTTGGTGTTTATGTTTGTTTGGTTTGATCTTGCTGAATGTTTTCTGGTTGTTGTTGAGGAGTTTCTGATCCTCTTGCTTGTCTTTCTTGTGGAATTGGAGCTTTCAGTTCATGAAGGTCAACTTTTGCTAGTCTGACAACATTATACTGCAATCTCTTTACTAACAAATGAACATTAGTAAGAGCTTGAGTATTTGTTTCTTCTTGTTTCTTCATTTTCTGAAACTCCTGGTTTTCTTGATTTCTTTGTGCAGTCAATTCCATCAACAGTTTCTCAAAAGCCTCAGTCAAGCTGCTGTTGTTGGCTCTGAGAAACTGTATTTCTTCAAGAATTCTTCCTGAGCTTGAGCTTTCTCCTGCAGTTGCAATTCCAGCCTTCTGTTTCTTGATATCTTGTAGTTCATTGAGAGCTTTCTTGAATTCTGATGAGCTCTCTCTGTTTTCTGATGACTCTTGTAGTTTGTTGAGAGCTGCAGTGTTATCTTCTGTCTGCTTCTGTACAGCTTTGACAGTTTCTGATAAAACATTGATCTCTAATTTTTGATTTCTGATTTCTTCCAGTATCAGATCAAGTTTTCTTTCTGTAGCTGTTTTCTTAGTGGTAGTTGTATCTTCAAGTTCCTTCTGAAGTTGTTCAGTGGACATAGATTGATGTCCCTTGTAAATAGGAGAAACAACAGATGTTCCACCTCTAACACCAGCAGAAAACACATTCTCTGTTGTTCTGAGGTTAAGAGGATGGAAATATTCCATTTCTCTGTTCCCTCACCAAAAAACTGAAACATATTCAAGTCCTGGTTTTCCTCATATCCTTGAACCCTTTCAGGTTCTCCATGAGTTGTTGAGAAACTCTTAGTTTTCTCATCCAGGTTTCCTTGATCAGTAACCTGATCTCCACCTGTTGCCACCACATTTTCCTCCTCAGAATCTGATTCAGAAAATGGGTCTTTGGTTTCACTCACATTTTGTTTTGTAGAAACAGTGCCTCTATGTAAAATTTCAAACTTTCCTTGAATAGACTCATCAGAATCACTCTCAGAATTATGAAATATATTGAGTTTAGAGTGTTGTGCACCTGTTTCTCCCATATGTGAGGTTTCAGCATGATGTTCTTCTGCCACAGGACTCATATTCACATCTTTATCAGCTGGATAAGGATCAAATTCACCTTGCTGCTCCATTCTTGGTGTGCTTGACTCGTGTGCATCATGCTCCATGGGGGACACATTTTCAAAACCTTCTTTATTTTCTGGCTTTTTGCTTAACATCTTTAGGTATTCTACTCTGTATGGTGAATCTTCTGGTATCAGATACATCATTCTTTCTGACAGAACAGGTACATCATAATCTGACTTCCAAGACCCTACAGCAGTCCAAGGTCTCATGATTTCTGTTTCCACATATTTTCTGATGCTGGAATTTCTAGGTTCCTTTCATAAAATGCATTAGAAATTATGATTGACAGAAATCTGGGAAAGGGTAGATGTGAATCTATCCTTCCAGTTTTAGTCAGAATTGATCTTCTGATCAGATTAAATATTTCTGTTCCAAAATCAATATTCAACCCACTAATATGACTGAACATGATTGTCAGAACATTCATATTTATCTGATCTGTACCTCCAATTTTTTATGATAAACACTTGTTCAGAATCTCCATTAACACTTTCCAGAAGGCAGGTAGCTTGTTTCTCTTGAATTCATTGATTTTTGAAACCTTTGTCTTGTAACCCATTACAGCATCAAGTTGTGAGAACATATCTTCCTTTTCTGGTGCTTCTTCATAGCTTTGGCTTAAGGTTAGTTCCAAACATTCCCTTATTTTCTTCGGTGAGATTGTAATAAAAATATTTCCCCGCACATGTGCTGTTAGCTCAATCTAATTTGAGACTTTGAGAGTTTTTACAACTTGTTGTAAGAGTTTTTCTAGTACCTCTCTGGTCTTTGTTAAAGCTTGAGCTATCGGGTTTCTGATCAGAAATTCAATGAGAATTTGACACTTTATATCATATTCTTCAATATTGTCATTCATTGCTTCATTGTTGCTCTTTAATGGAAGAAATTCAGCTTCGGTGATTAAAGGAACAGAGTGTTCGATTGGTGGCATGTTGATGTTGAGTGCTGCCATTGAGAATTTGGGTTTTTGTTTCGGAAAAGGGTTTTTAGGGTTTTGAGTTTGAAGGTTGAGGATGGAAGTCTCTGTTTTCGAATGATGTATTTATATTGAACAAAGACAGAGATCTTTGAGTGTTTTTCGTAGGTTGTTTGTATTCAAGGTGGTTAATGACACCTTAATGATGTTTTAATCCGTTTAGGAAACAACCATTTTTGAAAAACCTTTGGTTTATCTCTAATTTGATGTAAACTTTTAATGAAAATTAGAGATACCAAGGATTTAGCGGATAAACACTAATGTCCAACTTATACCTTTTCTCCATGTGGGACCCCTTCTGTTTCAAAAGGTCCAATAGAAACCTTTTCTGAGATTATGTATCTTCCCAAGTTTTCCTCTTGATGATATATATCAGAAAATCTTTGAGTAATGCTTTTGAGAGTTGGATTTCCTTTATATATCATCAGAATGCATTTGATTCATTTACAGAAATTGAATCAGCATTTTTTTTTTGAGATGGGAGGGAATAAGTAGAGTTTGAAGATTTTTGCTTACATTTCAGTTTTGAACTCCACACCTTTGTTCTGATTTTCAGGAAGTATTTGTCATATAGCTTGTTCCAGTCCTCAAAAAAAAAATATATTTTGAAAGAAACATATTTCAAAAATTTAGATGGTCATAAGTTTCTTTGAATCTGGTTAAAGACAGTATTTTCTGATACTTCTTTATGTTGATTTGTCAAACTTCCTAGTTGTTAAGAGATTTTTCTGATAAAAAATTGATTATCTGATATATTATCAGATTTTCAGTTTATCTTGAGAATTTTATGGTGTATGAATAGATTCTGATGGCTTGATGGGTTTTCTGGAAAATTACCAGAATTTCTGATTGATCATCAGATTTTCTGAGCTTCACTAAATCCTATCAGATTTCATTCGATTTTCACCAGATTTTCCTTGTTTTTATCAGGCATGTGGTTTAAGTTCCCCTAGATCTATTGATATGTTTTTTTTTGGTAGAAACAAAAAAAAAATTAAACAGACAAAAAAAAAAAAAAAGCAAGCAAACACCAACTACTCCTCCTCCTCCTCATCCAGCACGTTATACATGCACTTCACATATAACCAGAGACTGGTTATTCGTCCAGTGTGATTCGTTGATGGAACCAGGGTAGGATCTCTTATGTTTTCTTAAAGTGCCAGCTCAGCCCTTGGATACCAGCTCCCCACTCCTCCAAAGTCCAGCTGACTGGTGATCACCTTGGTTACGAATCGAGGGTAGATCAGAAAAGGTTGACGGTCATGAATGTTTGCTTCTAAGTCTCTCATGAGAAACTTAGTGTAGTTGTATGGTTTTTCCTATACAACAGCATGAATCACTTCCATCATCCTATGGGACAGCTCGTTGAAGTGCCCAATCTTTTTAGAAAAACAGACACTTGGCTATGTCACCAGATACTAGAAAGGTCGTATAAACCCTGATTTGCTAACCTGCCTTGACACGTTGTTTGAATGACAGCCCATTTCTGTCAAGGTTTGTTGCACATCTGCCTTATCCAGGAAGGTGTTTTCTTGATCAACACCCAATCGGAGGACATCTCTGGGTGTTTCCTCCTTTAGGGTGTTTTTACCCCCATAACCTCACTATCAATCCACATGGAAGTGCCACTTAAAATGATTTGAGCATTCCACCAGAATTATTGAAGAAGTTCTGGATATATAGTGACATATGTTATACTTCAAAGCCCAAGGGACTTCGCATGATCATATTATACACATACCTGCAGTCCTCCCATGCAGGTCCTTCCAAGTTAGATCTTAGTCTAAGATTATGATGTCTGTGAAAAGGGAGAGGGAATTGTGTAACTTTCATTGATTTTGGGCGACCCATCTTAAAATAAGAAGTTTCTGATGAAGGGCTTTTGAAGAGATGATTTTGGTATGAAGAAAGTCCTTTTCAGGTTGTTAATATTTATAGATGAAAGTGATAGTTCCTCATAAATGATATTAACAGCAAAAGGTTTTTATTTTCATCTCTTCAATTAAGACGATATCTGTTGCAGTGAATATGACAGTCTACTAAGCCCCATGTGTGAGTAAGCACTAATTAGCTAGGCGGCTACTTTCATAGCTCCTAATCATTTTAGTGCCTACATGTCTCTTAAACTTCTTATGGAAAAATGACGTTGCATGCATTGGCATTGTAAGAATAATTCAATTTTCTGCAAAAATTTTCTTGTGACGGTTGATTTTTCTCTGCTGTATTGAATTTTATCTTAATGCATGTTACTTTTCCCCCTTTTTGTTATTTTTTTAATAAAATACAAAAAAAAAAACATACAAAAAAACTGTGCATAACAGTGAATTTATACATATGGGATATGCGTGAAGATAGGAATTCTTGATGATTAATGATCATCCTGATGTTTAAACAAAGTTTCTGATGCTATATCAGAATTTCTGATGATTTCATGAAATTTTCTGATATTTCTTCAGATTTTCTGATAAATAATCACTTTCATTAATGATTTATCAGACCTTCTGATGTTCCATCAGATTGATGAATTTCTTTATCAGAATCTTGTTTAATTAATCTTTGATTATCAGAATTTTGATGATCATCAATTTGGTTTTCAATTTGTGTCTTTTTGTTTTCTGAAAAATTTTCATCTTTTAAATTAACCATGCCCAATTTGCTGATCAAAAAGTTGTGTCTCTTTTCATCAAGAGGCTTTGTAAAGATATCAGCAATTTGGTTTTCAGTTGGAACAAAATACATTTCTATGTTACCTTTCTCCACATGATCTTTTATGAAGTGATATCTGACATCTATGTGTTTGGTTCTTGAATGATGAACTGGATTTTCTGTTATTGCAATTGCACTCTTTGAATCACATAGGATTGGTATTTTTGTCAGATTTACTCCATAGTCCTTCAGTTGAGTTTGCATCCACAACACTTGTGAACAGCAACTTGTTGCTGCTACATATTCTGATTCTGCTGTTGATGTGGCAACACAGTTTTGCTTCTTGCTTGCCCAACATACCAATTTTTCTCCTAAGATCTGACAAGCACCAGATGTGCTTTTTCTGTCAATCTTGCACCCTGCATAATCTGCATCTGTGTATGCAATTAATTCAAGGTTTGTATCCTTTGGATACCAGAGACCAAGTTCTGATGTGCCTTTTAGATATTTGAAAACCCTTTTTACAGCTTTTAAGTGTGATTCTTTAGGATCACATTGATATCTGGCCAGAAAGCATGTTGCAAACATGATATCTGGTCTGCTTGCAGTTAAATATAGCAATGATCCTATCATCCCCCTATAGGTTTTAATATCTACACTAATTCCATCTTTATCAGAATCTAATTTGTTCCCTGTTGCCATGGGAGTTTTTGAAACAGAGCAATTTTCAAGTGAGTATTTTTGTAGAATTGTTTTCACATATTTTGATTGACTCAAGAATATTCCATCAATTCTTTGTTTAATTGTAACCCTAAGAAAAAGGTTAACTCACACATCATACTCATTTCAAAGTGGCTGGTCATCAACTTTTGAAACTTTTTACAAAGTTTTTCATGTGTTGATCCAAATATAATGTCATCAACATATATCTGGACCAACAAAGTATGACCTTTGTGTGTTTTGAGGAAAAGTGTGGGGTCAATAGTACCTTTAGTAAACCCAGAATTGAGTAAGAAGTTTGACAAGGTTTCATACCAGGCTCTAGGAGCTTGCTTCAACCCATACAAGGCTTTGTTTAATTTACAAACATGATTTTGAAATTTTGGATCAATAAAGCCTTCTGGTTGCTGCACATAAACTTCTTCCTCAATTTTACCATTCAGGAAAGCTGATTTTACATCCGTTTGATAAACTTTGAAATCCTTAGATGCAACATAAGCAAGAAAAATTCTTACAGGTTCTAATCTAGCTACTGGTGCAAAAGTTTCATCATAATCAATACCTTCTTGTTGACAGTAACCTTTGACCACTAACCTTGCTTTGTTCCTGGTGATTATGCCATTCTCATCAGATTTATTCCTGAATACCCATTTTGAGCCTATGACAGATTTGGCCTTAGGCTTGGGTACCAGATCCCATACCTTGCTCTTTTCAAACTGATTAAGCTCTTCTTGCATAGCTTGAATCCAGTCTAAGTCATTCAGAGCTTCTTTGACAGACTTGGGTTCTATCTTGCTTAAGAACCTAGCATATGCACACTCATGTGCAGTTGCAGATCTTGTTCTCACACCATCAGCTGGTTTGCCAATTATGTCAGAATGAACATGTCCTTTGATCCATCTTAACTTGTTATGAAAAGTTGTTGTTTCTGACAGATTTGAAGGTTTCCCCTGAACAGTTGACTCAGTTGTGGGTAGTGTACCAGAATTTTGATTTTCTGATGCACTACTCACTTGTTCTGCAGGGTTAGTACATGAAATATCTGTTGATTTGTATGTGAGAGATTTATCATGTTCTAGGAAATCTTCAGATATCATTTCAAAGGGATGTTCATAATTTTCTTGTTTGTCAGAAAAATTTATTTCTTTCATGTATTCATCAGAAACCTCTGTTTCTGATGAGTTATCAAATGAAACATACAAACTTTCTCTGATTGTCCTTGTGTTAAGAATAAAAATTCTATAAGCTTTTGAGGACAAAGAATATCCAAGAAAAATACCTTTTCTGCTTTTCTGTCAAATTTTTCAAGGCTTTCAAAATCATTGAAAAAACATCTACAACCAAATGTGTGTAAAAATTTTACATTTGGAATCCTTCCATTAATAATGTTGTAAGGTGTTTTGTTTAGCCTTTTGTTGATTAGGGTTCTGTTTTGAGTAAAACATGCATTTGCTATTGCTTCTGCTCAAAAGTGAGTGGGCATTTTAGCATAAGCAAGCATGGTTCTGGCAGCTTCTACTAAGGTTCTATTCTTTCTTTCAACAACCCCATTCCGTTGAGGGGTTCTGGGAGCAGAAAAATCATGAGAGATTCCTTTACTTACAAGAAAGCTCTCAATTTTTGAATTTTTAAACTCTGTCCCATTGTCTGATCTGATCCTTCTGACTGTTAGTTTTAACAGATTTTCAATTTTCTTGATAAAATTAATGATCAGATCAGGTGTTTCACTTTTCTTCCTTAAAAATTCGACCCATGTGTATCTGGAAAAATCATCAACTATTACTAGTATGTATTTCTTTCCAGAAAAACTTTCTGTACTTATGGGTCCACACAAATCCATGTGTAAAAGTTCCAAATTTTGTGTAATAGAAGACTCAGAAATTGATTTGTGTGAGCTTCTTTTGGATTTCCCCATCGCACAAGCATCACAAATTTTATCCTTTTTGAGGATATAAAAGGTAATCCTTTCACCAGACCCTTGCTTGCTAGTTTGCTTAGGTTTTTGAAATTTAAGTGAGCCAACCTTTTATGCCACAACCAACTACTTCCTTTGTTGATTTTTTAAAATAAACATAATTTTGGATGTTCATTTTCTTCTTTGAAATCAAAATAGTATATTGATTGTCTTATTCTTTTTCCACTTAAATAGATTTTGTTATCATCCATACCTATCAGCAAGCATTTTTTTTGGTAAAAAGGTTACCTGAAAACCTTTGTCACAGAATTGACCACAACTCAACAAATTATACTTTAAGCCTTCAACATAGGCTACTTTCTCAATGGTCAAGCATCCATACCTTATACATCCGTATCCCATGATCCTCCCTTTCACTCCATTTCCAAAATTTACCATTTTACCCAGCTTTGAAACAAAGTTGCTAAGTAAGCTCCTGTCCCCAGTCATGTGCTTGGAGCTTCCTGATTCACAGTACCGGATCTGCTGCACATGATGGTCCTGAAATGGAATGGTTAGAGGGTTTTTGGTACCCAGGCATGCTTGTGTACTCTTTCTGATGAAATTTTAATACGATTATTTCTTCTTAATGGTCTTTCATCAGAATTTCTATTATATGCTGAGCCATAAACAGAATTTTTATTTTTCTTTTGGAGATGGTGTTGAACAAGCTTCAGTATGTCAACACACATACAAGATTCATCAGAATTTTCTGATATACTTTCTTGTGATGGAATGATGGGATAATTTTGAAAAAATGAGTGAACTGCTTCTGGAGTTTTCACAGACTCTTGTTTGCATTCACTTCTTTTTGGTTCAAAGTTGGTTTTATCAAAAGAGTATTCAGAACAGGTTGACTTGCATGTTTTAGAATCAGTTTCTGATGTAGATTTATCATAAATCTGTTGAGTTGCTTTTACAAAGACAGTAGGTTTGTTATTACTTGTTCTTACATATCCCAAACCCTCTCCTTTGTTCTTTGGTGTGGACTCAATGAAGTTTATAAATTCTTTGGCTTATTGAAAACCTCTTACATTAATTTCTTTATCATTGATTTTCTTGTAAAGATCTTTTCTTTCATTTTCATAGAACTCAATTTTAGCTCTTTGATCTAAACTTCCTTCTATGAGTAATTGGTTTTCAAGAATAATTTTGTTCATGGTCCTTTGCAACTCATCAGATTTTCACTATCTGATTGATGTCCAACTTGCAGATTTAGAAAATCTGACATGAGCTCATTTAGCTTGTGTTAAAGATCAAGATTATCTAAATTTACCTGTTGTCCTGAAGTTTCTGGTATGTCATCAGAAAGTGCCATGAGGCAGAAATTGGCCATTTCTTCTTCTTCATCATCAGAAGAGTCATCGGATAGCCATGTATCTGTTCCTGCAATTAGGCTGACTTGCTGCTGCTGCTTCTTAGCTTCTTCAAGCTTCTTCTCATAGTAAGCAACATCTTTCAGCTTCTTGGTCTTGCATTCTGATGCATAATGACCTCTTTGCTTGCACTTATAGCACACAACCTCAGCCTTCCCTTTATCCTTAGATCTAACTTCTTCCTTTGATCTTCCATCCATCCTCCCTCTGTCACTTCTCTGGTATTTCTGGCCTCCTCCCCTCAACCTCTGCTCAAATGTTTTGGTGAGCAGTGCTATTGCTTCAGCAAAAGCTGAAAAATCTGATGAAGTATCAGAAATTTCAAAACTTAGGCTGTTTGAAGGTTGTGGATCATTGGAAGGTGTTGGTCTTTGTGAGTTTGAGATAAGAGCTAAAGATCCCCCTCTTTGAATGGTTTCTTCAAATATTTCTTCCTCCCTGGGGATCAAGATGTTGTATAAGTCATGAAGACTCATGTTTCCTAGTTCTAAGGTTGAGGACAAAGTCATGGTTAGACTTCTCCATTCTCTAGTTAAAGCATCAAGAAATATTATGTTTCTTTCATCATTTGATTTAGTTATACCAAATTTCTTTAGCTCGTTTAAAAGTTTTGTAAATCTTTGATATGTATCATTTAATCTTTCATTAGGTAAACTTTTAAACCTCTCATATGAGGAAACATTGTTTGTTCTCTTGTTTCTTCTCATTCTTTCTCCTCCTTCACAAAGATTTTCCAACTGATCCCATATTTCCTTAGCTGATGCACATGCATCAACTTGTGAAAATATTTCATTGGGGATGGCCATTATTAAGAGTGACTTTGCCCTTTCATCCCCAGCCACCAGATCCTTGTCTTCCGCGCTCTAGTTTATTTCACTTTTGGGAGCACGGGAGGCAGGGATTCCTGGTGTTTGGTCAATTGCTGGAACTGCTGGTATATCAGTCATTGGTATATGTGGACCCCTTTCAATGGATTGAAACAGAGCTCGGTCATGACTATTTAGGAAATTGACCATCCTGATTTTCCATTGGGGGTATTCCTCCCTGACCAGAGTCGGAGGTTTAGACATAGAACCAATATTAAAAGCATTATTCCAGGATTGAATGCTAGCCATATTTAGAGAAAAGAAGATGAGCGATTGACCGTTTGAAAATTGTTTATTCGATCTGCTCTAATACCAATTATTGGACCCAGTATGGCCTAAACAACTTCTTTTCACGTAATATGGCAAGTGATTTCAGTAGATGTGAAAAAGATGTGCTGAAATGGAAATCAGACTTTCAGAAACAAGACCTACAGAATTATCAAGTTTATATCACTTTGAAACAAAATAGTTTACTAGGTGATTGTAAGATTATTATCTAATTCAAAGGAATCTTGAATTCTGTGGGTGAGAAGGGCAATGGAGTTTGTGTGTTGTATATGAATGCTAAGCTTCAAACTCAATTGTCTTCTGTTGGTTGAGCTTTCTATTTATAGAAGGCTGGGTACATGAATAAACAATAGTTTATTCATGCAATAAGTCCTGCAAAAAGTAGCAATTTGACATATTCATTGAATCCAACGTTCAAGTTTCCTTTGTAATCATGATATCCAATAATGTCAAGTTGCTTCGGTCATGGTGGCAGGATAGAGCTTGGTTTTAGACATGTGGGGTATTCCTCAGAATTTCTGATAAACCACTTCATCAGAAATTCTGGTGAACAAATCATTAGAAAATCTGATGATCAGAATCGTCAGAAACTGATGATATTTCATCAGAAATATCATCAGATCCATCAGAAATGACCTTCTCTGATAATCCAAATCAGCTCTTGATCAACTTGTGATTCTTTGAAGTAGATGCTATGCATTTTAGTTGTCCTATATGTTCTTCTTCTTCTTGTTTTGATCTTTAGGACTGTTATCTCTTCATAGATCCAATTGATTGTGATTTTCTTCAATACTTACAAATAAAGTTTCCTAATAATAATAGAGTTCGAAATCGTTTACGCATAACCAGCATGTACAACGCATAATGTGAAGCATGTAAGTTATCGACAAAGATACTATCAATACCAATGACTGCGAGTTGACTGCGAGTAACGAGTGCGCAACACATGTTCACCGCTGCGAACATGTGAAGTAATATCCTTAACAACCCCTGTCCACGATACGTGCTGAGCCCAAACTATAGTACTATCGTTGCTAAGGCAGGTAGACAACAAACAATGTGTTAACAGAACAAACAAGCATTCATCGAGTCACGTATAACATGCAGTAGCGGTTAGCGTTTAAATAGTGTTTGTGTTGTGTGTAGATTGTGATTTAGCATAAGTAACGTATGTAACACCCAAAAGTGCTAAAAGCAAAAAAGGGCTCGAGTATACTCACAGATTGTGTTTAATAATAAACACAACCTTGGATTGAAGGGAGCGTTGAGAGAGATTAGCCTGAATAGTAACGATAGCAATAAGATAAGCGGCACATAAGACGGTGCAAGTGTCAATGGATTAGACAGTAATCCGATCGGATGGCCGGTCGATCGAGTGACAATCCGTTTGGATGGTCATCCGATCGGGTGACCATTCGATTGGATTGCTACCTCGTTTGGGAAAGATGTGTTTGTGTATGATGGTTTGTCTTTTGAGGTTTTCGTTGTAGCATTTTGAAAATAGAGAAGTATCTCTACCCTTCAGGTCGATTGATTGAATGACGGTTCGATCGGGTGACGATCTGATTGGTGGGACACTTAGTGAGAACAAGTTCACAGCAGTTTATCACTCGATCGGACAGCAGTCCGATTGTGTAGCAATCCGTTGGTCTTTGCTCATGCATTAAACATGTTGAAAATTGTTTAATTGTTAAAGTTCCAAACATCAGATGATCGGGTGGTTGTTCGATCGGATGGCAATCTAATCGGACGGCAATCCGTTCGACGTTCAAAACTTTGAAAAGTTGGAATAATAGTCTAAGTGTGGGACCAAGTGCAAGCCGATCGGACGGCTGTCCCATCGGGTGGCAATCCGATCAGACGACAATCCGTCCCGTCAGCCTAATCGTTTTGGCACTTGGTTGTTTTGAGAGTTTGTAGTTTTATCGAGATGGTGTGATAACGTGCTGAAAAACAGAAACCTCGTCAAGACTCAAGTGACCCGATCGGACAGGAACCACCCTAGTCTGACCAGTTAACTGTTCGAGACGTTGTTTCATGTGTGACCCGAAATCGATAGTCTCTTGGATAAAATCTAGATCTTGAACCAATACATCACTAAGAAAGAGTAGAAAATCAAAACGAGCTCCGATTCTATTGGTTTTGAGTGCATTGAGTGTAAAAGAGTTGAAAGAAAGTTAGAAACCATCTTTCAATCCTTTCCCACCATGAATATTGTAGGATCGTGTATCTGACCCAAATGAGTCGTTCAGAGAAGTTTTGATCTATTTCAGGTGCGGAAAACAAGAAATAGACTTAGATACAGCTTAGTCCTCACTTTAAACACTGATTAGATTGAAATAACAATGATTACAATCAGTCCTCACACCGGCAGCACCTCGGTATGGAAATCAACAACTTACACAACTGATTTCGCCTGAATTAAACATCACCTATATATAGTTGTTCTGATTCCGCTTGAACATGCTCAAGCGGAATCCCATTCAAGCGAAATCTCATCTAATGCTCACTCAAGCTGAATTAAAACTTGTGGTTTCGCTTGAAATGACTCTGTGTCATTTCAAGCGGAATCAGCCTAAAACACACTAGACTTTCCTATTTTCTCGTAAAACGTGCCCTGATCTAATCTATCTAGTCTAAGACTCGATACAAGACGAAGTCGACAGATGCATGCACTAACAGACTCCCCCTCAGATGTTGACGAGTCTTACGTGTCGAGTCTTCGCATCTTCAATCTTGATCAGTCTCTGGGCTTCACTCTATCAATCAGCATCAACAGACTCCCCCTTGCAATGTGCTGTCATTCCTTAAGTTCATCATCATCATCTGCTTCAGGATCGTAATCTGACTCATATCCCAAGATCACCTAGCTCTATTTTTCAATTCAGAGTTCTTAGGCATCGGAATCCTGGCTTTCACTTTTCTATATTCATACATTCTTTGATGTTGTTCCAAGATCATAACTTGGCTCTCGTTCTGCTCAGGATTGTCACCTGGCTTAAACATACACATGCACAACCTCTACCTCAAAGTAAATTTCACATATTTAAACATTTCAAATTTAGAGGCATGCACTAACTCAAACTCCTTCTCAAAATTAACTCTATAATCTTGATGAACCACTTGAAAAATGATTAACACATTTGATTTCAAACATAGACTCCCCCTCAATACATGTCATCATGTTTAGCACTTGGAACTTTGAAAATCAGCTCTCCATTATTAGTTGTCAAAAATCTTTTTGGATTTTTCAAAAGTTTATGCTAAAACACATTGAAAATCTTTTTGGATTTTTGAAATAAGAGAAATGTAACGCAGTAAAGAAATATTTACAGACACTATTTTTGAGAGTTTGTGTAAGAGGATCATATCAGTTTTTGAGACATATCACCAACACCATTAAGCTTCATTTCATTTTAAGTTTTAAACAATTCACCTAGATTGTCAGTATTTTGGTCCACTTAAATTATACTCTTATACAATTAGTAACTTGGGTTGTGTACCTATTCATCTAAAAGTCACGTCTTTTCGGTATTTTTTAGAAATGTAAATAACATGAATAAAAAGAAGCCGTAGGGGTACGGCCGTACGGGTGTCTCTTTTCATAGGAAAACTTTGTTTTTCCAACCGGCATACAGGAGTCGTGTCTTTTCAAAGGAACCTTATAACGCCTCCACAATAATTCTATTAACGACGTAATGCTTCGACTTAGGGTACCAATACCCTATATAAACTATAAAGCAGTCATCTGCCATCATTTGCCATTGTAGATACAATCCAAGTGTATACAGGATCAACAACGCCAACTGTCGCTGCAAATTGCACGACAACCCGCGTGAAAGATAAAGAAAAGAGAACGCCATACCCAACGGCCTTCCGCGGTGGGAAAAAGGTTGACATCGCCTCCGCCGTTGAATCACGGAGATCGACCGGAGTGAGACTTTGTTGTTATCGCTTGAGTTCCGTTTCATCCATGTTTCTCTCTTCGCTCGCCGCTTACTCATCCGTAGAACTCACCATAACCGCCGCCGTTGGCCGGAGAAAACGGGCGGAGCGGAAAAGGCATGAAGAAGAAAAAGAATCGGGGTCAATCTTGAAAGATGATTTGTTTGTGTCTAACTAGAAGCCCTAATCGTTCAAATCGAATTGTGTTAAGAATAGAGGATTTGAAGCATAAGATTTCGAAATTTGAATCGACTGAGATCGATTTTAGATTCTTTGATAGAAATTTAGAACGAAAGTTGAAAAAATCTACTTTTTAGGATAGATGTGGCAAGAGGGATTCATTATCCAGAAAGGGGTATAAAGATAATATGATAATCAAACTGGGTTGCATGTGTCCACAAAGTTTGACCCATATGTGTACAATTTTATAAATTTATTGGGGTGATATTATTTAGGGGTGTACCCGCAAAAGTTAATTTAGTATTATTTGGGGGTGTTGGTGGGTATTATAATAATAATGGTTATATAAACTAACTAAACCAAACTTGAGATTATATTATGTGTTATATTTTATGTTGGTTTTTTTTAAAGCAAATTTCATTAAAAGCCAACACCAATCTTACAGCACAACAAACACAAAAAACATTATACAATTATAAATTTTCACCAGTCCTTCTCCTGTGTTCCCTTCCACGAAATGTTTTTGAATTTTGGTCTATTCTTAAACCACAAAAACCCCATTATAATTATAAAAAAAAAATCCAAAGTGACCCAATTTTAAACTTTTTATTAGTATTGCCCACTATTTTAAACACATACTATTAACCAACTTTTTCAACAATTGTCTTGCCCCATACGAACCCCTATCATTCTCACTTTAATCACAACTACCAATTAATTCACAATTCTAAAACAACCAAATAGATTATTAAATGTGTCTCTACTATGTTAATCAAGAACCGCTTCAACCAAAACCTGATACAATTCAACCAAAACCATAT
Organism: Helianthus annuus; assembly: GCF_002127325.2. Classification (NCBI taxonomy): domain Eukaryota; kingdom Viridiplantae; phylum Streptophyta; class Magnoliopsida; order Asterales; family Asteraceae; genus Helianthus; species Helianthus annuus. Next base: position 48,648,917 of record NC_035436.2, on the reverse strand, counting down.
CGACAAATCCTTTTAAAATGACCAAATCCAGTTCTCACTCCTTCAAACTCCATTCGTAATCCAAAACCAATCCATCTTTGTTCAATCGATTCACATATATGCCTTTTCCATGTTTGGCGTTTGTTTTTTTCCTAGAATCATGACAACTCGATACCAAAGTTTCATCTCAAATTCTCAATATGTGTTAATCATTAAAAATCTTTGCATCTTATATAGTGATACTAAACACCGACATCAACAACCCGCTGCAATGCACGGGCAAGCGTTAACTCGTTTTCACACAAATTTCAACTGATCCGAGATATGATATTAATGTCTTAAAAACTAAAACTTATTTGTGTGTCCCACTACTTGAATATACTCCTGTATCCAGATCCCAATATTCAGTCTTACAGGTGAGTATACTACAGATGATATCTGTAAAAGGGTTAGATGCGAAACTGTGAGAGCTCAGGTCAGAACTTCCGTTCAGCAGAGAGATGACGGCTCGACTTTTGGTGTGTCCCCTTTAGAGGATCTTTTGTTTCAACAGCAATGACTATCAGTTTTATTGTTTCATCAATTTGCTGAGGGCGGCGCTTTTTCAAGCATTTGCGAAAAATATTATACGGGGACTAGGTCAGAATTTCCATTCAGCAGAAGTCCCTGGATAATACCCCAGATATCACTGAGTATAAAGACCTAGTATCTCAGAAAGAGAGACCTTTGAAACAAGATTTCGGGGGTTACCCATATATCCAAGAAGTTATTACCCACAAAATAAGCAAGTTTGAATTTAGGTTCATATCTCGTCACAATTTACTAAATGTGCAAAAACCTACTGGCACATCATTAGTGAAATTGTTTACCACATTTTAACTTTCCATTTCTTTAGCATGTTGTGACAGTCTACTGATGTACTATCATTTCCTCTTTTTTGACAACAAAACTCGTTTTCATTTTATCATGTTTTTGAATTTTTCAAATTTTCTAATGTTTTTGGATTTTCTGAAATTTTCTACTCCCCCTAAAATGCAAACACATTTTAAGGAAAGTTTGAAAAACAAACTAAGCTCTTGACCCACTATGTGACAACTCGAATTTCCAAGATTCCTATTTCGCATTTATTGCACGTTCATGTATTGTTTAGTTGATTATTTGCACAATTAATTGCTATGGAATTATATACGTTTTGATGCGATGAATCGTATTGTGTGATTGTGCATGGTTGTTTGTTAATTGTGAAAGACTTGGTAAATACATGAACTTGGTGGTGAAACTATGAAATTGTTATGGGATGGTGTGCTATTGTAAATTATGATACTTAGGGATGCATAGAGTAATTAGTGAAACTCTAATCATTGTTAACCCTAATCCCTTTTTCACTAATCATTCTCACACACAAAAAAAAAAATCCAAGCACGTAGTTCACATTCTCTGGCAATCATCATCACCAAGATATTCATCACTCTTGATTCCTCTCCTTCTCTAGAATCATCCAAGGTAATTGTGTAATCATTGTTTATTGGTTGTTTGATTGTTATCAATGCTTGATTCTTGTAGTTCTTGTAAACCCTAGTCTTCATATGATGGTTCTGTGTTTTTGATTTATGTTGAATAGTGTGATATGAAGATGATTCATCGTATAATCCATTGTCTGATGAATTAGATGCATGATATGATAGAACGCTTGATTGTTGATTTGGTTTCTTCTATGCAAAAGTAAAGCAATTAGGGTTTTGGATCGTATGAATGCTAATACGTAACTGATGTTCACGTGAATGATGTTCTGCTCTCGATGATTGATTTACTTGATTGTCTGAGTTTGTGAATGATACAAGTCCGACTTTTAACATGATGATAAGGTCCGACCTTTAAACTCAAAACATAGTCCGAGCTCTTTTGGAAAAGAGATATGTCCGAACTCCTTAACACACATATATATGTCCGAGTTTTATAAGCACAACATCAGTCCAAGTTCTTTTAGGATGTTGGTCCGAGCTTTTCAACAAACTCATGTGGTCCGACTTTCCTTAAGGTGGGGAGTCCGACTTTTGTTAGGTGTTAAGTGTGTCCGACCTTTTGAGCCCCAAACCCACACCCATATGTCCGAACTTTGTGATGTGCATACATATAGGTCCGAGTTTTAATATGTAAACATGGGGTCCGAGATTTTAAGAGGGTATGTGTCTGAGTTTTACCCCCCTACCTTGTCCGAACTTTTAAGCAAAGAAACCCCCCCTTGGTCCGAATTTGTGAAGGAGAGTCCCTTGGGTCCGAGTTTCATGAGCCATGTTCCGACTTTGTTGACTATTAGGATTGGGATGTCCGACTTTTGAAGGGTAAGGGTTTGTAGTCTGAGTTTATACTTATGGAGGTCTGAGCGTTTGATTGTATGTTAATCTGTTAAGTGGTTAACCCTGCATGTTAAGTGTGTTACTGAATATATCATCGTATGCATGTCACTGCATGTTATTGTGTGACACGATACTGTATGTCACTGCGTAAAACTGCACGTTACTGTATGCATGAACAAGGTCGTATGAATGTCATTCTTACACAACCATCATACGAATCACAATTATTTAGACATCAATGGCTTGCAAACCCTAATTGAATGTAATCGCTTATCTTGGATTTATGTGCAATATACCTTAGGTCGTGTGTAACGGACTTAAACACTAATTAACCCTAGAAGCAATAACATACCGAGCAAACCAAGGTGAGTTCACACAGCCAAGGCATGGGGTTCCCAGGGTGGGAATGGGATTGATTTATTCATTTGTACTTCTCTAGATAATGGAACGTAGTGATATGATCCTCGGGTGAGGAAGGTGATTGGTTAAGATACTGCTAGACTAGTGATGCTTATAGAACTGATCTTCGCACACACGCCAGGGTTGGCTGCGATAATATGACTGATCTTCGCACACATGCCAGGGTTGGCTGCGATAATATGACTAATCTTCGCACACATGCCTAGGAAGGCTGCGAACTATACACTAAAACTTCGCACAGGTGCCGGGTGGCCGCGATACGAACATACCTAGTCTAGAATACTTGAGAACTTTCCCTAATCTTCGCATACATGCCTAGAGGGCTGCGATACGAACTATTACGATACATGACTTAATGAACGAACACAAGGCTTACCACACTATTACAATTACTAAACTATAAACTGTGAACTCGCTCAACTAGTTGTTGATCCTCTGTTACATGCCTTGCAGCTCGTTAGATACATGGAGCTTGCACAGGGAGGAGCTTGTCGTTGTGGGCTTGGATCGTGATTGTTTGTTGAACACTTTATGACATTACATACTTATTTATATTGGGTTTTACTTATACGCTTCCGCTAAACAGTGATAACTTACTTATGTTTTGGAAACCCCTTTCATATGGATTTGGTTTGGTTTAATTGCTATTACTTTAACTATATACATTGTTCTATATGATTGGTGGCTTGATCCTGGTCAGTCACGCTCCCAAGCGGGGATACTCCGCAGGTGGATTTTGGGGGTGTGACAGATTGGTATCAGAGCCATTGGTTATAGAGAACTTGGTTTTAATATGGGGAAAACGTTTTTATTAAAACCAGACTATAACCAGAACAGTGCTCTCAACGATCCACAACGACGCTTTGCTCCACGTGCAAGACTCAACATCCTAGGTAATAAGGTTTATGTTTATTGCCTACATGCTAGAATTGCATAGAACTTTGCTCGTAGTATGCTTAAATTACATTGCTCACTATTTGTTATTGCTTGAGAACACTCATGTGCTTACACTCTTCTGTCATCGCACTACTCGCGAACCATTCTCACTTACACTACTTTTACTATGAAGATCATGTCTGGACGTGTGAACATGACTCAAGACCAGTTGACGGCATTTATCAATGAACGAGTAGCTGTGGCACTTGCAGCTGCAAACGCAGGAGGTATACCCTGCAGTCGTAACTTATTCTAGGATCTTTAGATCGTACGTTCCTAAACAACTCTTATGTTTAACCTCGTTCTGATCTTACACATTAGGTCAACACGCTCATCAGCCCGTTTGCACTTTCAAGAACTTCATGGACTGTCGTCCAGGCACATTCAGTGGCACCGAGGGGGCAGTGGGACTCCTCCATTGGTTTGAGAAGTTAGAGTCGGTATTTGAAATGTGTGAATGCCCTGAGGATCGCAGGGTGAAGTACGCCACTGGCACGTTGGAAGGAATCGCGTTAACTTGGTGGAACGCGCAAGTGCAGATCTTAGGGTTGGCAGCTGCTAACGCCACCCCTTGGAATGACTTCAAGGAACTGATTAAACGTGAATACTACACTCGAGAAGACATCCACAAGCTGGAAGATGAGTTCTATCATTTGAAAATGACTGGGTCAGAGATTGAAGCTTACACTAAACGGTCGAACGAGCTGGCCGTGTTGTGTCCAACTATGGTGGACCCTCCAATCAAGCGCATTGAGTTGTATCTCAAGGGGTTAGCGCCAGAAATTCAGAGCCACGTGACATCGGCTAATCTTGATAATATCCAGGCTATTCAGCGCCTTGCTCATCGTATTACGGATCAGGCAGTGGAACAGAACAAGCTGCCAAAACGCATCAGGGCTACCACTACTGCTGTTACTACTTATGCTACTCCCAGTGACAACAAGAGAAAATGGGAGGGGGATTCCAGCAGGGGATCAGTTTCTGTTCAGTCTCAAGCACATCAACGTAAGACAAACGACTACCAGAATCCGAGTCAGCAGACATCAGGCAGTCAGGGGCAGGGTGGATATCGGGGAATTCACCCATTGTGTAATAAATGCAACAGACACCACAGCGGGCGGTGTCGTAAAGAAGGATGTCAGAGATGTCTCAAGTTAGGGCATGAAGCTAAAGACTGCAGGAGTTCGCGACCTGCAAATCAGAATCAGCAACACCCACCACCAGCTCCACAGAACCAGCACCAGCAGCAGCAACAGCGGGGCAACAGGGGATGTTTTCAGTGTGGGGCTGAAGGTCATTTCAAGCGTGATTGCCCCCAGTTAAACCAGAACCAGAATCGCAACAACAACAACAATCAAGGCAATGGTAACAACAACGGGGGAAACAACAACAACAATGGCAATGAAGCAAGGGGTCGTGCATTTGTGTTGGGGCAGGGTGATGCCAGAAATGATCCCAACGTCGTTATGGGTAAGTTTCTTCTCGACGATATTTATGTTACTGTTTTGTTTGATTCGGGTGCGGATACGAGTTATATGTCTTTGAAAATGAGTAAATTGTTAAAACGTACACCAACACCTCTAAGCACCAAACATGTCGTAGAACTAGCAAATGGTAAAAGTGTAGAAGCCACACATATAGTCAAGGGTTGTAACATCGATCTAGCGGGTCAGACCTTCTCGATTGATCTCATTCCTATAGTTCTGGGTAGTTTTGATATCGTCATTGGCATGGATTGGTTATCCAAGCAGCAGGCGGAGATCCTATGCAAGGAGAAGATCATTCGTATTCCTCGTGCGGGTAAGGAACCTCTCGAAGTCCAAGGCGACAAGAGTGGTGCTGTGGTTGGCATCATCTCTTTCTTGAAGGCTCAGAAATGTTTACGAAAGGGTCATACAGCCATTTTGGCACTTGTTACAGATGCATCAGCGAAAGAGAAAAGGATAGAGGATATTCCAGTTGTACGCGAGTTTCCTCAAGTGTTTCCTGAAGATTTACCAGGTCTACCGCCTCATCGTCAGGTCGAGTTTCAAGTCGAACTAGCTCCAGGAGCAGCACCTATAGCTCGCGCACCGTATCGATTAGCTCCAACTGAACTGGAGGAACTGTCTAAGCAACTACAAGAGCTCTTGGATAAGGGCTTCATTCGTCCAAGCTCTTCGCCTTGGGGAGCTCCAGTACTATTCGTGAAAAAGAAGGATGGCACTTTCAGAATGTGCATAGACTATCGCGAACTGAACAAGGTTACAGTGAAGAACCGCTATCCTCTTCCACGCATTGACGACTTATTCGATCAGTTGCAAGGGTCGAGTTACTATTCCAAGATTGATCTAAGGTCAGGGTATCATCAGCTGAGAGTCCGGGATGAGGACGTCTCCAAGACAGCATTCAGAACTCACTACGGTCACTACGAGTTTCTAGTCATGCCATTTGGGCTTACGAACGCGCCTGCAGTTTTCATGGATCTTATGAACAGGGTGTGCAAACCCTATCTTGACAAGTTCGTCATTATCTTCATCGACGACATTCTGATCTACTCCAAGAGTCAGGAGGAACACGAGCAGCACTTACGACTTATCTTGGAACTTCTTTGAAAGGAACAACTGTACGCCAAGTTTTCAAAATGCGACTTCTGGCTTCGTGAAGTCCACTTCTTAGGCCATGTGGTGAACAGGGATGGGATTCATGTCGATCCATCCAAGGTAGATTCGATCAGGAACTGGCCTGCACCACGTACACCAACAGAAATACGCCAATTCTTGGGTTTGTCGGGTTACTACAGGCGGTTTATCAAAGACTTCTCAAAGATCACGCAGCCGCTTACGCTACTGACACAGAAAGGTGTCACCTACCGTTGGGGAGATTCTCAGGAAAACGCTTTTCAGTACTTAAAGGATAGGCTTTGCAGCGCACCTATTCTCTCATTGCCAGAGGGCACGGATGATTTTGTGGTCTATTGTGACGCATTGATACAGGGGCTTGGTTGTGTATTGATGCAGCGAGATAAAGTTATTGCCTACGCTTCGCGGCAACTCAAGGTTCATGAACGGAACTACACGACGCATGATTAAAGCTGGGAGCTGTTGTTTCGCGCTTAAGATATGGCGACACTACCTGTACGGTACCAAGTGCACAATTTACACCGATCACAGGAGTCTCGAGCATATCTTCAAGCAGAAGGAATTGAATATGCGTCAACGACGATGGGTCGAGTTACTTAATGATTACGAATGCGCCATCAAGTACCATCCAGGAAAAGCCAATGTTGTGGCTGACGCTCTCAGTCGGAAAGACACTCTACCTAAGCGTGTACGAGCTTTGCAGCTCACTATTCAGTCTGATCTTCCTGCACAGATACGAACTGCTCAGATAGAAGCATTGAAAACCGAAAACGTCAAAGCTGAAGCCTTACGTGGCTCAAGGCAACGAATGGAACAAAAGGAAGACGGCGCATACTATGTGACGGGGCGCATTTGGGTCCCACTTTATGGCGGTTTACGAGAGCTTGTGATGGATGAAGCTCATAAATCTCGCTACTCGATACATCCAGGTTCGGATAAAATGTATCACGACATCAGAACTACATATTGGTGGCCTAGCATGAAGGCCCACATAGCAACTTACGTCGGCAAATGTTTGACGTGTGCAAAAGTCAAAGTGGAGTATCAGAAACCAGCAGGCCTACTTCAGCAGCCCAAGATACCGCAATGGAAATGGGAAGAAATTTCCATGGATTTTGTTACAGGCCTACCCAGATCCCAGCGGGGGAATGATACTATATGAGTGATCGTGGATTGACTCACCAAGTCTGCACACTTCCTGGCTATTAAGGAAACGGATAAGTTCTCCACTCTCGCAGACGTTTATCTTAAAGAAGTTGTTTCGAGGCACGGGGTGCCCACCTCCATCATTTCGGATCGGGATGCACGATTCACGTCAGAGCTATGGCAAGCGATGCACAAATCTTTTGGCTCACGATTAGACATGAGCACAGCATATCATCCTCAGACGGATGGGCAGTCTGAGCGAACGATCCAGACTCTTGAAGACATGCTTCGGGCATGTGTTATTGATTTCGGCAACGGCTGGGAAAAGCATCTCCCTTTGGTGGAGTTTTCGTATAATAACAGTTATCACACCAGCATACAAGCCGCTCCATTCGAGGCGTTGTACGGACGTAAATGCCGGTCACCTCTCTGTTGGGCAGAGGTGGGGGATAGTCAGATCACGGGTCCAGAGATTGTAGTGGACGCCACGGAAAAGATTGCACAGATACGACAACGCATGGCGGCAGCACGCGACCGTCAGAAAGCCTACGCGGACAAGCGTAGGAAGCCTTTGGAATTTCAGGTCGGGGACCGGGTTTTACTTAAAGTCTCACCCTGGAAGGGTGTGGTTCGTTTTGGCAAACGGGGCAAACTAAATCCGCGGTATGTCGGACCGTTCGAGATCATTGAGAAAATAGGCAAAGTGTCCTACAAGCTAAACCTACCAGCTGAACTCGGTGCAGTTCACAATGTATTTCACGTGTCGAATCTGAAGAAGTGCCTGTCAGATGAGACCCTCATAGTTCCTTTTAAGGAACTCACTATCGACGAGCGGTTGCAGTTCGTCGAGGAGCCAGTTGAAATCACGGACCGGGATGTTAAGGTCCTCAAAAACAAGAGAATCCCTCTTGTTCGAGTTCGTTGGAACTCCAAACGTGGCCCAGAGTACACCTGGGAACGCGAAGACCATATGACAGAAAAGTACCCCTAGTTATTCGAAACCAATGCAACTACTACTGAGGCTGAAGCTCCTACTGCGGAATTTCGGGACGAAATTCCAAATCAACGGGGGGATGACGTGACACCCCAGGAAAACCAGTAAACGATACAACTTACCTAGCTTCCTCAGTAACCGCATGCTAAATTTCGGGACGAAATTTCTTTCAAGTTGGGGATAATGTGACAACTCGAATTTCCAAGATTCCTATTTCGCATTTATTGCACGTTCATGTATTGTTTAGTTGATTATTTGCACAATTAATTGCTATGGAATTATATACGTTTTGATGCGATGAATCGTATTGTGTGATTGTGCATGGTTGTTTGTTAATTGTGAAAGACTTGGTAAATACATGAACTTGGTGGTGAAACTATGAAATTGTTATGAGATGGTGTGCTATTGTAAATTATGATACTTAGGGATGCATAGAGTAATTAGTGAAACTCTAATCATTGTTAACCCTAATCCCCTTTTCACTAATCATTCTCACACAAAAAAAATCCAAGCACGTAGTTCACATTCTCTGGCAATCATCATCACCAAGATATTCATCACTCTTGATTCCTCTCCTTCTCTAGAATCATCCAAGGTAATTGTGTAATCATTGTTTATTGGTTGTTTGATTGTTATCAATGCTTGATTCTTGTAATTCTTGTAAACCCTAGTCTTCATATGATGGTTCTGTGTTTTTGATTTATGTTGAATAGTGTGATATGAAGATGATTCATCGTATAATCCATTGTCTGATGAATTAGATGCATGATATGATAGAACGCTTGATTGTTGATTTGGTTTCTTCTATGCAAAAGTAAAGCAATTAGGGTTTCGGATCGTATGAATGCTAATACGTAACTGATGTTCACGTGAATGATGTTCTGCTCTTGATGATTGATTTACTTGATTGTCTGAGTCTGTGAATGATACAAGTCCGACTTTTAACATGATGATATGGTCCGACCTTTAAATTCAAAACATAGTCCGAGCTCTTTTGGAAAAGAGATATGTCTGAACTCCTTAACACACATATATATGTCCGAGTTTTATAAGCACAACATCAGTCCAAGTTCTTTTAGGATGTTGGTCCGAGCTTTTCAACAAACTCATGTGGTCCGACTTTCCTTAAGGTGGGGAGTCCGACTTTTGTTAGGTGTTAAGTGTGTCCGACCTTTTGAGCCCCAAACCCACACCCACATGTCCGAACTTTGTGATGTGCATACATATAGGTCCGAGTTTTAATATGTAAACATGGGGTCCGAGATTTTAAGAGGGTATGTGTCTGAGTTTTACCCCCCCCTACCTTGTCCGAACTTTTAAGCAAAGAAACCCCCCCTTGGTCCGAATTTGTGAAGGAGAGTCCCTTGGGTCCGAGTTTCATGAGCCATGTTCCGACTTTGTTGACTATTAGGATTGGGATGTCCGACTTTTGAAGGTAAGGGTTTGTAGTCTGAGTTTATACTTATGGAGGTCTGAGCGTTTGATTGTATGTTAATCTGTTAAGTGGTTAACCCTACATGTTAAGTGTGTTACTGAATATATCATCATATGCATGTCACTGCATGTTATTGTGTGACACGATACTGTATGTCACTACGTAAAACTGCACATTACTGTATGCATGAACAAGGTCGTATGAATGTCATTCTTACACAACCATCACACGAATCACAATTATTTAGACATCAATGGCTTGCAAACCCTAATTGAATGTAATCGCTTATCTTGGATTTATATGCAATATACCTTAGGTCGTGTGTAACGGACTTAAACACTAATTAACCCTAGAAGCAATAACATACCGAGCAAACCAAGGTGAGTTCACACAGCCAAGGCATGGGGTTCCCAGGGTGGGAATGGGATTGATTTATTCATTTGTACTTCTCTAGATAATGGAACGTAGTGATATGATCCTCGGGTGAGGAAGGTGATTGGTTAAGATACTACTAGACTAGTGATGCTTATAGAACTGATCTTCGCACACACGCCAGGGTTGGCTGCGATAATATGACTGATCTTCGCACACATGCCAGGGTTGGCTGCGATAATATGACTAATCTTCGCACACATGCCTAGGAAGGCTGCGAACTATACACTAAAACTTCGCACAGGTGCCGGGTGGCCACGATACGAACATACCTAGTCTAGAATACTTGAGAACTTTCCCTAATCTTCGCATACATGCCTAGAGGGCTGCGATACGAACTATTACGATACATGACTTAATGAACAAACACAAGGCTTACCACACTATTACAATTACTAAACTATAAACTGTGAACTCGCTCAACTAGTTGTTGATCCTCTGTTACATGCCTTGCAGGTCGTTAGATACATGGAGCTTGCACAGGGAGGAGCTGGTCGTTGTGGGCTTGGATCGTGATTGTTTGTTGAACACTTTATGACATTACATACTTATTTATATTGGGTTTTACTTATACGCTTCCGCTAAACAGTGATAACTTACTTATGTTTTGGAAACCCCTTTCATATGGATTTGGTTTGGTTTAATTGCTATTACTTTAACTATATACATTGTTCTATATGATTGGTGGCTTGATCCTGGTCAGTCATGCTCCCAAGCGGGGATACTCCGCAGGTGGATTTTGGGGGTGTGACACACTAAGACACAAATTTTGAAAACAAACTATGCAGGAAAATGACAACCAATATCGAATCGCTTCAATTCGCCCTCCACTAGGCATAAACAATCAGAACTCCCCCTTTCAACAAACTATTTTCTCATTAAGATTTCAAAACACTTAAGTTTGTTTTAATCAAAATGATTTTTCCGGAAAATAAGTTTGTTTTTATCACATGAAGGGATTGGTTCATCATATTGTTCATTTTTAACCTATTTGTAGTAAATCAAGTACAACTTAATGTCCCTGATTTACCACTTGCACGTTAGCACCATCAACCTCTGTACCACTTGTACATAAATCCAAAACATTTAACCACCATGTAGGAATAAAACATCTACACAAACCATTTTACCAATCAGGATGCCGATTCCTGCTTCGCACTTACCAACCTGGAAGCTACGGCATAGTCCTTCGCCTGTAAAAATTTACCACACGAAAATTCATTCACACAATCTATTTAAACATGAATGATGCTGATTCCTGATCCACGATTACAAACTTGGGATCTCCGGCATAGTCCTTTGGTTCAAGGGAAAAGAATTTCCACCCAAGTCTTACCAACCTTGGGTGTTTTTAGCTCTTGTTCAGTTGAGTTAAAAGTTGCTTTCTTTGTTGCATAAAAATCTTTAATCCCTTTGGCCTTTCCCTCGACCATTTTCCCAAAAATTTTCTTAACATTCCCGTTGAATGCTTTCTCAATATCAAATTCCTTCTGATCAGAAAAGAATTGATTTGAGATCTCAACTTTACCAACTTTTTGCTTAATTTTTTCAAACTTCAAAGATGGAATTTCAACATCATCTTCTGAAGATACTAACTTTTCCTCAACTACTTCAATCTGTTCCTTCACTTGTGGCTCCCCTGATTTTTTAGAATCAAATTCATCGCCTTTCTCATCAACTTTCTTAACAATCCACACTTGGTTGTCTTTTGCTTTCTTTTTGTAAAAATTTTTCTTTGAACATTCACCAACTTCATGAGTAGAATTTTCAAAAATTTTAAATGCTTCAGTTGGTGGTTCAACGTCAATAACTTTTTCTTTCAGTTTTCCAGAAACTCCCTGTTTTGTCTTTGTAACTTTCGGAAAATTCGGTGCAATGTGACCAGCTTCGTTGCACTTAAAACAGGTTCGAGTCTCTTTTGGATGAAACACTCCAGTTCCTATCCTTTTCTTTTCAGCAAGAAACTCCTGGTTAGATTGTTTCCAGAAAGGTTTCTTCTGCTCTTCCTCAGCACTTCCACCTGAAACAAATTCCATTTTGGTTTTAGATTTTTTTTCATTTTTATAATTTTTAGGTGGTGTAAAACCCAATCCTTTCTTTTTATAGCTACCATTATGGTTTGGTTTCTTTTAAAAACCAGAACCAGAATTGTAACCCCTTTTATTGTTTAACCGATGTTGAACTCTTGAAGTGTATTTTTTAGGTTTTCCAGTAATATTTAAATCTTTTATTTCAGAAATATTAATTTCTGTCATTTTGAAAACCTTTTTGATCATGTCAATACGAACACTTCTTATTGGAAACTCTTTGTTAGAGTATAATTTGTCAGAATCATTTAAAGTGTATGCCACTTCACATGTTTCATCATCCAAATTCGATTTTGATAACAAAAACTCTTTACTGTAAGTCTTTTTGACCATCGGTTTTGAACTGTTGACTGACGAACTTGACCCTCCAGACTCAGACTTTGACTCGGACTCCTCATCAGTATCCAACACCTGATTGACCACCTTTTTGATTAACTCAGACTCATGATCAGTGTCAGACGAGGTGAATGTGACGTCAATGTTTTCTGGTATTTCATCAGTTGTTTTGGATTTTAGTTTTATATTGACTGCCTTTTGGACTTGCTCCTCATTTGGCTTTCTGGGAGAATAACCTTCCCAGATCGGAGGCGGACACTTGTTGTAGCGAACAGTCGGTTTCTTACCAGTATCCTTCTTCTTTGACTTCTCATCTTGGAAAGCTTCCATACCTGCAACAGTTGGATAGATTCGATCAATAAGATAATCAGAACTAGAATAACTCTGTAATAAACGTCTGATCCTCTCATTTTCAATTTTCTCCTTTTCCAACTCTTTCTTCCACTTAGCATCTTCTGTCTCAGAGTTAGTCTTTTGAAGACTAGTTACTGTTCTGTTCAAAACATCGTAAGATTCCTTCACGTAGTTAAGATTGAACAATAATTGTTCCTTCATTTTCAAATACTCTGCCAACTTCTCATCTTTAGCTGCACATTCTTTGCATGACTCTAGAAACTTTGAACATGTTTTGATAACTTCTACAATCTTTTCTATTTCAACTGTTTTCACCACTTCAACCATCTTTTCTGCTTCAGTCACCTTCTCCGCATCAGCAATCTCCCCAGTAACAACTTTAACTTCTTCATTTTGAACAATCTCATCTTTTTCAGCATCTCTTTCAGACTTCATTTCTTTTTGTTCTTTTGCAGCTCGTCTCTCCTTCAATTTCTCCAAGCGATCTGCAAAATAAAAATGAAAACATTCAGGAGATAGATGAGATTTTGCAACATTTATATGTCTTTCTTCCTCATCATCACTGCTATCATCAGTTGGTGAATGATCAAACTTTACTGGCTTGTCAGAACAATCATCCGAAGAACCAAAATCAGATGGTGTTTGATCAAAAACAACATCTCTTTCTGAACTTTCATCACTTTGTAAACTTTCATCTGAACTCTGTGAGTATTCTTCTGATGAAACAGATTTTTCATCTTCATTCTTCACACTAACACCAATTGATTTCATCCATTCGGTGAACATGTTTGGTTCTTTCACAATCTTGGCAATGAAGGCTTTGAAATCTCCATTCTCATCTGTAAACATATCCCAGCTAAAACCTTCTGGTAGCCTTTCATCATCGTGAAAGTTCCAGTTAAAGTTTTCTTGATTCCCAGACATGCTCTCTTTGAATCCTCTATCACTTTTTGATGTGCATGTTAGTGTATATATTTTAGATGTATATTTTAAGCCCTTTTTACACTTTTTAGCCAAGTTTTAAATTTATAAAACACGATATTTACTAACACTAAACACACATATGGGCAAGTGCACCCATCGTGGACGTAGTATAGTGTTGGTAAGATACCGAGGTCGTCCAAGGACACAAGAGCTTTTAGTACCGGTTTATCCTCAACGTCTAATCGAATCAAAATGTTAGAAAAAGATTTTAAACTAAGAAAATTAAACTAACTAAAATGCTGAAAAATAAAATAAAAATAAAAATAAAAACAGATAGACAAGATGAATCACTTGGATCCGACTCTGTGTTAGTGTAACCTTTGATTATTTTCGCACTTTTGCACTTGTTTAAGAGATTATCTTAGTTATTGTAGTAGGCCCCTTTTTTGAAGCTGACATTACCCTCAACCCAGTAGTTTGAGTCAGCAAGGATACAATCCTAAAGGGTCGGATTATTGAAAGATAATTAATTAAGTTATTAATGCATAATGTGATAGGCCCCTCTTTTGAAGGTGACGTTACCCTCAGCTAAGTAGTCTGAGTCAGCAGGGATACAGTCCTAAGTAGCTGGGTTAAAATTTTAATAGTAGTTTAACTTATGAGGGGATCAAAGAGTTTGGACCCCCGCCATCCAATACCTTTGGGTATTGAAGGAGGTCCTACTAAATTTGACCCAGGTCCTTTGCAGGATCTATACACTAAACAATGGCAAGACTCTTACCAAACCGTTCCCTTAACCCCCGACCAGGTAGCCAACATACCTCCATATAGACCATGGAGATATGAATGGTGAAAATCTTTTATTTTATATAGACAGTAAAATAATGCCAAGACACCACGGACAAACGATTAGGAAGAATCACCTTCAACATAAGAAACTAGTAATTAAAGTCATTAATACAAAACCAATTAAAAAGTGCAAAAGATTAAAAATAAAAAGTATTACACTAAACACTTGTCTTCACCAAGTAATGTAAGAGACTTAGGCAAACATGGCCTTTGATTGTCAAGAACTCTTACGATCAATCTTGGATCCCGGGACGACTCACACACTCTATGATGGACAATGGATGATGGTGGTGGATGATGGTGTTGTGATGGTGGTGGGTGGTGGGTGAAGTGTGAGAGAGGTGGTGTGCCAAGGGATGAGTTGAAATGGCTCCAAGCACTCCTATTTATAGGCTGAACAGAAGCCTGGGCACGGCCCCGCGTCCGCTGGGCACGGCCCCGTGCCTGTCTGACACTCTCTCTCTTCATTAATTGTAATTCGCAATTACAATAAATGCGCCTGCAGCACTCTGACCACGCCCCTGTGTCCGCTGGGCACAGCCCCGTGGTGGGCAGTAGAAGCTTCTATAGGTTTGTCTTTTCTGCTGCTTCTTGGGCACGGCCTCGTGCTCGCTGAGCACGGGGCGTGTTCAGTCTTCTGACTTCTTTGTTTTGCTTGGGAAGATGTTGTCGGGAGGGTCGACATATCACTTTTGTTCCTTTTCTTGTAATTATGTTAGATTTTGCTGCCTTTTTGCTTCTTTTGTTATTTTAAGCTCATTTAATCCTGAAAATACAAAAGGAAGACAAAAGCACACTTTTTCCAACATTAGTACTGAAAAAGGGTTAGTTTTAAGCCATTATTGATGTAATTTATATGTTGCATTTTGTGCACATCAAATACCCCCACACTTGAATCTTTGCTTGTCCTCAAGCAAAACTCTTTAGAATGTGGCTTTATTCACTCCCAAATGGAATGGGTAGAAGAGAAGGTTTTTGCACTTGTCATAGAGTGTCGGGATTTTCCTAGATCGTTTAGCTTTTATTTTTATTTATTTACAATCCTATTCGTCATGATTTATTAAAAACATTTCATAAGATAAATTATTTCTTAAGGCATAACATACCTCTTTAAAATTCCATTTATATACAAGTTCACATACCTCACGGGGGAAATCACTCACACTCGGCCGAAGGTGTTTTTTTAGTGAATCACTCGAGAGCGGCATGGAACTTACTCCTACCATTAGCTTGCCAAGCAATCAATCCTCCTCCTTTTTAACTTTATACCTTTGTAAATATAAAGAGGACTTTTTGGGTGAAGGGTTAGGCTTGGGCTAAAGGTGGGTGGTTGGGTTAGTGGTTAGTAGAAAAGGGCGAAAGGCGTAAAAAGCGTCGGTTTTCGTAAAACATTTTGTTTTTGTGACATTTATTTTCAATGAAGTATTTATTCAAACAAGCCTTTGTTTGAGGAACTTGGTTTGTTTATTTCCAACTTCATCATCATTATATATATATATATATATATTTCTTTAGGAATTCACACAAAAACCGAGCTTTGTTACTAAAATAAAGGGTTAAAAATGAAAAAGGGGTTTTGGTGGGTAAAAGGGTTTTGGGATAAGAAATGAAAAGGTTTAGGCTCAAAGGGGTTAACTAGGGGGAATTTTTGGGTAGAAAAAAAAATGAAAATAATGGTGTTGAAAGAAAAAGGGGCTCCATCATTTACTTACTTGGGTTTAAGTTGGTAAGGACCGGGAATGAATTGTCGTGGCAAGTTCTAGAGTCGTAAGAACCAAGCGGCTATTCACACAAGAAACGAAAAATGAGCATTTAGTGTAAAGATGTATATTTGTATGCTCAATAAAGGCTCAAAACTCACTTTTGTGGGAATGGGTTTTTATGTGATCAAGTATATATAATCAAATTTTAACTAACCTTGTCATGTCGTTTCATAATTTTCTTATGTTGGTTCTTTTTATCACGATGTTATTGGTTGTAAACTTACAAAAATATAACCTTGTTAGACTTTGAATTTCCAACTTAAACTTAGACAAGTAAAAAAAATTGAAAATTTTTGAAAAAAATTTGGGGTGATTAGCGGTTCCAATAGAGTTTTGTGTAAGGCTTGTTATTAGGACTTGCAAAATTCAAGATTTTAGCATCCCCCCCCCCCACACTTAATTTACACATTGTCCTCAATGTGTCCCAAAAATAAGTTTTTAGGTTGATTGAATGTGTAAAATGGTGTTAAAAGCAAAATTTTATGTTACTGGCAGTCTGGACACGGCCCCGTGGTGACCGGGCACGGCCCCGTGTTCAGGTGCCAGTAACAAAAATTAAAGAAAAGAAATACAAGCCTGGACACGGGGGCGTGTTCAGCCGGCCCGTGTCCATTTACCTGAACTTGGCAATTTTCTGCAGGATGTTCAGCACGGGGCCGTGTTGGCTGGACACGGCCCGTGCTGAGCTTACTGTAATGAAGAGATTGTTGTCGGATGACCCTGTTTTCGTGCATGGGCCTATGTTTCTCGTTTCCCTTGTTATCCTTGACCATCCCGAGTGTGTTTTACTCAATATAATACCATCCAAACCTTAAAACCATCATTTCATTAAATTTCATAGAGAGAACTACACAACGTTCCTAGAAAAGTAAAAAGAAATAAAAGCTAAAAATCATAACTAGATAGGTCAGGTGGTACATAAAGTTATCATAAAGAGTTCTACTTCTTTGTTGAGAAAATTTCGGGAATAGTTTCCCGATATAGTAGGACTCTTGGCCGATGGTTTTCTTCCTAGATGTTGTCAAAGCCATTCTTCTATCTCCCTTGGGAGGAAGAAGGCGGTTCACTTTCCTCAACATCTCGCGAAGGAGGGGGGACACCCACTGGGACTTCTTGCACTATCTCTTGCGGAGGCTCCGGGTGTATGGCGTACCATTCGGCGGGTATGATGACTTCGGGGACCACGTTCTATGCTCTTTCGGTTATTATAGGCACCAAAGGAGGAGAGGCGAGAAGGTTTAACCTCTAGTGCAAGAGGTTTACTTCTCGGAGACACCCTTCCAGTCCCACCGTTAGATGGTTGATACGGTTGACCAATGCTTCTTTCACCCCCGTCATTTCATCAATAGCCTCTCTTAGGGCGTAAACATAGTTTACAAGAGAGTCTTCTACCGTTGACGATCTCCTCCCATGTCGGTTATTTCTTGATGAAGACGTTCTGCTTGTCCTGCTCGCCATTTCTGGGGAAATAGACCGAAAAGAGCTCAATTTTTACGAAACAGTACCTCGGACACGGCCCCGTGCTCGCTGAGCACGACCCCGTGTCCAGCTGTCTGCAGGTTTTTAGATTAAGGAATCTTGGAGTTTTAAATTATTTTCATGGTTTTTAGTCAAATTTAAGCACAGATAATTTAAAACCAAGGTTGCACAACTTATTTTAAGTAAGATTCCTTGGATAATAACCTTACAAACTTCACACTAAAGGTTGGAATCATGGAGTTTCCAATCTTTAATGGAGGTAGTGGTTGAAAATTGAAAGAGAAGGCAATGAACAAAAGTGGAAAAGACAAGATGGTTCTTGGGAACCTTTTTTTAGCACTTACCTAGGATAGTATGAGTGAAGAACCCAGGAATCTCTGTCTTTTGAAGTGGTCAAAATGAGTAGGAATCTGGCTGCATTTATAGAAAACGACAGCGCGTTGGACACGGCCCCGTGTTGATTGGACACGGCCCCGTGTGCAGTTAAAATCCTGACACATTTTGTTCGTATTCTGACAAAATCAGAAGGGAATCTTTTAGGTGGACACGGGGGCGTGCTGACCTGGACACGGCCCCGCGTCTGGAAGCTGTCTTATGGAGTTTTTCTACTTTCTAAGGAACTTATGTATATCGGGTGGTTCCTTACTGGTTGGAACAACCCTAAAGTGCCTAAGATACCTTAATTGCTCTAGACTAAGACGAGAACGCAAGAGGTTGTCGGTGAGGGTAATTCCTATGTTTATTATAGGTGGACAAGTCCAACCCTTTTCCGGGCTCTCGTTAAAGAAGGTATATGCCGAATCGCTCAGGTCTATGTATGCACCGAACGAAGTCGATGGAGAGTCCTTCATGGCACAATCGGCATAGGGACGACTATCGTCCAAATCTTTGCTAGAGTTGAAGGTAAGATCGGAAACAACGAGGTTGTTTTCATGTGACTCCAACAATTCTTCTTGGTCATCGTCTTGGGATGAATCAATGAAATCCTTCCTAAGCTCTTTTAACCAATTAAGAATTAGATTTTCTAATTGAATTAACTCGTCAAGGAGCATTTCTCCTAGAATATCCGGTTGGGCGCATTCGAGGGAGAGATAGTGATTATTTTTACTTTCGCCCCTCTTAAGGTTATAAGGAGACGATGGGTCTATATAGTGGGGCTTATAATTTAGAAAATAACATTCTAATTCTTTATGGTTGCCACCACATAATCGACACCACGTACCATAAGAGTGCCGAAAGTAAAAAGAAATTACCATCACTCATGTTTGTGTCTGAAATTACCAACCTCCGGAATCTGACGGTTCTGTTTTCAGTAACTGAATCTTGGGCACGGGGGCGTGTTGAGTGAGCACGGCCCCGTCTTCAGCTTACTGTCTGACTTAAAACAAGATTGCCAGTTCCAATGATTTGAGCACGGGGCATGTTCAGCGGGCACGGCCCGTGCTGAGTTCTGCAGAAGCTGAAAAACTAAGAAAATCCTAAAAAAAAAAAAAAAAGAAATAATAAAAAAAATGATTAGGCCGTTGATTCCTAACTTTCTTAAAATCCTTGTGTCCCCGGCAACGGCGCCAAAAACTTGATGTGCATGTTAGTGTATATATTTTAGATGTATATTTTAAGCCCTTTTTACACTTTTTAGCCAAGTTTTATATTTATAAAACACGATATTTACTAACACTAAACACACATATGGGCAAGTGCACCCATCGTGGACGTAGTATAGTGTTGGTAAGATACCGAGGTCGTCCAAGGATGCAAGAGCTTTTAGTACCGGTTTATTCTCAATGTCTAATCAAATCAAAATGTTAGAAAAAGATTTTAAACTAAGAAAATTAAACTAACTAAAATGCTGAAAAATAAAATAAAAATAAAAACAGATAGACAAGATGAATCACTTGGATCCGACTCGTGTGTTAGTGTAACCTTTGATTATTTTCGCACTTTTGCACTTGTTTAAGAGATTATCTTAGTTATTGTAGTAGGCCCCTCTTTTGAAGGTGTCGTTACCCTCAACCCAATAGTTTGAGTCAGTAAGGATACAATCCTAAAGGGTCGGATTATTGAAAGATAATTAATTAAGTTATTAATGCATAATGTGGTAGGCCCCTCTTTTGAAGGTGACGTTACCCTCAGCTAAGTAGTCTGAGTCAGCAGAGATATAGTCCTAAGTAGTTGGGTTAAAATTTTAATAGTAGTTTAACTCATGAGGGGATCAAAGAGTTTGGACCCCCACCATCCAATACCTTTGGGTATTGAAGGAGGTCCTACTAAATTTGACCCAGATCCTTTGCAGGATCTATACACTGAACAATGGCAAGACTCTTACCAAACCGTTCCCTTAACCCCTGAACAGGTAGCCAACATACCTCCATATAGACTGTGGAGATATGAATGGTGAAAATCTTTAATTTTATATAGACAGTAAAATAATGCCAAGACACCACGGACAAACGATAAGGAAGAATCACCTTCAACATAAGAAACTAGTAATTAAAGTCATTAATACAAAACCAATTAAAAAGTGCAAAATATTAAAAATGAAAAGTATTACACTAAACACTTGTCTTCACCAAGTAATGTAAGAGACTTAGGCAAACATGGCCTTTGATTGTCAAGAACTCTTACGATCAATCTTGGATCCCGAGACGACTCACACACTCTATGATGGACAATGGATGATGGTGGTGGATGATGGTGTTGTGATGGTGGTGGGTGGTGGGTGAAGTGTGAGAGAGGTGGTGTGCCAAGGGATGAGTTGAAATGGCTCCAAGCACTCCTATTTATAGGCTGAACAGAAGCCTGGGCCCGGCCCCGTGTCCGCTGGGCACGGCCCCGTGCCTGTCTGACACACTCTCTCTTCATTAATTGTAATTCGCAATTACAATAAATGCGCCTGCAGCACTCTGACCACGCCCCCATATCCGCTGGGCACGGCCCCGTGGTGGGCAGTAGAAGCTTCTATAGGTTTGTCTTTTCTGCTGCTTCTTGGGCACGGCCCCGTGCTCGCTGAGCACGGGGCGTGTTCAGTCTTCTGACTTCTTTGTTTTGCTTGGGAAGATGCTGTCGGGAGGGTCGGCATATCACTTTTGTTCCTTTTCTTGTAATTATGTTAGATTTTGCTGTCTTTTTGCTTCTTTTGTTATTTTGAGCTCATTTAATCCTGAAAATATAAAAGGAAGACAGAAGCGCACTTTTTCCAACATTAGTACTGAAAAAGGGTTAGTTTTAAGCCATTATTGATGTAATTTATATGTTGCATTTTGTGCACATCACTTTTCTACCATGAGCCACTTGCGGTTCTTGTTGTTGCTGTTGACCGACTTGTTGGTAAATGGCTTTTTCGGTAGTAGTCATCTTTTCCGAATGGATTCTTCACATCATTAGCTTCTCTGTTCTTGCATTCCCTCTTGAAATGACCTTTCTCCCTGCATCGAAAACAAGTAACTTTAGATTTATTAAAACCCAAAGTAGAAACATGTGCATCAAGAAAGTCATTTCTCCCAGTAATCAGCTTGAATTTTTCAGCTCTCCTAAGGACACTAGCTAGACACCATTTGATGTCCATGAGCTTCATCTCTTCAGCATCTATCTGATCGTAATCCAACTTTGTAAGCATAGGATTCCCAATCCGACCTACAACTAGACGTTCATAAGATAGAAGCACGGAACCAAGTAATGCCATGTGATCTTTCGCAACCTCTTCAGAAAAACTTTGACTATCAGGAAGATTCATAGCATTGTTGCACTGTATCACACAACCATTTCCAGTTTTTGTGCTTTGAGAATGAAAACTTTCAGAAGAACTCTTGGGATTTCCACTCGGATATGAAGAGAATCCACTGCTTTTGTTTGAATTTTGATCAACTTTTTCAGCTGAATCTCCAGCACTAAACGCAGTTTGGATTTTCGGACTTCTTTCAACTTCTGGAACACTGCCTTTGTAGTACATTTTCACATCCTGTTGACCACTTGGACTATTCATTCTTGCAATCTTTTGCTGTTCCAGATCCTGTCCCTCTATCTTCTCAATACACTGAGAAATCGTTAACCGATCATAAACCCCAGTGTTGTCAAGGATCATCAAGTAAGTTCCCCACTCTTTTTGCGGTAAAGCGTCAGCTAACTTGTCTACCCACTCTTCATGATCTTTTGTTATGCTCAGCATCGACATGGATCGAACTAAGTGGCAGTATCTCTCAATAAGCTTCTTTGTATCTTCACCCGGTAGACTCCTGAATAGATCAAACTCTTTCTTGAGTAATGCCTTTTTACTCTTAATCATATTCTCACTACCCTCAAACTTGACTCGAAGAGCATCCCAAATTGACTTTGATGTCTTGTCATGTTGAAACAGAATGAAGATATCTTCTTTAATGGCTTGCTGAAGTAATCTAATCATCATCTTTTCAGCTTTATACATGTCTCGCTCTTGAACAGTAAACTCAGATATTTCTTTCTCAACTTGCAAATCAGTACGTGGTAAGACATATTTCTTCAAAATGCACTCCCAAGATCTAAGATGATTGGCTTGAACCCAATTTTCGAAGCGCTCTTTCCATCCGTAATATTCTTCAATGTTCATTAGTTTAGGGGGTTTTTGTGTTGTTCCGGTTTCGTTTTCCAGATTCATATTTTGAGTAATTGAAGCTGGAGTAACTGAAGATGTGGCGAACGCGTTGTAGAAATCATCACCCATGATGAGAATCTGTTTCAAACGAAATATCTCAACAAACAGATTCAAGCGGAATACCAACACTGCCTTTCACGCGGAATACCTGCAAACAGAACAACCTTCAAGCGAAATTAGTAAGTTCAAGCGAAATCTCAGATTTCGCTTGAATTTCAAGCGGAATAAAAATAAAACTTCGACCGGAATCAGGTTTCAAGAAAAATCGCAGATTTCGCTTGAAAAATTTCAAGAGGAATACGTCGATTGAAGCGGAATCACCGATTAATTGAAGCGAAATATCAGATTTCGCTTGAAATGTCAAGCGAAATATGTTGTTCTCTCGAGCGGAATCACCTGGTTCATTCAAGTGGAACCACTTCGAACATCATTTTTACCCATTTTTAGTCCGAATTTTAACGTATAACTTTCAAGGGTTTGTTAACATGCACTTTTACACCATATATTAGCCGATTTTAACCGTGAAATTTTGAAATTTTGAAAGAAAGTGTAGAAAAACAGAGATTTTCCAGCTGAATCGTATAGAACTCCTCCTCCTGAGCTCTGATACCAGTTGTAGGATCGTGTATCTGACCCAAATGAGTCGTTCAGAGAAGTTTTGATCTATTTCAGGTGCGGAAAACAAGAAATAGACTTAGATACATCTTAGTCTTCAGTTTAAACACTGATTAGATTGAAATAACAGCGATTACAATCAGTCCTCACACCGGCAGCACCTCGGTATGGAAATCAACAACTTACACAACTGATTTCGCCTGAACTAAACATCACCTATATATAATTGTTCTAATTCCGCTTGAACATGCTCAAGCGGAATCCCATTCAAGCGAAATCTCATCTAATACTCACTCAAGCCGAATTAGAACTTGTGGTTTCGCTTGAAATGACTTGGTGTCATTTCAAGCGGAATCAGCCTAAAACACACTAGACTTTCCTATTTTCTCGTAAAACATGCCCTGATCTAATCTATCTAGTCTAAGACTCGATACAAGACGAAGTCGACAGATGCATGCACTAACAAATATGTTCAAATCCAAGCAAGATCTTTGTTCATTCATGTGGAAATCGTCCAGATCTAAGTGGTTCTTGGTGGATTGAAGCCAAAACATGAAGTTCATAAGAACTCCAGGATGACATCATCCTAGAACACCTCAAATCCGTTGATTTCACGGTTAAAAGTTAAGATTTAAAAGATAGAAAGGTGAGTGAGTGCGTGTAGATCATGAAAGTACAAGATTCAGGTTGAAAACTTACAAGAATCGCGAGAAATCGAGAGAAAGAAGCTTGAGAGCGGCTGGGTCGAGTGAGAGGAGCTGTCACATCAAGTGATGTGATAGTTGAGGTATTTGTAGGGTTTCCCAAAAAGGAAAGTGCATATGTCACACCCCGAATTTCCACGTGTCACCGGTGGGCCCGGTGGGGGATTATCGTGACGTAGTTGATATCATCATTGTCAAACAACACAAATTATAATGCACAGCGGAAGCAATAAAAATAGATTTACTTCAACCATCAAATGTAATATCTAAGTATCACAAATAGTCGAAATAGATCCACAGGCGGATCGAAATAAAAAGGAGAAAATTGTTCAACAGATAAATGCATCCCAAAGTTTGCGAGACTCTATGATGCTAAGGAGAAGCCAGCCTATTCCGTGTAGATCCTACACTTAATCTTTTTGGGGAAAATACGTCAGTTTGCACTGGTAAATACAATTTAACCGACTCATTTTGAAAAGGTTTAAAAATTGATTTGAATGCACAAGGCACAAAACATTTTATAACTTGGGAATAATTAATCAAAGTTAAACTTGTAAAAGAATTACATGTTCGTTATGCGTTTAGTCGCCCGGGTCGTGCCGGGTTTAAGGTTAATTGACACACCACTCAGTATAAGTCCGCGGCGGGAAGCCAACGATTATACCTTAATAAATATGGACACATTACCGGGTGTACGCCTACACCCGGGTGTCAAGGTCGTGGCCATTTCTTAAAATGATGCCAAGGATATCCGGGACACGGTCATTAAGCTCCCAAAGGCGTAAAACAAACAAAACCAGTTTTCAAACGGGTCACATTGATAATACCCAACTACTAATGAGTTAGGGTCAATTGCCCGACCAAGCGGTATTTTATATACCGTACTCCCAAGCCTGTATAATGGAAAATAGGTTAAAAGTATTTACCTGAGCAAGTATAAACCACAAAAGCAAAATGCAAGTGTCTTTTACTGGGCTCCTATTCTGGAACGAAGGTTTATAATAACCTATTAGAATCCTAACGGGTCTTTTAACATAGCCTAAGCTTAGACCGGTTAGTTTCGAAGGATAAACATGGTTTAATCGCGAGGAAAGCGAAAACCGAAAAGGAATGTGACTTAGATCCGACAAGTTTGGAGACTTGTATATTATGGGTAAACTAAATACATTCTGAATTTAGAGACTAAGATGATACGGTTTGGCCCGTTTCGGCTAATGTGCATAAACTAGTCACATAAGCCGATCCGAACGCGAAAGTGCGTAACGGGTAACCATATAAATCATATACAAGTTTCCTGAGATTATATGCACCAAATATGTTGTAATATCAGTAAGTTATGTCCTATTATGCCCCAAATGATTTTCAACTCACTTTACACCTCATAAGGGCATTTTGGTAATTTCACATAAACTCAAAAGGTCAAAATGGAAACCTGAGTTCTCAACCTTAATTTACTGTTATGATATAAAATTTTACTAATTATATCAGTAGGTATTAAACCTTATGTATATAAACTAGTGTTAACATATACTATGTCGTAAAAATGCCTAAAAAGGCGATTCGGAGCCATTTCCGGGTTTTAAAAGAAAAGCTGACATTTTTATAATTCCAGAAGGCTCAAAATAATATATTTATCATAACAAATCAGTAGAAAAAGGTTTGGGGTCAAAAGGTTTTGAAAAACTCATTTTATGGTCTAAAAGGGCAAAACCGGCATAAGCCGAATTAAGCTTAAAACCTTATGTTATGCTCAGCCTAAAAATAAATAAAAATCTTTAAAAATTCCCAAAATATTATTATATAACAGCGGGTATAAGGTTTTGATATAAAATTTGGGTCTAGGTAGGTTACATGCTAATTACGCTAACTATTTACTAAGAAAGCTTCTAATTACGCTAATGAGCATAACTCTTAATCTAGACCTCAAACTGATTTCAAATTTTGGGGACAAGTCTATAATTCAGTAACTAAGATGTCTATCCTTTTATATTTTCAAAAATCATGATTTATGGATATTTGGGCATAATGGTCAACATATGGGCATTTAACGGAAACATGCATACGATCAAGATATCTAATGAACCAAGTTGTATAATCACAGGAGGATATACTAACATGTTATTAGGTCCAAAAGAAGCTCTAAGGCAATCTTAATCTAGACTAAAACGGGTCAGAACTGAAAGTTAAAGCGAAAGTCAAACTATGCGACTTTCGGTTCCAAACCGGGTTTAAACAGAAAATTGTCGAGTTGAACATGTTGGAACATGTTCTTACATTATTTACCACGTTATATTAATGATAAAACAGGTTGCATGCATCCTACATTGCTAATTATAAGTTAATTTGAATTTAAGCGTTCTGATGACTTTTTATAGTTAGCTTTGACTCGACAATTGACATGCTTAAAGTGGGAATCTGGAAATACCCTTTTAAGGGTTTGTTACCCACGTAATTACCTACTTAAAGGTATCTTAAATTCGTGATTTGACAGAGTACATTTTAATTAATCACGAAGTCAAACCTTAATTACGACGGTTTGACTTTTAGCTAATTAACTAAGCTAGAATGGATTAAGGGAGGTTAAGGTCACTTACAAGGATCCTAAATAGGATTAGAGACTTAAAGAAAGTTGGTTGCTGTCCAGGAAGCTTCAGAGAGTCTTGAACCAAAGTCCCCAAATGAGCAAATGAAATGGTCACCACCTCAAGCTCTTATATAGTGAACTAAATGGTCCAAGATTATGACAAGCAACTCTACAAAGGTTGGGGGGATCACCCCAGGTGTCCCTAGAGGGCTAAATACTGCCTAGCAAGCCCCTGATTTCAAAAACCATCGTTTTAAGTCGGTGTAACGGGCTGGACAGGCAGCTGTCCATTTTCTGTTGCCAGCGACTGCCTTACAGACCGTAAGCTTAAGGCCTTGCGGTCCGTAAGCATCTCTTGCGGACCGTATGCTGAAATGGCTACGGTCCGTAACCGACCCTTGCTGAAAGTGCCCAGGTACCCTCCTTACGGACCGTAAGCCTAGGGCCTTGCGGTCCGTATCCGATGGGCAGAGGACAAAAATTTTTAGAATCTTCAAGTCTTGACCATGCAACCTCGTGAATTCTGAACTTCATGTTAACTTTTCCAGATGTGGGGCCATTTTGCTCAGCCATTGCATGCCTAGCATGCTCTTATAATTTTGGCCTCTTGCAAAGGATTAAATTGACGGAAATTTCAAAGTTTCAAGTCTTTGGATCCTCTTAAGGTTTGAACAAACTAAATAACCATTTTTTGATTCCTATTTACAAGGATTTTATTTAGTATTCTCAGTAGTAACAAGCCTATTAATCCGAAGTCCGTAATAAAGATGGAACTTTATTTATTTGGAAGCAACCGGTTATCATATAAGATGATTATCAAATAATTTAAGGATCTTGGGATTTATAAAAATTCGGGTCGCTCAGAGGTGATTTAATAACATGTCGCCCTTGGGTTGTTCAGAGGTATTTTAAATAACATGACGCCCTAAAATCCTACCAAACATCTTTTATTTAATCCGGTTTTTCTGACACGTCTGTTTCTCATGACACGTATCTTTATTCTAATGGACAGGAATTTTCGAGGTGTTACATCCTCACCCCCTTAAAAGAAATCTCGACCTCGAGATTTACTGAAACAATTGAGGGTATTTCTCTTTCATTGTGGATTCTAACTCCCACGTATAATCAGGACCTCTGCGTCCCTCCCATTTGACTTTTACGATGGGTACATGCTTCCTTCGAAGCTTCTTTACCTGTCGATCCTCAATCGACACAGGTTTTTCCACAAATTTTAAGCTCTCGTCTATATGCACATCCGTGTGTGGTATGACTAGTGACTCATCAGCTAGACATTTCTTCAGATTGCAGACGTGAAGTACATTATGAATTCCATCGAGCTCTTCAGGTAAGTTCAACTTATAAGCCACTGATCCTACACATTCGATGATTTCGAATGGTCCTATATACCTTGGGCTTAACTTACCTTTCTTTCCAAATCGCATCACCCCTTTCCAAGGCGATACTTTGAGCAAAACTTTATCGCCAACCTCAAACTTGAGAGGCTTTCGCCTTTCATCCGCATAGCTTTTTTGCCTGTCTCGAGCAGCTTTCAAGCGGTCACGAATTTGGCAATCTTGTCCGTTGTCTCGAAGACTAAATCAGGACCTGATAATTGGGTATCCCCTACTTCTGCCCAGCAGATGGGCGTTCTGCACTTTCTACCATATAGTGCCTCAAAAGGCGCAGCCTTAATGCTAGTATGGTAGCTGTTATTGTAGGAGAACTCGACCAACGATAAATGCCTGTCCCAACTTCCTCCTAGATCAATTACACATGCACGCAGCATGTCTTCCAATGTTTGAATAGTACGCTCACTCTGCCCATCCGTCTGAGGATGGTAAGCCGTACTGAAATTTAATTGAGTGCCCAGAGACTGTTGGAAACTCTTCCAGAAATGTGATGTGTATCTAGTATCCCGATCTGAGATAATAGATACTGGTACGCCATGTAAGGCCACAATCTTATCCACGTACAGTTGGGCTAGCATGTCAGAGCTGAAGGTTTCTTTAATGGGCAGGAAATGTGCTGACTTAGTCAGTATATCAACTATGACCCATATAGTATCATTTCCCTTCGGCGTCTTAGGCAATTTGGTGATGAAGTCCATCGTCACCATTTCCCATTTCCAAGTGGGAATTTCAGGCTGTTGCAGTAAACCTGACAGCTTCTGATGTTCAGCTTTGACTTTAGCACACGTCAAGCATTTAGCTACATAAGCAGCTATAGACTTTTTCAAGCCTATCCACCAATAATTCGCCTTTAAATCCTGGTACATCTTATCAGCTCCAGGATGGACGGAATATTTGGAACTGTGGGCTTCCTTGAGGATAACATCTCGAAGTCCTCCATATACAGGAACCCATATTCGTCCATTTAATCTCAACATTCCGTTCCTATCGTAGGACAACTGTTCTTCAGTTACTCCTAGTTTTTCCTCAGGATAGTTGGCTTCCAACACAGCTTCCTTTTGTGCAGCCAACAACCTTTCATTCAAACTATTCTTAATTTCAATGCTCTTGGCATTGATCCTTATTGGTTTCACTCTTTCCTTCCTGCTTAATGCATCTGCGACTACATTGGCCTTGCCTGGATGGTACCTTATTTCACAATCATAATCGTTCAAGGTTTCCATCCATCGTCGCTGCCTCATGTTCAAATCCTTCTGATTGAACAGGTGTTGAAGGCTCTTGTGGTCGGAATAGATTACACACTTCGTCCCATACAGATAATGCCTCCAAAGCTTAAGTGCAAATACAACGGCACCCAATTCCAAGTCATGGGTGGTGTAATTCTTTTCGTGCACTTTTAATTGTCGTGAAGCATAGGCTATGACCTTGCCCTTTTGCATTAACACACAACCCATTCCGGTGTGTGATGCATCACAATACACCACAAATTCTTCAATGCCTTCAGGTAGTGTTAACACTGGTGCGTTACTCAACTTCTGCTTCAAGATATCAAAAGATTCTTGCTGCTTAGGTCCCCAATTAAACTTAATGTTCTTACGTGTTAACGACGTTAAGGGTGCAGCAATTCTTGAGAAGTTTTCAATAAAACGCCTATAGTATCCAGCCAAACCTAGGAAGCTACGAATCTCTGAAGGTGTCTTTGGCTCCTGCCAGTTCATGATAGCTTCTATCTTTGCGGGATCCACTTGAATTCCACGCTCACTCACAGCGTGTCCAAGGAACTGGACTTCGCGAAGCCAAAATTCACACTTTGAAAATTTGGCATAGAGCTTCTCTTGATGGAGCAGCTTAAGAATGCACCGAAGATGCCTCTCATGGTCAGCTCGGTTCTTTGAGTAGATGAGGATGTCGTCAATGAAGACGATGAAAATTTATCCAGATAAGGTTTGCATACGCGATTCATGAGATCCATGAATGCGGCAGGTGCGTTAGTGAGCCCAAAAGGCATCACCAGGAACGCGTAGTGACCATAACGAGTCCTAAACGTGGTCTTATGTACATCCTCCTCCTTAACTTTCAATTGATGATAGCCTGACCTGAGATCTATCTTAGAGAAGTAACTCGCTCCCTGTAGCTAGTCGAATAGATCATCGATCCTAGGCAAAGGATATCTGTTCTTGATAGTAACCTTGTTTAGCTCACGGTAATCAATGCATAGACGCATTGATCCATCCTTCTTCTTAACAAACAAAATTGGCGCTCCCCATGGAGATGAACTAGGTCTAATAAAACCTTTAGCCAGTAAATCATCTAGCTGTGTCCTTAATTCCTTCATCTCCATTGGTGCTAATCTATATGGTGCTCTGGCTACTGGTGCAGCTCCGGGAATGATGTCAATCTTGAATTCCACCTGCCTGTCCGGTGGCAAACCAGGTAGTTCCTCTGGAAAAACCTCGGGATAGTCAGAAATGATCGGTATGTCTTCGATCCTGGGCTTCTTCTCGCCAATAGTTACTTGTGCCATATAAATGACACAACCCCTACTCGTGCATCCGGATGTCTTAAGCATGGCCACTTGTTTTGACAATCCGTGTTGAGTATCTCCCTGAACAGTGAGTGGCTCACCAGATGGGGCCTTGATTACCACCTGCTTCTTGTTGCACACTATCTGGGCTTGGTTTCGTGATAACCAATCCATTCCTATTACTACATCAAAGCCTGCTAATTTGAACGGGAGGAGGGACAGAGGAAAAGAGTGGTTCCTAATGGATATGGCACATCCATCTAACACAGTCGAGACGGTTTCTAAAGTCCCATCTGCTAACTCTACCTCATAATTTACCTTCAAGGCTTTAATAGGCAATCTTAATAATTCACAAAATTTATCATCTACAAAGGATTTATCTGCTCCAGAATCAAACAATACTCTT
Source organism: Helianthus annuus (assembly GCF_002127325.2). Classification (NCBI taxonomy): domain Eukaryota; kingdom Viridiplantae; phylum Streptophyta; class Magnoliopsida; order Asterales; family Asteraceae; genus Helianthus; species Helianthus annuus. The sequence continues at coordinate 48,617,936 of NC_035436.2, read as the reverse complement.
GCATAAACGTCATTAATGAGAAACGTACCAGTTATGATGTTATCATTCTGGATGGCCTCCTGCACATTCATCTGGAAGACCCTAGCGTTGGTCTTCTTCCCCTCCTCAGCCTTCTTTACTATCTTTGGGCAATTGGTCTTGATGTGCCCTTTCTCGTTGCAACTGTAACAAGTTGCATCCTTCAACTTTTTGCACTCAAGAGTTCGGTGCTCAGTGGACTTGCATATCCCACATGCCTTAAGTTGGGATTTCTGCTCATACCTGCACCTCCCGAAGTGGTGCTTCTTGCAAACCTTGCACTTGGGCCTATCGCCCGACTGTTGATCGTTCCTCCTGGCTTCAGACCCCTTTTTACTGTCACGGTTCCCCTTTTGCTTCTTGCCTGACCGAAGTGAATTTTCATCTTCACGTTTCCTCTTTTCAGAGTCCGCATTTCTTAATGATCTCTGTCTCACTGCATCTTGAGTGAGGGACAGAGACAAATCGGTTATAGATCTAAATGTGGTAGGTCGGGAGGCTTTCACGCTGGCCTTGATTTCAGGGGCCAAACCCCCAATGAAGCGCGCGATTCTCTTGGGTTCCGGGGTTACTAGGTAAGGAACCATTCTGGACAAAGTGTTGAAACTGGTGAGGTATGCCTTGCAGTCTAGGTTTTTCATAACCAGAGATAGGAAATCAGATTCTATTCGTTCAACCTCATGCTGAGGGCAGTAGTTATCCTTGACAAGAGCAACAAATTGCTTCCATGACATATTGTACAAGGCAACCTTTCCAGAAGCTTGGATCAACGCCCCCCACCAAGCTAGAGCCTCACCCTTGAAAGACTGGGATGCAAACTTAACCATATCCCTTTCAGCGCAACCACTGATGTCGACAACTGTCTCTATTTCATCAAGCCATGTCATACAGTCTACTGCTCCTTTTTCCCCAGTAAAATCCCGGGGTTTACAAGACACAAAATATTTATACGTGCAACCCTTAGCACGCGGAGCATCGTCAAACACAATCTTCTTGGGGTGAACACTGTTTTCATTTGAGGAAAGTCGGTCATCATCTTTCTTAGATTTGGGTGGAGTAGGTGGTGGTTTGTTGTGAGCCTCAGAATGATTCTTTGGTTTAGCATGCGGTGTAGGTAGGGTTCTACTACGGGTCTCACTGTACTCACTGTACTGTCGTTCCAAGGCTTTCGCAACCGCATCATTCACAATTGCTTTCAGCTCCGCACCCGTTACTAAGAATTTAGCATCATCACGGTTTCCTATCGGATGGCTATTGACTTCATCCGATCCAGCCATGTAGCTTCAATTGCTACATATAAATGATGGACAAGGTTTTTACTTAAAGGCTCTTACAATATTTTATGTTTAACCAGGGTTTTAAATTGCCATTTCAGGTTAATTTGTTAGAATCTTAGGATTTTATCATCATCCTATGATATTCTATTATTAGCACATAAGGCCTAGTCACAGGGACAATTTTTAATAAACCAGGATTTTATAGTATCTAGGTGTTTTAGGTTTGAATCATAGTTCATTACCATTTATTAACAGGGAGTTATAAGTTACCACTATCCTTAGTCACAGAGGACATTCAATTATTGCCCATAGGCACTTCGCCTCGAAGAAGCGGTTAAATAATTAAGGGAATTTAAAATTAACCCTTTAATAAGGATGGCCTGTGTGACTTTACTGATTCACAGTTTGCCTAAAAGGTTAACATACTAACAGATGTTAACAATAATTGGAATCTGTTATGTGGGTTATACCATCTTGGCCATGTTTGCAACAATGCTAAGGCTAGGTCTTACCTCTAAGATTCTCTTAATAATTAACGCAGAATAGTCCTAAATTGAGATGTTAATTATGGGTCTTAACCTAATTATGGAACTACCATTTTAGCCTTGTTTTATTAATCAAAAGGCTAGGTCTCTGTTCTCTTTAGATTTTACCATTTCAATATAACGGCAGATCTTTTTAAATTTTCACTTATTTTCAGGTTTTATGCATATAATTATCAATAATAAATAAAGATGAAAATTTAACTAGAACATCTCATAATTGTTTCAAACAAGTACAACATTTGCCCAAAACGGGCCTTCTACGAAAATAAATGCCCACGCAGGGGCAGGGAAAGAAACAAACCCACGCAGGGGTTAACTAACCAAACATGCTCACGCAGGAGCAGAGTACAAAATGACAAGCTCACGCAGGAGCTGAATACTGAAGCAAAAAGTCCACGCAGGGACTGAATTACAACTAAATAAAAATAACAAGGATCTTCAATAGTCCCTTCTTTTGGACTTTCCCTTGATCAGATCTGATAGTCCTTTGAAGAATCCTCTGTTGTGTCTGCGCTCAGTCTGAATCTCCCGTTCACAACGGTCTAATCTCTCAAGGACTTCCTGCTGGCGCTCTGGTGGAATTATCTGTGGCTGCGGCGGCTGGTACACCGGTGGAGGAGGCGGCGGATGCTGGTACCCATAAGTCGGGTAGCCGGTGGTCCATAGACCACCATAAGGCCCCTCTGGGTGACTAGCGTTGTAATCCCATGCTTCTTGATACGGATCCACACTAGCATAGTTGTAGTTGTAGTGGGTATGCGCCGGCTGCTCAAAGGGATTATACGCCGCTGAAGCGGCGTATGCAGGGATTAGGTTATCGAAACCCAACGGTGGTGTCGCAGGTACTGAGTTGATTTCTAGAATGGGGCTGGATGGACCCCCCATCTGTGGGACTTCCTCTTCCTCCTGGAGTGGCGGATAATGACTACCACTTGAGGGCTGGGGAGTGCTGATTCGGATTCCTCCTCGCACGGACATCCGTGCGTTCGACCTTCTCCGCCTCGGTGGCTCCGGAGGCGGCTGCTGTTCCACTGGTTGTGGTGGTGGCGGAGTGACTGCCACAAATCGTTGATCCTCAGCAGGATCTTGCTGTTGCTGTTGCTGATACGAGGACGAGTGCTCAGAGGGCGTGAAGTACCAGTCCCACTGCTTGAACCTCTCTTGATAACTATCCGGACCGCGGTACGGTGATCCATGGAAAGATGACCCATCCGAGATTTCAATGGGGTGGTTCAGCGTTCCTGTAGCAGGCTCCATTGGATCAGTATCCTCGTCCATGTCATTTTCCCTAGAGAAGTGGTCTTCCGGTCCGAGTGGGTTAAAACCCATGGGTTCTGGAAGCATGTTGGCCGGGTTGAATCGGCTTTGGAAAACTGGGGTTGGGTCACCAAAGGAGTGGTGAGAGTTGGATCTCTGCAAAGGTATGAAAGAAGGTGAAGAGCTGAGGGAAACTGACCGTCTCCCGGGTTCAACATAGAGCCTCCACGGCTCCTGTGGACTAGTGCTCATGGTGGTGGACGGGGTATGCCGGTGCGAAGGCCCGGCTTCGTGATCGTGACCCGTGACTGGTCCTTTGCCTCGACCGCGAAGAAATCTTGGTGGCATGTTGACCTGCATACAAGTTTTAGATAACAACAACAACATATATTAAATAAACCCAAAATAAAATAAAACGAAACAGAGATTGTCCTATGTTCTTTGTCTAGACTCGGAACTCGAAGAATGTGCAATTTGTGCACTGAGATTAAACACAAAGGCTAGTGTTTAATTCACTCAGTGTTGGCTCTGATACGAACCTGTCACACCCCGAATTTCCACGTGTCACCGGTGGGCCCGGTGGGGGATTATCGTGACGTAGTTCATATCATCATTGTCAAACAACACAAATTATAATGCACAGCGGAAGCAATAAAAATAGATTTACTTCAACCATCAAATGTAATATCTAAGTATCACAAATAGTCGAAATAGATCCACAGGCGGATCGAAATAAAAAGGAGAAAATTGTTCAACAGATAAATGCATCCCAAAGTTTGCGAGACTCTATGATGCTAAGGAGAAGCCAGCCTATTCCGTGTAGATCCTGCACTTAATCTTTTTGGGGAAAATACGTCAGTTTGCACTGGTAAATACAATTTAACCGACTCATTTTGAAAAGGTTTAAAAATTGATTTGAATGCACAAGGCACAAAACATTTTATAACTTGGGAATAATTAATCAAAGTTAAACTTGTAAAAGAATTACATGTTCGTTATGCGTTTAGTCGCCCGGGTCGTGCCGGGTTTAAGGTTAATTGACACACCACTCAGTATAAGTCCGCGGCGGGAAGCCAACGATTATACCTTAATAAATATGGACACATTACCGGGTGTACGCCTACACCCGGGTGTCAAGGTCGTGGCCATTTCTTAAAATGATGCCAAGGATATCCGGGACACGGTCATTAAGCTCCCAAAGGCGTAAAACAAACAAAACCAGTTTTCAAATGGGTCACATTGATAATACCCAACTACTAATGAGTTAGGTTCAATTGCCCGACCAAGCGGTATTTTATATACCGTACTCCCAAGCCCGTATAACGGAAAATAGGTTAAAAGTATTTACCTGAGCAAGTATAAACCACAAAAGCAAAATGCAAGTGTCTTTTACTGGGCTCCTATTCTGGAACGAAGGTTTAAAATAACCTATGCGACTTTCGGTTCCAAACCGGGTTTAAACAGAAAATTGTCGAGTTGAACATGTTGGAACATGTTCTTACATTATTTACCACGTTATATTAATGATAAAACAGGTTGCATGCATCCTACATTGCTAATTATAAGTTAATTTGAATTTAAGCGTTCTGATGACTTTTTATAGTTAGCTTTTACTCGACAATTGACATGCTTAAAGTGGGAATATGGAAATACCCTTTTAAGGGTTTGTTACCCACGTAATTACCTACTTAAAGGTATCTTAAATTCGTGATTTGACAGAGTACATTTTAATTAATCACGAAGTCAAACCTTAATTACGACGGTTTGACTTTTAGCTAATTAACTAAGCTAGAATGGATTAAGGGAGGTTAAGGTCACTTACAAGGATCCTAAAACAGGATTAGAGACTTAAAGAAAGTTGGTTGCTGTCCAGGAAGCTTCAGAGAGTCTTGAACCAAAGTCCCCAAATGAGCAAATGAAATGGTCACCACCTCAAGCTCTTATATAGTGAACTAAATGGTCCAAGATTATGACAAGCAACTCTACAAAGGTTGGGGGATCACCCCAGGTGTCCCTGAGGGCTAAATACTGCCTAGCAAGCCCCTGATTTCAAAAACCATCGTTTTAAGTCGGTGTAACGGGCTGGACAGTCAGCTGTCCATTTTCTGCTGCCAGCGACTGCCTTACGGACCGTAAGCTTAAGGCCTTGCGGTCCGTAAGCATCTCTTGCGGACCGTATGCTGAAATGGCTACGGTCCGTAACCAACCCTTGCTGAAAGTGCCCAGGTACCCTCCTTACGGACCGTAAGCCTAGGGCCTTGCGGTCCGTATCTGATGGGCAGAGGACAAAAATTTTTAGAATCTTCAAGTCTTGACCATGCAACCTCGTGAATTCCGAACTTCATGTTAACTTTTCCAGATGTGGGGCCATTTTGCTCAGCCATTGCATGCTTAGCATGCTCTTATAATTTTGGCCTTATGCAAAGGATTAAATTGACGGAAATTTCAAAGTTTCAAGTCTTTGGATCCTCTTAAGGTTTGAACAAACTAAATAACCATTTTTTGATTCCTATTTACAAGGATTTTATTTAGTATTCTCAGTAGTAACAAGCCTATTAATCCGAAGTCCGTAATAAAGACCGGTTATCATATAAGATGATTATCAAATAATTTAAGGATCTTGGGATTTATAAAAATTCGGGTCGCTCAGAGGTGATTTAATAACATGTCGCCCTTGGGTCGTTCAGAGGTATTTTAAATAACATGACGCCCTAAAATCCTACCAAACATCTTTTATTTAATCCGGTTTTTCTGACACGTCTGTTTCTCATGACACGTGTCTTTATTCTAATGGATAGGAATTTTCGAGGTGTTACAGCATAGGATCAGGTGGCTGTTCGGTCGGGTGGCAATCCGATCGGATGGCAATCCGATCAGATGACCATCCGATCGAGTGGCTCCGACGTGTAGAGTTTCGGCGTTTCGTTACGTGCGTTGGGTTTTGCGTTGCGACAGTATTAGCAATTAATCCCAACTACTATATCTAACATACAATCATCCTAAATATCTTGCCTTTAGCGTTTGCGATCACGGTGCGATGCGTTAGAGTTGCGATTACGTTTCGATTAATCACCACAAACATAAAGTAAACATGCACAAGTAACACATAAGTAACACACACACGTAAAACAATATCCAGAACGCTTAATTCGGGTTGCGAATGCGATTGCGATGCGATAAGCGATAAAGCGATAAACAAGCGATATATAGCGATAATTCTCGATTATTAACAAGTACTCCACATAATACAACTAAAGCGATAAAACAAATAGATTATCTACAAGTCAAAGAAGTCAAAACAGGAGTTGAGTAAGGAGTGACAGATCGCAAGTAGCAATCTTTTCTTCCTTTGACTTTGACTTTCGAAACACGGGGTGTTACAGCCTCCCCTACTTAAGGGAATTTCGTCCCGAAATTATGCTTTAGCTGTAGCAAACAACTGCGGGTACTTTTCCTTCATATCGCTTTCGAGTTCCCAAGTGAACTCTGCGCCTCGTTTGCCTTCCCATCGGACCTTCACAATGGGTATGCGTTAGCGCCTGAGCTGCTTGGTTTCCCGGTCCATGATCTCGACAGGCTTCTCCACGAAGTGTAGTGTTTCGTTTATTTGGAGATCCTCTAACGGAACTTGTAAATCTTGCTCAGCCAGGCACTTTCTGAGGTTCGATACATGGAAAGTCGGATGAACGTTGCTAAGTTCCTCCGGTAGTTCGAGTATGTAGGCCACTTTTCCGATCCTTTCCAAAATCTTAAAGGGTGCAACATATCGAGGCGCGAGCTTTCCTCTCTTGCCGAATCTGACCACACCTTTCCAAGGTGATACCTTTAGGAGTACACGGTCGCCTACGGCAAATTCAAGGGGCTTGCGTCGTCTATCGGCGTAACTTTTATGACGATTCCGAGCTTTCAGTGGGTTGTCTCGAATTTGGAGGATTTTGTCAGTCGTCTCTTGCAGTAGCTCAGGACCGATTAGCTGCGCATCTCCGATCTCATGCCACACAATTGGCGATCGACATTTTCTTCCGTACAATGCCTCGAAAGGTGCCATTTGTATACTAGAATGATAACTGTTATTGTAAGAGAATTCGACTAAAGGTAGGTAAGCGTCCCAATTACCACCGAAATCTATGACACACGAACGGAGCATGGCTTTAAGGGTACGAATCGTTCATTCAGTCTGACCATCTGTCGCGAGGCGTCCCATGTCGACTGATGATCTCGTTGGTGTAGACTCGGGCTAATTTTTCTACCTTGTAGTCTTCTCGAATCGGCAGAAAATAAGCAGATTTAGTCAAACGGTCAACGATAACCCAGATGCTATCGTGACCTAAAGTAGTATGCGGAAGTTTCGTTATGAAGTCCATGGCTATACTCTCCCATTTCCACATGGGAATCTCGGGTTGGACGAGCAAGCCAGAGGGTCTTTGGTGCTCGGCCTTGACTTTCGAGCAAGTCAGGCACATTGAAACATAGAGAGCGATATCCTTCTTCATGCCCGGCCACCAGTACTTGTAGCGAAGGTCCTGGTACATTTTATCGGCACCGGGATGAATAGAATATCGAGACTTGTGGGCTTCGTCCATCAGAATCTGTCGTAAATCGGTCCGCTTAGGGATCCAGATTCGGTCCAGATAATGGAATATCCCATTCGATTTACTCACTAACTGGGCTCCATCGTTGAGAATCCTTTCCTTCTTCAAAGTGCGTTCGGTGAAACAAGCATGTTGGGTGTCACGGATGAGAGTTTCGAGATGATGCTGGGCAGGAATATTACGAGCGCTATGCAAATAGCTTCGTCTGCTGAGGGCGTTGGCAACGACATTTGCTTTGCCAGGATGATAATGAATCTCTCTGTCGTAATCGTTGAGAAGTTCCACCCATCGGCGTTGACGCATTTTAAGTTCTTTTTGGCTGAAAATGTGTTGTAAGCTCCTATGGTCGGTGAAGACCGTACACTTTGTACCATAAAGGTAGTGTCACCAAATCTTCAACGCAAAAACAACTACGCCTAGCTGGAGGTCATGGGTTGTGTAGTTCTTCTCGTGGATCTTGAGCTGACGAGATGCGTAAGCGATAACCCTGTCTCGTTGCATGAGAACATAACCAAGCCTAAGGTTCGAGGCATCACAATAGACAATGAAGTCATCGTTTCTGTCGGGTAAAGCAAGGACTGGAGCATTGCAAAGCATATGCTTGAGGGTTTGAAAGGCAGTCTCTTGTCCAATTCCCCAGACAAAAGGCTTGTCCTTGTGCGTGAAAGAAGTAAGCGACATGGCGATTTTTGAGAATCCTTCGATAAATCGGCGATAATAGCCCGCCAGTCCGAGAAAAGAACGGACTTCAGACGAGTTCTTAGGCATAACCCAACTCTTAACAGCTTCAATCTTCGCGGGATCGACATGTATACCTTGACTATTGACAATATGACCGAGGAATTCAACCTCCTTTATCCAAAATTCACACTTGGAGAATTTGGCATAGAGTTGATTCCCTTGGAGTAGCTCGAGAACCAAACGTAGATGTTGCGCGTGTTCGGCTTTCAACTTGGAATAGATCAGGATATCATCGATGAACACGATGACGAAGCGGTCTAGAAATGGTTTACACACGCGATTCATTAGATCCATGAAAACCGTGGGTGCGTTGGTTAGACCAAAAGGCATAACAACGAACTCATAGTGGCCGTAACGAGTGTGAAAAGCGGTTTTGGGTATATCCTCCTCTTGAATGCGTAATTGGTGATAGCCTGAGCGTAGATCGATCTTGGAGAAACACATAGCACCTTTTAATTGATCAAACAAATCATCGATTCGAGGCAGGGGATAGCGATTCTTGATTGTCAGCTTATTCAGTTCCCTATAGTCGATGCACATCCGGAACGACCCGTCCTTCTTTTTGACGAAAAGGACTGGTGCTCCCCAAGGAGAGGTGCTAGGGCGAATGAAGCCTTTATCAAGCAATTACTGGAGCTGACTCGAGAGTTCGCGCATTTAGGATGGAGCGAGTTGATAAGGAGCTCTAGCAACAGGGTTTGCTCCAGGAATGAGGTCGATACGAAAGTCGATATCACGACTTGGCGGTAAGCCGGGTAGCTCATCGGGAACGACGTGGGAATTCACAAACAACGGGGACATCTTTCACCCCAGGAGTACCTTTCTTTTCCTTCTCTACTACTACGATGTTAGCCAAGAAAGCTTTGTATTCCTTGCGGAGATACTTGCTAGCTTGGATACACGACATGAGCTGGAGTTTCTTCGACACGACTTCTCCGTAAACACACAATAAAAAACCATTAGCAAGCGAAAAGCGAATCATCTTATTGAAACACACAATTTCAGCACGATTTTCCCAAAGGAAATCTATGCCTACTATGACGTCAAAACTACCGAGTTGCATCGGAATAAGATTGATAGGAAAGATGTGATTGTTGAGTTCGAGAGTACAATCACGAAGAACAGAATTGACGGCGATGGTTCATCCGGTGGCAACTTCAACATCGAATGACGAAGGGAGATGGGCGCGCTTACGATTAAGGAGCTTTTCGAATTCTAACAACACAAAACAGTTATCGGCTCGAGTATCAAATAAACACGAATCATATATACAATTCACAAGGAACGTACCATTGACCACATTGTTGTCGGCTTGAGCTTGACGGGTGTTGATGTTGAAGGTTCGTCCGCGTACTTGCTGCTGCTACTATTGTTGCTGTTGTTGTTGTTGTTGCTGTTGCTGCTGAGGCTGCTGCTGTTGTGGCTCTTGTTTAACCACCCTGTTGGGACACATGTTCGCGAAGTGGTTGGGATCACCACACGCGAAACAAGCTCTAGCATGAGCAGCGATTGCAGGAGCTGGTTGTTGTTGACCCTGAGGGGCAGTCAGAAGAGCTTGCTGAGCAGGAGCTGGAGCGGTAGCTTGTCGAGGATCAGTACGGCAATTAGCAGTGAAGTGACCGTACATGTTGAAGTGGGCGCAGTATCTGCAGCCAATACCCACCCCCATGATGATAAGTACATGTGGGACAAACAGGGTGAGGACCAGTATATGCACGCTTTGCAGGCGATGCATTGGTAACTGGTGCTGCAGCGGGTCGGTGTTGTTGTTGAGCTGGAATTGCTTGGAGTGGGGTAGCGGTGGAGACAGCATAGTTCTTGTTGGCATTCTTCCTCTTGCGACGAGAGGACTTGGATGATTGCGGAGCAGTGGTGGCGGTTTCAGCAGTGGCGGCAGTAGTAACTTGGTGCAGATTCTTTGAGGCTTTGTCCCAGACACCAGCCTTGACGCGTTTATCATTGATTTCAGCAGCGAGGAGAAAAGTCTCCTCGATGGTCGTTGTCTTGGCAGCCTGAACAAAATCAGCCACACAATCCTGTAGAGCACGGATGTATTTCTTGATGGTCATCTCAGGCGTCTTCACTTGATCAGGACAGATGATATTGAGCTGCTTGAAGCGAGTAGTCAGAGCTGCGTTATCTCCATCTTTCTGCTTGATATGCCAGAATTCGTTCTCCAGCTTTTGGCGTTCGTGGGGAGGGCAGAACTCTTGCATCATGATGTCCTTCAACTCATCCCACGTCAGCTCGTAAGCTGCGTCATTTCCGTGTTTGTTTCTCTCAACCGTCCACCAGTCTAATGCGCGGGACTGGAAGACGCCGGTAGCGTTCAGAGTACGGAGATTGTCAGGACATCCACTCTTCGCCGGTAAACTCTTTTGGTCCGCAGGCTTTGAACTGCTTGAAGCTGAAAGCAGTCTTCGGCGCATCTATTCGAGATTCTTTAGAAGATTTGTAAGCGTTTTCGTTTAATTCACTGACGATCTGAGGAATGACTTTCGCTATCTGGTTAGCAACCAGTGAGGCGATGCGTTTGCCATCATGCTTTCGGCGAGCAGCGCGTGAGTGAATTGATCCAGAGGACGACATTGTCTGCAATAGACAGCGCCATTGATTCAAAACGCTATTTCGATTAATCCTAGCATATTCTAGCGAAAACACCAAAAGCTACCTTATATAAAGCACAGGAACACGTCCACGTATAGGCACATAATCACAAAATCATAGAACACATAAACACATAGACACATAGAGCACTTAGAGCACATAGGAGCACATTGAAGCACTCAGAATACAGAAACCTATCATTCAAGGTCGCGCGTCGAGGATAGCGATTGCAATTTCACAGCGAGTAGTATAGCATAAGCGAGCAACGATTTGTTAGCGTATTGAGATATATGTGCAGTGCGATTTGTGTGTGTCCATCAAAGCGAACAACGAAAAGCGAATAATTCACCAAAATCGAAAGATGTACACAGGTAAAACTACATAAAACACATAAAATTTCACAGAAAATCGGCAAATATCAGATTCGGCAGTTGCTGGCTCAGAATCAAAACACATAAAATCAGCGATTGCGAGATCGAAATCGAAAATAGATTGTCCAAGGCTTGATGGACGTTGACTACGCAGAGTGATTCGACTATTCACAAGGACTTTTGGTACACACCTTGGCTTTTGGTACTATGCTCTCGCCTCGATTTGGATGAACGGCACGCATCCTTCCAGTTACGGCGTGACTTCAAGTCGTTGGAGTCCGTGAGACTTTGGTGGGAGTTTTGTAAAACCAAAAATAGAGACGGAACAAGTCGTCAAGGTTCGGGTTTCACCCCTAACTGAACAGCTTAGTTCCTATAGAGAAGAAAATTTACGTTAAAGTGTGGATTTCATTCCTGGTTCAACGCAAATTCTCGTGTTTTATAGATAGTATGCGGGTCGAACAAGTGATTTTAATCAAGAGTTTGCGGTTTTCACACTTAATCTCAATCCAATCACTCATATAAAATAGTGCAGTGCGACTACCTTAGGAAAGGTAGTTGTGATAGTATAGCGTGAGTGCGAGGCGAGCAAGAGATAGCAATAAGCTCGTACGAAACCCCTAACGGGTTCGCACAAGTTGGTCTGTTGGTAGTTAGACTATAGACTAGGTCGTTTCTAAGACATCGACCCGGACTAGGTCGAGTCTTGCCTAATTCCCTATAGTTATGGCCCTGATACCAATCTGTCACATCCCAACCGATGACGGAAACATCGGGGCGCGGCACTGAGCGAACAGATTGTCAAGAGAAATTCCATAACGACTAAATTACCGAATAGTTAACATTATGTACCATACCATAACCTATTCAAATAATATAATTATTACAGACAGCGGTATTCTCTAAACAAAACATGTTCGACAACTCAAAATTCAAGTAAAACTAAATTGTTCATTGGTTTCTAGACTCTCCTAAGCTCGATTCCACATAGCAAGCATCCTAGCAGATAGCATCCTAAACACCTATCACATACATTGAAACACGGGTCAATACACATAGTGTAAAGGTGAGCATACAAGTTTGATAATAGCATAATAGAGTTCGAAATCGTTTACGCATAACCAGCATGTACAACGCATAATGTGAAGCACGTAAGTTATCGACAAAGATACTATCAATACCAATGACTGCGAGTTAACCGCGAGTAACGAGTGTGCAACACATGTTCACCACTGCGAACACGTGAAGTAATATCCTTAACAACCCCTGTCCACGACAGGTGCTGAGCCCAAACTATAGTACTATCGTTGCTAAGGCAGGTAGACATCAATCAATGTGTTAACATAACAAACAAGCATTCATCAAGTCACGTATAACATGCAGTAGCGGTTAGCGTTTAAATAGTGTTTGTGTTGTGTGTAGATTGTGAATTAGCATAAGTAACGTATGTAACACCCAAAAGTGCTAAAAGCAAAAAAGGGTTCGAGTATACTCACAGATTGTGTTTAATAATAAACATAGCCTTGGATTGAAGGGAGTGCTAAGAGAGATTAGCCTAAATAGCAACGATAGTAATAAGATAAGCGGCGCATAACACGGTGCAAGCGTCAACGGATCGGACAGTAATCCGATCGGATGGCCGGTCGATCGGGTAACAATCCGTTCGGATGGTCATCCGATTGGGTGACTATTCGATTGGATTGCTACCTCGTTTGGGAAAGATGTGTTTGTGTATGATGGTTTGTCTTTTGAATTTTTCGTTGTAGCATTTTGAAAACAGAGAAGTATCTCTACCCTTCAGGTCGATCGATTGAACGATGGTTCGATCGGGTGACGATCCGATTGGTGGGACACTTAGTGAGAACAAGTTCACAGCAGTTTATCACTCGATCTGACAGCAGTCCGATCGGGTGGCAATCCGTTGGTCTTTGCTCATGCATTGAACATGTTGAAAATTGTCTAAGTGTTGAAGTTCCAAACATCACATGATCGGGTGGGCGTTCGATCGGATGGCAATCAGATCGGACGGCAATCCGATCAGACGGCAATCCGTTCGACGTTCAAAACTATGAAAAGTTAGAATAATAGTCTAAGTGTGGGACTAAGTGCAAGCCGATCGGACGACTGTCCGATCGGGTGGCAATCCGATCGGATGGAAATCCGATCGGACGACAATCCGTCCCGTCAGCCTAATCGTCTTGGCACTTGGTTGTTTTGAGAGTTTGTAGTTTTATCGAGATGGTGTGATAACGTGCTAAACAACAGAAACCTCATCAAGACTCAAGTGACCCGATCCGACAGGAACCACCCTAGTCCGACCAGTTAACTGTTCGAGACGGTGTTTCATGTGTGACCCGAAATGGATAGTCTCTTGGATAGAATCTAGATTTTTAACCAATACATCACAAAGAAAGAGTAGAAGGTTAGAAGGAACTCCGATTCTATCGGTTTTGAGTGCATTGAGTGTAAAAGAGTTGAAAGAAAGTTAGAAACCATCTTTCAATCCTTTCCCACCATGAATATGTTCAGATCCAAGCAAGATCTTTGTTCATTCATGTAGAAATTGTCCAGATCTAAGTGGTTCTTGGTGCATTGAAGCCAAAACATGAAGTTCATAAGAACTCCATGATGACATCATCCTAGAACACCTCAAATCCATTGATTTCACGGTTAAAAGATAAGATTCAAAAGATAGAAAGGTGAAGGAGTGCGTGTAGATCATGAAAGTACAAGATTCAGGTTGAAAACTTACAAGAATCGCGAGAAATCGAGAGAAAGAAGCTTAAGAGCGGCTGGGTCGAGTGAGAGGAGCTGTCACATCAAGTGATGTGACAGTTGAAGTATTTATAGGGTTTCCCAAAAAGGAAAGTGCATAGGATCGGGTGGCTGTCCGGTCGGGTGGCTGTCCGGTCAGGTGGCAATCCGATCGGATGACCATTCGATCGAGTTGTCACTCGATCGAGTGGCTCCGACGTGTAGAGTTTCAGCGTTTCGTTTCGTGCGTTGGGTTTTGCGATGCGATAGTATTACCAATTAATCCCAACTACTATATTTTACATACAATCATCCTAAATATCTTGCATTTAGCGTTTGCGATCACGGTGCGATGCGTTAGAGTTGCGATTGCGTTTCGATTAATCACCACAAACATAAAGTAAACATGCACAAGTAACACATAAGTAACACACACACGTAAAACAATATCCAGAACGCTTAATTCGGGTTGCGAATGCGATTGCGATAAGTGATAAAGCGATAAACAAGCGATAGATAGCGATAATTCTCGATTATAAACAAGTACTCCACATAATACAACTAAAGAGATAAAACAAATAGATTATCTACAAGTCAAAGAAGTCAAAATAGGAGTTGAGCAAGGAGTGACAGATCGCAAGTAGCAATCTTTTCTTCCTTTGACTTTGACTTTCGAAACACGGGGTGTTACAAAAGACCTATTGATTTGTGCCTTTTTCGCATGTTAGTTGATGGAGATTAGATCTTTTGACAAGCTTATGACATTGCATGATTTATTGCCTTGGCGTTGAGTGTTTTACACATACACATTATATGCATGAAGAAACAGTGATCTAATTTCACTGGAGTCAATCAGATCGGGGGCTTTGTCTCTGCATAAAAGCCATTAGACTCACTGCAAAACAGAAAGCCGTTAGACTCACCACGGGGAAAATGGGGGTTCTCTCCGTGACCACCCTCCGGCGTGAGAATAAGTACCGTGATCTCAAAGGAGAAAGATGTAGTGAAAATGAGAGTAAGTGAAAGTAACTTGTGAGATCATACCTGGTGTGTCTTATATATTGTAACATTCCCAAAAATTTTAAATTTTAAATAAAGTTATTACATGAATAGGTCATGGGGAAATTGACCGATAGAAATATGAGGTATTTTGGCAAACGTAGGAACCATTTAATAATTATAAAAATACATTATATTTGAACCTACTCCGTTTTAATGAAACTTGGTTCAAAATGTAGATAAGATTATTCTCATTCCAATGACATAATCATTGTTTTATAAAACGTCATATTTTAGAAGTTATACGCACCAAATAAGTGAAGCAGTTGAATTAATTATAATATATATATATATATATATATATATTAATAAAACAATAATAAAGATAATCAACTAATCAAAATGATTTAAACTTTATGTCTACGTAGGCATAATAATCATGAAATTGAAGAGGTGTCCATGGCAATTAATATTGCTCTATACGTGTCCATTTCAAATGAATATTGGAGTAGTATAAATAGGAGGAAAGTAAACAACAAGAAGTTGCACTTCGCCTATGTTTCGCCAACTTCCTTTCTCTTAAATCTATATTCTATTTTATTATTTCACCCATAATAATAATAAGGCCCTGCCCCATTTTAACCCTGATCACTGGCACCCTATCCGATTGATCTAGGGCCCCGTAACGTATGTCAAGGCTCTGCCTAAATTTGTTGGGGTTCTGTCTCGTGACGTAGGGATAAAGTTGAATTGGGTTACTATACTTAACGTGAGTGCATTATATATTTTACTAAATAATCCAGGAGTTACACCAAGATATACCAACCCTCCTTAAAATATTTTAGACACCCTAATTGTCCTAAAATACACCCCGTATATGAAAATCGGCTCCAAAATCCCTTTACCTCATTAAATAACAAATAAAAACAATAAAATAGGTCTGTCCGGGGGCGCGACAGACTCCTTGTGATTCTACGTGGGCCGCGAGTGAGAAGATAAGTGGCGCAACCCGGAGCCGCCACGTGGCATAACACGCGTCAACCTCACTCGATGACTCAGCACACCGGTTGCCGCCTTAGGGGCCCTCGCGGGGCGCGTAAGCCCTTTGTTTGGCTTTCGCGGGGCGCGACAAAGTGCTGTATCAGCACTATAAATAGCTTCGCTCGGATTCATTTGGAATTCGTTCAAATCTCGATTTCCTCTCTGAATTTCTGAATATGTGAAGTAGTATCGGGCATTATACCCCCTAATTAGCGAAGCTCTGCCTCGTTGTAAGTATTTTAGCCCCCGGTTACGTATTAGATACGCTGCCCGAATGATCAAATGCTCCGTAATGGCTGTCGGGGTTCTGCTCGACGTAGTCGTTGGAGTTCTGTCTCGGGGAGGGTATAACTAATGTAAATTGGGTTATTATACTAACACGTGTGCATTGTTTAATTAATAGATTATAACCAGGAAGTCACAAATGAAAGACCTATAATAGCAATGTGAGTAATATCCCTTTTTGCAAATTGTTTTTACAAAACCTCACTTAATTCATTATATTTTAAACAGTTATTGAGTATTTGTAAGGATACAATTATCGTCGGTATGTTGGGGTTTTGTATACAAAATTTGTTATTGCCTTGCGAGGGGTAATATTTCCACAAGTCGGGTTGACAGTACCGTGGGTGGTAATTGATATGACTTGGAAACAAATGTAATTGCGAGACCGTCCTCAATACTGTACAATGGTTTTTACTTAACTTGATTAAATTGGGATTCACTCACCAGTATTTCTTGCTGATAAAATGTTTTAAACACGTGTTTCAGGTAACTTAGTGTGAAGCCAATAAAAGCCAGCTGGAGAGCACTGAAGGCTTAGAAAAGTGGCTATAAAAGTTACCAAATTAAAAATGGAGAATTGTTTTCAATAATTAGGGTTATCCCTAAAAACGTATTTATAATAGAAACTTGGGTTTTTCCCCATGTGTTTATTATTATTAAAAACGTGGTGTTTAACTCTGATAAAAATATTTCCTAACTACGGTCCTGATGAAATTTTCCGCTGCCAAATTGATAAACGCCGTTACCACTAAAATTGGTTGCGGCCGCCCGTTCCTGGGTTGTTAGGGAACGGGGGTTGTGACAGAAGGTGGTATCAGAGCTATGCCACTGGTTTAAGCCCTTTAGGTGTTCTTCCAATACCTAAACCCTTAACCAATTGTGTTAGGAAATTAATATCTTATGTGTTATCCTGTGAACACAAAAATCCTAATGTGTTTATTATGATTTCTGTGTTATTTCACGAATCTTAAATCCCTAAAATGTGTTACCCATATCTGCATCTTACACTTATGCTATAATATATATATATATATATATATATATATATATATATATATATATATTAATAATATCATGTCTTAGTAAATTTTGTGATATCTTATATCTCTATCATATCCATATGTATATGTGGAAACATAATGCAATATAAATTTTATAGTAATAATACAACGTTAATATTAATATTTTAATATTAATATAAAATAAATGCAATTCAGATATGATACTTTGTAAATATCATGATATAAATATTTAGACAATATGTATTATATCTAAGTGATCCTATATCATTTAAAATCCTCAGGATATGTAACTCCTATTATATCTTACAATGTGTAAAGTTATAAAAAAAGTTATTCATAAAATAATATTCAATTTTGTGATATATACCATACTAATATATTTTTGTGAATACAATTCAAAATAAATTATAATAATACGATATTGATATTAATATCTTGACTAAAAATAACACCCTTAGATATGGTATCACTAAAATATCATAATATAAAATATTATTCAATGAAAGCAAGATATTTTATGATTTATGATATAATCCAAAAGTTTTATTCGATTTAAAGATATGTATTTAGCAAAGATTTGATAACACATATTAATTTTGTTAAAATATAATGTTTTAGCATAGTTTAGATATGATAATTAAAATATTTTGTCAATCAGTTTATAATTCTTTATCGTATTACTAAATATTAAATATGTAGATTATTCATCAAAATTTGATAAATTAAGTAATATTTAGGAATTATGTGTATAGTCAATATTAATGATAATTAACATGCTAGAGAAATTTTTAATAGGTAAACGCTCTCTAAGAAAAATCTTTAACATGTACTGTTATTACTTATCATCATTATTATTATTATACAATATTATTAAATTATGTTTTAAATTAAAACTAATAATGACAATAATATTTTGAAAAATAAAATAACTGGCTCTTGAATAAAGTTATGGTAAAAAAAATTTATAAAACAAAATTCTTAATTCAGTTTATACAAATAATGAACAAGAATTATTGTAGTTCGTAATTCATAGTTGACGATTTTAAAACTTAAGCACATATATATATACAATGGAAGATATAATATATTTTATAAGACAGTATTTATGAAACATGAATATGTAAAACAACTTGGTACTGTAATACCTATATATCACTTGGAAATAGCCTAAACCTATCTCTTAGATTATATGTAAATCAGATATATGTATATTTTATATAACTTGTATCAATAATATAAATAATGTTCCATCTATGCAATAAAGATATGTACAAAAACATTTAGTACAGTATAACGATATGGTTTAAAATATATGTACATATATCTCAAAAGAAACAATTTTTAATATTTGATAAGTTTAAGAGTTAATAGTCAAAATGGTCCCTGAGGTTTGCTCACTTTTGCCACTTTAATCCAAAATCCTAAATTTTTAAATCTGGGTCCCTGAGGTTTGCATTTTGTTGCCATTTTAGTCCAAATTTCAAAACCCCCTTTTTGAGTGTTGAAACCTGCTTGTTTTGTCTTTTTGTGCAGGGGCATTTTGGTCATTCTGATTTACTCTTTTAATAAATTAAAACAAAATCAATTACATATTATAATATATATATATATATATATATATATATATATATAACTCTCTCTCTCTCTCACTAAAACACAGATACAAACTCTCTCTCTCAGTTCTCTCTCTCTCTACACAGATCTGCCATCCATCACCCTCAACTCTTCATCTTCCTCTTCCTCCTCAACTCCATCACCCTCATCCTCTACTTCTCCTCCCACCCCCACCACCGTCCCAACACCCCCACCCACACCCACCACCAATTCACCATCTCCGACCACACCCACCTCCTATCTCCCTCCAATTCCAACAAACCCTGGCCAATCTTACCTTCCTACCTCCCATGGTCCTTAAACCCCAACACCCACTTCAGATCATGCGAATCCTACTTCGGCAACGGCTTCACCTCGCCGCATCGATCTCCTAAAACTGGTTCAAACCGGTGGGTGGTTCAGATGTTTTTATAGTGAGACGTTGAGGAGTTCGGTGTGTGAGGGTGGGGGGTTGAGGATGCATCCAGAGAAGATTAAGATGTCAATGGGTGGTGAGGTTTTGGAGAGGGTGATTGGTAGATCGGAGGATGAGGAGTTGCCGGAGTTTGAAGATCGGGCCTTTGATTTGGTGGGTCAGAAGAAAAGGGATGGTGAGAGGGTTGTTAGTGAGGGGTTTTTAAATGAATTTCTAGTCAGGGGAGGAGTTGAGAAGCATACGATGAGGGAGTTGATCGGTTTGATGCAGTTCGTTGAGGTGGATGAGTTTGATTGCTCTGAGGTTAGGATTCTTGTTTTGGTGTTGATTATTACCGGCAGCGGCACAATAGCGGTGGTGGCGGAGCCGACGGTAGTCCGGTTCATCTGGGTTTTGTTACTTGATCTGCTTGTTTCAGCATTAATTTGTGTTTGAATTGTTGATTTGTTGTTCATCTGTGTTTTGTGAAGATCTGAGAGAGAGAGAAGGGGCTATGAAGATGAAGACATTCTGGGTTTTGGTCATCTGGGTTTTGTTGATTTGTTGTTCATCTGCATTTTGGTCATCTGGGTTTTGGAATTTATGAAGATCTTCACCTGGGTTTTGTTGTTCATCTGGGTTTAGGAATTTATGAAGATCTTCATATGCACAAAAGGATTTATAATAATTCTAAATGACCAAAATGCCCCTGCATAAAAGGACAAAACAATCAGCTTTCAACAGTCAAAAAAGGGGTTCTTTGAATTTTGGACTAAAATGGCAACAAAATGCAAACCTCAGGGATCCATATTTAAAAATTTTAAATTTTGGACTAAGGTGGCAAAAGTGAGCAAACCTCAGGGACCATTTTGGCTATTAACTCTAAGTTTAATTCATTTCTTAAATTATATCTAAGTTATATGCACATATATTCTAAGATGAGAATGATACTTTATATTAAATTTTGTATTCTCTGTTGTGATTCTTTAATAAATAGATATAATAAAATAAGAATTTGAATTAATCAACCTGTCAATTAAAGGTTAAATTGTTCTAAAAGAATCCAGAAAATTTATAAATTTTAATAAATTTATTCCTTTTATTCTAAAATATTATGCTTAATAAAATAATAGAAATTTATTTTGTTATTATAAAGGAATAAACAAGATTATGGGGATAAACAAGATAATTAACACAATCAATTATGTAATTGGATTCTTATAATTTGATATTATATTACAGGAAATTTTAAACTTTATACTTATACGTATGTGTATACAAGATACAATTTTTCTAATAATATATACAATATAATAATCAAATGTCTTTTGTAGAAGAACAAACCTTTATATAACAAAAGAGACAAACCTACATGTTTACTCAAAATCTATTCTTTTATTTAAAAGATACCTTAAGGATATCTGTACTAACACCACCTCTTGAAAAAACAATAATGAGTCAATGACGGAGAATCTCATAATTTCATACAAAACTCTTACCTTTATTTTCTGAATACCTATCCAGCCATAAGCCCTGAAAATATAATTAAATTAAGGAAAGATAAAAGCTATTACACCAAAGAAAGAAACAACACATATAAGATATACATTTTCCTCATATTTTGATAAGATATATAGTAAGAGAAAATGTTAAGATATAACATGTATATATGTTACCTTAATATATAATTATCAACGCATAATACTGATAGCTATGACTATAATGGTGCTAAACCAAATATACCTGTATAATTGCTTAGTTCTGTGATAATTATATCTAAACATGTTTATAATTCAGATGTCAAAGGAAATAGCATGTGATCAAGAAATTCAGGCTAGTAATGAAAACTCTTTGGATAAAAATACTATAGAAAATATAATAGCTCAATGAATATCAAACGCCATACCTTCGATCATTGAAGCTATTAAGATTTCTGTGCCCGCAAACGAAAGTCCCACTATACATTGTAGGCATACTCACCACTTTAAACCTAACCCTAGTTCTAAAGGAAGTTATAACATTCGTATCAAAACTCCATCTTCCAAACGAAAGAAAACCACAACCTATTGCTACTCTTATAAGGAATTACGCTCCGACAAATCATGTAAAGACCAAGAAATGGAACCAGTAATCACGCAGCCTACTTGCAACAACCATAACAAGAAGGACGCAATAAAACGCCATTCTAAGAAGACACTTTGCTGTAATTTCTGCAAGAAGGCTGGACATGCAGAGGAAGAATGTAGAAGGAAAACTAATGTATGTTACAAATGCGGAGAACCAGGTCACATCCGTCCCTACTGCTCGAAACTATTTAAGGCACCCGACAACGAGAATAGAAACCCAAATGAAGCTAAGGAGAACGCATAAATATTTACAACACCGAAGACAACCGCAAACTTTTAAAATAAGTACTCTTATGTTTTAAGTATTAGTTGACTTTTAATTCCGATCAAAACTTCATCAATAAAAGGTCTTTGTTTTTCTTTTATAGAAACTACTCTTATTTATCTCATCTCTTGACAAATTTCTATGTTGTACGTGCATTGTTTGTCATGCATGTGAATTCAATTCAAAAAGATCATCTACTCATGAGTTTTAATAAATTTCTCCCTCTGATTTTAAAATGCTGACTTTTGATAATCGAGTCAATCGATTTATTGGAAAACTCCTCTTCTTTTCAGAATTACCAGATTCTCATTAAAACCATTTCTTGTCAATACATATATCCATTGTTGGAATATGTCCAAACCAAGCTCAATTGTTTGAACTTGTTCACAATATACATTCAATTTAAAATCCCATATGATGAATTGAGATCATCATATTCGAGGTAATCTCATTGTTTGAATCATAGTAACCTTGTTTAAAGTCTTCAATTTCACTATATCATTATTAAGACGCGACACCCTGCGGTGACAATTTCTTTGAAAATTTGACTCATTTCATTTTCACACCTGAGGTACGAATTTATCTATTTACTGATTCATTTTCCTAAACCAGTCTTAATGCAATTTTATGTTAAGATAAATGTACCTCCAGTAATTCTTTCATCTTTGAATTGATTCCACACTAAAACATCCTATCTTTTGAAATATCCAGATTCGCTTCCTTGAAACTATCAGTTAATTTCGAAAACGTTGAATTCGTTCGGTCACCGTAATTATCGAATTCTTTCAATCACTACAACACCTTGCGGTGTCTGTATAAATTTGTAGCATGTGCTAATAGTAAACCCTAATCATACATCATTTGTTTGACTCGTCATTCAAGTATTCTTGATACAATTATGTATTAAGACCATGATACACTAAATTCTATTGTATTTTCCGGTGTATCCTTGCCATTTAAATAAACTGATTTCTGGTTTGATTATTGACAAATCATTTTTCATACTTCTATCTTCAATTGAAATTATTGATTCAAAGTTCGTTTTTAAACAAAGTAAGATCTTTTCTGGCATTGAATCCTATTGTTTCTACAAGTCATTGCATTTCGAATTCTATACCTATCAAATATCTCTTTTTATTTGTGAAACTTAGTCACCTCGATAATAGTATCATTTCATCTCATTCAGTTAACATCAATTCCTGAAACTAAAGTTTTGAGACCATTGAATTCCAACTATCCTATGATATCTTTATATTTATCTTTTGATTCTATCCCAGACACCTTGATAACCAACAAAAAGACGTGACATAACCACAAGAAGATATCGTAGCCCAAATCTCGAGGACGAGATTTAAAACAAGGTGGGGAGGATGTAACATTCCCAAAATATTTAAATTTAAAATAACACGAATAGGTCATGGGGAAATTGACCTATAGAAATATGAGGTATTTTGGCAAACGTAGGAACCATTTAATAATTATAAAAATACATTATATTTGAACCTACTCCGTTTTAATGAAACTTGGTTCAAAATGTAAATGAGATTATTCTCATTCCAATGACATAATCATTGTTTTATAAAACGTCATATTTTATAAGTTATACGCACCAAATAAGTGAAGCAGCTGAATTAATTATAATATATATATATATATTAATAAAATAATAATAATAATAATAATAATAATAATAATAATAATAATAATCAAAATGATTTAAACTTTATGTCTACGTAGGCATAATAATCATGAAATTGAAGAGGTGTCCATGGCAATTAATATTGCTCTATACGTGTCCATTTCAAATGAATCTTGGACTAGTATAAATAGGAGGAAAGTAAACAACAAGAACTTGCACTTCGGCTATGTGTCACGAACTTCCTTTCTCTCAAATCTATATTCTATTTTATTATTTCACCCATAATAATAATAAGGCCCTGCCCCGTTTTAAGTGTTTTAACCCTGATCACTGACACCCTGTCCGATTGATCTAGGGCTCCGTAACGTATGTCAAGGCTCTGCCTAAATTCGTTGGGGTTCTGTCTCGTGACGTAGGGATAAGTTGAATTGGGTTACTATACTTAATGTGAGTGCATTATATATTTTACTAAATAATCCAGGAGTTACACCAAGATATACCAACCCTCCTTAAAATATTTTAGACACCCCCAATTGTCCTAAAATACACCCCGTATATGAAAACCGGCTCCAAAATTCCTTTACCTCATTAAATAACAAATAAAAACAATAAAATAGGTCTGTCGCGGGGCGCGACAAACTCCTTGTGATTCTACACCGGCCGCGAGCGAGAAGATAAGTGGCACAACCCAGAGCCGCCACGTGGCATAACACGCGTCAACCTCACCCGATGACTCAGCACACCGGTTGCCGCCTTAGGGGCCCTCGCGGGGCATGTAAGCCCTTTGTTTGGCTTTCGCGGGGCGCGACAAAGTGTTGTATCAGCACTATAAATAGCTTCGCTCGGATTCATTTGGAATTCGTTCAAGTCTCGATTTCCTCTCTAAATTTCTAAATATGTGAAGTAGTATCGGGCAATATTCCCCCCCTAATTAGCGAAGCTCTGCCTCGTTGTAAGTATTTAACCCCCGGTTACGTATTAGATACACTGCCCGATTGATCTAGTGCTCCGTAACGGCTGTCGGGGTTCTGCCCGACGTAGTCGTTGGAGTTCTGTCTCGGGGAGGGTATAACTAATGTAAATTGGGTTATTATACTAACACGTGTGCATTGTTTAATTAATAGATTATAACCAGGAAGTCACAAAGGAAAGACCTATAATAGCAATGTGAATAATCTCCCTTTTTGCAAATTGTTTTTACAAAACCTCACTTAATTAATTATATATTAAACAGTTATTGAGTATTTGTAAAGATATAATTATCGTCGGTATGTTGGGGTTTTGTATACAAAATTTGTTACTGCCTTGCGAGGGGTAACATTTCCACAAGTCGGGTTGACAGTACCGTGGGTGGTAATTGATATGACTTGGAAACAAATGTAATTGCGAGACCGCCCTCAATACTGTACAATGGTTTTTTACTTAACTTTATTAAACTAGGATTCATTCACCAGTATTTCTTGCTGATAAAATGTTTTAAACACGTGTTTCAGGCAAATTAGTGTGAAGCCAATAAAAGCCAGCTGGAAAGCACTGAAGGCTTAGAAAAGTAGCTATAAAAGTTACCAAATTAAAAATGGAGAATTGTTTTCAATAATTAGGGTTATCCCTAAAAACCTATTTATAATAGAAACTTGGGGTTTTCCCCATGTATTTATTATTATTATTATTAAAAACGTGGTGTTTAACTCTGATAAAATATTTCCTAACTACGGTCCTGATGAAATTTTCCGTTTCCAAATTGATAAACACCGATACCATTGAAACTGGTTGCGGCCGCCCGTTCCTGGGTTGTTAGGGAACGGGGGTTGTGACATTTATAACCAGATTTTGGCGGGAAAAGGCGTAACGGAGAGTAACGGGAAGTCCTTTTCCGTCGGCGGTTATCTCTCTTTCCGTTAATGGTTAACTTGACATCCATGCACACGGATTGCAAGTTTGATCAACGGCTGGGGAGATGCCACGTGGAAAGTGGTTTTGTGTAGATCTTCCTTCACGTTAGTGCCATCATCGTGATTTAAATGAAAGCTCAGGATTATGCCACGTCACATTCAGTTGTAACTGAATGAAGCCATGCACGATGAGCATTTAAATCCTTCTAGAAGATCTACAGCTGTAAACCGTTATGCCTTTGCCACGTGTCCATTCTGTTGTATCAGAAAAGATTCCTTTGTTTAAGTCTTGATTTCAGGCGCGCGGAGATGTTTAGGTTTTACTTTTCAAGCCTAACTGTTCCCTTGCACGAGCCCGCGCAAGGGTGTTAGTTGAGTGTTTGTCCCTCTTTTCCTCTGGCACATGGTTATCGAAGACTGTTCTTCCTCAAATCTTATTTAGAAGCCCTGCGTGGCCGCGCAAGGCTTTATTTAAGATGTTCTTTGGAATGAAGTTAGGGTATGGTACTATGCGCTTGCGCAGGATTTTTGGGACCATACCCCTTCAATGTATGATTCACAAATATAGCCGAGTGTGTGTGAGCATTGTGAGTAGTGCGAAGATTTGCATGCTAAGTCAATTGGAAGTGGAATCATTGCTTTTTGCTTATCTTTACATATATGCATGTGCTTGATTGGTTTGAAAACATTGAGGATGTCTTTTGAAAAACCGATTAACTGTTGCATATATATTAGCAATTTAGTCTATTAAATAATTGATACCATTAGGAGCTTTCGTTTATTTAGTTTAATTGAGTTTGCGTGAGGACAAGTAAAGTTCAAGTGTGGGGAGGTTTGATATACGCTAAATTACACATGTTTTAGTCCTCTATTTTACTCCCATTTCACGTGTTTTTTACTACAACTTCGATGTTTGGTACTTAATCAGGTACTTTTGGATTTTCAGGTCTTAAATGGCGTACCGAAGACAAAGTTGGAGAAAAAAAGAGGAATTTTTGGGCATTTCAGATGAAATCTGCACATTCTATTGAAGATACAAATCATGCACGGCGGTGCACTCCATCTGCATGACCGTGAACGACTCACGACACCGGAAGCACTAGCGGTGCACATGGCAGTGCAACTGACTTCTCGGACACGCATGACCGTGTGTCCATGTGCACCCCCGTGCACTACCTGATCCTCGAAGAAACAGACTGATTTCAAGGAGATGCATGACCGTGCACATCAAGTGCACGGCCGTGCACTTGGTTTGACTTTACCGCCCAACCATCCACTTCTCTGACCCATCTATGCAATGACGTCACCCGACAATTGTTCATGCACGGGCGTGCACATAAAGTGCCCTTATACAAACTCACGCACCTCTTTTTTGATCTTCAATTTCACTCATTTAATATTAGCAATTGTAGGCAATAGTTCAATAATTTCAAAGATAAGTAAACATGTTAATGTTTTTATTATCAATACTTAACATTCAATAATAATATTAATAATTCCTAAATCAATATATAACAAATACTAAAAAAAACTAGTTTATTCGGTTTGGTTCAGTATTCGTAAAATACAAAACTGTAATCGAATCGTAAATTTTGGTTCGGTTTTTTGTGCAGTTCGGTTTTTCTTCTGTATGTTCAAATCGGTTTTTTCGCTTACAATTTGAACTCGTCTAAAAGTGTATTCTAGTATTCATTTTTAGAGTACTCACATTCTATTCACTATCTCTTAGTATATTTTAAAAATTAAAAAAAAAAGTTTAATAAAAACAATACTACATCTCATCCACTATCTTTATCTTCACCGTCTAAAATTTAATAAAAACGCACATACTTCCCCTAAATTTGAAAAACTACTATTCACCTCTATATCGTTTCTCTCTCTCACATACCCACACCACACATATAAAAGAAGAAATAAATAATAAAAAAGAAAGAGAAAAAAATTATTAAAAAAAATAAAGAGATAAGCAGGGGAGGATATTAGTTGGGGTGAGAGGTATTTGTAACATTCGTCTTATATTTCTATTATTTTATTATAAAAATACGCACTTTTTAAAACAAAATACATAATTAGCAAAAACTTAGTTAATAAGTTAAGATGTACATTGTTTTAGCGAATTAACATAACCAACCATTTAGTTTAAAACATTCACATCTAACAGAGTTTACAAAACAACATTGTCTAGACATGTTTAGATTAGTGCGGAAGCTTCAAAAATGGTGTTCGGTTCTTGATTTCACGCTTGATCGGCATCTGAAATGAAATGAGCATCATCTAAGGTCAAAACCACATCAATAATTAGTTTTGACAATGTTATAGTAAGCATAAACAAGCCCCGATAGCATACACATAACAAAAAATAAAAATCTTGGTTTTTGGTCTGTCGCGCCACGTGCCAGACTCAAAAGTGACCTTCGCGTGCCGCGGGCGTCCCCGCGTGTCGCGCCAGAATTATGTTGCCCCGTCGCGTGGCGCGGGGGAGCGCTTTTTCCAGCAGGTCCAGTTTCTGGACCTACATATTTGCCCAGCTCCGAATTTTGTTAAAAATCTAACTTCAAACTAGCATAACTTTTCACCTGCTTGTCCGTTTTGGTCGATTCTTTTTCCTATGCGTCCGTTTTAAAATTACGGATCTAACCATATGAATATTGCGTAACGAAACCCGGATTATGAACAAATGGTCCACAAAATCCTTGTTTCGGTTGTTCGACCCATTAACTATGTGTGCATATGGTATATCAATCTATTCTTTTGGCATTCTAATATTATTTACCCATTTCCCGGGCTTGGAATTCTTGGCGTATCCTTACCATTACATGGCTTTACGCTCGTATTCAAATCTCATGCTTATTTTCTACTAATTCAAGCATTGCCACTTTATGCAATTCTTGTAACTAGTTTCTAACATTCGACCCGATATCATGGATTCATAGACTCAACTTAGTATATCCATTCATTGCTAAATTACTTTCTAGCACTAACGCAATATGAGGCTTTTGAACCTTTACATACAAGATCGATATAAGGATATAGTTTTCACCCGTTTGGTTGACAAGTGAAAATCCTCACTTTAATGTCAAACCAAACTATTTCTAACCATTACTTTGACCCGTTTGAGTGTCGAATGGACTTCGCCACTTCAATGACACTTCAAACGCATATACTACAATATGACACCATTTACAAGCTAAAACCAAACGTTTATACGTTATGTAACGGGACCAAAGTCACGTACCTTTAGAGCACACCCTTCAAACGCGTATCTCATCCGGCTTGTCCGCTCGACGATCCGGATTCCTTGCCTAAAGAGTTCATTTCACAATCAATTTAGAACCCTTTTTGTAATTATTAACGCATAATTCGCTATAATAATCAAATACGCGTTTTCATCCGATTTTTAACATATTAATCCTCACTTAGGCATTTTAACGAACACCTAGCGGGTCTGATTTTTATCTAACTAGAATCAAGTTCATAACTTGTTATTTTTGCTAAAATTAACATCAATCGGACTATCCCATATAAAAGTTAACATCAATAAATCTGAAATCACTTCATAAATATCAGATTACACTAGAACAACAACCAAAATCCTAGTGTTTATCAAGTTCCACAAAACCCACTAATCACCTTCAATGGTGTTCTGATATTCGCTAATTTACACATATTTTAGTCCCCCGTTTTACCCCTATTTTATGCGTTTTCGGCCGTAAAACCGTCATTCGGATACTTAATTATCTACATTTTTGTTTACAGGCCTAAAACAGCATACCAGACAAGATGATAGCGAAAACGAGGACTTTCCTGACAAAACGACGAAGCTGCGAAGATTCTGTTAAAAAAACTGACCTGGGCGTGTTGCACGATCATGCGGCCATATGCACGACCGTGCATATCCGACAAACCAAGAAGACCCGGCAGTGAACGAGGCGTGCAACACTGCGTGCAAGGCATTGCAGGCCAATCCGAAAACGCACGGTCATGCCATATGCGGAACGGTCGTGCGGATCCGACAACGCAGGAAAACCTCGGAGCTGAACGACCACAAAACTAGGTGTGCAACAAAATGCCGGTATGGAACGTGCGTGCCATCTCAAGAACGCCCGTGCATATGCGAAGACCAGTCAACGATCTGTGACGTCATGCGGTATGGTGGACCACCACCAATAATGCTTAAAGTGCACGGTCGTGCGATCGGGAGAACGGCCGTGCGACACCGAAAAAGCATAAAAACAGAACAGAACCATTTTATTAGGAACTCTGGAATTTTGGAGAGCTCTGCAGGCGATTTTGAGGCTCAGAAGGCTTCTGCTTTCACTCGGATTCAAGCCACATTGCCCGGTTTTGCTCGTTTACTATCCGGATTCTTAATCTTGTGCTTGTTTATGGTTTGGATTTCTACCCTTTCCAGAATTTTGTTAATGTTTCAAGCATTTAGATTAATATTTATGTATTATTGTAGCCTTTGGGCAAAAACACAACAATCCCTTGCTTGATTATAACCATTAGTATGTTAATCTATGTTTGTAATGAAATTTGGAAGTGTTTTCTATGATTATCTTTGATGATTAGTTTGCAACCTTGTTACTGATATTGATTTCTTGATTATAAGTAATTGTGTTGGATGATTGGTGCTTGGTTAGGTAAGATAGTTGCAAAATGAAGCTTATTTAATCATGTATTAGTAAACTTTTAATTTGGTTAACTAGTTTAACTTGGTTAAAATGTGGGCACCATGATACTCTAACGGGTTAGTGGTTTAATAAAATGTAATTATTGTTAATCAAGAAAGCTTGCCTTCACGGAAGGACTCTAACGGGTTAGATGGTGTTGTTATGAATTCTTGCCATGATTTGTTAGCTTAGTTAGTAGTTTCGGCCAAAATTGCTATCTTGGTGAATTTATGTGCAAGATTTGTAAAATGAACTCGGTTGTGATTTAATCTAGTTTATGCTTGTCTCGGTGGTTGCATTATGTTTATCGGTGTTGCTTTCCTTGATTAAGTGAGGTTAGAAAACTCCTAACGGATGACTAACTTATTTTTAGGAGATTTTCAGAGACATTTATCAATTTCACGTTAAAGAACAATTTTAGGTGGTTAAAGTGTGTTTATCGTTTTAACTTTCCGAATGGTTGTCATGTTAGGATTCCCGAAAGGGATACTAATTGTCTCGAAATGGAAAATTGACCGAATGCTTCTAGTACCAAAACTGACTTAGTTAACATGCTGTGGGTGTGTATTAAGCAAGGCTATTTATATATAATCTACTATGTTTTATAAGTTTTTATTTATGCTTACTTTAGTTTAATTAAAACCAATACCATTTATGTTTTTACCGGTAATTTAGTGGCAAAGGTCTAGTATTATTTCTCCGCCCATTTCCATGGATCGATACTTGGTTCTTACCGATACTTTACTACATATATGACGGGGTACACTTGCCCTTTCGTGTGTGTTTTGATGTAAAAGTAATAATCACTTTTATAAATTTAAAACCAATTCGTGTGTAATTTCATTGTAAAAATATGTGTAGTCACGCACGTACCAAGTTTTTGGCGCCACTGCCGGGGAATGGCGAGTTTTAGGAACGACCCGAGTCATTGTGTTATCGGTGTATATACTTGTTAATATTTGTGTATATTTTCGTGATTATTTATTTGTTGATTTAATTGTTAAATATTTCTAGCTTTTAATTCAATTTATTCATTTTCGTGATTCTTTTATACACTTGTAAATTTTTATTCTATTTATTTGTTCAAATCCGGATTTATTTATTCATTTATTCTTTGAGTTTTCGGCTCTTAAAAATCATTTTCATACTAGCCGATTCGATTATTTTCGTTGCTTAATTTTTATAAAAATTTCGGCCCATTTTCGGATTTTTATAAATTTTACAGCCCATAATTATACATATTCTGCTTTTATTCAGCTAAAAAAAACATTATTATAATTAATAAACTATTCATTGTGTCAGTTTTTCGTTTGCAGGTTGATGTCCTCAACTCCCGCGCCCGCTATTGCTGAGCCTACTGACGAACCAGCGCATAATCTTAGAAGAAGTAAGAGGCTGCGCGAAAGGTCGCTTGTCGTTGCACAACGCATAGCAAATGCAATCGACGAGCCGGTGATTATCTCTGAAGACGAAAGCTCAGGGGACGAGGAGAGAGTCGTCATGGCGGACGACGACCGACCGTTGAATGAAACAAATCAGCCCGGAAGGGCAGGCCTCGAGCCGAGTATCCTTCAGCCTACTATAGATACTCCTACTTTTGAAATTAGACCTAGTATTATTAATATGGTACAAAATTCTGTACAGTTTGACGGACGTGAGCATGAGGATCCTGGGAGACATATCGCTGCTTTTCTTGCTATTTGTTCGACATTTAGGATGACAGGTGTTTCGGAGGATGCCATTCGGTTGAGGTTGTTTCCGTTTTCGTTACGTGACAAAGCTAGAGCTTGGCTTATGTCACTTCCTGCCGGGTCCATCAGGACTTGGAATCAGTTGGCAGAGCAGTTTATGCAGAAATATTTTCCACCTGAGAAAACGAACAAACTACAGAACCGGATTGTTTCCTTTCGCCAGGACGAGGGCGAGTCGTTACATGCGGCTTGGGAGAGATTCAAAGATTTGTTGATTGATGTGCCACATCACGGCTTCTCCAAGCGACAGCTGGTTTTGATGTTCTATCAGGGGCTCAGCTATAATACGCAGGAGCGATTAGACGTGAACGCGGGCGGCGATCTTGGAACTAAGACGCCGACTGAAGCGTATGATATTATCGAAAAAGCTGCGTTGAAATCCAGCTCGCGTCGGGACGGAGATAGAGGTCGGGCATCATCATCATCATCTCATTCAGGAGTTCATGCTGTAGACGATTACACGGCCATTACTGCACAAATCTTGGCTCTTGCATCGAGATTCGACAGGTCCCAGATGATTGCGCATGCTGGCTCGGGATGTGACCAGTGCGGACTGTCACACGAGCCTGGGGCATGTTTTCAGGGAGTCGTATATGAGGGCCACGAAGAAGTAGATTTCGTGAGTAATCAGGTAAGGCCGCAGAACAACCCGTACAGCAACACCTATAATCCCGGTTGGAGAAATCACCCAAATTTTGGGTGGCGAGCGAACACAGGAAATCAGAACCCATTGGGGTTCACTCAGCGTGCTCCAGCGCCTCAGCAGGGTCAGCAGTACCAGCAGTACAACCAACCTTACCAGCAGCATCCATATTCGTACCAGAATCAGGGCACTGGGAGTAGCTCCCAGCAGCAGCCCCCTCAGTCTAGTTCCAAGCTGGAGGATATGATGGCTCAGCTTCTCTCTAGCTCTGAAAAACGATACCAACAAAGCGAAGATCGTTTTCTAGCTAACGAGGGAGAAATGAGGAGTCAGAAGGCCTCGATTCAGAATATCGAGAATCAGGTTGGTCAGCTGGCACAGATGATGTCCAAAAGACCCCCAGGCGGTCTTCCGGGTAATACAGAACCAAACCCGGGCGGACACAGGGATGTGAATGCTGTCATGACCAGGAGTGGAAAAACTACCGGACCCGTCATATCGGACTCAGCACCGATCACTGAAGCAGTCCCGACTGACACACCGGACGAGGTGCAAGCCAGGCTACGCCCAGCAAGTACAGCACAAGTCCAGGAGCCGGTCAAAGATTACACTCCTCCAGTACCTTATCCAGGCAGGCTGAAGAAGCAGAAGAATGAAGAACAATACGGTAAGTTCCTTGAGTTGTTTAAGCAACTACACATCAATATACCGTTTGTTGAAGCCTTGGCCCAGATGCCAAAGTATGCGAAATTCCTTAAGGATATCCTCTCGAATAAACAGAAGCTCGAGGATATATCATGTGTGGTGATGAATGAGACTTGTTCCGCCGTTCTGCAAAACCGTCTGCCCACGAAAATGGGAGATCCTGGTAGTTTCACGCTCCCGTGTTTGATTGGAAACATGTCTGTTAGCCATGCATTGGCTGACTTGGGAGCGAGTATTAACCTTATGACGTATAAGGTTTTTACTAAACTGGATCTGGGTGAGCCGTCACCCACTAGGATGAGCATTCGGTTGGCAGATCGCTCAATAAAGTATCCGCGCGGATTTGTGGAAAACATGCTTGTAAAAATTGATAAATTTGTTTTCCCCGTGGACTTTGTTATCCTTGACATGGACGAAGATTCAAGGGTACCTTTGATACTTGGACGTCCTTTCCTCAAATACAGCGAGGACGATTGTTGATGTGGCAGCTGGCCAAATCACGCTCCGAGTGAATGATGAGCACGTGACATTCGATATCAAAAGATCGATGCAGCATCCGCAAAGTCACGATGACATGCTTTACTATGTCGACATTGTCGATGCATGTGTGTGCTCTCATTTTCAAGGTACTATTGACGAGATTGATTCGGACACACGTCTGTCGTGTGGAGACCTGATTGGCATTACGCAGGAGGGCCACGATTTCGAGCAGCCAGTCTATCAGATTGGTGACGATGGTTCCCAGAGTCCGGAGAGATTTCTTGAAATTGACCATGTGAAAAAGGAGGAAGCAGAGCCTTCGGTTGAAGATCCGACGCCTTTGGAGTTGAAAGAACTCCCACCACATCTCGAGTATGCATTTCTGGACGAGGAGCGTCGCCTACCGGTCATAATTTCGGCATCATTGGAAAAGGACGAGAAAAATCAGCTTCTCGAGGTTCTGAGACTTCATAAGAGAGCCATCGCATGGAAAATCATGGATATCAAGGGCATCAATCCTTCTTTTTGTACTCACAAGATTCTGATGGAAGACGAGTACAAACCATGTGCACAGCATCAGAGGCGTTTAAATCCAAATATGCAGGACGTGGTGAAGAAGGAGGTGATTAAGTTGTTGGATGCCGGCATGATTTATCCTATTTCGGACTCTGTGTGGGTGAGTCAGGTGCAGGTTGTACCTAAGAAAGGTGGTATGACTGTAGTTTCAAATGATAGGAATGAGCTAATTCCTACCCGTACCGTCACTGGGTGGCGAGTTTGCATTGACTACCGCAAGCTCAATGATGCTACTCGCAAGGATCACTTCCCGCTTCCATTCATCGACCAGATGTTGGAACGTCTGTCGGGGAAGTTGTATTACTGTTTCCTTGACGGATTCTCTGGGTACTTTCAGATTCCTATCGCTCCTGAGGATCAGGAGAAGACTACCTTTACATGCCCCTTCGGCACATTCGCCTACAGGCGGATGCCTTTTGGGTTGTGTAATGCACCAGCGACCTTCCAGAGATGCATGGTTGCAATTTTCCATGACATGATCGAGGATTCCATGGAGGTTTTCATGGATGATTTTTCGGTATTTGGGGATTCCTTCGATCACTGCTTGGAAAATTTGAGAAAAATGTTGAAGAGGTGTGAGGAGACGAATCTGGTCCTGAACTGGGAGAAATGCCACTTCATGGTGAAGGAGGGCATAGTTCTGGGACATAAGATTTCGCATGCTGGTATGGAGGTCGATCCAGCCAAAGTGGATATCATTTCACGACTTCCGCCCCCCACCTCTGTTAGAGCGATACGGAGCTTTCTCGGTCATGCCGGGTTCTATCGGCGATTCATTAAAGATTTTTCAAAAATCGCCAGACCCATGACCCGTTTGTTGGAGAAAGACGCTCCGTTCATATTCGGAGATGATTGCTTGAGAGCCTTTGACCTTCTCAAGCAAAAGTTGATTGAGGCCCCTATTTTAGTTGCACCGGACTAGAGTTTGCCGTTTGAGATTATGTGCGACGCGAGTGATTACGCTATAGGGGCCGTTCTTGGTCAAAAGAGAGAAAAGCACTTTCACCCGATCTATTATGCGAGCAAAACTCTTCACGACGCTCAGGAGCATTATACCACGACTGAAAAGGAGCTCTTGGCGGTCGTTTTCGCATTTGACAAATTTAGATCGTACTTGGTGCTTTCGAAAACCGTTGTATATACTGATCACGCTGCCATCCGATATCTCTTCAGCAAACAGGACGCTAAACCACGTCTGATCCGGTGGATCTTGTTGCTGCAAGAGTTTGATATCGAAATTCAAGATAAAAAGGGTGCGTTGAATGTAGCGGCTGACCATCTATCTCGGTTAGAGCATGGAGACATCGTGGACGCGCGTTGGGATTCCATAAATGACAACTTCCCACACGAGTCTTTAATGAGTGTTGAGATATGCGATGAGTCGCCATGGTTCGCCGACCTTGCGAACTACCTTGCTTGCGGGATTCTGATTAAGGGGTTGACTCACCAGCAAAAGAGGAAATTCTTTTCGGACGTCAAGCACTACATTTGGGATGACCCTTACTTATTTCGGGTTGGTGCTGATCAGGTGATCAGGAGATGTGTTTCAGGGAAAGAGGCGACCGATATTCTGCGTCACTGTCACGAGGGACCTACCGGAGGCCACCATGGAGCCAACTTTACCGCCAAGAAAGTGTTGGACTCCGGGTTTTATTGGCCGACTATATTTCGTGATGCGCAGAGTTGGGTTAGAGCGTGCGATGCTTGCCAGAGGGCGACAAATATATCGGCACGTGATGAAATGCCTCAGACCTGGATTCAGGTTTGTGAAGTCTTTGATATCTGGGGGATAGACTTCATGGGACCATTTCCCCCCTCACGAGGTAATAAGTACATCCTGGTCGCGGTTGACTATGTATCGAAGTGGGCGGAGGCGCAAGCCTTACCCACCAATGATGCCAGGGTGGTCGTGAGATTTTTGAAAAGCTTATTTGCTCGGTTCGGCGCTCCGAAAGCGCTTATCAGTGACAGAGGGACGCATTTTTGCAATACTCAGCTCGAGAGAGCTTTGTCCCGTTACGGTGTGCATCACCGTCTATCCACGCCCTATCATCCACAGACAAGCGGGCAGGTGGAAGTCACGAACCGGGGGCTGAAAAGAATCCTTGAGCGGTCGGTAGGTGCAAACCGCAAGGATTGGTCGGATAAGCTTGATGAAGCGTTGTGGGCTTTCCGTACTGCTTACAAGACGCCTATCGGGACTACTCCCTTTAGGCTTGTATACGGAAAGGCATGCCATTTACCGGTTGAGTTGGAGCATAAAGCGATGTGGGCGCTAAAAACCGCAAATCTGGACCTAAAAGCCGGAGGTGAAGCCCGGTTTCTCCAGATTCATGAGTTGGAAGAGTTGCGACAACGCGCTTATGAGAGCTCGGTGTTGTACAAGGAGCGCACGAAGAGATTGCACGATAAACGCTTGAAGGACCACAAAGAATTCCAAGCGGGCGATCTTGTTCTTCTTTACAACTCGCGGTTGCGCTTATTTCCCGGGAAGCTTCATTCACGTTGGACAGGCCCATACACGGTTAAAGAGGTATTTCCGTATGGGACTGTTGCAATAGAGAACGCGGACGACGTTATTTTCAAAGTAAATGGGCATCGCTTGAAGTTGTACGTTGCCGGGCCGACAGAGTCGGTGATGGAGGTTATTGAACTCCAAACCCCGCACACATCATAAGTGTGGGGAGGAGAGAGTCTACGCTGCTGACTCGTGGATCAAAAATGTAGCAAGAGCGTCTTTGGCGCAATAGGGGCAAAATTGTTCGTTTTTATGTTTTTATAGTTTTAGTGTAATTTAGGTTAGTTAGGTAGTTCCCGTTAGTTTGTACAGTTTTTATTCGTGCCGAGCGAAGGTTCTGTATTGCAATATTGTTAGAACAGTTGGTGTGTCGAAAAAACGGCGAAAAACGGCCAAAACAGTTGCTGGAAATGCCTTCTGCAGAAAATTCTGATCTGCAGCTGATGCACGACCATGCCAGGATATGCACGACCGTGCGTTTTCGAGATGCTGGCACGGTGGATCGCACCCTCGGTGCATCACCGAGAAAAATGGAAGTCGTCGGAGACGCACGACCGTGCCAAACGGCGAACGACCGTGCGTCAGGCTGAGGGCATTTTTGTCATTTTGCACATTATATATATACCCTCATCTGCTGCAAAATCCCTCATTCGCGAACCCTAGCAACTGCAGCCGTTCCAGAGCGGTTTTTACACCATATCGCACGGTTTTTCGCACGATCTCGCACCCAACTTCGCACGGTACGTCTCTAGTGTTAGATTTCTTGTTTTCTTGCTTTCTAGGTAGATTTCATCCGATTCAACAAGGGATTTATTAGGGTTCTCTTCATAAACAAATCGAAACCCTAACCCTTGTTTGAATCATGCTTATCGTGAACACCCGGTTGAGTTTCCGACCCCTGTTTGTACAAAAAAGTTGTTGATTTTGGAAAAATCAGGCTATTCAAAGTTTCAGGGATTTGAAATATGCAGATCAGTTGTCGCACGGTCGTTCCTTGTATGGAACGGTCGTGCCAATCCGGGTGATTCCACGATGTTAGCTTGTGTCCGGTGTTGCACGGTGGTGCCAATTGACCGCACGCCGTGCAATTCCGAGTTTCCTGGGCGGATGGTGCACATCGTCGGTGATGCACGACTGTGCGTATCGCCGCACGACCGTGCCGGATGCCCAGATCAGTTTGACAGAGGCTTCATAACTTGCTGCTCGACGACCCAAATTCCGCCACAAAGAGCGGATAGCTTTCAGATTGTGTGGTAGATGGCACCGGTGGTCGGTTGGTCGTTTGGGAAGGAGACTCGGGATTTACACTAGGGAAGACATGGATGATCCTGAAGTCTTCACAGATCAGTTCACCTTCCCGTCTGATGCAGCACGGGATGAGTTTTGGGCTGCAAATGTTGTTGGGGACCCATACAACCCAAGGATGTCAAAGGCCTCACGACTTAAAGACCCTCTGGTGCGAGTGATGCACCATGTGTTTAGCCACACTATATGCGGTCGCATGGACAGTCTTGGTAACTGTCCAACACCAGATTTGATTTTTCTTTACGCATTGGTGGAGAAGGCGCCCATCAACTTAGCGGCGCGAATGGCTGAATACTTTGTGAAGTGCTCAGGGAGGACTTCTAACAGTCAGATATATGGCGGTCAGTATGTGACCGAAATTGCGTACAACGAACACCTTATGACTGAGGAGGTACTTCAGGGTCTCACTCTGATAACTGAGGGGGTTCATGTTGACATCAGGTCACTGAAGGCGATGGGGGTGATTGTTGAGTTAGATAGAGGGGATAGATTGAGGGGGCTGAATAACGAGGTCTGGGACCCGTTACCCCCGCTCCCAGAAGAGGAAGAGGAAGAGGATGTAGAGATGCAGGAGCAGCAGCACCAGCCACACACACCACCGCACCACACACCGCCACATGAGGCGCAGCACCAGCAGTACTACCAGCATCAGGATTGGCCTGAATTTTATCAGCAGTTCCAGCAAATGCGTGTTACGCGTACGTACATCGATCAGATTAGGACCAGCCAGGACCAGATCCGGGCTAGTCAGGATCAGCTCAGGGCCACGCAGGATCAGCTGAGGCATAGCTAGGAGAGCTTATACCAGGGGGTGAGTGCCGGATTCTCGTACCTATTCGGGGAGATGCACCATGCATATCCCGACTACTTTCAGCACCCTCCACAGTTCCCGCCGTGGAACCCACCTGGTTATGGCAGTGCGGGCCCATCTTTCACGAGAGACGATGACGGTGACGACGAGTAGGAGTTGGTGGTGATGTTCGTGGGTGGTTTTTATTATTATTTTAGTACTTGTTATTTCGGGTGTTCTTTTTGCTTAGTATGTCGAACACCCTCGGATTGTATTGTATTTTCAAACACTTTACTTTCTGTTATGTCTTTGTTTGGACTAGTAGTATTTATGTACATTATGGTTTATTTGTGTTTATTCTATTACTGTTCTGTTTTGCTGTGCCATATGACATACTTGCAGATTTTGGCTATCAAATCTTTGACCGGAGCATATGACAGACGAAGCTTTGGAAGTCTCGATTCATCAGATATCATCTTGAGGGGAGTACTATTATCGTTTTTCTCTATATTTCGAGTTTCGCATTGGGGACAATGCGAAGTTCAAGTGTGGGGAGGGGGTTAACTTTGTTAAACTTTGTTTGTCCTCATATTTATATATATAAAAAAAATCAGAAAATCAGAAAAATCATTCAAAAATACCTGTATTTTGTATATATTTTAGTAAATAAACCGGTTGATTGTGTTTTAGAAAGCATCGGACTTGATAAAAACTCGACAAGCAAAATAAATTTTGAAAAAGAAAACCGGAAAGCGTGACAAACAAAGAAAGACTTGCATGATAGTTTTCACACTTTTACCCATTCCATCCGTTACGTGAGCATATTTGAGCCTATTGTTATATATTTGTTCATTTCGGATATAGGAGTGAGCCGGATGTTATGTGTAATTTAGAATTTGTCACTAGTATGCTTGTTAAGACCATGAACTTGTGAATTTGTGTAAAAGTGATAGAGGCACTTAGATTACCCCTTTGTTGTAAACCTTGTTCTTTGTGTTGTGCTTCCCGTTCACCTTATATTACCCTTTAGGATTAACCATGTCGAGCCTTCCCGTTTACCTTTGTTTACCCACATTATCGCCCACTTAGCCAAATTTAGCCTTTGTATGTTTTAAACCCTTTTTAGTGTTGAAACTCAGACAAAATAATCGTTTAACTAGCGTTTATTTCAGTTTATTGTATAGTATGTTTTCTATGTTAAAAAAAAACACAGAAAATAAAACACCCTAAAATAGGGTGAAGTTGATAGAAATCGAGCAATTTTGAACACTTAAATGTTAAAATTTCGTTGATAAGCTCGATTGCGCTTTAGTCGCCTTTTTAAGGCGTTTGTATGTATAGTTGTATTATTTTCTTGCTAGTTAAACGCTAATACCGAGTTTTAACCATTTTCGCCACTTTATATGTCTACTTCCATACCCTTCGCCCAAGCCTAACGTTACAACCCGTAAAGACCTCTTGATTTACACTTATTTGCGTGTTAGTTGGTGGAGACGAGATCTTATGACAAGCTTATGATATTGCATGTTTCATTGATGAGGCATTGAGAGTTTGCACATACACATTATATGTATGTTTCATAAATAAACCCGAGTGTGTGTGAACATTGTGAGTCGCGTGAAGATTAACATGTTGGGTCAATTAAATGTGAAGTCACGGCTTTTTGGTTGTCGCTTTATAATTGCATATGCTTGTTGGGTTTGAGTCTTTTGATGTTGTCTTTCGACAAACCGGCAAACCGTTTATAGTAGTTTTCAATAAAATAGTGTGTAAATTATCGTTCTTGTTTATTTCCGTCTTTTATTGCTTTTTAGTTCAGCTTGCTTGAGGACAAGCAAGGTTCAAGTGTGGGGAGATTTGATATTCGCTAATTTACACATATTTTAGTCCCCCGTTTTACCCCTATTTTATGCGTTTTCGGCCGTAAAACCGTCATTCGGATACTTAATTATCTACATTTTTGTTTACAGGCCTAAAACAGCATACCAGACAAGATGATAGCGAAAACGAGGACTTTCCGGACAAAACGACGAAGCTGCGAAGATTCTGTTGAAAAAACTGACCTGGGCGTGTTGCACGATCATGCGGCCATATGCACGACCGTGCATATCCGACAAACCAAGAAGACCCGGCAGTGAACGAGGCGTGCAACACTGCGTGCAAGGCATTGCAGGCCAATCCGAAAACGCACGGTCATGCCATATGCGGAGCGGTCGTGCGGATCCGACAACGCAGGAAAACCTCGGAGCTGAACGACCACAAAACTAGGTGTGCAACAAAACGCCGGTATGGAACGTGCGTGCCATCTCAAGAACGCCCGTGCATATGCGAAGACCAGTCAACGATCTGTGACGTCATGCGGTATGGTGGACCACCACCAATAATGCTTAAAGTGCACGGTCGTGCGATCGGGAGAACGGCCGTGCGACACCGAAAAAGCATAAAAACAGAACAGAACCATTTTATTAGGAACTCTGGAATTTTGGAGAGCTCTGCAGGCGATTTTGAGGCTCAGAAGGCTTCTGCTTTCACTCGGATTCAAGCCACATTGCCCGGTTTTGCTCGTTTACTATCCGGATTCTTAATCTTGTGCTTGTTTGTGGTTTGGATTTCTACTCTTTCCAGAATTTTGTTAATGTTTCAAGCATTTAGATTAACATTTATGTATTATTGTAGCCTTTGGGCAAAAACACAACAATCCCTTGCTTGATTATAACCATTAGTATGTTAATCTATGTTTGTAATGAAATTTGGAAGTGTTTTCTATGATTATCTTTGATGATTAGTTTGCAACCTTGTTATTGATATTGATTTCTTGATTATAAGTAATTGTGTTGGATGATTGGTGCTTGGTTAGGTAAGATAGTTGCAAAATGAAGCTTATTTAATCATGTATTAGTAAACTTTTAATTTGGTTAACTAGTTTAACTTGGTTAAAATGTGGGCACCATGATACTCTAACGGGTTAGTGGTTTAATAAAATGTAATTATTGTTAATCAAGAAAGCTTGCCTTCACGGAAGGACTCTAACGGGTTAGATGGTGTTGTTATGAATTCTTGCCATGATTTGTTAGCTTAGTTAGTAGTTTCGGCCAAAATTGCTATCTTGGTGAATTTATGTGCAAGATTTGTAAAATGAACTCGGTTGTGATTTAATCTAGTTTATGCTTGTCTCGGTGGTTGCATTGTGTTTATCGGTGTTGCTTTCCTTGATTAAGTGAGGTTAGAAAACTCCTAACGGATGACTAACTTATTTTTAGGAGATTTTCATAGACATTTATCAATTGCACGTTAAAGAACAATTTTAGGTGGTTAAAGTGTGTTTATCGTTTAAACTTTCCGAATGGTTGTCATGTTAGGATTCCCGAAAGGGATACTAATTGTCTCGAAATGGAAAATTGACCGAATGCTTCTAGTACCAAAACTGACTTAGTTAACATGCTGTGGGTGTGTATTAAGCAAGGCTATTTATATATAATCTACTATGTTTTATAAGTTTTTATTTATGCTTACTTTAGTTTAATTAAAACCAATACCATTTATGTTTTTACCGGTAATTTAGTGGCAAAGGTCTAATATTATTTCTCCGCCCATTTCCATGGATCGATACTTGGTTCTTACCGATACTTTACTACATATATGACGGGGTACACTTGCCCTTTCGTGTGTGTTTTGATGTAAAAGTAATAATCACTTTTATAAATTTAAAACCAATTCGTGTGTAATTTCATTGTAAAAATATGTGTAGTCACGCACGTACCATGTTCATGGAATTTACTAGAATTAAGCATGATTTCAACATATACTTGTCTAGGGTTTACTCCTAGACACTATATTGTTACTATTTCATCCATATAACAAACATGCAACCATCAATTTCGAATTCTCTAAGTTCACTAAGAAATTCAACTAGAGATTCCTCATAAAATTCACATACCTTATGACTCCTTTTTCAAAGGAGATCACGAATTTGTGTTTGAAACTTGATTTAGAACAGATTTGAGCTCCGAATTTGGAGAATTTTTGGAAGAACTAGGGTTTGTGGGAACCCTTGTGTCGCCCTCTGTGTTTGATCGACCAGACACACACTCTTGTGTATGTTTGGTGTATTTTATTTTGTTTTTATTAAATCAAGTTTCAAGTTTAACACTTTTAGTCCCTCTAATTTTCCTTAGTTCATATTTTGAGTGTTTTAACCCACTTATGAGGCACTACAAGACTTGTAACTAACTGGGTTATTTAGTCCTAGTTAGTTTGTTTTCGTTTATTTAATACTTTGTAATTCTAATATAAAACTTTATATTTTCGGGGTGTTACAAGAATTTTATTGAATCCTCCCCCCCCACACACACACCCCGTGTTGTTATCTGGAACTTTCAGCCCCCTAATGGGATGTAGGAGTTTTCTAAAATTAGAAATAAACTATGAAAATTATAATTTTTTTAATTAAATTATAGGGTGGGAGATGATGGAGTGCATGCATAGCATTCGCTTCCTATTTTTTATCCTTATCCATAAATTTATGTCACATTTTTAAAACTCTCCCACATCCCATTATCCATCCATAAAATATAAAGTTTTGCTTTTTTTTTTTCTTAAATGGAAGAGTTCAATTTAATTTTACTTAAAAATATATGAATAAGATATAAGAATAAGAAATGAGATAGCATGGTATTTTTGACGAGGTATGACCTGGATTAACGTAGACCGGTCAAACCTACTACCATAATAATATATTATCTAGACCTGACAAACGGGTTGGGTTGGGTCGGGTCGGGTCATGGGTCAAAACGGGTTCGGGTCAAAATGGGTTCGGGTCGAAACGGGTCTATTAAAAAAAGGGATGTTTTGGTTCAGGTCAAAACGGATTCGGGTCGGAACGGGTTTGGGTCGGAACGGGTTCGGGTCAAAACGGGTTCGGGTCGGAACAGGTTTCGGGTCGGGTTGGGTCAGGTTAGTTAAAAAAATGTTTTTTTAAAGAGATTGTACATCAAGGGGCAATTTTCTCGGGTTAAAACGGGTCCGGGTTGGTTCGGGTTGAGAATGGGTTCGGGTCGGGACGGGTTCGGATCAAAAAAGTGCACGAGTTGTTTTTATCTTCATGTTTCCCGTCACCCACTCCTCAATCCAACCCATATTCAAACATCAACATTTAGCTTCCATCCAAAATTTATGAATTCTATTTCGTAATTTTCCTTGAACTTTCATCAAACATCTGGTGGGCATTCCATTGGTACACTCCACAATCAAGATTGTATTACAAGAAGGTGTTATTCAACTTTAAACTTTAAATATCTTTGTAACGTTCAAATTGTATTATCAGCGTAGGGCTTCAATTCATCTTTGACAAAATAGAAATTGAATTCTCACGTTGAATCTTCTAATAGCTCACTGTTATTGGTTGAACAGCAGAATCAAAATATAAAGTTTGAACACACAAACATGGTCTAGTGTCAGACTTCTAGTGTTGAAACGGTACGCGTCAAAACGGTTCGCGTCGAAACGGTTCGCGCCGAAACGGTACGCGTCGAAATGGTACAGGTTGAAACGGTACGAAACTCGTCCCAACCCGAAACTCGTCTCGTGCGGAAAGTCGTGTCGGCCCAAAACCCATTGTGATCCGAAACGGTTCGATTCGAAACGGTACAGGTTGAAACGGTATGGGTCGAAACGGTACGGGTCGAAACGGTACTGATCCGCAACGGTACGGGTCAAAACGGTTCGCGTCGAAACGGTTTGATTCGAAACGGTACTAGTCGAAACAGTACGGGTCGAAACGGTACTGGTCGAAACGGTACG
Source organism: Helianthus annuus (assembly GCF_002127325.2). Lineage (NCBI taxonomy): Eukaryota > Viridiplantae > Streptophyta > Magnoliopsida > Asterales > Asteraceae > Helianthus > Helianthus annuus. The sequence continues at coordinate 48,573,257 of NC_035436.2, read as the reverse complement.
GCTCGAAACGGTCAGTAATGGTCGAAATATCTTACCCAAACCAACCCATATAATTTTAAGACACTAACACACATCGACCCATTTCTTTAATGTTGTCGACCCACTTTGACCCGAAAAAAAAAACAAGATGGGATTTCAAGTGACCCATTATGACCCAATTAGTTAAAATATCTTACCCAAACCAACCCATATAATTTTAAAAGCAACCCAAATTGACCCATTTAAAAGGTTTTGGGTCAAGATTGCCTCCTCTAATATTATCTTATTATTCTGGAATATCCCATTTGTATGGATAATCATTGTCAACTGAATCTCCCAAAAAAGGTGGGGAGATTTGCATGATCTTCTATTTTCGAGTATGATCCTAATGCAACTACAACTCTCAAAAAGGAGAAATCCTAAACCACCAAACAATATAAATAGAGGAGGCTAAACCTAAGGTATGATCATCTACTCTCTCACATGATCTTTCTCCCTACTACCTAGTTTCGAATACCAGATGCTTATTCTCACGCCGGATGACCAGTGGCGAAGCTTGAAATTTTTTACGGGAGGGTCGAAACATATATACCCAAAAATTTCTATAGAACCGGGGGGTCGAAAACATATATACCAAAAAAATTCTATACGAAAACTACATATATAACACTACTGGCCGAAAAGTTCGGGGGGTCGGGCGCCCCTCCCGGCCCCTTCAAAGCATCGCCCCTGCGGATGACAATTACATAGATAACCCCATTCCTGTGGCGAGTCCTAACGTATTCAGTTTTGTAGGTCATGAATCTGGTTGCGGATGTGAAAGTTAACCCATGGAGATCCATCTTTTAGATACACGTTTCTTCAATTTTCAAGTATTATTCTTTACTTCTATAATTTGAACGAGTATAAGGAATGCTATGTAAATTTATAAGGAACATAAAAAACGTATTAAAAACCAATCTTTTAATATCAAACTTTACTTTTTTTTTTCTCATAAAACATGTTACCAAAATTTACAAAAAAATAAAATAAAATAAAATAAAATATGAATTATAAGAGATTAAACATAAAATCAAAAATCTTATTTAGATATTAACAAAATTAAAATTAAAATAGTGTAAAATATAGGTGAAAGGTCAAATAGTAAGTGTTGCATTTCTCTTGAGAGATGCAGGTTCGACTCTCACTTGGTGTAGAGTGAGGTATTGGTGGATAATGATAGGAGACCCAGGTAAACCTGGGTTGGATCCTTAAGCCAAACGGGTTTTACCGGTAATTTCACTGTCATGCCTACGGGCGAGTGGGTTACCGAGTTTTCCCTGGAATTGGTGATGGACTCGGATTACTCTCGGAATACTCCGTTTGTCCAGTAGGTACCCCAAAAGTGCTCGGGATTGAGTTTGTTGGCCGTTAAAAAAAATAAGTTACAATTTGGTAGGAAAGCTAAGAAGGGATATGGTTTTGATATGTGACACATTAAATATTAACAAGAAGGGCATTTTTATAAATTGTGAACCAGTCCATCTTTAATCTCATATCGTCATCTCTCCTTCTCCATACCCCATCTTCCAAAATTAGTAGCCCTAATCACTTTCTTAGATTTATTCTTAGTTTCTTACTAGCACCAACATTTCTCCACAATCGATTCATAATTCAATGGATTCTACTATGAATTCATGCCTAACTTTTTATGGATTTGGAAATGTGAATAGTGAAGCACCAAAAGTGTAATGTCCCGCCGATTGCACGAAATCTAACACTCGTTGAATGTGTTGGTGAGAGAGTTGATAATTAAAGCCTAATCAAACGAGGCCGATACACGAAACTGCCACAACCACAAGTAAGACCTCAAATTGAGGTAAATCTAGATCGGAGATGCCGAAGTTGACGCTGGAAAACAATAACAGACGTCGAAATTCCGTTTCTCGGATGAATAAAGCAAGGAATAACAAGGAAATTGTTGATTTAGTGAAGAATCTGTTGAATTGTAACATGTTATGTTTGATGAGGAATGGGTGAAAATGAGAAGTAAAGTGTGTTTTTTTTTTCACCTCAGTTGTGATTTTTTTTTTTTCACCACAATTATGTTGTTTCACCTCAATTGTGTTTTTTGTATGAAGTTTTCACCTCAATTGTGTTCTTCCTGCAATTTTAACAAACTCAATGCTAAATCATGTGGTTGTTTTAAAGGGTATCGAAGACATAAGATGATGATAATAATTAGCATGCAACCTGCAAGATAATGTTATTAAAAAAACGCAACGATAAAAAATATATAAAATACAACGCCAAAGTGGAAGTGAGAGAAAAAGTATCTTGCATGGACCATAGCACGCTTAAAAACTCACGCGCCTCTTTCGTTTTGAAAAATTCAAATTCCTACGATCTACAAAGCCTCCTTAGGCCTTCTATAAAAATCAAATTCCTATCAAGTATATCCGAATATTTATCTTTTTTGACCCGTCTTATTTAAAAATGTGATTTTAAACAATATAATTTTTATAATTATATTTAACATAATTATTGATAATAAGAAAAATTGATTTTAATACCAACACATTTCAACAACAATTACTAATTTTAACACCTAAATTATTATTATATTTTATATATTAAAAAAGCTAAACATTGGAAATGATATGAAGCTTGAAATTTTACCCATCCAAAGACAAAACTTACCTCCATCACTTAAAGTTGAGTAACATGATGACTCCCGTCCAACACGTAAACCTAACATGCATCTCTTTACTCATTGTTATGTCATCTCTTGCCTTTCATCCGAATTCTCCAAAAGCAAGATATGTCACCTCCCTTTTGTCATCACATTAAATATGGTTTCCTTTTTATTATATATCTTTTTCATAAAAACAATATAGAAATAGTTATTATAGGTGAACTTACATGTGAATTATATATACATGTAAGATGGAGATGTTTAAGAACCTGTAGTCTTGTGGTATCAAGGTGCTTAGTAAAAGTTTTTCTCCCTAATGGGTTGAGGATTCTCCTATTATTATTGACATCGATTTAGATTTATGCGTAGGTTAATAATATATATAAGTAATAATTCTTTAATAATATGCAACTAAAGAAAAAAAATTAACAACATGGTTACATTTTAATGAATGTTTGAGATTTCTCTGGTTTACTTCTTCACTCAGTAAATTGTGTCTTTCTCTCCTTTTGTTCGTTCCACAAATCATCATCGTACTCAGTAAATCCCACCAATAGCAAAGCTAAGGTAGGGTCTGAGGAGGATAAGATGTAAACAACCTTACCTCTATCCTATAGGAATAGAGAGGCTGCTTCCAATGAGACCCCCGGCTCGATAGTAGTTTTGTATCAAGCCTTGGACATAAGGCACATAACACTCAATAATTGGTATAAAAGTCGATTAGTGCATGTACCCCCTTGTCTTCCGGCTATCAACGCCACCACATGATGCATGATTAACCGTCCCTCACTTTTTAACATTATTTTCACGAAATTAGTAAAATAATGCGACCACATGATGCATGTTCGTTCCACAAATAAAAAATAAAAAATTAGTTTTTTTTTTTTGAACAATCTTTAACACTTGTCGTCTGTGGAACTTGAACGCAAGACTTTAGCCTCTCAAACCTAGGTGTTTAATGACTTTACCTTTGCCAACGCAAGACTTTAGCCTCTCAAACCTAGGTATTTAATGACTTTACCTTTGCAAATGGTCCACCACCTCATTCACTAAGACAAATTAGTTGATGATTATTTAGTGGTTATCATTTCAACACAAACATTAATGCATCATGAGCCAATCATTAGTTTTCAACACAAACATTAATGCATCATGAGCCAATCATTAGTGTTAATTATTGGTGAGGTTACTTTCAAAACTAACCGCATTCCAATTAATAAAAAAGTAAGCTAAGATTAGTTACACAGCCTTAGAGGGGCTCCCAATAGGGTTTCATCATATAGAGGACAAGGTTATGCCCCAAGATGAAAGAAATGATGTGTGTCTTAACATATCATCTAGCTTAAGGATATAAAACCATGTTAATCAACGATCTTCTCACATAAGTGAATCCGACCATATCCCCAATTCCTAGTAAAGGGAAGGTTCATACACATGTCTTTATAAAGGGCATACTTTATGCGATCCGCTAAAACAAGGGTTAATATGCTTGAATAATATACATTATGTTCACATCTTAAACTTTCCACACATATGTCTCATACACATGCAAGTTAATTGTCTAAGAAACATAACAAATATATCTTTGTTTAATGCACTATAATAGATTACGAGGTGATCCAAAAGCAATAGCTATTTGATAATAGCAGCTGGGATCACAGAGAGTAGCCAACCCAGACCAGTAGCATAGTCCTATAAGCCCGACCCAACAGTTGCTAACTTTCTTTCAAATAAGATTTGTCCGAGCTGGCATTATTTTTTAAACCACCTTTTCTTGACGTAGAAAAATCCCCTTTATTTGAGGGTAATACAGAATTAGCTCTGTCTTATCCAATGGGAAACGTTAGAGTTCATCCTTTAGCTGTTCAGGCAGTGCAGTACTTCCTCTCGAGATATTGGTGTATAGATCCTTCCTAGCCAGACAAGGAGCATGTCTTATTAATTGTCTTGATAGTTCAAGTAGTAAAGGAGGTCTATAGTAGTCAAGTATGTCTATTGCTAGAGGAGAAAAGTAGTGAATCTTAGTACCCTGTAGGCGTGAAGTCAGGCTTTTCTAACTCCTAGTCAGCTGGTAGAAGGATAAACACGAAAGAAAGTTAGTTTACCCTAAGCAAAGTCAAGAGAGAAAGGTGGTAGCTTTCCATGCAAGCTATTCTAGCAAGTCCTTTTTGTACCACCATGTGAGACCTTATATGAAAATCCCAAATAGCGAACAAATACCGTATATCAAATACAGTTATCACATTTACAATCTTCTCAGTTAATCTAATCTGAAGTTTATCTTCATTAGCAAGTAGCAACATCTTACAAATCAATATAGTGATCATAGTTACAATCTTCTCATAATAAAATAGTGATAACCTCTTGATTGACTCTATAATTACTAATCGCCTCTTTAACTTCTCACTAATAACTAAGTTTAAAAAAGTTCGCCGCGTTGCGACGAATTTCTTTTGTTGTTTAGTCTGTGTTTACATGTGTTTGAAATCACTACGAGCGTGTTGCGAACGGAACTGCTAACAAGAATAAAAAGAAAATGTAGAAAAAAACATTAAAAGATAACCGAAAGAAAATCAACAAAAAAAGTTTTATGGTAACGATGTTGTTCGTATGAAACCCGTGTTCAGAGATAAGCAAATTGTTCTGGGTACCGATACCAAATTTGTCGAACCTAAAGATCTTAAATACAAATTCGGTACCGACTTTTGGCGTTCCTGGTACCGGTTCACTATCGTTTTTTACCTTCATATACCGGTACCGTAACCAATATTTTCGGTATTGTTGGTGCATATTTCGTACGTCTGCCACTGTGTGAATAGTTAGATAGAGCGTGTGTTGAATATTATATAGAATAGGAGAAAGTTGGACACGGTTTTGTAAATGTCAAGGTCCATCCGGATGGATGACCATCCGGCCGGATGACAATCCGGACGGATGGACTCATAGGTAGTTGTTTATAAATAGGGACTTGGGGTTCCCATTTGGACAAGCTTTTGGTTCCCAAAGGGGAAATGTTGTCCAACTGGTCTCGTGGTGCTGTAACGTTGAATAATCAATGGAGACCAGATTGAAATTGACTGCTCGGTGTCGTATTCTGTTTCTACTCCTTTCTTAGTCGTAATAAACGAACCGACCACGTCGGATCGGGACCGAGGTTCCGTCAAACTCGCCGGTTCCTGGATTAGCAGGTATCAGTACCGATTCTGTATCGGTTGGCATCAAGCTCATCCTTACCCCTGAAACTAAAAAAAAGAAAAAATTAAAAGTTGAAGAAAATTAACAAAAAAAAAGTTGTACGCCACCGTTTGAAGGGGTATGGTCCCAGATCTCGCACCAAAGCAGTCGCGAGTGACCATCACCCTTATCAAATACTCCCATCAGCAAAACTTATCTGCGTCCATGCGGGCACGCGCGAACGCAGCTACCGAATACAATCGGTCAAGTGATGAGAAGACTTACCTTGTGTATGAAAATGGATGTCACACATAGCGATGCGGTTCAACACCGCATCCTATAAACATATTGTCACGACAAGGTATCTAGGTAACAACAACGGTTACCGCATACGGCGATGCGGCCTGGCACCGCATCCCGTACACATCTTCATCAAAACAGGGGAAGCGGAAACAACCGCAGTTACCGCAGATAGCGATGCGGCGTGGCACTGCATCATATCCTATCCATAGAGCAAGTGGGACTGACACACTAACTGCAAGTGGCACCAATGACAGTTACCTGTCAGCCCACACGTAGGTAACGCTGGCACACAGACTGACAGCCGTAGTAGGACGTGGCGTCACCTCCGTGACCGACAAGCCTGACACAACTGCAAAGGGCTGCGCATTGTCAGTCTAGTCACTCGATTACCCTATTTCACTCCTCGGGTATAAATACCCATCGCGGACCAGGTTTGAGGTATCGCTTATCAAACTCTCACTTTTACTACTATTACACACTTTGCTCTCAAGCAGATTACTGATTCTCACGCTAGAGAGTGGTAACAAGGAGCACCCTCACCCCATCCTCCTTGTTACGAGTCACGGTGTGTTTCCTTGTGTAGGAGACAGATCAAGCGGACGATCCAGCCATCGATCCTCGGAAAGAAGGGATTAACCCTACTTGACGAGAGTGAATTAACCACCCTTGGTTAACCACTGTTTCATCACCGTTGTTCGTACGGTAACCGTGATCAGGGATGAGCAAATGGTACCGGGTAGCACCACTGAATTTCCCAAAACAAAAGATTTCCAATATGAAAATATGTTTATAAAGATTAGATATCACTTAGAATAGACTCAAAATTAAGTTAGATGTTTTCTGAACAAGATGAATGATGAAGTGTAAGAAAAATGAATGCTTATTGTAACAAAAAGAACATTCAAAAGCCTTGGGCGACATGATAAAGTGTTTCTTTTCATTTCAGATAAATTTTTAAAAGGAATATATATATTTTTTTGAACGGCAAATTTCTCTTATTCCTATCTTCTGTGGGACTTGAAACCAAGACCTCTCTCTCCCAAGGTGTTTAAAGGTTTTGCCTTTGCCAATAGACCACCACCCCATTGGTTAAAACGAATATATAACTCTTTGTCACACCCCGATTTCCACGTGTTTCACCGGTGGGCCCGGTGGGGGATTACCGTGACGTAGTTGGCAACAATATAGTCAAACCACAATATTTAAATGCACAGCGGAAGCATAAAGATAGATTATATTTCAACCATCGATTGTAATATCCAAGTATCACGAATAGTCGAAATAAATCCATAGGGGATCAAAATAAAAATAGAGATATTGTTCAACAGATAGTGGCATCCCAAGCTTGCGAGACTCTAACGATGCTAAGGAGTGGCCAGCCTATTTCGTATAGAACCTGCATTTAATCTTTTTGAGGAAAATACGTCAGTTTACACTGGTAAATACATTCAACCGACAGTTTTGTAAAATGTTTATTAAAATTGATTTGAATGCATAAGGCGCAAACTCTTAATAACTTGGGATAATTTATCAATTAAATCTTGTAAAAGAATTACATGTTCACTATGCGTTAGGTCGCCCGGGTCGTGCCGGGTTTAAGGTTAATAGACATGCCACAAAGCATGAAGCCGTGGCGGGAAAACCAACGGTTACACCTTTAATTAATATAGACACACTGTCGGGTGTACGCCTACACCCGCGTGTCGATGTCGTGGCCATTTCGTAAAATGATGCCAAGGATATCTGGGACATGGTCATTAAGCTCCCAAAGGCGTAAAGCCAACAAAACCAATTTTTAAACGGGTCACATTGATAATACCTAGCTACTAATAATGAGTTGGGGTCAATTGCCCGACCAAGCGGTATTTAAAATACCGTAACCCAAGCCCGTATAACGGAAAATAAGTTAAAAGTATTTACCTGAGCAAGTAATAACCTCAATCAAACAAATGCAAGTATCTTTTACTGGTCTCCTATTCTGGAACGAAGGTTTATAACAACCTATTAGAATCCTAACGGGCCTTTAATTTAGCCTTAGCTTAGACCGGTCAGTTTCAAAGGATAATTACGGTTTAATCGCGTGAAAGGCGAAAACCGGGAATGGAATGTGGTTTAGAACTAACAAGTTTGAAGACTTGTTTAATATGGGTAATATAACCACACTCTGGATTTTGAAGTGAAAATGATAAGGTTTGACCCGTTTCAGCTAGTTTATGTAAACTAGTTACATAAACAAAACCGTGCGCGCAAAAGGCGTAACGGGTAATCCATAAGAGTTCTACACAGGTTTCCTAAGTTAATATGCTCTAAAGAGGTTGTGGCATCAGTAGGATACCTTCCATAATGCCCGTAACGAGTTTAATCCCAATATACGCCACGTAGGGGTATTTCGGTCTTTTTAAAGATTATAAAAGAGATTTCCGAGTTCTACAGGAAATCTGAGTTTTCCGAACAGTTTATAAAGTCCAAAATACTCTATTTATTATTTAAAATCAGTAGCAACTGGAATCGAGTCAAAATACCATGTAGAACTCAAGTTATGTCCGAAAAGGTTATATTCGGAAATTACCGAATCGATGCCATAACCGCAGGTGATGAGCAGGTTAAAAATAATTAAAAATCTTTAAAAATCCCAAAATATTATTTTACATCAGTGTGTAAAAGGTTTGGTGTCGAAATTTGGGCTTAGATGGGTCTTATGCTAATTGCGCCGTTTAATTACTAAAGTTTCCGTAATTGCGCTATTTAGCATAACTCCTATTCTAGACCTCGGATTGACGTGAAATTTTAGGGACATGCTTAGAAATCAGTAACTAAGGTTATTGTCCTTTCACATGTCCAAAATTCTCGTTTTAAAGTGAAAAGGGCGTTATGGTCAACTTTTAAGCTTTTAACGGAAATATGCTAAAGACTCGGACAAACAACGAACCGGTCACAGAGGGGTCTACCATCATGTAACCTGGTCCTAACAGAGTCCTAAGGCATATCTACAACATACCAAAATGGGTCAGAACTGAAGTCAAAGCAAAAGTTAAAGCTTTGCGACTTTCGGTTCCGAACCGGATCAAAACAGTAAATGGTCGTACCAAACAAGCTTAGACGAGTTAATATACTTATTATCATGTTATATGAGGGTTAAAACAGGTTACACGCCATCTACATTAATGATTATGCATAAAATCGCAATTTAGCATTCTGTTGACTTTTTCTAAGCAAGTTTGACTCGACATTCGGACTAGTTAGAGTGGGAATCAGAGGGTGCCCTTCTAGGGGTTTAACGCCCACATAATTACCAACATATAACTATCTTTGATTCGACAAACCACTGGACCATTTGTGATTTATCGTAAAGTCAATCGTTAATTACGACGGATTGACTTTTAGGCTATATCTAAACAAAACTTAACCAAGAAAGGGTGGAGCATACTTACAAGAGTCCTATGCACGACCAGGGATGAGCAAAGAAGGCACTTGAGCTCCAGAAGTGATCAAGAAGGCAGATTGGAGGTGTAAAGAACTTGTTGCAACGATGTGGCCTTTTATAGCAATCATAAGCCCTTAGATCATTGACAACAAGTGCTACAAGTGTTCTTGGATGATCACCAAGTGTCCCTGAGTGCTAGGGGTCATTTAGGGGGCGCCCATGCTCTCATATCTGCTCAGAAAGTCGGTTAAAACAGCAAACAGTGCTCCTGTCCGACTTTTCTGTATCTGGGGGGCTGATGCGGCCCGCGTAAGAAATCACTTAACTCTTACGCGGGTCGCCTGAATCCTTCTGACAAGCCCATATCTACTACTGTCCATGCGGCCCGCGTAAGATCGCTTGGTTCGCTAACGCGGCCCGCCTGAGACCAGTTTTTCAAGATTTTCAAATCTTTTGTAATTATTACCCTGGCCTTTCGGTTTCGAAGGGGTAACTTTGCGTTTTGGGCCTCGTTTATTTACAAATAAGGGCCTCGGAACTTTTACCCAACTTATTAACCCTTGGTTAATTTATTATTACCCGAAAAGTCTTAACTTTCAAAGTTTGACGCTTTTAACCCTTTTTAACGAATTCGATCATAACTTTCTCGTTTTAAAACGGAACTTCGTGAAATTTATATCGCGCATTCTAGTGAGTATAATTTACCATTACAAAGCCTCGGGTATGCCCAAAGGTCACCCAGAGGTATAACTTAAACATGTTGACACATTTGGCCCCTGTAGTTTGTAATTCCTCACTTTCTTCCACAATTCGTTCCGTACGATCCATGATTCATTCGTTTGAAGGTACGAGCATCATTTAGGGTTACTGTACAGTATATTTATCCCTTGTTGACATTTTTAACCCTCGAATTTACATACTTTCAATGTTTGTCAACTTTAGTCCTTTATTTAGTATTTAACACCACGTGTAAACCTAAGACACGTGTCAATACATTATTGGATGCAAAATTTCGAGGTGTTACATCCTCACCCCCTTAAAAGAAATCTCGACCGCGAGATTTATTGAAATAGATGAGGGTACTTTTCTTTCACCGTGGACTCTACTTCCCACGTGTATTCGGGACCTCTACGGGCATCCCATTTCACTTTCACAATCGGTATATACTTCCTGCGAAGCTTCTTAACCTGTCGATCCTCGATCGACATAGGTTTTTCAACGAACTTTAAGCTCTCGTCGATATGTACATCTGTATGCGGTATAACCAGTGATTCATCAGCGAAACACTTTTTCAAGTTACAGATGTGAAACACATTGTGGATACCACTGAGCTCTTCCGGTAAGTTTAATTTGTAGGCAACCGATCCAACACGTTCGATTACTTCGAAGGGTCCAATATATCTCGGGCTTAGCTTGCCTTTCTTACCGAATCGCATCACCCCCTTCCAAGGTGATACTTTAAGCAAAACCTTGTCGCCTACTTCAAAATTGAGAGGCTTACGCTTCAAATCTGCTTAGCTTTTCTGCCTGTCTCGGGCAGCTTTCAATCGATCGCGAATTTGGACAATCTTGTCCGTTGTTTCGAATATTATATCAGGTCCTGTCATCTGGACATCTCCAACATCTGCCCAACAAACGGGCGTTCTACAATTTCTACCATATAGAGCTTCAAAAGGTGCAGCCTTAATGCTTGTATGGTAGCTGTTGTTATAGGAGAACTCGACCAATGGTAGCTGGTTATCCCAGCTACCACCTAAGTCGATCGCACATGCACGGAGCATGTCTTCCAACGTTTGGATTGTACGCTCACTCTCTCCATCTGTCTGAGGGTGGTAAGCCATACTGAAATGCAAACGTGTGCCCAAAGATTGTTAGAAACTTTTCCAAAAGTGTGACGTGTATGACGGTGTCGAACTGTGTGAGGTAGACCGTCTTGCGGGCTCAAAGAGGTTTCTTCTACGTCTCTGAGTTTCTTCACTTCTTGTGCTGGAAGGAGCTCGCATATGTGAAGGTCCGGCATCGTGATCATTGTGAGTAGTGATCGGCCCTTTGCCTCTTCCTCCTCTTCTAATTGCTGGTGGCATAATTCCTGCTTAACAGATTTTTAAATCACAATAAACAATAAAAGAAAAACTAGAATGACAATTCGAATTTGTCTTATGTTCTTGTCTAGACTCAAGTATGTGCAATTGTGTCATTGAGATTAAACACATAGGGATAGTGTTTAATTCACTCAACGTTGGCTCTGATACCAACCTGTCACACCCCGATTTCACGTGTTTCACCGGTGGGCACAGTGGGGGATTACCGTGACATAGTTGGCAACAATATAGTCAAACCACAATATTTAAATGCACAGCGGAAGCATAAAGATAGATTATATTTCAACCATCGATTGTAATATCCAAGTATCACGAATAGTCGAAATAAATCCACAGGGGATCAAAATAAAAATAGAGATATTGTTCAACAGATAGTGGCATCCCAAGCTTGCGAGACTCTAACGATGCTAAGGAGTGGCCAGCCTATTTCGTACAGAACCTGCATTTAATCTTTTTGAGGAAAATACGTCAGTTTACACTGGTAAATACATTCAACCGACACTTTTGTAAAATGTTTATTAAAATTGATTTGAATGCACAAGGCGCAAACTCTTTATAACTTGGGATAATTTATCAATTAAATCTTGTAAAAGAATTACATGTTCACTATGCGTTCGGTCGCCCGAGTCGTGCCGGGTTTAAGGTTAATAGACACGCCACAAAGCATGAAGCCGTGGCGGGAAAACCAACGGTTACACCTTTAATTAATATAGACACACTATCGGGTGTACGCCTACACCCGCGTGTCGAGGTCGTGGCCATTTCGTAAAATGATGCCAAGGATATTTGGGACATGGTCATTAAGCTCCCAAAGGCGTAAAGCCAACAAAACCAATTTTTAAACGGGTCACATTGATAATACCCAGCTACTAATGAGTTGGGGTCAATTGCCCGACCAAGCGGTATTTAAAATACCGTAACCCAAGCCCGTATAACGGAAAATAAGTTAAAAGTATTTACCTGAGCAAGTAATAACCTCAATCAAACAAATGCAAGTATCTTTTACTGGTCTCCTATTCTGGAACGAAGGTTTATAACAACCTATTAGAATCCTAACGGGCCTTTAATTTAGCCTTAGCTTAGACCGGTCAGTTTCAAAGGATAATTACGGTTTAATCGCGTGAAAGGCGAAAACCGGGAATGGAATGTGGTTTAGACCTAACAAGTTTGAAGACTTGTTTAATATTTGAAGTGAAAATGATAAGGTTTGACCCGTTTCAGCTAGTTTATGTAAACTAGTTACATAAACAAAACCGTGCGCGCAAAAGGCGTAATGGGTAATCCATAAGAGTTCTACACAGGTTTCCTAAGTTAATATGCTCTAAAGAGGTTGTGGCATCAGTAGGATACCTTCCATAATGCCCGTAACGAGTTTAATCCCAATATACGCCACGTAGGGGTATTTCGGTCTTTTTAAAGATTATAAAAGAGATTTCTGAGTTCTACAGGAAATCTGAGTTTTCCGAACAGTTTATAAAGTCCAAAATACTCTATTTATTATTTAAAATCAGTAGCAACTGGAATCGAGTCAAAATACCATGTAGAACTCAAGTTATGTCCGAAAAGGGTATATTCGGAAATTACCGAATCGATGCCATAACCGCAGGTTATGAGCAGGTTAAAAATAATTAAAAATCTTTAAAAATCCCAAAATATTATTTTACATCAGTGTGTAAAAGGTTTGGTGTCGAAATGTGGGCTTAGATAGGTCTTATGCTAATTGCGCCGTTTAATTACTAAAGTTTCCGTAATTGCGCTATTTAGCATAACTCCTATTCTAGACCTTGGATTGACGTGAAATTTTAGGGACATGCTTAGATATCAGTAACTAAGGTTATTGTCCTTTCACATGTCCAAAATTCTCGTTTTAAAGTGAAAAGGGCGTTATGGTCAACTTTTAAGCTTTTAACGGAAATGTGCTAAAGACTCGGACAAACAACGAGCCGGTCACAGAGGGGTATACCATCATGTAACCTGGTCCTAACAGAGTCCTAAGGCATATCTACAACATACCAAAATGGGTCAGAACTGAAGTCAAAGCAAAAGTCAAAGCTTTGCGACTTTCGGTTCCGAACCGGATCAAAACAGTAAATGGTCGTACCAAACAAGCTTAGACGAGTTAATATACTTATTATCATGTTATATGAGGGTTAAAACAGGTTACACGCCATCTTCATTTCTGATTATGCATAAAATCGCAATTTAGCATTCTGTTGACTTTTTCTAAGCAAGTTTGACTCGACATTCGGACTAGTTAGAGTGGGAATCAGAGGGTGCCTTTCTAGGGGTTTAACGCCCACATAATTACCAACATATAACTATCTTTGATTCGACAAACCACTGGACCATTTGTGATTTATCGTAATGTCAATCGTTAATTACGACAGATTGACTTTTAGGCTATATCTAAGCAAAACTTAACCAAGAAAGGTGGAGCATACTTACAAGAGTCCTATGAACGACCAGGGATGAGCAAAGAAGACACTTGAGCTCCAGAAGTGATCAAGAAGGCAGATTGGAGGTGTGAAGAACTTGTTGCAACAATGTGGCCTTTTATAGCAATCATAAGCCCTTAGATCATTGACAACAAGTGCTACAAGTGTTCTTGGATGATCACCAAGTGTCCCTGAGTGCTAGGGGTCGTTTAGGGGACGCCCATGCTCTCATAATTGCTCTGAGAGTTGGTTAAAGCAGCAAACAGTGCTCCTGTCCGACTTTTCTGTATCTGGGGGGCTGACGCGGCCCGCGTAAGAGATCACTTAACTCTTACGTGGGTTGCCTGAATCCTTCTGACAAGGCCATATATACTACTGTCCATGCGGCTCGCGTAAGATCGCTTGGTTCGCTAACGCGGCCCGCCTGAGACCAGTTTTTCAAGATTTTCAAATCTTTTGTAATTATTGCCCTGGCCTTTCGGTTTCGAAGGGGTAACTTTGCGTTTTGGGCCTCGTTTATTTACGAATAAGGGCCTCGGAACTTTTACCCAACTTATTAACCCTTGGTTAATTTATTATTACCCGAAAAGTCTTAACTTTCAAAGTTTGACGCTTTTAACCCTTTTTAACGAATTCGATCATAACTTTCTCGTTTTAAAACGGAACTTCGCGAAATTTATATCGCCATTCTAGTGAGTATAATTTACCATTACAAAGCCTCGGGTATGCCCAAAGGTCACCCAGAGGTATAACTTAAACATGTTGACACATTTTGCCCCTGTAGTTTGTAATTCCTCACTTTCTTCCACAATTCGTTCCGTACGATCCATGATTCATTCGTTTGAAGGTACGAGCATCATTTAGGGTTACTGTACAGTATATTTATCCCTTGTTGACATTTTTAACCCTCGAATTTACATACTTTCAATGTTTGTCAACTTTAGTCCTTTATTTAGTATTTAACACCACGTGTAAACCTAAGACACGTGTCAATACATTATTGGATGCAAAATTTCGAGGTGTTACAGTTTGAGGTATCGCTTATCAAACTCTCTCACTTTTACTACTATTACACACTTTGCTCTCAAGCAGATTACTGATTCTCACGCTGGAGAGTGGTAACAAGGAGCACCCCCACCCCATCCTCCTTGTTACGAGTCACGGTGTGTTTCCTTGTGTAGGAGACAGATCAAGCAGACGATCCAGCCATCGATCCTCGGAAAGAAGGGATTAACCCTACTTGACGAGAACAGTGAATTAACCACCCTTGGTTAACCACTGTTTCATCACCGTTGTTCATACGGTAACCGTGATCAGGGATGAGCAAATGGTACCGGGTAGCACCACTGAATTTCCCAAAACAAAAGATTTCCAATATGAAAATATGTTTATAAAGATTAGATATCACTTAGAATAGACTCAAAATTAAGTTAGATGTTTTCTGTACAAGATGAATGATGAAGTGTAAGAAAAATGAATGCTTATTGTAACAAAAAGAACATTCAAAAGCCTTGGGCGACATGATAAAGTGTTTCTTTTCATTTCAGATAAATTTTTAAAAGGAATATATATATTTTTTTGAACGGTAAATTTCTCTTATTCCTATCTTCTGTGGGACTTGAAACCAAGACCTCTCTCTCCCAAGGTGTTTAAAGGTTTTGCCTTTGCCAATAGACCACCACCCCATTGGTTAAAACGAATATATAACTCTTTGTTTAAACACTATTTAAAAGAACTAAACTATATCTTAAATGAATATATATATATATATATATATATATAGTGGAGAGTTCAAATGAGATGAAATTTTTTGTAAGAAGAAAAAAGAAGAAATTTCAACCAATAAGAATGTTTTATTTTACTTCATTTAATATAAGCATTTAATATTACTATAAGAGTACATTGGTAAATCTACATAGGTCATTAATTTGTAGTCTTCCTCTTTAATAGCTAACTACATTAAATTTTTTGTAACTTATCTTCAAAATATATATTTAAAAAAATTAAAGTGTAGGATAAATTATGATTTGTGTAGGATAAATTTCTACGTGTAGGATGAATTTCAAAATATGTAGGTTAACTTTTGATGTGTGTAGGCAAAAAAAAAAATAGTATGAATGATAATAGTCTTTATGACTAATTAATTAGTCAAAAATAATAATAAATGAGATAAGTGAAAAACTTTTTAATGTTTTACAAAATTCTCCCTTTGTTCTTTTTCTTCTCAATTAAATTTTCTTCTCAAATGAACCTTCTCCTATATATATATATATATATATATATATATATATATAGCTTTTTGTTCACACACTATTTAAAAGAAGTAGACTACAGCTAAAATGAAAATATTAAAAGAAACTAAAAGAACTAGCTTTTTGTTCACAAACACATCCTTACCAAACGAATGTCAATCCGACCGAATGGCCATCTGATCGGATAACCATCCGATCGGATAACCATCCGAATGAATTGACATCCGATCGAATGACCATCCGATCGGATTGCCATCCGATCGGATTACTGTTCGACACTTGGTCCTTTTGCACCATTTTACGCGCCGTTCTTCGCTCACGCTATCGTTAACTGTTCAGACTAATCTCTCTCAGCGCTCCCTTCAATCCAAGAGAGTGTTTACTTGTTAATAGGGCTGAGCAGTATACAGTTCAGAACCGCAAGAACCGCGGAACCGAACCGGAACCGCTAGATCCAAACCGTATTTTTGTATATAGGGTCTGGTTCCGGTTCTTGAATTTGGGTAAAAACGGTTCCCGGTTCGTTTCCGGTTAAAACCACAGTTCTGGTTAAAGAACCGCTAGAACCAGTTGAGATTATAAATATTTAAAACCCTATTTTATTAATGGGTTTTTCAACATCATACAACCATCCTATTGTTATTCCCTCCTCTTATATTCATTCCACAATCTCATATTTCATCTTCTAATTCTTCTCCATCTTTCAACCCTAACCCTAATTTCTATCATACAAGTTCATCTCCATCAACACCCTGCAAACACAGGCACGCTATTCTACATGACCTTTTTTTTATGATTGCATATATTTTCTTTCAAGATGTTTACTTTCTGATACATATAGTTTTCTGTATGTGAAAATAAAAATTGAACAAAAATAATCAAATCAATGTTGATCAAATTGTAAATGTGTCTATAAATAGTGTATCGCTTGGTAAATACAATAGATGCATTACTGATCAATCTATTCACATGAACCAAATACAGTAGATGCATTATTCGTTTATGTTTTTTAATTGCTAACACTTGGTTTCATTTAGATGTTTACGAGAAGATTGAGAGGATGAAGGTTGAATGATGTTTGAAGATGTTTGTTTTAATTGTTAACACGGTGGTTGTAATAATTTTATTTAGAGTTTGTTTTATGGCTTGAAATTTTTATTGTTGCTTTATTACTTTTATTTTGGTTGGTTTGAACTTTGAATGTAGCAACTCTTAGGTAATGTTTTAAATGGTTTGATTTATCTTTATTGAATTGTTAATTTTACAATTTAATTGTCAACCGGTTCCCGCGAGAACCGTTTACACAAGAACCGTTTAACCGGTTCAGAACCGAACCGGATCCGTTATAATACAGTTCGGTTCCGGTTCTTAAATTTAGCAATTAACGGTTCCGGTTCGGTCCGGTTCTGAACCGTTGCACAGCCCTACTTGTTAAACATAATCTGTGAGTATACTCGATCCCTTTTTTGCTTTATGCACTTTTGGGTGTTACATTGTAACACCTCGAAAACGGGTTTGGTAATCAAACCACGTTAATACTAAATGACGGGTAAAGTACCGTTAGAAGTAAAAGTAACCCGATGAATATTAGGATTTTAAATAAATAAACCTAATATTTAATAAAAAAAGGTATAAAGGCTTTTGAGAAAATAAAGTTTATAGAAGCCCGAGTTAACGAGACTTAAAATAAACTTAGTCATAAATCTCCCCAAACTCACTAAATTAACTAGGAATGTTTAACCTAGTTAGTAAGTGAGAATATTGTTAGAAATTAAGTGGGTTGTAGCCTACTTAATAAACTAACCAAACAAGAGGGGCCAAAGTGGATAAACTTGAAAGTTTAACTATAAAAAGGAAATTAAAAACCTAAAACACACATTTAGGGTGTTCTAGGAGTTCTGTTCGACCAGAAGTTCCCCAGGAGCTTCAAAAACCCTAACTTTCAACAATATCATCAAATTGAAAGCTCAATCGAAGCTCAAATTCACAATTGAACGTGAATTAATGATCACCCAAGCTAGGGGATCATAAGGTATGTCAAATTTTGATGATTTGTGAAGTTGTGAAATTTGGATAATCATCATAATCGCGAATTATGAATGGATCATTGATACTATGATTGAATAAGTGATGTATATTTGCTTAGGAATCAAACCCTAAGTGAAAATTATACATATGATGATATAATTTGAATGATTTGATGATTTAGTACACTAGGATAAGTGGGTATTAATCATAGGATGAATTTGATGATATAATTATAATTAGAATCATCATACATGATAGTAATCAGAAAATACTTGAACAAATGGTGTGTTTAAGTGTATAATCATACTTACTATGACATGAGTTTAGTATGATATGATAAAAATTTATGAGGTGTTCATGTTCAAAGATGTTTAATATCATTGTGTATTAATTCGGTGAATTATGATGACAAGAACTTGATTAAAACGGTAACATAAAGATGATGCGTACCGGATAATTGGCCAAGTAATTAAACGCGTAGTTAAGCTACTTCTTATAATTTATTTAGGTCAATTGGCAGTTGACTTTTAAAAGTCAAACTGACCAACGATATGATCGAATGATAAATTCGACATAAAGATCGTAGGATGGAATACTCGTGAATGATGATGACTAATCTAACCATCTTACAAATTTCAATGATAGTTGGACGCTTAACAAGCTAGATGGAAGCTTGGGAATGAAGCGGGTCAAACAAATCAGGAATGAAAGGAAAGCATAATCTGGATGCGAGGTAAGTCAAAGCTTACACCTTTTATTTAATACCTATTGGTTTTATAGGTTATAAATAATAGAAAGTCATGTTTGAATTATGATGTTCTGATACGACATGTGCGGTTCGGAACAAAAGACAATGGTAATAAACCATGTTTAATGGTTAAAAAGGTCTAAAATGATTATTTGGTCATGCAATGACTAATAGATAATGAGTTTCGAGTGGTTACCTCATAGGGTAAACCAATACAAATAATAAGGGTAAAACGGTATTTTGGTCACTTGTTGACAATAACCGTTAGTTTGTGAAAGACACTTTATAGCGTAAGTTATAATGGGTCAAAAGAATCAATAAATGATTTATAAGTAAAATGACTATACAATGTAAACTAGAGCGAGTCATATAGATAAGATGGTAATAAATATCATCTCATAAAGTCTCACGGTCATTTAGACCAAACGGGTCAAAAGGTGAAATTATCGCCTTTTGACAATATCGACTAATGGTTTGTCGAGTTGTATGGTTATAGGAATAAATATCAAATGGATATTTACATCGCTATTGCTTAACGGCTACTAAGGCAAGGTATCGAAATGGGTTAATATATTGATCCGAGTCAGGTATGTATAATAGGTTAACTACTAAATTTGAACTAGAGGTTCATTGAGAGTTAAATGAAGTTAATAGACATTCGGTTACTTTAAATAAGTAAACCGAATGATTTAAATGATGGTCATGGTGTTTTGAAAACCTAATGACCTTTAATATAAGATCATAGCTAAAAAGAGGGATTTTGGGTCAAACATGCCTTCCAGAAGCCTTTCATCGTAAATGAAAGGCTGAAATGGACCAAAACGCCCTTGTAAGCTAAATCGAGCGAACGACCCTTAAAGGTTGTTTGGAAACAAGTAGTATGCTTAAATAAATACTTAGAATAAGTATAAAAAGCGAAAAATGTAAGTCTTTGGTCATTTGACTCTATAAGAGTCTTTGCCGTAAAATAACGATCCGAGTGGTAAAACTCGGAATATATTGATTGCCACGTTAAATCCACCCTAATTATAGTTGTGGTGGAAGATCATTTGATAAATAATGTGAAAATAAGATGCTAGAAATAAACGAGCATGAATTACGTGGAAAAGTGCTTAAATACCCTTAACGGGTCAAAATAAGCATTTAAGTAAAAATGGGTTTAAAAATGTACATAAACTCGTGAATGGAACCTAATATGATAGACAACATTGAAATTATAAGGTTCATGTGAAATTGGGATCAAACAAACTTGTTTGTTTGATAAATGCATGAACGGGTCAAATAATTTGGAAAACCCCTACTGTTCAGTGAACACTCCTACTGTACAGTGAACACTCTTACTGTACAGTGAAAACTCCTACTATTCACTAAAAACCCCTACTATTCGGTGAACACTACTACTATTTAATGAACATTCCTACTGATGGGTGAACATTCTTTAAAGAGGGGTTAAACTAGAGCACTCGCGGTCCGCAACCAACCTATATGACTGCAAAAGTGTGCTGGTTGTTAAAATGCAGCTGCGAACTCGTTTAGACATGTTTTAAGCGCTACATGACTAATTCATTTCATGTTTTATGAAATGTAGGTACTAATTGAGTTACCGGAGGACGATCAAGCTCAACGAAGAACCGAACACATAAAGAACAAAGCTTCCGCGAAATGATTCGTCGTCACGTTTTAAACGGCGAATGTTTTATAAAATGTGGAAATGTTTTATTTCTTAAAATGTTTTGACGAACTTGTTTTTTAGTGTATGGTTAACCGTAAATACACTATTATAGTCGAATTTATATAATAATCGTATAATTGGACTAAGGGTCTTACAAGTTGGTATGAGAGCCCTGGTTTAAGAGATTCAAGTATGGTGGGGAAAAACTATGCTTGGACTTAAACCTTATGCTCTTAATAAAGATTGGTGTTCGGTTCGAGACTTGATCGCAAAATCCGGCAAGTTATTCAATACATTAACGAGCTAGCATGTAAAGTGTTGAAAATAACACATAGGGCTATCGTGTAAAACACGTTACCCCAAATAAAGCGATAAAAGACCGATATAGTTAAACGAATTACGTGTGTTAACACGTGTCGTAGAAAGCATTGTATTATAATACGGGCGCTTATTAATGATAAACGCTACTAATCTTTGTATACGTTTTAGCTAAAGGACCCTCGTATCCGAAGATGACGAGAGCCTAAAAAATTATCGATACGATAAAGAAATGGTATGAAGTATGACAAGTAAGTCACACACGCTAAAGAATGGACTCGAGAAACGATCTCGAATGAGAGATTTAACAACAAGGAAAGTTTATCAGGGCAAGTATCAACAAGGTACACGTCTTAAACTTATAGCATAAACAGAAATATGCAACAAACACATAGTGAATGACAGTTGCATATAGAATATGAAACTTGGAAAAACCTGGATAGGTTACCTATCCAGGATGACAATTCCAAGAGAAATTCAGTAAAGATATGTATTATTGAAACACCTCGAAATTTTTGTCCAATAATGTGTTAACACGTGTCATGAGTTTACACGTGACATTAAATATTAAATAAAGGACTAAAGTTGACAAACCTTGAAAGTATGTAAATTCGAGGGTTATAAATGTCAACGAAGGGTAAATATACTGTATAGTAACCCTAGATGATGCTAGTACCTTCAAACGAATAAATCATGGATCGTACGGAGCGAAACGCGGGAAAAAGTGAGAGATTACAAGCTACCGGGGTTAATTGTGTCAACATGTTTAATTTATACCTCTGAGTGACCCTTTGATGAACCCGAGGCTTTGTAACAGCAAAATACGCTCACTAGAATATACTATATGAATTTCGCGATGTTCCATTTTAAAACGAGAAAGTTATGATCAAATTCGTATGCGAGGGGTTAAAAGCGTCAACAATAAAAGTTAAGGCTTTTCGGATAGTAATTAAACTAACCGGGGACTTAACAATGCGGGTAAAAGTCACGAGGCCCTTAATTATAAATAATCGAGGGCCAAATCGCAAAGTTACCCCTTCGAAACCGAAAGGTCAGGTTAATCATTACAAAAGATTTGAAAATCTTTGAAATCAATCCTCAGGCGGGCCGCGTGGGTGAAACCAGCAAGCCAATGCGGGCCGCGAGCCACCTGTTGATTCGTTTACTGACATGAAGATTCAGGCGGCCCGCGTACACATGGCCTGATCTCTAATGCGGGCCGCGTACGAGTCCCAGATGCAGAAACTTTGGACAGATTCAATGATTAAGCTTGTGAACGATCTTGTGAGCATTAATTGAAGCATGGGCGCCCTCTACATGACCCCTAGCACCCAGGGCCACCTGCTGATCATCCATGATCCATTGTAGGGTGAGTTGTAATGATCTTGAGCCCAATTTTTCACTATAAAAGGCACTACATTGTGCACAATTGAAACGCACCTCAAACCTGCATTCTAATTCACTTCTGGAGCTCCAAAGCACTCTTCTATCATCCTTAGTCGTGCACTAAGCTTCTGTAAGTGTGTCTACCCTTTTGTGGCTTTGTTTTTGCTTAGTTTAGCTTAAAAGTCAATCCGTCGTAATTAACGATTGACTTTGCGATAAATCACAAATGGTCCAGTGGTTTTTCGAATCAAAGATAGTTATATGATGGTAATCATGTGGGCTTTAAACCCCTAAAAGGGCACCCTCTGATTCCCACTCTAACTAATCCGAATGTCGAGTCAAACGTGCTTAGAAAAAGTCAAAAGAAATGCTATTTTGCGATTTTGTGCATAATCAGTAATGTAGATAGTATGAAACCTGATTTAACACTCATAAAACATGATGATAAGTATATTAACTAGTCTAAGCTTGTTTGATCCGACCATTGTCTGTTTTGACCCGGTTCGGAGCCGAAAGTCGCAAAAGTTTGACTTTTGCTTTAACTTCAGTTCTGACCCGTTAAAGTATGATATAGATATGCCTTAGGACTCTCTTAGGACCAGGTTACATGATGGTATAACCCTCTGTGACCGGTTCGTTGTTTGTCCGAGTCTTTTACACCTTTCCGTTAAATGCTCAAAAGTTGACCGTAACGCCCTTTTTAATTTAAAACGAGAATTTCAGACACGTGAACGGATCATAACCTTGGTAACTGATTTCTAAGCATGTCCCTAAAATCTCACGTCAATCCGAGGTCTAGAATAGGAGTTATGCTAAATAGCGCAAATTACGGAACTTTAGTAATTAAATAGCGCAATTAGCATAACGCCTATCTAAACCCAGATTTCGACACCAAAACTTTTATACACTGATGTAAAATAATATTTTGGGATTTTTAAAGATTTTTAATTATTTTTAACCTGCTCATAACCTGCGTTTATGGCAACGGTTCGGTAAATACCGAATATACCTTTTCGGCCGTAACTTGAGTTCTACAAGGTCTTTTGACCCGATTCCAGTTGCTACTGATTTTAAATAATAAATAAAGTATTTTAGACTTTATAAACTATTCGGGAAACTCAGATTTCCTGTAGAACTCAGAAACCTCCTTTATAATCTTTAAAAAGACCGAAATACCCCTACGGGGCATAATATGAGCTTAAACTTGTTACGGGCATTATGGAAGGTATCCTACTGATACCACAACCTCTTTAAAGCATGTTGACTTAGGAAAACAGTGTAGGACTCTTACGGTTACCCGATGCGCCTTTTTGCGCGCACGGTTCGGCTTATGTAACTAGTTTACATAAACTAGCCGAAACGAGTCAAACCATATTGTTTTGACCCCAAAATCCAGAGTGTGATTATTATACCCATATAAAACAAGTCTTCAAACTTGTTGGGTCAAAATCACATTCCATTCTCGGTTTTCGCCTTTCACGCGATTAAACCGTAACTATCCGTTGAAACTGACCGGTCTAAGCTACGGCTAAATTAAAGACCCGTTAGGATTCTAATAGGTTAATTTAAACCTTCGTTCCAGATTAGGGGACCAGTAAAAGCTATCTGCAATTTATTTCGATTAAGGATTTATACTTGCAAAGGTAAATACTTTTAACTTATTTTCCGTTATACGGGCTTGGGTTACGGTATATAGTATACCGCTTGACCGGGCATCAAATTCTCCACCGATTGAGTGGGTAATTGAATAAATTTGATCGGCTCGTTTAAGCAGTCTTGTTACTTAAAAGCCTTTGGGGGGTTAATGACCATGTCCCGGATATCCCTGTCATCATTTTACGAAATGGCCACGACCTAAGCGCGGAGTGTAGGCGTACACTCATCAGTGCATAAATAGATCGCTGTGGTGTGTCTATTGATCTTTAACCCGGACTTGATCCGGGCTACTGAACGCATAAGGAACATATAATTCGTTCACAAGATTATAATATTAAATAATTCTCCCAAGTTATAAAAGAGTTTGTGCCTAGTGCATTCAAATCAATTTTAATTAAACATTTTTCAAAAGTGTCGGTTGAATGTATTTATCAGTGTAAACTGACGTATTTTCCCAAAAAGATTAAATGCAGGTACTAAACGTAATTGGCTGGCTATAGCTCCTTAGCATCTTAAAGAGTCTCGCAAGCTTAAGATGCCTTCGTCTGTTGAACAATACTTATATTTTTATTTGATCCCCTGTGGATACTTTTCGACTATTCGTAATACATTTGATATTACAAACAATGGTTGAAATATAATTATCTTTATGCTTCCGCTGTGCATTCATATATTGTGTGGTTTGACTATATTGTTGCCAACTACGTCACGATAATCCCCCACCGGGCCCACCGGTGAGACACGTGGAAATCGGGGTGTGACAGGTTGGTATCAGAGCCAACACTGAGTGAATTAAACACTAGCCTTTGTGTTTAATCTCAGTTACACAATTGCACATACTTGAGTCTAGACAAGAACATACGACAAATTCGAATTGTTATTCCAGTTTGTCTTTTTATTGTTTGTTGTTATTTAAAGTTTTGAAAGCAGGAAATATGCCACCAGCAATCAGACGAGGAAGAGGAGGAAGAGGCAAAGGGACGATCATTACTCACAATGATCACGAGGCTGGGCCTTCGAACATGCGAGCTCCTTCCAGTAAAAGAAGTGAGGAACCACAGAGACGAAGAAGAAACCTCTTTGAACCTGCGAGATATTCTACCTCGCATAGCTCAACACCCTCATACCGTCATTCTTTTGGTCCAAACTCAGAAAATGACCCCAATAACCCTCAACCATCATTTATACCTCTCCAGCGATCTGCTTCGCACCGTTCTTATGGCGATCCTTCACCTTTCTTCGTAGGACAGTTTAACCCGGTGGATTATGTCCAAGAGCCAATAGGGTATAACCCTTTAGGACCAGAGGATCACTTTTCTGAAGATAATGCCGTGGATATGGACGAGGATACAGATCCCGTCGAGCCTGCAAGGGGTACTCTCAATCATCCAATCGAGATCTCTGATGGGTCATCCTTCCATGGAACACCCTATCAAGGTCCCGCCAGCTACCAGGCGAGGTTTGACCAATGTAATTGGTACTTTACACCTTCACATCATTTCTCGCCTCATGACCAACAGCAACAACAGGATCCTTCTGAGGATTCGCGGTTCGTGGCAGTTACGCCACCGCCACCGCCACCGCCACCGCCACCAGTTCAACCAGTAATTCCAGATCTGCCAAGGCGTAGAAGATCAGGCGCACGGATGTCCACCCGAGGAGGGGAATTCCATTTCAGCACCCCTCGCCACTCGAGTGCGAGTCACTTTCCATCAGTGCCTGAAGAAGAACCACAATTAGGGGAACCTTCTGGTCACCCTGCAGAGGTGAATTCTGCACCAGTTGCACCACCTCCGCCACCTTTCGGATATGACAATCCGATACCAGCGTACGGCGCTTCCACCGCGTATAATCCGTGTGAGCAGCCGACTCACACGCACTACAACTATAACTATGATGCTGATCCATACGTGGTAGCGGCTAGTTATAATGCCCTCCATGGAACCACTTGGAGACCAGATTACTCAGCTCATGGGTATCCAATACCTCCTAGACCTCCGGTTCAACAACCGTCGCAGCAGCCACGTTTTTCTCCACCGGAGCAAGAAGAAATACTCCACCGTTTAAACCGTGTGGAACGAGACTTCGAGCAAGAACGTAAGAGTAATCGTGGATTTCTTAAGGGCCTAGCAAACCTGCTAAAAGGGAGGAAGAAACGAGATCATTAGTCTCCTTATGTATTGTTGTATTTACAATTTAGTCCCTGCGTGGACATTTGTCGTATTTCAGTCCCTACGTGGACTTATCTTTTAGTCCCTGCGCGGACATCTATTTTGTGTTGGTCCCTGCGTGGACTTGTTTTTCTGTAAACCTCTGCGTAGGTACTTGTTTATTTAAAAAGTCCCGTTTAGGGCAGCGTGTAATCATATTTGAAATTTATGGAATGTTATGTTATGAATTTCAATTTTGTTATTATATATGAAATAAATCAGAAATCATTCCTTTTAAATTTAAATCTGCCTAAATAAAGAATCTTAAGAGTGAAACCTAGCCAGGTGTCTTTATAAGACCCGGCCAAGATGGTAAGACCATATTAAAAGATTCAGATTTCCAGTTAACCTCTGTAAACATGTTAACGTTCATGGCAGATGTGATTCGTTAAAATCGCACGCGTCATTCTTATAAAAATCCTTTTAAGGATTTCCAAGGCCCGAATTAATGATTTATAAATCATGGGTTAAATCGTCAATGAAGACGATAACTTATTTAAACATCCATTAGTGATGTAGTGCCTATGGGCCAAACTTATAAACATCCATTAGTGATGTAGTGCCTACGGGCCAAACTTATAAACATCCAGTAGTGATGTAGTGCCTACGGGCCAAACTTATAAACATCCATTAGCGATGTAGTGCCTAGGGGCCAAATTTATTAAACATCCATTAGAGATGTAGTGCCTACGGGCCATAATTATTGTCATATAAGACAAAAGGCAGTGATAGTCTATGACTCCCTGTCAGAAAAGGTAAAAGGACTATGGTTCAAACCTTCATGCCTTGATTCTCTGTAATCCCGGCTAATATTATAAAAACGTCCTCGTGACTAGGCTTTTATGCCAATAACAATATTGTTTATAATTAGGATAAGTATGTTCAAATCCTAAATAAAAGTGAGTAACAAATTAACCAGATATGGTCTCTGTTTACCATGGTTAATGAATTGCCATAAAAGACAATTCCATAATAAACTCCTAAATAAATTTTTTTTCGTTATCTTCTGTAGCAGATTCAAGTTACCGTGGCTGATCCAAGTGGGGAGAATAGTCATTCGAAAGAAGACGAATACAATACCGCCCAGGTTCATTTGACGGGCGCTGAATTAAAAGCTCTTGTCGACAATGCTGTTAAGGCAGCCCTGGATCGACAATACGAGGAGTATACTGAATCCCGGAGCAGAACCATATCTAAACCACATTCAAAGCCAAAAACCCACTCAAAATCTCACAGCAAACCACCGTCCAAGCCTAAAAAGGACGGTGATAATCACTCGTCCAATGAAAACAGCGTCCGTCCAGAAAAAGTGTATACTGATGCATCTCGCGCCAGGGGCTGCACCTACAAGTATTTCGTATCATGCAAATCCCGAGACTTCACTGGAGAGAAAGGCGCGGTTGATTGTATGACGTGGCTAGACGAGATGGACACCGTGGTGGACATCAGTGGTTGCGCAGAGAAAGATGTGGTAAAGTTTGTTTCACAATCATTCAAGGGCGAGGCCCTGGCTTGGTGGAGGTCTTTGGTTCAGGCCTCGGGAAAGGCTGTTCTATACAGCATGACATGGGAGGAATTCATTTCTCTCATCAAGGAGAATTACTGCCCTCAACATGAGGTTGAAAAGATCGAGACCGACTTTCTATCGTTGGTTATGACGAACCTTGACTGTCAAGCTTACCTCACGAGCTTCAACACAATGTCCCGGTTGGTTCCGTATCTGGTAACCCCAGAGCCAAAGAGAATAGCTCGTTTTATCGGTGGGTTAGCCCCCGAGATAAAGGCAAGCGTAAAGGCCTCTCGGCCAGCGACCTTTAGATCTGTAGCTGACATATCTTTGTCCCTCACTCTGGACGCGGTCCGACAAAGATCGCTGAGGAACAAGAGGCTGAGAAGAGAAAGCGTGAAGATGATACTTCACGAAGGTCAAACAAGAAACACCGCGGGAACGGTGACAACAAGAGAGGGTCTGAGTCAAGGAAGGATGGGCAACAATCTGGTGAGAAGCCCAAGTGCAAGAATTGCAAGAGACATCACTTTGGAAAGTGTAGACTCGAATCAAACTCGCAGACTCAGTCGAAGTCGTATGCTTGCGGGTTATGCAAGTCCAAGGACCACAAGACCGTGGATTGCAAGAAGATAAAGGATGCAACTTGCTACAGTTGCAACGAGAAGGGGCACATTCGAACCAACTGCCCTAAAAATGCCAAGAAGCCGGAAGAGGCCAAGAAGACCAATGCAAGAGTCTTCAGGATGGAGGCGAAAGAAGCAGTGCTAGATGATAACGTGATCACAGGTACTTTTCTCGTAAATGATATCTTTGCAAGAGTACTTTTTGATTCGGGCGCTGATTAGTCTTTCGTAGATCATAAATTTTGTAAATTGCTGAATATGCCTGTCAAAACCTTAAATGTGATTTACGAGGTAGAGCTAGCAGATGGCACCATAGAAACCGTCTCCACTGCGTTAGATGGATGTGTGATATCCATTAAGAACCACTCTTTTCCTCTATCTCTACTTCCCTTTAAATTGGCCGGTTTTGACCTAGTATTGGGTATGGACTGGTTATCTCACAACCAGGCCTAAATCGTCTTCAACAGAAAACAAGTGGTGATAAAAACTCCGTCTGGTGAATCGCTTACCATTCGGGGAGATACCCAGTACAGATTGCCTGAGCAAGTGACTATGCTCAAGGCTTCAAAATGTCTAAAGAAGGGTTGTGTCATCTACATGGCACAGGTGATTTTTGATGAACCTAAACCGAAGATAGAAGACATCCCCGTCATTTCGGAATATCCAGAAGTTTTCCCTGAGGATCTACCTGGTCTGCCACCAGATAGGCAAGTGGAATTCAGGATTGATATCATCCCTAGAGAGGCACCTATTGCTAGAGCACCTTACAGGTTAGCACCAACCAAAATGAAGGAGTTGAGGACCCAGGTGGATGAACTGCTAGCTAAAGGTTTCATCAAACCTAGTTCGTCCCCCTGGGGAGCACCTGTCCTGTTTGTAAAGAAGAAGGACGGATCGATGCGTCTGTGCATCGATTATCGCGAGCTTAATAAGGTCACGATAAAGAATAGATATCCCTTGCCGAGGATCGATGATTTGTTCGATCAGTTACAAGGGGCAAGTTATTTCTCGAAGATTGACTTGAGGTGAGGCTACCATCAACTGAGAGTCAGAGATGAAGACGTACATAAAACCGCATTTAGGACTCGTTATGGTCATTATGAGTTCCTAGTGATGCCTTTTGGGCTCACTAATGCACCGGCTGCGTTCATGGATCTCATGAATCGCATTTGCAAGCTGTACTTAGGCAAATTCGTCATCGTTTTCATCGACGATATTCTTATCTACTCGAAGAACCGAGCTGACCATGAGAAACACCTTCGTTGTATTCTCAAACTCCTGCATCACGAGAAACTCTATGCCAAATTCTCTAAGTGCGAATTCTGGCTTCGAGAAGTCCAATTTCTTGGACATGTTGTCAGCGAGCGTGGTATCCAAGTGGATCCCGCTAAAGTTGAAGCTGTCATGAATTGGCAAGAGCCAAAGACGCCTACAGAAATTCGTAGTTTCCTGGGGTTAGCAGGATATTACAGGCGATTCATTGAAAACTTTTCAAGGATTGCTGCGCCCTTAACTTCCCTGACCAAGAAGAAAGTAAAGTTCGTTTGGGGCCCTAAGAAGCAAGAGTCCTTTGATATTTTGAAGCAAAAGTTGAGCAACGCTCCTGTGCTGACATTACCTGAAGGTACCGAAGAGTTCGTAGTTTACTACGACGCATCACACACTGGCATGGGATGCGTACTCATGCAGAAAGGCAAGGTTATTGCCTATGCTTCGAGACAGTTAAAGGTGCATGAGAAGAATTACACCACCCATGACTTGGAGCTGGGTGCCGTTGTGTTCGTACTAAAGCTGTGGAGGCATTATCTGTATGGTATCAAGTTTGTGATCTATTCTGATCATAAGAGCCTTCAACATCTGTTTAATCAGAAGGAGCTAAACATGAGGCAACGCCGTTGGATGGAGACTTTAAATGACTATGATTGTGAAATCAAATATCATCCCGGCACGGCGAATGTAGTCGCTGATGCCTTAAGTAGAAAGGAAAGGGTGAAACCCATCCGAATCAATGCCAAGAGCATTGAAGTCAAGAATAATTTGATTGAAAGGTTGTTAGCTGCACAGAAAGAAGCTGTGTTGGAAGCTAACTATCCTAAAGAGAAGCTGGGAGTAACTGAGGAACAGTTAACTCTTAGCAAGGACGGAATCTTACGATTAAATGGACGAATATGGGTTCCAATTCATGGAGGATTACGAGATGTTATCCTCCAGGAAGCCCATAGTTCCAAATATTATGTTCACCCGGGAGCTGATAAGATGTATCAGGATCTAAAGGCAAATTATTGGTGGATAGGCTTGAAAAAGTCTGTATCCGCTTATGTATCCAAATGCTTGACTTGTGCGCAAGTCAAAGCTGAGCATCAAAAGCCGTCAGGCTTGCTACAACAGCCTGAACTTCCCGAATGGAAGTGGGAATGTGTAACTATGGATTTTATTACCAAGTTACCTAAGACGAGAAAAGGAAATGATACAATATGGGTTATAGTCGATAGACTGACTAAGACAACTCATTTCTTACCCATCAAGGAGACTTATAGCTCCGACATGTTGGCCCAGTTATACGTTGATAAGATTGTAGCCTTGCATGGCATACTTGTGTCTATTATCTCTGACCGGGATACTAGATACACGTCTCATTTCTGGAAAAGCTTCCAGCAATCTTTGGGCACACGTTTGAATTTTAGTACGGCTTACCATCCTCAGACAGACGGCCAGAGTGAGCATACTATTCAAACGTTGGAAGACATGCTACGTGCATGTGCTATCGATTTGGGTGGGAGTTGGGATAAGAACCTACCATTAATCGAATTCTCCTACAACAATAGCTACCATACCAGCATAAAGGCTGCGCCTTTCGAGGCATTATACGGTAGAAAGTGTAGATCGCCTGTTTGTTGGGCGGAAGTTGGAGATGTCCAATTATCAGGACCAGAGATAGTCTTCGAAACGACGGACAAGATTGTCCAGATTCGAGACCATCTCAAAGCTGCCCGAGATAGGCAGAAGAGTTACGCGGATCCAAAGCGTAAAGATTTTCACTTCGAAGTAGGTGAAAAAGTGTTACTTAAAGTATCACCCTGGAAGGGGGTGATGCGTTTCGGTAAGAAAGGCAAACTAAGCTCGAGATACATAGGACCTTTCGAAGTTATCGAATGTGTCGGGTCAGTTGCCTATAAGTTAAACTTACCGGAGGAGCTCAATGGAATTCACAATGTGTTCCACATCTGCAATCTGAAAAAGTGCTTTGCTGACGAATCACTGGTAATACCCCATACAGATGTGCATATAGATGAGAGCTTAAAATTTGTGGAAAAACCTTTGTCGATTGAAGATCGACAGGTAAAGAAGCTTCGAAGGAAGCATGTACCGATTGTAAAAGTCAAATGGGATGCCTGTAGAGGTCCCGAATTCACGTGGGAGGTTGAAGCCACGATGAAAGAAAAATACCCTTATTTATTTCAGTAAATCTCGTGTCGAGATTTATTTTAAGGGGGTGAGGATGTAACACCTCGAAATTTTTGTCCAATAATGTGTTAACACGTGTCATGAGTTTACACGTGGCATTAAATATTAAATAAAGGACTAAAGTTGACAAACCTTGAAAGTATGTAAATTCGAGGATTATAAATGTCAACGAAGGGTAAATATACTTTATAGTAACCCTAGATGATGCTAGTACATTCAAACGAATAAATCATGGATCGTACGGAGCGAAACGCGGGAGAAAGTGAGAGATTACAAGCTACCGGGGTTAATTGTGTCAACATGTTTAATTTATACCTCTGAGTGACCCTTTGACGAACCCGAGGCTTTGTAACAGTAAAATACGCTCACTAGAATATACTATATGAATTTCGCGAAGTTCCGTTTTAAAACGAGAAAGTTATGATCAAATTCGTATGCGAGGGGTTAAAAGCGTCAACAATAAAAGTTAAGGCTTTTCGGATAGTAATTAAACTAACCGGGGACTTAACAATGCGGGTAAAAGTCACGAGGCCCTTAATTGTAAATAATCGAGGGCCAAATCGCAAAGTTACCCCTTTGAAACCGAAAGGTCAGGTTAATCATTACAAAAGATTTGAAAATCTTTGAAATCAACCCTCAGGCGGGCCGTGTGGGTGAAGCCAGCAAGCCAATGCGGGTCGCGAGCCACCTGTTGATTCGTTTACTGACATCAAGATTCAGGCGGCCCGCGTACACATGGCCTGATCTCTAATGCGGGCCGCGTACGAGTCCCAGATTCAGAAACTTTGGACAGATTCAATGATTAAGCTTGTGAACGATCTTGTGAGCATTAATTGAAGCATGGGCGCCCTCTACATGACCCCTAGCACCCAGGGCCACCTGCTGATCATCCATGATCCATTATAGGGTGAGTTGTAATGATCTTGAGCCCAATTTTTCACTATAAAAGGCACTACATTGTGCACAATTGAAACACACCTCAAACCTGCATTCTAATTCACTTCTGGAGCTCCAAAGCACTCTTCTATCATCCTTAGTCGTGCACCAAGCTTCTATAAGTGTGTCTACCCTTTTGTGGCTTTGTTTTTGCTTAGTTTAGCTTAAAAGTCAAGCCGTCGTAATTAACGATTGACTTTGCGATAAATCACAAATGGTCCAGTGGTTTGTCGAATCAAATATAGTTATATGATGGTAGTCATGTGGGCTTTAAACCCCTAAAAGGGCACCCTCTGATTCCCACTCTAACTAGTCCGAATGTCGAGTCAAACGTGCTTAGAAAAAGTCAACAGAAATGCTATTTTGCGATTTTGTGCATAATCAGTAATGTAGATAGTATGAAACCTGTTTTAACACTCATAAAACATGATGATAAGTATATTAACTAGTCTAAGCTTGTTTGATCCGACCATTGTCTGTTTTGACCCGGTTCGGAGCCGAAAGTCGCAAAAGTTTGACTTTTGCTTTAACTTCAGTTCTGACCCGTTAAAGTATGATATAGATATGCCTTAGGACTCTCTTAGGACCAGGTTACATGATGGTATAACCCTCTGTGACCGGTTCATTGTTTGTCCGAGTCTTTTACACCTTTCCGTTAAATGCTCAAAAGTTGACCGTAACGCCCTTTTTAATTTAAAACGAGAATTTCGGACACGTGAACTTTTATACACTGATGTAAAATAATATTTTAGGATTTTTAAAGATTTTTAATTATTTTTAACCTGCTCATAACCTGCGTTTATGGCAACGGTTCGGTAAATACCGAATATACCCTTTTCGGCCGTAACTTGAGTTCTACAAGGTCTTTTGACCCGATTCCAGTTGCTACTGATTTTAAATAACAAATAAAGTATTTTAGACTTTATAAACTGTTCGGGAAACTCAGATTTCCTGTAGAACTCAGAAACCTCCTTTATAATCTTTAAAAAGACCGAAATACCCCTACGGGGCATAATATGAGCTTAAACTCGTTACGGGCATTATGGAAGGTATCCTACTGATACCACAACCTCTTTAAAGCATGTTGACTTAGGAAAACAGTGTAGGACTCTTACAGTTACCCGATGCGCCTTTTTGCGCGCACGGTTCGGCTTATGTAACTAGTTTACATAAACTAGCCGAAACGGGTCAAACCATATTGTTTTGACCCCAAAATACAGAGTGTGATTATTAAACCCATATAAAACAAGTCTTAAAACTTGTTGGGTCAAAATCACATTCCATTCTCGGTTTTCGCCTTTCACGCGATTAAACCGTAACTATCCGTTGAAACTGACCGGTCTAAGCTACGGCTAAATTAAAGACCCATTAGGATTCTAATAGGTTAATTTAAACCTTCGTTCCAGATTAGGGGACCAGTAAAAGCTATCTGCAATTTATTTCGATTAAGGATTTATACTTGCAAAGGTAAATACTTTTAACTTATTTTCCGTTATACGGGCTTGGGTTACGGTATATAGTATACCGCTTGATCGGGCATCAAATTCTCCACCGATTGAGTGGGTAATTGAATAAATTTGATCGGCTCGTTTAAGCAGTCTTGTTACTTAAAAGCCTTTGGGGGGTTAATGACCATGTCCCGGATATCCCTGACATCATTTTACGAAATGGCCACGACCTAAGCGCGGAGTGTAGGCATACACTCGTCAGTGCATAAATAGATCGCTGTGGTGTGTCTATTGATCTTTAACCCGGATTTGATCCGGGCAACTGAACGCATAAGGAACATGTAATTCGTTCACAAGGAAAATGTAATAGATCGCTGTGGTGTGTCTATTGATCTTTAACCCGGATTTGATCCGTGCCCAGCCTTCTGTTCAGCCTATAAATAGGAGTGCTTGGTTTCATTGCAACTCATCCCTTGGCACACCACCTCTCTCACACTTCATCCACCACCCACCACCATCACAACACCATCATCCACCACCATCATCCATTGTCCATCATAGAGTGTGTGAGTCGTCTCGGGATCCAAGATTGATCGTAAGTGTTCTTGACAATCAAGGCCATGTTTGCCTAAGTCTCTTACATCACTTGGTGAAGACAAGTGTTTAGTATAATACTTTTTATTTTTAATCTTTTGCACTTTTTATTTGGTTTTGTATTAATGACTTTAATAACTAGTTGCTTATGTTGAAGGTGATCTTTCCTTATCGTTTGTCCGTGGTGTCTTGGCATTATTTTACTGTCTATATAAAATAAAAGATTTTCACCATTCATATCTCCACGGTCTATATGGAGGTATGTTGGCTACCTGGTCGGGGGTTAAGGGAACGGTTTGGTAAGGGTCTTCCCTTGTTCAGCGTTTAGAGGTCCTGCAAGGGACCTGGGTCAAATTTAGTAGGATCTCCTTCAATACCCATAGGTATTGGATGGCGGGGATCCAAACTCTTTGACCCCCTCATAAGTTAACTACTATTAATACTATAACCCGGCTATTTAGGACTGTATCCCTGCTGACTCAGACTACTTAGTCGAGGGTAACGTCACCTCCAAAAGAGGGGCCTACCATAATTTGCATTAATAACTTAATTCATTATCTTTCAATAATCCGACCCTTTAGGATTGTATCCTTGCTGACTCAAACTACTGGGTTGAGGGTAACGTCACCTTCAAAAGAGAGGCCTACTACAATAACTAAGATAATCTCTTAAATAAGTGCAAAAGTGCGAAAATAATCAAAGGTTATACTAATACACGAGTTGGATCCAAGTGATTCATCTTGTCTATCTGTTTTTATTTTTATTTTATTTTTCAGCATTTAGTTAGTTTTTATTTTCTTAGTTTAAAAATCTTTTCTAACATTTTTGATTTGATTAGACGTTGAGGATAAACCGGTACTAAAAGCTCTTGTGTCCTTGGACGACCTCGGTATCTTACCAACACTATACTACGTCCACGATGGGTGCACTTGCCCATATATGTGTTTAGTGTTAGTAAATATCGTGTTTTATAAATTTAAAACTTGGCTAAAAGTGTAAAAAGGGCTTAAAATATACATTTAAAAGATATACACACTTGCACGCATCAAGTTTTTGGCGCCGTTGTCGGGGACACAAGGATTTTAAGAAAGTTAGGAATCAACGGCCTAATCATATTTTTATTTTTCTTTTTTATTTTTTAGGATTTTCTTAGTTTTTCAGCTTCTGCAGAGCTCAGCACGGGCCGTGCCTGGTCGGACATGGGCCGTGCCCAACATTGTTACTGACGGTTTTTAGTTTTCCAAGTTACAGAAGGTTGAGCATGGGGCCGTGTCGGTGCAATACGGGGCCGTGTCCAACTCTCCAGTAACTGGGATTTGGAAAACAATCACTGTAACTCCGACCACGGGCCGTGTTCATTGAGCACGGGGCCGTGGTGAACCTTCTGACCAGCATTCTTTTCTGTTTTTATTGCAGGACTCGGAACCAGACGCCACCCCTACGTAGTGTATGAGCTCCAGTTCTAATAAGGACATAAAAGAACCTCTAGAAGAACCCGAACGCTTTCTCAGAAAGAGACAAAAAGCCAAAAACCAAAAGAAAGTTTCGGGGAATCCACTTCCAATGGCGGACCAACGTACCCTCATGGATTATCTACGACCCACCGTAGGTAATATCGGCGCCGCTATCAACGCACCGAATGTAGAAGCCAATAACTTCGAACTTCGGCCGCATTTGATACAGATGCTTCAAAACTCCGCAACCTTTCATGGGCTTGCGGACGAGGATCCCATCTACATATTACTAATTTCTTAGAAATATGTGATACTTTTCGGATCAATGGAGCATCAAATGACGCCATCCGCCTTCGAATGTTTCCTTTATCAATAAAAGACCGAGCAAAAGCTTGGCTTAGCGCCCTCCCAGCTGGATCGGTAAACACCTGGGATGAACTAGCCCAAAAATTTCTATATAAGTATTTCCCTCCCGCTAAAACGGCTAAATTAATGACTGAAATTAATACATATTCACAAGAGGACGGGGAATCCTTATATGAAATTTGGGAAAGGTTCAAGGAGCTATTGCGAAAGTGTCCACATCACGGCCTTGCGATATGGCAACAAGTATCCACTTTCTATAATGGGTTGTTGCCACACACAAGGCAGACACTTGACTCTAGCTCCGGGGGACTTTTAGGTAATCGCCGCCCGCATGAAATATATAATCAAATTGAAGAAATTGCTCAAACCAATTTTCAGTGGCACACTCCCCGAGGCAATAAATCTATTGCCCCGGGCGCCCATAAGGTTGATGAAAGCACTTCTTTACAAGCCCAAATCGAGGCCCTTTCTTTGAAAATAAAAAAAATTGGAAATGACAAAAACAGTCTCGGTTATGACTTGTGAAGGGTGTGGTGGGCTACATGAAAATTGGAGTTGTATGAAAGAAACAGACGATCAACAAGAGTCGGTAAACTACATTGATAATAGACCTAGGCCGCCGGGTCCTCCAACGGGCACCTACAACCAAGGATGGCGAAATCACCCTAACCTTGGTTGGAGAGAACCCGGCAATAGTAGTAACCAACAAAACCAACGAACAAACTTTCAACAACCAAGAAATGAGTCACAAAATTTCTCTCAACAACAAGGTGGACGAGAGAGGCTTGAAGATACTATATCTCGCCTCATCTCCGACACTGAAAAGAAAAACTCGAAAAGGTTTCTACAATTAGAATCAAATTTTAGAAATCAACAAGCTAGTATTCAAAACATAGAAAAACAATTAAGTCAACTAGCCCAAAATTTTTCCGAGAGACCACAAGGCGCATTACCAAGCAACACCGAAACAAATCCAAAAGCGCAAGTTCATCTCATCACATTACGAAGCCACACCGTGGGGCCTACGGAAGTGCCACCGCCGACAGAGGAGACTATACCACCGCCTCTACAAGAGAAGGATTCCCCTCCAACATCAGAGCCTACCAAGGATCCTCGAGTCCCGTACCCCGGTAGGTTAATTCGTCAAAAGACCAATGAGCAATTCGCAAAATTCGAAAGTCTACTAAAACAATTGCATGTCAACATTCCTTTTATTGATGTCCTAACCCAAATGCCTAGATATTCTAAGTTCATGAGGGACTTCCTCACTCATAAAAGGAAAATTGAAACATTGCAATTAGTTAACTTAGGCGAAGAATGCTCTGCCCTCGTACTCAACAAACTCCCCCAAAAGAAAATCGATCCCGGAAGCTTCACGATTCCCTGCTCGATCGGGGACTCCCCCGTTCATAATGCACTAGCCGACCTTGGGGCTAGCATTAACCTCATGCCCTCATCAGTGTTCAAAAGACTCGGCCTAGGAACAACGAGTCCTACAAAAATGAGCATACAACTTGCTGATCGATCCGTCAAATTCCCGCAAGGTGTCATCGAAAATATCCTAGTAAAGGTAAACAAATTTGTCTACCCGGCCGACTTTGTCATACTTGATATGGAAGAAGACACCGAAGTCTCCCTCATAGTAGGGAGACCATTTCTCGCCACCGCACAGGCAGTGGTAGACATGAATGACGGAACGCTCACCTTAAGGTACGGGGATGAGGAAGTAAAGTTCGTGGTTGGGAAGAGAGTAG
Organism: Helianthus annuus; assembly: GCF_002127325.2. Taxonomy (NCBI): domain Eukaryota; kingdom Viridiplantae; phylum Streptophyta; class Magnoliopsida; order Asterales; family Asteraceae; genus Helianthus; species Helianthus annuus. The sequence goes on along the minus strand of NC_035436.2, from coordinate 48,534,746 downwards.
AGGACGATGACCCGGTCAACTACATGAAGGTTATTGATTCGAGTTTGGATGCCACTCTCCGACGGTGCAACATGGGATGCAAAACATCCCACTCAGAAAATATATAACCTCACCTTGGGTCTAGCCGAGGACCATTATAAACGTGGCGCACCACGGAGGCATTCCGCGGAACTCTCCTTAGTTTAGTTTAATATTTTAATTTTAATTTGCAGGAATAAAACACACTCATGGTGGTAAAGGATGATAAGGGAAATGAGAAACATGGCCCCATGCACAAGAACAAGGCCACACGTCAACAATTTCTCCGTTACAGTAGGTTCAGCACGGGCCGTGCCCAACCAACACGGCCCCGTGCTGAACACCCTGCAGAAAAATGCCCAGTTCAGGTAACTGGACACGGCCCGTGTTCACCAGACACGCCCCTGTGTCCAGGCTTCTGTTTCTTTTCTTTAATTATCGTTACTGGCACCTGAACACGGGGCTGTGCCCGGTCCCCACGGGGCCGTGTCCAGACTGCCAGTAACATAAATTTTTGCTTTTAACACCATGTTACATATCTAATCAACCTAAAAATTTATTTTTGGGACACATTGAGGACAATGTGTAATTTAAGTGTGGGGGGATGCTAAAACCTTGAAATTTTGCAAGTCCTAATAGCAAGCCTTACACAAAACTCTATTGGAACCGCTAATCACCCCAAATTTTTTTTTTTCAAAAAAAATTTTTTTTTTACTTGTCTAAAGTTTAAGTTGGGAATTCTAAGACTAACAAGGTTATATTTTTACAAATTTACAACCGATAGCGTCGTGATAAAAAGAACTAACATAAGAAAATTATGAAACGGCATGACAATCTTAGTTAAAATTCGATTATATATACTTGATCACATAGAAAAAACCCATTCCCACTAAAAGTGGATTTTGAGCCTTTATTGAGCATACGAATATACATCTTTACGCTAAATGCTCATTTTTCGTTTCTTGTGTGAATAGCCGCTTGGTTCTTACGACTCTAGAACTTGCCACGACGATTCATTCCCGGTCCTTAACAACTTAAACCCAAGTAAGTAAATGATGGAGGCATTAGGACTAACCCTTTTTCTTTCAAAACCATTATTTTTATTTTTCTTTTCACCTACCCAAAAACTCCCCCTAGTTAACCCCTTTGAGCCTAAACCTTTCATTTCTTTACCCTAAAACCCCTTTTACCCACCAAAAACACTTTTTTATTTTTACCCTTTATTTTAGTAACAAGCTCGGTTTTCGTGTGACTTCAAAAAAAAAAAAAATGAATGAAGTTAGAAATAAACAAACAAAGCTCTTAAAACAAAAGCTTGTTTGAAGAAATACTTCATTAATAATAAAAAGTCACTAAAACAAAATGTTTTACGAAAACCGACGCTATTTACGCTTTTCGCCCTTTTACTAACCACTAACCCAACTACCCACCTTTAGCCCAAGCCTTTACCCAAAAAAGTCCTCTTGATATTTACAAAGGTAAAAAGTTAAAAAGGAGGAGGATTGATTGCTTGGCAAGCCTATGGTAGGAATAAGTTCCATGCCGCTCTCGAGTGATTCACTAAAAAAATACACCTTCGGCCGAGTGTGAGTGATTTCTCCCATGAGGTATGTGAACTTGTATATAAATGGAATTTTAAAAAGGCATGCTATGCCCAAATAAGTAATTTCTTTTATGAAACGTTCTAAATAAATCATAACGAATAGGATTATAAATAAATAAGAATAAAACCCAATAAAGATCTTGGATTCCCGACACTCTATGACAAGCCAAAACCTTCTCTTCTACCCATTCCATTTGGGAGTGAAAGCCACATATTAAAGAGTTTTGCTTGAGGACAAGCAAAGATTCAAGTGTCGGGGTATTTGATGTGTGTAAAATGCAACATATAAATTACATCAAAAGAGGCATAAAACTAACCCTTTTTAAGTACTAATGTTGGAAAAAGAGTGTTTTTGTCTTCCCTTTGTATTTTCAGGATTAAATGAGCTCAAATTCACAAAAGAAGCAAAAAGACAGCTAAATCTAACATAAATACAAGAAAAGGAACATAAGTGGATTGCCCGACCCCTCGACAGCATCCTCCCAAGCAAAATAAAGAAGGCAGAAGACTGAACACGCCCCGTGCTCAGCCAGCACGGGGCCGTGCCCAAGAAGCAGCAAAAAAGACAAACCAGTAGAAGCTTCTATTGCCCACCACGGGGCCGTGCGCAGTGAACACGGGGGCGTGGCGAAAGTACTGCAGGCGCATTAATTGTAATTGCGAGTTACAATTAATGAAGAGAGAGACTGTCAGACAGGCACGGGGCCGTGCCCAGCGGACACGGGGCCATGCCCAGCGGACACGGGGCCATGCCCAGCCTTCTGTTCAGCCTATAAATAGGAGTGCTTGGTTTTATTGCAACTCATCCCTTGGCACACCACCTCTCTCACACTTCATCCACCACCCACCACCACCATAACACCATCATCCACCACCATCATCCATTGTCCATCATAGAGTGTGTGAGTCATCTCGGGATCCAAGATTGATCGTAAGAGTTCTTGACAATCAAGGCCATGTTTGCCTAAGTCTCTTACATCACTTGGTGAAGACAAGTGTTTAGTATAATACTTTTTATTTTTAATCTTTTGCACTTTTTATTTGGTTTTGTATTAATGACTTTAATAACTAGTTGCTTATGTTGAAGGTGATCTTTCCTTATCGTTTGTCCGTGGTGTCTTGGCATTATTTTACTGTCTATATAAAATAAAAGATTTTCACCATTCATATCTCCACGGTCTATATGGAGGTATGTTGGCTACCTAGTCGGGGGTTAAGGGAACGGTTTGGTAAGGGTCTTGCCCTTGTTCAGCGTTTAGAGGTCCTGCAAGGGACCTGGGTCAAATTTAGTAGGATCTCCTTCAATACCCATAGGTATTGGATGGCGGGGATCCAAACTCTTTGACCCCCTCATAAGTTAACTACTATTAATACTATAACCCGGCTATTTAGGACTGTATCCCTGCTGACTCAGACTACTTAGTCGAGGGTAACGTCACCTCCAAAAGAGGGGCCTACCATAATTTGCATTAATAACTTAATTCATTATCTTTCAATAATCCGACCCTTTAGGATTGTATCCTTGCTGACTCAAACTACTGGGTTGAGGGTAACGTCGCCTTCAAAAGAGGGGCCTACTACAATAACTAAGATAATCTCTTAAATAAGTGCAAAAGTGCGAAAATAATCAAAGGTTATACTAATACACGAGTCGGATCCAAGTGATTCATCTTGTCTATCTGTTTTTATTTTTATTTTATTTTTCAGCATTTAGTTAGTTTTTATTTTCTTAGTTTAAAAATCTTTTCTAACATTTTTTATTTGATTAGACGTTGAGGATAAACCGGTACTAAAAGCTCTTGTGTCCTTGGACGACCTCGGTATCTTACCAACACTATACTACGTCCACGATGGGTGCACTTGCCCATATGTGTGTTTAGTGTTAGTGAATATCGTGTTTTATAAATTTAAAACTTGGCTAAAAGTGTAAAAAGGGCTTAAAATATACATCTAAAACATATACACACTTGCACGCATCAGTAATCATCCAAGTAAGTATTCTCAATAAAGATCTAATTGAGAAAAGTAATGATTACATCAACGAATGTGATTGTATAAATGGTTATAAAAAGGAACATTGTAAATGTTCAAAGATAAAACGGGTAAAACTGGTAATTGTTAATTGGCAATTAAATAAAGTTTTACCAATTGAAATAAATCGAGAGATTACTTATATGGGACATGATGTGGTAATTATAACAAGGTTATGTGTACCATGTTTACTCTGGCCAAGTAAGTAGTGAACACATGATACCATGAGCTTCTTATAATGAGCACAGTTATGTCCGATGTGGTAAGGTTGAGACGAATGAAAAAAAAAGTTAAAAGAACCTTAGGGTCAAGAAATTTTATGGACATACTCGTATAAATGGTTTTCGAGGGAGTCATAAAAACGAAGTATGGTGCGCATAAAAATAAATGACCCAAGGGAATTCATGAAATAAGTCATTTTGGACGAAAGATCCATGGTTGACAAAAAAGGCATGTAAAACCAAATGATAGATGACTCGCGAGGTCATAGAAACGAAGGTATTGCCCATACCAAAAAGATGATCGAAGTCATTGACTTTGGTCGTAGTAAAGAAAGGATGATGATAATAATCATCATTCAGAAATTATAAAGACCATCAAGCATGGTCACATAAAGAATAAAGATTTAGTTAAATAAAGCGATGGATTTCGCTAAGAAAACCAAACAAGTCTAAATGAAGTTTAAATGCATACCCAAAGGGTTTCATTAATAATGACTTCAGTAAATCACCCAGTTAATGGGTAGGAATTTAAACACATGCGTAACCCGAGAGACGGGAACGCGGATTGAAAGTCGAAGGACTCGGATTATGAATTATGACTAAAAGACTATAAAATTTCGTAAATAGAAATTTTGAATAAATATGTTCAACTATTTGATGTTGAACGGGTTAAATAAAGAATAAAGTTTGATTGTCTATAAGTGATGGATTTCACATTAACAAGTCAAATGGATTGAATACAATATAATGCCGGATGGCATGAGTAAGCGCAAGCCGGATAACGGTAGCGTTAAACACAAAAGAACAATGAGCCCGGTAATGGGACATAATCAAATACGAATATATGCAAACCAGATAACGGCGAGCGTAAGATGAACCGACGTATAAATGACGTGAGAAATCATAGAGTCGGGAGAATGATCCGAAATAAAACGATTGTAGTCACGAACCACAGTCAAGATTAACGGACCTTAAACTTGAAACCAAATGATTTTTCAAACAAAAACAGGGTGCCTTGACACCAAACATGTATTTTTAAGAATAACATGAGTAAGGAATGATCTATGGGATCAACATAACCTTTGGGTTATAAACAATGGAAAGGTCTACAGGACCAAAATGACCTTTGGGGTCAGAAATAAAAAGAAAGGAATTATAAGGGCCTTGCCTTAACAAGGTGAAAGCCTAAAGAAATAGCCCATGAGGCTAAGTGATAGAACCTACGGGTTAATTAGACGAAGCGAGGGAATCAGTTGAGAATCCCCGCATAAAACAAAGACTGTAAAAGAATAAATTATGGACTGTCAATATCCTGGTATGGATAATTGACAAAAGTTAAAAAGAAGATGCTAAACTAAAACTTCAGTTTTAGTAAGAAATAGCGTTTTTACAAATATGAATTCTGATAGGAATTTGAATAGTAAGTATGAAAGATATAAGTCTTGACACTGATAGGTGCACGACGATATATTCGAAAAGTGATATTTTCGAAAATGAAAGGTTGATATAAAATAAAACATGACGTGACACGATCACGATCAAGAAATGTAATGTGAAGTAGAAACATTATAACCAAGCGAGCAGTATAAAGTAACTGGACTAATAAGTCTAGTTAGTGAGACCGGTTAAGGTCAGCAATTCAAATCAAGAAATTAGGTTTGTTAGTAAGCGGTGGATTCTGTATAAATAAATCGAATGAATGAATTCGAAAACAAAAGAATTTGTTTGTCAAAAGTGAAAGATTTCACTAAAATATCCAAACGGGTTAAAATAACGGATTCATGAAGAATTCGATAGTATATGAAAGCGATGAATATCGCTAAGTTAAATAAACTAGTGGAAATAACGAGATTACGTTATTTCAAGTTGCATTATGTCGTATAAGATACGTAGATTATTAGTAACCAAAAAGATATTACCATACTTTTCTGGAAATACTAACAATTGATTAAAGTATGAGTAATGCTTAAAAATTACTCAGATCAAATGGATTGAGTTTAAAAGTCAATGAACTATGTAAGAAAGGTTTCGAGGACGAAACCTCTTTAAGGGGGGTAGACTTGTAACACCCCGAAAACGGGTTTGGTAATCAAACCACGTTAATACTAAATGACGGGTAAAGTACCGTTAGAGGTAAAAGTAACCCGGTGAATATTAGGATTTTAAATAAATAAACCTAATATTTAATAAAAAAAGGTATAAAGGCTTTTGAGAAAATAAAGTTTATAGAAGCCCGAGTTAACGGGACTTAAAATAAACTTAGTCATAAATCTCCCCAAACTCACTAAATTAACTAGGAATGTTTAACCTAGTTAGTAAGTGAGAATTGTTAGGGCTGGATTTTTATGACCTATGATCCTTACATGATATCCTTAGGATGTTCCGTGATCCTGATCCTGGAGCTCTTCTGAGGATCACTATCTGCCAAGGAAACAAGGATCACTTGTTAGGATATCATGTAAGGATCATAGGTCATAAAAATCCAGCCCTAACAATTGCCCCCAAAATATAAGGAGTATTTATGTAATATAAACGAGTTATATTTTGCGGGTCTTATCTATAACTAACTCAACGGATATATAGCCGTTAAGATGGAACTATCCATTGTGATCTGACGTCATGGAGGTGACAACCCTGCACAATCATGATTATAAATAGAGATAGGGATAGAATCGTTTGCATTTAAATTCAAGAACTCTTCCCTTTATAACCGCGACCAGAGGATTGAACAGGTATTCCCCTTTATCTTCTTCTTGCTTGCTCTGTATCTCTTTCTCTTTCCATTGTTCTGTAAAAGATGTTGCTCCGGAACTCTCCCTGCAAGGATCCTAAGAAGGACAGCCCCTTGAAAGGTCAAGGGATCATCAAAGATTCCCCCACCGAGAGGTGTTGTTTTACAGACCCTCAAATCGACAAAATCCGTCATTGCTTTCCGGCGAACACCCTTTTCAAGCCTTTTAGCCCTACCGCTTTGAGTGATTTCATCTCTGAGACTTGGATAGCTTTCCCGGTCACTCCTTTCATGATAGGATACTCGTATCCTTTCCCTCAGTTCACCCAATCCTTTTTCTCCCTTTTTCTCCCTTTCCCTCAGTTCACCCAATTCTTTTTCTCCCTTTCATGTGTATAACACCCTCCAGATCATCGGCATAGCCTAGATATAGCAGATGCCGGTAAGGGAGAAAAAGGATTGGGTGAACTGAGGGAAAGGGAGAAAAAGGGAGAAAAAGGATTGGGTGAACTGAGGGAAAGGATACGAGTATCCTATCATGAAAGGAGTGACCGGGAAAGCTATCCAAGTCTCAGAGATGAAATCACTCAAAGCGGTAGGGCTAAAAGGCTTGAAAAGGGTGTTCGCCGGAAAGCAATGACGGATTTTGTCGATTTGAGGGTCTGTAAAACAACATCTCTCGGTGGGGGAATCTTTGATGATCCCTTGACCCTTCAAGGGGCTGTCCTTCTTAGGATCCTTGCAGGGAGAGTTCCGGAGCAACATCTTTTACAGAACAATGGAAAGAGAAAGAGATACAGAGCAAGCAAGAAGAAGATAAAGGGGAATACCTGTTCAATCCTCTGGTCGCGGTTATAAAGGGAAGAGTTCTTGAATTTAAATGCAAATGATTCTATCCCTATCTCTATTTATAATCATGATTGTGCAGGGCTGTCACCTCCATGATGTCAGATCGCAACGGATAGTTCCATCTTAACGGCTATATATCTGTTGAGTTAGTTATAGATAAGACCGGCAAAATATAACTCGTTTATATTACATAAATACTCCTTATATTTTGGGGGCAATTGTTAGGGCTGGATTTTTATGACCTATGATCCTTACATGATATCCTAACAAGTGATCCTTGTTTCCTTGGCAGATAGTGATCCTCAGAAGAGCTCCAGGATCAGGATCACGGAACATCCTAAGGATCCTCATACTAACGTTTGTTCTTTTTGAATTTAATGTTGTTTTGCAGGAATTACGAGTTGGACTTGGTCTTAGCAACGTTAACAAGGAATCTGTCACACTAATTTCGCACTTGCACAATCAAAGATGGACGTTATGGAGAATATGGAAACTTAGCACAATTCAAGGGCAATTAGTTAGGCTAAATTTACTTCTATTCCTAAAGGGGTAACGAGCTAGTAGTTAAGTGATTTACCTAAAATACGACCACACACACTTATATAAAGGGCACTCATCGGCATTTGGAAGACACAACACACTTCTCACACGCTTTAGAATACGATACTATAGTGATCCTTGTACCTAGCTCGTTACCATCCGAAGTTGTAACCATTATTTGTTATATTAAAGTTTGGTGATCGGTAGTTTCCATCACCCGAGGTTTTTTATGCCGGAGATCATTCATTGATCAAGGGCTTTTTCCTCGTATAAATCCTTGTGTCACTTGTGCATTTTACATTTGAGTGATCCTTCACTTTGTTCATCATACCAAGCATCATTCCCCGTTTACATAAAGTTTGGTTGCATTATCTTTAAGTGATTTTTTGACCAAAACAGTTTGGCGCCCACCGTGGTGCAATTGGTGCTTCAATTCTGAGAAATTTTGTTCATTTCATTTATTTCGGTTCATTACCTTCAACCATATGGCTTCTCCAGCGAAGAAGACTCCAAGCTCTATGTCGGCGGTCACTTTTTCACAGGGCACTCCGCCTTTGCATCATCTCCCTATTGCATTCCAGAAGAATGCTGAGAATTCTCCGAAATAGACAACCCCCGTTTTCACAAAACGAACTGTTGTTTCTTCCTCTACACTTACTAACAGCGATTTTTATGCTTTGATTGTGCAGATGAAGGATCACATGCAGCAGGTCAAAACTAATGGCAGGATCCTTCGTGAAATTGATAAAATCAGCAGAGGATCACTCCCCTTTGATGTCGTGGTCGCTGAATTTCGACACTCCGGTCATAACTTCCCAGAACTTTGCAGCTCCACATGTCCAATACCAGGGTGGATCAACAGGAATACGTTCTGGATCATCGGCAATTTCTCAGATTCAAGGATCCTCTCGGGTTCAAGGATCCTCTCAGGTTCAAGGATCCTCTCAGGTTCAAGGCTCCTCTCAGATTCAAGGATCCTCTTGGGTTCAAGGATCCTCTCAGGTTCAAGGATCCTCTCAGGTTCAAGGTTCCTCCTTCCAGAGTTTAGGTGACAAGGTTAGGTGGCCAAGGAAGAATGACACACTGTCTGCCACCGAAGACGAATCGAAATGGTGTGCTTACCATGGGTATTCTGGTCATCTCATAGATTAGTGCATAGCATTTAGGAAGGAGATAGGTTATCTTTAGAGCAAAGGATACTTAAAGGAATTGCTTGGAAGGAAAAAGTCAAGGATCAAGTATCCTGAGAAAATTCCTGAAAAAGCTCCTCCTCCACCATCCGATGCTTGAATCATCCATTTCATCCCCGGAGGTTCTCAGCAGCTAAGATACGTGTAAAGGAAACAAAGATGGAGAATGGGGGCAAACCTGTTCGGACCTCCATCCTTACCCAGCAGAAAGTGATATCATATGATGAGGATAACTGTGCGGACATTCAGGATCCTCATCACGACGGTGTAGTTATTACATTATTTATATCTAACCATTTTGTTCGCAGGATTCTCATTGATGGGAAAAGCTCAGTGAACATAATCCAGTTGGATGTCCTCGATAGAATGGACATCCTTGAATCCGATATTGTCCAAAGATCATCTGTCCTTGTGGGATTCAGTGGAGAGACAAAGATTACATTGGGGGACACCAAACTTCCTATCTACATAGAGGGAGTAAATTATGTAAAAAAAAAAAAATTCTATGTTATCGATTGCTTATCTTGCTGTAATGTTATCTTTGGCAGGCCATGGATACACGATATGAAGGCAATCCCTCTCAACATATCATCAATGTGTCAAGGTCCCAACTCTATGAGATATGGTGAAGATAGAAAGTGATCAGCATGAGGCAAAAAACTATTACACTTCTTCAAAAGAAGCCAGCCTCCAAGGAGCAAGACATCATGGAGGCAAGAGAGCAAGACGTCAAGGATACTATGTTGAACTCAGAGGATCCTGAATCCAAAATTTTTATAGGATCTGGGATCCTAGACAGTATTTAGCAGGATTTAGTATCCTTCTTGGAAAAAAGAAAATCTACCTTCGCTTGGAAACATGAAGATATGACAGGTATATCTAAGGATATTATCACTCATAAACTTGGCATTGACAGGTCATTCAAACCAATCCACCAAAAAAGGAGAAAGTTTGCACTTGAAAGGAATGCCTTTATCCAAGAAGAGGTAGACAAATTGCTCAAGACAAGTTTGAGTGGACTGATAGGCATGAAGCTGCACTTAACGTTCTTAAGGATCATCTATCCTCAGCACCAGCCCTGATGAAACCAGAAAATGGAGAATCGTTATCCTTATACTTAGCTATTTCAGCTAAAGTAGTAAGTGTGATCCTAGTTAAGGATCATGAAGGCACTCAACATCCGGTATACTATGTAAGTAAAATTCTACTTGATGCTGAGGCCAGGTATTCTCATTTGAAGAAATTAATTCTTGATTTAATTATGGCTTCTGCTAAACATGGACATTATTTTGAGACTCACACCATTATTGTGAAAACTAACATTTCTATCAAGAATGTTCTCAGGAAAACTGAAATAGCAGGTAGAATGGCAAAGTGGATAGTCAAGCTTAATGCATATGACATTAAGTATGAACCTAGGACTGTCATCAAGTTCGAAGCTTTAGCTGACTTTGTGGCTGATTTCAGTAGTGATCTACAAAGGGAAGCTGAATTAGAAGTTCAACAACTTGAGAAGACCAAGGATCCTTGGACACTCTTCATGGATGGAGCTTCAAATGTTAAAGGAACTGGACAAAGCACACTACTAAAATTGCCACAGGGGAACATTATACCCCAATCCATTGCATGTGAATTCCAAACCACTAATCATGAGGCAGAGTATGAGGCCTTGATAGCAGGTTTGGAATTAGCTAATAATATGAGGATCAGTCAGGAAACTGGCAGATTCTTTTGCTTTTTCAGTCTACCACAGGTACCCAGGGAAGAAAATAACTAACCTTGGATCATTCCTAAAGATGCCAGAAGATGTGAAAAATACTCATTACCCATGTTTTAACTCCTGCAATTGAGGATCATATAGCCATGGAGATAGTGGAGGATTCTGCAATCATACCTGGTGATCCTGCACAGTCGAATTCAGGATCCTGCATCCTTCCAATGCTAAGATATATACAACAGGGAGAGATCCCTACAAGACAAAATCCTAAAGCTTTCAAAGTCAAGGAGACTGTGGAAACCACACTGGGGGCAAAGCACTATTCTCAAGGATCCTTAGAACAGGATACTATTGGCCTACCATGAAGACGTATGCTGTGGAATACACAAAGAAGTGTGATGCTTGTCAAAGACACAGTAATATTCTACACTAACCAACATAACATCTGCATCCTAAGAAGAAGCTTTCGCTCAAAGTCAGAAAAAAGGAAATGGCCAGTTATCAACAAAGAATGGTTGGAGCGTACAACAAGAATGTCAGGATTAGAAGATTTCAAGTTGATGATTTTGTGATAAGAAAAGCATTCCAGAACACTACAAATCCTTCTGATGGCGAGCTAGCACCAAAGTGGGAAGACCCCTATCTAATTGAAGCTGAATCAGGAAAGAGGGCACATCATTTGTTAACAATGGATGGTGATCTCCTACCAAGAGCTTGGAATGCTGTTCATTTCAAAAAATACTTTAAGTAAGAAGGATCATGGATCCTCAGCGATACCGGTATTCTGATTAAGGATCCAGGATCCTCAAAGGATATATAATTCTACATTTGGTAACACATTACTTTCATTTTCATTTTCATTCATTTTATACTTATTACTTATCATAAGTTAAAGATGTTAATCGGTTAACATCTATTTTCACAAAGTTTAAGCTTTTGCAGAGTTGTTATCATTTTACAGAAGATCAAAGTGGTTGGCCAACCCTCCAAAGTTTTGGGCTTGTCCCCAGTTTCGCCTGTAGCGCACGATGATCCTGGTATAGTTCACGTCTTTGGGGCCAGTACCCGCTTTAGGGGCTGATAACTCCATCGTACTGGCTATACCTAGGATCCTACGTATAATGGTAGACGTACCATACATCCGTTCCTAAGGTTTCTAACGTTTTTACGTTAGCTAAGGTTTTGGCATTTTCATGTCACTAAGTTTGGATAGTCGCCAGTGAGGGCCATACTCTAGTTTACATACGATCCTTGGGCTTGTCCCTAGTTATCCTTGGGCTTGTCCCCAGTTATCCTTTGGGCTTGTCCCCAGTTACTAACTTATCTCTTATATTGGCTTAGTCCCAAGTTATATTCTGTTTTCAGGTTTTCAAAGTCAAACAATTAAGGATCCTCAATCCTTATTATCCATTGAAGTTTTTCTTATGGTTATCCTGATTAAAGGTTAGGATCCTAACTTGGATTCTCAGGTATGATCCTTAACTGTTTTGATTACATTCATTATTTTGAATAACCCTTACACTTTGACAACTAAACCTATGATCCTCAAAATTAACTACTTTTTGGAAGTTTTCGACTATAGGATATTTGATCCTGGATCATATCCTAAGTTTCTTAACTTTTCTTACTCAGACAAACATAAATCAAAACAATTGGAAATTAAAAGGATAAACAAGGGTAACAACACAAGATAAGCCAAAAGAGATTAGAGTTATTTTATTAACAAAAGTTTAAACCATCAAAGTTGTCAAAATTGCCAACCCACGTTTCTACCAGCAAAACGTGGCCCGTCCAAATGGGTTGGCAACGGGTGTCCATTGTTTGTGCGGTCATAGCATGCAGGAAATTAAAGGCGGCAGGATCACAATGGCTCCATCCCCCAAACAGAGGATCCCTCCACCATTTGTAATCCTACCTATTGTTTTGGTCAAAAATCACTTAAAGATAATGCAACCAAACTTTATGTAAACGGGGAATGATGCTTGGTATGATGAACAAAGTGAAGGATCACTTAAATGTAGAATGCACAAGTGACACAAGGATTTATACGAGGAAAAAGCCCTTGATCAATGAATGATCTCCGGCATAAAAAACCTCGGGTGATGGAAACTACCGATCACCAAACTTCAATATAACAAATAAAGGTTACAACTTCGGATGGTAACGAGCTAAGTACAAGGATCACTATAGTATCGTGTGTCAAAGTGTGTGGGAAGTGTGTTGTGTTCTCCGAATGTGGAAGAGTGCTATTTATACAAGTGTAAATGTTCGTATTTTATGTAAATAACCTAACTATTAGCTCGTTACCCCTTTAGGAATAGAAGTAAATCTAGCCTAAATTATCGCCCTTAAATTATGCTGAGTTTCCATATCGTCCACAACGTCCATCTTTGATTATGCACATGCCAAAGTAGCGTGACAGGTTCCTTGTTTACGTTGTGAAGAGCGGATCCTACTCGAAATTCCTGCAAGACAACATTAAATCCAAAGAGAACAATCGTTAGTATGAGGATCCCTAGGATACTCCGTGATCCTGATCCTGGAACTCTTCTGAGGATCACTATCTGTCAAAGAAACAAGGATCACTGGTTAGGATCACATGTAAGGATCATAAGTCATAAAAATCCAGCCCTAACAATTGCCCCCAAAATATAAGGAGTAATATTGTAAATAAGCGAGTTGTATTTTGTTTGATCTTATCCGCAACAAGTTAACGGATAACTAGCCGTTGGAGACGGACTAGCCGTTGCAAGCCTTACGTCACAGAAGTGACAGCCCTGCAAATCATCATTATAAATAGGAGTTAGAGATAGGATCAATTTGCATTTAAATTCAAGAGAGACTCCCTTTATATTCTCGTCCGAAGATCAATCAGGTATCTCTTTTCCTCTTTCTTCCTTCTCTTACTCTGTTTTTTTATCTCTTTCCATCATTCTGCAAAGATGTTGCTCCGGAACTCCCCGCACAAGGATCCTAAGAAGAACAGTCCCTTGAAGGGTCAAGGGATCATCAAGGATTCTCCTACTGAGAGGTGCTGTTTTACCGACTCTCAGATCGACAAAATTCGTCATTGCTTTCCGGCGAACACCCTTTTCAAATCTTTCACTCCTACTGCTTTGAGTGATTTTATTTCTGATACTTGGGTAGCTTTTCCTGTTACTCCGTTCTTGATAGGATATTCGTATCCTTTCCCACAGTTCACTCAATCCTTCTTCTCTCTCACCGGCATCTGCTATATCCAAGCCATGCCCATGATCTGGAGGGTGTTATATACCCTTGAGAGGATCATTGAACAAGAGGGGATAGACCTTGGTATGGCGGAGCTGGCTGAGATGTATGATCTTACCACTTTCGGATCCCATCGCTATTTGTTTAAGCGAAAAACTGGGGAGGATCACCCTGTCTTCAAAGTTACCAAGAATGACACGAACTGGAAGCGACGGTTCTTTTTCGTTAGGAGAGATACCGTCCCTGATGGGGAGGATCTGCCCAAAGAGTGGGCTACTCATGGTAGGATAGAGGATCCTGGAAGGATCATCATAAGACCTGTTCCTTAGGATGAGGATCACTGATATTTTTTTTGTTTATTGTGCAGCTATCTCCATCTCTCGTCTGAAGTTGACACCTGCTGCAAAAGAGAGACTTTTGGCCTTCAAGAAGCTTGATCCGGAGACAAGAACTTTCCAGGTTGCTACCCAAGATTCCCAAGAAGTATCCTCTGCCTCTGTCACAATGTCAAGTAAGTATCCTCATTTAGAAAGTAATTCTATGTAGGATTTTCAAGTTTAATTAGAATACTGATCTTATTTTGGTTGTGTAGGTGCTGGAAAATCTTCTAAGTCTGCCTCAAAGTTTGGCATTGATGATCTTGCTAATGTCAAATCTGCAAGGAAGAAGACTCCTGCTGCCAGCCCAACTGCTTCAGCCCCTAAAGCACCTATTAGGGGTAAAGGAAAGAAGAGAAAGGCCTCTGAGGATTTACAAGGCCTGCCCCTGCTCCGCCAACAGTTTCTGGACTACTTCAACGAGGTAAGGATCACTGCCCCTGTTTGTTATCCTGACAGTTTTGAGGATCACTTGTTTATGACGTTATGCCTTGTTTTCCTTGCAGAAATTTGCTGAAATAGAGACTTATGTTGGCCACGTCGACGATCAAGATCGCCAAATTGCTGACCTCCAACAGATGGGTGTGCTGAAGGATCTCAAGATTGCTGATCTTGAGAAGGAGCTCCGGGCTACCAAGGATGAAGCTGCCAAAATGCTGATCAACTTTGATTATGAGAAGCATGACATTACCCAGGATGCCAAGGTCTTTGCTGCGATAACCATGTATAAGATCCAGCTGCAGATGGCTGCGGAGGCTCAGGATCCTGCCTTCGACAAGAGCACATGGGACGTGGAGGGCTGGAAGGCGAGGCTGGCAGAGTTGGAGGATGATGAGGAGGCTGAGGAGATCCCAATGCTTGAAGGTGGTGATGCTGGCAAGGATCAGGGTGGAGAGGCAAGTGGAGCTGGTGGTGATGGTGCAGCGAAGGTTTGAGCTGCAGGATTGGGCGATGAAGGAAACTTCTAGACATAGCCGGAGCCCAATTTTTTTGTGTTTGTTGATGTTTTTAAACAAATATGGTTTGTAACTTTGAACAATAGTTTTAGGATTAAGGATCCAGGATCCTTCAGACAATAGGTAGGATTGCAAATGGTGGAGGGATCCTCTGTTTGGGGGATGAAGCCATTGTGATCCTGCCGCCTTTTATTTACCTGCATGCTATGACCGCACAAACAATGGACACCCTTTGCCAACCCATGTGGACGGGCCACGTTTTGCTGGTAGAAACGTGGGTTGGCAATTTTGACAACTTATGAAGGGTTTTAAACCTTTGTTAATAAAATAACTCTGATCTTTTTGGCTTATCTTGTGTTGTTATCCTTTTAATTTCCAATTGTTTTGATATATATTTGCCTGAGTGAGAAAGGTTAAGTAAATTATGTTTAAGAAATTTAGGATATGATCCTGGACCAAATATCCTATAATCAAAAATTTTTAAAGTAGTTCATTTTAAGGATCATAGGTTCAGTTGTCAAAGTCTAAGGTTTATTCGAACAATTAATGAATGAAATTGAAAATAGTTGAGGATCATACCTGAGGATCCAAGTTAAGATCCTAACCTTTAATCAGGATAACCATAAGTGAAACTTTAGTGGATAATAAGGATTAAGGATCCTTAATTGTTTAACTTTGAAAACCTGAAAAGTAGAACATAACTTGGGACTAAGCCAATATAAAAGATAAGTTAGTAACTGGGGGCAAGCCCAAAGAATAACTGGGGACAAGCCCAAAGGATCACTTGGGACAAGCCCGAAGGATAACTGGGGACAAGCCCAAAGGATAACTGGGGACAAGCCCAAGGATCGTATGTAAACTGGAGTATGGCCCTTACTGGCGACTATCCAAACTTAGTGACATGAAAATGCCAAAACCTTAGCTAACGTGAAAACGTTAGAAACCTTAGGAACGGATGTATGGTACGTCTACCATTATACGTAGGATCCTAGGTATAGCCAGTACGATGAGGTTATCAGCCCCTGGAGTGGGTACTGGTCCCAAAGACATGAACTATACCAGGATCATCGTGCGCTACAGGCGAAAACTGGGGACAAGCCCAAGGATAACTGGGGTTGAACCCAAGGATCTGTGATGCTTTTTGAAGACTATCAACATTGTGCAAAGGATACCTGTACTTATCAGAACTCGAAATCTCGTGAGAGAAGGATGAAGGATACATGATCCTTATCCTCAGGTAAAAATAAGAAAATGGAATAGTTTAGGATTAGGACTTTACCAGAGTAAGGATCATCGGTATCACTGGGATCCTTCGAGGATGCTTTCAATGTAAGGATCATATGTGCCAGGAGGATCCTGTTCACACGAAATATTTCTTTAGGTGAACAGCATTCCAGGCTCTCGGTAACAAATTTCCTTCCATGGTTAGCAATCTATATGCCCCCTTTCCTGCTTCAGCTTCAATCAAGTAAGGGCCTTCCCACTTTGGTGCTAATTTCCCATCAGCAGGATTGATGGTATTTTGGAATGCTTTTCTCAATACCATATCCCCCACTTGGAATTTCCTTATCCTGACATTTTTGTTGTAAGTACCAGCCATTCTTTGTTGGTAGCTTGCCATCCTTATCCTAGCCAGATCCCTGATTTCCTCAATAGTATCCAAGTCCTGAGCCAAGTTTGCAGCATTCTCTTCAGGATCACGAGTACTTGTTCTAGCAGTTGGAACCACCATTTCTGTTGGGATCACTGCTTCTGCCCCAAACACCAAAGAGAAGGGTGTTTGACCAGTAGCATTCTTGGGAGTTGTCCTATCAGCCCAAAGCACATAAGGCAATTTCTCTGCCCATTTCCCCTTCTTGGATCCAAGTTTCTTCTTCAGATTGTTGATGATGATCTTGTTGGATGATTCTGCCTGACCATTAGCTTGTGGATGGACTGGTGTTGATGTTATCATCTTAATTCCCCAACTGTCACAAAAGTTAGTAGTCCTGCTCCCAATAAATTAGGAACCATTATCACATACAATTTCAGAAGGAATGGCAAATCTGGTTATAATGTTTCTCTTAATAAAGGATATAACTTCCTTTTCTCTGACTTGGGCAAAAGCTTCAGCCTCTATCCACTTGGAGAAGTAGTCAGTCATGGCAAGCATAAATACTTTTCCACCAGGTGCTTTAGGGAGCTTGCCAACTATATCCATTCCCCATCTCATGAATGGCCAAGAGGATGGTATAGGATGTAGAAATTCAGCCGGCTGATGAAGGATATTGCTGTGTCTTTGACAAGGATCACACTTCTTAGCATACTCCACATCATCCCTTTTCATAGTTGGCCAGTAGTATCCTGTCCTTAAGATCCTTGAGAATAATGCTCTGCCCCCAGTGTGGTTTCCACAATCTCCCTCATGGAAGTCTTTTAACACTTCTTGGACTTCAGGATCCTCGATACATCTTAAATATGGTCCTGCAAGAGATCGTTTATATAGCACATTATTTAAGATTGTGAATTGGGATACCTTAATCCTGAAAGCCCTATGATTTTCTCCCATAGGAATCTCCCCGTGTTGTAAGTGTTTTGGTCAAAAATCACACAAGGATAATGCAACCAAACTTTATGTAAACGGGGAATGATGCTTGGTATGATGAACAAAGTGAAGGATCACTTAAATATAAAATGCACAAGTGACACAAGGATTTATACGAGGAAAAAGCCCTTGATCAATGAATGATCTCCGGCATAAAAAACCTCGGGAGATGGAAACTACCGATCACCAAACTTCAATATAACAAATAAAGGTTACAACTTCGGATGGTAACGAGCTAAGTACAAAGATCACTATAGTATCGTGTGTCAAAGCGTGAGGGAAGTGTGTTGTGTCTTCCGAATGTGGAAGAGAGCTATTTATACAAGTGTGAGTGGCCCTATTTTAGGTAAATAGACTAACTATTAGCTCGTTACCCCTTTAGGAATAAAAGTAAATCTAGCCTAAATTATCGCCCTTAAATTATGCCGAGTTTCCATATCGTCCCCAACGTTCATCTCTGATTAAGAATATGCCAAAGTTGTAAAGACGAGTCCCTTGTTTACGTTGCTAAGAGCGGATCCTGCCAGACATTCCTGCAAGATAACATTAAATCCAATGAAAACAACTGTTAGTATGAGGATCCCTGTGATGGTCCGTGATCCTGATCCTGGAACTCTTCTGAGGATCACTATCTGCCAAAGAAATAAGGATCACTGGTTAGGATCATATGTAAGGATCATAAGTCATAAAAATCCAGCCCTAACAATTGCCCCCAAAATATAAGGAGTAATATTGTAAATAAACGAGTTGTATTTTGTTTGATCTTATCCTCAACAAGTTAATCGAATAACTAGCCGTTAGAGATGGACTAGCCGTTGCGAACCTTACGTCACAGAAGTGACAGCCCTGCAAATCATCATTATAAATAGGTGTTAGAGATAGGATCAATTTGCATTTAAATTCAAGAGAGACTCCCTTTATATTTTCGTCCGAAGATCAATCAGGTATCTCTTTTCCTCCTTCTTCCTTCTCTTACTCTGTTTTTCTATTTCTTTCCATTATTCTGCAAAGATGTTGCTCCGGAACTCCCCGCACGAGGATCCTAAGAAGAGCAGTCCCTTGAAGGGTCAAGGGATCATCAAGGATTCTTCAACTGAGAGGTGTTGTTTTACCGACTCTCAGATTGATAAAATTCGTCATTGCTTTTCGGCGAGCACCCTCTTTAAATCTTTTGATCCTACCGCTTTAAGTGACTTCATCTCTGATACTTGGGTAGCCTTTCCTGTTACTCCGTTCTTGATAGGATATTCATATCCTTTCCCTCAATTCACCCAGTCCTTCTTTTCCCTTACCGGCATCTCCTACATCCAGGCCATGCCAATGATCTGGAGGGTTTTATATACCCTTGAAAGGATCATTGAGCAGGAAGGGATTGACTTAGGGATGGCGGAGCTGGCTGAGATGTATGATCTTACCACTTTCGGACCCCATCGTTATCTGTTTAAGCGAAAAGCTGGAGAGGATCATCCTGTCTTCAAGGTGACCAAGAACGACACAAACTGGAAGCGTCGGTTCTTCTTTGTTAGGAGGGATACCATCCCAGATGGGAAGGATCTGCCCAAAGAGTGGGCTACTCATGGTAGGATAGAGGATCCAGGAAGGATCACCATAAGATTTGTTCCCTAGGATGAGGATCACTAATATTTTCTTGTTTATTGTGCAGCTATCTCCATTTCTCGTCTGAAGTTGACACCTGCTGCAAAAGAGAGACTTTTGGCCTTCAAGAAGCTTGATCCGGAGACAAGAACTTTCCAGGTTGCTACTCAAGATTCCCAAGAAGTATCCTCTGCCTATGTCACAATGTCAAGTAAGTATCCTTATTTAGAAAGTAATTCTATGTAGGATTTTCAAGTTTAATTAGAAAACTTATCTTATTTTGGTTGTGTAGGTGCTGGAAAATCTTCTAAGTCTGCCTCAAAGTTTGGCATTGATGATCTTGCTAATGTCAAATCTGCAAGGAAGAAGACTCCTACTGCCAACCCAACTGCTTCAGCCCCTAAAGCACCTATTAGGGGTAAAGGAAAGAAGAGAAAGGCCTCTGAGGATCTACAAGGCCTGCCCCTGCTTCGCCAACAGTTTCTGGACTACTTCAACGAGGTAAGGATCACTGCCCCTGTTCGTTATCCTGACAATTTTGAGGATCACTTATTTCTGACGTTATGCCTTGTTTTCCTTGCAGAAATTTGCTGAAATAGAAACTTATGTTGGCCACGTCGAGGATCAAGATCGCCAAATTGCTGACCTCCAATAGATGGGTGTGCTGAAGGATCTCAAGATTGCTGATCTTGAGAAGGAGCTCCGGGCCACCAAGGATAAAGCTGCCAGG
Source organism: Helianthus annuus (assembly GCF_002127325.2). Classification (NCBI taxonomy): domain Eukaryota; kingdom Viridiplantae; phylum Streptophyta; class Magnoliopsida; order Asterales; family Asteraceae; genus Helianthus; species Helianthus annuus. The sequence goes on along the minus strand of NC_035436.2, from coordinate 48,514,375 downwards.
ATGCTGATCAATTTTGATTATGAGAAGCATGACATTACCCAGGATGTCAAGGTCTTTGCTGCGATAACCATGTATAAGATCCAGCTGCAGATGACTGCGGAGGCTCAGGATCCTGCCTTCGACAAAAGCACATGGGACGTGGAGGGCTGGAAGGCAAGGCTGGCAGAGTTGGAGGATGATGATGAAGCTGAGGAGATCCCAATGCTTGAAGGTGGTGATGCTGGCAAGGATCAGGGAGAAGCAAGTGGAGCTGGTGGTGATGGTGCAGCGAAGGTTTGAGCTGCAGAATTGGGCGATGAAGGAAACTTCTAGACATAGCCGGAGCCCAATTTTTTGTGTTTGTTGATGTTTTTAACGATGATGGTCTGTAACTCTGAACAATAGTTTTAGGATTAAGGATCCAGGATCCTTCAGACAATAGGTAGGATTGCAAATGGTGGAGGGATCCTCTGTTTGGGGGATGAAGCCATTGTGATCCTGCCGCCTTTATATCCCTGCATTACTTTTGAACCTATTATCATGGACACCCTTTACCTACCCCAGCGGACGGGCCACATATTGCTGGTAGATGCTTGGGGTAGGTAATTTTGACAACCTTTGAAGGGTTAATCCTTTCGTTAATAAATAAAATCTTAAACTTTTGTCGCTTATCTTGTGTTATTATCCTTTTTATTTTCAATTGTTTTGACACATGTTTGTTTGAGTAAGAAAAGTTGAGCAAATTATGTTTAAGAAATTTAGGATATGATCCCGGATCAAATATCCTATAATCGAAAATTTTCAAGGTAGTTTATTTTAAGGATCATAGGTTCAGTTGTCAAGGTCTAAAGGTTATTCAAATGAATAATGAAATTAAAAATAGTTAAGGATCATACCTGAGGATCCAAGTTAGGATCCTAATGATGTGCGTTAGGTGTAATATAAATTAGATGAGTATTTAAGCCCTTTTTACACTTTTAGCCAAGTTTTAAATTTATAAAACACGATATTCACTAACACTAAACACACATATGGGCAAGTGCACCCATCGTGGACGTAGTATAGTGTTGATAAGATACCGAGGTCGTCCAAGGACACAAGAGCTTTTAGTATCGGTTTATCCTCAACGTCTAATCAAATCAAAAAGTGAGAAAAATGTTTTAAACTAAGAAAAATAAAAACTAACTAAATGCTGAAAAGTAAAATAAAATAAAAACAGATAGACAAGATGAATCACTTGGATCCGACACGTGTATTAGTATAACCTTTGATTATTTTTGCACTTTTGCACTTGTTTAAGAGATTATCTTAGTTATTGTAGTAGGCCCCTCTTTTGAAGGCGACGTTACCCTCAACCCAGTAGTTTGAGTCAGCAAGGATACAATCCTAAAGGGTCGGATTATTGAAAGATAATGAATTAAGTTATTAATGCAAATTGTGGTAGGCCCCGCTTTTGGCGGTGACGTTACCCTCGGCTAAGTAGTCTAAGTCAGCAGGGATACAGTACCTTAAATAGCCGGGTTATAGTATTAATAGTAGTTAACTTATGAGGGGGTCAAAGAGTTTGGATCCCCGCCATCCAATACCTATGGGCATTGAAGGAGATCCTACTAAATTTGACCCAGGTCCCAAGCAGGACCTCTAAACGCTGAACAAGGGCAAGACCCTTACCAAACCGTTCCCTTAACCCCCGACCAGGTAGCCAACATACCTCCATATAGACCGTGGAGATATGAATGGTGAAAATCTTTTATTTTATATAGACAGTAAAATAATGCCAAGACACCACGGACAAACGATAAGGAAAGATCACCTTCAACATAAGTAACTAGTTACTAAAGTCATTAATACAAAACCAAATAAAAAGTGCAAAAGATTAAAAATAAAAAGTATTATACTAAACACTTGTCTTCACCAAGTGATGTAAGAGACTTAGGTAAACATGGCCTTGATTGTCAAGAACTCTTACGATCAATCTTGGATCCCGAGACGACTCACACACTCTACGATGGACAATGGATGATGGTGGTGGATGATGGTGTTATGGTGGTGGTGGGTGGTGGATGAAGTGTGAGAGAGGTGGTGTGCCAAGGGATGAGAGAGAATGAAACCAAGCTCCTCTATTTATAGGCTGAACAGAAGGCTGGACACGGCCCCGTGTCCGCTGGACACGGCCCCGTGCCCGTCTGACATTCTCTCTCTTCATTAATTGTAATTGCGAATTACAATTAATGCGCCTGCTGTACTTTCACCACGCCCCCGTGCCCGCTGGACACGGCCCCGTGGTGGGTAATGGAAGCTTCTACTGGTTTGTCTTTTCTACTGCTTCCTGGGCACGCCCCCGTGTTCGCTGGACACGGGGCGTGTTCAGACTCTGTTTCTTCTCCTTTGCCTTGGGAGGTGCCGTTGAGGGTCCGGGCAGTCCACTTTTGTTCCTTTTCTTGTATTTTTGCTAGAATTAGTTGTCTTTTTGCTTCTTTTGTGATTTTGAGCTCATTTCATCCTGAAAATACAAAAGGAAGACAAAAACACTCTTTTTCCAACATTAGTACTTAAAAAGGGTTAGTTTTATGCCTTAATTGATGTGATTTATATGTTGCATTTTACACACATCAAATACCCCCACACTTGAACTTTTGCTTGTCCTCAAGCAAAACTCTCTAAATGTGGCTTACACTCCCAAATGGAATAGGTAGAAGAGAAGGTTTTTAGCTTGTCCTAGAGTGTCGGGAATCCAAGGTCTTTGTAAGTTTTATTTATTTACAATCATATTCGTTATGATTTAATTTGAACTTTTCATAAGATAAATTACTTATTTGGGCATAACATGCCTTATTAAAATTCCATTTATATACGAGTTCACATACCTCACGGGAGATCACTCAACACTCGGCCGAAGGTGTATATTTTAGTGAATCACTCGAGAGCGGCATGGAACTTACGCCTTCCATAGGCTTGCCAAGCAATCAATCCTTCTCCTTTTTAACTTTTTACCTTTGTAAATATCAAGAGGACTTTTGGGGTGAAGGGTTAGGCTTGGGTTAAAGGTGGGTGGTTGGGTTAGTGGTTAGTAAAAAGGGCGAAAATCGTAAAAAGCGTCGGTTTTCGTAAAATGCCTTGTTTTTAGCGACTTTTTTTTTTTGAAGTATTTCTCCAAACAAGCTTTTTTAAATAGCTTTTGTTTGTTTTTGACTTCATCACTATTGTTTTTGTTTTTTGTTTTTTTTTTTTTACGTCACATGAAAGGGCAAGTTTACGAAAAACCGAGCTTGTTACTAAAATAAAGGGTGAAAAATAAAAAAGGTTTTTGGTGGGTAAAAAGGGTTTTTGGGGTAATGAAATGAAAGGTTTAGGCTCAAAGGGGCTATCTAGGGGGATTTTTGGGTAGGTGATAAAAAAAATGAAAAATAATGGTTTTGAAAGAAAAATGGTTAGTCCTAATGCCTCCATCATTTACTTACTTGGGTTTAAGTTGGTAAGGACCGGGAATGTATCGTCGTGGCAAGTTCTAGATTTGTAAGAACCAAGCGGCTATTCACACAAGAAACGAAAAATGAGCATTTAGTCTAAAGATGTGTATATTTTTATGCTCAATAAAGGCTCAAAACTCACTTTTGTGGGAATGGGTTTTTAATGTGATCAAGTATATATAATCAAATTTTTAACTAAGCTTGTTATGCCGTTTCATAATTTTCTTATGTTGGTTCTTTTTTTATCACGACGCTATCGGTTGTAAACTTGTAAAAATATAACCTTTTTAGAACTTGTTATTCCCAACTTAAACTAAGACAAGTAAATAAAAAAAAAGTTTTTGAAAAAATTTGGGGTGTTTAGCGGTTCAATAGAGTTTTGTGTAAGGCTTGTGTTTAGGATTTTGCAAAATTCCAAGGTTTTAGCATCCCCCCCACACTTAAATTACACATTGTCCTCAATGTGTCCAAAAATAATGTTTTTGGTTGATTAGAATGTGTAAAAGTGGGTTTAAAAGCAAAGTTTTGTGTTACTGGCATCCTGGACACGGCCCCGTGTTGACCGGGCACGGCCCCGTGGTCAAGTGCCAGTAACAAAAATTAGAGAATAGAAACAGAAGCCTGGACACGGGGGCGTGTCCGCTGAACACGGCCCGTGTCCAGTTACCTGAACTGGGTGATTTTCTGCAGGGGGCTCAGCACGGGGCCGTGTTGGTTGAGCACGGCCCGTGTTGAGCCTTCTGTGATGGAGATTTTTATCGGGTTGCTCTGTTCTTCTTGCATGGTTCCATTTTTCTCGTTCCCTTTTTCATCCATTACCACCATGAGTGTGTTTTATTCTGCAAAAACTAAAAGATTAAACTAAACTAAGGATAGATCCGCGGAATGCCTCCGTGGTGCGCCACGTTTATAAGGGTCCTTGGCTAGACCCGATTCGAGGTTATATATCTTCTGAGTGGAGTGCCTTGCTTCCCAAGTTACACCGTCGGAGAGCGGCATCCAAGCTTGAATCAATAACCTTCATGTAATTGACTGGGTCGTCGTCCTCTATTCTCTTCCCAACTCCGAACTTCACCTCATCATCCCCATACCTCAAAGTCAGTGTCCCGTCATTCATGTCTACCACTGCTTGTGCTGTGGCAAGGAAGGGTCTCCCTAGTATAAGGGGGACCTCGGTGTCTTCCTCCATGTCGAGTATGACAAAGTCAACTGGATAAACGAATCTGCTTACCCTTACCAAGACATTCTCGATAACACCTTGTGGGAACTTGACGGATCGATCAGCGAGTTGTATGCTTATTTTTGTAGGGCTCGTGGTTCCCAAGCCAAGCCTTTTGAACATCGATGAGGGCATGAGGTTAATGCTAGCCCCTAAGTCGGCCAAGGCATTGCGAACGGGTGATTCCCCTATTGAGCATGGAATCGTGAAACTTCCGGGATCGATTTTCTTTTGGGGTAGTTTATTGAGTACGAGGGCAGAGCATTCTTCGCCTAAATTAACTAATTGCAAATTTTCAATTTTCTTTTTATGTGTAAGGAAGTCCCTCATAAATTTAGAGTATTTGGGCATTTGGGTTAGGACTTCGATAAAAGGAATATTGACATGCAATTGTTTTAACAGACTTTCGAATTTTGCGAATTGCTCATTGGTCTTTTGACGAATTAACCTATCGGGGTACGGAACTCGAGGAGCCTTGGTAGGCTCTGGTGATGGAGGAGAGTTCTTTTCCTGCAGAGGTGTTGGCATTGTTTCTTCCGCAGGTGGAGGTACTTCTGCAGGCCCTACGGTGCGGTTTCGTAGTGTGATGAGGTGAACTTGCGCCTTTGGGTTTGTTTCGGTATTGCTAGGTAATGCGCCTTGCGGTCTCTCGGAAAAATTTTGTGCTAGTTGATTTATTTGTTTTTCTATGTTTTGAATGCTAGCTTGTTGATTCCTAAAATTAGATTCTAATTGTAGAAATCTTTCCGAGTTTTTCTTATCAGTGTCAGAGACGAGGCGAGATATAGTATCTTCGAGCCTTTCTCGTCCACCTAGTTGTTGAGTGAAATTTTGTGACTCATTTCTTGATTGCTGAAAGTTTGTTCGTTGGGTTTGTTGGTTACTACTATTGCCGGGTTCCCTCCAACCAAGGTTTGGGTGGTTTCGCCATCCTTGGTTGTAAGTTCCCGTTGGAGGACCCGACGGCCTAGGTCTATTATCAATGTAGTTTACCATTTCTTGTTGATCGTCCGTTTCTTTCATGCAACTCCAATTTTCATGTGACCCACCACACCCTTCACAAGCCATAACCGAGACTGTTTTTGTCATTTCTAATTTTTTTTTATTTTTGAAGAAAGGGCCTCGATTTGGGCTTGTAAAGAAGTGCTTTCGTCGACCTTATGGGCGCCCGGGGCGATAGACTTATTTCCCCGGGGGGTGTGCCATTGAAAATTGGTTTGAGCAATTTCCTCAATCTGATTATATATTTCATGTGGGCGTCGGTTACCTAAAAGTCCCCCGGAGCTAGAATCAAGTGTCTGCCTAGTGTGTGGCAACAATCCATTGTAGAAAGTGGACACTTGTTGCCATATTGCGAGGCCGTGATAGGGACACTTGCATAATAGCTCCTTGAACCTTTCCCAAGTTTCATATAAGGATTCCCCGTCCTCTTGTGAGTGTGTATTAATTTCAGCCATTAATTTAGCAGTTTTAGCAGGAGGGAAATACTTATATAGAAATTTTTGGGCTAGTTCATCCCAGGTGTTTACCGATCCAGCTGGGAGGGTGTTGAGCCAAGCTTTCGCTCGGTCTTTTAGTGAGAATGGAAACATACGGAGGCGGATGGCGTCGTTTGATGCTCCATTGATCCGAAAGGTATCACATATTTCTAAGAAATTAGTTATATGTAGATGGGGATCCTCGTCCGCAAGCCCGTGGAAGGTTGCGGAGTTCTGGAGCATTTGTATCAAATGCGGTCGAAGTTCGAAGTTATTGGCTTCGACATTCGGAGCATTGATAGCGGCGCCTAGATTACCTACGGTGGGCCGTAGATAATCCATAAGGGTACGTTGGTCCGCCATTAGGGGTGGATCACTCGAAACCTTCTCTTGGTTTTTGGCTTTTAACCTTTTTCTGAGAAAGCGTTCGGGTTCTTCTAGCGGTTCCTTTATGTCTTTATTGGAACTGGAGCTCATACACTACGTGAGGATGGCGTCGGGTTCCAAGTCCTGCAATAAAAACAAAAAAGAATGTAGGTCAGAAGGTTCACCACGGCCCCGTGTTGAGCGAACACGGCCCCGTGGTCGGAATTACAGTGATTGTTTTTCAGATCCCAGTTACTGGAAGTTGGACACGGCCCCGTGTTGCACCGGCACGACCCCGTGATCAGCCTTCTGTAACTTGAAAAACAAAAATTGCCAGTAACGATGCTGAGCACGGCCCGTGTCCGACCAGGCACGGCCCCGTGCTGAGCTCTGCAGAAGCTGAAAAACTAAGAAAGATTCCTAAAAAATTAAAAAAAATAAAAATATGATTAGGCCGTTGATTCCTAACTTTCTTAAAATCCTTGTTTCCCCGGCAACGGCGCCAAAAACTTGATGTGCGTTAGGTGTAATATAAATTAGATGAGTATTTAAGCCCTTTTTACACTTTTAGCCAAGTTTTAAATTTATAAAACACGATATTCACTAACACTAAACACACATATGGGCAAGTGCACCCATCGTGGACGTAGTATAGTGTTGGTAAGATACCGAGGTCGTCCAAGGACACAAGAGCTTTTAGTACCGGTTTATCCTCAACGTCTAATCAAATCAAAAAGTGAGAAAAATGTTTTAAATTAAGAAAAATAAAAACTAACTAAATGCTGAAAAGTAAAATAAAATAAAAACAGATAGACAAGATGAATCACTTGGATCCGACACGTGTATTAGTATAACCTTTGATTATTTTTGCACTTTTGCACTTGTTTAAGAGATTATCTTAGTTATTGTAGTAGGCCCCTCTTTTGAAGGCGACGTTACCCTCAACCCAGTAGTTTGAGTCAGCAAGGATACAATCCTAAAGGGTCGGATTATTGAAAGATAATGAATTAAGTTATTAATGCAAATTGTGGTAGGCCCCGCTTTTGGCGGTGACGTTACCCTCGGCTAAGTAGTCTGAGTCAGCAGGGATACAGTCCTAAATAGCCGGGTTATAGTATTAATAGTAGTTAACTTATGAGGGGGTCAAAGAGTTTGGATCCCCGCCATCCAATACCTATGGGCATTGAAGGAGATCCTACTAAATTTGACCCAGGTCCCAAGCAGGACCTCTAAACGCTGAACAAGGGCAAGACTCTTACCAAACCGTTCCCTTAACCCCCGACCAGGTAGCCAACATACCTCCATATAGACCGTGGAGATATGAATGGTGAAAATCTTTTATTTTATATAGACAGTAAAATAATGCCAAGACACCACGGACAAACGATAAGGAAAGATCACCTTCAACATAAGTAACTAGTTATTAAAGTCATTAATACAAAACCAAATAAAAAGTGCAAAAGATTAAAAATAAAAAGTATTATACTAAACACTTGTCTTCACCAAGTGATGTAAGAGACTTAGGCAAACATGGCCTTATTTGTCAAGAACTCTTACGATCAATCTTGGATCCCGAGACGACTCACACACTCTACGATGGACAATGGATGATGGTGGTGGATGATGGTGTTATGGTGGTGGTGGGTGGCGGATGAAGTGTGAGAGAGGTGGTGTGCCAAGGGATGAGAGAGAATGAAACCAAGCTCCTCTATTTATAGGCTGAATAGAAGGCTGGACACGGCCCTGTGTCCGCTGGACACGGCCCCGTGCCCGTCTGACATTCTCTCTCTTCATTAATTGTAATTGCGAATTACAATTAATGCGCCTGTTGTACTTTCACCACGCCCCCGTGCCCGCTGGACACGGCCCCGTGGTGGGCAATGGAAGCTTCTACTGGTTTGTCTTTTCTGCTGCTTCCTGGGCACGCCCCCGTGTTCGCTGGACACGGGGCGTGTTCAGACTCTGTTTCTTCTCCTTTGCCTTGGGAGGTGCCGTTGAGGGTCCGGGCAGTCCACTTTTGTTCCTTTTCTTGTATTTTTGCTAGAATTAACTGTCTTTTTGCTTCTTTTGTGATTTTGAGCTCATTTCATCCTGAAAATACAAAAGGAAGACAAAAACACTCTTTTTCCAACATTAGTACTTAAAAAGGGTTAGTTTTATGCCTTAATTGATGTGATTTATATGTTGCATTTTACACACATCACCTAACCTTTAATCAGGATAACCATAAGTAAAACTTTAATGGATAATAAGGATTAAGGATCCTTAATTGTTTAACTTCGAAAACCTGAAAAAATGGAATATAACTTGGGACTAAGCCAATATAAAAGATAAGTTAGTAACTGGGGACAAGCCCAAAGGATAACTGGGGACAAGCCCATAGGATCACTGGGGACAAGCCCGAAGGATAACTGGGGACAAGCCCAAAGGATAACTGTGGACAAGCCCAAGGATCGTATGTAAACTGGAGTATGGCCCTTACTGGCGACTATCCAAACTTAGTGACATGAAAATGCCAAAACCTTAGCTAACGTGAAAACGTTAGAAACCTTAGGAACGGATGTATGGTACGTCTACCATTATACGTAGGATCCTAGGTATAGCCAGTACGATGAGGTTATCAGCCCATGGAGTGGGTACTGGTCCCAAAGACATGAACTATACCAGGATCATCGTGCGCTACAGGCGAAAACTGGGGACAAGCCCAAGGATAACTGGGGTTGAACCCAAGGATCTGAGATGCTTTTGAAGACTATCAATAATATGCTGAGGATACCTGGACTATCAAAACTCAAATTCTCGTGAGATGAGGATGAAGGATACATGATCCTTATCCTTTGGTAAAAATAAGAAAATGGAATAGTTTAGGATTAGGATATTACCAGAGTAAGGATCATTGACATTATCGGGACCCTTCGAGGATGCTTTCAATGTAAGGATCATATGTGCCAGGAGGATCCTGTTCACATGAAATATTTCTTTAAGTGAACAGCATTCCAGGCTCTAGGTAACAAATTTCCTTCCATGGTTAGCAATCTATATGCCCCTTTTCCTGCTTCAGCTTCAATCAAGTAAGGGCCTTCCCACTTTGGTGCTAACTTCCCGTCAGCAGGATTGATGGTATTTTGGAATGCTTTTCTCAATACCATATCCCCCACTTGGAATTTCCTTATTCTGACATTTTTGTTGTAAGCACCAGCCATTCTTTGTTGGTAGCTAGCCATCCTTATCCTAGCCAGATCCCTGATTTCTTCAAAAGTATCCAAATCCTGAGCCAAGTTTGCAGCATTCTCTTCAGGATCACGGGTACTTGTTCTAGCAGTTGGAACCACCATTTCTGTTGGGATCACTGCTTCTGCCCCAAACACCAAAGAGAAGGGTGTTTGACCAGTAGCATTCTTGGGAGTTGTCCTGTCAGCCCAAAGCACATAAGGCAATTCCTCTGCCCATTTCCCCTTCTTGGATCCAAGTTTCTTCTTCAGATTGTTGATGATGATCTTGTTGGATGATTCTGCTTGGCCATTGGCTTGTGGGTGGACTGGTGTTGATGTTATCATCTTAATCCCCCAACTGTCACAAAAGTTAGTAGTCCTGCTCCCAATAAATTGGGAACCATTATCACATACAATCTCAGAAGGAATGCCAAATCTAGTTATGATGTTTCTTTTAATAAAGGATATCACTTCCTTTTCTCTGACTTGGGCAAAGGCTTCGGCCTCTATCCACTTGGAGAAGTAGTCAGTCATGGCAAGCATGAATACTTTTCCACCAGGTGCCTTAGGGAGCTTGCCAACTATATCCATCCCCCATCTCATGAATGGCCAAGAGGATGGTATAGGATGTAGAAATTCAGCCGGCTGATGAAGGATATTGCTGTGTCTTTGACAAGGATCACACTTCTTAGCATATTCCACAGCATCCCTCTTCATAGTTGGCCAATAGTATCCTGTCCTAAGGATCCTCGAGAACAATGCCCTGCCCCCAGTGTGGTTTCCACAATCTCCTTCATGGAAGTCTTTTAACACTTCTTGAATTTCAGGATCCTCAATACATCTTAAATATGGTCCTGCAAGAGATCGCTTATATAACACATTATTTAAGATTGTGAATTGAGATACCTTAATCCTGTAAGCCCTAGGATTTTCTCCCATAGGAATCTCCCCGTGTTGTAAGTATCTCATGATTGGTGAGATCCATGATCCTGAATAAGATTGAGTATCCTCGCTAGGGATCATTGCAGTATCCTCTTCTATTTCCATGGCCACCTGTTTTTCAATAGCAGGAGCCAGGATATGGATGATGGGATACTTATATTCTCTGGGATCTTCAAAGATGATCCTAGATTGGACAATGCATCAGCTTCTGTATTTTCCTCCCTTGGTACCTGTGACAAACTGAAAGAAACAAAGGAGAGTGCCAATTCTTTGACTATCTCTAGATATTTGGTTAGTTTTTCACCTTTCACAGCATAGGATCCATTAAAGTGGTTAGTAATTAACAATGAATCTACATATACCTCAAGATACCTGATCCCCATATGCTTAGCAATTTGTAAGCCAGCGATTAAGGCTTCATATTCAGCCTCATTATTAGTGGCTTGGAACTCACAAGCTACGGAATGGGGTATTATGTCCCCCTGTGGCGATTTTAGTAGTATACCAAGCCCTGTGCCTTTGACATTTGAGGATCCGTCAGTATGTAGTACCCAAGGATCCTTGGTCTCATCCAGCTGCTGGACCTCCATTCTTCCGGACATCTCTGGTTTCCTGGATTCAGCATCAAGTAAACTCTTACTTACATAATAGACAGGATATTGTGTACCCTCATGATCCTTAACAAGGACTGCACTTACTGCTTTTGAGGATACCGCCAGATATAAGGATAACACATCTCCCTTTTCTGGTTTCATCAATGTTGGAGCTGAGGACATGTACTCTTTGAGGGCTTGTAAAGCATTCTCATGCTTTTCAGTCCACTCAAATTTCTTGTTCTTTCTCAGGATATCATAGAATTCTTTACACCTTTCTGAGGATTTGGATATAAATCTGTTTAGAGCTGCTATCCTGCCTGTTAGCCTTTGCACATCCTTAGCGTTGGCAGGGGATTTGATATTCACCAATGCTTTGATTTGTTCCGGGCTTGCTTCAATGCCCCTCTGAGTTACCATATATCCTAAGAATTTGCCTGCTTTAACACCGAAGTGACATTTTGAAGGATTAAGCTTCATGTTATAATTATCAAGGATATCAAATGCTTCCTTCAAGTCCCTTAGGTGATCCTCAGCCTTCTTGGATTTCACAACCATATCGTCTATGTATACTTCCATAGTTTGTCCAATTTGATCTTTGAACATCATATTTACCAGCCTTTGATATGTTGCACCTGCATTTCTTAATCCAAAGGGCATAGCAATATAACAATATAAACCGGTTGGGGTCATAAAAGCCGTATCCTCCTGGTCAGATGGTTCCATCTGAATTTGTTGGAATCCAGATGATGCATCCATAAAGGTTAACAGTTCATGACCCGCCGTTGCATCCACCATGGAGTCAATGTGGGGTAATGGGAAAGGATCCTTGGGACATGCCTTATTTAGATCAGTGAAATCGACACATACCCTCCACTTTCCGTTTTTCTTTTGAACAACAACCACATTGGCTAGCCATTTTGGATATTTTACCACTCTAATCATACCTGCTCGAAGTAATCTTTCTACTTCTTCCTGGATAATGACATTTCTTTCCGGTGCAAACTTCCTCCTTTTTTGATGGATTGGTTTGATTGACATGTCAATGCCAAGTTTATGAGTTATAATATCCTTAGATATACCTGTCATATCCTCATGTTTCCATGCAAAGGTAGACTTTCTTCTTTTGAGGAAGGATACTAGGTCTTCTTTCATCTTGCCATGGATCCCTGATCCTATATAGATTTTTTAATTCATGATCATTAAGATCCAAAAGGATTTCGTCCACATCCTGTTCTCTTGCCTCCAAGACATCCCTTGGAGGATACTGTAATTGCTATTGCTCCCTTGGCTTCGAGGCTGGTTTCACTGATGAGGTGTAACAATCCTTAGCCTCCTGCTGATCACTGTCGATCTTGATTACTCCCCATGGGCTAGGGAGCTTCACACATTGATGGTAGGTGGATGGGACTGCCTTCATATCATGTATCCAGGGTCTGCCAAGGATAACATTACAACAAGACAAACAGACAATAACACAAAATTTTTGATAATTATGTAATCCTTCCACATAAATTGGGAGTTCGATGTCCCCCAGGGTTTTCTTAGTTTCGCCACTGAATCCCACAAGTACGGAGGATCTTGGTGTGATATCTGATTCAGGGATACCCATCTTCTTCAGAACATCAAGCTGGATAATATTTACTGAGCTTCCTCCGTTAATAAGGATCCTGCGGACAAAATGGTTAGAGATAAAGAGAGTGATGACTAGACTATCATGATGAGGATCCTGGATGTTAATTCTATCATCCTCATCAAAGGTTATAACTTTTCCTTCCGAGACACTTGATGTTCGAATAGGTCTTTCTCCGTTATCCATTTTAGCTTCCTTTGCATGCCTTTTAGCTGCCGAGAAGGATGTACCACATATGTCTGATCTTCCAGAAATAAAGTTGATTACTTGTGCATCTGCCGGAGGAGCTGGAGCTTTCTCAGGGATCCTCTCAGGATCCTGAGTCCTTTGCTTTTTTCTTCCCAACAACTCTTTTAGATGTCCCTTGCTTAGCAGATATCCAATTTCCTTTCTTAATGCGATGCATTCTTCGGTTAAATGCCAAAAATCCTCGTGGTATGCACACCACTTCGATTTATCTTTAGTTCCAGTTGGTTTGTCGTTTTTTCTGGGCCATCTGGCTTTTTCTCCTAGATTCTGCATTGCAAGGATTAGTTCATGATTATCAACGGAAAAACAATATTCAGAAATTGGAGGATAATCCTCATCGTCCTCTTCTTGGTCAACGGCATGCACGTTCTGGTTGTCATTCCTGTTGTAGGATTTGAATCTGTTGCTTTTGAAAGAGGATCCTTGCTTTTCTGGCTTTGAGGATCCTGCTTGTCTCTCCTAGATCCTTTTGTCATCCTCTAGCCGGATGAACCTGAGTGCCCGAGTTCTTACTTCATCTAGGTTCCTGCATGGTGTCATAACAAGATCATCATAGAACAATGAATCCTTCAGCAATCCCATCTTGAAGGCCTCAACAGCTGTGGCCATATCCAAGTTAGGAATGTCCAAGGATTCTTTACTAAACTTGGTTATGTAATCCCTTAATGATTCATTATGACCCTGAGTTACCCTATATAAATCACTAGTCAACCTTTCAAATTTTCTACTACAAGAGAATTGATTATTGAATAAATTAACTAAATTAGCAAATGAAGTAATAGAGTAGGGGGGAAGACTTAGCAGCCATTTAAGAGCTGATCCAGTAAGAGTGGATCCAAATCCTTTGCATAAGCATGTTTCCTTTAACTTTTTTGGAATTGGATTGATCTCCATCCTCTCCCTGTATTGTGCTATGTGTTCCTCAGGATCCGTTGTATCATCATACAGCTTCATAGTAGGGATATGGAACCTTTTGGGTATCTCAGCATCACAAATTGGTGGTGCAAAACGAGATACCTTATGGCTTCCATCTGCAATCTCCGGGATAGGTTTGACTACCCCTGGAACACTTGATATCATATCCTTTAGTTTTTGTAGTTCTCTGGCCATAGCATGATTGATACCTGTATCCTGCATTAATCCATGGTTAGTGGTAAGAGAATTATTAAAAGTGTTACCTCCCATCGGGTTCAAGTTAGGAACATTGGGTGTGAATCCATATTGCTGGGATTCTGGGATAATGGATGGACCAGTGGAAGCAATGGTCTGCATTGGAATAAAATCTCCTTGATGGACATCTAGACTTCCTGTTTGCAAATTCTTCAAGGATCCTGCTATCTGAAGGGATCCTTGAACCTGGGATGATCCTGGAACGAAGGATGATCCTTGAACCTGGGATGATCCTGGGACGAAGGAGAATCCTTGAACCTGGGATAATCCTGGGACGAAGGAGGATCCTTGAACCTGAGATGATCCTGGAACGAAGGAGGATCCTGAGTTCATGAAGGATCCCATATGTTGAGTATAGGATCCTGCCGGTTGGAAATATGATCCTGATGCTTGAGTCACTGCTGCTGGGCCGAAATGCATTCCTCTTGATCCACCCACATATTGAATGTCTGGGACCTCTGATGGCTGAGAAGTAATCATTGGAGTATCAAAATTCAAGGATTTGGGCATCAGTGGGGAATGATCCTCTGCCGTTTTCTTTTGTCTTTTGAGATCTCCGATTTCTCTGAGGATCCTGTCATTAGTTTCATCCTGCTGCTGCATACGATCCCTCATCTGCAAAATCAAAGTAAATATATCACTAGTACTGGGAACAGAAGAAGTTAGAGCAGAAGATGATGGTTTAGAGGAGATAGAAGTTGGTCTCTTCTCAGCATTTTTCTGAGATCAGGCTGGTGGTGGAGGCAAAGGTGGAATGCCAGTAGATGAATTGACTGCCGACATCGCTGTAGAGGTATTCTTCAACGACGAAGCCATGCAACACTCCGGAATGGTCACCAACAGAAAAACTTTTTATGAATGAAGCACCAATTGCCCCACGGTGGGCGCCAAACTGTTTTGGTCAAAAATCACACAAGGATAATGCAACCAAACTTTATGTAAACGGGGAATGATGCTTGGTATGATGAACAAAGTGAAGGATCACTTAAATATAAAATGCACAAGTGACACAAGGATTTATACGAGGAAAAAGCCCTTGATCAATGAATGATCTCCGGCATAAAAAACCTCGGGTGATGGAAACTACCGATCACCAAACTTCAATATAACAAATAAAGGTTACAACTTCGGATGGTAACGAGCTAAGTACAAAGATCACTATAGTATCGTGTGTCAAAGCATGAGGGAAGTGTGTTGTGTCTTCCGAATGTGGAAGAGAGCTATTTATACAAGTGTGACTGGCCCTATTTTAGGTAAATAGACTAACTATTAGCTCGTTACCCCTTTAGGAATAAAAGTAAATCTAGCCTAAATTATCGCCCTTAAATTATGCCGAGTTTCCATATCGTCCCCAACGTTCATCTCTGATTAAGCATATGCAAAAGTTGTAAAGACGAGTCCCTTGTTTACGTTGCTAAGAGCGGATCCTGCCAGACATTCCTGCAAGATAACATTAAATCCAATGAAAACAACTGTTAGTATGAGGATCCCTGTGATGGTCCGTGATCCTGATCCTGGAACTCTTCTGAGGATCACTATCTGCCAAAGAAATAAGGATCACTGGTTAGGATCATATGTAAGGATCATAAGTCATAAAAATCCAGCCCTAACAGTAAGTATCTCATGATTGGTGTGATCCATGATCCTGAACATGATTGAGTATCCTCACTAGGGATCATCGCAGAATCCTCTTCTATTTCCATGGCCACCTGATTTTCAATAGCAGGAGCCAGGATATGGATGATGGGGATACTTATATCCTCTGGGATCTTCAAAGATGATCCTAGATTGGCCAATGCATCAGCTTCTGTATTTTCTTCCCTTGGTACCTGTGTCAAACTGAAGGAAACAAAGGATTTTGGCAATTTTTTGACTATCTCTAAATATTTGGTTAGCTTTTCACCTTTCACAGCATAGGATCCATTAAAGTGATTAGTGATTAACAATGAATCTACGTATACCTCAAGATACCTGATCCCCATATGCTTAGCAATTTGTAAGCCAGCGATTAAGGCTTCATATTCAGCCTCATTATTAGTGGCTTGGAACTCACAAGCTATGGAATGGGGTATTATGTCCCCCTGTGGCGATTTTAGTAGTATACCAAGCCCCGTGCCTTTGACATTTGAGGATCCGTCAGTATGTAGTATCCAAGGATCCTTGGTCTCATCCAGCTGCTGGACCTCCAATTCTGCTTCCTTTTGTAGATCACTACTGAAATCAGCCACAAAGTCTGCTAGTGCTTGAGATTTAATGGTTGTTCTAGGCTCATATCTTATATCATGGGCACTAAGCTTTACTACCCACTTAGCCATTCTTCCGGACATCTCTGGTTTCCTGAGGACATTCTTAATTGGGAAATTAGTTCTAACAACAATAACATGGGTTTCAAAATGATGTCTTAGTTTAGTGGATGCCATAATCAGTGCAAGGATTAGTTTTTCAAGGTGTGAATACCTGGATTCAGCATCAAGTAAACTCTTACTTACATAATAGACAGGATATTGTGTACCTTCATGATCCTTAACAAGGACTGCACTTACTCCTTTTGAGGATACTGCAAGGTATAAGGATAACACATCTCCTTTTTCTGGCTTCATCAATGCTGGGGCTGAGGACATGTATTCTTTTAGGGCTTGTAAAGCATTCTCATGCTTTTTAGTCCATTCGAATTTCTTGTTCTTTCTTAGGATATCATAGAATTCTTTACACTTTTCTGAGGATTTGGATATGAATCTGTTTAGAGCTGCTATCCTGCCTGTTAGCCTTTGCACATCCTTAGCGTTGGCAGGGGATTTGATATTCACCAATGCTTTGATTTGTTCAGGGCTTGCTTCAATGCCCCTCTGGGTTACCATATATCCTAAGAATTTACCTGCTTTAACACCAAAGTGACATTTTGAAGGGTTAAGCTTAATGTTATAATTATCAAGGATATCAAATGCTTCCTCCAAGCCCCTTAGGTGATCCTCAGCTTTCTTTGACTTTACTACCATATCTTCTATGTATACTTCCATAGTTTGTCCAATTTGATCTTTGAACATCATATTCACCAGCCTTTGATATGTTGCACCTGCATTTGTTAATCCAAAAGGCATAGCAATATAACAATATAAACCGGTTGGGGTCATAAAAGCCGTATCCTCCTGGTCAGATGGTTCCATCTGAATTTGTTGGAATCCAGATGATGCATCCATAAAGGTTAACAGTTCATGACCCGCCGTTGCATCCACCATGGAGTCAATGTGGGGTAATGGGAAAGGATCCTTGGGACATGCCTTATTTAAATCAGTGAAATCGACACATACCCTCCACTTTCCGTTTTTCTTTTGAACAACAACCACATTGGCTAGCCATTTTGGATATTTTACCTCTCTAATCATACCTGCTCAAAGTAATCTTTCTACTTCTTCCTGGATAATGGCATTTCTTTCCGGTGCAAACTTCCTCCTTTTTTGATGGATTGGTTTGATTGTCCTGTCATTGCCAAGTTTATGAGTTATAGTATCCTTAGATATACCTGTCATATCCTCATGTTTCCATGCAAAGGTAGACTTTCTTCTTTTGAGGAAGGATACTATGTCTTCTTTCATCTTGCTAAGGATCCCTGATCCGATATAGATTTTTGATTCAGGATCATTAGGATCCAAAAGGATTTCGTCCACATCCTGCTCTCTCGCCTCCAAGACATTCCTTGGAGGATACTGTAATTGCTATTGCTCCCTTGGCTTCGAGGCTGGTTTCATTGACGAGGTGTAACAATCCTTAGCCTCCTGCTGATCACTATCGATCTTGATTATTCCCCATGGGCTAGGGAGCTTCACACATTGATGGTAGGTGGATGGGACTGCCTTCATATCATGTATCCAGGGCCTGCCAAGGATGACATTACAACAAGACAAACAGTCAATAACACAAAATTTTTGATAATTATGTAATCCTTCCACATAAATTGGGAGTTTGATGTCCCCCAGGGTTTTCTTAGTTTCGCCACTGAATCCCACAAGTACAGAGGATCTTGGTGTGATATCTGATTCAGGGATACCCATCTTCTTCAGAACATCAAGCTGGATAATGTTTACTGAGCTTCCTCCGTCGATAAGGATCCTGCGGACAAAATGGTTAGAGATAAAGAGAGTGATGACTAGACTATCATGATGAGGATCCTGGATGTTAATTCTATCATCCTCATCGAAGGTTATAACTTTTCCTTCCGAGACACTTGATGTTCGAATAGGTCTTTCTCCGTTATCCATTTTAGCTTCCTTTGCATGCCTTTTAGCTGCCGAGAAGGATGTACCACATATGTCTGATCCTCCAGAAATAAAGTTGATTACTTGTGCATCTACCGGAGGAGCTGGAGCTTTCTCAGGGATCCTCTCAGGATCCTGAGTCCTTTGCTTTTTTCTTCCCAACAACTCTTTTAGATGCCCCTTGCTTAGCAGATGTGCAATTTCCTTTCTTAACGCGATGCATTCTTCGGTTAAATGCCCAAAATCCTCGTGGTATGCACACCACTTCGATTTGTCTTTAGTCCCAGTTGGTTTGTCGTTTTTTTCTGGGCCATCTGGCTTTTTCTCCTAGATCCTGCATTGCAAGGATTAGTTCATGATTATCAACTGAAAAACAATATTCAGAAATCGGAGGATAATCCTCATTATCCTCTTCTTGGTCAACGGCATGCACGTTCTGGTTGTCATTCCTATTGTAGGATTTGAATCTGTTGCTTTTGAAAGAGGATCCTTGATTTTCTTGTTTTGAGGATCCTACTTGTCTTTCCTGGATCCTTTTGTCATCCTCTAGCCGGATGAACCTGAGTGCACGAGTTCTTACTTCATCTAGGTTCCTGCATGGTGTCATAACAAGATCATCATAGAACAGTGAATCCCTAAGCAATCCCATTTTGAAGGCCTCAACAGCTGTGGCCATATCCAAGTTGGGAATGTCCAAGGATTCTTTACTGAATTTGGTTATATAATCCCTTAATGATTCATTATGACCCTGAGTTAACCTATATAAATCACTAGTTAATCGTTCAAATTTTCTACTACAAGAAAATTGGTTATTGAATAAGTTAACTAAGTTAGCAAACGAAGTAATAGAATAAGGGGGAAGACTTAGCAGCCATTTAAGAGCTGATCCAGTAAGAGTGGATCCAAATCCTTTGCATAGGCATGCTTCCTTTAGCTTTTCTGGAATTGGATTGATCTCCATCCTTTCCCTGTATTGTGCTATGTGTTCCTCAGGATCCGTTGTACCATCATACAGCTTCATAGTAGGGATGTGGAACCTTTTGGGTATCTCAGCATCACAGATTGGTGGTGCAAAACGAGATACCTTATGGCTTCCATCTGCAATCTCCGGGATAGGTTTGACTACCCCTAGGACACTTGACATCATATCCTTCATTTTTTGTAGTTCTCTGGCCATAGCATGATTGATACCTGTATCCTGCATGAATCCATGGTTAGTGGTATAAGAATTATTAAAAGTGTTACCTCCTATCGGGTTCAAGTTAGGAACATTGGATGTGAATCCATGTTGCTGGGATTCTGGGATGATGGAGGGACCAGTGGAAGCAATGGTTTGCATTGGAATAAAATCTCCTTGATGGACATCTAGACTTCCTTTTTGCAAAATCTTCAAGGATCCTGGTATCTGAAGGGATCCTTGAACCTGGGATGATCCTAGAACGAAGGAGGATCCTTGAACCTGTGATGATCCTGGAACGAAGGAGGATCCTTGAACCTGGGATGATCCTGGAACAAAGGAGGATCCTTGAACCTGGGATGATCCTGGAACAAAGGAGGATCCTTGAACCCGGGATGATCCTGGAACAAAGGAGGATCCTAAGCTCATGAGGGATCCCATATGCTGAGTGTAGGATCCTGCCGGTTGGAAATATGATCCTGGTGCCTGAGTCATTGCTGCTGGGCCGAAATGCACTCCTCTTGATTCACCCATATGTTGAATGCCTGGGACCTCCGATGGCTGAGAAGTAATCATTGGAGTATCAAAATTCAAAGATTTGGGCATCAGTGGGGAATGATCCTCTGCCGTTTTCTTTTGCCTTTTGAGATCTCCGATTTCTCTGAGGATCCTGTCATTAGTTTCATCCTGCTGCTGCATACGATCCCTCATCTGCAAAATCAAAGTAAATATATCACTAGTACTGGGAACAGAAGAAGTTAGAGCAGAAGATGATGGTTTAGAGGAGATAGGAGTTGGTTTCTTCTCAGCATTTTTCTGAGATCCAGCTGGTGGTGGAGGCAAAGGTGGAATGCCATTAGATGAATTGACTGCAGACATCGCTGTGGAAGTATTCTTCAACGATGAAGCCATGCTACACTTCCGGAATGATCACCAACAGAAAAGTTTTCTTATGAATGAAGCACCAATTGCCCCACGGTGAGCGCCAAACTGTTTTGGTCAAAAATCACTTAAAGATAATGCAACCAAACTTTATGTAAATGGGGAATGATGCTTGGTATGATGAACAAAGTGAAGGATCACTTAAATGTAGAATGCACAAGTGACACAAGGATTTATACAAGGAAAAAGCCCTTGATCAATGACTGATCTCCGGCATAAAAAACCTCGGGTGATGGAAACTACCGATCACCAAACTTCAATATAACAAATAAAGGTTACAACTTCGGATGGTAACGAGCTAAGTACAAGGATCACTATAGTATCGTGTGTCAAAGCGTGTGGGAAGTGTGTTGTGTTCTCCGAATGTGGAAGAGTGCTATTTATACAAGTGTAAATGTTCGTATTTTAGGTAAATAACCTAACTATTAGCTCGTTACCCCTTTAGGAATATAAGTAAATCTAGCCTAAATTATCGCCCTTAAATTATGCTGAGTTTCCATATCGTCCACAACGTCCATCTTTGATTATGCACATGCCAAAGTAGCGTGACAGGTTCCTTGTTTACGTTGTGAAGAGCGGATCCTACTCGAAATTCCTGCAAGACAACATTAAATCCAAAGAGAACAATCGTTAGTATGAGGATCCCTAGGATACTCCGTGATCCTGATCCTGGAACTCTTCTGAGGATCACTATCTGTCAAAGAAACAAGGATCACTGGTTAGGATCACACGTAAGGATCACATGTAAGGATCATAAGTCATAAAAATCCAGCCCTAACACCTATTGTTCACAGGATCCTAGATCCTCAACCCTAAAACTATTGTTCAAGTTACAGACCATAATTGTTTTAAAACATCAACAACCACAAAAAAAAATTGGGCTCCGGCTAAGTCTCGAAATTTCCATCATTGCCCAATCCTGCAGCTCAATCCTTAGCTGCACCATCACCACCAGCTCCACTTGCCTCTCCAGCATGATCCTTGCCAGCTCCTCCACCCTTAAGCATCGGGATCTCCTCAGCCTCTTCATCATCCTCCAACTCTGCCAGCCTCGCCTTCCAGCCCTCAACGTCCCATGTGCTCTTGTCGAAGGCAGGATCCTGAGCCTCCATAACCATCTGCAGCTGGATCTTGTACATGGCTATCGCAGCAGAGACCTTGGCATCCTGGGTGATCTCATACTTCTCATAGTCAAAGTTGATCAGCATCTTGGCAGCATCATCCTTGGTGGCCCGGAGCTCCTTCTCAAGATCAGCTATCTTAAGATCCTTCAGCACACCAACTTGTTGGAGGTCAGCAATTTGGCGGTCCTGATCCTCGACATGGCCAACATACGTCTCTATCTCAGCAAATTTCTGCAAGGAAAACAAGGCATAATATCAGAAACAATCCTCAAAACTATCAGGATACACAAACAGGGGCAGTGATCCTTACCTCATTGAAGTAGTCCAGAAATTTTTGGCGGAGCAGGGGCAGACCTTGAAGATCCTCGGCTTCGGAGGCTTTTCTCTTCTTGCCCCCCTTCCCTCTAACAGGTGCCTTGGGGACGGAAGCACTTGGGCTAGCAGGAGTCTTCTTCCTTGAGGATTTGACGTTAGTTAGATCGTCGATGCCAAACTTTGAAGCAGACTTAGAGGATTTTCCAGCACCTACACAACCAAAATAAGATAAGTATTCTAACTAAATTTGAAATCCTACATAGAATTACTTTTTAATAAGGATACTTACTTGACATTGTGGCAGAGGCAGAGGATACTTCCTGAGAATCCTGGGTGGTAACCTGGAAAGTCCTTATTTCAGGATCAAACTTCTTGAAGGCCAGGAGTCTCTCTTTTGCAGCAGGAGTCAACCTAAGATGAGAAACGGATATAGCTGCACAATAAACAAGAGAATGTCAGTGATCCTTATACTAAGGAATAAGTTCTATGGTGATCCTTCCAGAATCCTACCATGGGTAGCCCACTTCTTGGGCAAATCCTTCCCATTAGGGATGGTATCTCTCCTTACAAAGAAGAACCGCCGCTTCCAGTTCGTGTCGTTTTTGGTAACTTTAAGAACAGGGTGCTCTTCTCCAGCTTTTCGTTTGAACAAGTATCGGTGGGATCCAAAAGTTGTGAGATCATACATCTCGGCTAACTCCGCCATGCCAAGGTCTATCCCTTCTTGTTCGATGATCCTTTCAAGGGTGTATAACACCCTCCAGATCATCGGCATAGCCTGGATATAGCAGATGCCGGTAAGGGAGAAAAAGGATTGGGTGAACTGAGGGAAAGGATACGAGTATCCTATCATGAAAGGAGTGACCGGGAAAGCTATCCAAGTCTCAGAGATGAAATCACTCAAAGCGGTAGGGCTAAAAGGCTTGAAAAGGGTGTTCGCCGGAAAGCAATGACGGATTTTGTCGATTTGAGGGTCTGTAAAACAACACCTCTCGGTGGGGGAATCTTTGATGATCCCTTGACCCTTCAAGGGGCTGTCCTTCTTAGGATCCTTGCAGGGAGAGTTCCGGAGCAACATCTTTTACAGAACAATGGAAAGAGAAAGAGATACAGAGCAAGCAAGAAGAAGATAAAGGGGAATACCTGTTCAATCCTCTGGTCGCGGTTATAAAGAGAAGAGTTCTTGAATTTAAATGCAAACGATTCTATCCCTATCTCTATTTATAATCATGATTGTGCAGGGCTGTCACCTCCATGATGTCAGATCGCAACGGATAGTTCCATCTTAACGGCTATATATCCGTTGAGTTAGTTATAGATAAGACCGGCAAAATATAACTCGTTTATATTACATAAATACTCCTTATATTTTGGGGGCAATTGTTAGGGCTGGATTTTTATGACCTATGATCCTTACATGATATCCTAACAAGTGATCCTTGTTTCCTTGGTAGATAGTGATCCTCAGAAGAGCTCCAGGATCAGGATCACGGAACATCCTAAGGATCCTCATACTAACGATTGTTCTTTTTGAATTTAATGTTGTTTTGCAGGAATTACGAGTTGGACTTGGTCTTAGCAACGTTAACAAGGAATCTGTCACACTAATTTCGCACTTGCACAATCAAAGATGGACGTTATGGAGAATATGGAAACTTAGCACAATTCAAGGGCAATTAGTTAGGCTAAATTTACTTCTATTCCTAAAGGGGTAACAAGCTAGTAGTTAGGTGATTTACCTAAAATACGACCACACACACTTATATAAAGGGCACTCATCGCCATTTGGAAGACACAACACATTTCTCACACGCTTTAGCATACGATACTATAGTGATCCTTGTACCTGGCTCGTTACCATCCGAAGTTGTAAACATTGTTTGTTATATTGAAGTTTGGTGATCGGTAGTTTCCATCACCCGAGGTTTTTTATGTCGGAGGTCATTCATTGATCAAGGGCTTTTTCCTCGTATAAATCTTTGTGTCACTTGTGCAGTTTACATTTAAGTGATCCTTTATTTTGTTCATCATACAATTATCATTCCCCGTTTACAAAGAGTTTGGTTGCATTATCCTTGTGTGATTTTTGACCAAAACAAGAATATCGTTAGAAATTAAGTGGGTTGTAGCCTACTTAATAAACTAACCAAACAAGAAGGGCCAAAGTGGATAAACTTGAAAGTTTAATTATAAAAAAGAAATTAAAAACCTAAAACACACATTTAGTGTGTTCTAGGAGTTCTGTTCGACCAGAAGTTCCCTAGGAGCTTCAAAAACCCTAATTTTCAACAATATCATCAAATTGAAGGCTCAATCGAAGCTCAAATTCACAATTGAACGTGAATTAATGATCACCCAAACTAGGGGATCATAAGGTATGTCAAATTTTGATGATTTGTGAAGTTGTGAAATTTGGATAATCATCATAATCGCGAATTATGAATGGATTATTGATACTATCATTGAATTAGTGATGTATATTTGCTTAGGAATCAAACCCTAAGGGTCTGTTTGGTATGGGGTAATGGAATGGACGAAGGAATTGAATGGACGAGGTAATGGAATGGACGAGGGAATGCAATGGATCATTACCATTCCATGTCTTGTTTGGTTACCATGTGTGAATGAAATGAGTTATTATTGTGTATTGTTCGGTAGGCAAGAAAAACGGAGTAATAAAATCAGCGGTGAGTGGTGGTGGTGGTGGTGGTCGGTGGTAGTGATTGTGGGTGGTTATAGGTGGCGGTGGTGGGTGGCGGCGGCGGCGATGGGTGGTGGTGGTGGCGGCGAGTGGCGGTGCGGCGGCAACGACGAGTGGTGGTGGTGGCAAGGTGGTCGTTGGTGGTGGGTGGCAGCAGAGGTGGCGGTTGGTGGCGGCGGAGGCGGTTGGTGGTGGCGGTGGTGGTGGCGTCGACGATGGTGGTGGGCGGCGGCGGCGAGTGTCGTTAGCGGTTGGTCGCAGCTGTGGGTGGCGGCGGCGACGGTGGTTGTCGGGGTGAGGTGGTGGCGGGTGGCGGCGATGGCGTCGGTGGTGGGTGGTGGTGGTGGTGGGTTGTGGCGAAGGTGGTGGGTTGTGGTGTTGTTGATGAATGGTGCAAGAGGAGATGGAATGGAAAAAAAAACATGGGGGGTGGAATGAATGATTTTGAGGGAATGGAATGGAATTTGGAATGGGTGATTCCATTCCATTGACCAACCAAGCACCCTTTTCTTCATTCCCTCGTAATCATCCATTCCATTCCACCTTTCATTCCTGCATACCAAACACTACCTAAGTGAAAATTATACAAATGATGATATAATTTGAATGATTTGATGACTTAGTACACTAGGATAAGTGGGTATTAATCATAGGATGAATTTGATGATATAATTATGATTAGAATCATCATACATGATAGTAATCAGAAAATACTTGAACAAATGGTGTGTTTAAGTGTATAATCATACTTACTATGACATGAGTTTAGTATGATATGATAAAAACTTATGAGGTGTTCATGTTCAAAGATGTTTAATATCATTGTGTATTAATTTGGTGAATTATGATGACAAGAACTTGATTAAAACGGTAACATAAAGATGATGCTTACCGGATAATTGGCCAAGTAATTATACGAGTAGTTAAGCTACTTCTTATAATTTATTTAGGTCAATAGGCAGTTGAATTTTAAAAGTCAAACTGACCAACGATATGATCGAATGATAAATTCGACATAAAGATCGTAGGATGGAATAGTCGTGAATGATTATGACTAATCTAACCATCTTACAAATTTCAATGATAGTTTGACGCTTAACAAGCTAGATGGAAGCTTGGGAATGAAGCGGGTCAAACGAATCAGGAATGAAAGGAAAGCATAATCTGGATGCGACGTAAGTCAAAGCTTACACCTTTTATTTAATACCTATTGGTTTTATAGGTTATAAATAAGAGAAAGTCATGTTTAAATTATGATGTTCCGACACGACATGTGCGGTTTGGAACAAAAGACAATGGTAATAAACCATGTTTAATGGTTAAAAAGGACTAAAATGATTATTTGGCCATGCAATGACTAATAGATAATGAGTTTCGAGTGGTTACCTCATAGGGTAAACCAATACAAATAATAAGGGTAAAACGGTATTTTGGTCACTTGTTGACAATAACCGTTAGTTTGTGAAAGACACTTTATAGTGTAAGAAAGAATCAATAAATGATTTATAAGTAAAATGATTATACGCTGTAAACCAGAGCGAGTCATATAGATAAGATGGTAATAAATATCATCTCATAAAGACTCACGGTCATTTAGACAAAACGGGTCAAAAGGAGAAATTATCACCCTTTGACAATATCGACTAATGGTTTGTTGAGTTGTATGATTATAGGAATAAATATCAAATGGATATTTACATCGCTATTGCTTAACGGCTACTAAGGCAAGGTATCGAAACAGGTCAATATATTGATCCGAGTCAGGTATGTATAATAGGTTAACTACTAAATTTGAACTAGAGGTTCATTGAGAGTTAAATGAAGTTAATAGACATTCGGTTACTTTAAATAAGTAAACCGAATGATTTAAATGATGGTCATGGTGTTCTGAAAACCTAATGACCTTTAATATAAGATCATAGCTAAAAAGAGGGATTTTGGCTCAAACATGCCTTCCAGAAGCCCTTCATCGTAAATGAAAGGCTGAAATGGACCAAAACGCCCTTGTAAGCTAAATCGAGCGAACGACCCTTAAAGGTTGATTGGAAACAAGTAGCATGCTTAAACAAATACTTAGAATATGTATAAAAAGCGAAAAATGTAAGTCTTTGGTCATTTGACTCTATAAGAGTCTTTGCCGTAAAATAACGATCCGAGGGGTAAAACTCGGTGTGACAACCCGAGTTTTCAAGGTTCCTACTCGACTTAATCTAGTACTTGTTTGCTAAATGTTGTGATTATATTTATATTTGATGTGGGTTATAAGTGTGTTTGTATATATACATGACTGTGTTAATAGCATGCTTAATATCAACTAATAGGAGTAATAGCCGAAAACACCCCTTGGTGAAAACCCCTACCCCAACGAAAACACAAGTGATCAAAACACTTGGTGTTTTCGTCCACTGCTCACCAACGAAAACCAGAATGGGCTTTAGGCCCAGAAGTCGTTCAGTTATATTTTTCTCTTAATCTTTGCGAGATGTTTCAATCGTCAAAAACCCTACAGTTTCTTTTCTGTGTGACGGCAACCACAAGCTCTAGGAGCCTTCTCTGCCCGCTCAAACCCTCAGCTTTCGGTCTCGGTTAGTGTTTAGCCGTACATAAATTAGATACTTTTGTTAACTGTATAAATGAAATCATTGTTGTGGATATTCGGTGATGTGTAAATCCATGATAGAATTCTTGAATGATGTTGTCTAATGATTTCTGCATAAAATGGTATGGATAGATGATTTAGATATTGAATTGTGTGATTAGTATAATGTTAATGAATTGCAGATCCAATATTACGTGTCCATGTTCTACTGTATGGTGTGGTGAATCACCATTAGGATATATTATGGATAATTGTTGATGATATCTAATGCTATTGAAACTGCCATGATGATTATTCTGGGTATAATTGTGTTGATGATTGATCATGAAACCGATTGAATCATTTTTGGATAATTGTTAGAGTTTTTTTTTATGAATCTGTGGTTGATAGTGTTGTACCTGACGAAATCCCTCCACTCAACGAAAACAATGTCCAACGAAAACACCATGGTGTTTTCGGCCCAAGGTGTTTTTGCCCAAAAGAGTTTTCGGCCCAAGCTTGGTGTTTTCGGGCCCAAGTGTTTTTGTCACCCTTATACCCAACGAAATCCCCACATAAACGAAATCACCTTAGGTGATTTCGGCTAAGGTGATTTCGGCCCAAGTTTGGATTTCGGCCCAAAGAGGGTTTCGGCCCTGTTAATTCAGTTAACTGTTAATTATAACTCTGTTAGTTTGTAACCTTGTTAAAGTATGCAAACTCTGTTAATCATCAAAACCCCTGTCAAACGATTGAACTGTTAACTCTGTTATGTCAGTTAAGTGGTTAACCCTGTTAAGTGTAAACTGTGTTAACTCAGTCAAATATACTAACTCTGTTAAGCACGACAATTAGTTTAGGAACTTGCTTGTAACCTTGAACTTGGTATGATTGGCAAATTGGTTAGGTGTTATTTAATGTTAAATGCCAAACCACTCTGTAATACTGATTGTACGTGAAACATTACGAACGTGGACTGATTAAGTATACGTGACCTATAGGACTTGATTGATTTCTGGTGAGCGCATAACTTAGCATACCGAGCAAACCAAGGTGAGTTCACACAGCCAAGGCATGGGGTTCCCGGATGGGAATGGGATTTGAGGAATTATTGTGTATACTCAGATGGTAGAACCTAACGATAAGATACGACTAGACTAGTAACACTTATTGAACTGATCTTCGCACACCTGCCAAGGGTTGGCCGCGATATTATGACTGACTTCGCACACCTGCCTTAGGAAAGCCGCGAACTAAATTTACTAATCTTCGCACACCTGCCTGGGAGGCCGCGATACACATAAACCTAGTCTAGAATACTTGGGAGGAACATCCCCTAACATCTTCGCATACCTGCCTGGGAGGCCGCGATGGACATATGATATATGACATAACGAACGAACATACTACTACTCACACTATACTATTACTGAACTATTAACTGTGAACTCGCTCAACTAGTTGTTGACTCTCTGCTGCATGCCTTGCAGGACCTTAGGTACTTATGGAGCTTGCACTAGGAGGAGCAGGTCGTTGTGGAGCATGGATCGTGGATGCCATGTTAAAAACGTTTAAACAATCAAACTTAACATTATTTTGGGTTTACACTTACATACTTTGGATTTTCATTATTACGCTTCCGCTATTGATACTATGTTTGGTTTAGAACATCAATTGTATTGAATCGGGTTTTACGAACTATCTTATTTATATTATGCTATGTTCAATATGATTGATGGCTTGATCCTGGTCATGTCACGCCTCCAAGCGGTGGTACTCCGTGTGTGGATTTTGGGGGTGTGACACTCGGAATATAATGATTGCCACGTTAAATCCAC
The DNA here is from genome assembly GCF_002127325.2 of Helianthus annuus. Classification (NCBI taxonomy): domain Eukaryota; kingdom Viridiplantae; phylum Streptophyta; class Magnoliopsida; order Asterales; family Asteraceae; genus Helianthus; species Helianthus annuus. The sequence continues at coordinate 48,485,136 of NC_035436.2, read as the reverse complement.
CCCAATTATAATTGTGGTGGAAGATCATTTGATAAATAATGTGGAAATAAGATGCTAGAAATAATCGAGCATGAATTATGCGGAAAAGTGCTTAAATACCCTTAACAGGTCAAAATAAGCATTTAAGTAAAAATGGGTTTAAGAATGTACATAAACTCGTGAATTGAACCTAATATGATAGACAACATTGAAATTATAAGGTTCATGTGAAATTGGGATCAAACAAACTTGTTTGTTTGATAAATGCATGAACGGGTCGAATAATTTGGAAAACCCCTACTGTTCAGTGAACACTCCTACTGTACAGTGAACACTCTTACTGTACAGTGAAAGCTCCTACTATTCAGTAAAAACCCCTACTATTCTGTGAACACTACTACTATTTAATGAACATTCCTACTGATGGGTAAACATTCTTTAGAGAGGGGTTAAACTAGAGCCCTCGCGGTCCGCAACCAACCTAAATGACTGCAAAAGTGTGTTGGTTGTTAAAATGCAGCTGCGAACTCGTTTAGACATGTTTTAAGCGCTACATGACTAACTCATTTCATGATTTATGAAATGTAGGTACTAATTGAGTTATCGGAGGACGATCAAGCTCAACGAAGAACCGAACACATAAAGAAAAAATTTTCCACGAAATGATTCGTCGTCACGTTTTAAACGACGAATGTTTTAGAAAATGTGGAAATGTTTTATTTCTTAAAATGTTTTGACGAACCTGTATTTTTAGTGTATGGTTAACCGTAAATACACTATTGACGTGATGTCGTGGTCACAATCAAATTTAATCCCAATAACAACTATATAGATAGTGGCAAGTGGGTATCGAACACATGGAGTTTGTGGAATATGTGTTATTTGAAAGTTTATCTAATTTAACTAAATTAATCTAATTGCAAGAGAAATGAAATTTAAGAATTGGTTTGATTGGATTGGTTTTTAAAACTAAGAATACTAATTAATTTGCGAAATGAAAGTTGAGTTTGTAAACAATTTGGAGACGAATGACCATCCAAAGTTTCCGGTTTGCTTCAACAATTGTGCTATCTTCCACTAGAAAGAACTACATAGACATAGTTCATGCATAATTACTTATTGTGATGAAAGGGAACTAAGTACTCAGATTCCTAGAACGTAAGGTTGTTACCCGATGACCAATCAACCCTTACCCAATCCTAATTTTACCCATGATATCTCGATTGCCAACGGCACCAAGAACGTATGGTTTCAAACTAGAATATCATAAGAATCAACACTTTACAAATAAGCAATCACACACCATGATAAACAAGACATAGATAGAGTTTACCATTCTAGAAATTATGGAATCAAAACATAATTGTTTCATGCAAACCTTTAACCTAGGATGACCATAAAGAACCTAGCCACTCATGGCTTGAACAAACATTGTAGCAAAATAGTAGGAAATTGTTGTTTACAAGAATCACCCACAAACTAATGAAAACTAGATGATTAGATAGTTCCAAGATGATGTTCTTTACTCCCAAGTGCCTCTCAAATACTTCCCAACTCGTTCTAGCCAAGTAGTAACCGAAATTGCATGATTAGACATCATAAATCCCCATCAAATGGCCAATAAATGCGAAGGTTACACAATTGGATCAGTCAGCACCGTAAGCTACGCCGCCTGCCGTAGCTTACGGCGGTCAGCAGGGTCAAATGTCAGCATATGGCGCCGTAAGCTACGCCGCCTGCCGTAGCTTACGGTGCCCAATTGTTCCTTACGGCGGTGAGCTCCTGTTTTACGGCAGACATCTTGGCACTTGGTGTGGGGGCCGTAGCCTACGGCAGAGGCCGTAGGTTACGGCGCTGTATCTTCTTTTTCCTCATTTCTTCATTAAAAACTTGATTTTCTTCACATCTTGACTATGCCATCTTCCCACATCCATCGAAGCTTCCTAATTCCAGCATCTTGAGCACTTTAACACCTGTATATCAAATCATCTAGTGGTTACCAAGTTTAAGCGATTAACCGAATAAAGCATGGAATGTGCATATATTTAGACCTTTTAAGGGTTGTCCTACGGACCACCCGTCACATCCCCACACTTACCCGTTGCTTGTCCCAAGCAACCCATTCAAAACTATTCAACAAACACAAGCGATCAATCCTGCAAACCAAGCTAAAATATGTCATCCTTTTACTAACCTTCAATCATACCACAAGACACACCCCTCACAAAAACTCTTGGTGACAAGAACTACTAACACGTAATAGAAAACCACTCAATGCGTGTATGTGTATGTGCGACAATAAACTTGTATGAAAATCAAATTTCCTCCTACCAATATCTAGCATGCTTTTGAATCAAAGGAACTTACGGGTTGTAACAGGGCTAGGTGCAAAGGTAGGAAAATGGTGGAATACATATGCAAGAGCTAATTGATTTGACCCGGTTTTTATTTCTACTACTAAACAAAGCAAACATCAACTATATACACAACTTCTTCAACATTCTCAACTACTTTTGCAACTAAATACTTCTTTTTTTTCATATTTTTCTCTTTCTTTTGTTTTTCTTTTTTTTTTTCATTTTTTTTCATATATTTTTTTTTTCATAACACATAAAACTCAACAATATCAACAATCACAAACTAAATTCCTAAACCGGGTCATCTCAATAGGGTATAATTTATATAGGAAGTAGGCTTTGGGTTTCAATCGAATGGTTTAAGGCTCAAACATGGCTTTCTATGGACCAAACCCCCACCCCTCACAATACCAAGCTCATATATGTAATGTATGAGGTCCAACCCACCAATCCCGCACTCTCACACATCTAGACGAGGCTTCCTAAAAGTCCCCTATCATTTCCAAAAGCATGCTAACTCTAGGATTTAACAAGTATTCACACACAAGTTCTATTAACACACGACACACACCGCCACTCAAACAATGAAATATCAATAACAAACATGTGTGGCTCAAGTTCTCACCAAGAAAAGACTAGGAATGGGTGTCGGTGTGTCAAATGGAACAATATCAAGTTTTCAAATTTTGACACTTTTACTTGGTTTCACAAAAATTTTTAACTTCTCAAAAATTTCCCCCATCCCCATACTTGGGATACATTGTCCCAATGTATGGTTTTGAGGGAAAGATCGCTTTCAACAACAACACCAACATTTGCTTTACATCTCGAACCCCAAATTTTTTTTTTATTTTTTTTATTTTATTTCTAAAAACACCACCAACTTTCACAACCCAACAAACACATCAACATCAAAACACCACCCTACCTCCCAACCATAAACAAAAGCAAACAACTAACTACCAATATTTCAAAGCTAAAGAACACAACAAGACTAAGGAAAGAGTACATCGACCTGGTGAAGTTTGATACAACAAATGTTGTAGAAAATCCGACTTCCTATCACTACCTTCACACCAATCTCCGTACATCTTCCCCACACTTGAGTGTTGCCATGGCCCTGAAACATAGAAAGATAAAAATAGCAAGATCAATATAAAACCCCGGGTTGCCTCCCGAGCAGCGCTAAGTTTCGAGTCTTCAGCCAGACCGTGCCACCCTCATTTAAGGTGGCTCAAAGAATCGGTTCCTGCCATCTCCATCACTTCCTTGTGCCATTGAGCAAAATGCATTCATCTTGTTTTGACTCGGTGGGTAATCAAATACGCTCTTGCTTGAACCCATATGCTTTTCTTCACGATCCGGTGGGTGATTTCTTCTCATTCTTTGGAACACCTTTTCACTAAACCCGCTATCATCCGCCTTAACAAACTCGTAACTAATCATCTTCGTCTGAACATTAAATGACAACTTACGGTTCTTTTCGGTCATGTTAATGATTCCTTCTCTACAATCAATTTGAGCATTTGCCATATAGAGAAACGGTCGACCCAAAATCACCTTTTGTTGTGACGCCATCGTGGTAGTAGCATAATCTAAAACCAGAAAATCCACTGGGTATTCGAATTCTCCCAACCGAATCATAACATTCTTAATTATTCCTCGTGGACGCCTCCAACTCTCATCCGCCAAGCTCACCATGGTGTCTACATCTTCAAGCGGACCGAAATCGTACATGTCATATAAATCACCTGGTAGCACACTCATGCTTGCCCCATAGTCCAACAATGCGTGGGGGATTTTTAATTTTCCCACACGGATAGGCACAATTGGTGCTCCATGCTCTCTGTCCATTTCAACTTCGGCATCCTTTTTCAAACCTGCATTTATTTGACACGAAGAGGTTAGACATTTTTCATTAAATTCGGTACTAGGAACGGTGCTTACCACATTGATATTAACGCCTTTTATGTTCTTGGGATTTGTCACCGTATCACTTGGTAGCTGGCCTTTTGCTTTCTTCAAAATCGCCACTTCACTCGCAAGTTGACCCATTTGAGTAGTCAAAGTTTGAATAGCTTTATCACGGGCCTCGTCCTTTTGCATCTGAACCTCATCACGTTGATTCATTCGTTGCATTTCAACTTGCATCGCCTTCAGCATCTCCATTACTTCGTTTCCACCCGAAGAGCTTTGACCCGTTTGATATTGCCTTTGAAATCCTTGGTTTCCTTGGAAATTCGGGTTAGCTTGATTTGAAGGGTTCCCATACCGAAAGTTCGGGTGGTTTCTCAACCCGGGGTGGTAAGTGTTAGAATTCATATTATAGTTTCTACCACCCCCTCCTTGACCTTGTACCGCATAAACTTCTTCATATTGCCCTTCCACCACTCCTTGGCAATTTTCAGCCGCATGACCTATTTCATTACACAAAGCACAAACATCATAAATTTGATTAGTAGTTTGAACATTACCATCGTCAACTGCATGAACTTGCGATCTCGTGACAGCCGGTCATGCTCTCCTTGATGCTTGAGCTTTCCTCTTTGAGGTAATGGCCATTTGTTCCAAGAAATCCCAATCCTCATCTTCATAATTTGTGCCAAAAGTCCCATTTGTGATGGACATTAGATCACGTGCATCCTCGGCACACAACCCTTCATGAAAGGCGTTCATCAACTCCCAAAGCTCAATCCCATGGTGCGGACAATTTTTGATCATCATGTTTAAGCGGTCAAAGGCTTCATGGAACATTTCGCCTTGTTGTTGTTGAAAACTTCTCAACCCTTTCCTCGCATCATTGGTCTTTTGGGCGGTATAAAATTCGTCTAAAAGTGTTTGTTGCATTTCCCCCCAAGTATAAATAGATGCCGAAGGCAAAGTGTAGAACCACTTCTTTGCCTTATCTTCCAATGAGAATTGAAATAAAACCAACTTCACATCATCGGCCGAAAAACCTTGACTCCCAAGAGTGTTGCAAATTGAGTCATAGGCCTCCAAATGAAAATAAGGTTCCTCCGTCGCTAGACCCTTATATTTCGGCAAACTTTGTAAGGAATTAGTCCTTACTTCAAAGGTTCTTCCTTGGTTGTTATGAGGGATAACCACCGGTGAAGGATTGTGAGTAATTACCGGTCTAAAATGTGCTTCAATACCCCTTGCGTGCTCTCTAAGATGCCTCCTTGGAACACCAAACCTACCCCTTGGACGAACTCCCTTTGGTCTTGGTACATGCCCTTGTGGTATATTTGGTTGTTGAAATTGTTGTTGTGGCATGGGTGGGTTTTGAATTGGTCTTTGGAGATGAGGTTGCATATTTTGTGGGTGAACTTGTTGTAAAGGTATAGGTCGTTGCACTTGTGGCCCTTGTGGTCTTGGCCGAATGTTTTGTGGTATGAGTTGTTGTTGTATCCCACTAACATTTGGCATTACATGCATTTGACCTTGCATATACCCAACATCTCCTTGATCTCCTTCACCACCATAACCGTACCCGTCTTCATCAAAACCCTCGAACTCCTCATATCCTTCATCATACCCATCTCCTTGAATCCCCGAAGATTGCCCAAACGGAAAAGTCGAGTATTGGAAACCCGACTGGTTCGATGGTCGAAATGATGAAGCATGAACAATCGTTGAATTCGGTCCTATAGTATGGCCTGAATATGATGGACCCGCACCCGGAAAGAAATGGGATAATGGTGGTATAGTAGTGGAAGGGTTAAATGTGATGGTTGGTTCTTCTTGGGTAGTAATGGGTTGTGTGGTGTTGGTTGGTGTGACATTTTGAAGTATGGTGGGTTCGGTAGTATTTAGTGGAATGGTGGTATTTGGTGAAGGTTGAGTGGATGTTGGTATAAATGATGAGGTGGATTCACCTGTAGTGGGTGGTGGTGGTGGTGGATCCATGTATCGAAGTGGTGTAATCGATGTGATTGGTGTTGTTGGTGAACCGCTGATTGTGTTTTCCCTTAACAAAATCCTATTTGCTGGCAAAGTTCGTTCAATTTCCGGATCAAATGCCAATGGTGAAAGCTTGTGAGAGCTTCTAGTACGCATGCACCTATAAATACCTGCACACTAATACACCCAGCGTAAACCAGAAAAATAACAAACTTAAGAAAAGCAAAAATAACACACGTTGCGCACTACTCCCCGGCAACGGCGCCAAAATTTGACGTGATGTCGTGGTCACAATCAAATTTAATCCCAATAACAACTATATAGATAGTGGCAAGTGGGTATCGAACACAGGGAGTTTGTGGAATATGTGTTATTTGAAAATTTATCTAATTTAACTAAATTAATCTAATTGCAAGAGAAATGAAATTCAAGAATTGGTTTGATTGGATTGGTTTTTAAAACTAAGAATACTAATTAATTTGCGAAATGAAAGTTGAGTTTGTAAACAATTTGGAGACGAATGACCATCCTAAGTTTCCGGTTTGCTTCAACAATTGTGCTATCTTCCACTAGAAAGAACTACATAGACATAGTTCATGCATAATTACTTATTGTGATGAAAGGGAACTAAGTACTCAGATTCCTAGAACGTGAGGTTGTTACCCGATGACCAATCAACCCTTACCCAATCCTAATTTTACCCATGATATCTCGATTGCCAACGGCACCAAGAACGTATGGTTTCAAACTAGAATATCATAAGAATCAACACTTTACAAATAAGCAATCACACACCATGATAAACAAGACATAGATAGAGTTTACCATTCTAGAAATTATGGAATCAAAACATAATTGTTTCATGCAAACCTTTAACCTAAGATGACCATAAAGAACCTAGCCACTCATGGCTTGAACAAACATTGTAGCAAAATAGTAGGAAATTATTGTTTACAAGAATCACCCACAAACTAATGAAAACTAGATGATTAGATAGTTCCAAGATGATGTTCTTTACTCCCAAGTGCCTCTCAAATACTTCCCAACTCGTTCTAGCCAAGTAGTAACCGAAATTGCATGATTAGACATCATAAATCCCCATCAAATGGCCAATAAATGCGAAGGTTACACAATTGGATCAGTCAGCGCCGTAAGCTACGCCGCCTGCCGTAGCTTACGACGGTCAGCAGGGTCAAATGTCAGCATATGGCACCATAAGCTACGCCGCCTGCCGTAGCTTACGGTGCCCAATTGTTCCTTACGGCGGTGAGCTCCTGTTTTACGGCAGACATCTTGGCACTTGGTGTGGGGCCGTAGCCTACGGCAGAGGCCGTAGGTTACGGCGCTGTATCTTCTTTTTCCTCATTTCTTCATTAAAAACTTGATTTTCTTCACATCTTGACTATGCCATCTTCCCACATCCATCTAAGCTTCCTAATTCCAGCATCTTGAGCACTTTAACACCTGTATATCAAATCATCTAGTGGTTACCAAGTTCAAGCGATTAACCGAATAAAGCATGGAATGTGCATATATTTAGACCTTTTAAGGGTTGTCCTACGGACCACCCGTCAACTATTATAGTCGAATTTATATAATAATCGTATAATTGGACTAAGGGTCTTACATACATACGTTATCTATATTCAAATCACATCAATCACACAACGCAAACACTATTTATACGCTGAACGTTATTGCATGTTACGTGTTATTCGATGAATGCTTGTATGTTATGTTAACATAGTGATTGTTGCCTGACACCTTAGCAACGATAGTACTATAGTTTGGACTCAGCACCTATCGTGGACAGGGGTTGTTAAGGGCTTTACTTCACGTGTCTCAGTGGGGATATGTGTTGCACATTCTACAACTCGCAGTCACGTCTGTGCATATTTCTCTGTCAATAACCTACTAGCTTTCACTTTGCTACAAGTTACGTGCTGGTTATGCGTAAACAATTTCGAACTCTACTATACTATCAAACTTGTATGCTCACCTTTAGACTATGTGTATTGACCTTTATTTTCACGTATGTGACAGGTGTTTAGGATGCTGTGCTTACCTGCTTTTGAGGAATCAAGTAGGAGTGGGAGTCTAGAAACAAACAATTTAAATCTGAGTTGTCGGAACAGTTTTATTAGTTTTTGAGATAATATGTCTGTAATAATTATTTTGCTGGATATGTTTTGGTATGGGACTTAACGTTAAATATTCGGTAATATTAGTTGTTATGGATTTCTCTTAAACAATCTGTTTCGCTCAATGCCATGCCCCGATGTTTCCGCCATCGGTTGGGGTGTGACGTCGAACGCATGCATATGCATATTTTATTTCACACGTTTCTTAATAACTAGTTGATGCCTCGCCCGCGTTGCGAGGCAATGGCCGAATAATTCTCAATCAATTAAAAAAACACAACTATAATTTTGCTAGGAAAAAACTAAAATGATGATAAGACCGTAATTTTCGGCTCAGGGCAAAACTGTAATTTGTCAGGACTAATGAGCGAGTCTTAGGCAGCTCTTTGACAAAAAAATAAAAAAATAAATGGAGTAAACCAATTAAAACAAAAAACTTTTATAGTTTTGCTAAAAAAATAAAACAATGGAAAAAGCGTAATTTTAAACCGAGAGCGAGATGATAATTTTAATTCAGGGATGAAATCATAAATTAAAAGGACCAATGGGGGAGTGTCAGGCACCTGCCGGCATGACTGCAAATTTACACTGGGGGCAAAATTGTATTTTAACCAAGAAAACAAACAAAAACGATAGAGAAAATGTAAATTTAAGTTGGGGGAAAAATCGTAACTTGGCTGTGAGAAAAAAAAACTAATGGCAAAACTCTAAATTTAAACGGGGCAAAATCGTAATCTTTTACCGAGGGCAAAACTGAAATTTTTAGCTGGGAGGAAAAGCGTACATTTATTTTTAAGTGGGGGGTAAAAACATAATTTTGAACTGATGGCAAAATCGTAATTTTAAGGAAAAAAACTAATGGTAAAGTGTAAATTTAAATGGGGCAAAATCGTTATTTTTAACCGATGGCAAAATCGAAATTTTTAGCTGGGAGCAAAAGCGCAAATTTATTTTTAAGTGGGGGTAAAAACATAATTTTGAACTGATGGCAAAATAGTAATTTTAAGGAAAAAGAAAACTAATGGCAAAAGTGTAAATTTAAGCGGGGCAAAATCGTAATTTTTAACAGAGAGCAAAATCGAAATTTTTCGCTGGTAGTAAAAGCACAAATTTATTTTTAAGTGGGGGTAAAAACATAATTTTATACTGATGGCAAAATCGTAATTTTAAGTTGGGATAAAATCGTAAATTTGTTGGGTCAATAAGGGAGTGCCAGACAGCTGCCTGACACTATTCAGTCTGCCGCCCATTTAAACCAATAGGGGGCATGCACTATTGCCCCTCATGTGTTTTGTAAGTATTAAATTTTCAGCCTTTTAAAAAAACACCGGTATATACATACAATTAGGGGTGAGAAAAAAACGAAATAACTGAACCGTCCGAAAATAACCGAACCAAAATAAATGAACCGAAACAAAAACCGACGGTTTGGTTTTCGAATTTTTAATAACCGAAAAAATTAGTTCGGTTTTCGAATAACCATTTTCAATAATCGAAAATAACCGAACCGAACCGATAACGTATAATAGTAGGCCAAATTCATATATTTTTATGTTTAAGTTTAAGTTGTTTAACCCATGCAACTAAGAATGATTAATTTTTTTCTTTATTGTTAAATATTTATAATAAGAACATTAACATGTTTATTTATCATTGAAATGATTTATCCATTGTTTACAATTTAACATAAAAAATTTATGATTTTCAAAGTATTATAAAAGCAAACGTCTTAATAAAAACTTTTATAAGAAACATTAAAATAGATTAAAATGTTAGGTTTATGTGAACACTATTAACTAAAAAGACTAAATATATTAACTTAAATGTAAACATTTAAGAAAAAATTTAAACTTTGAGTTAATACTTTTTTTTTTTGAATCTTACGTAATTTGTTTAAAAAATCCGAACCAAATCATTGAAATAACCGAATCCAAACGGTTTTCAAAACCAAAATCCAAATCAAACCAAACCAAACCAAACCATGCACACCCCTAAGTCATATATACATATATGTGTGTGTAAAAGTAGTTACTATACAATAATGCACTACTATCTTTAAACATCTTAACCGTGAATAACAAGATTATATAGTTAATTATCTTAACCGTGAATAACAAGATTATATAGTTAATTATGAAAACTGGGTCAAGTGACCCAAATTACGGATATTCCAAATAATAAACTTCATAAAAGTACGTTTAGGTTTACAATCTCTAATCAGAGAAGAAACGTTATGGACTATGACTAAAAGTATAAACGTAAATACAGATTAATAATTAAGAAAAAGAAGTAAATATGAAGGATTCTATTTGAATAACTTGGAGGGGTGGCGAAGTGAAATGATTCTATTTGAATAATATTATAAACATTTAGCTGTCTGATTTATGAAGCATTTTTTTAGTGTCACTTGAAATTGTGGGATTTAGCCATCAATAGGTATATTTATCTTTTTGAAAATATAAATTCAAATTGTTAATAAAAACTAATTCAAATTGTTAATAAAAACTTAGTATTAAAAAGATAGTCTACCCTATAAACACTTATATGCTAAAAGTGTATTGATTTGTGAAGGAGAAGATATATGTAAATTAATAATAAATACTTAAAAGTGTATTGATTTGTGAAGGAGAAGATATATGTAAATTAATAATAAATACTTAACTTAAAAGTGTATTGATTTGTGAAGGAAAAGATATATGTAAATTAATAATAAATAATTAGACTAGTGGGTATGGGGCCGGCTGAGGCCTGGCTAGGACCGGCGCCGGTCCCCCACACCGCCCCCCTGGGTTCGGCTCGGCAAGACCGACTCCCCACAGCCGGATACGCCGGTCCTCCTTTCTCTCACAATAATCTATACATACATACATATATATACATAAAGGGGCTCATCCCCCACCCCCTAAGTCCATCCTCACCAAACCGAGCCTACGTGGCGCTAACGTGACGGCTCATCCCTTAGAGATGAGGCTCTCCATACCCACTAGCCTTAAAAGTGTATATTTATATTCGTAAATCCGAGTCGTGTAATTTATGGATTGAGTAAGTTAATTCGATCCCTTTGCCGGCTTTGTTGGTAAGTGGTAACTTGGTAGTTGGTACTCCTTGAGTCAATTTGTTCCTTTGAATCTTCCTCCTTCTAGATACATACATATTTAATTAATTAGTAGTTTAAGCATGCTATTATAAGTTATAACAATTGGACCTTTATTTAGTAATTAGTATATTAATTAATTTACATCAAGATAGATGGTAAACAAGCAACATAATGGGTAATTAACGTAGAAGTTACTTCTTACATGAGGGGCACATAGTGGGTAATTAACGTAGAAGTTAACAAGCGTTAGGAACAGGAACAAAATGTGTTAAGACTTGAAACGTTAAGGATGAAGAATGTTAGAGGTGGACGGAATCTGATGTTCGGATCAAACCTCAATAACGAAACTACATTTTACTCTAATATATTTTTATACCTTTTTAGTGATCCTACAACTAATATACAGTTTAAACAATGTAAATATGAATCACATCAAACATACATTTGGCATTGTCGCCATTTCCACATAAATGAATAATAAATATTAAAGCCCCATAAGGGTGGACACTTGGAACTCTTTTAGAAGGTGGATATTTTTGCTTCCTGCATCATTTACTTGTGAATTATGTGGATATGATTATGTCTACGAATGAGACACATATGGATGTTTTGAAAAGTTTTAAATTTTAAAACGATACAAAATCAACTTAAAAATAAAAATAAAACTCGTTAATTAAATTCAAGGAGTAAGTATTGAGCTAATGATTATTTAACAATCAATTCTCCTTCAAAGACAACCCAATATTATTATATAGGATACCTTAAGGAAACCAAAAGGTTAGCTACATGTATGGAAGAAGTATGAGAACCACAAAACATCAAACATGTTAGTTGAAAATTGTACTCAACAAGAAATTATTGAACCTTAAAAAAGAGTTGTTGAGCACATGTAGAGACACGATCTACGGCATATCTAATAGGCTCCATCAAGTGTACCCACTGCCTATCAATAAGAGATGTGCCTGCAGTGGCAAAGCTTGAGATTTCCGACCGGGGGGTCAAAAAGTATATACCTTAAATAATTATAAAACTGTGGGGGTCGAAAACGTATATATCTATAAAATTCTATACAAAAACTACATACCGGGCACTATTGAGCGAAAAGTTCGGGGGGTCGGACGCCCCCCTCCCCCGGGCCCCTTCTATGCTACGCCCTTGTGTGCATGTATGGACTATCAAGTATGGAACCTAACTAGTCACGTGAAAATTGATGGATTGTTGTTAAAAGAAAATTGACATGGATTGAAATATCTATAAGTGCAAAGAAGTGTGTTGCGAAGGTTGTAAGAAACCTCTTGTCCAAGTCGCGTTTAATTTTAAGTCATCAAAATTTTGATTGTTATAGTTGGTTTATATTTTTTCTAACGGTAAACGAATCCTCTGAATGGACTACATGTGAAATTCACCACATCGGAAAGATACTATGACTGATATAACAAATAGCTACCCTTTTAGACGTTATGGTGAAAGGGGTGCACCCCTCATGAGGGTAATTTCTCACCAATGATTTCTTATCATGTCAATTCCTATCTCCAACTCCCCTCTTACCCTTAATCACAAGGGTTGTTTTCACGCAAACCATTTAAAAAAAAGTGAAAATGTGTGATTGGTTGAAACAAAGTAAGGCCCATCACTACCCCCCCTCTCTCTCATCTTCACCGCTCACGCAAACCATTTAAAAAAAATGAAAATGTCTGATTAGTTGAAACAGAGTGGGGCCCACCACTACCCCCTCTCTCCTCTTCACCGTAAGCGGTAACAAGTTGCCGCATCTCCTCTTCACCGCGCGGCAATTGGGGGACGACGGCGATCCATTTTGCTGCAAACTCCTTCACCGCTTTGATTTGTCACACCCACCCCTCTTACCCGTAAAAACAAGTAGTTTTAAATAGTTGTTTGATGAAAAGAGGATTAACACATCCCCAATTCTGGGCTATCCTTTATTTTCTTAATGTATTATAAGTGTGTGTATATATGTATATAGGGTAATGATTTAGAAAACGGTGAAAAGTGTGAGAATAGTGAGAGTGGTTATGGATTGTCCGATCAAAACAATCTATGGAGTAGATTGGCACGATGACGTTTTCATAAATAACACCAATTCTATTAAGTGGACGCGCTTCATTAAGGGTAAAAGGATTTTTAGACTTCTCTACCCAAAACGCCAAACTCATAAAATGCCATTACGCGCCAAAACACATCCTATATAAACAACATCTCAGACATTCATTAAACACACCGAACCCCAAACGCCATATTTACTACTATATACCATTCATCTTAGAAACGCTAAAAAACCCAAACATCAAACACACCAAACTCAAAACGCCATATTTACTATATACCAATAATCTTAGAAAACGCCAAAAAACCCAAACATCAAAGATTCCAATCGACATTTCTTTTATATACACTATTTTCTCAGTAAAACACAAAAAATGGCAAACATCGTCTCTTGTATATTTAGTATTATTCTACGCGAAGTTTCGCAGAATTCGTTCTTAGCTGAGGGTGTGATTCAATAACATTTTGCTGCATGAGATGGACAAATCTTCAAGAAAAAGATGTTGCTGTCAGACTTATGTCATTTTTTTGCTTTGTTCTTGATGAATATTTGAATGGCATGAAGAGACGGATGACACTGATGAGTGGGTTGAAGATAAAGATGAACTTCAAACAAAAAACTCACGTCATTTTGTTCTTCCAAACGGCGACAAAAAAGCTACTCCAACAACAACAAAAACAAAATGAAGCACACCTAAGTCAAACTATTAGTGAAGATGTTTCAAAGAAGAAAGAAACCGGTGACAGTGAAGATTTGGAAGATGAATTGTTTCTATTTTTTTAATTTTCTTTTTCAATTGTTTGTTATGTATTTTTCAGCTAAGAACAAATACATTATTTTAATAAAACGCCACACAGACAAAATGCTTGTGAAACGCCATCATGCCATAAAACTCCCAAAACTCCCAAACTATAATAAAATTAATTTGGACAAGCATTATTAAAAACTAAAAAAAAGAATAAAACAAGGTTTTAATATCATTTATTATAATAAAATCTCGCCTAAACTACGCGCCAAAAACATCCTATAAGAGAGACGTCTCTGCACAATCAATTGATCACACCTAAAAACAATGCCATGTTTCCTAGAAACCACTCACTTTAAAACGCTAAAAAATAGTTAAAAAAACCACAGATGGGAAACCTCGTTTCTTCTATATTGAGTATTGTTCTGAATGAAGTTTCACTGAATGGATTCTTCTCTGAGGTGGGTATCTCTATAAGCTTTTGCTGGGTGAGATGGACAAATATTCAAGAAAAAGAGACTGGTGACATTGATATGTCATCATGTAAGCTTTGTTCTAGATGTATATATTGATGGCATGAAGGGATTAATACCAGTATAAAAAATGATATTTTGGACTCCATTATTATAATAGCATTCGAGCAAGCGTTGATCTTCAACATGTCACCAAACAAGAATATATCAAACCAAAATACAGGATGCCACTAAAATAAACTTCTTCTAAAGACGGGCATTATGCAGGAAAATTGGCATCTAACTAAGGTATTCAAAAAGGTTCAAAACACCAAAAGAAATTCAAGAAGAAGAGGCTGATGACAGTGAAGATTTGGATGAGAAATTAGATTAGCATTTTTAATTTTTTTTTTCATTTTCTATTGTTTGTTATCTAAGTCTCTCTTGTTTATTATCTAATTCTCTACTAATAAAAAAACTGAGTATAAAACGCCAAAAACTACAAACACCAAAACGCCTAATAGTATGAAAACTGTGAGAACAGATGCTAGCAAAGCACGTTGTTGCTATATATAACACCAAAAAATGCCAAACAATGTATTATTAGAAACAACACTAATTGACTAAACGCCATTAAAACAACGTGCCATCTTTATCTAAACACGGTAAAAAACAAAACACCAAACCCTGAAAAAGTGGGAAGTGTTACAGCCTTAACTGATGAAAACTGAACAAAAATAGTAACTGCAAACAGTAAAATGAAGAGACGGGAACATATTGCTAAACATTTATTATATTAAACGCCACTACATAGGAAATTGAATTTATTTATCTTTTCAAAACACCATAATTGTCTGTTACATTATAGGCCTGCATCCTACATGGCATAACAATTGATAAAAAAAATACTCATCAAGAAAATTACTGATTTTTTTACCGCCAAAAACAAATATCTACCTGGGGCCAAAAAAAAAGCTCGTTATATAAGTACAACAGCTAAACAAAAGCTTCACATTCCAAACATTCACTAAAAACGCCACATCTTGTCTAAAACGCCATATAATTTAAAAAATGGCACATGTTATTGCTTGGAGGTTTGAGAGGTCAGAGGGACGTTTCGTCATTAAGTTCTCTGACAGGAGAAGGGTGAAAGTCAAAACAATCAACGCCATACTTAGTATGGATGAATCGTTTAGAGGGATATTCTAGCCCTTAGGGTCCCAATGGCCTATGATTGTGAGAGGAATCGAAGGGTAATAAAAAGATTAGAGAGAAAATTTCCAGGAAATGATGTTGAAGATACTGATCTATCAAAAGTTACCAGTTGGATTCTGGATGAACAAGCAAGAATAATGAGGGTGAGCTTTCAACACAGGAGGGATTATTCATTTACAATGGACGAAGTGCTGAACACAGATAGACTACGTTTTATCGAACAACTTTGTGAGTTAGCACCTTCGAACAATGCTAGATCCAGCTTTGTGAATACATTCAAGTATAGGATGGAACAAAGAAGAGATGAGATTATGGCGTTAAACACCAATGAACAAGATGATGATGATGAGTCTGAGAAGAGTGATGAACAAAGCGATGGTTACATCTCAGATGTAATACCATCCACATAAGACTATTAGTTTTTGTTTGATTTCGTCTTAGTTGTGCTCTTTTAAATTTCTAATGAATTTAAAAACGCCATAAACGCCAAGAAATTTACCTTGATAACCTATATAAACTGTTGAAATCTACAAAAACGCCTAATGAATTTGGGAAATGCCATGGAGGAAAATAACTTATAATTACTAAATGATTTTATTCAATTTGGGGGCGCACATATAACGCCAAAATATTTACTATGCTCCTGATCTAAGAAAACAATAAAAACGCCATGTATTTGTTAAACGCCGAAAAATGGAAAGGTGTTGTGAGACACGTTTAAAAAAATAATATAAAAGGACAAACAAGCCCCTCCGCCCTTCACTATGTCGCGTGCCACGTGTTAGGCCAGGATCCGTTCTCACCGTTCTCACACTTTAGGGCGTTCTCTTCTGATCCCGTACCTATATATATATATATATATATATATATATATATATATATATATATATATATATATATTTAGAGAGAGAGAGAGAGAGAGTGTGTGTGTGTGTGTGTAAATACAATTAGGGTTAACGTACGATACGTACAACTGGTATATATAACGTGCGTGATTTTTGTTGTATAACGAACGTGATTTTTTGTTGTATAATATAACGTGCGTACGACCGGTAAATAGCATGGGATTGATCAATTTCGTCCAATTCGTTAAATTTTCTTTTCGTTTCAGTTCAAATGGTCATTGTTTGGTTAATTTCATCGAATTAGGTTCAAATTCATCGTTGATTTTGAAAAGTTTCATCAAAATGACGACTCGAAATCAAATCGTAGAACAGAGGATGAAGGAACATGACCAAGCTTTGATTCGATTGGAGTCAACGGTCAGTAACAATGGTATCAGACCGTAGAACAGGGGATGCGATTTTGAACTGGGAGTTAGGGCACGCGTGATTATGGGTACATAACGTGCGTGATTAATGTTTTCAACATGCGTGATTAGGGTTTTTGAGTTTTATAACGTGCATGATTTACAAATGAACGTGCATAATTATAGGTCGTACCGGTCGCACATTAAGATCTATTGTACGTTAACCTTCCTCTATATATATATATATCTATATATGTGTGTGTGTGTGTGTGTGTGTGTGTATAGGGTTAGGATCGTGTGAGAAACACTAGGCTAATTGAGAAACTTGAGAAGCATTCTAGATCACACATTTTTCCTAAGTTTTTTGTAATATATATATATATATATATATATAGTTTAAAATTGACTATACATATGTGTATAATTTTAGATTTTACAATATACGTATGTGTATATTATAGAAAGCTTTGGGAAATGTATGATTCAAAATATTTTTCAAGTTTTTGTACTTCTCTTAGGATCCCTATCCTCTATATATATATTATACCAAATATAAAAACTTAGCTAGTTAAAAAGAAAATAAATTAAATAGACTGAAAAGTTTTAGTATTTTTAATACATACAAAATCCTAAATAGTGTCACTTAATAATAGATTGTCTCTGTAAAATTTGTAATAATATATTACTTATTAATAAAAAAATAAACAGAAAGTGTTTGGAACTATAACAATTAGCTAATTATATTCAATTTTTCTTGATATATTCACACACATAAAGGTGTACAATTCATCCATCTTGTACGGAAAAAACTTATAATTGACCTAAATGTATAAGTTTAGTTAATTTTAAACCTAAAGACCCGAATCTTGTTTCCACAGTGTGCACACCAAGTTTTTCTCACTTGTTTCTAACACGTATATATCTATATATATACTATATATAAGCACATCCAAGGGACATCTTAAGGTAATTTTCCACTTTACTTAAAACTCCTTTAATGCATGATATACAACCCTCTAAAGCACATGTACACCTCTTTATTAAAAACACGCGTTCCGTACTGCCCATCTAGGGTTTCTCTTATTATCACTTTTTCTCATCTCATAATTCATTTCCGCCCCATTGGTCTCTCTCTCTCTCTCTCTCTCTCTCTGGCGATTCTAGAAATTTCATGGCTATTGATGAAGATTTCACCAGATCCATGTTAAATCTGACCTCTACATTCAGATTCAAGGCTATTGGTGGTAAGATCTGACATCTCGATGAAACTGTTTCCGATTTAAACCGTTCAAACAAACCCTAATCAGCAGATCTGACCTCTTGGTTCCGATTTAGGTCTCATCGGCGGCTGTAGATGGTGGTTTTCTGGTAGAACCCCTCAGCCGCTCCTTTTCGTTGTCTCTCTTTCAGGTAAGCCTTTTCGTGCTCTCTCTCTCACAGGTTTTCTATTACGATTTTGTTTAATAATGTGTGGACTTTTGATGGGTTTCGTTATCTCTCTCTCAGGTTTTCTGTTACGATTTTGTTTAATAATTTGTGGAGTTTTGATGGGTAAGATATGATAATAGTGGATTTCGATCTCTCTCTCTCTCTTAGGTTCTCTCTCTATCCCTCTCTCTCAGGTTTTCTGTTACGATTTTGTTACTATTTTGTTTAATAATAGTGGTTTTCTGTTATGTAGGAGTGGTGAGAAGTCGCTGGAGTATTTGAGAGTAGTTCAAAGGATATTGCTGCCTGTGATGGTGAGAAGTCTCCGGTCGTAGAGGTTAAGTGTCCGGTGGTGGTGTTTATAAACTTTAAAAGTGGTGGGAGGCATGGTCTCGACCTTATGGCTAGGTTGCAGGACTTGATGGGTCAAGAACGGGGTTTTTTTTTTCCATTTATTGTTTTAAAAAAACATTTATGCTTAATTTTCTCTATGAGTGAGTAGTTACAGAAGATTTATGATGAAACTAGAAACCATGGTTCGTGTGTGTGTGTGTGTGTTTTTTTTTATGATGATGGTTTGTTATTGCTTAATTGTTCAGCATTTGTGTTTAATTTTGGCTATTAATAGTTGCTGAGATTGTTTGATTCCTTGTTTTGTGATGAAAAATAAAACAGTTATTTCATGTAGGGTTTTTTTTTCCTGATGAATGTTCAATTATTGCATCATTTATGCTTTAGTTGTGGTTTCCAAAAAATGCTTAATCTCTTGTATAGTTAAAGAAAGCAATCTCTTGATGATGTTATATTGTGAGCCGCTCTTATAAACACAAAATTCATGACTGTTATTTTTTATTTTGTTTTTAGATGATGTTCAATTGTTTCTTCATTTTCACCATTTATGCTTAATTTTCTCTATGTGTAGTTGCAGAAAACAATCTCTTGATTTTCGATGAAATTAGAAACCCATACGTCATAAGGTGTTTTTTTGGGTCTGATGAATGTTCAATTTTAGTTTTCTTTTGCTTATCTGCTCGATTGAAGCCCTAATTCGCGGCCGATGTCTGCTACGTACGTTATTTACTTTTGCTTATCTGCTTATCTATAAAATATTGGGTTATATGTTATTACTCTTTGATCTATGTTTGTTAGTGTTGGGCATTTGACTTGTGTCTGATATTCTGGCAACCAGCTATTGTGGCCTGGAAATCTGACTTGGTCCAGTTTTTGAATCCGATGTTTCTTTTGCTTTAGAGTTTGTAATTGCACTTGGCTGAGGTAAATTTATTTTGAGTTTTATATAAATGAAACCTCAAATTTTGGGGTTTGATAGTTAAATTTACTGATTAGGCTAACACCCTAAATTTACTGTTTTTGTGTTGATGATGATAATTTTATGTGTAATTGTTATTTCAGTTGAATGAAATATTTTGTGTGTTATTTTTATGTGTGTTGATATTATGTCAAATTTTATGTTGATAATTTTATGTGTGTTTTGTGTTTTATATTTATGTATGTTATGTAGGTTGTTTGGATGTACTGTTGGGATCATGTGTTTTTGTGTTGATGAATATAATTCTATGTGTGATGATGATAATTTTATGTGTTATGATCGGATGAGGATCTCACAGTGGCATGGCATCCATTTCAGCCATGTTGATGACATCATCTAAACCTTATAACCTAACTATAAAATTAAGGCTATGATGATCGGGTGAGGATCTCGCATTAGCGTGGCATTCATTGCAGCCATGTTGATAACTCCATCTGAGCCTTATAACCTAACCAAAAAATTAAGGCTATGATGATCGGGTGAGGATCTCGCATTGGCGTGGCATTCATTGCAGTCATGTTGATGACTCCATCTGGAGTTTTGATGATTTGAGTTCACTGAGATCTACAACCGCCGATGAGACCTAAATCAGAACCAAGAGGTCAGATCTCACCCATCAAAACTCCACACATTATTAAACAAAATCGTAACAAAAAACCTCAAAAACCAGAAAAATGTTTGGATTATTGTTTGGATTGTTGTTGACTGTTTGGATAAGTGTTTGGATTATTATTGACTGTTTGGATAAGTGTTTAGATCATTTTTTTGGATTATTGTTGACTGTTTAGATAAGTGTTTGGATTATTAATGTCTGTTTGGATTATTGTTTGGATTATTATTGACTGTTTGGATTATTGGACCAGCAAAAATATTTAAAATTCGAGAAAACTGTTGTAAGCCGGGAAAACTGTTTGGATTATTGTATACATACTTGTAGTTCAGTCCGACCTGTTTGGACCCAGTAAAACCTCAAAAAACTTGAAAATTGTTTGGATTATTGTTGACTGTTTGGATTATTGTTTGGATTAGTGTTTTTATCGGGTGAGGATCTGACATTGGCATGGCATCCATTGCAGCTATGTTGACAACATCGTCTGAACCTTATAACCTAACTAAAAGATTAAGGCTATGATGATTGGGTGAGGATCTCGCATTGGCGTGGCATTCATTGCAGCCATGTTGATGACTCCATCTGAGTCTTATAACCTAACTAAAAAGTTGGCACCGACTTACGAAAAAACAAAAAAGACACTGCTGATATAGTTAAGTGTATAAATGCTTTTTCATGTGCTTTCTCGAAGGGCAGTTTTCGTAATTCGCCACTTTTTAAGGGAGTACAATATTACAACATTTAATGCATCATGTACATCACTTTGATAAAAAAACATGCGTACCGTATCTGCTGATTAAGATTTCTCGATTATCACATTTCCTCCTTTCATAATGCATATCCGCCCACATTGCTTTCTGTCTCTCTCTCTTTCTTCGATTGGTTGCAGCTACACTTGGAGCAACTTTAGCCAAACATCGATCGAACCAACGTGTGTACATCAGATGCATGATATCTGGACCCGTACTCGCTCACAAGTAAGCGATAGCTCTTCTCGCTTGACTCATTTTTCTTTAAATTTATATATGTTTTGACTTTTTACTATTATGCTAACAGAGGCGTGAGATATCACGAGCTTGAGAACTAGAAGCTTGGTGAGGAACGAAACAAGTATTTCTGGAACGCTACAGTCTGCAAGTTTCTTGGCAACTCGCTTGATGTATATCCTCTTGGAAGGTAAATTTAAAATATTTATATAGTTAAAATAGTTATAGTTAAAATATTTAAAATTCGATTTAACAATATTTAGTATAAAGTTAAAATAGTCAATTTGACATTACATTTATAGTTAACTGTTTTTATAACTGTCAACTATTTACCCCTTTCAAATACAAAACCTTTTAGTTATTATCTATTTATATAGTACAGATATTTATAATAAATATTTATAGTTATAATATTTATAGTCAACCTTTTAGTTATAATCTATTTATATAGTTAAAATATTTAAAATTCTAATTTTACCAATACTTGTTATAAAGTTAAAATAGTCAACTTGACATTACCAATACTTGTTATAAAGTTAAAATAGTGAATTTTACCAATACTTGTTATAGTTTTAGCCACGAACAACTGTGATTGTGGTAGCCGGCGAACACGATGGTAGTGTTTTCAGGCGAAGCAGACAGAGGAGGTTGTTTTTTATCAGGTTTGTAAAATATAACTGTCACGGCCCCCGACCCGGGTTGACCCGTTTCTGGAGCCGCGCGACAGAAAGTCTGCGGTATTCTGTTTATTGTGAGTTTAGCAGCGGAAAATTTATTTCACAGGATCGGCTAAGTTAAAACTTTTCCCGATTATTTTTATTTCACAATTCGGGATAAAACCCTGGTAATTTACAATAATAAGTTTTTAGTAATAAAACACATTTCTTTATTTTATATTGAGCCACTATCTTAAGCTTGAAATGCTTCCCCTGCATTTCTCCTGAATTACAGCAGATCACCTGAAACATGTTTGAAAAGATTTTGTCAGCGGGGAAATACTGAGTGAATTATTCTAGTTACTGAAAACGACACAATTTATGATTATTCACAGTGTTAAGATCTTTTACGCATGTTTCTGATATCAACCAACTACCCACAGTATTTGTCACTCGACCGAATCTGTGGCAGTGGTCATATCACCATTGGCTGCCCCAATGAATGACGTAAATCAATTAAATTAGGTTCGCCCACCTAAAATGATTTAAACTGTAATATTGTGCACAATACCCCACATACTGGCTGTAATTTGGTGATTACATCAACTTAATCACTGGTATTATAATCTCGGAAAATGAATTTGGAGTATTGTAAAATAGTTAATAACTCACAAACGGTGAGAAAAGAATTTATAAAAGAAGAATAACTCACAAACGGTGAGAAAAGAATTTATAAAAGAAGAATAACTCACAAACGGTGAGAAAAGAATTTATAAAAGAAGAATAACTCACATTGCAGATTTAGTACTGACAGAATGTAATTTTATCCTTGTTTAACCTAATTTCATAATAATGCACACAAAACAGAGTTAGTGACCAATACAGCAGTTACGATAATTTTCCGAGATCAATTTTTTACAATGAATGTCCAAGTGCAATACTTCAACTCATTTATCAAAGTGACAAACGACAAAGTATAGTACTTCAACTCGTATATCGAATTATCGACAACGACAAAGTACAATGCTTCGGCTCATTTATCGGATTACCGACAAACGATAAAGCATAGCCCAATGTGGGCGGCACTTAGGCATTCCTTGGATATATTGATCCCGGAACTAAATCGTAATAGCGATCGAGTAATTACCCTGTTCTGCGGCAGGATTCGATGTTAGTGTGTGTGTGTTGGACTGTTTCTGTAATAACTTGATCTACGTAACTCCGATTTTCGTCGTTCAAGTGCCAAATTTCAAGTCCCAACCCCTGCTATTTATACTGAAAATTTGACACCGTCGCGTAGCGCGAGGGGGTACCCCTTTATGCGTCGCGCTACGCGAGTGATTACCCTATTTTCATAGAGTAGCCCTTAGTGCATGTAGGCTTGCTGTGTCGACGGTTTTTAATTTTTCGAATTTTATAATTAGTTATGAAGATAATCGTTATTAGGGTTTTGCCCCCCCCCCTGAGTTTTAGGGGCCCTGATCCTGGTTCTGATTGTTCTGGAAATTTTAGGGTTAGTGCAGAATTACTTGGGTTTCTTAATTAGGGTTTCCTTAATAGCTAATTACCATTCTAATTATTAATTTTAATGAGAGTTGTTACATCCTCCCCACCTTAGGAAAAATCTCGTCCTCGAGATTCACTGAAATAGATGAGGATACTTGCGCTTCATTTCTGACTCTAATTCCCAAGTGTATTCCGGTCCTCTCTTGGAATTCCATTTGACTTTTACCAACACAAGTCGCTTGTGTTTGAGGAATTTGACCTTCCGGTCTTCTATTTGTAAAGGTTTTTCTATGAATTTCAGTTTTTCATTTACCTCTATGTCTTGAAGAGGTACTACCAGAGATTCATCTGATAAACATTTCTTAAGGTTGGATACATGAAATATATCATGTACTCCAGCTAGTTCTTCTGGTAGCTGTAAGCGATAAGCAACTGGTCCGATTCGTTGAATCACTGGGAATGGTCCAACATATCGGGGACTCAGTTTTCCTTTCTTACCGAATCTTACCACACCTTTCCAAGGAGATACTTTCAGAAGTACTTTGTCTCCTATTTGGAATTCAAGTGGTTTACGACGATTGTCGGCATAGCTCTTCTGACGATCTCTGGCTGTTTTCAATCTTCCCTTGATTTGATTTATCTTGTCTGTGGTTTCTTGCACGATTTCTGGACCTGATAATTGACTTTCTCCTATTTCTGCCCAACATACGGGTGTTCTGCATTTGCGTCCATATAGTGCCTCGAATGGAGCGGCTTCAATACTTGAATGATAACTATTGTTATAGGAGAATTCAATTAATGGTAAATGGTTATCCCAATTACCTCCAAAGTCAATTACACATGCTCGAAGCATGTCTTCCAGAGTTTGGATTGTCCTTTCACTTTGTCCGTCGGTCTGTGGATGATATGCAGTACTCAGGTTGAGTCGGGTTCCTATTGATTCTTGGAAACTTGTCCAAAATCGGGAAGTGAAGCGACTATCTCTATCTGATACGATGGAGAGCGGGACTCCGTGTAAGGATACTATTTCATCCACATATAGCTTGGCTAATCTTTCCATGCTAAAGGTTTCTTTTATTGGTAGAAAATGAGCTGATTTGGTTAATCGATCCACGATTACCCAAATTGCATCATTACCTTTTCTGGTTCTGGGTAACTTAGTAACAAAATCCATTGTTATAAGTTCCCATTTCCATACAGGCATTTCTAACTGTTGTAGTAAACCTGAGGGTTTCTGGTGTTCGGCTTTAACTTGTGAACAGGTTAAACACTTAGATACATATTCAGCTATATCCTTTTTCATTCCTATCCACCAGAAGTTCTTTCTTAAATCTTGGTACATCTTATTGTTTCCTGGGTGTACAGTATACCTAGATTTATGAGCTTCCTCTAAAATTTTCGATCTTAAATTTCCTTGTTTAGGTACCCAAATTCTGTTTTGGTGAAATTTCCAAATTCCATCATTTCCTTGTTCTAATTCTTTTAGGTAACCTTTCATTCCTTCGGCTTCGTCATTGATTGCCGTTTTCTGGATTTCTTTCACTTGTTCCCGTAAATCTACTTGTAGATTTATTCTAAGGGCACGGACTCGCTTTTGTTTTTCATGGAACTTACGACTTAAGGCATCTGCTACTACGTTGGCCTTTCCTTCATGATATTGAATATCACAGTCGTAATCACTCAGGACTTCCATCCATCTTCTTTGTCTCATGTTTAACTGTTTTTGCCCGAATATATATCTTAAACTCTTATGATCTGTATAAACAGTAAACTTACTTCCATACAGATAATGTCTCCAAATCTTAAGGGCGAAACCTATGGCTCCTAGTTCTAAATCGTGAGTTGTATAGTTTTCTTCGTGCTTTTTCAACTGTCTGGAGGCATACGCAATTACCTTCTTGCGTTGCATCAATACACATCCATATCCTAATTTTGAAGCATCGCAATATACCTCAAAATCTTCTGTTCCTTCTGGTAAGGCTAAGATTGGCGCATTGGTTAATTTCTGTTTTAAGATTCTAAAGGCTTCTTCTTGCTTTGGTCCCCATTCAAACTTAGTGGCTTTACAGGTTAGCTTAGTTAATGGTATAGCTATCTTGGAAAAATCCTTAATAAACCGTCTATAATAACCGGCTAAACCTATAAAACTTCTAATTTCCATTGCAGTTTGTGGAACCTTCCAGTTGATAATTGCTTCGATCTTAGCAGGATCTACGTGAATACCTTCGTGATTCACCATGTGGCCTAAGAATTGCACTTCTTGCAACCAGAATTCGCACTTTGAGAATTTCGCGTACAACTTTTCTTTTCTTAACAGAGTTAAGAGTGCATGCAAGTGCTGACAATGCTCGACTTGACTTTTGGAATAAATGAGTATATCGTCAATGAATACGATCACAAATTTATCCAAATATGGTTTACAGATTCTGTTCATCATGTCCATGAATGCAGCTGGGGCATTGGTTAATCCGAAGGGCATGACTGTAAACTCATAATGACCATACCTTGTTCTGAAAGCAGTTTTAGGTATGTCTTCCTCTTGTACTTTCAATTGATGATATCCAGATCTTAAATCTATCTTAGAGAAATACCTAGCTCCTTGTAATTGATCAAAAATATCATCAATCCTAGGTAATGGGTATCGATTCTTAATTGTAACCTTATTCAATTCTCTATAATCAATACACATTCTCATTGATCCATCTTTCTTTTTCACAAACAACACTGGTGCACCCCAAGGGGATGAACTAGGTTGTATAAATCCTTTGCTTAGTAATTCATCTAATTGCTTTTTCAATTCTAGCATTTCAGTAGGAGCTAATCGATAAGGTGCCTTGGCTATCGGTGTAGTTCCTGGAATTAGATGAATCCTGAATTCTACCTCTCTATCTGGTGGTAACCCAGGTAAATCTTCTGGAAAGACATCTGGGTATTCTGAAACTACAGGAATTTCCTTGAGTTCCTTGTCCTTAGTACAAATGATTATGGAAATCATATATACTATTCCTTGGTTCCGTTCATAATTAGCAACTTTCATTACTGATATGAACTTTAACGGCTTCCGAGGTTTATCTCCTGAAATCTTAATTATCTCTCCTGTAGGTGTTTGAATTTCTATAGAATTCTTATCACAAATGATTTGCGCATGGTTGGCTATTAACCAATCCATTCCTAACACAACATCGAATTCAGCTAATTTCATAGGAAATAGGTTTGCAGTAAATTTATGACCTAAAAGTTCTATGTTTACTTTTTGCAAAACCTGATTGATTTCTACTGAATTCCCATCTGCAGTTTCGACTGTAAAGATCTGCCTAACTGTAGTTAAGGGTAACTTAAGAGCTTGACAGAATGAAGTATTAATAAAACTTTGGTTTGCACCAGAGTCAAATAATACTTTGGCATAGACGTTGTGAACTAAAAACGTACCGGCGATCACATCCGGAATGAGTTCTGCTTCTTGAGTAGTCAGCTGAAATGTTCTAACGTTCTTTTTAGTAGTTCCTTCAGCTGCCTTGGGTTTGTTATCGGTGATTTTGTTCAGTTTAGGACATTCGGTTTTGTAATGTCCCGTTTCTCCACAGTGAAAACAAGTTACAGTTTTCTTCTTACAGTTTTCTTCATTATGTCCTGCTGTTTTGCAAAAATTGCAAATTCTGTTGCACCTTCCAAAATGGTTCTTACGACAAACTTTGCAGAATGGCAAAGTTGCAGATCGCCCTGCCCCTTTCTTCTTGAAATTATTCCCCATCTTAATTCCTTGGGTAATTTTCTGAGCCAATTCTTTCTTCCTATCTTCATCTCTTGTGCGTATCAGTTCGTCGGTTAGGGTATTAGCTAATTCTACTGCATCGTCAATAGTGCGAGGTCTCGCAGCTTTAACGATATTGCGAATTTCGCTAATTAATCCCCAAATATATCGAGAAATGAGTACCGGTTCTGGCGAAGCCAAGTTAGGTACTACTCTCGCATATTCGAAGAATGTTGAGGTATAACTACGACAATCTACCCCTGTCATTCGATGATTTAGGAACTTATTTGCCATTTGTTCCTTCTCATACTCAGGACAGAATTTTCTTTCAACAAGATTCTTAAATTCTTCCCAGGTCATAGCATAAGCCACCCGTCTTCCTTTTGCCTGTAGCACCGTGTTCCACCATTCTAGTGCTCCTTCCTTAAACAGGTTTGAGGCATACATGACTTGATCTTCCTCAGCACATTTACTTATTGCAATTACTGCTTCGGTTTTCTCTAACCATCGCAGTGTTGCAGTTGCTCCTTCGTTGCCTGCAAATTCAGCGGGTTTACAAGCAAGAAATTCTTTGAAAGTGCAACCAGGTGTTGCAGCCTTTCGTTTCTTAGGGCGCTGCGTGTGCTGAGATTCATTGTCATGATTTATATGATCATTGCCCCCGTTTATACTGTTACTGAAATTATCTTCGATGGTATGTTTACTAGGAACGATATGTTGCGGATCGTTTGGATTTTTCATAGCAGCAACGAACATTGGAATTGCGTTAGCTATTCCTTGGGCAACCATATTTTCAATATCTTCTGGGTGTTGCTCCGATTGATTAACTTCATTTACTGGTTCGTTATCGTTATTTGCCATCTGATGATAATTGGTTATGAATAATTAGCAATTAGCAATTTATACAAGTAATTGAACAATTTACAACACATCAAGCCAAAATTATCGATTTTCTCGATTTCATGTTATATCTGTATAGTATGCATCAATACACACAAATATCTCACAACGTTTTATTCGTTATGTTATAACTGGTTTCACTTTTTACTATTACTATTATACAAAGATAGTTTCCGTCCTCCTATTTGTCATCCTAAAAACGAAGTTCCCTCTCGTCATACTTCCAGGCAATCTGTCCCCCTATTTCCCTAATTCTATTCCCTGCATCCATCAACTCTTCACCGAAATGGCGGAGTTCAGCCAGGTTCTCATTGCTCATCGGTGGATTGGGTAGGGGTTCTGGGTCGAACTGTGGAAAGAATGAGTAAGCGTTATTGACAATATTTTGAAATTGCCAATCGTTGGTCCACCATTCTTCCATTTCTACAGGTTGGTTATGGACTATTGGTTCAGTGAGGGTTGGTGCAAAATTCATAGGAATTGGGTTTTCGATAGGATAAGTAAAAATACCCGGACTGGCAGGTTGCATAGTCTCACATTTTTCTAGTAAAATATCTATCTGATCCTGAAAAGTAACTCTTTTGGTTTGGTTAGAACTTTCTCCAACTTCTACTTGGGTTGGGTTAGAACCTTGCCCTATTTCTATTGCTATTTCCTGAGAATACTGATCGAACTGCTCCTCCATTTGCCTGGATTCGTCATTGGCTTCAGTTTCTGGTTCTTGCGGATTAGGGTTTTCCTGGATTACAATCGCTTTTCCTTTGTCTAAAGGTTTACTAGTTTTAGGGGTTTTTGTAACTGTCTTTCTCTTACGTATACGGCTTCCCCACACATAATTTTTCTTTGGCCTCCTTTTTGGTTTGGTCACTGGTGGAGTAGGAAGTTTTACAGGTTGGTCCACATCAGCAATATATCCCGTGAATTCATGAGAAACTTCTATGTTCACTGGGTACAAATTGAGGTTCTGAAAAGCTTCAGATATCTCGTTCATGCTGTGTAGCATATATGCAAAAATGCATAAAATATCAAGTTAAAACTTTGGAACAAAGT
Source organism: Helianthus annuus (assembly GCF_002127325.2). Taxonomy (NCBI): domain Eukaryota; kingdom Viridiplantae; phylum Streptophyta; class Magnoliopsida; order Asterales; family Asteraceae; genus Helianthus; species Helianthus annuus. The sequence continues at coordinate 48,455,716 of NC_035436.2, read as the reverse complement.
TTAACAAATAACATGGAAGTTTTATTGCACACTATTTGTACAAAATACAGGAAAATACACTCAAATTTATTTCACTTTTATTTATTTACTTATTGGGAAGTACTGCTTGCAAATTTTAGGGCATCTTTAAAGATTTGCATGTTCTGCTACAGTGGCTAGCATATATAAATTTGCCCATTTTTTATCGAGTTTATCTTCCCAAGGCGATTTATCGAGTAAATCCTGGGTTCCCTTTTTAATTTTCCTTTCTCTGATTTGCTCCTTACTTTTGTTAATAATCATATTCCTTTTTCTAGGAGAAAGCGGATTTTCATAATTCGCTTTTTGCACAAATATTCCTTCTTCAGGAATTGTAGGGAGCCTTGAAATTTTAGTTTTAGACGAACTTCCTTTCTCGTAAATTGATCTATCTAGTTTAAGATAGATATCTTGCAACTTTTGTTTACCCATACTGTAACTAACAAATAATCAGTTAAAAGCACATAAACACATAATCACATAATAGTAATCAGGAAAATTAAGTATCATTTAAATACTTAATTAGCTTAACTTAGTGGCTCTGATACCACCTTTGTTTCTGTCACGGCCCCCGACCCGGGTTGACCCGTTTCTGGAGCCGCGGGACAGAAAGTCTGCGGTATTCTGTTTATTGTGAGTTTAGCAGCGGAAAATTTATTTCACAGGATCGGCTAAGTTAAAACTTTTCCCGATTATTTTTATTTCACAATTCGGGATAAAACCCTGGTAATTTACAATAATAAGTTTTTAGTAATAAAACACATTTCTTTATTTTATATTGAGCCACTATCTTAAGCTTGAAATGCTTCCCCTGCATTTCTCCTGAATTACAGCAGATCACCTGAAACATGTTTGAAAAGATTTTGTCAGCGGGGAAATACTGAGTGAATTATTCTAGTTACTGAAAACGACACAATTTATGATTATTCACAGTGTTAAGATCTTTTACGCATGTTTCTGATATCAACCAACTACCCACAGTATTTGTCACTCGACCGAATCTGTGACAGTGGTCATATCACCATTGGCTGCCCCAATGAATGACGTAAATCAATTAAATTAGGTTCGCCCACCTAAAATGATTTAAACTGTAATATTGTGCACAATACCCCACATACTGGCTGTAATTTGGTGATTACATCAACTTAATCACTGGTATTATAATCTCGGAAAATGAATTTGGAGTATTGTAAAATAGTTAATAACTCACAAACGGTGAGAAAAGAATTTATAAAAGAAGAATAACTCACAAACGGTGAGAAAAGAATTTATAAAAGAAGAATAACTCACAAACGGTGAGAAAAGAATTTATAAAAGAAGAATAACTCACATTGCAAATTTAGTACTGACAGAATGTAATTTTATCCTTGTTTAACCTAATTTCATAATAATGCACACAAAACAGAGTTAGTGACCAATACAGCAGTTACGATAATTTTCCGAGATCAATTTTTTACAATGAATGTCCAAGTGCAATACTTCAACTCATTTATCAAAGTGACAAACGACAAAGTATAGTACTTCAACTCGTATATCGAATTATCGACAACGACAAAGTACAATGCTTCGGCTCATTTATCGGATTACCGACAAACGATAAAGCATAGCCCAATGTGGGCGGCACTTAGGCATTCCTTGGATATATTGATCCCGGAACTAAATCGTAATAGCGATCGAGTAATTACCCTGTTCTGCGGCAGGATTCGATGTTAGTGTGTGTGTGTTGGACTGTTTCTGTAATAACTTGATCTACGTAACTCCGATTTTCGTCGTTCAAGTGCCAAATTTCAAGTCCCAACCCCTGCTATTTATACTGAAAATTTGACACCGTCGCGTAGCGCGAGGGGGTACCCCTTTATGCGTCGCGCTACGCGAGTGATTACCCTATTTTCATAGAGTAGCCCTTCGTGCATGTAGGCTTGCTGTGTCGACGGTTTTTAATTTTTCGAATTTTATAATTAGTTATGAAGATAATCGTTATTAGGGTTTTGCCCCCCCCCCCCCTGAGTTTTAGGGGCCCTGATCCTGGTTCTGATTGTTCTGGAAATTTTAGGGTTAGTGCAGAATTACTTGGGTTTCTTAATTAGGGTTTCCTTAATAGCTAATTACCATTCTAATTATTAATTTTAATGAGAGTTGTTACAATAATTTTCTTGATTAGTTATAAAATTTTTCAGGGTTTGTGTTAATTAACCGTTATCTATACTTTTTTGTGACATCTGTGCCTCTTTGACCATCATACGAATACAAAACCAATGAAATATTGTGTTTCATACTTGGGATTTTTATAAATACGTGTACCATTTGCACATATCAATTCTTGTTCAATTTCGTGCTTTAAATCACTTTATGGAAAGTTATACGCGAACTGATGCATAAATGTAATCAGATTAACGCAACAAACACTCCGGAATAGTGACATAGGCTTATCATACCTTAAATAACCTTTATATAACTTAGAAATAAGTTTTGGATGGTTTGGTGTGTCGAAACCAAATTTATTCGATCATAGGGACTATTTGCGTCAAACTGCGAAAGTATACCGATTCGTATGGTAACGAACATTCTGAAACTTGATCATAAGCTAAACATACCCTAAATATCCTTTACATAGCTTAGAAATAGGCTTTGAGGGGTTCGGTATGCGAAAATAAACTTATTTGATCAATAGGGACTAAAAGCGTCAAAAAGTGCATAAGTTTCCATTTTCGCGCATATCTTACGTTCTGAACATATCCAGACATCCAAAAATTTTTGTAATCATTAAAATACTTTATTTTAGTGATTGGAATGCAAAAATACCATTCGTCGCGTAACTTGCATCGTTTTTCGCGTCCGTTCGGGTTTCATCGTAATTAACCGAATAACGCAACCGTACGACCAAACGAACCGACATTTGAGATAATTTCAAGCATGTTTCAAGCCCCCTATGCCTTAACATCCTTGTAGAGCCTTGAAAATGGGTTAACAGGGTTTAAACGCATCGAAAATGGCTTAAACATGCTGCATGGACCATTTTTGCCATTTTTTGAAACATTCTGGACCTAGGGAGTGGTGGCGTCGCGCCACAGCAATAGGGTGTTACTGTGGCGGCACGCGAGCCCTTCATTTTGACAGAAACATCAGTTTTCAGCAACTAGTTTGAAATTGAGGGTCTTTTATGCTACTTTTATCAATACTATGGCCTGGTTTTAAGCTCCCATTGTATCAAATACCATGTCCCACAAGTGTAGGGCCAAGATTTCACCTCCTAAACACTTGGAATGATCTCCTTGATCATAACTTTCGATAAATAGAAGTGGGTTCTTGGCCATTTTTCCTCATACTTGATTTCAAACCTGCTCTAAGTTGGAGTTCTATACTTCATAATTGAGCAATTTGAATCAAATCTTCCTTGCTTGGACCTTTTGTAAGCTTCTTTCATGCTTTTTATGCTTTTCAAGCATGAAAGTCAAACAGTGTTTGACTTTCTGCTTTGACCATGATTTGGTCAACACAAAGTTCGTTTGAACTTTGCAACGTGAGCGTAATCACGATGGTTATAGTCCCTTGTGACTGTACCTACTGATTACTACGTTGATTAGTCGAAGTGACGAGTCAAAGTTTCGGTCAAAATACGTGTTTATGCGTATTTTGCGTCGAAGCTACTTTTGGGTATCAAAACACTTTGTTTTGATATCAAACTTGTTTTCTAACTTAGTTAAACATGTTTTAACATGTTTAACTCGTCACTTTTAGTGTAGTGCTTGTATAGGGTCGTAAGTCAAGCGGTCTTGACAACCGCTTAGACTTTCGAACCCGACCCATTTGATCGATCATTAGGATCCGACCAAGCATATTTGTGACCATAGTTGTATAGGGAATAACCTTTCGAGGTTATACCTTATGGTCACTTAGTTTAATTAGTTGTATGATAGGTAGTTTATATGCCTAAGGTAAATGACCAAAATGCCCTTTTCATGCATAATTGGAAATTAAGCATATGTAACTTAACTTTTGCCACTTAAACTGATTATGCAACATATTTAAACATGTTAGGGCATATAATACTTGTCATAGGACTAGGTAGGCGTCTCAAACGCGCATTCGTGCGAACGACGCGTTAAAGTGGCGTAAGCTACCTTAATGGGTCGTAACGGGTCGTAAGCACTTAGGATAAATTTCGATTTAGAATGTAGGCTTTGTTAGACCATATCACATGAGTTCCAATACTCATTTGGTTTACAAGACCTCATTCTACCCAATCTTCCGATTTAGGTGTCGATTTATTAACTAGCGATTCGATTACTAGGTGTTACTTGAATTCCTTGGTTTACTCGAGCTTTGCTAGTTCATTTAATCAAGGATACTTTGCACTTCGAATGTGAGTACATACTTCCCCTCTTTTACCGTTTTCAAATGTTTTGGGGTGATTCATATGTGCTAAGAATTTTGAGTTTCCTAAAACGAGTGTTATGGTTTATATTAAACACAACGATTTAGTTTATACGAACTATTGAACCACTGGAACTAGTGATCTATGTGAACTACTTGAACCACTGGAACTATGGGAACTTTATGAACTATTGAACCACTGGATCTACTGATCTATGTGAATTATTGAACTACTTGAACCACTGGAACTATGGGAACTGTATGAACTATTGAACCACTGGAACTATTGATCTATGTGAATTATTGAACTACTTGAACCACTGGAACTATGTGAACTGTATGAATTATTTGAACCAATGGAACTATTTGATCTATGTGAACTATTTGAACGATTGGAACTAATTGAACTATTGAACAACTGGGTTATGGTAAGTGATTAGGTAACGGGGTGGGTGTAATGTGATAAAAGCATGGTGGATACGCTGCTGGTACTTCCTATATATAAGTGCTTTTAACACATTACATATCGTTGCGTTATCTAGATCACTTGGACGAATGTTTTCAGAACGAAGTTACACTACAAGGTTTTCCTAATGATATAAACCATACGAGTTTTATTACGAGAACGATTTACAACTTGGTTAACAAAGACAAATGTTTTCAGTTAAGATTCATGGCTACAATGGTTTTGGTTTATACATATATCAACTTTTAAAAGTTGATAGAAACATACTGCAATATCAAAATCTTTTGTTTTCAAGGTACACACTCGACAACTCCCGTAGTTGGACGAGGTATTGCAATATGAACTTAAAGCCATGAATCTAACACACTCACAAAACCTATGTACTCGCCGGCATTTTTATGCTGACGTATTTTCACATATGTTTCAGGTACCATAGTTGATGATGTTTGATGATGATTATGATGCATGCTCGCATAGGGATGGACGAGGCCTTAGTGACTTAATAACAATGAAAGACAATTGTTCATGTTTTGTTTCTGATTTCAATACAATGTAATAAACTTAATTCAATAAAACGAAACTTCAAACCATGTGTTGTGAAACAATGATTCTGTTACGACACTCCCCGACGTTTCCGCCGCGGTTTGTTGTTTTAACGCGGTCAGGGTATGACAGAAAAGTTGGTATCAGAGCTCATGGTTATAGGGAATTAGGTTATTAGTAATGCTTTGACCTATACTATAACCTTCCTAGGACCCTAACACAAGTTACCTTGTGTTTATTCTTAACACAATACCGTTGCCTATCTTTAGGTGACAACCACAACAAGAACAAGAACACGAAATACGAATCCGACTTGAAAACTAATCATCTCTTCTTAGATGATTTGTCATAAGGTTTTGAACCTTCAAAGTTTTCAAAATCTCGTCAAAGTTTGGGTCTTATAATGTGAACACGTGCAATCTGGAAGGGTGGATGCCTGTATCCTGAGTTTTATGTCTAAGGCTAGAGTGTTCGTACAAATCCACATAATCGGACCAGTCACTCTTACCTGGTAACTCTTGGGATGAGTGTCCACTTATAGGCTAAAGCAGGTCTTCGCGATACATTATATTGAACCATTTACTTTAATTAGTCAATGTGTGTCATTTGTTTGTTCGAGGTAACGAACGAATGATCGCCTTCCTTATGTTTCGTTGATATCTTGAATACCTCTTTTGTTTATCTAATCGTCAATCTCACTCGTTTCTCATGTTTCCTTTTTCTTTTTAGAATATGCCACCAAAACGTGATCCAGAACAGGATGCTGCCCTCGCAGCCACAATAGTTCAGCAGATGGCTGCTGTGCTTCCAAACCTCATTACCCAGATAAACCAGGCGAATAATAATAACAATGCTCAATGTAACTTCAAAACGTTCAATTCAGCCAAGCCATCGAAATTTTCTGTGTCTCAAGGAGCAACTGCGCTCCTACAATGGTTCGAGAGTTTAGAAAGCACCTTCAGACATGTTCAGTGTCCAAATGAGCGAAAGGTTGAATTCGCATCTAGTGTTTTTGATAAACGAGCTTTAACATGGTGGAATGGTGTGATAAGAGATAGGGGTGCCGATGTGGCACTGGCTCAAACCTGGAAAGAGCTTCGAGCCCTAATGATGAAGGAATTTTGTCCTCATCAGGAAATCAGGGCATTGGAAAAGGAATTCGACGATCTTAAGCAAGATAGCGGTGAGCATCGAGCCTACACGGACCATTATGAGGAGCTAAGTCTGTTATGCCCAACCATGGTTACGCCTTTGGATAAGGCAATTGAAAAGTATATTGATAGCCTCCCTAACTCAGTACAAGACATTGTTACTGGTAGCAACCCTACTACAGTTAGACAAGCCATTGAGCTATCCGCTACCCTGACTGAATCACAGATCAGAAAGGGTAAACTTTTCCGAAAAGGCGACAAGAAACCAACTGATGAAACGAAATCAAAAGATAAGCAGACTGAGTCCTCCAAGAAGTAAAAGAAGCGTAAGGCTTCTCAGAACTTCGCCGTGGTTGCTCAAAACGATCAAGCTGTGCCTAACCAACCAACTCAACCCCCTGCTAAAAAGCCATACAACGGGACCGCACCCTTGTGCAACTAATGTAACCTTCATCATCATGTTAGTGTGAAATGCCGCAAATGCCAAAACTGTGGACTTGCTGGTCATACAGCTAGGGTTTGCCGAGCTGCAACTGCATAAAATCAAGTCGGCAACAACCCAGCACAAGCTCGTTTTCCACCAGGTTCTTGCTATAACTGTGGCGAGATGGGCCATTTCAGAAACAATTGCCCAAAGCTTGCTAATGCAAATCCAGCACATGGATGAGTATTCGACTGATGGGAAGACGATGCTGTGTAGAAACAATCGAACTTTATGTATTATTTTCTTTTGTTATCCAAGTCTATGAAACAGTTATTTTGGTTTTTCAATAAATTTTTATTTACATTACGATGTACAAATGTGGTTACATATATGAACGACATATCCCTTACGATACCGACACCAAGGAACCATGTTCCTTGCAAAACAAACTACTCTCATAATCCTTTCATTTTTGTGATCGCTCGTGATCTCTATGAAAATCCTAAGTACTCGTTTCTTCTAAGAAACAAAGTACAAGGTGCAAGTTACACTTCTGAACGAATACCCAAAGTACCACTTTAAATCCTTAATAGGATACCCAAGGGTACTTCCGTAAGCCCTTGATTGGTCTTACATATCATATCTTCCCAACTTCACGATATTTTACACAGCATATGATGTCAAAGGATTATGCATGTTTTCAAAAACCTCATACATGTTTTCAAAATCAAATCACATGATTTTAAAATATTTCATAAAAATGTTTACCTAATATACTTATTACATGATTTCCAAAAACATTACAAAAAGGTTTTCAAAAACATATTTTTAACGATTCCAAGCATAGCTTTCAAAAACATTTTTGCTCGTCTGTTGTCCTAACATACGTATTATGCTATTTTCAAGAACACCATGCTTCGTATGCTGACTAAGCATGCTTAGCACAATGATTTCAAGGATCCAAATTGCTTCATATGTGGTCTTAGCATATCTAGTACCAGGTTCCTAATCATTTCCCGCTACAAATTCCAAACACTTATAGGATCTTCTTCATAGTTAGATCCTTATGGATGTTTAAAGCGCAAAACCAAAGTTGTGACAACTCGAACTTTAGACTTGTCTTGTAACGTTACGTGCTAATGTGAAAGTCCACTATCTAATGATTTTATGAAATGTTATGTGCCTTACGTGTTACGTGTATGTATGTCATGTGCAATAGATATTGTGTGTATGTATTGCATGTTTATATTAACCACACAACTTGTCCGACCGCACAACCTATGCTCGATCCCACAAGGCCATTTGGGTCTTATTTTTGTACGCGGACCATTAGGGCAGCCCATTGAGGGTTCGGCCCACTTTACTTTCGCGCGAACAAACACCCGTAAGGGGTTTTGTTCTCTCACTTGTTACAACACATTATCACACACACAAACCCTAGACTTCCTTTCTCTCCCTCGTTTTGCTTGGAAACCGGCGGCACAAGATCAATCATTCTCTGGTTTGAATCACACTTCTCTACACATAATCGGTTAGTGATTTATATTTCGGCTACATGGTATTATGATTATGATGTTAGTTGATAGTGTTATGTTAATTGGCCGCTTATATGTGTTGAATGATGTTCTTGTGGATTGACTAGAATGGTAATCGGTTATCATATTTTGAATCGGATTGTTTGTATGATGTTGGTAGATCAAATGTTTACTAGTCGGCTGTTGATTGAGGTTATGAATGGTTCTTCGGGTTGTTGTAGAACCCGATGAGTATCAATCGGTTGTTATATGATGAGATTCGGGTAGATATTGTTAATATGATTAATGTTAGGGATCAAGAACACGAGTTTGGATTATATGCTTTAAGTGCTATGAATGCTGTTCATGAGGATTTGAATTAGGGTTCATACGAATTTATGATGTAATTGCCCTGTTTGATCGATATTTTGGTTAACTGATTTGTGGGATTGTGTTAATTGATAATTGTTAAAGTTGGAAACTATTGAATAAATCAAAAGGGATTAATTGAGATTGTAACTGATGTGCATAATTCATGGAAATTAGTTAATTGGTCGCACAAGACCTCTTGATCGTACAAGAGCTCCATCGCACAAAGCCGATCCGATCACACATGCCACCCGGTCGCACAAGGGGTATTAAACGCACAAGATACCCTGAATCGCACAAGGTTAGCGGATCCGTTTAACTGTTGGGCCGGTGGACATGTTGGGTTGGGCTGGTCAGTCGCACAAGCCTATCCAATCGTACAAGGACCCTCGGATCGCACAAGGATACATTTATTTGCTAACTGTTTTGCTATTGGGCCTTAAGCCCAATCCGAGTCGCACAACCCGTCTGGGTCGCACAAGATGTTTGTTTAATTGTTTTGGGCCGCATAAGTTTGGACTGTTTACTTATTAGTGGGCCGGGAATCGTTGGGCTTAGGCACTAACATCGCACAAGGCGGTTGGGCTCGCACAAGCTCGATGGCCCAACCGTTCGACTCGCACAAGTGAGAATGTATGTTTTGTTTGTTACGTGGTTGCCATGATCAATACGTGTTAGTGACGTGTTAACTTGTATGATTCGTATGTGCATTACTTTAAGTCAAAGCCTGACTTGTGTGTGGTAACCCTGTTAGGACGTGGTTGACCACTTTAGTTCAAGAACCATTTATTGTGTATCTGCCGAGCAACCCAAGGTGAGTTCACACAGCCAAGGCATGGGATTCCCGGGTTGGGAATTGGGTTGGAATGTTTGATATAGACTGATTACTCGTACTTACGCAATCACTAGACTATAGACCATCGTCCTCAGGATAGTCAGGACACTTACGTAAAACCTACGTAAACTAGTATCTACCATTGTCTCCCGGGTCGGGAGGACACTTACGTAAATCCTACGTAAACTAATACCTACTACTGTCTTCCGGGTCGGAAGGACACTTACGTAAATCCTGCGTAAACCCCACGCGTACCACTGTCCTCGGGGAAGGGCACTCACGTAAATCCTGCGTGACCTAGTACGTATTCCTGTTCTCGGATTAAGAAGAACACATGGTTGCAAATAGTCTAGTAAGTACCATAATGGGAATCCCCCATTGTTAAGGATAAATGTGAGAATCCCTCACCAATAGTATATACTTGTATGGGAAGCCCCCACTAGATGAACTTACGCATTACTGTTACGAACTTACTTTCTGTGAACTCGCTCAACTAGATTGTTGATTATTTGCTGCATGCCTTGCAGGACCTTAGGTACATTCTGGGAGCTTGCACAGGGAGGAGCGGGTCGTTGTGGGCAAATGGATCGGGATTACTTATGTTATTTCATACCTTAATATTTATGATTGGGTTTTACATTAATGCTTCCGCTACACTTAAATTACGTTGGTTTGCTAAACACCTTTCGTATTAATGGATATTTATTACTATTTAATACATGTTCAATATGATTGGTGGCTTGATCCTGGTCATGTCACGCTCCCAAGCGGTGATACTCCGCGTGTGGATTTTGGGGGTGTGACAGATTGGTATCAGAGCCATTGGTTATAGAGAACTTGGTTTTAATAGGGGAAAACGTTTTTATTAAAACCAGACTATAACCAGAACAGTGCTCTCAACGATCCACAACGACGCTTCGCTCCACGTGCAAGACTCGACATCCTAGGTAATAAGGTTTATGTTTATTGCCTGATTGCTAGAACTGCTTAGAACTTTGCTCGCATTACGCTTAGATACACATGACTTTATTACACGAGAACACCTACGTGCTTACACTTTTCTGTCATCGTCCTACTCGCGAACCACTCTCACTTACGTTACTTTTACTATGAAGATCATGTCTGGACGAATCAACATGACTCAAGCCCAGCTAGAGGCTCTCGTTCAAGCTCAAGTTGCTGCGGCACTTGCAGCTGCTCAAGCAGGTAGTATATCCTGTAGTCATAATTTACGCTAGGATCTTTAGATCCTACATTCCTAAACTAGCCCTTGTATTTAAACTTTGCTCTATTCGTATACAATAGGTCAACCAGCGCAGCAAGTTTGCACCTTTAAGAACTTCATGGACTGTCGTCCAAGTACCTTCAGCGGCACAGAGGGGGCAGTGGGACTCCTCCACTGGTTTGAAAAGCTCGAGTCGGTATTCGAGATGTGCGAATGCCCTGAGGCTCGCAGGGTGAAATACGCCACGGGCACGCTAGAAGGGATAGCACTAACTTGGTGGAACGCCCAAGTTCAGATTCTCGGGTTGGCAGCTGCTAACGCCACACCCTGGAACGATTTCAAGGAACTCATCAAGCGTGAGTACTGCACGCGTGACGACATTCACAAGCTGGAAAACGAGTTTTATCATTTGAAGATGACGGGGTCAAAGATAGAAGCATACACGAAGCGATCGAATGAGCTGGCTATTTTGTGTCCTACCATGGTAGACCCTCCGATCAAGCGCATCGACTTGTACCTCAAGGGTCTAGCCTCGGAAATTCAGAGCCACGTTACGTCGGCTAACCTCGATAACATCCAAGACATCCAGCGTCTTGCTCATCGCCTCACGGATCAGGCGGTGGATCAGAACAAGTTGCCCAAACGCATCAGTGCTACCACTTCAGCCGCTACTCCCACTACACCCAGTGACAACAAAAGAAAGTGGGACGGGGATTTAAGCAAAGGTTCAACATCCGTTCAATCCCAAGCTCAGCAGCAGAAGACTGACCACTACCAGAGTCCTAGTCAGCAATCCTCTGGTGGTCATAGACAAAGAAGGTATCAAGGGTTTCACCCCAAGTGTCACAACTACAACAGGCATCACAGCGGCCAGTGCAACAAGGGTCGTTGTCAAAGATGTCTCAAGATGGGTCACGAGGCTAAAGACTGTAGGAGCCCACGGCCTGCAAACCAGAACCAGCAACCGCAACAACCTGCTCCACAGAATCCACAGCAACAGCAGCAGCCACAGCGTGGAAACCGGGGATGTTTCCAGTGTGGGGCTGAAGGTCATTTCAAACGCGACTGTCCTCAGTTGAACCAGAATCGCAACAACAATAACCAGGGCAACGGGAACAACAACAACGGTGGGAACAACAACAATAATGGCAACGAGGCTAGGGGACGCGCTTTTGTGCTAGGTCGAGGTGACGCAGTGAACGATCCCAATGTGGTTATGGGTAAGTTTCTCCTCGACAATATTTACGTTACTGTTTTGTTTGATTCGGGTGCGGATACAAGCTATATGTCTGTGAAAATGTGTCAACTGCTAAAACGTGCACCAACACTGTTACCCACCAAACATGTAGTAGAGTTAGCTAACGGTAAAAGTCTAGAAGCCACGCACGTAGTTCAGGGTTGTAATCTTATCCTAGCTGGTCAAGCTTTCTCTATCGATCTCATTCCCATAGTTTTGGGTAGCTTCGACGTCGTGATTGGGATGGATTGGCTATCCCAACATCAGGCAGAAATCTTATGCAGTGAGAAGATCATTCGTATTCCTCGTTCTGGTCAAGAACCTCTTGAAGTTCAAGGCGACAAGAGTGGTGCTGTGGTTGGCATCATCTCTTTCTTGAAGGCTCAGAAATGTTTGCGGAAGGGTCACACCGCAATCTTGGCACTCGTTACAGACGCATCAGCAAAGGAAAAGAAATTGGAGGATATTCCAGTTGTACGCGACTACCCTCAGGTGTTTCCTGAAGACTTACCTGGCTTACCGCCTCACCGTCAGGTCGAATTTCAAATTAAGCTCGCTCCAGGAGCAGCACCCATAGCTCGCGCACCATATCGTCTAGCTCCATCAGAATTGGAGGAACTGTCAAAGCAGCTACAAGAGCTCTTGGAAAAGGGCTTCATTCGTCCAAGCTCTTCGCCTTGGGGAGCTCCAGTACTATTTGTGAAAAAGAAAGACGGTACGTTCAGAATGTGCATAGACTACAGGGAACTGAACAAGGTAACGGTGAAGAACCGTTATCCTCTTCCATGCATAGATGACTTATTCGACCAGTTGCAAGGGTCGTGCTATTATTCGAAGATAGACTTGAGGTCTGGTTATCATCAGCTGAGAGTCCGGGATGAGGACGTCTCCAAGACTGCATTCAGAACTCGTTATGGTCACTACGAGTTTCTTGTCATGCCGTTCGGATTAACGAACGCGCCTGCCGTATTTATGGACCTTATGAACAGGGTGTGCAAACCCTATCTTGACAAGTTCGTCATTGTTTTCATCGACGACATTCTGATCTACTCCAAGAGTCAGGAGGAACACGAGCAGCATCTACGCCTTATTTTGGAACTCCTTCGGAAGGAGCAACTATACGCTAAGTTTTCGAAATGCGACTTCTGGCTTCGTGAAGTCCATTTTCTAGGCCACGTAGTGAACAAGGATGGGATCCATGTCGATCCATCCAAGGTGGACTCGATCAGAAACTGGCCTGCACCGCGTACGCCAACGGAAATACGCCAATTCTTGGGTCTGGCAGGTTATTACAGACGGTTTATTAAAGACTTTTCGAAGATTGCTCAGCCGCTTACGTTACTGACACAGAAGGGTGTCACCTATCGCTGGGGAGAGCCCCAGGAGACTGCTTTTCAGCACTTAAAGGATAGACTTTGCAGCGCACCTATCCTCTCTCTGCCAGAGGGCACAGATGACTTCGTGGTTTATTGTGATGCATCCATTCGGGGACTTGGATGTGTGTTAATGCAGCGCGACAAGGTTATTGCTTACGCTTCGCGCCAACTTAAGATTCATGAACGGAACTACACGACGCACGATTTAGAGCTGGGAGCTGTTGTTTTCGCGCTTAAGATATGGCGACACTACCTGTACGGTACCAGGTGCACGATTTACACCGATCACAGGAGTCTCGAGCATATTCTTAAGCAGAAGGATTTGAATATGCGTCAACGGCGATGGGTCGAATTACTGAACGACTACGAATGCGCTATCAAGTACCATCCAGGCAAAGCCAATGTTGTGGCTGACGCCCTCAGTCGGAAAGACACTTTACCACGGCGCGTGCGAGCGCTACAGCTTACGATTCAGTCTAGCCTTCCAGCACAGATACGAGATGCTCAGGTAGAAGCATTGAAGCCCAAAAATGTCAAAGCTGAAGCCCTACGCGGCTCAAGGCAGCGGTTAGAACAGAAGGCAGACGGCGCCTACTATGTAACGGGGCGTATTTGGGTCCCACTTTATGGCGGTCTACGCGAACTTGTGATGGACGAAGCACACAAGTCTCGCTACTCGGTACATCCAGGGTCGGACAAAATGTACCACGACATCAGCACTACATACTGGTGGCCTAGTATGAAGGCCCACATCGCTACTTACGTCGGCAAGTGTTTGACCTGTGCGAGAGTCAAGGTTGAATATCAGAAACCAGCTGGCCTACTTCAGCAGCCTAAGATACCTCAATGGAAATGGGAAGAAATTTCCATGGATTTCGTCACAGGCCTACCTAGATCCCAGCGGGGGAATGATACCATATGGGTGATCGTGGATCGACTCACCAAGTCTGCACATCCTACCTATAAAGGAAACGGATAAGTTCTCCACTCTCGCAGACGTCTATCTTAAGGAAGTTGTTTCGAGGCACGGGGTGCCCACCTCCATCATTTCGGATCGCGATGCACGATTCACGTCAGAACTTTGGCAAGCAATGCACAAATCTTTCGGCTCACGACTAGACATGAGCACAGCATATCATCCTTAGACGGATGGGCAGTCTGAGCGTACGATCCAAACACTTGAAGACATGCTTCGGGCATGCGTTATTGATTTCGGCAACGGCTGGGAAAAGCACCTCCCTTTGGTGGAGTTCTCGTATAATAACAGTTATCACACCAGCATTCAAGCCGCTCCATTCGAGGCATTGTACGGGCGTAAATGCCGGTCACCTCTCTGTTGGGCAGAGGTGGGGGATAGTCAGATTACGGGTCCAGAGATTGTAGTGGACGCCACGGAAAAGATTGCACAAATACGACAGCGCATGGCGGCAGCACGCGACCGTCAGAAAGCCTACGCGGACAAGCGTAGAAAGCCTTTGGAATTTCAGGTCGGGGACCGGGTTTTACTTAAAGTCTCACCCTGGAAGGGTGTGGTTCGTTTTGGCAAACGGGGCAAACTGAATCCACGATACGTCGGACCATTCGAAATCATAGAAAAGATTGGCAAGGTAGCCTACAAGTTGAACCTACCAGCTGAACTCGGTGCAGTTCACAATGTCTTTCATGTGTCGAACCTAAAGAAGTGCCTATCAGATGAAACCCTCATCATTCCTTTTAAGGAACTCACTATCGACGAGCGGTTGCAGTTCGTCGAGGAACCAGTCGAAATCACGGACCGGGATGTAAAGGTCCTCAAAAACAAGAGAATCCCTCTTGTTCGAGTACGTTGGAACTCCAAACGTGGCCCAGAGTACACCTGGGAACGCGAAGACAGGATGACAGAAAAGTACCCCCAGTTATTCGAAACCAATGCAACCACTACTGAGGCTGAAGCTACTACTTCGGAATTTCGGGATGAAATTCCAGATCAACGGGGGGAGGATGTGACACCCCAGGAAAATCAGTGAACAATACAGTTTACCTAGCTGCCTCAGTGAGTGCATACCAAATTTCGGGACGAAATTTCCAATTAGTTGGGGATAATGTGACAACTCGAACTTTAGACTTATCTTGTAACGTTACGTGCTAATGTGAAAGTCCACTATCTAATGATTTTATGAAATGTTATGTGCCTTACGTGTTACGTGTATGTATGTCGTGTGCAATAGATATTGTGTGTATGTATTGCATGTTTATATTAACCACACAACTTGTCCGACCGCACAACCTATGCTCGATCCCACAAGGCCATTTGGGTCTTATTTTTGTACGCGGACCATTAGGGCAGCCCATTGAGGGTTCGGCCCACTTTACTTTCACGCGAACAAACACCCGTAAGGGGTTTTGTTCTCTCACTTGTTACAACACATTATGTAACACCCCGTGTTTCCCAAAAGTCAAAGTCAAAGTCAAGAGTTGACTGTTATTGGAATTAAAGATCAATAAAGATTAATTCCATTTTAGTTTCATTTTGATTTTCATATTATTTGGAGTAAGTGTTGTATAATCAAACTAATCGACCGATGATCGAACTGTGAATCAACGACCGACTGTGAATGATAGGAAGTAACAATGCAATAAAGCTAGTCAATCAATAATCAAGCTAATCAAATCAATCATCAAACTCAAGTGTGGGGATTTTAGTACTTTTTATACGTGTGTGTGTGCCTTATGTGTTACTTGTGCATGTTTACTTTTATGTTAAAGTGTGTGGTGAATCAATCAAAATCAATCAAGACTCAAAGGTGAATCAAACTCAATGGAAATCGAACCCGAAATGGTTGTAAGGATGCTTGTATGTTAGATATAGTAGTTGAGACTAAAAGTAATTTGATTAGGAATTCTATCATTCTCAAATCATCGTCTATCGAACTCGAAATAT
The DNA here is from genome assembly GCF_002127325.2 of Helianthus annuus. Taxonomy (NCBI): domain Eukaryota; kingdom Viridiplantae; phylum Streptophyta; class Magnoliopsida; order Asterales; family Asteraceae; genus Helianthus; species Helianthus annuus. Next base: position 48,439,264 of record NC_035436.2, on the reverse strand, counting down.
CAAAAAAATCGTCGCAAAACACTCAAAACAAGGCAAGCCGATCGAACAGGGCAACCTGATCGAACAGGCAAGCCGATCGAACAGGGCAACCTGATCGAACAGGCAAGCCGATCGAACAGGGCAACCTGATCGAACAGGCTAGCCGATCGAACAGGCTGTTCGATCGGGCAGCTGCTCGATCAGGGATGCTGTTCGATCAGCCAACCCTTTCCTCATTTGGAAGCCTATAAATAGGGCTGTCCTTGTCAAACTTTCCACTTTTGGAAAAGCTCTGACCGACCAGCCTCTTCTTCTCACTAAATCTCAGATTTCTCTCAAACCGGTAAGTACTTCGCTCTAATCCTTGTACGTTTTTGTTCATTAATCGATTCTCCATCTTTCTATCTTTCAAAACTTGGATTTCGTCCATGAAATCACCAAGATCTAGGTGTTCTTGGGTGATGTCATCATGGTGTTCTTCAAGAACACTAAGTTTTGACATCATTCCACCATGAATAACTTAGATCTAACCGATTTCCACATAAATAACCTAAAATCTTCCAAAGATCTTAACATTTCACGGTGGAAAAGGATTGGAAGATGAGTTTTCATCTATCTTTCAACTCTTTTACACTCAAAAGGGTGAAAACGAGACTTGAACCGATTCACAAATCAATCTAAACAAACACATGGTTCAAGATTCGGGTTCTACCGAGAGATATACCGATTTCGGGTTAAACGTTAAACTTGGGTTCCAAACCGTCTCTGACCGAGTTTGGGTGATTCCTGCTCGAGTCAGTAGGCTAAGTGGGGACTTCAGTTTTGTGGTTCGACTCGTAGTCAAAATATCTCTAAAACATCAACAATTAACGGGAATAACCAAGTGTTAAGTGAAAGGTTAACCGAATCGAGAAGCTGGCCGAACGGCTAGGCTGTTCGATCGAACAGCCCAACCGAACAACTATGCCAGCCGATCGACTAGGCTAACCGATCGACTAGCATCTGTGCCCACAAACTCGCAAGGTGTAGTATTGAGTGAGTTCTGTTCGATCGACTACGCCACTCGATTGTAAACATTACTACTCGAATCATGAGATACTACACTTCAAGACACTTAGACTTTTCGAAACATTGGAATGTCACCCGATCGAGCATGCCAACCGATCGAGTGACAGACTTGAAAACAATGAAGTGCTAACCGATCGGTTGGGCTAACCGATCGAACAGCTGTTCGATCGGCCAACTTGAAAGGTAGTACAACCATCATACACAAACACATCCTTCACATCAAAGGAAGAAACAATCCACTTGAAGGAACCAGCCGATCGAGCCAGCCGGCCGATCGAATGGATGTTCGAACGGACTTTCAAACCAATCGAACAGCCCACTCGATCGAACAGCTGTCCGATCGATTGGTCTATCCGATCCAGTTTCCACTGTTCACTTTTCCGCATTACTCATCGTATTGTTATCGAACTATTCAGGCTAACCTATTCTCAGTGCTCCTTTCAATCCACAACCAATCACTGTGAGTATACTCGATCCCTTTTTGCTTTCAGCACTTTTGGGTGTTACATACGTAATCTATCAAATTCACAAACAACACAAACTATTTGAACGCTAACCTACTTGCATGTATTACTTGTCTAAATGATTGCTGTTTATTATGTTTACACGTGGAGTGCTATCTACCTGCTTTAGCAACATAGTACTATAGTTTGGACTCAGCACCCGTTCACACGGGGGTTGCTAAGGACAATTACTTGCATGGATTACGGTGGTAATCATGTATTGCGAACTGTCTCGGACAGTCAACTTGAAGTCGTTGGTATCGATGGTCCCATGTTGATAATTTACATGCATCGTTTGCCCTTGTGTACGTGCTTGGTTATGCGTAAACTTTCGAACTTTATATGCTATATCAAACTTGTGTACTCACCTTTACATTATATGTATTGACTTTTATTTTAACGTATGTGACAGGTGTTTAAGCTACTAGCGTGCTAGGGAAGCGAGGCAATAATAAGCTTCTAGGAGCCTGTGACCTTAGGACAGTGTCCACATACCTGCTCCAGGGTCATAATTATCTGTAGATCTTGTACTGGCACCGGTAGTCAGTAAGATCTATAGTTAGCCGTCTAGAGGTCTTAAAACAATATTTAATTCGGTCTGTAATAATTAAGAATTTGAGTTGTCGGAACAGTTCCCATATTGTTTAGTTGATTTCTATGATAACTTGTTATTATTTGGGACACGGTATGGGACGTGTTATATAACTGAATTGTATGATAGTTGTTGTGGAAACTTCTGAACAATCTGTTTCGCTCAGTGCCGCGCCCCGATGATTCCGCCATCGGTTGGGGTGTGACAGATTGGTATCAGAGCCATAACTATAGGGAATTAGGTTAGACACGATCTAGTCCGGATCGCTGTCTTAGAGACCTAGACTATAGTTAGGAACCAAGAGACCAAGTTTATGTGCTTATTTTATGTTGTTTCCTTCTATTCTATCATTACATCCGAACTCCGAGCCAAATTTTGTAGTTTGGACGGGATTAGGAGTGAAACCCGCGAATTCCTGCCTAAATTACAAATTTTTGCCAATTATTTTGTGTGAATTTCTATCAACAAACAGGGGAGAATTATACCAAATTAGGGCTGAAACCCGTAATTTGACGAAAACTTTCCTCTAAAATTTTCTTAAAACAAGGAAGAAATTGCTAAGCTAGGGGTGAAACCCTAACCTTGGCAGTTATTCCGACTTTATTTTATCTCGCCAAGGCAATTGACGGACTCCAATGACCTGAACTCACGAGTATGGCCTAGAATGCGCATGCATAATGCCCAAGAATCGAGGCAGAAACATGTCCCCTAGAGTCGAAAGTGACGACAAGTCAACTGTGAATAGTTAAATTGCCATGGTTAGTCAAAGTCTAGTAGCCGCAGACAATCCATTTTCCGATTTTGAGTGTTGCTTCGTTGATTTTATATGATTTACGTGTTTACGTGTTTTAAGATTCGTTGATTGCTCCATTCGTTATCAATCTGCGTGACTTTTGTTGCTATCCTATCTCGATTCAAACCCCTGTTGATGTGATCTAAACGAAACCAGTGTGCTATGCTACGCGATACGACTAAGTTAGACGATACAATGTGATGCTAATCCGATATGCAAAACGAACGACACTCGACTTGTGGTTATAGGTTTCTGTTTTCTGACAACCTCTGTGATAAAAGTGCGTACGTGTTTAGGAAATTAAGTGCCCTATTTGCTTAATTGCTTATGTGCTTAAATTACTTCTGTGCTTATGTGCCTCTGTGATTATGTGCTTATGTGTTTATATGTGTTACGTGACGTGAGATGCGACGTGATTCTAAGCTTTAGTAAACTAAGACGTGCGAGATTCGAATTCGATGTGTTGAGCCCTATGGCGATGTCTATTGCAGACCATGTCGTCATCATCAAGAATTCGCCAAAACCTTTCCCGTCAGGAAAAGAGAGACCGACGTCTCGCCAAGCTCATCTCAAGGTCTGTAGCGAAAGCTGTCAGTGAGGTGTACGAAAACACCAGCAAGTCGTCGGAAGAATCCCGAACCCTCACTGAACCCAGCAAAGCTTCGTTCAGTTTCAAGCAATTTAAGGCATGTGGACCGAAGGAGTTCACCGGTGAAGAAGGTCCTACAGGCTTATTTCACTGGTTTGACTCTGTGGAAGTTACCCTTCGTCAAAGTGGATGCCCGGATCATCTTCGAACTCTCAATGCTACCGGTGTCTTCCAGTCGCGGGCATTGGACTGGTGGACAGCCGAAAGGAATAAGCGCGGGAACGACGCTGCCTACGAGCTGACGTGGGAGGAACTGAAGGCTATCATGCTGGACGAGTTCTGTCCTCCCCACGAACGCCAAAAGTTGGAGGATGAGTTCTGGACCATCAAGCAGAAGGAGGGTGACAACGCTGGTCTCACCGCCCGTTTCAAACAACTGAGCATTTTCTGTCCAGACCAGGTCAAGACTCCCGAAATGACCGTCAAGAAATACATCCGTGCTCTTCCGGATTGTGTTGCAGATTACGTGTTCGCCGCCAAACCCGCATCAATCGAGGAAACCTACCTACTCGCTGCCGAGATTAATGACAAGCGAGTTAAGGCTGGTGTCTGGGATAAGCCATCCAAGTCGTTGCATCAAGTTACTGCCACATCAACCGACAACCCTACTGCTCAAGCCTCCAAGTCCTCGAGAAGAAGAAAGAAGAACAAGAATTGCGCCGCCGCAACCAATGCTGCTCCTCTTCAGTCAGTACCGCCACAACAGCAACAACCACAGCGCACTGCGCCAGTGATCAATGCGCCGCCGGCTAAGCGTGCGTACACCGGCCCCCACCCACTCTGTGCTACATGTTCTTATCATCACCCGGTGGGTGTGGCCTGCCGTTTCTGTGTCCACTGCAATGTTTACGGGCATTTCACTGCGAATTGCCGCTATGGTCCTCGTCAAACGCAAGCTCAAGCCGCTGTTAACCAAGCCCTGCTACCTGCCCCTCAAGCTCCTCAAGCTGCACAGGCCCCGGCAAACAATGTTCGGACCTGCTTTGCATGTGGTGACCCTAACCACTTCGCAAACCGGTGCCCGAACAGAGTGGTGAAACAAGAAGCTCAACAACCCCAGCAACAACAACAGCAGCCTCAACAACAAGCCGCTCACGCCAGAACCTTCAACATCAACGCACGCCAGGCTCAAGCTGATAACAACGTGGTCAATGGTACGTTCCTTGTGAATGGTATATATGCATCATGTTTGTTTGATACTGGAGCCGATAACTGCTTTGTGTCATTTGAATTTGAGAAGCTTCTTAGACGTAAGCGCTCTTATCTTTCGTCACCCTTCGAAGTAGAAATCGCTACCGGAAGAACCATTGCTGTCAATTCTGTGCTCCGTGATTGTACTCTCGAGCTCAACAATCATATATTCCCGATTAATCTCATTCCAATGCAGCTCGGAAGTTTCGATGTCATAGTAGGCATGGACTTTCTTCGTGAAAACCATGCTGAAGTTGTGTGTGCCGATAAGATGATTCGTTTTGTGCTAGCTAGTGGTGATATTCTATGTGTTTATGGTGAAACTACTGCAAAAGATCTCAAGCTCATGTCATGTCTTCAAGCTCGCAAATATCTCCGCAAGGAATATCGAGCCTTCTTGGCCAACATTGTTGTAGCGGAGACGGACAAGAAAAAGAAAGTTGAAGTCAAGGATGTTCCCGTTGTCCGAGAATTTCCTCAGGTGTTCCCTGATGATCTTCCTGGATTACCTCCAAGTCGTGATATCGACTTTCGAATCGACCTTATTCCAGGAGCCAACCCAGTGGCCAAAGCTCCGTATCGACTCGCTCCATCTGAGATGCGAGAACTCTCAAACCAACTCCAAGAGTTACTTGAAAAAGGCTTCATTCGCCCGAGCACTTCTCCATGGGGCGCACCAGTCCTTTTTGTCAAAAAGAAGGACGGGTCGTTCCGGATGTGCATCGATTACCGGGAATTGAACAAGCTGACCATCAAGAACCGATACCCCTTACCAAGAATCGATGATCTGTTTGACCAACTACAAGGTGCTTAGTGTTTCTCCAAGATCGATCTACGTTCAGGCTACCATCAGTTGCGGATTCAAGAGGAAGACATACCCAAAACCGCTTTTCGAACCCGATACGGCCACTACGAATTTGTTGTCATGCCTTTTGGTTTGACCAACGCACCCGCGGTCTTTATGGATCTGATGAATCGCGTGTGTAAACCGTTCTTAGACCGTTTCGTCATTGTATTCATCGACGATGTCCTGATCTATTCCAGATCGAGGGCCGAACATGCGCAGCATTTGCGATTGGTTCTCGAGTTGCTTCAGGGAAACCAACTCTACGCCAAGTTCTCCAAGTGTGAGTTCTGGTTGGAGGAGGTTCAATTTCTGGGTCATATTGTGAATAGTCGGGGTATACACGTTGATCCTGCAAAGATTGAGGCAGTCAAGGGATGGGTTACGCCAAAGAATCCGTCAGAAGTTCGCTCTTTTCTCGGATTAGCTGGTTACTACCGGCGATTCATCGAAGGATTCTCAAAGATTGCTGTACCGCTTACCTCCCTTACTCATAAAGACAAGCCTTTTGTGTGGGGAACCGCGCAGGAGACTGCTTTCCAAACCCTCAAACACATGCTGTGCCATGCACCAGTTCTTACACTGCCGGACGGAAGCGATGACTTCGTTGTCTATTGTGATGCTTCAAACCTTGGACTTGGCTGTGTTCTCATGCAACGAGACAAGGTTATAGCTTACGCATCTCGACAGCTCAAAATCCACGAGAAGAACTATACAACCCATGACCTCGAGCTAGGCGCAGTTGTCTTTGCCTTAAAGATTTGGCGACACTACCTGTATGGTACAAGGTGTACGATCTTCACCGATCACAAGAGCCTACAACATATCTTTAACCAGAGAGAACTCAATATGCGTCAACGCCGATGGGTAGAACTTCTCAACGATTACGACTGTGAGATCCGTTATCACCCAGGCAAGGCGAATGTAGTTGCAGACGCCCTCAGCAGAAAGAATTACGTGATAGGTGTTCGAAACATCCAGGCTCAGTATAACCTCGAAGCTCTCATCCGCGAAGCACAACACGCTTGCTTTAACGAGCGTACGTTGAAGAAAGAACGAATCTATCACGATGGAACTCAGCTCGTGAGCAAAGCCAACGGGATATTCTATTATCTGGACCGAATCTGGGTTCCGAGGAGGACAGATTTGCGAAAAATCATCATGAACGAAGCCCACAAATCCCGATACTCCATTCATCCCGGTGCGGACAAAATGTACCAGGACCTTCGCTACAAGTACTGGTGGCCTGGGATGAAAAGGGATATTGCTCTATATGTTGGTAGCTGTTTAACTTGTGCAAGAGTCAAGGCTGAACACCAAAGACCTTCAGGCTTACTCGAACAACCGCCGATACCCGTATGGAAGTGGGAAAGCATAGCTATGGATTTCATAACTAAGCTTCCGACCACGCCATCAGGTCACGACAGTATTTGGGTTATAGTCGACCGTCTAACCAAATCAGCCCACTTTCTGCCAATACGAGAAGACTACAAGGTGGCCAAGCTAGCCCAAATCTACACCGACGAGATCATTAAGAATCATGGTACGCCTCGAGACATCATTTCTGATCGCGATGCTCGGTTTACATCGAGATTGTGGGAAACTTTTCAGGCAGCTCTTGGTACGACGCTGAATTTGAGTACCGCATTCCACCCGCAAACCGACGGGCAGACGGAAAGGACGATTCGTACTATTGAAGACATGCTCCGTGCGTGTGTTATCGATTTTGGTGGTAGTTGGAGCAAACACCTACCGTTGGTCGAATTTTCGTACAATAATAGCTATCACTCCAGCATCGAAATGGCACCTTTCGAAGCCTTGTATGGTAGGAGATGTCGCTCGCCTATTGTATGGCACGAGGTCGGTCATTCACAATTGACTGGGCCCGAGATTCTGCAAGAAACGACTGACAAGATCCACCAGATAAGGGAAAACTTGGTAAAGGCCCGGGACAGACAAAAGATGTACGCCGATAAACGACGCAGGCCCCGCGAATTTGCAGTTGGCGACTACGTGCTCCTAAAGGTATCGCCTTGGAAGGGAGTAGTCCGATTCGGCAAAAGAGGGAAACTTGCGCCTCGATTTGTTGGACCTTTTAAGATTCTGGAAAGGATCGGTAAAGTTGCCTACAAACTCGAATTACCGGAGGAACTCAGCAATGTCCACCCGACTTTCCATATTTCAAACCTTCGAAAATGCGTAGCCGACCACGACGCAATAATACCACTCGACGATCTTCAGGTCAATGAGACGCTACACTTCGTGGAAAAGCCTGTCGAAATCATGGACCGACAGACCAAGCAACTCAGACGCTCTCGCATCCCTATTGTAAAAGTACGATGGGAAGGCAAACGAGGCGCGGAGTTCACTTGGGAACTCGAAAGTGACATGAAGGCCAAGTACCCGCAGTTGTTCAGATAGATCTGAAGCATCAAATTGGTAAAATCACACGGCGATGTACGGTTCTCGGCCTAATTTCGGGACGAAATTCCCTAAAGGAGGGGAGACTGTAACACCCCGTGTTTCCCAAAAGTCAAAGTCAAAGTCAAGAGTTGACTGTTATTGGAATTAAAGATCAATAAAGATTAATTCCATTTTAGTTTCATTTTGATTTTCATATTATTTGGAGTAAGTGTTGTATAATCAAACTAATCGACCGATGATCGAACTGTGAATCAACGACCGACTGTGAATGATAGGAAGTAACAATGCAATAAAGCTAGTCAATCAATAATCAAGCTAATCAAATCAATCATCAAACTCAAGTGTGGGGATTTTAGTACTTTTTATACGTGTGTGTGTGCCTTATGTGTTACTTGTGCATGTTTACTTTTATGTTAAAGTGTGTGGTGAATCAATCAAAATCAATCAAGACTCAAAGGTGAATCAAACTCAATGGAAATCGAACCCGAAATGGTTGTAAGGATGCTTGTATGTTAGATATAGTAGTTGAGACTAAAAGTAATTTGATTAGGAATTCTATCATTCTCAAATCATCGTCTATCGAACTCGAAATATCAAAAAAATCGTCGCAAAACACTCAAAACAAGGCAAGCCGATCGAACAGGGCAACCTGATCGAACAGGCAAGCCGATCGAACAGGGCAACATGATCGAACAGGCAAGCCGATCGAACAGGGCAACCTGATCGAACAGGCTAGCCGATCGAACAGGCTGTTCGATCGGGCAGCTGCTCGATCAGGGATGCTGTTCGATCAGCCAACCCTTTCCTCTTTTGGAAGCCTATAAATAGGGCTGTCCTTGTCAAACTTTCCACTTTTGGAAAAGCTCTGACCGACCAGCCTCTTCTTCTCACTAAATCTCAGATTTCTCTCAAACCGGTAAGTATTTCGCTCTAATCCTTGTACGTTTTTGTTCATTAATCGATTCTCCATCTTTCTATCTTTCAAAACTTGGATTTCGTCCATGAAATCACCAAGATCTAGGTGTTCTTGGGTGATGTCATCATGGTGTTCTTCAAGAACACTAAGTTTTGACATCATTCCACCATGAATAACTTAGATCTAACCGATTTCCACATAAATAACCTAAAATCTTCCAAAGATCTTAACATTTCACGGTGGAAAAGGATTGGAAGATGAGTTTTCATCTATCTTTCAACTCTTTTACACTCAAAAGGGTGAAAACGAGACTTGAACCGATTCACAAATCAATCTAAACAAACACATGGTTCAAGATTCGGGTTCTACCGAGAGATATACCGATTTCGGGTTAAACGTTAAACTTGGGTTCCAAACCGTCTCTGACCGAGTTTGGGTGATTCCTGCTCGAGTCAGTAGGCTAAGTGGGGACTTCAGTTTTGTGGTTCGACTCGTAGTCAAAATATCTCTAAAACATCAACAATTAACGGGAATAACCAAGTGTTAAGTGAAAGGTTAACCGAATCGAGAAGCTGGCCGAACGGCTAGGCTGTTCGATCGAACAGCCCAACCGAACAACTATGCCAGCCGATCGACTAGGCTAACCGATCGACTAGCATCTGTGCCCACAAACTCGCAAGGTGTAGTATTGAGTGAGTTCTGTTCGATCGACTACGCCACTCGATTGTAAACATTACTACTCGAATCATGAGATACTACACTTCAAGACACTTAGACTTTTCGAAACATTGGAATGTCACCCGATCGAGCATGCCAACCGATCGAGTGACAGACTTGAAAACAATGAAGTGCTAACCGATCGGTTGGGCTAACCGATCGAACAGCTGTTCGATCGGCCAACTTGAAAGGTAGTACAACCATCATACACAAACACATCCTTCACATCAAAGGAAGAAACAATCCACTTGAAGGAACCAGCCGATCGAGCCAGCCGGCCGATCGAATGGATGTTCGAACGGACTTTCAAACCAATCGAACAGCCCACTCGATCGAACAGCTGTCCGATCGATTGGTCTATCCGATCCAGTTTCCACTGTTCACTTTTCCGCATTACTCATCGTATTGTTATCGAACTATTCAGGCTAACCTATTCTCAGTGCTCCTTTCAATCCACAACCAATCACTGTGAGTATACTCGATCCCTTTTTGCTTTCAGCACTTTTGGGTGTTACATACGTAATCTATCAAATTCACAAACAACACAAACTATTTGAACGCTAACCTACTTGCATGTATTACTTGTCTAAATGATTGCTGTTTATTATGTTTACACGTGGAGTGCTATCTACCTGCTTTAGCAACATAGTACTATAGTTTGGACTCAGCACCCGTTCACACGGGGGTTGCTAAGGACAATTACTTGCATGGATTACGGTGGTAATCATGTATTGCGAACTGTCTCGGACAGTCAACTTGAAGTCGTTGGTATCGATGGTCCCATGTTGATAATTTACATGCATCGTTTGCCCTTGTGTACGTGCTTGGTTATGCGTAAACTTTCGAACTTTATATGCTATATCAAACTTGTGTACTCACCTTTACATTATATGTATTGACTTTTATTTTAACGTATGTGACAGGTGTTTAAGCTACTAGCGTGCTAGGGAAGCGAGGCAATAATAAGCTTCTAGGAGCCTGTGACCTTAGGACAGTGTCCACATACCTGCTCCAGGGTCATAATTATCTGTAGATCTTGTACTGGCACCGGTAGTCAGTAAGATCTATAGTTAGCCGTCTAGAGGTCTTAAAACAATATTTAATTCGGTCTGTAATAATTAAGAATTTGAGTTGTCGGAACAGTTCCCATATTGTTTAGTTGATTTCTATGATAACTTGTTATTATTTGGGACACGGTATGGGACGTGTTATATAACTGAATTGTATGATAGTTGTTGTGGAAACTTCTGAACAATCTGTTTCGCTCAGTGCCGCGCCCCGATGATTCCGCCATCGGTTGGGGTGTGACACATTATCACACACACAAACCCTAGACTTCCTTTCTCTCCCTCGTTTTGCTTGGAAACCGGCGGCACAAGATCAATCATTCTCTGGTTCGAATCACACTTCTCTACACATAATCGGTTAGTGATTTATATTTCGGCTACATGGTATTATGATTATGATGTTAGTTGATAGTGTTATGTTAATTGGCCGCTTATATGTGTTGAATGATGTTCTTGTGGATTGACTAGAATGGTAATCGGTTATCATATTTTGAATCGGATTGTTTGTATGATGTTGGTAGATCAAATGTTTACTAGTCGGCTGTTGATTGAGGTTATGAATGGTTCTTCGAGTTGTTGTAGAACCGGATGAGTATCAATCGGTTGTTATATGATGAGATTCGGGTAGATATTGTTAATATGATTAATGTTAGGGATCAAGAACACGAGTTTGGATTATATGCTTTAAGTGCTATGAATGTTGTTCATGAGGATTTGAATTAGGGTTCATACGAATTTATGATGTAATTGCCCTGTTTGATCGATATTTTGGTTAACTGATTTGTGGGATTGTGTTAATTGATAATTGTTAAAGTTGGAAACTATTGAATAAATCAAAAGGGATTAATTGAGATTGTAACTGATGTGCATAATTCATGGAAATTAGTTAATTGGTCGCACAAGACCTCTTGATCGTACAAGAGCTCCATCGCACAAAGCCGATCCGATCACACATGCCACCCGGTCGCATAAGGGGTATTAAACGCACAAGATACCCTAAATCGCACAAGGTTAGCGGATCCGTTTAACTGTTGGGCCGGTGGACATGTTGGGTTGGGCTGGTCAGTCGCACAAGCCTATCCAATCGTACAAGGACCCTCGGATCGCACAAAGATACATTTATTTGCTAACTGTTTTGCTATTGGGCCTTAAGCCCAATCCGAGTCGCACAACCCGTCTGGGTCGCACAAGATGTTTGTTTAATTGTTTTGGGCCGCATAAGTTTGGACTGTTTACTTATTAGTGGGCCGGGAATCGTTGGGCTTAGGCACTAACATCGCACAAGGCGGTTGGGCTCGCACAAGCTAGATGGCCCAACCGTTCGACTCGCACAAGTGAGAATGTATGTTTTGTTTGTTACGTGGTTGCCATGATCAATACGTGTTAGTGACGTGTTAACTTGTATGATTCGTATGTGCATTACTTTAAGTCAAAGCCTGACTTGTGTGTGGTAACCCTGTTAGGACGTGGTTGACCACTTTAGTTCAAGAACCTTTTATTGTGTATCTGCCGAGCAACCCAAGGTGAGTTCACACAGCCAAGGCATGGGATTCCCGGGTTGGGAATTGGGTTGGAATGTTTGATATAGACTGATTACTCGTACTTACGCAATCACTAGACTATAGACCATCGTCCTCAGGATAGTCAGGACACTTACGTAAAACCTACGTAAACTAGTATCTACCATTGTCTCCCGGGTCGGGAGGACACTTACGTAAATCCTACGTAAACTAATACCTACTACTGTCTTCCGGGTCGGAAGGACACTTACGTAAATCCTGCGTAAACCCCACGCGTACCACTGTCCTCGGGGAAGGGCACTCACGTAAATCCTGCGTGACCTAGTACGTATTCCTGTTCTCGGATTAAGAAGAACACATGGTTGCAAATAGTCTAGTAAGTACCATAATGGGAATCCCCCATTGTTAAGGATAAATGTGAGAATCCCTCACCAATAGTATATACTTGTATGGGAAGCCCCCACTAGATGAACTTACGCATTACTGTTACGAACTTACTTTCTGTGAACTCGCTCAACTAGTTTGTTGATTATTTGCTGCATGCCTTGCAGGACCTTAGGTACATTCTGGGAGCTTGCACAGGGAGGAGCGGGTCGTTGTGGGCAAATGGATCGGGATTACTTATGTTATTTCATACCTTAATATTTATGATTGGGTTTTACATTAATGCTTCCGCTACACTTAAATTACGTTGGTTTGCTAAACACCTTTCGTATTGATGGATATTTATTACTATTTAATACATGTTCAATATGATTGGTGGCTTGATCCTGGTCATGTCATGCTCCCAAGCGGTGATACTCCGCGTGTGGTTTTGGGGGTGTGACAGATTGGTATCAGAGCCATTGGTTATAGAGAACTTGGTTTTAATAGGGGAAAACGTTTTTATTAAAACCAGACTATAACCAGAACAGTGCTCTCAACGATCCACAACGACGCTTCGCTCCACGTGCAAGACTCGACATCCTAGGTAATAAGGTTTATGTTTATTGCCTGTTTGGTAGAACTGCTTAGAACTTTGCTCGCATTACGCTTAGATACACATGACTTTATTACACGAGAACACCTACGTGCTTACACTTTTCTGTCATCGCCCTACTCGCGAACCACTCTCACTTACGTTACTTTTACTATGAAGATCATGTCTGGACGAATCAACATGACTCAAGCCCAGCTAGAGGCTCTCGTTCAAGCTCAAGTTGCTGCGGCACTTGCAGCTGCTCAAGCAGGTAGTATATCCTGTAGTCATAATTTACGCTAGGATCTTTAGATCCTACATTCCTAAACTAGCCCTTGTATTTAAACTTTGCCCTATTCGTATACAATAGGTCAACCAGCGCAGCAAGTTTGCACCTTTAAGAACTTCATGGACTGTCGTCCAAGTACCTTCAGCGGCACAGAGGGGGCAGTGGGACTCCTCCACTGGTTTGAAAAGCTCGAGTCGGTATTCGAGATGTGCGAATGCCCTGAGGCTCGCAGGGTGAAATACGCCACGGGCACGCTAGAAGGGATAGCACTAACTTGGTGGAACGCCCAAGTTCAGATTCTCGGGTTGGCAGCTGCTAACGCCACACCCTGGAACGATTTCAAGGAACTCATCAAGCGTGAGTACTGCACGCGTGACGACATTCACAAGCTGGAAAACGAGTTTTATCATTTGAAGATGACGGGGTCAGAGATAGAAGCATACACGAAGCGATCGAATGAGCTGGCTATTTTGTGTCCTACCGTGGTAGACCCTCCGATCAAGCGCATCGAGTTGTACCTCAAGGGTCTAGCCTCGGAAATTCAGAGCCACGTTACGTCGGCTAACCTCGATAACATCCAAGACATCCAGCGTCTTGCTCATCGCCTCACGGATCAGGCGGTGGATCAGAACAAGTTGCCCAAACGCATCAGTGCTACCACTTCAGCCGCTACTCCCACTACACCCAGTGACAACAAAAGAAAGTGGGACGGGGATTTAAGCAAAGGTTCAACATCCGTTCAATCCCAAGCTCAGCAGCAGAAGACTGACCACTACCAGAGTCCTAGTCAGCAATCCTCTGGTGGTCATAGACAAAGAAGGTATCAAGGGTTTCACCCCAAGTGTTACAACTGCAACAGGCATCACAGCGGCCAGTGCAACAAGGGTCGTTGTCAAAGATGTCTCAAGATGGGTCACGAGGCTAAAGACTGTAGGAGCCCACGGCCTGCAAACCAGAACCAGCAACCGCAACAACCTGCTCCACAGAATCCACAGCAACAGCAGCAGCCACAGCGTGGAAACCGGGGATGTTTCCAGTGTGGGGCTGAAGGTCATTTCAAACGCGACTGTCCTCAGTTGAACCAGAATCGCAACAACAATAACCAGGGCAACGGGAACAACAACAACGGTGGGAACAACAACAATAATGGCAACGAGGCTAGGGGACGCGCTTTTGTGCTAGGTCGAGGTGACGCAGTGAACGATCCCAATGTGGTTATGGGTAAGTTTCTCCTCGACAATATTTACGTTACTGTTTTGTTTGATTCGGGTGCGGATACAAGCTATATGTCTGTGAAAATGTGTCAACTGCTAAAACGTGCACCAACACTGTTACCCACCAAACATGTAGTAGAGTTAGCTAACAGTAAAAGTCTAGAAGCCACGCACGTAGTTCAGGGTTGTAATCTTATCCTAGCTGGTCAAGCTTTCTCTATCGATCTCATTCCCATAGTTTTGGGTAGCTTCGACGTCGTGATTGGGATGGATTGGCTATCCCAACATCAGGCAGAAATCTTATGCAGTGACAAGATCATTCGTATTCCTCGTTCTGGTCAAGAACCTCTTGAAGTTCAAGGCGACAAGAGTGGTGCTGTGGTTGGCATCATCTCTTTCTTGAAGGCTCAGAAATGTTTGCGGAAGGGTCACACCGCAATCTTGGCACTCGTTACAGACGCATCAGCAAAGGAAAAGAAATTGGAGGATATTCCAGTTGTACGCGACTACCCTCAGGTGTTTCCTGAAGACTTACCTGGCTTACCGCCTCACCGTCAGGTCGAATTTCAAATTGAGCTCGCTCCAGGAGCAGCACCCATAGCTCGCGCACCATATCGTCTAGCTCCATCAGAATTGGAGGAACTGTCAAAGCAGCTACAAGAGCTCTTGGAAAAGGGCTTCATTCGTCCAAGCTCTTCGCCTTGGGGAGCTTAAATGCGATTGTTACGATTCATTGTGAACGAAATCGAATCCTTGTAAGATTATCTTTTCTTTATAGATAGATTCTTGAGGATGTTTAAAAGTGCTGGTTGCAGTCCATTGATTGGATTCCTGGTGTACTTTAAATACACATGTACAAATCGACAACAAGTTAATAACAAATTAATAACAAACTAATAACGAATTATTAACCAAGTAAACAATTGTGTGACTATTATATGCTTATGTGTTATGTGTTCGACCGATTCTATCCCCTACACATTATAAAATAAACTGTGCGGACTGTGCAAGGAATTATATAATTATGGAATTCAGTGCACAGAAACCACAACAAATTTTGTCCTGTATCAACATAAACAAGAAACTAAAGTTAACTCTATTCATTTCCATTTCTGATGAAGTACCCACTGAGGAAAAATGAACTGGCTATTCATTTTTCACTTCTGAAAGAAATACCCGCTGAGGGAAATGAATAATCTATTCATGAACCGTGTTCATTTTCATTTCTTATAAAGTACCCCCTGAGGAAAATGAATTATCCATTCATTTTTGCTTCTGAGAAATATCCACTGAGGAAAATGAACAAATTCATTTTCATTTCTGATAATGTAACCACTAAGGGAAAATAAACCATTCGTTCATTTTTGCTTTTGAAGAAATACCCACCGAGGAAAATGAATAGATTCATTCCACTTCTGACGAAGTACCCACTGAGGAAAATGAATTGATCATTCATTTTCACTTCTAAAGAAATACCCACTGACGGAATGAATAATCCTGCATTAATTTTGTCATCTTCATTTCTAAAGAAATACCCACTAAGGGAATGAATAATCCTGCATCAATTTTGTCGTTTTCATTTCTAATGAAGTACCCACTGAGGAAAATGAATCATCCATTCATTTTCACTTCTGAAGAAATATCCACTGAGGAAAATAATCAGATCCATTCCGCTTCTAACGAAGTATCCACTGAGGAAAATGAATTATCCATTTATTTTCACTTCTAAAGAAATATCCATTTGGGGAAAGAATAATCCTGTATCGATTCCTTCATTTCCACTTCCGACGAAGTACCCACTAAGGAAAATGAATCATCCATTCATTTTCACTTCTGAAGAAAAATCCATCAGGGAAATGAATAACCTATTTAATAATCCTTCATTTCCACGTCCGATGAAGTACCCACTGAGGAAAATGAATCATCCATTCATTTTCACTTCTGAAGAAAAATCCATCGGGGAAATGAATAACCTATTCAATAATCCTTCATTTCCACTTCCGACGAAGTACCCACTGAGGAAAATGAATCATCCATTCATTTTCGCTTCTGAAGAAATACCCATCAGGGAAAACGAATATCTTTTACAATTACCCTTCATTTCTACTTCCGATAAAAGTATCCATTGGAGAAAATGAATCATCCATTCATTTTCGCTTCTAAAGAATATCCACTGGAGAAATGAAATACAAATCCTTACGAGATCTTTCTGTCTTAGTAGTTAGACTCTCAAGGGATACTCGTAGAACTACTGGTTAGTTTGATCTCTATCGTTAATCAAATCACTCGTTCCCACTTCCTACTTTATCTAAGGAAGCACCCACTAGGGAACGGTAAAGTTACGCCGTACATGGAAATCCTTGATGGGTTACTCTATGCAAATAGATGACGCCCTAGATTCCTTACAAGACGATTGCTTAACACAACTTCAGACAGACTCCTTTGAATAAATTTCGGGATGAAATTTCCAAAAGTAGGGGAGACTGTGACATCTGTGCCTCTTTGACCATCATACGAATACAAAACCAATGAAATATTGTGTTTCATACTTGGGATTTTTATAAATACTTGTATCATTTGCACATATTAATTCTTGTTCAATTTCGAGCTTTAAATCACTTTCTAGAAAGTTATACGCGAACTGATGTATAAATGTAATCAGATTAACGCAACAAACACTCTAGAATAGTGACATAGGCTTAACATACGTTAAATAACCTTTACATAACTTAGAAATAAGTTTTGGATGGTTTGGTGTGTCGAAAACAAGTTTATTCGATCGAAGGGACTATTTGCTTCAAACTGCGAAAGTATACCGATTCGTATGGTAACAAACATTCCGGAACTTGATCATAAGCTAAACATACCCTAAATATCCTTTACATAGCTTAGAAATAGGCTTTGAGGGGTTCGGTACGCGAAAATAAACTTATTTGATCAACAGGGACTAAAAGCGTCAAAAAGTGCATAAGTTTGCATTTTCGCGCATATCTTACGTTCTGAACATATCCGGACATCCAAAAATATTTGTAATCATTAAAATATTTTACTTTAGTGATTGGAATGCAAAAATACCATTCGTCGCGTAATTTGGATCGTTTTTTCGCGTCTGTTCGTGTTTCGTCGTAATTAACCGAATAACGCAACCGTACGACCAAACAAACCGACATCCGAGATAATTTCAAGCATGTTTCACATCCTCTCTGCTTTAACATCCTTGTAGAGCCTTGAAAATGGGTTAACGGGGTTTAAACGCGTCGAAAATGGCTTAAACATGCTGAAGGGACCATTTTTGCCAATTTTTTTGAAACATTCTGGACCTGGGGAGTGGTGGCGTCGCGCCACAGCAATAGGGTGTTGCTGTGGCGGCACGCAAGCCCTTCATTTTGACAGAAACATCAGTTTTCAGAAACTAGTTTGAACTTGAGGGTCTTTTAAGCAACTTTTTCAATACTATGGCTTGGTTTTAAGCTCCCATTGTATCAAATACCATGTCCCACAAGTGTAGGGCCAAGATTTCACCTTCTAAACACTTGGAATGATCTTCTTGATCCTAACTTCCTATAAATAGAAATGGGTTCTTGGCCATTTTTCGTCACACTTGATTTCAAACCTGCTCTAAGTTGGAGTTCTATACTTCATACTTGAGCAATTTGAATCAAATTTTCCTTGCTTGGACCTTTTGTAAGCTTCTTTCATGCTTTTTATGTTTTTCAAGCATGAAAGTCAAACAGTGCTTGACTTTCTGCTTTGACCATGATTTGGTCAACACAAAGTTCGTTTAAACTTTGCAACTTGAGCGTGATCACGATGGTTATAGTCCCTTGTGACTATACCTACTGATTACCACATTGATTAGTCGAAGTGACGAGTCAAAGTTTCGGTCAAAATACGTGTTTATGCGTATTTTGCGTCGAAGCTACTTTTGGGTATCAAAACACTTTGTTTTGATATCAAACTTGTTTTCTAACTTAGTTAAACATGTTTTAACATGTTTAACTCGTCACCTTTAGTCTAGTGCTTGTATAGGGTCGTAAGTCAAGCGGTCTTGACAACCACTTAGACTTTCGAACCCGACCTATTTGGTCGATCATTAGGATCCGACTAAGCATATTTGCGACCATAGTTGTATAGGGAATAACCTTCCGAGGTTATATGTGACACGCTGAAAATGGGTTTGGCAATCAAACCACGTTAATAATGAACGGGTAAAATACCGTTAGTGGTGAAATTAACCCGGTAAATATTAGGATTTAAATAACTAAATCTAATATTAAATTAAAAAAGGGAATAAAAGCTTTAGAGGAAATAAAGTTTATAAGAGTCCCGAGTTAACGGGACTCAAAATAAAACGGGATTTTAACTCCCCGAACCCATTAAGGTAACTAGGAATATCAACCTAGTTAGTTAAATGTTGTCAAAATGCCAATGAAACTAGATTGATAATACTTGTATAACTCTACAAAAGTTGAGGGACTAAACATGGGCAAATGGACTGAATTTTTAATTAAAACAAATTAATTAAACAAAAACACACACATACGTGTGTGTTCCTGCGGTCGACCAGAGCCAGGAGAAAAAGGGTTATAAATCCTAGCTCAACAATATCTTCAATTGGAGGATCAAACGAAGGTTAAATTCAGATTTGAGTATATATAAACGACCACCAAGTCAAGGGGATCGTAAGGTATGTCGAATTTTTGACATTCATGAAGTTGTGAAAATTAGTTAACTTTGCATGATGCGATCTATGTATGAATCGTAGAGGCTATGGCCGAATTAATGAAGTGTGATTGCTTAGGAACAAACCCTAAGTAGAAATATGAAGTAAATTCATATTTGTTGATGCTAAATTCATGTATGTGATGTTTTTAGGGTTTTGATTGCTAAAACTAGTGTTATGATGTCATGAACATGCTTTAATTGAAAGCTGAATTCAATCAGCTTCTGATCAGAATTTACAGCCGACTTGTAATGGCTGTAACATGGACAAAACGTGACAAAAACATGTGTTTCTTGAGCCTAAAATATCTTTAAAACCTCACTGGAATCGCATTTTTCGACGAAAATTGAGCGTTTTATGAATTTTTCCGTATCAAAGGTTCAAGCTGCGTTTTCTGGCAGAATTTGCAGCCCATTACGAATGTCATAACTCAATTTAGGAATTGAGTTATGATCTCAAATTCTTACTGTAGAATGTTTTAAGTGATTAAAAGAATCGCCAATTGGAATTTCGTCAATCGGATAAACGAGGAATTTTAAATGAATTTTTCCGTAAGCTGCAGTCAGAAGTGACGAATCTGATTGCAGCTTAGTAAATGAATTTTTACGAATTTTTGGTAAAGAGTTAGATCTTGAAATTTTAACACAAGGTCTAACCCTCCGAGAGGTAAGCTACATAAAAAATCATAATTTTTGAAGACTTGTAAACAGGTTAAACAAGTCACCAAAAACAGCTCATTTTCAGTGATATGGAATGCCTAAATGAAATCGTGGCCTACTAGTTAGTATGTAAAATTTGATTTCGTTAAGAGTTGGGATGAAACAAGCCTAGGTGAGTTCAATGAACCAAATTGCATATGAATATGTTGATAAGTCAGTTGACTTTTAAAAAAGTGAAACCAACCAATGATTAGATCGAATTATAATTTTGATATGGTCGAATGATAAATTCGACATAAAACCCGTAGGATGGTATAGTCGTAAATGATTATGACTAATCTAACCGTCTTACGAATCATGATGAGAGTTTGATGCTTGACAAGCTAGGTGGAGGATTGGAAAGGAAGCGGGTCAAACGAATCAAGTGTAAAGGGAAAGCGTACTTCGGATGCAAGGTAAGTAAAGCTTACACCCATTGTAGTATACGTATGTATTTTATAGGTGATAAAGGTGACAACCGATTATATTCGAAATTTGAGTTCCGACACGAAACGAAATGAGTCGGAATGAATAAAAACGATCAAAACCATGGTTAATGGTAAAAATGGACAAAATGGTAATTTAGTCGTGAATTGACTAAGAGTTAATAAGTTTTCCTTAAGGTTACCTTATAGCGTAACTAGTAATGGGAAAAAGGGGAAAAGCGTAAATTAGTCACATGTTGACTAAATGTAAGTTGAGATTAAAGGATACCCATGGCGTAAGCCATAACGGGTTAAAAATGTAAGAAAAAGGATCTTGTGGTAAAATCCGAAATGGGTCGGATGTGTCAATGGGTAATTAAAAACCATGTGTTGACATAAGTATAAATGTTTGGTCATAAAGACTAAATGGGTCAAATGGTGGTGACGACATCATTTGACAATATCGACTAATGTTTGGTTGTCAAGTTAGATGTTCACAGGAGTGAACGGGAAGTGGATTATTGCGTCACTATAAAGTAGCGGCTAATAAACGAAAGGTACAAAACGAGCCTGTATGTTGACCCGAGCCAGGTACGCATATTTTAAATTATAGTTAGAAGTAATATGTTAGTCAAATATTAGTGAAAGCCCTTCGTCGTAAAATGAGGGACTGAAATTGACCAAAATACCCATGAACGCTAAACCGGGTAAACGGTCTTTATGAGCCGTTTAAGAACGTGTATTATGATAATGTAAGTTATAGATAAGTATAAAGTGGATTGTGCATAACCAAAGGGAAAGATTTAAACTTAGAAGGTTTAAGTCTTTGAAACGGGTCAAAAGAATTATGCGCATAGATTGAGAACTAGCCGCGTAATTCATAAAAGTTACAAACCCGAACTATAGATTTTGAGTTAAGCATGTTGATGTACGCTAAATGGTTAATTAGAAACAAGGTTGTAAACTTTTAAAACAAATGGGTCGAATAAATGAAATAAGAAATTATAAACTAATCATTTATAATTCAGGTTTCATATGCGGAAAATAGGATAAATTGATGCGTATTTTTATTACAAACGCGTAGGAAAAAGAACCGAGTAAAACGGACAAGTAGATAAAAAGTTATGATACTTTAAAGTTCGAATTTCGATTAAAAACATAACTGGGCTGAAATGCAAGACCAGAACCTGCACTCGCTGCGAGGGAGTAAGGTAATACTGGCGCTCCACGCGACAGACGTCGTGGCATGCGAAAGAGTAAACTGAGCCTCTCGCGTGGCGCGAGAGGCATAAAAGCTGAAAAATGTTTGCTTCTTGTTCGTTTTAATATCCGGACTTGATTTTAAACACATTATAAGCTCGAATGACTAACCATTTCATGGTTTATGAAATATAGGAATATCCTTGGATGCCGGATGACAATCAAGCTCAACGGAGAACCGAACACGAATAAGATAAAAGCTTCCGCACATCGTTTCGTCGTGACATTTAAACGACGAACTCAATTATGTTATGTTGTATTATTTTAAAACTGTAAAGTTTAAACAAAATCCGTATTTTACAAAGTAGAGTAGGAGTTGGGTAGAAAGCCTTATTTTCCTAAAAAGTCTAGGAAGCAATCCGAATGTGACATGTGGCATTGAAGGATTTTAACTAAAAGGGCAATTGTGTAATTTCACATTTTATTTTAATTTTGGAATTTATATCTCATTAACTAACTATGCACGATTTTATGGTAACTGATTCTCCATGATTTGCGAATTACTACCAAATGTAAATATCAATCAAATTCTCATTCGTTTCTTGATCAACTTTATTCGTAAATCATTTTTTACGTGAGAGATAGTTATGGTTCAAACATAATTCTTGATTGCGGATATGGCAAATACACTTCTTTTTCTGTTTACTATTATCTGGTCTGTATCGATTTTTAATTATGTCTGGAAACCACCAGAATGTTCTTGACGTTATGTTTTAACAACAAGCAGATTTATACAGTTGTGTTTTAGCATTCAGATTCATACATTTGTGTTTTAACAGCAAGCAGATTCATACAGTTGTGTTTTAGCATTCAGATTCACACAGTTGTGTTTTAACAGCAAGCAGATTTATACAGTTGTGTTTTAGCATTCAGATTCATACAGTTGTGTTTTAACAGCAAGCAGATTCATACAGTTGTGTTTTAGCATTCAGATTCATACAGTTGTGTTTTAACAGCAAGCAGATTCATACAGTTGTGTTTTAACAGTAAGCAGATTCATACAGTTGTGTTTTAGCATTCAGATTCATACAGTTGTGTTTTAACAGCAAGCAGATTCATACAATTGTGTTTTATACGTTGTGTTTTACCATCCATGCTGGTAATGCTGGAGGATTTCTTGACGCTGTGTTTTAACAGCAAGTAGATTAATGCGATGTGTTTTCTTGATGTGCTTCTTCATGAAGGATAGAAGGAAGAGAGAGAGAGAGAGAAAGAGAGAGAGAGAGAAAGGGAGAGAGAGGGAGAGAAAAAAAATCGTAAGAAATGTGGGGTGGTTATGGAATGACAATTATTTCCATATTTAAAACAAGCTAAATGACATATCTACCCCTGATTAATTAAATAATCCTATTTTTAAGAAACACATATTAGCAAAATGCCACCAAGATGATCTCAACCATTAAACACACCCATTGGATGGCCCAGATCGCTTCCTAGACTTTCTAGGAAAAACACACTTTCCATAGGATCCCTACTCTTACAAAGTATATGTAGTCATAAGTACATGTTGTTTGTCGTATACTTTATGAAAACCATTAAATAATGACAAGGGTCTTACATTATACCTTATGGTCACTTAGTTTATTTAGTTGTATGATAGGTAGTTTATATGCCTTAGGTAACTTAACTTTTGCCACTTAAACTGATTATTCAACATATTTAAACATGTTAGGACATATAATACTTGTCATAGGACTAGTTAGGCGTCTCAAACGCGCATTCGCGCGAACGACGTGTTAAAGTGGCGTAAGCTACCTTAATGGGTCGTAACGGGTCGTAAGCACTTAGGATAGGTTCCGATTTGGAATCTAGGCTTTGTTAGACCATATCACATGAGTTCCAATACTCATTTGGTTTACAAGACCTCATTCTACCAGATCTTCCGATTTAGGTGCCGATTTATTAACTAGCGATTCGATTACCAGGTGCTACTTGAATTCCTTGGTTTACTCGAGCTTTGCTAGTTCATTTAATCAAGGATACTTTGCACTTCGAATGTGAGTACATAGTTCCCCTCTTTTACCATTTTCAAATGTTTTGGGGTGATTCATATGTGCTAAGAATTTTGAGTTTCCTAAAACGAGTGTTATGGTTTATATTAAACACAACGATTTAATTTATACGAACTATTGAACCACTGGAACTATTGATCTATGTGAACTACTTGAACCACTAGAACTGTATGAACTATTGAACCACTGGAACTACTGATATATGTGAATTATTGAACTACTTGAACCACTAGAACTATGGGAACTGTATGAACTATTGAACCACTGGAACTATTGATCTATGTGAATTATTGAACTACTTGAACCACTAGAACTATGTGAACTGTATGAATTATTTGAACCACTGGAACTATTTGATCTATGTGAACTATTTGAACTATTTGAACGATTGGAACTAATTGAACTATTGAACAATTGGGTTATGGTAAGTGATTAGGTAACGGGGCGGGTGTAATGTGATAAAAGCATGGTGAATACGCCGCTGGTTGTCACACCCCAACCGATGGCGGAATCATCGGGGCGCGGCACTGAGCGAAACAGATTGTCCAGAAGTTTCCCTAATAATTATCATTACTATTCAATTTAAATAACACGTCCCATACCGTATCTCAAACAGTAAACAAATTATTACAGACAAAATCCAGGCAAATATTTCTGTTCCGACAACTCAGATTTTAAATACAGCAATCGTTTATCTGCTTCTAGAGACCCAAAATTTGACCACTACAGACAACTATTTGTTAGGCTCTAGAGCTTTGTTAGTGCAATATCTGTCTATCGCCTCCGTCAATCTATTCTGTAGCAGAAACCGAAGAATTCTAAGCTTTTAGTGTTATAACTAGTTAGAAAGGCAAGGTGGCAATTTTGTAAATAATGAGATTTCTCATTATATCCCTTGTGCCTATAAATAGATCATGTAGTTGTAAAGTTTAAGACTTTTGGCTCATTTGGAGATTTAGAGATTTAATCCTAGAGAGAGAAAGTCTAGAGAGAGAAAGTCTCTCCACGTGATTCACGGCTTTGTACACGACATCATATCAATAGAATCACGTCATTAGTATGTTATTGTGTGTTCGGTCACTTACGTTCACGGATTCCGCACGTCGAACGTTCGTTACGCAATCGAACGGTGTCAAAACCGATCCAACAAGTGGTATCAGAGCTCAGGACGAGGAGTTCATACTACTACAGCTTGATTCTACCGAATTCTCTGATTTCTACTCACTTTCTTTCATACTTTTTCGATTTGAAGTGGTTCCTACGGTTGAAATTGTCTGATTTTTGAGTATTACGTGCAGGACATACAATTAACAAACCCTAGAAAGTTTTAGGTTAAAACTCGGATTAAAAATGGTTAAAATTGGGTAAATTGTGAGATTCGCTTTTACGAACATTCGTAGGTTCGCTCAAAATTACCTATCAGGTTCGCTC
The DNA here is from genome assembly GCF_002127325.2 of Helianthus annuus. Lineage (NCBI taxonomy): Eukaryota > Viridiplantae > Streptophyta > Magnoliopsida > Asterales > Asteraceae > Helianthus > Helianthus annuus. The sequence continues at coordinate 48,413,991 of NC_035436.2, read as the reverse complement.
GAAATTACATATTAGGTTCGCTTTTTCGACACTTTTGCTCGAAATAACTGAATTGGTCCGCTTGAAAGTGCCAATTCCGCTCATACGAACTTGGTAGATCCGCTCGAAAAGACAACTTCGTAGATCCGCTCGAACGAACTTGAGAGGTTCGCTCGAATAGACATCTGATAGGTTCGCTCGAACGGACAAATAGATAGGTTCGCTTGAACGGTCCGCTTATTTGATCATATTTTGGTTCGCTTATCAGGACATTTTCTGTTCCGCTTATCTGTCACTTGCAAACATAGTTTCGCTTTTCTGTCACTGTTCAAAATCTTGAAAATTTTTCTAAGTGTTGGTTGAATTTTCAGGTAATTCACGAATATAAGAACATGGCTAATGTTGATCATGATAGATGGTGGAAAGCAGATTATGCAAGACGGGAAATCGGAAAACTCAATGAACCATTCAAAGAAGCCAAGAAAGCCGAGAGATGGAATGACGTTTTGGAATGTTACATGGATCCATGGGAGAATCCAGCTGTTGATCCATCAAAGGTGAATTTTGAAGCAGTAATGAATTTGCTTCCAAGAGAAGCTACTTTCAACACACGAAGGTTATCAGATAAAGAGTATTTGCCGGATTTGGAGAAAAAGATAAGAGAAGTTTGTTTAGCAAGTCTACCGAAGGTGGTAGAATTGAAGAAGAGAACAGAAGAAAGGATGAAAAAGATAGTTGAAGATTTGAAAAAGGAAGCCTTAGGAAAAGTCGAAACTGAAGCAGATAAAACTGATAAAGAGTGTGCTGATAATAGCAAAGAAGTCGAGGATGAACAGATTCTAGAGTTACGCTTGAACTGTGAAAAGCTGAAGTCTGAGAATGATAAACTGTTAAACGATTTGAACAGTTTAACATCTGAAAACAAAATTTTGAAAGAAAAATAAAAAGACTTTGAATGCAAAAGAAAATCTTCAGAAAATGAAGATTTCTGGATAAAAATGGAGAACAAGAATTTGAAAGAAAATGAAACAAGATTTCAAGAACAATTAAAAGTTTTGGAAAATGAAAAATCTGTGCTTGAAAATCTTAAAATTGAAAATGAAAAATCTATCAAGTCTCATCTTGAAAGAATATCTCAGCTTGAAAATGAAGCTAAGAATTCAAGAAACAAGATTGATGAACTTGAAAAGAAATTGAAGGGTTTTGTGACTTCATCGGATTTCCCTGTCCAAAACCAATCAATTCTGTTCCAATAAGTGACAAGGTCACAAATTTTGACAAAGTCAAAATTGAAGATTGTGATGAAATATCTGATGATGAAAAAGAAAAGAAAAGAAAAATATTTTTAGATTTACAAGAAAAATTTCAAAATACTGTTTTGCAATCTACTGAAATAGGTGAATGCTCAAAGCAAAAATCTGTTAAGAAGAATGCAGAACTGAAACAAAAAGATAAAAATTTGAAAATTTCTAAAAAAGAAAATAAAAGCTAATCAGATAAGTCATCCAATCATTTTCAAAAATCACAAAAATCTAAAAATAAAAACTCACAAAATGTTGGTAATAAGTGGTGCAGGTTTGACCACAGTGCCTCAAAGTCAAATCCAGCTTTTCGAAGGAGTGATGATTACCACAAAGCCAGACAATGCTATGATCTGAACGTTTGGTATGAAGGTGGTACATGGTACGATAACAGAGTGTGTTACCGATGCGGTTATCAAGGACACATTGCTGTTAACTGCCAGAGAAGGAATTTTGAGATGAGGAAATGCTTTAACTGTCAGATCAAAGGTCACATAGCCAGAGATTGCCCAAGGAGATCAAATGAAAGATTGAGGGATAAGTCTCAGAAATTGGCAAAAATTCCAGTCAAAGTCAAGCCCCATGATCAGAAGGTTCTAAAACCTAAAGTTCAAGATCAGACAAGTCAAGAAAAGAAAGTTAAACTTTCACAGGGGCAGAAAGACAGACTGAGGAAAAAGAGGAAGAAGGCGAGAGAGTATCTCGAGAAGATTTTGTCCTCGGGTTCATCTGTTAGTAAAAATAAGAGTTCTGATGAATCGACCCCCTCGATGGTAAAGTCAAGCCAGACGAATTCATCAGATACAAATTTGAGGACGAAAGAGGAAAAGAAGAAGATGAAAGGTGTCGGCGATGAATCTGGCTCATCTAAGTCAGACAAGCCATACTCAGGCAATGATTCTGGTTCGTCAAAACCAGAAGAGCCAAGTATTGAGGTAAAATTGTCAAAAACACCCAAGGCTGGTCAGGCTTGGGTGAATCTTTTCAAATGAAAAACCCTGACTTGCCAGAGTTCCCAGGTTGGTAAGCGTGGAACATGAATCGGCATATTTCTTGAGAAATTTCACTCTGGTGATTTTTCGATTTACATGTGGTAAATCAGGGACATTAAGTTGTACTTGATTTTCTACAAGTGATGTTTGAGATTTAAAACTGAAATTGTTAAATTCGACAAGTGATTAAAGGAAAACAATGTGATGAAAGAACCCCGAATTTGTGAAATGACACACAAAACAAATTTTCCGGAAAAACCATTTTGATTAAAACAAACTTAAGTGTTTTGAAATCTAAATGGGAAAATAGTTTGTTGTCAGGGGGAGTTCTGATTGTTTATGCCAAATGAATGGCGAATTGAAGTGATTTGATATCAGTTTGTCATTTTATTTGTACAGTTTTCAAATTTTCCTTGAAAATCAAAATTGAAACATATTTTGATTTTAGGGGGAGAAAAATTTTAAAAAATTAGAAAATTTGAAAATACCAAAACATTGAAAAAGCAAAAATGAGTTTTGTTGAGAAAAGAGGAAATGATAGTACATCAGTGGACTATCACAGCACGCTAAAGAAATGAAATGTCAAATGTGATAAACGGTCTCACTGATGATGTGTCGATAGGTTTTTACACATTTAGTAGATTTATTCGGGATATAAACCTAAAATTTCAAACTTGCGAAATTCGTGGGGAACACTACTTGGATATATAGGTAACCCCTGAAATCTCGTTTGAAAGGTCTCTTATTCTGATATACTAGATTTTTATACTCAATGATGTCTGGGGTATTATTCCGGGACTTCTGCTGAACGGAAGTTCTGACCTAGTCCTTGGATAATGCTTTGCCTGAAATGCTTGAAACATAGCATTAGCCCTCAGCTGATTAGACAATAAAATTGATAATCATCTGTTGTAGCTGAAAAGATCTTCTAAAGGGGACATACTGCAAAGTCGAAACTGATATCTCTCTGCGCATACGGAAGTATCGACCTGAGATCCCTCAGTTCTCGCATTTAACCCCTAAATTATGTACAGATATCATTGTAGTATACTCACCTGTAAGACTGAATATTGAGATTCTGGATACGGGAGTATATTCAAGAGGTAGGACACATGAATTGAGTTAAGTTCCTAAAACATCTAAATCGTATCCTGAATAGATTGAAAATTGTGTGAAAATTTAAGAGGATAACTATATCGTCAATCTACGTGAATCGTTTAGAACTTAAAATGATTAAAGCTTAACGGTGCTAGTGATTTGTCTCATGAACTGATATGATCCTCTTACACAAACTCACAAAAATATTATTTGTATATATTTGTTTACTGCATTTCATTCAAAAACAAAAATCCAAAAAGATTTTCGGAGTGTTTTAGCATAAAATTTTTGAAAAGTCAAAAAGATTTTCGACAGCTGATTTTGAAGAGCTGATATTCAAAATTCGACTGCTAAACATGATGAACAGGATTGGGAGAATATGTTGAAAACTTTGAATGTTATATACAAATGTTTTGAAAGGTTGTGTGCTTAGTTAATCAAGGTCATTTATTTGAACTTGATGTAACTATACAGATTGTTGAATTCATGATTTCTACTAGTAAGTTTCTTAACTCTAACTGTTATAAATTTGTGAAACTTATGTTGAAGTAGAGGATGTGCAGGTTAACCAGGTTTCAAATCCTGAGCAGATGCAGAACAAAGCCAGGAATTGATCCTGAACTTGTGAAACGTTGAAAGCCAGACTACGATCCCGACAGCTGAGTCTAAGGGGGAGTCTGAAGACCAGCTCAACGCAAGAGGAAGCGTGGATTCAAAAAGCCAGATAAATATTTTGGAGGAGCTTGTATACGGAAATCTAGGTGTCGATCCCAAAAGCACTGAAACTTGATGAAAGGGGGAACCTGAAGGAAAAAGAGTCTAAGGAGAGGGGGAGCAACGGAAGCTTGAAGACAGATCCACGGGGATTCTGTTCGAAATAGAGAAAGACAAAACGCTACGAGATTGACTACGGCAATATCCAAGGGGGAGTCTGTTAGTGCAATATCTGTCTATTGCCTCCGTCAATCTATTCTGTAGCAGAAACCGAAGAATTCTAAGCTTTTAGTGTTATAACTAGTTAGAAGGCAAGGTGGCAATTTTGTAAATAATGAGATTTCTCATTATATCCCTTGTGCCTATAAATAGATCATGTAGTTGTAAAGTTTAAGACTTTTGGCTCATTTGGAGATTTAGAGATTTAATCCTAGAGAGAGAAAGTCTAGAGAGAGAAAGTCTCTCCACGTGATTCACGGCTTTGTACACGACATCATATCAATAGAATCACGTCATTAGTATGTTATTGTGTGTTCGGTCACGTACGTTCACGGATTCCGCACGTCGAACGTTCGTTACGCAATCGAACGGTGTCAAAACTGATCCTACAAGCTTTATTCTAGCCTCGCTTTCCTAGCAGATAAGCATCTTAAACACCTGTCACATACGTTAAAAATAAAGTCAATACATAAAATGTAAAGGTGAGCATACAAGTTTGATAATAGCATATAGAGTTTGAAATAGTTTACGCATAACCAGCACGTACACAGAGGAAAACGATGCATGTTAATTATCGACATGGATCTATCGATACCAATGACTGCGGGTTGACTGCCCGAGGCAGTTCGCAATACATGATTACCACCGTAATCCATGCAAGTAATTGTCCTTAACAACCCCCGTGTGAACGGGTGCTGAGTCCAAACTATAGTACTATCGTCGTTAAGGCAGGTAGACAGCATTCCACGTGTAAACATAACAACAAGCATTCATTTAGTCACGTAATACATGCGATAACGGTTAGCGTTTAAAGTATTGCGTAGTGTGTTCAATTGTGATTTAGAATAAGTAACGTATGTAACACCCAAAAGTGCGAAAACAAAAAGGGATCGAGTATACTCACAGCGGTTGATGGATTGAAGGGAGCGCTTGAGAGTAAGATTAGCCTGAATAGTTCGATAGCATAACGATAAGCAACGCGTAACACGGAAACAAGTGTTGGAGGATCGGACAACTGGTCGATCGGATGGTAGTCCGATCGGACGGCTGACCGTTCGGTTGACAGTCCGTTCGGACAGTTGTCCGTTCGGACAGTTGTCCGGTCGGACAGTTGTCCGGTCGGACGGAAGTCCGATCGGATGGCTGTTCAAGTGGATTGTTTCTTCCTTTGAGTAGGATGTGTTTGTGTTTGATGGTTTGACTTTTGAAGTTTTCGTTGTAGCATTTGAAAACCTTGAAGTATCTTTACCTTTCAGGTCGGTCGATCGGACGGTCGTTCGATTGGCCGGCAACCCGATCGGCTAGGTACTTCAGCAAAACAAGTTCTCAGCAGGGTGTCACCTGGTCGGACGGTTGTTCGATCGGGTGGCACTCCTAGTGAGTCGAACATGTTGAAAATCGATTAAGTGTTGAAGTCAAGTATCTCATGATCCGAAGAGTAATCCAATCTGACGGTAGTCCGATCGGTTAGCCGTTCGTTCAATATCCAACTTCAAACAAGTTGATTAAGTGTGGGACCATGTGCTAGCCGATCGGCTGGCCGGTCGATCGGCTGACTGTCCGATCGGCTGCCTGTCTGTTCAGACATCAGTCCGATCGGTCAGCACCCTGACCTGGTCGGCCTGTTCGTCTAACACTTGGTTGTTCTGATTGTTTGTCGTTTTATCGAGGTATTTTGACAACGAGTCAAGCAACAGAAATCGCGTCATTACTTAGTTCCCCCAATCGGACAGGAATCACCCAAATCTAATTAGTGAACGGTTCGGGACGGTTTTTCATGTTTAACCCGAAATCGGTGAACCTCGTGGATAGATTCCGGATCTTGAGTCACACAACCACCGAAATGGTTAGTAAGTCGGCACAAGCTCCGTTTCTGTCGGTTTTGGAGGTATTGACTGTAAAAGAGTTGAAGGAAAGTTGGAAAACCATCTCTCAATCCCTTTTATCATGAATATGTTCAGATCCGTGAAGGATCTTTGTTTGTTTATGTGGAAATCGGTTAGATCCAAGTTATTCTTGGTGGATTGAGGCCAAAACATGAAGTTCTTCAAGAACCCATGATGACATCATCTTAGAACGCTTGAATCTTGATGATTTCACGGTTAAAAGTTAAGATTTGAAAGATAGAAAGGTGTAGAAGTGCGTGTAGATCAAGAAAGTACAAGTTGTAGGACGAAATCTTACCGGAATCGAGAGAAATCTGAGAAAAAGTGAGCTGAGCGTGCTGGTCGGACAGAGGTTTCCAAAAGTAGAAAGTTTGAAAATGACAGGGGTATTTATAGGATGCCAAAAGAGGTAAAGGCTGGCCGATCGGTCAGGCAGCACGATCGGACAGCCTGTCCCATCGGACAGCGGTCTGATCGGCTGGCTGTTCGATCGACTGGTAGCCTGATCGATTCAGCTGCCTGATTTGAGTGTTCGGCGCGATAATTTTTGATATTTTGATTTCGATTGAGACTGATGAGAATACAATAGTGATTTCCTTTCAAATTACTTTTAATCCCAACTACTATATAAACATACAAGTATCCCTATTCCGTATTCGGTTTGCGATTGAGTTCGATTGCGATTCGATTGATTACCACACATAACATAAATAAACACGCACCAGTAACACATAAGGCACACACACATACGTATAATAACTACCAAAATTGCGTAATTCGAGTTTCGAGTTTCATGATGATTAGATTAGTTCGATTATTGATCAATTGACTTTATCGCATTGTTACTTTCTATTATTCACAGTTGTAAAGCGTTTCGTATTGAGAAATATACTTCGATTGCAATTAATTACTCCACATGATACAACTAACGTAAACATAAAATAGACTAACTACAGTCAAAGAAGTCAAAACAGTAATTGAGCAAGGAGTGGCAGGTCGTAATTAGCGATCTTTTCTTCCTTTTACTTCAATCTTGACTTTGACTTTGACTTTCGAAAACACGGGGTGGTACACTTGTACTTCCTATATATAAGTGTTTTTAACACATTACATATCGCTGCGTTATCTAGATCACTTGGACGAATGTTTTCAAAACGAAGTTACACTACAAGGTTTTCCTAACGATATAAACCATACGAGTTTTATTACAAGAACGATTTACAACTTGGTTAACAAAGACAAATGTTTTCAGTTAAGATTCATGGCTACAATGGTTTTGGTTTATACATATATCAACTTGTAAAAGTTGATAGAAACATACTGCAATATCAAAATCTTTTGTTTTCAAGGTACACACTCGACAACTCCCGTAGTTGGACGAGGTATTGCAATATGAACTTAAAGCCATGAATCTAACATACTCACAAAACTTATGTACTCGCCGACATTTTTATGCTGATGTATTTTCACATATGTTTCAGGTACCATAGTTGATGATGTTTGATGATGATTATGATGCATGCTCACATAGGATGGACGAGGCCTTAGTGACATAATAACAATCAAAGACAACTGTTCATGTTTTGTTTCTGATTTCAATACAATGTAATAAACTTAATTCAATAAAACGAAACTTCAATCCATGTGTTGTGAAACAATAATTTTGTTACGACACTCCCCGACGTTTCCGCCGCGGTTTGTTGTTTTAACGCGGTCGGGGTGTGACATTTTTTTTCTTTTGGCAGGATGTAGAAATTCAAAGGAAGTTAGCTGAGAATTTTCATGCTATCAAGGAGTGTTCTATATTTATGAAACGTGTGGCTTATAGAGGGTTACTTGCTGGTACTTTTGGAGTCGCAGCGAGCGCAGCCACAAGATAATAATAACAAATAATATCATCATGTCCGGTTCTACGTAGAAGAATGAAACGCCATTGAAACAACACCCATTCCAAGATGAACGGCTGAAAGCGAGCGCAGCCGCAACGATGGTTTTCAGCCGTTCATCTCGGAATGGGTGCTGTTTTAATGCTGTTTGATTCTTCGACGAAGAACCGGACATGATGATGTTATCGGCCCGTAAGTAACCCTCTACAGGCCACGCATTTCATCTTTGTAAGGGGAAGATAGGTGCTTGTCTCCTAGGGCATACAATTGGTGGCAGCCCGCCATATTTAACGTAGGAAAAACTTTATATGTTAAATATGGTGGGCTCCCTCCAATAACCTGTTTCTTGTATGCCCTATGGAGAGAAGCACCAATCCCCCCTGCAAAGCAAAGAACAATTATAAAAAAACATTATCATGAGATTAACACAGAAACAGATCGTTGTAATTATTGTCACAAATATATAATGTTTATTTTTGATCGATTAATGTTTATCGTTGTAGTTTTGTTAGCAAATTTATAATGTTCAGCATATTGCATTTCGTATTTGTATCGATTAATGAATTATTGTTAAAGCATTATGTACTTATGGTTGATTTGATGGAAAGATTGATAAACTAACAGCTAAAAAAATTAACAAAATGATATGACCAAATAATCGATAAACTAACAGAAAAACGAGTGCCAACATATCACGAATAAGAAAATTAACTTAAGTACTATACAATATATCATGAGACGACTGATAAACTAACGGTAAACGAGTATTCTATTGTAAATCGCCACCCTCGCCGCATCGCACGGGTAAATGACTACTGTTTATAAATCAATATATAAAGGCAAATTATGTGATATACATATATACTTATTTATTATATAAGTGTAAAGAAAATAAAAATGTACAATTAAATTACCAATCAAATACAAGAGAGTAAAATGCAATTTGCATCTCTGTGCTTTTCAGACAGAGTCACGTTGAATCCCTGTAACGAGATTTTGGAAGCCTGAGCCCCTGTACTTTGAAAAACGCTACACTTTGAATCCATATGTTAAAATTCTGTTAGTTTGACCGTTAGGTCAAGAGATGCTATGGACTTAACAACATAGAAAAGAAAGAATATGTCAAATAACAAAATCAAATTCCATATCTTTTGTCAAATTTCCATACCTTCTTTAAAAAAACACAAACAATATTTAACCCAAATTATATGTGTATCTATCAAATTCTAGATCTTCATTCAAATTTCCAGATCTTAATCAAATATCAAACCCAAATTCAAGAACAATTACAAATCAAATACAACCAAACCAATATTCATAATATACAGCCCATATTCAAGAACAAATAAGTAATAATAATAATAATAATAATAATAATAATAATAATAATAATAATAATAATAATAATAATAATAATAATGGGTAAAAAAGACTTTTCACATTGAGAATAAGAGGTAAAATGGTCTTCTCAGTTAACTCAAATCGTAGCGTTTTTCAGAGTACAAGGACTTATACTTCCAAAATCTCGCTACAAAGACTCAACGTGACTCTGCCCAAAAACACATGGATACAAATTACATTTTACTCTATATAACTCAACATAAAATAAACAAATGCTTTTATTAATTTTATATTACTCGCATATAAAGAGAGTTAATTCATTTTTGAACAAAAGAAAGAGAGCTAATTACTCCACGAAAGTGAAATTTGATAAGTAATGATTATTAATATATTATCAAAAGACATATGACATGATTGCTTCTGTGGAGGAGGTAGGGAAGGGATAGGATGGTGTGTCTTTAAAGAATGTCCACTCCAAGACTCAATCTTTTTATTTCAGTTTAATTTTCTCTACACTCTTTATGCATCTCTCTCTCTATATATATATAGCCCACACCCTCCATCTTTCATTTCAATTCATACAATCTAATATACATACACATATATGTATGTATGTATGTATAGAAACATCTCCTTGTCTATATAATATTATCATGAGCTGCATTGCTATGACTGCAAAGTGTATATGGTTGGCCATGGGACAGAAGGTGATGTTGGAGAAGCAGGGTACGTGCAGGCCTTATGTGAACATGTTCATGGCTTTCTTGCACGTGCTCCCCTTCTCCAACCTCCCCTCTCTCTCTCCTCTCTGCAGATCCTGCACGTGACTCTCTCTCTCTCTCTCTCTTACTTTGTGTGTGTGTGTGCAGAAGTAACAAGGACAGGTAGGTGAAACTATTCTTTTGATGAAGATGTGAGTGTGTTATCAGTTATTCTACAAAACTATATATGCTTGCAGAGATTTATTTATTTATTTTTATTTATTTTCTGATATTTATATTATACGTCCATTGGAATTTGTTATTTTTATGGGTTTGTACTCAAAGGAGATGATGTTAAATAATTTACTTTTTATTATTGTTTTGGTTAAGAATGTTTTTTTTTTTACATTTTATTTTGTTGCTTTTGTTTATTTTAATCAAAATAATAAGCAATCTTTTCTTTTTTTAAAAGGCGGAGAATTTTAATTTTTATTCGAAAAAAGTATAAATACTAGTACTATACGCAGTGGCGTACCCAGTAATTTTTTTCCTAGGGGTGCAAATTTTTTTTAAAGAGCCTTTTCCTCTTAATAAGGGCATGTTTGGGTAAGCTTTTTGAAACAACTTATTGACTTATTGGCTTTTTGAAAAGTCATAAGATCTAAAATGATGTTTGGCAAAGATGGTGTATGTGAGGGGGAAAAGCCAATAAGTCAATAAGTCACAAAATCCTGACTTTTCCAAGAAGCCAATAAGTCAATAAGTTGTTTCAATAAGCTTACCCAAACATGCCCTAAATCGCGTTATAACTTCCCTACTCATGGTTCGTATCTACTCATGGTTCGTATCACGTATAAATCACTCTATAAGTTTATAAAACAACACTAAACACTTAAACAAAATAAAAAATCATGTTCAACCAATACCATAGTCCATAATTTTCTAGCATTTAAGCTCTAGTTTTAAATGTTGATTAGTAACCATTTTCCAGGCAAAAAGCTCGTCCGTTCGTGAGTCGTTGTAGACTGTAGTCATTGGGCGTGTTTTTTTAAGCGGGATTTGGAATTCGAATGGGTCATTGGTGGGTTGGTTTGGGTTATTTTATTTAGTTCAAAATCTGGGCTTGGGTTTGGGCTTGGCAAGTTGGATTAATAAATTAGATTGTAGATTGGGTTAAGTAAAGTAAATAAGTGGTTAAAGAATAGTTATATAAATTGTGTTATATGCTTTATATATTCATAATAATCAGTGTTTATTTTTTATATAAATTCATAATATTTTTCTAAGGGGTGCAGTTGAAAAAAATCAAAGAGGTGCGGTTGGGATTTTCGACGAAAATTAGCACCATTGTGGGTAGGTACGCCCTTGAGTATACGTGATGCAAAAATGAGATCATTAATCTTAGAATGCAAAATTGCACTAAACGTTCCGATCTAACATAGTCGTAGGCTCGTTCCTATGTTCGAAGAAACGATCAAAGTATCATAGCATAGATCGGAAGAGATGGCAAAAGTTTGATATTGGCAATGTTGTAGTTTAATATGGTTTGTATTGTGTTCTTTTAGCTCCTTGTTGTAAGACTCTTTGTTTCCTTGTTTTTTTTTGTTTTCCTTCATTGCATTCTGTTTTTTTTTTTTTTTTTTACATCTAATTTTGTACACAACTAAATTCACATAGGCCAAGTTTACGGTCCCATATTCAAAATAGGCATACTTGTTGCTCATGAAATTAAGTTGATAATGACCCACAAAATAAAAAATCTTATCCCATTATTCCATTATTGTTGATTTAACACTCTTATAACTTGGATATTAGATATTGTTATCCTTTGTTCATATTATTTTAGAAAACTATTTCAAGCAAATTAATCTAAATAAAATTTATTATTATTTAATAATCTTTCAAACTTTAATGTCTCTCACTCACAATGAAATAAATACATACATACACACAAGTTGTGACCGACAAAATACAAGTTTCATTCAATGAAATCAAAAACTCTGACTTTTTGACCACACCTAACTCTATTCAAGATATTGATAAGTTTATTAAATACGTAGATAAAGTATTCAAATGCAGAGCTTAATGTATTCATGCACTACTAGCAGGCCAGGTTTTAGGGCTTTGCAGCCCGGGCAAACGCCAAGGCCCAAAGGGTTTATAGAGCCCGACAAAATTTCAAGGTCTAGATTTTTAAGTGAGCATCATTATGTTAAATGTTTAATAAATGAATGGGCCTAGTTTTTTTGTTTCGCCAAAGGCGTAAATTTTTATATTGTTTTCGAAGACGGTCCTGACTACTAGGCTCTATTTTCCTACGATTTTATAGTAAAAAATGGTCGAAAATTGCGATCGAATACGAACAAAAGTCATTTTCGTGAGAAAATGATCGGGAGTTTCCTATGCCAAACGTTTGTTTATATGATCTTTAAACATTAATATTTTCAACAACATGGGGTCAAGTTTGAAGATTTGTCCATATAGAGTTCAAACTTGGACTTAAGGAGATGTTGGTTTGACCGAGTTCAAAAATAACGTGCAAGAAGTATGCTTATCTAGGATGATTATGTGGAATCTAAGAGTTAAGGAAAAATGATTATGCATTTGAATTTTGGTTAATGATGATTGTCAAGTTATGGCGAATAAGGATTTGAAACTAATGTGATCAGTGGCGGATGTAGAAGATCTGCATAGAGGTAACGTTTCAATAAAAAGAGGTAACGAAATCGAAAAAAAATTCAAATTTTTCCAAAAATACACTACCGCCGAAGCGTTAAGGAGCAATGGAGGTTACCCCTTCTATCACTCTAGGTCCACCCTGAATGTGATAATTCAAAGTTTTAGAGTATGCTATAATTAAAGAGCATGAAGATCAACGTTGGAAGTTGGTAGACAAGGAGTTTGAGTCCAATACAAATTGGACTAAGCTTCATGATAGAGACTAGACAAGAAAGTCACGAGATTTAATCATGCAAATGAGCTTTTCTTGGGGATAAAGATTTGAAAATTTAACTTTTGCGGTTAACACCATGTGTAATGGTAATGTGATTGAGCGTGTGAAGTTGTGCAGACATGGCAAAGATCACACCCCATAATGCTTCGTTCACCGCCCCTGGGGCGTAATCTTCAGAAAATGGGTGTTGGCGTGATTGTGAAAACGCTTGATGAGGGGCTTGGATCTTGAAAGGAGAGCTTGATGCCCCTGGGACGTAATCTTCAGATAATTCCCCACACATGGTCTAAGATAAATATTTATATACTATTATTTTGCAACATGTTAGTGCAATGTTGTGTTGTAAGTGTGGCTTTAGTTATGGTTTATACTATTTTTTAGTTGTACCATTTCTTTGGTTATTTGTACATTATTTATAAATTTATATACTATTTTTTTTGAACGGCCAATAAACTCAATCTCGAGCACCCTCGGGGCACCCACTGGACAAACGGAGTACTCCGAGAGTAACCCGAGTCCACCACCAATTCCGGGGAAAACCCAGTAACCCACCCGCCCGTATGCACGACAGTGAAATTACCGGTAAAACCCGTTTGGCTCAAGGATCCAACCCAGGTTTCCCTGGGTCTCCTATCATTGCCCACCAGTGCCTCACTCTGCACCAAGTGGGAGTCGAATTTGCATCTCTCAAGAGAAATGCAAGTCCTCCACCACTTGATCTAGAGATCATTGGCTAATTTATATACTATTAATTTGGTGGTTTATGTTATTTTTAGTTGTACCATTTCTTTGGTTATTTGTACATTATTTATAAATTTATATACTATTAATTTAGAACATTTGTATGTATGTTTGGTTGTAAATTGTGCTTAAGTGGTTGTACCTTAATCAAATAATGGTTTAATTACCTTACCAAATTCAATATGTTTTGTATGCATGTATGGTTGTAAATTGTGCTTAAGTGGTTGTATCCTAATCAAATAATGGTTTCATTATCTTACCATATTCAATCAGTTTGATCCATTCAAAGTTGTGTTGTTTTATTTGTAAATTATTATTATTTATAATAATCTAATTAATTTAGTCAAATTCTTGTATAAATATAATTTGCAACATATTGATGCAATATTTGTTGTAATGTATGCAATATGGTTTGTATACTGGTAATGATATATATTATATATAGATTACGATGAACCTGTCAAACAGGAAAAAATAGACACGAGTTCATCGTAACGCACGAGTCCTAGATCAACTTAGTTATTTTATTCTATGTTTTACGTTTCGGTTTAATTTTTTCGCATTAACACGCCGCAACTTCAGTGTCGGTGATCGCTGGCAATAGTGTGGCATTAGTGCTCGCCCCCGCCGCAACGCGGGGCTACTTAATACTAGTTAGAGTTAAATGTCATTTTAGTCCATGTGTTTTGGGTCATTTTGGCAGTTTAGTCCAAAGGTTTCATTTTTCGCTTGTAGGTCCAAAAAGGTGTCACCATTGTCATTTTAGTCCACTGGGTTAACTTCATCTATTTTTTCTATTAACTAGAAGGGCAATTCGGTCATTTTATATGGCCGAATTGCCCTTCAAGTTAACAGAATTACATATAAAATGACCGAATTGCCCTTCTCGTTAACAGAATAAATGGCAATGGTGAAACATTTTTAACCCACAAGTAAAAAATAAAACCTTTGGACTAAACTCCTAAAATTGCCCAAACTACATGAACTAAAATCACATTTAACTCTAAATATTATGTTTGATTGTTTGCTACAACAATTAATTATTGAAGTTTGTAATTCCAATAGTATAATTTGATTCACTTGGCTTAGAGGTTAAGTTCCAGTGAGATATCTTGAATTCAATCGTACACGACTTATGTTGTTAAAAGTAAAAAAAGATAATTGTGTTGTGCAAGGATAATTTGTTTACTTTGTTTGCCGCGGCGTGTGTTGTATCATTTCTCTCTAAATATTTGCTCTAGGTAAAGATAAAAATTGCTATTATTAGAGCAAGTTTATGTTTGTGAAATGAGCAAAAAAAACTAGCTTTTGATATGAAAGAATCAGAGCGGAAGAGAAAAATGCCTGGATAGTCCCTGTGGTTTCACCTTTTTTCACCTATAGTCCCCAAGTTTCTAAAACTACCTGAATAGTCCCCAAGTTTTCGATTTTTGTTCCCGGATAGTCCCTGGGTCTAACTTCAGTTACTTTTCTCTGTTAAGTGACCCCACGTGCATATCACGTGAGGGGTATTTTGGTCAGTTTACATTCATTGTTTTCTCTGCCTATTAAATAACACCCTTTTTCCCACAAACCTAACCACCAACAGCATCGATTCCATCGTCTTCTCCATTGTTCATCTTCCTCAACAGCCTCGAATCCATCATCGTCATGGTTCTCTGCAATTGTGGCCAAGATGCAATCATAGTTACGTCATGGACTGATCTCAACCCTGGTCGCCGATTCTACTCCTGTCCAACCATGGTAATGTATACTATTAGCGATTTTAATAGTCTAGGGCTTAAAAGGTTTGATCCTTTCGTCTTTCTCTATAGAATCCCAACTGTGGAAGATTCATAGGGTGGGTGGACCCACCAATGTGCAGTCGTGCAGTGGCAATTATTCCAGGGCTTCTAAGACACAGAAACCAAGTTGATGTTGAGTTAGCCAAGATGCGGGAAAAGAATCGGCTGAAGAACAAGATTATTACGGTTCTTTTGATAGTTTTAGGGTTTGTGTTTTGGATATATGTTAAGGCTTGAATGCATTTGTATGGATATTGTAACGTGTTAAATGTGAAGGATGTTGTAATGTTTTTGAAAATCTGATGTATGGATAACATTCAATGAAGCTGGTTGTTTTGGTGAAATATGGTTAGCATTCAATGTCTTAAATGTTGGAAAACTGTGTTTGGTGAAATATGGTTAGCATTCAATGACCAGCAGGTTGTTTGGAAGTAACTATGTATTGTGCAAAGTGTATTGTGCAAACATATTGGTCGAATCTTATGCGAAACGAAATTGTGCAAAACATATTGGTCGAATCTTATGCGAAACGAAATTGTGTATGAACCTGTTCCTACAAAATGCACATTGCACAAATGACATTGTGCATGAGCTGTTCCTATAAATGAACATAATAACATGTTCCTGCAAAATGTACATTGCACATATGACATTGTGCATGACCTGTACATGACCTGTCCAAACTTTAAACCACAAACATGAGCTGCAGATGAACACAATAACCTGTACATGACTTGTCCAAACTTTAAACCACAAACATGAAAGTAAAACAGAAAATACTACAAACCATAAACTTTAAACGACTGAACATTAAACATCCAACCATACATGATAATTGTCATAGTGTTTTAATAAGCTAAAGAGACACAAAAGACTGCATAACTGTTTTAAGACAACCCAAAAGAACCATAACCCTTAAGACAACCCAAAAACCATAACCCGACAACCCGAAGAACCATAACCCTTAAACAGTTGGAGCTCCCTCACCAGCCTCAGTAGGTTGATTACCATCTTTCTTCTTCTTACCTTTCTTCCCTTTCTTCGGCCCGGCAACTGTTTTGGTCCTTCCACAAGTTCTTTGGTTGTGGCCCTTTTCACCACACTTCTGGCACTTCACGGACTTCCATTTTCTTGTGAATTTGCCACCAACCACAGCCTGCTCGTTATCAGCTTCAGCAGCCCTGTTTCTCTTGTTTCTTGCTTGTGAAGCCCTTTCAACTTCATCCTGCAACTCCACAGCATCCTTCCTTCTTTTCTTCTTAGGTCTGCCGATAGGTGTGTGGTGCAGAGGTGGGGTTAGGTTGGTTGGAACCTGTGATTTTGGCCATAATTCTCTACCATTAATGGGACCAATGGTATGACTGTAAACCCTCTTCCATGTTTCAAGATAATAACATTCATTAACCCATGATTCTGGGGGTCCAACCTCTTGGCCATTCATTGCCATGTCCCAATTGACAGCCACAACATGCCTACAAGGGATTCCTGAAACTTCCCATTCTCTACAAGTGCAAACCCTATCCACAACATCCACAACATACTGTTTATGTGTTGCAGCACCATCCACTGTGACCTTACCACTGACTTGATACTTTGTCCCACCACTCCACCTAACATTATAATTTGCAGCTAATTTCTTTGTGTTTTCAAAGATCTTTGCAACTCTAGGAGTAAGTGGACCATTTGTCTGCCGAATCTTCCTGATGACATTCACTATCCTCTGCATTAGATACTCTCTGACAAACTCCAAAGCAGAAATTATAGGCTTGTCTCGACCATTGACTGTCCTTGCATTCAAGACTTCACACATGTTGTTCAGCACCACATCAGATTGTGCCCTACCTGTATATCAAATTGCCAAACTGAATGATCAATAAACAGAGCATTAAACAGCAGAAACATCAATAAACAGCAGAAACATCAATAAACAGGTTAAACAGCAGTTATAAGTTTTGGTATGCATATACCTGTAAAATGAGACCTGCTCCAGTGAATGGGTGGAATACTTGCCAACCAATTATAAGCTTCAAGGTAGGGGCCTTTCATAAATGCCCCATCTAACCCCAACAGTTCCCTCCTACACTCTTTAAACCCTTCTTTCAGTGGTCCCAAACAAATGTAAATCCTCTTGAAGATCCTTGTGGGTGCATGTGGGTTACACTCAGGCTCAACAACAAATTTAACTGTTGTACCTGGATTGGTCCTGTGCAGTTCCATGACATAGTCCCTGAGGCTTGCATACTGAACTTTGAAGTCCCCTTCAATCTTTTTGGTGGCCTTGAGCTTTGTCCTGAAAGCCTGTAATCAACTTAAAATTAGTCAATGGTTTATAATTAAAGAAAATAAACAGAAGCAGAAATTAGGGTTTATACCTTCATTTTTGTCACAGACAGCTCATACTTCCTCCCAAGCTCTTCTTGTAGCCTACTTACTGAAATATTAGGGTTGGCTGCAATCTGATTCATCACAAACTCTTGTTTAGCCAAGAAGGTAGAAGTGAAAGGCTGTATTTTTCTGGATGTGAGACACTTGTGATCGGGTTGGTAAGTCTTTACCACCCAAGTCTCATCTTCATCACTCAATCTAGACAAGTACAAAACCCAAGGACAATCAACACTATTTAACCTACCCTTCCTTTTATCATTGCATTCTACCAATCCCTTTTTAAACCCCTTTTTTGTCCCACTTGCAGAAGATTCCTTGCCTTTTTGGATACCAGGCCCACTTGCAGATTGTATATGGATACCAGGCCCACTTTGGCTGGGCCCAGTTTGATTTGGCCCACATGTGAATATTGGACATCTACCCTCACAAACCACCCTAATTCTTCTTTTATCATTTCTCAGAAAAGACAGTGACCTCCTTGTTTCAATTGCATGTTTGTTTATCTTGTCTTTTGCCGCTTTGGCTGTTGGAAACAACTGACCCACATAAAAGGTCACTTGGGATGTTGATTGTGCAACCCTCTTTTTCCTCCTCAACTCGCTTAATTTCAAACTTCTCCTAGTTTCGAAATCTTCCATTTCATCATCAGTCAAACTGTCAAAAGACTCATAACTTAGATTTTCATCATCTAATAAGTCATCACTGGTATCCACATCATGGTTGCCAACAGACTCTACTTCAGCTCCCATAAACTCCACACCCCTGTCAACATTTGCATGGTAGTCCATCATGTCATACTCAGCCTCATCCATACTCTCTAACCCCTCTACAAAGTCACTGTCATCTGAATCATCACCCTCAGTTGATTCATCATCAGCCTCAGCACCATCACTTGCCTCAACACCCTCAACATGCTCAGACTCACCACCCTCAGCTTGCCTAGACTGACCAACCTCAGACTCACCACCCTCAGCTTGCTTAGACTGACCAACCTCAGACTCATCACCCTCAGCTTGCCTAGACACACCATCTATTGGAAAATCAGTTGAGAAATTTGCATTGTCAAAATCATAGCTAAAACTGTTATGGAACGATGCATTCTCTACACCACCTACATTAACCTCTACACCACCTACATTAACCTCTACACCACCTACATTGGCCTCTACACCACCTACATTGGCCTCTACACCACCTACATTGGCCTCTACACCACCTACATTAGCCTCTACATCTTCATTAGTTACACCTTCATTTACAACTTCATTACTTAACTTATCAACAGCCTCTACACCACCTGTGTTACCCTCTGCATTAACAGTCTCTACACCACCTGTGTTACCCTCTTCAACATCAGTTACATCATTAATTACCTTATCAGCAGCCTCTGAACCTTCTACATCAGTTACATCTTTCCATTGAAGTAACAGATTTTTTGATACCCTAAGTTTCTTTCTTCTAGGCCTTTGAATGGTATTAACAACACCCCCCTCATTCTCTAATTCTTGAATAACCACCTTCGACGATTGTGTCGGACTAAAGTAATTTTTAACCTTGGTTTCACCATGTTCTATAAACACCTTAATAAGTTTGTTTTTTGCAACATATTTGGCCAAAAGCCTAACATCACCATCATTACCTAAAGGACATAATCCAACATCTAAATCTAACTCACGAATCTTAAAATGGTAATAAAACTTCACATCAGGAACATATAGTTTAAGATCTCTCACCATCCAATCGATTTCATGCACTGAAAATTCCTCAATGTTGCAGTAGTCAACATAAGCAGCTTTGCCAAAAGCGTATTTTCTTCCTGGTGACGGAGTAAACACACCACCATAAAGAAGTTTTATGCTGAAAAAGTTCTCAAAACCATCTGCACATACATTAAACTTACATTAGGGTATAAAATGACAGGGTTTTAACAGTTTATTTCTCTATATTGCATGTTGTTCAACCTGTAGCATTCTTGCACAATGAAGCTAGGGTTTTAACGATACTTACCGTAAACAGTCTCTGGTACAAACGGCTTCACATACTCAGAATTGGACCAGAAATTCCACTGACGGTTGTTGTTTGGATGTTGAGGATCGTCGTCCTTCATTTTCGTGGGAAGATTCTGATGATCAGATGATCGATCGATCAGATTTAGGGTTTACCTGGGGTGAAGAGATTAGGGGAAGATGATGAGCCGGATTCGACTAAGGGAGGGAGGGAAAACAACTGACAATGAGGGAGTAGGGGTGCAGGTATACTTTTATATGTTAGGCACAAGTAAATTGACCAAAATACCCCTCACGTGATATGCACGTGGGGTCACTTAACAGAGAAAAGTAACTGAAGTTAGACCCAGGGACTATCCGGGAACAAAAATCGAAAACTTGGGGACTATTCAGGTAGTTTTAGAAACTTGGGGACTATAGGTGAAAAAAGGTGAAACCACAGGTACTATCCGGGCATTTTTCTCGAGGTGGAATTTAATAACTATTGCAAAGTAATGAAAAAAAATGTGTTTGTGTTGTAAAGGTAATAAAAGTTCCCAATATATAATGCATTTCATTCCCATAAGGTTGGGTGGTGTGGAGTGACGTCTTACCTCCACATCAGCCAATAACGCTCTAATGGCACATCACCTCCACTCCGTGGATGCCAAAGGGACTTTTCTGAGTGGAATGGCGGGAATTAATGGGGAGGCTATTGTGGACCCCATGTTGCAGGTGAGGAAGCCAATAAAAGGGCGCCAAAGGGACTTTTCACATCATGAGCCTTTTGGAGGGGGGCACCATTCGTAGCCAAATCACACTCGGGGCCTAAGCAAAGGAATGAAAAAAAATGTGTTTACTTGGTCAAGGTGATGGAAATTCCCAGTACGTAATACATTTCATCCCTCTAAAAAGCTAAAATTCACCTCATTCACCCCCTTTTTTTTCATTCGATTCCCACTCTCACTCTTCATCACCAGCACCACCCGCTGACCATCGCCACCGCTACCCCTCGTCATCGTCACTGCCACATCCAACCAACGCCACCCATCGCCGTCGACCACCGCCGTCACACACCACCCTCCACCACTACCACCACCCATTACCGTCACCCACCGCCGATTTTATTTCTTCGTCTTTTTCTTGCCTATCAAACAACACAAAGTAATGATTTATTTCATTCACATGTGATAATCAAACACGACCATTGAATAGTATTGATCCATTTCATTTATTTTTCTATTCCATTACCTCGTCCATTTCATTACATATGATTCACTTGGCTCAAAGGCTAAGTTCATTTAACTACGTCATGATTTATGGTTAAAAAGTGTATGTATGTATGTATATATATAGGATAAGGATCATGTGAGAAGTAGTAGGCTATTTGAGAAACTTGAGAAGCATTCTGGACCACACATTTTCCTTAAGCAAAAAAATGAAAAAAAAATGTAAAAAAAATGCAAATTTTTTTTTTTGAAAAATCGCAGGTTTTTCTTTAAGAATTTAATTTTTTATTATTTTTTTAAAATTTTTTTTAGGATTTATACACATGTGTATATTGTTAATCTTTTTAACTATACATATATGTATATTGTCAATTATACATATATGTATATACATGTTTAAAATTGAAAAATAAGTGTTATTTAGGGTTTAGCATTAGTATTTAGGGTTTAGCATTAGGGTTTAGGGTTTAGCTTTATGGTTTAGCATTAGGGTTTAGCATTAGGGTTTAATAATAGTATTTAGGGTTTAACATTAGGGTTTAGCTTTTGGGTTTAGCATTAGGGTTTAGCTTTAACTTTTGGGTTTAGCTTTATCTTTAGGGTTTGCATCAGGGTTTAGCATTAAGGGTTTAGCTTTAGGGTTTAGCATTAAGGTTTAGCTTCAGGGTTTAGAATTAGGATTTAGCTTTAGGGTTTAGCATTAGGGTTTAGAATTAGGATTTAGCTTTAGGGTTTAGAGTTTAGCATTAAGGTTTATCTTTAGTGTTTATGGTATAAGGTTTAGGATCTATAACACATATTTTTTCAATTTTAAACATGTATATACATATATGTATAATTGTCAGTATACATATATGTATAGTTAAAAGATTAACAATATACACATGTGTATAAATCCCAAAAAAAAAATAAAAAATTTAATCCTTAAAGAAAAAGCTGCGATTTTTCCAAAAAAAAAAATTGCATTTTTTTCACCTGTTTTTTTTTTTTTTTTTTCATTTTTTGCTTAGGGAAAATGTGTGGTCCAGATTGCTTCTCAAGTTTCTCAAATAGGGTGGACTTCTCTTAGGATCCCTACCCTATATATAGGGTAAGGTTCTAGAGTGAACAACCTCCTAAGAGTGAACTGTGTGAACTAATCTGGACCCTTGATTTTCTTTTTAGTTGTTAAGGGTAGGATTGTAATTATATAAAAAACTAGATTTAAGTCATTAATTTAATAATTGAATTAAGTTACATCTTTCCTATTTTAAATTCATTATCCACAATATCTTTTATTTCAATTTTATTTTTCAAATTTTATCAACAAAATTCAAATTAAGATCTACATAACCTTCATATTTCAACCGTATACACATGTGTACTTGGATATGAATAGAACAGTACGCATATGTACTCAGCATCGTACATAGGTGTAATTAGCTACATAATACATACATAGAAACAAAACCTGAAAAACTATTTTATATTTAACAAATTACAAGTTCTATAATGTTTACCAAACCAAGCAAAAAAACAAACAATTACAAGTTCCAGTTTTGTAAAATCAATAAACGCAACATAATCGGGAAAACCAAAAACATAGTCTTTTACAACTATTCGCCATGTTGTATGCTGAATCATCCTTATCGACCAAGCAAACAAACATTCCAGTTTTGTAAAATCAATAAACGCAACATAATCGGGAAAACCAAAAACATAGTCTTTTACAACTATTCGCCACGTTGTATGCTGAATCATCCTTATCGACCAAGCAAACAAACATACGTGAATCATCCTTATCGACCTCATACGTGAATCATCTGTCACACCCCCATTTCCACGTGTCACCGGTGGGCCCGGTGTGGGGTACAGTGACGTAGTTGGCATCGTCATAGACAATCAACACAATATAATAATGCACAGCGGAAGCAGAATAGATACATTTCAACTTTTAAATAAATTGCAATAATAAATATCACAGTAGTTGAAATGGATCCACAGGCGGATCAAATACAAATAAGATAAAATATTGTTCAACAGATATTTGTCGTCCGAGCTTGCGAGACTATAGTGGACGCTCTTAGGAAACAGCCAGCCTATTTTCGTATAGTACCTGCACTTAACCTTTTGGGAAAAATACGTCAGTTTACACTGGTAAATACAAATCGACTGACTCATTTTGAAAATGATTGAAAATTGATTTAAATGCACAAGGCATAAATATTTTTATTAACTTGGGATAATTATATAACATAAACTTGTGAACGATTTACATGCACTCGAATCTTTGGTGGCCTGGGATCTGCTGTCCGGGCTAAGAATTAAATGACACACCACATTAAAGAGTTATACACGACGAGTGTACGCCTACACCCCGTGCTCTGGTCGTGGCCATCTCGTAAGATAATGCCAAGGATATCCGGGACACGGTCAATAACCCCCCAAAGCCTTTAAGTAAGACAAGACTGTTTAAACGAAGTCGCACAAGCTATTCAAGACTGTACACCCATAAGGCGCAGGACTTGTGCGCCCGATCAAGCGGTATTTTAAATACCGTACCCCAAGCCCGTATAGGGAAAATAAGTCAAAATGTATTTACCTGAGCAAGTATAAGTCACAAATGATAAGTGTTGGTAGCTTTTACCGGGCCTCCTAATCTGGAACAAAGGTTTATAATTAACCTATTAGATTCCTAACGGGTCTTTTATTTAAGCCTAAACTTTGACCGGTTAGTTTTAAGAATGATACGGTTTACGCACGATTAAGCGAAAGACCGGATAGAAGGTGATTTAGACCCGACAAGCTTGAATACTTGTATAATATGGGTATACTAAATACATTCTGGATTTTGAAATAAAAATGATAACGTTTGACCCGTTTCGGTCAATTTACGCAAACTAGTTACGTAAACCGAATCGAACGCGAAAAGGGCGATACGGGTAGACAAATGATTCAAATGCAAGTTCCCTGAGATAATATGCTTAAAATATGATATAATATCAGTAAGTTATGTTCTATATTGCCCGGAATAATTTTAAACTCAATTTATGCCTTAGAAGGGCATTTTGGTCTTTTAAAAGATAATAAAAGAGTAACATTAGAAATCTGAGTTTCGGGTCTGGTTCATACAGTAAATATACTTAATATAACATATTATATCAGTAGGGTATGACCCATATACTAAATTTATCATTTAAAACCAAACTATGCACCGTAGGGGTATTTTAGTAATTTCACAAGGGCTCGAAATGCCAAAACTGGAAATCTGAGATTATATACTTATACTTACTGTTATTATATGAAAATATGCTAAACACATCAGTAGGTATAAGTCTTACATGTTTAAAACAAGTATAACGCTTACTATGCGCTTAAAACGCTAATTCAAATTAAATCTGAGATTTTTATATTTCCAGAATACTTAAAAAGGTTTCGGGTCAAAAGGATGTGTAAAACTCATTTTATGGCTAAAACATTAAAACCGACATAAGCCGAAATGACTAGGCGATCTAGGATCCGTTCAGCCAAAAATTAATTAAAAATCATCAAAATTC
Organism: Helianthus annuus; assembly: GCF_002127325.2. Taxonomy (NCBI): domain Eukaryota; kingdom Viridiplantae; phylum Streptophyta; class Magnoliopsida; order Asterales; family Asteraceae; genus Helianthus; species Helianthus annuus. The sequence continues at coordinate 48,389,261 of NC_035436.2, read as the reverse complement.
CCAGAATATTATATTACTTCTGTTGGTAAAGAGTTTCGTATCAAAACGTGGCCAGAAACGGGTTCTACGCGAAAAGGACCGTTTATGTAAATTTATAATATAGTTTTACGCTAATGGCCATAACTCACAATCTGGACCACCAACTGATCCGAAATTTTCGGTGCAAGTTTATATATTAGAAATGAAGATTTCTATCCTTTCACTTTTCCAAAAATCACGTTTTAAATCAAAAAGGGCAAAATAGTCAACTTTATGCATAAATCGGAAACATGCATTCGAATCGGCTAAGCATAGACTTATGACATAAAATTTCCAGAAAGTTTAACTAAAATGCCAATGGTCAAAAATGCTCTAAAATACAGATCTCACACATGCATGTACGGATCCGAACCGATAGTTTACGAAAAAGTCGTTTATTAAGACTTTCGGTTCCAATCCGGGTTTACACTAAAGATCGTCGAGTTGATCGTGGTAAAATACATTCTTATATTCATAATAAAGCTTTCTATGAAGATCAAACAGATTGCATGTCATCTATATCATTATTCATGTCATTTTTCACAAAAATCGCTTCTGTTGACTTTTTAGAAATAGGTTTGACTCGACATTTAGCATGCATGTAGTGGGAATCAGAGAGTACCCTTTTGAGGGTTTGTTTCCCATAATATTACCAACATAAATCAGGTTTCAATTCGAGGAATGACTGATTGAAACTTATTTAATCAGAAAGTCAAAGCTTATGAACAAATAGTTTGACTTTTAGCAATAATCACAACAAGAACGGATTAAAGAACGAATTGAAAGCTTACAAAGGTCCTATAGGTGTTTAGTGAACACTAGGATTCGACCTTGATGATCAGATTAACTCCAGAAAGCCTGCCTTGAAAGTTCTTGAGAGCTCTTGAGAGAAATAAGTTCTTGATCAAATGCAAATGTCCAAGAAATGGTTTGTAATCTGATTTAAAGCTGAAATTTCGAGGGTACTGTTGTAGTAGCCATGCATGGCATCCTATTGGAGCTTTTGGAGGCAAGAACCAGCTGTATGACACTCAAATTCGGACCCAAATCACCCAAATACGATTTTTCTGTCGCTGGCAGCCCCACGCGGCCCGCTTGGGTCATTCCAGGCGGGTCGCCTGACCCCTGTTCAGCAAAACAAGTTTCAATCTTTGACAGCTTTAGTCCCTGAGCTTGCGTGCGATGTTTCGGCTGCTTAATTTGACCCGTAAACCCCCAAACTTGGTTTTTAAGAACCTTAGGACTTTTACCAACATGGAAATGTCCTCGGAACATTTTGCGCTCAACCGAAAAGCCCTGAAATTCGACGTTGACGCTTTTAGTCCTTCAAGTACGGTTTTGGCCATAACTTTCTCATACGTTGACGAAACTTCATGAAATTTTTACCACATATTCTAGTGAGTATATTTTAGCTATACAAAGCTTCGGGTCTGCCAAAAGTTCACTCACAGGTATAAATTAAACATGTTGACACTTTTGGCCCCTATAGTTTGAAATACTTCACTTTTGTGCAATTTCCGCGTCGTATGATCCATGAACCATCCGTTTAAGGTTATAAACATTATGTAGGGTTATCATAGAGCCTATTTATCCATTGTTGACACTTTGGACCCTTACGTTCCATAGTTTTCACTGTTTGTCACTTTTAGTCCCTCTAAAGTATGTTTTCACATAACGGAACCTTATGACACGTGTCAAGACATTATTGGACGAAATTTTTCGAGGTGTTACATCCTCACCCCCTTAAAAGAAATCTCGACCCCGAGATTTATTCAAACAAATGGGGATATTTTTCTTTCATCGTGGATTCCACTTCCCACGTGTATTCGGGACCTCTACGGGCATCCCACTTGACCTTAACAATAGGCACGTGCTTCCTTCGAAGCTTCTTTACCTGTCGATCCTCTATCGACAAAGGCTTTTCCACAAATTTTAGACTTTCGTCTATGTGTATATCTGTATGCGGTATAACCAGTGAATCGTCAGCGAAACACTTCTTCAAATTACAGATATGGATCACATTATGAATAGCACTAAGCTCTTCAGGCAAGTTTAACTTGTAAGCGACTGACCCGACACGTTCGATAATCTCGAAAGGTCCTATATATCTCGGGCTTAGCTTGCCTTTCTTTCCAAATCTCATCACACCTTTCCAAGGTGATACCTTAAGCAACACTTTTTCACCCACATCGAAGTGAAAATCCTTGCGCTTAGGATCCGCATAACTTTTCTGCCTATCCCTGGCAACTTTCAAACGATCACGGATCTGAACGATCTTGTCTGTCGTCTCAAAGACGATATCTGGTCCAGACAACTGGACATCTCCAACTTCTGCCCAACAAATGGGCGATCTACACTTCCTACCGTATAGGGCCTCAAAAGGCGCAGCCTTTATGCTGGAATGGTAGCTATTGTTGTAGGAGAATTCAATTAGTGGTAAGTTCTTATCCCAACTACCACCTAAGTCGATCGCACATGCACGAAGCATGTCTTCCAAAGTTTGAATAGTACGCTCGCTCTGACCATCAGTCTGAGGATGGTAAGCCGTACTAAAATTCAAACGAGTGCCCAACGACTGTTGGAAACTCTTCCAAAAATGTGACGTATATCTAGTATCTCTATCAGAGATAATAGATATAGGTATACCATGTAGCGCTACTATCTTATCGACGTATAATTGAGCTAACATATCTGAGCTATACGTCTCTTTGATGGGTAGAAAATGAGCTGACTTAGTCAGTCTGTCTACTATGACCCATATGGTATCGTTTCCCTTTTTCGTCTTTGGCAACTTGGTGATAAAATCCATTGTCACCATTTCCCATTTCCATTTGGGAATTTCAGGTTGTTGAAGCAAACCTGACGGCTTCTGATGCTCGGCCTGGACTTGCGCACAAGTCAAGCATTTAGCTACATGCTCAGCTACTGACTTCTTCAAACCAATCCACCAGTAGTTTGCTTTCAAATCCTGGTACATCTTATCAGCTCCAGGATGAACGGAATATTTAGAGTTGTGGGCTTCCTGGAGGATAACATCCCGAAGTCCTCCATAGACTGGAACCCATATTCGTCCGTTTAGTCGTAGCATTCCATCCTTGTCGTAGGATAACTGTTCCTCAGTTACTCCTAACTTTTCTGCAGGATAGTTAGCTTCCAACACAGCTTCCTTCTGTGCAGATAACACCCTTTCATTCAAATTATTTCTTATCTCAATGCGCTTGGCATTGATTCTGATTGGCTTCACCCTTTCCTTTCTACTTAAGGCGTCGGCAACCACATTTGCCTTGCCTGGATGGTATCTTATCTCACAGTCATAATCGTTTAAAGTTTCCATCCATCGCCTTTGACGCATGTTCAATTCCTTCTGATTGAACAGATGCTGAAGACTCTTGTGGTCTGAATATATTATGCACTTGGTTCCATACAAGTAATGTCTCCATAACTTCAAAGCAAATACAACTGCACCCAATTCCAAATCGTGGGTGGTGTAGTTCTTCTCGTGCACCTTTAGCTGGCGAGAAGCGTAGGCAATGACTTTGCCTTTCTGCATGAGTACGCAACCCATGCCCGTATGTGATGCGTCACAATACACCACAAATTCCTCTATTCCATCAGGCAATGTCAATACTGGCGCATTGCTCAGCTTCTGCTTCAGAATGTCAAAGGATTCCTGCTGCTTAGGGCCCCAATCAAACTTAATCTTCTTACGGGTCAACGAAGTTAGGGGCGCAGCAATTCTTGAAGAGTTCTCGATAAATCGCCTATAGTATCCTGCCAATCCGAGGAAACTGCGAATCTCAGTAGGAGTCTTCGGCTCCTGCCAGTTCATGACTGCTTCTACTTTAGCGGGATCTACTTGGATACCACGCTCACTTACTATATGTCCAAGGAATTGGACTTCTCGAAGCCAAAATTCACACTTTGAAAATTTGGCATAAAGCTTCTCTTGATGCAAAAGTTTGAGAATACAACGAAGGTGTTTCTCATGATCAGCTTGGTTCTTCGAGTAGATAAGAATGTCGTCAATAAAGACGATAACGAACTTATCTAAATAGGGTTTGCAGACGCGATTCATGAGATCCATGAACGCGGCTGGTGCGTTAGTGAGTCCAAACGGCATCACTAGGAACTCGTAATGTCCATAACGAGTCCTAAACGCTGTCTTGTGTACGTCTTCCTCCTTGACCTTCAACTGATGATAACCTGACCTGAGGTCAATCTTTGAGAAGTAGCTTGCTCCTTGCAACTGATCGAACAGATCGTCGATCCTGGGTAACGGATACCTATTCTTAATAGTGACCTTGTTAAGCTCTCGGTAATCGATGCACAGACGCATCGACCCATCCTTCTTTTTAACGAACAAGATTGGCGCTCCCCAAGGAGATGAGCTAGGCCTAATAAAACCTTTGGCTAAAAGCTCATCCAACTACGTCCTCAACTCCTTCATCTCCGTTGGTGCCAATCTGTATGGTGCTCTTGCTACAGGTGCAGCACCTGGAATAATGTCTATCCGGAACTCCACTTGTCTATCCGGTGGCAACCCGGGTAGCTCTTCAGGAAATACTTTAGGATATTCCGAGATAACAGGGATATCCTCAATCTTCGGCTTCGGCTCATCTATGGTAACTTGTGCCATATAAATGACACATCCCTTCTGCATGCATCTGGATGCTTTGAGCATGGACACTTGCTCAGGCAATCCATGCTGGGTATCTCCTTGAATAATAAGTGACTCGCCAGACGGAGTCTTAACTATTACCTGCTTTCTGTTGCACAGAATCTGAGCTTGGTTACTCGACAACCAATCCATGCCTATCACTATGTCGAATCCAGCTAGCTTAAAGGGAAGCAAGGATAACGGGAAAGAATGATTCCTAATGGATATAACACATCCATCTAGAATAGTCGAGGCGGTTTCTAAGGTTCCATCGGCTAATTCCACCTCATATTTCACGCTTAAGGTTTTAACAGGAAGGTTTAACAGTTTACAAAACTTATCATCTACAAACGACTTATCAGCTCCTGAATCAAACAAGACTCTAGCAAAAACATCATTTACAAGAAACGTACCGGTAATGACGTTGTCGTCAAGGACTGCTTCCTTAGCGTCCATTCTGAAGACTCTCGCATTAGTCTTCTTCCCATCATCTGCTTTCTTCGCATTCTTTGGGCAGTTGGGCCGAATATGCCCTTTCTCGTTGCAACCAAAACAGGTTGCATCCTTCATTTTCTTGCAATCCACAGCTTTATGATCTGTGGACTTGCAGATTCCACATCGTTTCTCCGAAGACTGGGATTTTGTTTCTAACCGACACCTCCCAAAGTGGTGTCTCCTACAAACCTTGCATTTGGGTTTCTCACCCGACTGATGATCACTTTTCCTAGACCCCGACCCTTTCCTGTGGTCGTTGTTCCCTCTATGTCGCTTCTCAGACCTTCGTGAGGTGTCATCCTCACGTTTCCGTTTGTTCTCCTCAGAGCTCTTCATAGCTCTCAATCTTACCACATCCTGAGTGAGGGAGAGGGATAGATCTGCTACGGATCTAAATGTAGTAGGCCTTGAAGCTTTGACGCTTGCCTTTATCTCCGGTGCCAGACCCCCAATAAATCGAGCAATTCTTCGTGGCTCCGGGGTCACCAAATAAGGCACTAACCGAGATAAGGTGTTGAACGTAGTAAGATACGCTTGACAATCGAGATTCTTCATAACTAGAGACACAAAATCCGATTCAATTCTCTCAACCTCATGCTGCGGGCAGAAGTTCTCCTTAATCAGGGCCACAAATTGTTCCCATGACAAACCGTACAGTGTGGCCTTACCGGCAGCTTGTAGGAGTGACTTCCACCATGCTAACGCATCTCCCTTGAATGACTGGGACACGTACTTCACGACGTCCCTATCAGCACACCCGCTGATATCAACCACAGTATCCATCTCATCAATCCACGTCATGCAATCGACGGCTCCCTTTTCCCCAGTGAAATCTCTGGGCTTGCAAGATACAAAATACTTGTACGTACAGGACCTGCTGTACGTGTCATGTTTCAGCTAAATCTCCTGCTTTGGGACGCTGCTGTGGTTGGAGGAGTGATTATCATCCTCAGCTTTCTTCGGCTCACTCTTTTTAGATGGCGGCTTACTATGAGCCTCAGAATGAGTCTTGGGCTTTGCGTGCGTTTCTGTTCGGGTCCTACTCCGAGTACCACTAGATTCCCTGAATTGCCTATCCATAGCTTTGGCAACAGCGTTATCTATCAGTGCTTGCAACTCTGCACCGGTAACGTGAATCTTTGCATTATCTGAGTGTTCCCCAGAATGACTGTTGGTCTCCTCCGATTTGGCCATTGTAGCTTTAAGCTACAATAAAGGACAAGGTCTAATTTAGAACCTAACAGTATCATCGTTCTTAAACGATTTATTAACCATGGTATCAAGAACCTTAGCAGTTAATTTAATAAATTTCATTCAAGCTCTTATTAGCAATCAAGGAATGAAAATACATATATTGGCACCATAGGCCTAGTCACAAGGACAATCACTAAATTATAAATTTAGATTTTTATAGGATTATAAATTGTATAATTAAACAAATAACCCTTTACTAGGCAGGGAGTCATAAACTACAACTGCCACTATATAACATAGTTATAACCCGTAGGTATCAAGTCATAAACAGACTTGCGTACAGATATAATCTGTAGATATTTCTTGTCTTGGCAGGGAGTTATAAACCACAACTGCCACTATATGACATAGTCCTAACCCGAAGGTATCAAGTCATTAATAGACTTGTATACAGATATAATCTGTAGATAATTTATTAAAAAGGGTGGCTTGTGTGATTCTACCGATCACGCTTAGCCAGGAATGTTAACATGTTTTCAGATGTTAACAGGGAGTTGAATCTTTTCAACCAGGTTTTACCATCAGGGCCAGGCCTGTTAATAAGGCATTCAAGCTAGGTTATACCTTACTAAGATTCTTATAAAGTGGCAAATCAAATAAAAATTGATATTTTCCATTATTTTAATATTATATTCATGCATATAAATAAAGTGAGAAATTCAAATTAACCATTTCAAATTTCAAATAAAGTAACTAGTACATATTTGCCCTAAACGGGACTTTGAAATAACACGAAAAACATGAATAACATGAATAACATGCCCGCGCAGGGGCTAACAAATAACAACAAAAATTAAAATAAAGCAAACCCACGCAGGGGTCAACAGAACAACATACCCACGCAGGGGTAGAATAAGATAGATATACCCACGCAGGGGTAGAGTACAAGGATAGATGTCCACGCAGGGACATGAGTAAATGAGACAATAATTAAAGGATTCAATGATCCCTCTTGCTCTTACCCTTGAGCAGGTCAAACACCTTCTTGAACATGCCACTGGTGCGACGGCGATCAGCTCGCATCTCGTGTTGAAACTCACGTCGCATGCTATCAATCCCATGCAGGATTTCCTGAACCTGCGGCGGCGACATCATAGGCGCTGGTGGCGGTGGCTGGTACTGCTGCGGCTGCGGTGGCTGGTACTGCTGCGGCTGCGGTGGCTGCTGGTAACCCGGAGGGTAACCAAAAGTAGACTGCCCAGCAGCCCAAGTGTCTCCCAATGGACCACTAGGTGGGAGTGAGCTGTAGTTCACAGCTTGCCAATAAGGGTCTCCTGTGTAATCATAACCCTGAGGGAAAACATGCTCGAACGGGTTAAACTGAGCTGCACTAGCATAAGCCGGAATCGGCTCTCCATAGTTCTGCGGCGGCAGAGGCGGGATCGGTACAGAAGTAACCTCCGATACGGGATGCGGAGACTCCCCTGTCTCGGACTCCCCGGGAAGAGACGTGTAGCGGCTGCTACCAACATGTGGAGGGGTGCCTATGCGAATCCCTCCGCGCGTAGACATGCGCGCATTCCTCCTAGGCCTCTGAGGTGGAGGAGGTAAAACTGGTGACGGCGGTGGTGACGGAGTGATCACGTCACGCCATAGGGCCTCAGATAGGTCCTGCGGTAGAGGCGGCTGCTGCTGGAGCTGCTGCTGCTGCGAGTGGTGCTGCGAGTGCACCGGCGAAACCTGGTGAGACTGGAGCATCGGAGAGTTGTGGCTGGGGGTGTAATACCAATCATGCTGCTTAAATCTCTCCTGAAAGCTGTCCCCACCATTGTAGGGTGATCCCCTAAATGGCGACCCATCCGATATCTCAATCGGATGGTTAGGCGTACCTGACGGCGGTAGCGAGGGGTCCGTATCCTCGTCGACGTCCATCTCGTGACCACCAGAAAAGTGGTCCTCCGGTCCAAGTGGGTTATGACCCACTGGCTCATCCACAAAAGCATCAGGGTTATACAAACCCTGGTAGACTGGTGCTGGATACTGGTGCGGTGACTGCTGCAAAGGTATGTAGGATCCATGCGAACCATGGGGCCCGTTCTCCGAGTGGGGCCCAAACGAGTGGGGTAATGACGGTGAAGTGCTGGCGGATACCGAGTGTCTAGCAGGCTCGGCGAAAGACCTCCAAAGGTCGTTGGCGGCTGTGTTGTGCGTGGCGGATGGAGCTCGCCTATGTGAGGGCCCTGCCTCATGGTCGTGAGACGTAGCAAATCCTCCTCGACCTCTCATTCGTGGCGGCATAATGATCCTGTCAAAAGTCAAACAAGTTGCACAACAAAATATATAAGACAAAGCAAAATAATAAAAATAAATTAAACGAAATGTTGAACATTTCCTAAGTTCTTTGTCTAGACTCGAAAATCGAGGAATGTGCAATTGTGTAACTGAGATTAAACACAAAAGACTAGTGTTTAATTCACTCAGCGTTGGCTCTGATACCAACCTGTCACACCCCCATTTCCACGTGTCACCGGTGGGCCCGGTGTGGGGTACAGTGACGTAGTTGGCATCGTCATAGACAATCAACACAATATAATAATGCACAGCGGAAGCAGAATAGATACATTTCAACTTTTAAATAAATTGCAATAATAAATATCACAGTAGTTGAAACGGATCCACAGGCGGATCAAATACAAATAAGATAAAATATTGTTCAACAGATATTTGTCGTCCGAGCTTGCGAGACTATAGTGGACGCTCTTAGGAAACAGCCAGCCTATTTTCGTATAGTACCTGCACTTAACCTTTTGGGAAAAATACGTCAGTTTACACTGGTAAATACAAATCGACTGACTCATTTTGAAAATGATTGAAAATTGATTTAAATGCACAAGGCATAAATATTTTTATTAACTTGGGATAATTATATAACATAAACTTGTGAACGATTTACATGCACTCGTATCTTTGGTGGCCCGGGATCTGCTGTCCGGGCTAAGAATTAAATGACACACCACATTAAAGAGTTATACACGACGAGTGTACGCCTACACCCCGTGCTCTGGTCGTGGCCATCTCGTAAGATAATGCCAAGGATATCCGGGACACGGTCAATAACCCCCCAAAGCCTTTAAGTAAGACAAGACTGTTTAAACGAAGTCGCACAAGCTATTCAAGACTGTACACCCATAAGGCGCAGGACTTGTGCGCCCGATCAAGCGGTATTTTAAATACCGTACCCCAAGCCCGTATAGGGAAAATAAGTCAAAATGTATTTACCTGAGCAAGTATAAGTCACAAATGATAAGTGTTGGTAGCTTTTACCGGGCCTCCTAATCTGGAACAAAGGTTTATAATTAACCTATTAGATTCCTAACGGGTCTTTTATTTAAGCCTAAACTTTGACCGGTTAGTTTTAAGAATGATACGGTTTACGCACGATTAAGCGAAAGACCGGATAGAAGGTGATTTAGACCCGACAAGCTTGAATACTTGTATAATATGGGTATACTAAATACATTCTGGATTTTGAAATAAAAATGATAACGTTTGACCCGTTTCGGTCAATTTACGCAAACTAGTTACGTAAACCGAATCGAACGCGAAAAGGGCGATACGGGTAGACAAATGATTCAAATGCAAGTTCCCTGAGATAATATGCTTAAAATATGATATAATATCAGTAAGTTATGTTCTATATTGCCCGGAATAATTTTAAACTCAATTTATGCCTTAGAAGGGCATTTTGGTCTTTTAAAAGATAATAAAAGAGTAACATTAGAAATCTGAGTTTCGGGTCTGGTTCATACAGTAAATATACTTAATATAACATATTATATCAGTAGGGTATGACCCATATACTAAATTTATCATTTAAAACCAAACTATGCACCGTAGGGGTATTTTAGTAATTTCACAAGGGCTCGAAATGCCAAAACTGGAAATCTGAGATTATATACTTATACTTACTGTTATTATATGAAAATATGCTAAACACATCAGTAGGTATAAGTCTTACATGTTTAAAACAAGTATAACGCTTACTATGCGCTTAAAACGCTAAATATGCGATTTAAGGGCGTTTTCGGGTTTTCAAATTAAATCTGAGATTTTTATATTTCCAGAATACTTAAAATAATTTTTTCATCATATAAAATCAGTAGAAAAAGGTTTCGGGTCAAAAGGATGTGTAAAACTCATTTTATGGCTAAAACGGTCAAAACCGACATAAGCCGAAATGACTAGGCGATCTAGGATCCGTTCAGCCAAAAATTAATTAAAAATCATCAAAATTCCCAGAATATTATATTACTTCTGTTGGTAAAGAGTTTCGTATCAAAACGTGGCCAGAAACGGGTTCTACGCGAAAAGGACCGTTTATGTAAATTTATAATATAGTTTTACGCTAATGGCCATAACTCACAATCTGGACCACCAACTGATCCGAAATTTTCGGTGCAAGTTTATATATTAGAAATGAAGATTTCTATCCTTTCACTTTTCCAAAAATCACGTTTTAAATCAAAAAGGGCAAAATAGTCAACTTTATGCATAAATCGGAAACATGCATTCGAATCGGCTAAGCATAGACTTATGACATAAAATTTCCAGAAAGTTTAACTAAAATGCCAATGGTCAAAAATGCTCTAAAATACAGATCTCACACATGCATGTACGGATCCGAACCGATAGTTTACGAAAAAGTCGTTTATTAAGACTTTCGGTTCCAATCCGGGTTTACACTAAAGATCGTCGAGTTGATCGTGGTAAAATACATTCTTATATTCATAATAAAGCTTTCTATGAAGATCAAACAGATTGCATGTCATCTATATCATTATTCATGTCATTTTTCACAAAAATCGCTTCTGTTGACTTTTTAGAAATAGGTTTGACTCGACATTTAGCATGCATGTAGTGGGAATCAGAGAGTACCCTTTTGAGGGTTTGTTTCCCATAATATTACCAACATAAATCAGGTTTCAATTCGAGGAATGACTGATTGAAACTTATTTAATCAGAAAGTCAAAGCTTATGAACAAATAGTTTGACTTTTAGCAATAATCACAACAAGAACGGATTAAAGAACGAATTGAAAGCTTACAAAGGTCCTATAGGTGTTTAGTGAACACTAGGATTCGACCTTGATGATCAGATTAACTCCAGAAAGCCTGCCTTGAAAGTTCTTGAGAGCTCTTGAGAGAAATAAGTTCTTGATCAAATGCAAATGTCCAAGAAATGGTTTGTAATCTGATTTAAAGCTGAAATTTCGAGGGTACTGTTGTAGTAGCCATGCATGGCATCCTATTGGAGCTTTTGGAGGCAAGAACCAGCTGTATGACACTCAAATTCGGACCCAAATCACCCAAATACGATTTTTCTGTCGCTGGCAGCCCCACGCGGCCCGCTTGGGTCATGCCAGGCGGGTCGCCTGACCCCTGTTCAGCAAAACAAGTTTCAATCTTTGACAGCTTTAGTCCCTGAGCTTGCGTGCGATGTTTCGGCTGCTTAATTTGACCCGTAAACCCTCAAACTTGGTTTTTAAGAACCTTAGGACTTTTACCAACATGGAAATGTCCTCGGAACATTTTGCGCTCAACCGAAAAGCCCTGAAATTCGACGTTGACGCTTTTAGTCCTTCAAGTACGGTTTTGGCCATAACTTTCTCATACGTTGACGAAACTTCATGAAATTTTTACCACATATTCTAGTGAGTATATTTTAGCTATACAAAGCTTCGGGTCTGCCAAAAGTTCACTCAGAGGTATAAATTAAACATGTTGACACTTTTGGCCCCTATAGTTTGAAATACTTCACTTTTGTGCAATTTCCGCGTCGTATGATCCATGAACCATCCGTTTAAGGTTATAAACATTATGTAGGGTTATCATAGAGCCTATTTATCCATTGTTGACACTTTGGACCCTTACGTTCCATAGTTTTCACTGTTTGTCACTTTTAGTCCCTCTAAAGTATGTTTTCACATAACGGAACCTTATGACACGTGTCAAGACATTATTGGACGAAATTTTTCGAGGTGTTACATCATCCTTATCGACCTTTCATCTCCACTTTTCTCGTTAACGACATCTCCTATAATAGCACAAAAAAAAAATTCAGCAACAAATACTTTGCATAATTTACAAGTATACACCAACAACTTTACACATTTAATACACAAAAAAATCTGAGATATCACAAAAACAGACACTATACACATGTGTACATCGCATTAAAAGCAGAGCAAAATCAGAATACACATGTGTACATCGCGTTAAAACAGAGCAAAATAAAAAAATGAACAAAAAAAACTCAGCAACTAATACTTTGCATAATTCACAAGTGTACATCAACAACTTTACACATTAAATACATAAAAAAATTATGAGATATCACAAAAACAGACGCTATACACATGTGTACATTGCATTAAAACAGAGCAAAATCAGAATACACATGTGTACATTGCATTAAAGAATCTACAAGTATTCATGTAGCATAGCCGGATCAAACACTGTCCCATTGATTGTTAGTACAAGTTTATTTAAAAAATGACAACGATTTTAGTAACTTACTTGGCTAACCCCTTGAGAGCAACATTGTCCCTATCAAAGTAGGCATACATAACATGGTAGACGTATGAAACATTGTACTCAACACTGAAAACAAACACAAAACAGAAATATATCATAAAAATAAGAACAAAGTCACCATCAATCCTATAACAAATATGTATACAAAACTTAAAAATGAATTAAAAAAAGTTCAATCCAAATAAAACTGACAAGCATAAGACAATTAAATATAGAAAAATGTATCAAAATCATGTACAGCAAAGCCCTAATCATATATACGTATAACTAGACCTTATGTTCTCCTAATCATTTCATCAAACACCTATTGTGCATTCTAAATTCACGTTAAAATTCTAATACCAACCTAATAAGGTTTCAATTATAACACAAAATCAATAAACAGTCACTTATGACTTAACCTAATAACAAAATTAATAAAAAGAAGGAACAAAATTGAGAAATTGAGAGTAAGGAAAACTACTTGATCTGTTCGTTGATGGCGGCTTCGAATTCATTAGCGTACTTTTTCTTCGATTCGGATCTGAAAAAAGATCCGGTGAAGATCAAAGCCGGTGATGAAACCTTCCTCGATTCCTTTCACCCCATCGATTCCGTTCACCTTCCTCGAAATCGGAGATGGAGGTTGTAATCGAACCGGATAAACTGTGCCATAGATTCCGCTAAACCGGAGAAATCTCCGGCGTCTATTGCGATCGAACCGAATTTCAGATCTACAGCGTCCGGTGGAAGGAGGCGGATGTACGGCAGCGCATTGACGCCGAACTGAGCGAACGATTGTTGTGATTCGCCGAACTCGATATCGCAGAAGAAGAGTTTGTTGAGTGTAGATCTGGAGTCTTGGTGGTTTATTGTAAAGGATTTGGATAGTAATAAGAATTCAGATTTTAGTAATTTGAGGTGGGAGAGAAGGATGTTGAAGAAAGTTTGTTAAGTGTAGATCTGGAGTCTTCGTATTCCTAATTGCTAATAGTTGTAACACAGTTAAATGTTGATAATCATGAATTTTCAATTTGATACATGGAAAGAATTTAGGTTTCTTTTTTTAATTATTTTGATTGTGTAATTACGGGTATACCCTTATGTATTTAATTAAATGAAAAAAATTAACCAAATAATTACCATCATTCCACTCATTCAAATCTCAAGATCATAAAAATCAAGGGCCCATATCAGTTCACACAGTTCACTTTGGAGAAGTTGTTCACATTTGAACCTTATCCTATATATATATATATATATATATATATAATTGTATATATATATATATATATATATGTATAGAGTGGGGATCCTACGGAAAGTGTGCTTTTCCTAGAAAGTCTAGGAAGCGATCTGGGCCATCCAATGGGTATGTTTAATGGTTGAGATCATCTTGGTGGCATTTTGGTAATATGTGTTTCTTAAAAATAGGATTATTTAATTAATTAGGGTAGATATGTCATTTAGCTTGTTTTAAATATGGAAATAATTGTCCTCCAGCATTACCAGCATGGATGGTAAAACACAGCATGTGAATCTGCTTGCTGTTAAAACACAATTGTATGAATCTGAATGCTAAAACACAACTGTATGAATCTGCTTGCTGTTAAAACACAACTGTATGAATCTAATGCTAAAACACAACTGTATGAATTTGCTTGCTGTTAAAACACAACTGTATGAATCTACTTGCTGTTAAAACACAACTGTATGAATCTGAATGCTAAACCACAACTGTATGAATCTGCTTGCTGTTAAAACATAACTGTATGAGTCTGAATGCTAAAACACAACTATATGAATCTGCTTGCTGTTAAAACACAACTATATGAATCTGAATGCTAAAACACTACTGTATGAATCTGCTTGCTGTTAAAACACAACTGTATGAATCTGAATGCTAAAACACAACTGTATGAATCTGAATGCTAAAACACAACTGTATGAATCTGCTTGCTGTTAAAACACAATTGTATGAATCTGAATGCTAAAACACACTTGTATGAATCTGCTTGCTGTTAAAACACAACGTCAAGAACATTTTGGTGGTTTCCAGACATAATTAAAAATCGATACAGACCAGATAATAGTAAACAGAAAAAGAAGTGTATTTGCCGTATCCGCAATCAAGAATTGTGTTTGAAGCCATAACTATCTCTCACATAAAAAATGATTTACGAATAAAGTTGATCAAGATTGTGAAAGGAACGAATGAGAATTTGATTGATATTTACATCTGGTAGTAATTCGCAAATCATAGAGAATCAGTTACCATAAAATCGTGCATAGTTAGTTAATGAGATATAAATTCCAAAATTAAAATAAAATGTCAAATTACAAAATTGCTCTTTTAGTTAAAATCCTTCAATGCCACATGTCACGTTCTGATTGCTTACTAGACTTTCTAGGAAAATAAGGCTTTCTACCAACACCTACTCTATATGTGTATATATATATATATATATATATATATATACACGTATATATGTACGAAGTGTAAGTGTAGGAGATGAGTTTGCCCCTTGATTTGCAAGATCAATGGTTGAGATTAAGTGGTCCTTAAATATAGCATTCAGATAACTAAAAACAACTAAAAACAAGGGAAACAAGTGGGGAAAATGATGAAACAGGAAAATCCAATATTGTTGAGTCATAAACTCACTTCCCCCTTGATTTTTAAACGACTATAACTTTTTCATGAGTTAATATTTATTTATAAAAATACACCGTATTAACGACATTTCACTCTCTTTAATTTGAGAGCCTGTTGTTATAGTTTTCTTAAAAAACTGAAAGATTTTGAATACCCATTACATGAAGTGACTACATGATTTTGAATACCCATTACGTGATTACGTGATTTCATTATAGTATTTTATGTGAAACCACACGAAGTGATTACGTAATTATGAAACAATAGTTGACTATGTATTATTACGTGACTAAGTGATTTTGAATACTTATTTGTGATTACGTGATTCATTATAATATTTATGTGAAACCCCACTGAGTGATTAAATAATTACGTATAAACAAAACATGTATACATAATATATCATATGGAATACTTAATATTTCAGGTGATCGAAGTGTCACACTCCAGTCAAAGATAATATTTATAAGCCCTATTTACCCTTAACAAATAGCTAGTGGTAGCAAGGGGGCGAACCACGAAGACTATGTGGTTTGCGAATGGATTTGGATGAATTCTCAAAAGATATCACAATTATGAAGCTTGCTATCTTGTTTTTGTGTATTTTTGTTTGATTGAAAGATGTGAATTAAAGTTACTAAAGAAATCGGGTTGATAACTGCGAATGATTAACAATTGCAAGAATGTAATTAAAGGTTTAAACAAGATAGAGAAAACAAGGTTCACACCCGGTTCTGTAATTGCAATCCTAGGGTTCTTACAAGTTTTAAATTTGATTTACTTGAATATGTTATTAACGGATTTCTATCATCAAAGCTTAGGTGCCAATTGCTATCAACGCATATTACGGACCACAATGCACTTCGTTACTTCGGACAAGTAAAACCTTTTGAATGACAAGGCATAATTGCACAAACTTGTTTCGCAAAGTCAAATTTCATAACTCACTCGACAATTCACAAATATAGTTCAAATGCAAGACAATTGTCAATCAATTCAAATACAATTCAAGTTGTCACAAAATCAAACTAAAACATTGTTCAAACCCTAGACTTACAATAACCTACACCGGGGTGAAACCTCCAAGAAATTAGCCGCTTATGGTGAACGAGACTTGATCAACGGATGCTTGGAACTCAATTTGGATCATCTTGAAGCTTGAAGAATGATGGAATGGTGGTTAGGGTTTGTATTGGAATAGTGGTGATGAAAGGATGGATGATTGATGGAATTAGGGTTGTGTGTATGAAAGTGATAATGATTCGGGTGTTTTTTCGAATGATTGGGATGAAGGTTGGTGATAGTAGGTGGATTGGTGATCAATGGTGGGTGAGAATAGGCTCCAAGATATGATTCAAACTTCAAAATAATGAGTAAGTCCCGAAAAATTGATGATCCCTTTCCTTTCATTCGTTCCCATACACAAAGGAACAAAATTCTCGCGTCAACATATTGGGAGGCCGTCGCCGACGGCCTAAAGCCCCGCCGGCGACGCCTCATGCATTTTCAGAAGTGGCCGACAGCCAAATTCACTGTCTACGGACAAAACCGGCGACGGCAGTTTGTATCGACCGTCGGCGACGGCCCATATGGGCGTCGGCGACGGTGCCCAGAAATCATCTTTTCCGTTTTTCCCATTTCTTGAGTCCGGTTGACCCGTTTTGCGTCTCGGTGGTCCGTTTATCGTCCCGGTAGTCCGTAAAGCTCCCAAAAAGCACCTTTAACTCCATCAAACATGCAAACACATTTTTTATTAAGAGTAGGCTATTCGAGATTAAAAGTTACGTAAAAACATCGACTTAAACAATTACGAACACCGGTTTTCAACCACGTATCACATCCCCACACTTGTCTTTTGCTTGCCCTCAAGCAAATCTGTATTTCACTTTCACGTGGGTCGAACAAAGAACACACTCCCCATTCCCCAGACGAAGGTTAAGGTCAATTGTCATACAAGAGTTCAAACTTATTACAATTTTCAACATATTTAGCGGTCAAGTGAATAATCACATATAACAATGGTTATCCAAGATTAACCCGCCCGCGGAACCAACAATTCATGCACATCACTCACAATGTTCTCTCCACTCGGCTTATAAATTGGCTAATGTTTATAATGTATTAGCACTTCAACAATTAATCGCTCAAAACCGATTAGAACACGTACTCGCATAGGCTTGCAACTCAATCATTCTCCACCATCAAACACGAATACCAAGCACAAGTCATAAGGTCTTTGAACGGGTTGTAACGGGGCTAGGCTAAGGATAGGAAATAGGATATTTTAAAGTGGCTAAGGTGATGAAAATTCGATTTTTATTAGAAACGACTACTCTAAACTAAACTATAAACATCAACTTCGAGGCAATTATTTTTGCCTTTTATTTCTCAAACTAAGAACATATATTTTTGTTTTTTTCTCAACAATTTTCTCATCTTTATCATAACATTTTCTGATTTTTCTCTTTTTTATGCAAACAATCAAATACAACTATACAAACTCGACTCCTATAATCGAATTTCCATCACACGGGTTTAAAAGAAAAAGGTTTAAGGTTATGGGCTATAGGATGGTCAAACGAAAGGATTAGGCTCAAAATTGGCTACTAGGGGATAAATTTTTGGGTAAGGATATAAAAATGGTGTAAAATGGAAAAGGTTTACCTAATGCCTTAATTTCTCGTGCTTGTATTCGGTCTATGGTCTCAAACGCATCAAAAGTTGCAAGTTCTACAATACATGACTAATGGTCCACTCAAACAAAGAAACATAAGTATGTAATCTATGATGTAAAAGTGGCTCAAAACCTCACATATCTAAAGGGTATGGTATGTGACATGCATCAAATACTAGTTTCTTAGGCGGATTATTCCCAAATAATCACCCGCTAAATACCCGTCATGTTATTAATTTGAACTTGACCATGACAAAAGACCAAATGGGTTGTGACATCCCTCGTTGACTTAGTTACTTGTGCTTTAAGATCGCTTTCGAAACAAGACATTTTTGAAAAATTTTTGAAATTTTCCCCCATCCCCACACTTGAGGTATTCATTGCCCTCAATGTGTAGTATTTAAATGAACGGGTCAAAATCGAAAACTTTTACTACTCCCCCATCCCCACACTTGAGGTAAACATTGTCCTCAATGTGTAAGAACTAGAGTTTTAAAACGCACAAGGGATGTGACACGGCTAACCTCCCAAAAATTCCACCCCGAAAAATAATTCACAATTACAATCCACTTATTACTAATCTAAGAATTAAGGTAAAAAGGAAACGCATGCACCTGATATTTGTCGCTAGATGCTCCTGTCTTCTTCTTCTCTCCACAAAATTGGTTGTCTCGCGAACATGGTGTACCTATAAATCTAAACCCTTGTGTAGAAGCATGCTTCTCACAACCATTGAAATTTGTTAGGTTCTTAGTTCTACCATTTTTATGAAAGTTTTACCAAATCATGCGTTAATTTACCTTGATTTTTTTGTGGAAAATAGTTTACAACAATAACAATAGTAACTCACTTTCGTGGGAATCACGGTTGCATTTAGCTTAAGCAACAAGCCCTTTTAAACCCCCCAATAGCTTGGGAGGACGAGAGGTCTCGTGAGGGTTATATAGGGAACACACCTACAATGTTCATTTAACTAGGCAAAAGGAAATAATAACGGAATAGAAATAAAGAAAACCAAGATATACAACAACAACAACACAAAACATACCTTGCCTTCACCGCCGATATCTCTCGTTTGGATCAACTGGCGGGTTTGGCTGGTATGAGTAGCCAGTGAGGCCTCAAACATTTCCCTATAGTTATCGAGGGGACCTGGCTCTCCTTGAGGTGGCGGCTGGTAGGGTATCAGAATGAAACTGGACCCAACTGCCTCGGGCCAGTGAGGGGATGGATCAAAAGGGCCTCACGGAACACGGAGGTTAGAGTAATCGATCCATCCCGCGTGTTCTACATAAGGGAGGCCTGCCTCATAGTCTCTCCGATGTCTCTCCTGATCGTGGAGGATCTTAGCGTTGTTTATCGCCATTTCATTTGAGACATATAAGGCACTCCAGCGCTGATCTTGTAATGTGTTTCGCTCGTGCCGCTTTTTTTCTTCCCTTTCTTCCCATGCCCGTCTTCGGGCAATATCTTCCTCCTGCAATTGTAACAAGCGTTCCATTTGGGATCTTTGAAGCGCTTGTTGCAATTGTTGCTCTTCCATATGGTTTTCCATCCTCTCACGATAGGCCGATTGGACGGCCCACTTTTCCTGCATCTGGGTCCCATGCATCTCTTCCCAAGCCTTCCTTCTCACCTCATCTTCCCTTCCTTCTCCTATACACGCCGACACATTATCATAAACCACTTGTTGCCCGCGGTTAAAATTCTTGTACGATGGCCCCTGTCTTTGATTCACAAAATTTGCTACATCGGCAGAAATTTCCTGATGTTGCCGCCTGTACCTCTGCCTTGGTCCCCATGGACCGGCATCCTCAGTCTCATCCTCCATGTCAACCATCTCCTCATCATCATCACCCTCTTCAGCCTCGCTCGGATCAGTGTACCTATAACTGTTTCCTTGATCATCCTCCACTGTATGAAGATGACCAAAGACTTTAACCATTATCTTCCAATGTCCCTTCATTGAAGCAAGGTTAAACTGATCATTGGGTTTAGAAACCCACAACGATTCCTAAGGAAACGTGTTTTGCTGCAAAATCATCGCGCTGATTAACCGCACGTAGGGGATCATCTTCCGTTTGAACGACTCCCTTGTGTCCCACGTGTTTATCATCACGATTTGACGCCATGATAGCCTTGGTGTCCCATACAACAACGAATGTAAGACCCGGCAGTCGGGTGCCTTCACTGTCCCGCGGTCTCCGAACCGCACCATAACATTTTCCAACGAAATGCCTTGTAATATTTTACCCTCCAAGGACAAATCGTTCCTAGATTCCCCCGCACCCCAGAACCTGGCAATACCGACGCTAGCATTTGATCCGAGTCAGCAGTGTTTGTTTTGTTATCCAAAAATGATCATAGTCATAATAATCATATGCTTCAACCCCCAATGAATCAAATCTCGCGACGGCATTCATGTGCTCAAACGATATAATCATTTTAGGCATGCCAATGTTGCCAATTAACTGCCACGTAGGAGCCGACCCATCCGAATTTTCAAACCTTAAAGTTGACAACCATTCACAAACCGCAGCCAAATAGACTCATGTGGTGATGTCCTCACACCAATCTAGTACTCGTTCCCACCCGATCTTCTCAAACCTTTGAGTTATGCCAATTGTGCGGAATTCCTCGACATTCACCGCACGTTCACATACTACTCTATCGGGTACAGCCTTTGAAACACCCGTGACCATTTTCATCTTCCACATCTTTGCCTCTAACCTTTTGTTGTTATACCGGGAAAGAGCCTTCTGCTTGTCGTCTTTCCATGCTGAGGCCGACCTACTATTTTTGAATTCATCCCAACTCCAATCCTGTCGATATAGTTGCCCATCATCTTCTTCCACATTGCTCAACTGTTCCCATCGTCTTTGATAATGTCCCGAGCCTGAACCGGCTCCAGAATATGAACCTTGTCCGGAAGTTTTTGATCTCTTTCTTCCTCCGAACATAACTACAATCAAAAGACAAAAGAACAATTAGCACCCCCAAATCTTCAAACAATCAAAAACTTTGAACATAATCTATGATGTTGAATTTCAATCAATAACTAGATGTAAAATCGCCTTTTTAAACTTCCAAAGTCGCACATTTTATCATCTACATATCAATTTAACATGTTTATTCACAAAATTTTTCAAAGTTTCATGGTTTCAACAATATTCAACATCTCAACTATGCTCAATCATGCAACTAACTAGTGTAATCACATCACTAAAACTAGAGCATGTTCAAATCCCACGCAAATCAAATAATCATTCCTAAGTTTATGCTAAAACATCATACATTATTATAAACAACCTACTCTTAAACAATAAGCTTAAAATTTCGAAAGAAATCAACAATCCATATGATAATCATGCATAAATTGAATGAAATACCATACCTTGATGTATATGAACAAGAAAAACTAAGAGAAAGTGCAAAGCCAAGAAACTTGATGAACACCCTTCGAGAACCCGAATTTTTGACTTCAAAAATCTTGCAAACCAGCCAGAATTAATGGAAACCGTTATGGCGGTTTTGTTCCTCTCGAAAAAATACACGAAATAGGCTCAAGAATCAGTGGATTTGGTGGAGAATTGAAGGAGTTATGGAAGGTTGAAGATTAGGGTTCTTGGTGAGAAGTTTTGAGAAGATGAAGATGAAGAGGTGAATTGTGGATGTGAATAATGTAGAGGGGTTGTGGTGCAAGGGTTTATGGGTCAGATTTTGTTGAACGTGAGTGAAATATGTGGTTGTAAATGAGTTTGGACAAGTTAAGATGGTTATATTTGGGTTTTGGTTCGATTCTAGGAGTCACAAACGAATTCAGCGTCGGCTGAGAAACAACGAACCGTCGGCGACGGTGGATGTGTCCGTCAGCGACGGTGGATGTGTCCGTCGGTGACGGTGCACAGAAGTTGACAAGGGGGCCGACGGCCTAATCCCCTGTCTACGGTAGAGTTGGGGCGACGGATGATTTTACGGACCGTAGGTGACGCGAAACCCTACCGTCGGCGACGGCTTGTATAAAACTCATTTTTTTATTTTCGAAATTTTATGTTTTTTTATGAAAAATATGAGGATAATTATGAATGTTTTGTAAAGGGACTATATACATTTAAAAATCCTAAAAAATATTAAAAATATTTTTGTAAATTTTTTATAAGTTAAATTTTTAAAACTCGAAACCGTTAACGGTTCTACCACCCCCCCCCCCCAAAAAAAAATCGTGTATTGTCCTCAATGCACATAACAAAGTCTAAAAACATACCTTACAATTTCATGACTCGTTCGGAATGTCCGGACTTCACACACTCACAAGGGTTAGTACAAAACGAGAACGATTAACACAAAAACACTCACACAATTAAATAAATTATACATAACTTTACAAAACTCATTACCGGTCCTTTCAGTTGACCTCATAAGTTGGCACACTTACCACGAAGTTCACCAACTCCACATTCTCATCCTTTTTATCATTGTTACCGTCAAGGTACAGTTTAAGGCGATGCCCATTAACCGTTTGCTTCGACCCATCCTTCGGGTCCTTGATTGTAACATCTCCAAGTTTCCCGACTCGTGTAATCACGTATGGGCCCATCCATTTGCTCTTGAGCTTACCGGGAAAGTATTTAAGCCGTGAATTGTAAAGCCAAACCTTTTGACCCACCTCGAACTCTTTCGGCTTCAATTTCGCGTCATGTGCCTTCTTCATGTCATCTTTATATTTCGAAGCACACTCATACGCTTCTTCCCGAAGCTCCTCCAACTCACAAAGCTTTAATTTTCGCTCCTTTCCAGCATCGTCATATTTCATGTTAACCTCTTTAATAGCCCACCAAGCACGATGCACAAGTTCGACCGGTAAATGACAATTTCGCCCATAAACTAAGCAATAAGGTGTAGTTCCAATAGGTGTTTTATGAGCCGTTCTATAAGCCCATAAAGCATCATTCAACTTCGTCGACCAATCCTTTCGGTCCGGTCGAACGGTCTTTTGCAAAATTTCTTTTATTTGCCTATTTGAAACTTCCACTTGACCACTTGTTTGTGGGTGATAAGGGGTAGTGATTCGATGGTCAACACCATACTGTTTCAAAAGCTTGCCAAAATTAACTTTCTTAAAGTGAGATCCCCCATCACTAATGATCACTCGGGGAATCCCAAATCAAGAAATTATGTTTGTTTGTACAAAATTGCAAACAATGGTATGGTCATTCGTCTTGGTGGCAATCGCTTCAACCCACTTGGATACATAATCGACCGCCACCAAGATGTATAAGTTGCCATGTGAATTAGGGAATAGGCCCTGATCGGAGTGTCACGCTCCGGTCAAAGATAATACTTATAGGCCCAAATTACCCTTAACTAAGTGTTAGTGGTAGTAAGGGGTCAAACCACGAAGAGTATGTGGTTTGCGAATGGATTCGATTGAATTAAGATGAAAGTCACAAATTATGAAGCTTGCTATATTGTTTTTGTATTTTTATTTAGTTGAAAAAGATGTGAATTGATTTAATTGATTAAAGACTAATGATTAACGATTGCAAGAAAATTTGATTACTAAACAATAATGATAAAAAGGATTCACACCCAGTTTCGGTAATTGCCAACCTAGGGTTTCTACAAGTTTTAGATTCAACTCAATTGTATACTATTAGCGGATTTAGTGTACCGTGACTTAGGTGCCAATAACTATCAACGTTTCGAAAAACGGACAAGAATGCACTTTGTAATCAACACAAGTAAAACCTAACCAAGACAATGCATAACTACACATAACCATTTCGTAAAGTCATAACTTTATAATCATTCGACAATTTACGAATACGAAACAAATGTAAACTATTGTCAATGGTTTCAAAAATCAATACAAGTTTTCACAAAGTTGAATCAAGAACAATTCAAAACCCTAAATTAAACAACTACCTACACCGGGGTGAAACCAAGGTGATTAGCCGCTCATGGTTGAAGAAACTTGATCACCGGATGATTGGAACTTCACTAGGACCATCTTGAAGCTTGAACAATGGAGAATTGGTGGATGTTGAGGGTTTTGGTGAAGGATGATGGTAATGGAATGATGTATGGATGATTAGGGTTTATGGATGGATTGATGATTGTGAATGATAACGATGATGTTCTTGATGATTCGAATGCTATGGGTGATTGGAGATGGAATGGAAGAGGATGGTTGGTGGTAATGGTTCCAAGATCCAAGTTCAAACCCAAGAACGAAGTATAACCCCCAGATTAATGCTCGAAGACCAATTAGAATCGTTCTCTCCCAAGAAAACCCAAAAATTCTCGTTTTAAGGAACTGAGGGCCGTCGCCGACGGGCTCGGAATAACCAACATCCACCCGACGGCCTAATCTCCTGGATACGGACACTCTGGCCTACGGGCAATTTTTAGAGGGCGTTGCCGACGGCCTATGACCCGTCACCGACGGGCTCTCCGTCTCCGTTTCTCCAATTTTCACTTCTTGCACTCCCGGTTGATCTGTAACGCGTCCCGGTTGATCGGTTTCCATCCCGGTGTCTCGTAAAGCTCCCGAAAAGCTCTTTAAACTTCATTAAACCTGAAAAACACAAATCTAATTAAAAGTAGGCTATTAAATATTAAAACTCTTGTAAAAACATAAAGTTACACGATTACGAACACCGGTTTTCAACCACGTATCACATCCCCACACTTGTCTTTTGCTTGCCCTCAAGCAAACCTGTTTTTCGCTATCACGTGGGTCGAACAACGAATACACTTCCCATTCCCGAGACGAAAGTTAAAGTCTATTGTCATACAAAAGTTCAAACTCTTTACAATTTTCACATATTTAACGGTAAAGTGCATTCACATATAAAATGGTTATCCAAGACTAACCCGCCCGTAAAACTAGCAAGTCATGCACATCCCTCACAATGTTCTATCCACTAGGCTTATAAATTGGCTAATGTGTATAATGTATTAGCACTTCAATAAATTAATCGCTCAAAACCGATTAGAACACGTATCCGCATAGGCTTGCAACTCAATCATTCTCCACCACCGATCACGAATACTAAGCACAAGTCATAAGGTCTTTGTAAGGGTTGTAACGGGGCTAGGCTAAGGGTAGGAAATAGGATATTTTAAAGTGGCTAAGGTAATGAAAATTCGATTTTTATTACAAAACAACTATTCTATGCACAACTAACTACCAACATCAAACTAGAAGGCAATAAGCTTTCGCATTTTATTTCTCAACTAAGAACATATATTTTTGTTCTTTTCTCAACAATTTTCTCATTTTTTTCATAACATTTAATGATTTTTCTCTTTTTTTATATATATGCAAACAAACAAATCACAATTGTACAATTTGACTCCTATAATCGAATTTTCATCACACGGGTTTAAAAGAAAAGGTTTAACGGTTATGGGCTAAAGGATGGTCAAACGAAAGGATTAGGCTCAAAATTGGCTACTAGGGGATAATTTTTTGGTAAGGATATAAAAATGGTGTAAAAGAAAAAGGTTTACCTAATGCCTTAATCATTCTCATGCTTGTATTCGGTCTATGGTCTCAAACGTATCAAAAGTTGCAAGTTCTACAATACGCGACTAGTGGTCCACTCAAACAAAGAAACATGTATATGTAAATCTATGATATAAAAATGGCTCAAAATCTCACGTATAAGGGTATGGTATGTGATATGCATAAAATGCTAGTTCCTTAGGCGAATTATTCCCAAATAGCCACCCACTAAATACCCGTCATGCTATTAATTTGAACTTGACCATGACAAAAGACCAAATGGGTTGTGCCATCCCTCGTTGACTTAGTTACTTGTGCTTTTAAGATCGCTTTTGAAACAAGAAATTTTTGAAAATTTTTGAAATTTTCCCCCATCCCCACACTTGAGGAAACATTGTCCTTAATGTGTAGTGTTTAAATCAACGCGTCAAAATTGAAAACTTTTACTACTCCCCCATCCCCACACTTGAGGTAAACATTGTCCTCAATGTGTAAGAACTAGAGTTTGAAAACGCACAAGGGATGTGACACGACTAACCTCCCCAAAATTTCACCCCAGAAAAAATAAAATACAAAATACAATCCACTTATTACTAATCTAAGAATCAAGGTAAAAAGGAAACGCATGCACCTGACTTTTGTTGCTTGATGCCCATATCTTCTTCTTCTCTTCATAAAAACGGTTGTCCCGCGAACATGTTGTACCTACAAATCTTAACCCTTGTGTAGAAGCATGCTTCTCACAACCATTGAAATTTGTTAGGTGATTAGTTCTACCATTTTTATGAAAGTGTTACCAAATCATGCGTTAAATTACCTTGATTTTTATGGAAAACTAATTTACAACAATAACAATCCTAACTCACTTTCGTAGGAATCACGGTTGCATTTAGCTTATGCAACAAGCCATTTTAAACCCCCCAATAGCTTGGGAGGACGAGAGGTCTCGTGAGGGTTATATAGGGAACACACCCACATCGTTCATTTAACTAGGCAAAAATAAATAATAATGAAATAAAACTAAAGGAAGCTAAAATATACAACAACAACAACACAAAACATACCTTGCCCTCACCGCTGATATCTCTCGTTGGGATCAACTGGCGGGTTTGGCTGGTATGGATAACCAGTGAGGGCCTCAAACATCTCCCTGTAGTTATCGAGTGGGCTCGGCTCTCCTTGAGTTGGTGGCTGATAGGGAATCGGAATGAAGCTGCAGCCTACGCCCTCGGGCCAATGAGGAGATGAATCGGATGGGCCTCGTGGAATGGGGAGGTTGGGGGTAGTCGGTCCACCCCGAGTGCTCGACATAAGGACGGCCGGCTTCATAGTCTCTTTGATGTCTCTCTTGATCGTGGAGGATTTTGGCGTTATTAATAGCCATTTGGTGAGAGACATATAAAGCGCTCCATCGGCGTCGCTCCAATTCATTGCGTTCGTTTTGATGCCTCTATTTGTCTGCCTCCCATGCCCGTCTATGGGCTATTTCATCCTCATGAATCTTTATCAAACGCTCCATTTGGGATCTATGTGTTTCCTCCCAGTTCTCCCTCCTCCTATTATACTCTCTACCCTCACCTATACAGTCAGATACATTGTCGAACGTTTCTTGTTAGCCCTGATTGAAATCCTTGTGTGAGGGAACCCGCCCGAGGTTCACAAAACCCGCCACATCTGCATTTAACTCCCTGTGTGGCCTCATGTACCTCTGTTTTGGTCCCCGTGGACCAGGAGGCTCAGTTTCGTTCTCTTCATCAACCATTTCCTCATCTCCCCCAGCTCCTTGCTGTGCATCTGGATTAACAAAGTCATACATGTGACCCAATTTGTCAGTCACAACATATTTGTTTCCCGAAAGCTTCACATCTATCTTCCAATTTTTCTTCATTGATGCTATGTTGAATTCTTCCAGAGGCTTGGATACCCAAAGCGATTCCGGGGGCAGACAATTCTGCTGGAGGATCATGGCACTGATGAGGCGTACATATGGAATAAAACGCCTTTGAGATGACTCCTGGGTGAACCATGTATTCATCATGATGATATGCCTCCATGACAAAGTGGGTGTCCCGTATAACAAGGAATGAACAACCCTGCAATCACTTGCTCTCACCCCTCCTCTATCACCAAATCTCACCAACACATTCTCTAAGGAAATTCCTTGAAGAATTCTCCCCTCAACCGTCATTTGGGTCCTTAGGGCCGCTCCCCCATCGTTGTATGGTAAGATAGCCGCTGTCAATTGTTCCGGATCATCACCATTCACATGATTATCCAAAAATTGTTCAATGGTTGGATGATCAAATGCTTGCACCCCCAAAGAGTCAAAGCGCGCAATGCAATTAATCATTTCGAAGGACATTGTCATATTCCCCCGGCTTGTCTTGCCAACCAATCTCCACTGAGGGTTAGGGTCATCCTTATTCATGAACCTCAATGTCGCCAACCATTCACACACCTTCGCCAAATACACCCGTGAGGTGTTATCTTCACACCAATCAAGAACTCTCTCCCAACCTTGACACTCAAACATTTGAACGATCCCAATTTGTCTAAACTCTTCCACATTCACAACCCTTTCACATACCACCCTTTCCGGCACTGAAGTGGTAACATTGTTGACCATCTTCCACTTCCAAAGTTTGGCTTCCAACTTCCTATCTTTATAAGCTGATAAAGGTTTGTTTTTCTCCTCATCCCATACTTGAGCGCTTCTACTATCCCTGAATTTTTCCCACGCCCAATCTTGCCTGTAAAGTCTCGCATCACCCTCTTCTACAGAGCTTAGTTGCTCCCACTTCTTCGGTATTAAACCGGAAGAAGATCCCACTCCCGATGATGAGCCTTGCCCTGTAGTTTTCTGCTTTTTTCTACCTTCGGCCATAACTACAACCACAAAACAAACAACGCATCAATATAAACCCGACCTTCATAAACTTTCAACTTTTGAACATAATGTATGATGTTGAACTTTAATTAACAAGTAGATGCAAAATCGCCTTTTTAAACTTCCAAATTCGCTCATTTTACCATATACCTATCAATTTTACTTGTTAACTCACAATTTCTTATAAGTTCAACAAAGTTCAACATCACCTTCATGTTCAATCATGTAAATAACGAGTGTAATTACTTCACTATGGTTATAACATGCTCAAATTCCATCCAAAACAACCAAACATGCTTAACCTCATGCTAGAACAACATACATTGTTTAAACAACCTACTCTTAAACTAACAAGTTTAAAATTTCGGAAGAAAAACAACTAACATGTAATAATCATGCATGAATTTAAGGGAAATCCATACCTTTGATGTTGTTGACAAGAAGAACTAAGAAAAAGATGTAAAGCAAGTAACTTGATGAACACCCTTCAAATAACCCGAAATTTCAAGCTCAAAAATCTTGCAAACTAGCAAGAATTGATGAAAATCGTGATAGGGGTTTTGTTCCTCTCGAAAAAATACACAAGATGGACTCAAGAATCAGGTGATTTGGTGGAGATTCGAAGAAGTTATGAAAGCTTGAAGGTTCTTAGGGTTTTGGAGTTTTTGGTGAAGAAGATGAAGTTGAAAAGGTGAGTTAGGAGAGAGGCAGGGAATTGATGTTGGGAATGAATATGTGGTTGTGGATAGTTGGGGGTTTGGTTTTATGGAATTTAATGAGGTTTAAACGAATTTAATGAAGTTGGGTTCGGTTTTAAGCGTCCAAAAGAAGCCTGCCGCTGTCACGTTTTGAGAGCCCGTCGCCGACGGCACATAGCCCGTCGCCGACGGCCTTTGAGAATTGGCTTTTCCTCTGACGCCTTATCCTCCTGGATATGGACAACACTGGCCGACAGGCTTTACTGGAGGCCATCCCCGACGGCATCTATACCCGCCGCCGATGGGCATCAATTTTCTACTTTTTTAATTTTTGAATTTTTATTGTTTTTTTTATGAAATATATGGAGAAAAATAGGGACCTACCACCCCCCGAAAATCATGAAAAATCTTTTTTTGTAAATTTTTTTTATAAGTTAAAATTTGAAAATGCGAAAACCGTTAACGGCCCTACCACCCCCCCCGAAAAGTCGTGTATTGTCCTCAATATACATAACAAAGTCTAAAAACATACCTTACGTCTTCATGACTCGTTCGGAATGTCCGGACTTCACACAATCAAAAGGGTTTAGTATGAAACTAAAACGATTATATCCAAGACACTCAAACAATAAAAAATTATACATAACTCTACACAAAATGTTACCGGTCCTGTTTAGTCGCCCTTATAAATCGGAATGCTTACCACGAAGCTTATCGATTCCTTGTTTTCATCCACTTTTTCATTACCATCGAGGAACGGTTTTATCCGATGGCCATTGACCGTTTGTTGTGACCCATCCTTCGGGTCCTCAATCGTAACATCACCCAATTGTCCGACCCGGGTGATCACATAGGGTCCCATCCATTTGCTTCGGAGCTTTCCGGGAAAGAATTTGAGCTTCGAATTGTAGAGCCACACCTTTTGCCTAATCTCGAACTCTTTCTTCCTCAACTTGGCATCATGCGCCTTCTTCATCCCATCCTTGTACTTGGACGCGCATTCATATGCCATTTCCCTTAGCTCCTCCAACTCACATAGCTTAAGTTTTCGTTCCTTTCCTGCATCGTCAGTCATATTGAACATTAACCTCTTTAATAGCCCATAATGATTTATGGACAAGTTCAACCGGCAAATGACAATTTTTACCATAGACCAATCGGTAAGGTGTAGTGCCAATGGGTGTCTTGTGTGCCGTACAGTAGGCCCATAAAGCATCGTTCAACTTGACTGACCAATCCTTACGGTCCGCCCGCACGGTCTTTTGCAAAATCTCTTTGATTTACCGATTTGACACCTCTACTTGCCCGCTTGTTTGCGGGTGATAGGGGGTAGCAATTCTATGGTCAACACCAAACGTTTTAAAAGTTTTCCAAACCGAAAGTTTTTAAAATGAGATCCTCCGTCACTTATGATGACACGAGGAATCCCAAACCTTGAAAAAAATATTAGTTTGAACAAAATTACAAACTACGGAATGGTCGTTTGTCTTGGTGGCTATTGCTTCGACCCACTTTGACACATATCGAAAATGTCGACCATGAGGGTTGGTTGCATGGGCATCTCATCCCTTTTTGAAATACCCCCTAATTTCTGGCACTCTACACAATTCTTGGAAAACTCAAATGCATCTTTAAAAATAGTTGGCCAATAAAGACCACTATTCAACACTTTATAACCCGTTTTGTGGCCACTAAAATGGCCACCACACGCAAACGAATGTAAATGCTTCAACACGCTTGGAATTTCCTCATCGTGTATGCATCTTCTATATCATTTCATTTAAGACATGAAATGTTGCCTCCTTCGTCTATCCCAATGTGGCGGTAAGTCACCTGTAACAAGATAATTCACAATGTTAGCATACCATGGTAACTTATCTAATTTCATAATATGCTCATGGGGAAAAGACTCATTGATCTCTAAAGCTTTAGGATCTTCTTCAACCATCAACTGGGACAAATGGTCCGCTACCACATTCTCAGTACCTTTTTTGTCCCGTATCTCCAAATCAAACTCTTGGAGCAACAACACCCAACGGATCAATCTCGGTTTGGCATCTTTTTTCTCCATGAGGCACCTAACAGCAGTGTGACCAGAATAAATAATCACTTTACTACCCCATATATATGACCGAAATTTATCCAATGCATATACCACCGCGAGTAGCTCTTTTTCGGTGGTGGTGTAATTCAATTGTGCATCCGAAAGAGTCTTACTCGCGTAGTATATGGCAACGGGTTTCTTGTCAACCCGTTGTCCCAACACGGCCCCCACCGCATAATCACTTGCATCGCACATAATTTCAAAGGGTAAAGACCAATTTGGCGATTGCAAGATTGGAGCCTCAACTAACTTTTCTTTTAACTTGTTAAACGCGTTCTGACAATTTTCATTAAAATCAAACGGTTGATCTTTTAGCAACAAGTTACACAAAGGCTTGGTTATGTCATAAACCGTCGATAAAAACCCGCATGACCTAAGAATGACCTAACACCTTTAACACTCGTGGGATACGGCAAAGTGGATATAACTTGTATCTTTGCACGATCGACCTCTATCCCACGACTCGACACCACATGTCCCAACACGATTCCTTTTGAGCCATAAAATGGCTCTTTTCCCAACTCAAAACCAAACTAGTTTCGACACACCTTTTTAACACTTTGTCCAGTTGGTCCAAACAAGCCTCGAATGACGACCCAAAAATTGAGAAATCATCCATGAAGATTTCCAAAGACTTCCCCACCATATCTGAGAAGATACTCATTATGCACCTTTGGAAGGTGGCGGGGGCGTTACATAGTCCAAACGGCATTCGCCTAAATGCGAATGTGCCGTATGGACAAGTAAACGTTGTCTTTGCTTGGTCTTCTGGATGGATGGCAATTTGATTATAACCAAAATAGCCATCTAAAAAGCAATAAAATTGTTGGCCCGATAATTTCTCAACAATTTGGTCAATAAACGGTAAGGGAAAATGATCTTTGGAAGTTGCGGTATTCAACTTCCTATAATCAATACAAATTCGCCATCGGTTACCGGCCGAGTGGCTACCTCTTCACCTGCGTCATTTTTGACGACTTGTATACCCGCTTTCTTTGGAACCGTCTGCGTTGGGCTCACCCATTGGCTATCTGAGATCGGATAAATAATACCCGCATCAAGCCATTTCAACACCTCCTTTTTCACCACCTCCCGCATATTCAGATTCAATCTCCGTTGTGCATCTCGAACGGGAGTCACACTTTCTTCCGTGATGATTTTATGCATCACCACCGAGGGACTAATACCCTTCAAATCAGCAATGGTCCATCCAATCGCCGCCCGATTGGTGACCAAAACACCCATTAACTTCTCCTCTTGCTCCTCGGTTAAGTTTGATGCAATGATAACCGGGAGTGTGTTGCCTTCACCAACGTAAGCATACTTGAGATGCTTCGGCAACTCCTTCAATTCGACCTCTGGAGGCTTGACCAATGACGGCTTCAATTTGGTGTCAATGCTCTCCGGTTAACTCTCCACTTGGTGCGTCCATGTCGGTTTTCCCTCTCTAACCGCAAGCACCTCCAAACTTTTCACCTCCTCGTCCATGCTCTTATTCATCTCCACCTGTGACCTGTCAAACATATAACAATCCTCCATTGTGTTTTCCCCATCCACGACTGTGTCGCAAAGAGGTATACACGTGTCAACAATATCCGCCATATAGCATTCATCATCAACTGGAGGGTTCATAAGTCCAGAAAAAACATGCAACCTCAACCTTCGGTTTCCAAATGTCATGTCAACCATTCCTGTTTTGCAATCAATTTGAGAATTTGCGGTTGCTAAGAACGGTCGACCCAAAATCACCGTAGGTTTCTTGGTTGGGTCCTTGGCCACATAATCAAGTACCAAAAAGTCCACTGGATAGTAAAAATCCTTTTTTACTATCACATCCGAGACAATTCCACGGGGTAGTTTGGGTGTCAAATCGGCTAACACCACGGTGGTGTTTGACGACTGAAGTGGACCAAACTCGTATTGGTCATACAAACTACCCGGTAGAATGCTCACGCTAGCACCAAGATCTAGAAGTGCCCGGTTAATTTTAAAATCGCCTACTTGAATTCAAATGATAGGCGCACCCAGATCTTGGAGCTTACGTGGAAGTGCACCCGAAAGAATCGAACTCACATTATCGGTTAAATCTATTTTTTTAGGAAATTTATGAGTTCGTTTTTGGGTACACAATTCTTTCAAGTACTTAGCATAAGACGGTACTTGTTTGATTGCATCCAAAAGAGGTAAATTAATTTTTACAAGTTTACAACCGATAGCGTCGTGATAAAAAAAGGAACCAACATAAGAAAATTATGAAACGGCATAACAAGTCTAGTTTAAAATTCGATTATATATGCTTGGTCACATTAAAAACCCATTCCCACAAAAGTGAGTTTTGAGCCTTTATTGAGCATAAAAATACACATATTTAGATTAAATGCTCATTTTTCGTTTCTTGTGTGAATAGCCGCTCGGTCCTTACAAATCTAGAACTTGCCACGACGATACATTCCCGGTCCTTACCAACTTAAACCCAAGTAAGTAAATGATGGAGGCATTAGGACTAACTATTTTTCTTTCAAAACCATTATTTTTCATTTTTTTTACCTACCCAAAATCCCCCTAGATAGCCCCTTTGAGCCTAAACCTTTCATTTCATTACCCCAAAAACCATTTTTACTCACCAAAAACCTTTTTCATTTTTTTTTTCACCCTTTATTTTAGTAACAAGCTCGGTTTTTCGTCAACTTGCCCTTTCATGTGACATCAAAAAAAAAAAAAAAAAAAAGATATGATGATGAAGTCAAAAACAAACAAAAGCTATAAAAAAGCTTGTTTGGAGAAATACTTCAAAAATAAAAAGTCACTAAAAATAAGGTACTTCACGAAAACCGACGCTTGTTACGATTTTTCGCCCTTTTTACTAACCACTAACCAACCACCCACCTTTAAAACCAAGCCTTCACCCAAAAAGTCCTCTTGATATTTACAAAGGTAAAAAGTTAAAAAGGAGGAGGATTGATTGCTTGGCAAGCCTATGGAAAGACGTAAGTTCCGTGCCGCTCTCGAGTGATTCACTAAAATATACACCTTCGGCCGAGTGTTGAGTGATCTCCCGTGAGGTATGTGAACTTGTATATAAATGGAATTTTAATAAGGCATGCTATGCCCAAATAAGTAATTTATCTTATGAAAAGTTCAAAATAAATCATAACGAATAGGATTGTAAATAAATAAAAATAAAGCCTATAAAAACCTTGGATTCCCGACACTCTAGGACAAGCTAAAAACTTCTCTTCTACCTATTCCATTTGGGAGTGTAAGCCACATTTAAAGAGTTTTGCTTGAGGACAAGCAAAAGTTCAAGTGTGGGGGTATTTGATGTGTGTAAAATGCAACATATAAAACACATCAATTAAGGCATAAAACTAACCCTTTTTAAGTACTAATGTTGGAAAAAGAGTGTTTTTGTCTTCCTTTTGTATTTTCAGGATGAAATGAGCTCAAAATCACAAAAGAAGCAAAAAGACCACTAATTCTACCATAAATACAAGAAAAGGAACAAAAGAAGACTGTCCGGACCCTCAACGGCACCTCCCAAAGCAAAACGGAAGAAACAGAGTCTGAACACGCCCCGTGTCCAGCGAACACGGGGGCGTGCCCAGGAAGCAGCAGAAAAGACAAACCAGTAGAAGCTTCCATTGCCCACCACGGGGCCGTGTCCAGCGAGCACGGGGGCGTGGTGAAAGTACAGCAGGCGCATTAATTGTAATTCGCAATTACAATTAATGAGGAGAGAGAGTGTCAGGCGGGCACGGGGCCGTGTCCAGCGGACACGGGGCCGTGTCCAGCGGACACGGGGCCGTGTCCAGCCTTCTGTTCAGCCTATAAATAGAGGAGCTTGGCTTCATTCTCTCTCATCCCTTGGCACACCACCTCTCTCACACCTCATCCACCACCCACCACCACCATAACACCATCATCCACCACCATCATCCATTGTCCATCGTAGAGTGTGTGAGTCGTCTCGGGATCCAAGATTGATCGTAAGAGTTCTTGACAATCAAGGCCATGTTTGCCTAAGTCTCTTACATCACTTGGTGAAGACAAGTGTTTAGTATAATACTTTTTATTTTTAATCTTTTGCACTTTTTATTTGGTTTTGTATTAATGACTTTAATAACTAGTTACTTATGTTGAAGGTGATCTTTCCTTATCGTTTGTCCGTGGTGCCTTGGCATTATTTTACTGTCTATATAAAATAAAAGATTTTCACCATTCATATCTCCACGGTCTATATGGAGGTATGTTGGCTACCTGGTCGGGGGTTAAGGGAACGGTTTGGTAAGGGTCTTGCCCTTGTTCAGCGTTTAGAGGTCCTGCTTGGGACCTGGGTCAAATTTAGTAGGATCTCCTTCAATGCCCATAGGTATTGGATGGCGGGGATCCAAACTCTTTGACCCCCTCATAAGTTAACTACTATTAATACTATAACCCGGCTATTTAGGACTGTATCCCTGCTGACTCAGACTACTTAGCCGAGGGTAACGTCACCGCCAAAAGCGGGGCCTACCATAATTTGCATTAATAACTTAATTCATTATCTTTCAATAATCCGACCCTTTAGGATTGTATCCTTGCTGACTCAAACTACTGGGTTGAGGGTAACGTCGCCTTCAAAAGAGGGGCCTACTACAATAACTAAGATAATCTCTTAAACAAGTGCAAAAGTGCGAAAATAATCAAAGGTTATACTAATACACGTGTCGGATCCAAGTGATTCATCTTGTCTATCTGTTTTTATTTTATTTTTATTTTCAGCATTTAGTTAGTTTTTATTTTTCTTAGTTTAAAACATTTTTCTAACCTTTTTGATTTGATTAGACGTTGAGGATAAACCGGTATTAAAAGCTCTTGTGTCCTTGGACGACCTCGGTATCTTACCAACACTATACTACGTCCACGATGGGTGCACTTGCCCATATGTGTGTTTAGTTTTAGTGAATATCGTGTTTTATAAATTTAAAACTTGGCTAAAAGTGTAAAAAGGGCTTAAATATACATCAAAAATATATACACACTGACACGCATCAAGTTTTTGGCGTCGCTGCCGGGGACACAAGGATTTTAAGAAAGTTAGGAATCAACGGCCTAATCATATTTTTATTTTTCTTTAATTTTTTTAGGATTTTTTATTAGATTTTTAGCTTCTGCAGAGCTCAACACGGGGCCGTGCCTGCTGAACACGCCCCGTGCTCAATCATTGGAACTGGCAATCCTGTTTTAAGTCAGACAGTAGGCTGAACACGGGGCCGTGTCCACTCAACACGCCCCCGTGCCCAAGATTCAGTTACTGAAAACAGGATCGTTAGATCCCGGCGGTTGGTAATTTCTGACACAAACATGAGTGATAGTAATTCTTTTTACTTTCGGCACTCTTATGGTTTGTGGTGTCGAATATGTGGAGGCGAACATGAGGAATTAAAATGTTTCTTCCTCACTTATAGGCCCCACTATATAGACCCACCGATTCCTTGTAACCTTAAGAGGGGCGAAAGTAAAAATAAGCACTATTTCTCCCTCGAATGCGCCCAGCCAGATATTCTAGGAGAAATGCTCCTTGACGAGCTATTTCAACTAGAAGAATTACTTCTCAATTGGTCAAAGGAACTTAGGAAGGATTTTTTAGATCCATCCCAAGATGATGACCATGAGGAAATGTTGGAACCGCATTCCGACAACCTCGTTGCTCCCGAAAATACCTTCTTACCTAGAAAAGACGCGGACGATAGTCGTCCCTGTGTCGATTGTGCCATGAAGGACTCCCCATCGACTTCGTTCGATGCATACATAGACCTGAGCGATTCGGCATACACCTTCTTTAACGAGAGCCCGGGAAAGGGTTGGACTTGTCCACCTAGAATGAAAATAGGAATTACCCTCACCGACAACCTCTTGCGTTCTCGCCTTAGTATAGGACAATTAAGGTATCTTAGGCACTATGGGGTTGTTCCAACAAGCCAAGAGCCACCCGATATAGATTAGCTCCTTAGTAAAGACAAAACTTCATAAGACAGCTTTCCGACACGGGGCCGTGCCCGGCCAACACGCCCCCGTGTCCACCAAAAGATTCCCTCTGATTAGAACGTCAGAATACGGACAAACTGTGTCAGAATTTCATCTGCACACGAGGCCGTGTCCAGCGGACACGGGGCCGTGTCCAGCAGGCTGTCGTTTTCTATAAATGCAGCCAAAAATCCTGCACATTTGGACCAACTTGGGGACAGAGATTTGAAGGAATCTTCTCTCAAACAATCCTAGGTAAGTCTAAAAGAAGTTTCCAACAACCCATCTTGTCCTTTCCTCTTCTAGACATTTCCTTCTTCTTCATCTTTCTTCAAGAACTACCATGAAAAGTTTGAATTTTCAATCTTTGTGGTAGGGAACAATGAGTTTTGATCATAGAATCTTGGTAAAAACATGTTATGTAACATTGTTTAAAGTTATTTACTGACAAAAAGCTTACATAAACTCAGAAAATAACTTAGAAACCCAAGATTCCTTGCTCCAAAATTCTGCAGAAAGATGAACACGGGGCCGTGCTCAATGAGCACGGGGCCGTGTCCAGAAACTGTTTCGTCATATAAACTGCTTTTGGTTTATTTTTCGTAGAATGGCGAGTGAAAACAGCGAAACATCATCAGTTCATTCCTCAAACAGCCGAAGGGGAAGGAGGCCTTCCGTTGAAGCTACACTTGTGCACTACGTGATAGCGCTAAGGGAAGCTCTCGACGAAATGACGTCAGTAGAGGAGGTCCTCATTGACCGTATTAACGATCTTACAATGGGACTTGAAAGCAGCTTCCAAGAGATTAACCTTTTGCACCAAAGGTTAAATATTTTGGTAGCACCCCCTATGGAACCAGTCGTTCCACAACAAGACTGGAACTTGGCACTCGGTGTTAATAACCCTACCGGGTGGGGAGACTTTCCCGCAGAACCTCCTATGGAAAACCCACAAGAAGTCCCAGCGGAAGTTGAAACTCCTCAAACCAATGCAAACGAGCCCTCTTTTCTCCTCCCAAGGGAGGTAGAGGAGTGGCTTGCCGACATATGAGGAGAACCGTACCCGAAAGGAGGAGTTCTACAAAGCCTTATCTAACCAAGACTAGTATCTTCTTGGAAATTTTGCTAAATTAAAATAAAACATAGGGCTAGAACTCCATAAGTTTAATATCTATGTAGTCTTTATCTTAGTGTAATGTCTCTCTATGATTTGCAATGTTATGATGGTTTTTATGATTGATGGTTGTTTTGAGAATAAAACACACTCATGGTGGTAATGGATGAAAAAGGGAACGAGAAAAAATGGAACCATGCACGAAGAACAGAGCAACCCGACAAAAATCTCCATCACAGAAGGCTCAACACGGGCCGTGCCCAACCAACACGGCCCCGTGCTGAGCCCCTGCAGAAAAATCACCCAGTTCAGGTAACTGGACACGGGCCGTGTTCAGCGGACACGCCCCCGTGTCCAGGCTTCTGTTTCAATTCTGTAATTTCTGTTACTGGCACTTGACCACGGGGCCGTGCCCGGTGAACACGGGGCCGTGTCCAGAATGCCAGTAACATAAATCTTTGCTTTTTAACACACTTTTATACATTCTAATCAACCAAAAATATTATTTTTGGACACATTGAGGACAATGTGTAATTTAAGTGTGGGGGGGATGCTAAAAACCTTGAAATTTTGCA
Source organism: Helianthus annuus (assembly GCF_002127325.2). NCBI lineage: Eukaryota > Viridiplantae > Streptophyta > Magnoliopsida > Asterales > Asteraceae > Helianthus > Helianthus annuus. The sequence goes on along the minus strand of NC_035436.2, from coordinate 48,350,101 downwards.
AAATCCTAAACACAAGCCTTACACAAAACTCTATTGGAACCGCTAAACACCCCAAATTTTTTCAAAAACTTTTTCATTTTTTTTTACTTACTTGTCTTAGTTTAAGTTGGGAATAACAAGTTCTAAAAAGGTTATATTTTTACAAGTTTACAACCGATAGCGTCGTGATAAAAAAAGGAACCAACATAAGAAAATTATGAAACGGCATAACAAGTCTAGTTTAAAATTCGATTATATATGCTTGGTCACATTAAAAACTCATTCCCACAAAAGTGAGTTTTGAGCCTTTATTGAGCATAAAAATACACATATTTAGATTAAATGCTCATTTTTCGTTTCTTGTGTGAATAGCCGCTCGGTCCTTACAAATCTAGAACTTGCCACGACGATACATTCCCGGTCCTTACCAACTTAAACCCTAGTAAGTAAATGATGGAGGCATTAGGACTAACTATTTTTCTTTCAAAACCATTATTTTTCATTTTTTTTACCTACCCAAAATCCCCCTAGATAGCCCCTTTGAGCCTAAACCTTTCATTTCATTACCCCAAAAACCATTTTTACTCACCAAAAACCTTTTTCATTTTTTTTTCACCCTTTATTTTAGTAACAAGCTCGGTTTTTCGTCAACTTGCCCTTTCATGTGACATCAAAAAAAAAAAAAAATGATGATGAAGTCAAAAACAAACAAAAGCTATAAAAAAGCTTGTTTGGAGAAATACTTCAAAAATAAAAAGTCACTAAAAATAAGGTACTTCACGAAAACCGACGCTTGTTACGATTTTTCGCCCTTTTTACTAACCACTAACCAACCACCCACCTTTAAAACCAAGCCTTCACCCAAAAAGTCCTCTTGATATTTACAAAGGTAAAAAGTTAAAAAGGAGGAGGATTGATTGCTTGGCAAGCCTATGGAAAGACGTAAGTTCCGTGCCGCTCTCGAGTGATTCACTAAAATATACACCTTCGGCCGAGTGTTGAGTGATCTCCCGTGAGGTATGTGAACTTGTATATAAATGGAATTTTAATAAGGCATGCTATGCCCAAATAAGTAATTTATCTTATGAAAAGTTCAAAATAAATCATAACGAATAGGATTGTAAATAAATAAAAATAAAGCCTATAAAAACCTTGGATTCCCGACACTCTAGGACAAGCTAAAAACTTCTTCTACCTATTCCATTTGGGAGTGTAAGCCACATTTAAAGAGTTTTGCTTGAGGACAAGCAAAAGTTCAAGTGTGGGGGTATTTGATGTGTGTAAAATGCAACATATAAAACACATCAATTAAGGCATAAAACTAACCCTTTTTAAGTACTAATGTTGGAAAAAGAGTGTTTTTGTCTTCCTTTTGTATTTTCAGGATGAAATGAGCTCAAAATCACAAAAGAAGCAAAAAGACCACTAATTCTACCATAAATACAAGAAAAGGAACAAAAGAAGACTGTCCGGACCCTCAACGGCACCTCCCAAAGCAAAACGGAAGAAACAGAGTCTGAACACGCCCCGTGTCCAGCGAACACGGGGGCGTGCCCAGGAAGCAGCAGAAAAGACAAACCAGTAGAAGCTTCCATTGCCCACCACGGGGCCGTGTCCAGCGAGCACGGGGGCGTGGTGAAAGTACAGCAGGCGCATTAATTGTAATTCGCAATTAAAATTAATGAGGAGAGAGAGTGTCAGGCGGGCACGGGGCCGTGTCCAGCGGACACGGGGCCGTGTCCAGCGGACACGGGGCCGTGTCCAGCCTTCTGTTCAGCCTATAAATAGAGGAGCTTGGCTTCATTCTCTCTCATCCCTTGGCACACCACCTCTCTCACACCTCATCCACCACCCACCACCACCATAACACCATCATCCACCACCATCATCCATTGTCCATCGTAGAGTGTGTGAGTCGTCTCGGGATCCAAGATTGATCGTAAGAGTTCTTGACAATCAAGGCCATGTTTGCCTAAGTCTCTTACATCACTTGGTGAAGACAAGTGTTTAGTATAATACTTTTTATTTTTAATCTTTTGCACTTTTTATTTGGTTTTGTATTAATGACTTTAATAACTAGTTACTTATGTTGAAGGTGATCTTTCCTTATCGTTTGTCCGTGGTGTCTTGGCATTATTTTACTGTCTGTATAAAATAAAAGATTTTCACCATTCATATCTCCACGGTCTATATGGAGGTATGTTGGCTACCTGGTCGGGGGTTAAGGGAACGGTTTGGTAAGGGTCTTGCCCTTGTTCAGCGTTTAGAGGTCCTGCTTGGGACCTGGGTCAAATTTAGTAGGATCTCCTTCAATGCCCATAGGTATTGGATGGCGGGGATCCAAACTCTTTGACCCCCTCATAAGTTAACTACTATTAATACTATAACCCGGCTATTTAGGACTGTATCCCTGCTGACTCAGACTACTTAGCCGAGGGTAACGTCACCGCCAAAAGCGGGGCCTACCATAATTTGCATTAATAACTTAATTCATTATCTTTCAATAATCCGACCCTTTAGGATTGTATCCTTGCTGACTCAAACTACTGGGTTGAGGGTAACGTCGCCTTCAAAAGAGGGGCCTACTACAATAACTAAGATAATCTCTTAAACAAGTGCAAAAGTGCGAAAATAATCAAAGGTTATACTAATACACGTGTCGGATCCAAGTGATTCATCTTGTCTATCTGTTTTTATTTTATTTTTATTTTCAGCATTTAGTTAGTTTTTATTTTTCTTAGTTTAAAACATTTTTCTAACCTTTTTGATTTGATTAGACGTTGAGGATAAACCGGTATTAAAAGCTCTTGTGTCCTTGGACGACCTCGGTATCTTACCAACACTATACTACGTCCACGATGGGTGCACTTGCCCATATGTGTGTTTAGTTTTAGTGAATATCGTGTTTTATAAATTTAAAACTTGGCTAAAAGTGTAAAAAGGGCTTAAATATACATCAAAAATATATACACACTGACACGCATCAAGTTTTTGGCGTCGCTGCCGGGGACACAAGGATTTTAAGAAAGTTAGGAATCAACGGCCTAATCATATTTTTATTTTTCTTTAATTTTTTTAGGATTTTTTCTTAGATTTTTAGCTTCTGCAGAGCTCAACACGGGGCCGTGCCTGCTGAACACGCCCCGTGCTCAATCATTGGAACTGGCAATCCTGTTTTAAGTCAGACAGTAGGCTGAACACGAGGCCGTGTCCACTCAACACGCCCCCGTGCCCAAGATTCAGTTACTGAAAACAGAACCGTTAGATCCCGGCGGTTGGTAATTTCTGACACAAACATGAGTGATAGTAATTCTTTTTACTTTCGGCACTCTTATGGTTTGTGGTGTCGAATATGTGGAGGCGAACATGAGGAATTAAAATGTTTCTTCCTCACTTATAGGCCCCACTATATAGACCCACCGATTCCTTGTAACCTTAAGAGGGGCGAAAGTAAAAATAAGCACTATTTCTCCCTCGAATGCGCCCGGCCAGATATTCTAGGAGAAATGCTCCTTGACGAGCTATTTCAACTAGAAGAATTACTTCTCAATTGGTCAAAGGAACTTAGGAAGGATTTTTTAGATCCATCCCAAGATGATGACCATGAGGAAATGTTGGAACCGCATTCCGACAACCTCGTTGCTCCCGAAAATACCTTCTTACCTAGAAAAGACGCGGACGATAGTCGTCCCTGTGTCGATTGTGCCATGAAGGACTCCCCATCGACTTCGTTCGATGCATACATAGACCTGAGCGATTCGGCATACACCTTCTTTAACGAGAGCCCGGGAAAGGGTTGGACTTGTCCACCTAGAATGAAAATAGGAATTACCCTCACCGACAACCTCTTGCGTTCTCGCCTTAGTATAGGACAATTAAGGTATCTTAGGCACTATGGGGTTGTTCCAACAAGCCAAGAGCCACCCGATATAGATTAGCTCCTTAGTAAAGACAAAACTTCATAAGACAGCTTTCCGACACGGGGCTGTGCCCGGCCAACACGCCCCCGTGTCCACCAAAAGATTCCCTCTGATTAGAACGTCAGAATACGGACAAACTGTGTCAGAATTTCATCTGCACACGAGGCCGTGTCCAGCAGGCTGTCGTTTTCTATAAATGCAGCCAAAAATCCTGCACATTTGGACCAACTTGGGGACAGAGATTTGAAGGAATCTTCTCTCAAACAATCCTAGGTAAGTCTAAAAGAAGTTTCCAACAACCCATCTTGTCTATCTGTTTTTATTTTATTTTTATTTTCAGCAAAAGTGCGAAAATAATCAAAGGTTATACTAATACACGTGTCGGATCCAAGTGATTCATCTTGTCTATCTGTTTTTATTTTATTTTTATTTTCAGCATTTAGTTAGTTTTTATTTTTCTTAGTTTAAAACATTTTTCTAACCTTTTTGATTTGATTAGACGTTGAGGATAAACCGGTATTAAAAGCTCTTGTGTCCTTGGACGACCTCGGTATCTTACCAACACTATACTACGTCCACGATGGGTGCACTTGCCCATATGTGTGTTTAGTGTTAGTGAATATCGTGTTTTATAAATTTAAAACTTGGCTAAAAGTGTAAAAAGGGCTTAAATATACATCAAAAATATATACACACTGACACGCATCAATACCCACAATCTTCATCATCATTAGACCAATCATCATAATATCCCCCATCATCTGAATACTCTGTATGAACACTCACATGTTCCGGAGATTGATAACCTGGAACACTATACGGTTCGTCATCGGGGATAGCGTTTCTCAAATCGTCGATGTTAAAGAGCGGGTCTTCATTCACGGGATTGCCACGATCTCGATTGCCTCTATGGTCGGAATTAACATTCCGATCATCAAGGTGAATGGGTAAAGAGTTTTGGCGGTGAAGGTTTTGTTGTTGGGGTGTTCGTTGGTATTGTTGGGATTTTGGTTTCGGAAAGGTGGTGTGGGTGGTTTAGAGTTGTTATTGCCACCCGGTTGTTCTTGAGGTATAGGTTGAACATTTTGGGCGGGATTGAAGTTGCTTCGGTATTGAAATTGGTTCGGGTTTTGGTTTTGGTTTGAGTTTTGGTTCGCCATTGAATCGGTTTCAATGGATGGTGTGAGTGGTGGTGTTTGGGTGACTTGGTTAGAAGTAAGTGTTGCCTCCAACCGGCTTGCTAAATTTCTTCTTGCGACTCTTTCGATTTCTGGTTCGTAGACTAACGGTGAAGTCCTCCCGGAGTTCCGCGTATGCATGCACTACCTGTAACCTGCACAAGTAACACACCCCGCGTAACAAAGAAAAAGACAAAGTACAAGAAAAGAAATTATGTAAATTAAACAGTTAATCACACAAATTCAAACAATATCCAAACACAAAGCGCACGCACTCCCCGGCAACGGCGCCAAAATTTGATCGGAGTGTCGCGCTCCGGTCATAGATAATACTTATAAGCCCAAATTACCCTTAACTATGTGTTAGTGGTAGTAAGGGGTCGAACCACGAAGAGTATGTGGTTTGCGAATGGATTTGATTGAATTAAGATGAAAGTCACAAATTATGAAGCTTGCTATATTGTTTTTGTATTTTTATTTAATTGAAAAAGATGTCAATTGATTTAATTGATTAAAGACTAAAGATTAACTATTGCAAGAAAATTTGATTACTAAACAATAATGATAAAAAGGATTCACACCCGGTTTCGGTAATTGCCAACCTAGGGTTTCTATAAGTTTTAGATTCAACTCAATTGTATACGATTAGCGGATTTAGTGTACCTGACTTAGGTGCCAATAACTATCAACGTTTCGAAAAACGGACAAGAATGCACTTTGTAATCAACACAAGTAAAACCTAACCAAGACAATGCATAACTACACATAACCATTTCGTAAAGTCATAACTTTATAATCGTTCGACAATTTACGAATACGAAACAAATGTAAACTATTGTCAATTGTTTCAAAAATCAATACAAGTTGTCACAAAGTTGAATCAAGAACAATTCAAAACCCTAAATTAAACAACTACCTACACCGGGGTGAAACCAAGGTGATTAGCCGCTCATGGTTGAAGAAACTTGATCACCGGATGATTGGAACTTGACTAGGACCATCTTGAAGCTTGAACAATGGAGAATTGGTGGATGTTGAGGGTTTTGGTGAAGGATGATGGTAATGGAATGATGTATGGATGATTAGGGTTTATGGATGGATTGATGATTGTGAATGATAACGATGATGTTCTTGATGATTCGAATGCTATGGGTGATTGGAGATGGAATGGAAGAGAATGGTTGGTGGTAATGGCTCCAAGATCCAAGTTCAAACCCAAGAACGAAGTGTAACCCCCGGATTGATGCTCGAAGACCAGTTAGAATCGTTCTCTCCCAAGAAAACCCAAAAATTCGCGTTTTAAGGAACTGAGGGTCGTCGCCGACGGGCTCGGAATAACCAACATCCACCCGATGGCCTAATCTCCTGGATACGGACACTCTGGCAGACGGGCAATTCTTAGAGTGCGTCACGACGGCCTGGGACCCGTCGACGACGGGCTCTCCATCTCCGTTTCTCCAATTTTCACTTCTTAAACTCCCGGTTGATCCGTAACGCGTCCCGGTTGATCGGTTTTCGTCCCGGTGTCTCGTAAAGCTCCCGAAAAGCTCTTTAAACTTCATTAAACCTGCAAAAAAACAAATCTAATTAAAAGTAGGCTATTCAAGATTAAAAATCTTGTAAAAACATAAAGTTACACGATTACGAACACCGGTTTTCTACGACGTATCAGGCCCATGAAATCGATCCCCCACACATCAAAAATATCTACAATGAGGATCGGTTGCATGGGCATTTCTTCCCTTTTAGAAATACCCCCTAACTTTTGACACTCAACACAGTTTTTAGCAAAATTAAAAGCATCCTTGAAAATAGTCGGCCAATAAAGACCGCCATTGAGCACTTTGTGCCCGGTTTTGTGACCACTGAAATGGCCCCCACAAGCAAATGAATGCAAGTGCATCAAGATGCTAGGAATCTCCTCGTCGGGTATACATCTTCGAACGACTTGATCCGGACATATCTTGAATACGTCCGGTTCTTCCAACATGTGGTACTTGATTTGAGAAAGGAAGTGCAACCTCTTCCTTCTATCCCAATGAACCGGCAAGTCACCTGTGACCAAATAATTAACAATATTAGCATACCATGGTAATATTGAAACTTTTAGAATTTGCTCATCTGGGAAGTTCTCCTTAATCTCTTCACGGGAAGAATCCTCCTCCACAACCAATCGAGATAAGTGGTCCGCAACCACATTCTCACTCCCTTTCTTGTCCCTAATTTCCAAATCAAATTCTTGTAGCAAGAGAACCCATCAGATTAATCTCAGCTTTGCATCCTTCTTGTCCATGAGATACCTAACTGTAGAATGGTCAGAATATACGATGACCTTAGTACCCCATATATAAGCACGAAATTTATCTAACGCATATACCACCCAAGTAGCTCTTTCTCGGTAGTTGTATAATTTAATTGTGCATCTGAGAGAGTCTTACTTGCGTAGTAAATGGCAACCGGTTTCTTGTCCACCCGTTGACCCAATACGGCCCCTACCGCATAATCACTTGCATCACACATGATTTCGAATGGTAAAGACCAATTCGGTGATTGCAAGATTGGGGCCTCAACCAACTTTTGCTTCAAAATGTTAAAAGCGTTTTGGCAATTTTTATCAAAATCAAAAGGTTTATCTTTTAACAATAAATTACATAGGGGTTTTGTTATATCACTAAAGCTTTTTATAAACCGCCTATAAAACCCCGCATGTCCCAAGAACGACCTAATACCCTTAACACGTGTGGGATAAGGCAAAGTGGATAAGACTTGCACTTTTGCTTTATCCACCTCGATCCCATGACTCGAGACGACATGCCCCAACACAATCCCTTCTTGAACCAGAAAATGGCTCTTTTCCCAACTCAAAACCAGATTTTTCTCAACACATCTTTTTAAAACTTTTTCGAGTTGGTCAAGGAATGTATCAAATGATGACCCAAATATTGAGAAATCATCCATGAAGATTTCCAAAGACTCCCCCACCATATTTGAAAAGATACTCATCATACACCTTTGGAAGGTGGCGGGGGCATTACAAAGTCCAAAGGGCATTCGCCTAAATGCAAAGGTACCGTATGGACAAGTAAAGGTAGTCTTTGCTTGGTTTTCCGGATGTATAGCAATTTGATTGTATCCTGAATAACCATCTAGAAAACAATAAAATTTTTGTCCGGCCAATTTCTTAACAATTTGGTCAATAAATGGCAAAGGGAAATGATCCTTGGAAGTTGCAGCATTTAACTTCCTATAGTCAATACAAATACGCCACCCGGTTACCGCCCGAGTGGCGACCTCTTCACCTGCGTCATTTGTGACGAGTTGAATGCCCGCTTTCTTAGGAACTGTTTGTGTCGGGCTTACCCATTGGCTATCCGAGATAGGGTATATGATACCCGCATCTAGCCACTTCAATACCTCCTTCTTAACCACTTCTCGCATGTTCGGATTTAGTCTCCGTTGTGTGTCACGAGAAGGACTCATGCCATCTTCCATGATGATCTTGTGCATCACCACCGAGGGACTAATTCCCTTCAAATCCGCAATGGTCCACCCGATAGCGGCTCTATGAGTGACCAACACCTTCATCAACTTATCTTTTTGCTCCCCAGTCAAGTTAGATGCAATAATGACAGGAAGCGTGCTACCCTCACCCACATAAGCATACTTAAGATGCTTGGGTAGTGCCTTCAACTCTACCACCGGAGGTTCTTCCAATGACGACTTTAACTTCGTGTCAATGCTTTCCGGAAGGCTTTCCACTTGATGTGTCCAAGTGGGCCTTCCTTCCCTAGCCGCTAATACCTCAAACTCTTTCACCTCCTCATCCATGCTCCGATTCGTCTATCCTTGTAACCTGTCAAACATGAAACTTTCCTCTATTGTGTTTTCCCCTTCGACACTAATGTCGCGTAGAGGTATACATTCGTCAACAATGTCCGCCATGTAGCATTCATCACCGACTAGAGGATCCGTCAATCTTGAAAAGACATTTAACCGCAACCGACGGTTACCAAAAGTCATGTCGACCGTGCCCGACTTGCATTTAACTTGTGCATTCGATGTTGCCAAAAATGGTCGACCGAGGATCACCGTTGGTTGCTTGGTTCGGTCCAAAGAAACATAATCTAATACAAGAAAGTCCACCAGATAGTAAAAGTCTTCGACCTTGACTATTACATCCATAACTATCCCACGGGGTAGTTTAGGGGTCATGTCGGCTAACACCACGGTGGTATTCGACACTTGAAGTGGACCAAAATCATATTGGTCATATAAACTACCCGGCAAGATACTCAATCTTGCCCCAAGATCCAAAAGTGCCCGGGTCATTTTAAATTCACCGACTTGTATTGAAATAATGGGCGCCCCCGGATCTTGAAGTTTTGGTGGAAATGCACCCGAAAGAATCGAACTCACATTTTCAGTTAAATCAAGTTTCTTAGGAAACTTGTGAGTCCATTTTTGAGTGCATAAATCTTTCAAGTACTTAGCATATGAGGGTACTTGTTTAATTGCATCTAAGAGTGGTAAATTGATTTTAACTTGTTTAAAAATTTTCCCACATCTCTTCTTGTTGTGGGCCTCGTTTATTTACCACTTTCTTAGATGGTCCCAATAAAGCTTCTGGATAAGGGGCGGTATTAACCTCCACACCCTTGTCCTTAGCCTTTAGGACAGGGACGGTCACAACGGGTGTATTTTATTAACTCTTGCATCACTTTTATTTTGACCCGTTTGACCATCATCACCTTCATCATCACTAGCATCTTCCACCACCCCTTCAACAAACTTGGGTGGTGGTGGCTCAACACCATTATCTATCACTCGACCACTACGTAAAGAAATTTTATTTATTGGTACCTCACGTGTGTTTTTCGAGCTCGACCCTTGATGCTTAGGGTTCACCGTGGTGTCACTTGGAAGTCCTCCTCCACTTCCACGAATTTGAGCCATCTCTTGAGCAAGTTGTCCCACTTGCTTCTCCAACGCCTTATGGGATTTATCTCGTACCTCAAACTCCTTCTTCATTTCGGTTTTGATCTCTTGATGTGAATTAGTAAGGGCACTGATAGCATTCATGAGTGCATCAAATTTAGAATTTATCGAGTCATCACCTTGAGAGTTTGAAGCACCACCCCCATTTCCACTTTGGTTGTAACCGCGTTGATAATTGCTTTCACGGTTTTGATACCCTTGGTTACTCCCTTGATTGTAATTCCTTTGGTAACCCCTTGGTTACCACCTTGACGATTGTTATAAGAAGAACCACCTTGATTTCCCGATTGAAAATTCAGGTTCATTTGATTCGAGGCATTACCGTACCGGAAGTTAGGGTGATTTCTCAAACCCGGATGGTAAGTGTTGGAATTCATATCATATTGCTTTCGATCCCCATACACTTGATTTACCTCCTCGGTGTAATCACCCGGTCCTGTTGGACATTGATCGGTCCTATGGCCGATATCCCTACAATCTTCACACACCCGAATTGTACCGCATTCACCTCCTTCTTTTTCATACGAGCTATCTCCCGTTCTAAAGTAGAAATTCGATCCTTAGAATCAAGTCGGGAAGTGACCGGGAAACAGGATGTTTCTTAGCTCTATCGGCCGATTCCTTTTCCTTTGACCGCTTGCTCATCCGCTCGAGAAATTCCCGATCATCATCTTCATGGTTGCTCAATAGAGTTCCGTTGCTCGTTGACTTGAGGCGATTCCACGTCTCATCATCCAATCCTCATACAAAACAATTAACCAATTCCCACTTCTCTATTTGGTGATGTGGGCATTTCCGAATCAATTCTTTGTATCGAGTGAACGCTTCATGCAACGGTTCACTCGATAGTTGCCGAAACGACCTTATTTCATCTCGCGCATCATCAGTCTTTGCCATTGAGTAGTACTAGTCAAGAAATACTTGTTGCATCTCGCCCCATGTCCGAATACTATTCGGCGGAAGTGTAAGAAACCACTGCTTCACTTTATCTTTTAACGAAAACTGAAATAATCGAAGCTTGACCTCCTCTAACGCAAAATTATGCCCCCCGATAGTGCTACATATGGATGAAAACTCTGCCAAATGAGTATACAGTTCATCTTTAGACCTCCCATTGAAATGGGGAAGTATGTTGATGTAGTGGGGCTTGCAATCAAACATTCTCGTTTCACAAACTATTGGAGAGTCATTATCAGTAACCACCGGTCTAAAATGGTCATTTACTCCCCGTGGAGGTTGTTGACGACGATGCGGACCGTTAACTTCTTGACCCACCGGCCTTCGATTATCCCTTTTATCACCTCCCCTTTCACCTCTTCGGTTTCCACCTTGATTACCTCTTTGATTACCTCCTCCCACGATACGAGGAATCCGGTTAGGGTTAGCATTGTTGTTGTTATTGTTGTTGTAAAACCTATCATTCCAGTTCCTTTGATTATTGTTTCGTGGTTGACGGTTGTTTTCATAACCGTCATTTTGCACATTCCCGTACCCATAGTCATCGTTCCCCACAAAGTTGGCGTTTTGGTAGCCAAACTCATCATCTTCAAAACCTCTATCATTGTAGACGTTACCCCTATTCACATACCCCCAATCTTCATCATCAACCCGATCATCGTAATTACCCCCATCATTCGAATATTCCGTATGAACACTCACATGTTCCGGCGATTGGTAACCGGGAACACTAAACGGCTCATCATCGGGGATGGCGTTTCTCAAATCATCTATATTAAAGAACGGGTCTTCATTCGCGAGATTGTCACAATCTCGATTGCCTGTACGGTCGGAATTGACATTCCGGTCATCAAGGTGAATGGGTAAGGAATTTTGTTAGTGAAGGTTTTGTTGTTGGGGTGTTTTTTGGGTGTTGTTGGGATTTTGGTTTCGGAAAGGTGGTGTGGGTGGTCTAGAGTTGTTATTACCACCCGGTTGATCTTGAGGTATGGGTTGGACATTTTGGGCATGATTGAAGTTGCTTCGGTATTGGAATTGGTTCGGATTTTGGTTTTGGTTTTGGTTTTGGTTGTGGTTGAGGTTTTGGTTTGAGTTTTGGTTTGCCATTGAATCGGTTTCAATGGTTGGTGTGAATTGTGGTGTTTGAGTGGTTTGATTAGAAGCAAGAGTTGCTTCTAACCAGCTTGCTAAGTTTCTTCTTGCTACCCTTTCAATTTCCGGTTCGTAAACCAATGGTGAAGTCCTCCCGGAGTTCCGTGTATGCATACACTACCTGTAACCTGCACAAGTAACACACCCCGCGTAACAAAGAAAAAGACAAAGTATAAGAAAAGAACTATGCAAATTAAACAGCTAATCACGCAAATTCAACAAATATCCAAACACAAAGGGCACGCACTCCCCGACAACGGCGCCAAAATTTGATCGAAGTGTCGCGCTCCGGTCAAAGATAATATTTATAAGCCCTGTTTACCCTTAACAAATAGCTAGTGGTAGCAAGGGGTCGAACCACGAAGAGTATGTGGTTTGCGAATAGATTTGGATGAATTCTTAAAAAATATCACAATTATGAAGCTTGCTATCTTGTTTTTGTGTATTTTTGTTTGATTGAAAGATGTGAATTAAAGTTACTAAAGAAATCGTGTTGATAACTACGAATGATTAACAATTGCAAGAACTTAATTAAAGGTTTAAACAAGATAGAGAAAACAAGGTTCACACCCGGTTCGGTAATTGCAATCCTAGGGTTCTTACAAGTTTTAAATTTGATTTACTTGAATATGTTATTAACAAATTTCTATCATCAAAGCTTAGGTGCCAATTGTTATCAACGCATATTATGGACCACAATGCACTTCGTTACTTCGGACAAGTAAAACCTTTTGAATGACAAGGCATAATTGCACAAACTTGTTTCGCAAAGTCAAATTTCATAACTCACTCGACAATTCACAAATATAGTTCAAATGCAAGACAATTGTCAATTAATTCAAATACAATTCAAGTTGTCACAAAAACAAACTAAAACATTGTCCAAAACCTAGACTTACAATAACCTACACCAGGGTGAAACCTCCAAGAAATTAGCCGCTCATGGTGAACGAGACTTGATCAACGGATGCTTGGAACACAATTTGGATCATCTTGAAGCTTGAAGAATGATGGAATGGTGGTTAGGGTTTGTATTAGAATGGTGGTGATGAAAGGATGGATGATTGATGGAATTAGGGTTGTGTGTATGAAAGTGATAATGATTCGGGTGTTTTTTCGAATGATTCGGATGAAGGTTGGTGATGGTAGGTGGATTGGTGATCAATGGTGGGTGAGAATAGGCTCCAAGATATGATTCAAACTTCAAAATGATGAATAACTCCTGAAAAATTGATGATCCCTTTCCTTTAATTCGTTCCCATACTCAAAGGAACAAAATTCTCGCGTCAACATATTGGGAGGTCGTCGCCGACGGCCTGAAGCCCCGTCGGCGACGCCTCATGCATTTTCAGAAGTGGCCGACGGCCAAATTCACTGTCTACGGACAAAACCGGCAACGGCAGTTTGTATTGACCGTCGGCCAAGACCCATATGGGCGTCAGCGATGGTGCCCAGAAATCATCTTTTCCGTTTTTCCCATTTCTTGAGTCCGGTTGACCCGTTTTGCATCCCGGTGGTCCGTTTATCATCCCGGTAGTCCGTAAAGCTCCCAAAAAGCACCTTTAACTCCATCAAACCTGCAAACACATTTTTAATTAAGAGTAGGCTATTTGAGATTAAAAGTTACGTAAAAACATCGACTTAAACAATTACGAACATCGGTTTTCAACCACGTATCATCAGGTATAATCACGTATTAAGGATAAATTATATACAAAACATTAGCCGAATCAAGCTATAATAACAACATAATGTCGTATATTAGAGATATAATCAGGTAATAAATCATAAACAATCAAGCTCACGTAATAAATATAATTATATTAACATTAGCTATAACAAATTATATTGAATATGTAATCATGTAATGAATTTATATTGATTGCGTAATGATTTATGTTGAATGTGTATTCACGTAATGGGTATTCAAAAATCACGTGGTCATGTACCGCACATTCAAAATCACGTAATCATATAATGGGTATTCAAAGTCCTATAGTTTTTAGGTAAACTATGGCAATATGTTGCTCGAATTAAAGAGAATGAAATGCTTGTTAATACGGGGTAATTTCTTTTTTGAGAAAATATTAACGTATGAAAAAGTTATAGTCGTTTAAAAATCAAGGAGAAAACTAGTTCAAGGGAGAAAAGACCAGCATACCCTTTACTCCTTAAATGGAGAAAGACAAATGTATGGTCATGATTCTCTCCTACACTTCGTGTGAAGTTCTTTTTTTGTACATGATCTCTTATATATATAGATTAAGGATCCAACAAAAAGGGCAAGTTTGTGAGAAGTGTAAGAAGTGTTTTACACCCTTAGATCTAATTTTAATGGCTGGGACACAATGGTAAAAATGTAAATTGTATTTTAATTTTTTTTATGACTTATTTGACTTGATAGAGGTATAAGTGTCAATAAACATAATTTAAATTAAGAAACTATATCAGTTACATCCTATTTCCACGATTTTTATGCAAAAAAAATAGGAATTCTCTCCTTCCCCACCATACTCCATCGCAGATTTCGACATCCAGACACAAAAAAAAAACCCTAGACGTCCTTCTAACAACATCCATGGCTTTTTTCTTCGATGATTTACTCATCTCCTAATTGTTCCTTGCTTGATTGTGCTTGGGTACAAAACACCACGTGTTCACGCAAGTGTTTCTTATTTGATATCTGAAAGAAATATTTTAAGATTCAAGGCATGGTGTTTAGTATCTAGAAACATTGTATGGTGATTCAAGCCATGGTGTTTTAACATTTAGAATAATTGTATTGCTAAGCGAGTTATGGTGTTTTAACATCTGAAAGAACTGTAATAAGATTCAAACGTGGTATTTTAAACAGCAGGAAACATTGTATTTGTGATTCAAGACATGGTGTTTTAACATCTGGAACGCAGGTTGTAAAAACACCATGGATTGAACTACGAATTAATTTAAAACACCATGTTATGAATGTGATCGATGTTTGTGAATGTGATCGATGTTTGTGAATGATGGAAAACACCATACCAAGAGCAACTTCTGGAACGCATGTTGTAAAAACACCATGAATTGAACTATGAATTCATTTAAAACACCATGTTATGAACATGCTCTGATTTTGTGAATGATGCAAAAAAACATGAAATAAAGTAGGAATGATGTTATGAACGGTTATCAAGCCCTTAAATCAAGGATTTTCTCTCTCCAAATTCATAACGGGAGATTCATTACCATATTTGAATTGTTGAGCATTTATAATTATTCCCTTAAGTGTTAATTTTAATGCCACATGTCCTCACCATATTCCTTCTTACGCTTCTCACAAAATCACACTTTTTACAATACCTCACCATATATATATATATATATATATAATGAAATCATATTAGTCGTCTCGAATGGTCGTACGTGTATGTAACCGAATGTTCGTATAAAAAAATAATTCTTGGTTGGGCCCAAGGCCCATTAGCTCGTTTCTAATCGTTTGTGCAGCCCAAATGCGTCTCTGAGGCCCGTTTTCGCACCCGAACTTCGTGGAATGTTGTAAAACATAACTTTAGGGTAAAAATACGTAAAATAACATTGGTGGTCGTTGTTTGATGCATACGTTTGTCGGTTGCGTTAAAATTGCGTATAATGTTTCGGTGGTCGTTTCTAGTCTGTTTTTCGATCCGATTTCGAATGTGAATACTAAAATTCGATTACAAAGCTAAATATATCATAATATTTCAGATTTCAAGATAATAACCGAGTCTGATGCTTAAGTTTCGTTGTCGGTGCGTTACTACTATCGTGTTTTTCGTTCATGTATACGTTTTGTGACGTTCGGAAGCATGATAATTTAGCAAAACAATTCCATGTGTATAAAATATTCATATATGAACTCGTGTTTCTCGGCGTTGTCAGTATTTTATCCGGCATCAGTTCGTTACCGTTTAACGCTTGTCAGGTTTCCCGCAAATCACCATTCACGTACTGTTAAGCTGAATTGGCGTTCCTAGGCATTCCAAAGGCCTAATTAAGTTAAGTTGTGTCTTAAAACACTACTTATAATTGTTTTAACATTTGTTATTCGTGTAATTAGAAGTCATAAATTACCGGTTATCACATACTGCTTACTAAATTTTGGGACAAAATTTCTTTCAACAAGGGGATGATGTGACATCCGACAATTTCGGATTATAAACTACTCTCGTAAACTCTTTTGTCACGATCATTCATTCAAACATTAAACTTAATTGGAATTAATTAGGTGCATTAAACATTACACAAGTTTAAGACAAACATTCACGTAGCAATAATTCGGGGAATTACTGGACATGGTAGTAATTCGGGGAATTACTGGATCACACACGGGTCTGTCCATTACGCTACATAAGTAAATTTTCAGGACAAAAATTCTATCAACTTGGGGATGATATGACAACTCGCATTTTCAAGTTATTACCATTAACTTGCTCAGTAAAATCTTCATGACCTTGTAGCACTTACGTACTTGCATGCACGTTACACGTAGTTTATAACACACGAATTAACATAAACTAGTGGGACTAGTTTCGTTAAACAAAAAGTTAAATTGATAACTTTCAACTCAAGTTTTAAGGTTTTTAAACTTGAGGGGCTTAATGTGAATATAACAAAACAAGGCTCCTAAACTCAGAATGTTCTCCAAACTCGAACACCCTCATAAACTCGGACACCCTCACAAACTCGGACTCACCCTTAACCACTTATAAATTCGGAACTCCCCCACACCCCACACATAAATTCGGAAACCCTTTTGGGCTTCATGTAAATTTGGAACTTTGTTACTTTTATACAAACTCGGAACAAGCCCACAACTGACTCAGGTCTCCACATATATAGTTAGCATGCAAACCCTAATCGTAATTGGTTTCTACGAACTCAACTTCTCTTTGAACGGTGACTGCAACCTCCAAACCTTCAATTCTCTTGTTCTTTTCAAGCTTTCTTGATCTCTATTGCGTTCGGTAATCCATCTCCTCTTTTCATAGCATTTATCTGTGTTTTGTTTGTATGGTTACTTGAAAACACAAATCATGAATGCCAGGGTTTTCTGTAGATAACAAGTTCTTGATCGTTTATGAAGATTTCTAGATTGTATGTTTTGTATGGATGTATGTATGCATGATAGGGTTTCGTTTGGTAACATGAACTTGATGATCTCGATGATAAAAATGATTTACACATTGTTGTGCATGCAATAATAGTCAAAAAGTATGACAGTATGTTCATAAACACGTTTTTACAAAGATCGGATTTAAAATAGTTTCTATGCAGATATTTATATCAACTTGTATTGGCTGTAACTTGATCAAAAGATAACGAAAGCATGTGGTTCTTGAGTCTAAAATGAAGGTTCAATAAAATAGCTTTCAAACCCAACCGGAATCATAATTTTTCGACAAGGATAGGTCAGTCAAAAGATTAAAACAGAAATACAGGTGCATGTTGTGTTTTTTCTGCAGAAATTGCAGCCTGTTACGAGAGTCGTAACTTGGTCTAGTTTGGAGTTAATGCTTGAAATTTTTACTGTATATTGTTCTAGGAGGTTACAATATTCTCCAACTGGAATTTTGTCAATTGATTCAACATAGATTTTTATATAAAATAAACTCTAAACCATTGACAGAATGTGATGAAATTGCACTTTAAATGATTTTTGGTGGTTCTTATGTTAACAATTAGACTTTGAGAAAATTTTACAAACCTTTTCAGACCAAATGACACATCTCATTAATTACAGATAATTTTGCTAGTCCGTTACTATTTTAAACGAAAATCACAAAACAGCTCAACGGGTGTTGATCTAAAACTGTCAAAACTTAATGAATATGTGTATAAGCGCAATTCCTTATTAGTACGAGGTGTTACTTTTTAGTTGTCATCTAAACGAACATCATTGAACGTGTTACATGTTATGAGTTCTACACATGCACGTAACCGCATAAACGAACAACTAGGTGTCATCATGTATCCATATTATGTGTTAGTATACGTGTAGAATTCAAGTAACTTACGTGAACGATAACTAACACTAAAACTGTTGGTGCATACGTCTGTCGACTTCATCTTGTATCAAGTCTTGTAATAGAACAGATAGATCAGGGCACGTAGTACGAGAAAAATGTCAAATATGTGTTTGGAGAGTATTTCACACGAAATGACATGTGTGTCATTTCGCACGAAATCAACCAGCTATTTCGCACGAAATAGTGATTTCGTGTGAAGTTGATTTCGCATGGGCATGTTCGTATGAAATCACCTCACCTATATATATGTGTTGTGCCATCTCATTTGTAACTTTCCGGTTTCAGTGCCGAGCTGCTGCCGAAGTGTCTACTCGCTGTAAATCTTTGTCAAATCAATCAAAAGACAATTTAAAGTGAATTATAAGCTGAATTACCTCAATACGTTTGTTTCCGCCTCTCGTACTGAGCAAAAACTCTTCTGATCGACTCATTCGGGTCTGAAAACGATCCTACAAGTGGTATCAGAGCTTAGGAGGAAGAGTTCTTACCAATTCAGCTGCAAATTCTGATTTCTACACCTTCTTTTTCAAAATTAACAAGTTTTCACGGTCAAAATGACTTGAATTTCACACATTATACGCGCATTTGTGTTTTAACAAACCGTTGAAAGTTTCAGACTTAAAATCGGACAAAAACCTGATTAATTTTGGCAAAAACAGCTCGAGATGATGACATCAGCAGCATTTCGTACGAAATAAGAGTTTCATTTCGCACGAAATAACATATTCTGGGTCTTTTCGCACAAAATCACTTAGATTCATCCATTTCGCATGAAATCAACAGGGTATTTCGTACGAAATCAGCTATTTCGCACCAAAGTGGTATTTCGTTTGAGCATTTCGCGTGAAATCACCTATTTCGTTTGAAAGAGTGTTATTTCGCACGAAAACAGTCATTTCGCATCAAATAGGTTATTTCGTTTGAACAAGGTTATTTCGTTTGAAGTGTATTTCGCATCAGTGTTTCGTTTGAAAGCTATCTATTTCGTTCGAAAGATTAATTTTGTGAAATTTTGAAAACCGAAACATGGAAGAGGAATTTTACAACGCCTTTGCTACTCCAATTAGCATTGCCCAAAACACAATGTTGGAAAATGAAACGGGCACCATGCAAAAACCGCCTAAACTCATGAATATTGAGGAGTATAAAGGATGGGAAGAACGATTTGAGAATTGGGTACAAGCAAATTATTTGGATGCCTGGGAATGTGTTGAAACGAAATATGTTAGACCAATGAATGATGATGAAGAGGTTATTGCAATTAAAGATCTTAATGACTAGTTTGTTACATCAAGCAATTAAGGAAGATATCTTGGTTTTATTGCAACACAATGGAACTGCTTATTCAATTTGGAAAGCTTTAAAATCAAAGTTTGTTGGAAGTAAAGAAATGATCAAGAACAAAAAATCACTTTTGAAAAAGGAATTTGTTATATTTCGTGGTTTGAGAACTGAGAGCACCAAGCAGATCATTGAAAGATACTGCAATTTGTTAGTCAACATGAAAAGAATGAGCATCACAAAAGATAATGAAGAATTGATTGAGAAGTTGGCTGATGCGTTGCCACATGAAACTTGGGGCACATATCTGATGATGTTGAGAAACAAGAAAGATTTTGGGAATCTTACACTGAGTAAGTTCATTGAAAAGCTTGAAGCTCAAGAAATGGAACAAAGGAAGATTTCAAGAATGAAGGATTTTGATGGTGAACAAGATATCGGTCTTTATTATAAAGGAGGTATCAGTGATAAAACCAACATGTCACCAAAGGTTGAGACTGCATTCAATGCTAAGAGTTCATCTGGAGGGTCATCTAAAGGATCAAACAGCAAAACGACTTTTTCTTCATATCCATCATTTGATCCAAACTTGTCAACAAAAAAGAATGGCAAAGTTATTCAATGCAACATTGCATTAAATCTTGAAAATGATCAAGATTACTCAGAAGAAGTTGCAAAAAGTCATATGTCTTTGTTGGTAACTGTATTAGAGTCATATGGGAGTTTAGTTGCAGGCAGGATCGGGAATCCAATGTTGACAAAGGAGGATTACGATCAGATTGATGCTGAGGAGATGGAATTGATGGATATAAAGTGGTGTTTGGCGAGTGTGTTAAGAAGAGCTGAGAAATTCAAACAGATCACAGGAAGAGATGACTTCCGTGATGCAAATGTTTCTACTTTAGGATTTGATAAATCTAAAGTTACTTGTTTTCGTTGCAGGGAAAAAGGACACTTCAAGAGAGAATGCACAAACCGCGAAGCAAGTGGAGCTCAAAATCCGTTCAACAACAATGACTACTATCGGAAAGCAATTTATCATCAAGTTGCTCAACAACAACAAGAACCACAAACTGCACATGCTAAGAAGGCGATCGAGGAGTCATCAAAGAGAGCTTGTATGGTGAATCAAGATGATAAAAAATCAACAAAAGGATCCAGTTGGGATGAATATATTTCAGCTGACAGCAAAGCATTTCTGATAGATCAAGATGATGAAAGATTACCAGAAGGTTTTAGCTGGGAAAATTTTAGCTGGAATACTTATTGTCCGGATAAAGAGATTTTAAACGCCAAAGCTTTTGTTGCTCGAGTTGCTGAAGATAGTGATAATGATGATGATTATTATGCAAGAAGAATGGAAGAGCACTTAAGAATGCTAGAAGAAAGTGACAGTGATGATGGAAAGATTCGAAAGAAGAAGAAGAAAGTTAAAAAACCAGTCAGCAGTGATGATGAAGAAGTTCCTGTAATAAAGAGAAAGGTAAAAGAAGTTCCAGCTTTCAAAGTTGATGCATAAAAGATTCCTGTGAGATGTGAAAATTGTGAAGCAGTGAAGAAGCAAAACAGTACTTTGATTCATAACATGAACAGATTGAAAGAATCTTATGATGTTCTGAATAAAGCAATGAATCAGTACAACCAATCAAGCAGTGAACAAGCAACAACCATGAAGACACTTCAAGGAGCTTTCATGATAAAGCAGAAAGTTGTTAACAATTACATTGAGAAGTGTGCTGTGCTAGAACAAAAACTGGAAACCCAAAGGATTGAAACAGAAAGAGTAAGCAGGTTGTTAAAAAGTTACTCATGTACTTCTTATGTTATTGACAGGATCTATCCAACAGTTGAAGGCATGAAGGCTTTTGAAGAAGAAACATCTGAAGAGAAGACTTCTGAAACAAAAGAGAAAACTGAAGTGAAAAATTCTGGTAAGAAACAGAGTGTCAGTTACAACAAGTGTCCACCCCCGCTTGAAAATGGATATTCTCCACGAAATCCAAATTCAGAAAGAGTCAAAAAGGCAACAAATTTACAGTGGGAGTCTGAGTCTTTAGAAAATTCGCCAGACAACATTGATGTTACCTTTACATCATCTGACACTGATCATGAGTCAGAATTAATAAAGAAAGTGGTCGATCAGGTGTTGGATAACGATGAAAACAAGGAGTCAAAGTTGGAGTCAAAATCAGAGTCAAAGTCTAAATCCGACATGTCAAGTTCAAAAGTCAAACAGGGAAAAAGAGTTTATAATAAAGAATTCTTGTTATCACAATCTAATTTAAATGATGAAACATTCAAAGTTGCATATACTTTGAGTGATTCTGACAAATTATATTCTGATGAAGAATTTCCAATAAGAGGTGTCAAAACTGAAATGATAAAAAAGGTTTTCAAACTAACAGAAATTAATATTTCTGAAATAAAAAATGTAAATCTTACTGATAAACCTAAAAAATACACCTCAAGAGTTCAACAAAGAGAAAACAAGAAAAAGGGTTACAGTTCTGGTTCAGATTATCGAAAGAAACCAAACCATAACGATAATTTCAAAAAGAAAGGCCTTGGATTTATTCCACCAGAAAATCATAAAAATGAAAAAACATATAAACCAAAAACTGTATTTGTTTCAGGAGCAAGCTTGGAAGAAGAGGAGAAGAATTCATTCTGGAAGCAGACCAACAGAGAATTCCTTGCGAAGAAGCAAGAAGGAATGAAAAATGGAGTTGTTCAGAAGAAAGAGACAAGAATTTGTTTTCAATGCAAATCAATTGGACATATTGCCAAGAATTGTCCTAAGGCAATTCAATCAAAACAGGGAGTGTCTCTCAAAATGAAAGAAAAGATGGTTGAAAATGAACCACCAACCAAACCTTTTATAGTTTTCAAAAACTCAAAATTTGAAGTTGATGAATGTTTAAAAAGGTTTTATAAAAGAAAAGCAAATCTTGACAATCAAAAGTGGATTGTTAAGAGATCTGATGATAATTCTAGCGATGATTATGATTCAACAAAATCAGAGGAGCTATCTTCTGGTGATGAATCTGATTCCACAAAATCAGAGGAGCCACAAGTTGAATCAAAAGGTGAAAAATCAGTTCCTTCATTGGATAATGCAAATTTTCCACCATTGAGAGCTGAAAATTTTAAACAAAAAGTTGGCAAAGTTGAGATTTCAAATCAGTTCTTTTCTGAAAAGAAAGACTTTGATGTTGAAAAAGCCTTTAACCCCAAGGTGAAACATATTTTTGGAAAAATGATTAAGGGGAAAGTCAAAGGGGTAAAGGAATATTATGAGAAGAAAATGAAAGGAAAGAAATCGAATGTTGATAACTCGGAATCTCCCAAGGACTGTCAGGCTTAGGAAAATCTCTTTAACTGAAAAACCCGACTTGCCGGAACTCCCAGGTTGGTAATTGGGGAGTAGGAATCGACATCTTTCTTAAGAAATTCACAGGTTGGTAACTGTGATATTTCGTTCTACTAGTGGTTAATCATGGACATTAAATTGTACTTGATTTCCTACAAGCAGTTGTGAAGAAAAACAAAGTGATGAAGTAATCCCTAACCTACAAGTGGTAAAATCAACAAAACTTATTTTCCGGAAAAACCATTTTGATTAAAATAAACTTAAGTGTTTTGAAATCATAATGGGAAAATAGTTTGTTGTAAGGGGGAGTTCTGATTGTTTAAGCCAAGTGAATGGCGAATTGAAGCAATTCAACAGTTGTCATTTTATTTGTACAGTTTGTTTTCAAATTTTCTCAGAAAATCAAAAATTGAAACATATTTTGATTTTAGGGGGAGTAAAAATTTAGAAAATTTCAAAAATTTGAAAAATCCAAAAACAAGATAAAAGTAAAAAACATCGAAAAATGAAAAAGAGTTTTTGTTGAGAAACAGAGGAAATGATAGTACATCATTGGACTATCACAACACGCTAAAGAATTGGAAAGTCAAAATGTGATAAATGGTCTCACTATGGATGTGTCAGTAGGTTTTTATACATTCAGTAGATTGTTTTCGAGATATAAACATAAAATCAAACTTACTTATATCGTGGGGAACATCTCTCGGATATATGGGTAACCCCTGAAATCTTGTTTGAAAGATTTTATATTTCTGACATACTAGGTCTTTGTGCGTGGTGATATCTGAGGTATTATTCCAGGACTTCTGATTTTGCGGGAGCAATAGCCTAGTCCTCGTATAATGCTTTGCAAAAGCTTTAATCTTAAAGCCAGCCCTCAGTACAAAAAATGATGAAACATTGAAAAATGCTAATCATGTACTGTTGAAGAAAAGATCCCCAAACGGGACACACCTAAAGACGAGCCGTCATCTCTTTGTACGAACGGAAGTTCTAGCCTGAGCTCTCACGGTTTCGCATTTACCCGTTTACAGATATCATTAGTGTACATTCACCTGTAAGACTGAATATAGAAGTCTAGATACAGGAGTATATTCTGAGGTGGACACACGAATAAGTTTAAGTCATTAAAACACTAATCTCGTATCTCGAAACAGTTGAACTTTGTGTGAAAATTTAAGTGGATCAGTATACTGACAATATAAGTGAATTGTTTAGAATTTAAAATGTTTAAAGCTTAACGGTGTTGGTGATTTGTCTCAAAAACTGATATGATCCTCTTATACAAACTCACAAAAATATTGTATGTAAATATTTCTTCGTTATGTTCTTTAAAAACAAAAATCCAAAAAGATTTTAGTGTGTTTTAGCATAAAGTTTTGAAAATCCAAAAAGATTTTATTTCATCTTATTTTCGACAACTGATGTTGAAAAGCTGATATTCAAAATTCCAAGTGCTAAACTTGATGAACAAAAGGTTTGGGAGAATTTATTTGAAAAGGAAAATTGTTTAAAAAGAAAAATGTTATGTTTATAAGTGGTTCATCAGAGATTAACATTGTAAAATCTTTTATTGATTGATTCTTGCAAGTGGTAAATAAATTTGTCAAAATTTTAAATTTGTGAAATTTATTTTGAGGTAGAGGTTGTGCAGGTAAGCCAGGTTTCGATTCCTGAGGAATCTATGATTAGGGAGAGCCAGGTTTCGATCCTGAACCTGTGAAAGCCGGACTACGATCCCAAGCACAACTTAAGGGGGAGTCTGCTAGCAAAAGAGGAGTCTGAAGTTGTATAGAGCCAGGTTCTGATCTTGGATCTGTGGTTTGCTGATCAAATTAAGGAATCAAGAGATCTGATCAAGAGAATTAGAGTGAGATAATAGCCAGGTCGAGATCCTGGAAATGAAGAGAAGAGTGAAGATTGAGGATGCTTTACATTGTCAGATATTTCGGAAGAGTACGGGAAGACTGATAAAGACTGAAGATTGAAGACTCGACACTGAAGACTTCGTCAACATCCGAGGGGGAGTCTGTTGGTGCATATGTCTGTCAACTTCGTCTTGTATCGAGTCTTGTAATAGAACAGATAGATCAGGGCACGTAGTACGAGAAAAATGTCAAATATGTGTTTGGAGGGTATTTCGCACGAAATGACATGTGTGTCATTTCGCATGGGCATGTTCGTACGAAATCACCTCACCTATATATATGTGTTGTGCCATCTCATTTGTAACTTTCCGGTTTCAGTGCCGAACTGCTGCCGAAGTGTCTACTCGCTGTAAATCTTTGTCAAATCAATCAAAAGACAATTTAAAGTGAATTATAAGCTGAATTACCTCAATACGTTTGTTTTCGCCTCTCGTATTGAGCAAAAACTCTTCTGATCGACTCATTCGGGTCTGAAAACGATCCTACAAAACTGGTAACCATATCAGGATGTGGTTGATCACACCTACCCCTACCCCTAGTCACTTTAATTCTAGCCGAGCAAATCTAAGGTGAGTTCCCGACCCCCACTCTTTTAACTTTTACTAAAACACAGGGGGAGAAATCGCGCGCTACATTACGATAAAGTAATGTCATGACGTTACGGTAAAGTAATGTCACGACGTTACGGTAAAGTAACGTCACAACTATTAGGGTTTTTGTTATATTAGTTATGGTCACGAAAGTGCACACTATCACAGGAAGCCCTAAATCTCGGGCCGTTAATATTGGGTTATAGCGAGGGAATTTTGAGTAGTACTACTAGGCCAGACAAGCCCCACCCAAGTTAGTTGCGGTAACTTGACCGGTAATGGTCGAACGGGTCTTAAATTGGCCTACCACATCACCAAGGTCAGTGATAGACCTGGTAATCAAAGGCAACAACGCATAAACAGTTAGCTTCGATTACAAACGCTTAGTGACATAACGTATAGGTTAGCTACCTTCAAATATAACAAGAAACTGCTAATCACTACTATAAACTAGAAACAACTGAAACAAAAAAGTTGTTTTACATCTGTGAACAAAACCTGCGAACTCACTCATCATTATGTGTTGACACTTGTTCTTGGATATCTTTCTCAGGTTGCCAAGGTATCACACATCAGGACTAGGATGCATTATGGAGTCGCATTGATTTCATCAACCTTTTAGACACGACTTTAGTTACATTATCTATTTGATTTGGTACATACGTACGCTTCCGCAACTCAGTTGTATAAACAGTATTTTCTCATGAATGAGCAAATAGGAAAATTTTTAAACTCATATAAAAGTCACTCTATATGACTAGTGTCTTGGATCCTGGTTTGTCACGCGTCTCGCGGTAAAACCCTGTAGGTGAAATTTTAGGATGTGACATGTTGTGTTTTGGGGAATAAAATAACAATAGATACGATAATTTTTGGGGGGTTCGAAGGAGTTTTTGACGGCTAAATTTCTGAGGGACAAGATTAGTTCAAGAGTTTTTTTTACGACAATAGGTTTTGGACACAGGAAAAACATGACACCTATGAGTAAGATGTCGGTGCTCCCTTGGAGCATTTAATATGTTACTAACACCTGAGGTATTACTTACAATTCTTTTGGCTAAAGACTACTAATAATATTTCTCTCAGACATTCATCATAGAAAATTGCTCTGCTAAAGCTACTAGATATGGTTCTTTAATAAATAAAAACAAATATTATTAATGCATACTAGAAATTTAAACCATTATGAGAGTTTAAAGGAAAAACATCACTAAGTTTAAACAAACACAAGTAAAAGAAACCACAGTCTAAACGAAAAATCATAAATAAAACATCACAGATGTTTAAATGACACGGACATTCTCGATGAAATCACACGCATCTAAATGTATGTCTCATATCAGTGAAGGAGTTGACAGGTTAGGTGCATCCTCGATTAGGTTCGTCTCAATTTTTTCCTTTTTCTTTCTACATTCATTGATATGCTTCAACGAGGTGTTTGGGGTGCGACATGTGGGAGACCAATGACTTGACATCCCACATTTATTACAAATATTCTTTTTGGTTCTGTTATTTTTCCCCTTTGGACCTCTTCCTATATTTTGTTGGCTTGATTCGCCACTACTATTTTAAGAATTTTGAGACCCCCGTTGACATGTATTGCTCTGTCCACGCCCACGACCTCTACTAGGGTCGCGACCTCTCCCTCTCCCACGTCCACCTGATAACGTGCCACATTCGCTTCCGGAATTAGGCTTGCACCAGCAGTTCGCGCTTGATGGTTTTGTAGTAAAAGCTTGTTGTTTTGCTCCGCGGCCAAAAAACATGATACCAATTATGAGTATTTAGAGAATCTGCGTTCTCGGTATTGTTGCGTAGGAGCAAGTCGGAGACATGAAACGTGGATAAAGTTTTTTTTAAGCATGCCTTCTTCAGTTATATTCTTTCCACCTAATTTTAGTTCGAAGGTGATGTGGAAGAGAGTAGACTTATATTCACTAACAGATTTGTAACCTTGTAGCCTTTGGGAGTATGGTCAACTTCTAGTGGTCGAATCGGTCTTTAACATTTTTCCATAATTTGAGGGGGTCCTCAATAGTGAGGTATTTCCTTTTCAAGTCTTCATGAAGGTGGTGACGAAGAATAATCATGGCTTTTTCCTTTTCTTGAAGTGTGGTTTCATTCCCTTCACGGATTGTCTCTCCCAAGTTATTTGCAGGTAGGTGAAGTTTAGCATCCCAGGTCCACGGGAGGTAATTGTTCCCGGATATATCGAGGGCGATGAAATTGATTTTTGAAAGGTTCGACATTCTAAAATAAAAAATATTTATTAGAACAAATTTTGACATATGACCTTCAAGTTTTACAAGGTCATTTGTATATAGTCGGCAATTCTGTTTTTTTGTTAAATAAAATTATACAACTCATATAAAATAGTAGATTATTCACAAATAATCTAATCTCATGTATACATTTGAGAAAAATATTCTCATAAGTCATAATAATATAAACACTAGTGATTTAATATGCTGGAATATTTAATGTGCAACTTTACGATTTAATATGCTGGAATATTTTGTATCTAAATAGTCGTTTGTAAAATAATTTTATTTAGTATAATATTAATTCATGTAACAAGAAGCAAAAATAAACTGAGATGATTTATTAATCTTAATAAGCATTTTCCTAATAATACATATGATGCAATATGCTAAATCACATAACTTATAGCTTATTACTTATAATATGTGTGGGTTTGTCAGAGAGAAAGTATATGATATGTATCGTCTGGCCTAAAAGTGAAAGACTAATGTATCAAATATATTTGATGGGCTATGGGTTACGAGTTAGGCACAATAGACTAGGGCACCCATCTAGTTATGTTTCGGAACCAAGGTATGGAACAACATGATCAACCATAGAGACATTTGTTGCCATGTGGGAAGTAGCTCCCGAGTCGGCAATCCAAGAGTCCACTTCATCATAAATATCTGAAAAATTTGGTAAATTAGACTTGAAACCAAAGCGGGTTGGACTAGAGGTTTGAATAAACAATGGGTCACCAGAAGTTAGACCAGTGACATTAGGAATTTGGTAAAAATTGGTGTCAGTAGATGGGTGTATAAAACCAAAGTGTGGTGGTTCTGTATGAAAATACGAGAAATCCGCGGAGGTGTCTAAAGTGTTACTTGGACCGGTAACAATATTTGCATGGAATGGCCCAGGAGGTAAAAATTGGGCCAATAAAATTGTAGTTTGGTGGAGTTAGGGTTAAATTGGTGTTTGGTCTTCGTGGGTTAGAAGGAAGGAACGGATCGGTTGGCAGGTTAAAAGGGATCCGTGGGTCATAGGTGGGTAGGTTAGAGATATTATAACCAAAAAAGGCTACTTCTTTTGTGGGTCTGTACAAGAATCAAAGAAAAAGGGTGAGCGATGTGTTTCATCAAGAACACTTGTGCGATCAGAAGCAATAAAATTATGCATGTGGGGGATAATTTGAGAGTAATCAGATAAGGGATGACTGTGCATAGAGGTCATCGCTTTATTAAAGGTTTGCGACCGACGAGGCCCGGTGGAGCGGTTCCGACCACAAAAACTGGTTGGGCTTCCCCTTCGATTACCAGGGTAGCGATTGCTCGGAAAAGGGTAACGAGGGCTGGAGGATTGTGTCGGAGGTGTGTAGTGATATCGGCAGGAAGAGGCTTCATGGCCGGTTTTCTTGCAGATTTGACATATGGCACGAAGCTGCAGGTTAGAAGGTTAAGGAGGGATGTTGTCGACAGCGACCATGGCTACCGGAGGAGCAGAATTTTGGGTTTGTTGATAAAGAAGAAGATTGCCCAAAGTTTGGGGTTTTGTTGGAATACTCAACATGTAAGGTGTGACAACTGGCAAGAATAATGGAAATTCCGTACAACTTAAACCCTTTATTTAACGTTTAATTACGTTCATTATGTTTTAATTATTGCATGATTAGGTCGTATAAAGTCTAGCAATCATAGGACATGGTTAAATATGTCAAACAACGTTAACACAATCGTCACGTCTCGAGAAAACTGCAAACTATGTCCTAATATGTTGGCAAAATGCTGAAAACACTATTCACCTGAACACACTATTCATGCCAGCAAGTTCCGAAAACTGTCTGTACGAGCGATGAAGGGCATGAACGAACTTTATAGATGAAATACAAATAAAGACCCCTAATTAGGGACACTAAAACGTTAAAACACCTTAACTTTCGGGTGAACGCTTACAATGGCACTTATTCCGTTCTACGCTGAAATATAACCAAGATAAAATGTCCGCGACGCCAGAATCTATCATTTTAAGGTCCGTAAGGCTTATAACTAATGTATACACCTTAAATGGGCTTATAGATGTCAACGGGATATCCGAAACAAATACTTCCGATAATATGACATAACTTGCACAACTTGTCCGGTATTTGTCCGAGGAACTAGTAAAGAGCGTTTTTGCCATCCTAACACCAAAACAATCATCTAGTGAACTAGTTAACCAATTGTTGGTGTCAAAAAAAATATTGCCAAAACATTTATGGAACAAGAACTTGTATCATTCTCAAAACCCCTAAACATTTATATAAGTTACAAGTTTATATATAAGTAACATTTAATAAAAAAAAATTAATAAAACCTTATACACCCCCCCCCCCAATTTGGTCAACATGGTGGACCCCACCACATCAACCTACAAGACTATGGAGAATGGAAGAAGATTTAGGGTATGGTCTTTAAAGATTTTTTTTTTTTTGGAAACTTGAAAGATCATTAATTTTATAAACTTACCACCACATCTTCCATACTTATCATTTCACAAATAATTGAAACCAAAAACCCTCATCCTTGCTCTCTAAATCTCGGCCACAAGAACCCCAAGAACACCACCCTTTTTCACTTCTTAAACACCATATTTTCATATAAATCAAGCCTTTTTATGATCATCTAAGCATAGTTAAAGCATGGAGCATCATTAGGGACTTGATTGGAGCTTAATCTTCTTCCTAATCATCTTCTAAGCCTGTGCAAAGTTGTAAGCCATCATTTACCATTTTTTTTGCTTGTTATCATATGTAGATCATGAAAGTACAAGTTGATCATCTTGAAAATCAAGAAAAATTTCACTTAAAACCCTAAACCAAACCTAAACAACTTACTAATCATGAAGTATTATGTGATTATTATGTGCTTTAGGGTTGTATGAGTTGTATGATCTTGTTGATTTTGTTCAAAGTAGGTTGTTTAACCTAGGATTTATGACAATCATGTTGTATGTTACTGTAGTAAACTAGATTAGTGATGATCTTGTGATATTAGTCTTAAAAATGTGATTTAAACACTTAAAAGTTTAAATCAAGAAAGATCATCACCCTTAAATCCATGAGCTTTATATATACATATGTGTTTAAACTTGAAAGATTAAGGATTTAATCAACTAAACATGGTGATTAAGAACTAATAAATGTGATTTTTAAATAAAACAAGTGTAAATGGTTATGAAAACCACACTTAAAAAGTCTTGGATTTCAAGACACAAAAGTCTTGGAATTTTTAAGAAATTTAATATATATATATATATATATATATATAAGTGCTCATGATTTAAGGAAATAGGTGGTAGAAGTTGTTTACTTGATGTTGTAAATTGTTGAGATTAGTAGGTTGATGTTGATGGTAAATTGAAAATGATTTTAAACGCGTTTTAAAAACGTGGGAAAACGCCAGGGGAAACTATGGCGAAATTTTCTAAAAATCTAATCACGATTAAATAGAGATTAACGGGGTGATCAGCATGGTTAATCGCGATTAGTGATTTTAATTGTGATTAACAACCTTAATCGTGATTAGACAAACCCTAATGACAAGGGTTAAGACTTAACCATCCAAGAGTTTACTTAAAATACTACAAGTTATTTTTATGATAAAATGGGAAAAATTTATAAGAATAACCATCAATATTATTTTTGGAGAAAATTATATGTATATACTTCAAATACTTTATTTGGTGTATAATGTGTGTATAGTTATGTGTATGTATTAGTCTTAGGAATACATACCAAAATAATACCTACGATACTTGCAAAATATACACTTACACCATGACGAAAACCCCACAAATATTCGAAATTGTAACGACGGTCGCGAATCTTCGCGACTACTTAAAATGTACACTTATAAGATACCATAAAACAAGCCGCGAACATCGGACGACGGGCCTCGAACGATGGACATCGGACGACACCTTATGCCTTATCGACGAAACGGACGTGTCGACACCTCGAAAGGTTACTACGACGCTCGACACTTTGACACACAAAAACAATACATATTAACCGGTCGTTACGACAAGTCTAAAAATAAAATAATTTAGACACTTCATGTATATTAACGACAATGAATGACCGAAAAATTCAATAAAGAAAATAACGCTAATCGTGATTATAAAAGTTACTAGCATAATTAGTAAAAGATTACTAAAAATGCATGAACATAAATATTGGGCTAAAACAATTAATGTTGGGTTAAAATAAAATAAATATTGGGCTAGGCCCAATACCTTAAATACATGGGCAAAGGCACATTTCCTTAAAATACTTATAAAAGCCCACTTACAATACTAACATGGGCTAGGCGTAATAACTTATAGAACTTGGGCTAGGCCCAAATGCCAAAAAATATGGATTAAGCCCAAAACACTAAATTGTGGGCTAAGCCCAAAGTAAAATACATGTATATTTTTATAAATATATATTGTACGAGTACATTATAAATACGGTATAACTACACGTATAAATACGGTATACCTACACGTATAATACGGTATACCTACGCATATAATACGACATACCTACATGTATAAATACGGTATACCTACATGTATAATACGGTATACCTACATGTATAATACGGTATACCTACGTATAAATACGGTATACCTATACGTATAATACGGTATACCTACACGTAAATACGATGTACCTACACGTATAAATACGGGATACATATACGTATAAAAGACTCACGCACATGATGATGTACTCACTTACACTTGTTGAAGTGTACTCTCGCAAGAATGTCACACACGTACGATAACGTATTGACGATGTTAAAAATAAATATTTTTAACACTTGAATCAAGAAAAGATATATGATATTATATTTGTGTAACAAATATAGAGTCTCGAATCAAAGTATACCAGAAACAAATACCAACATATTATTAAATTACACAAGTGTTCCAAAAGCGAAATGAAAATAATAAACGTTCAAGATGAACAACGAGTACAAGGTCTAGGAAGGACCAATGTGTCTAATGAGTTAGAACCCTTGTAGGTTGACTTGCGTTTACGGAACACGTTGATTGAATATCTCTCTCTCAGGAACGCGAAGCTGTGAGTTCATGTCCCCCTTTTCTCTTAACTGTTTTCGGATTTATAACTCTCGGGGGTGAAATACATGTTACATATGTTTCAATGGTATGATTTGGCTATGAAATGAACTATTAGATCATGTGAGCATAGGCTGAAACTGAAATGCCAATAACTTTCATAAGAAACATGGACAAAGGTTAGATCTAACGGGTACGGCCGAGCCCCACTCATGGTCCATTTG
Organism: Helianthus annuus; assembly: GCF_002127325.2. Classification (NCBI taxonomy): domain Eukaryota; kingdom Viridiplantae; phylum Streptophyta; class Magnoliopsida; order Asterales; family Asteraceae; genus Helianthus; species Helianthus annuus. The sequence goes on along the minus strand of NC_035436.2, from coordinate 48,317,133 downwards.
TGACTACTTAGAGTGCTTTTGTGTCCCAGTCGAGGTGATTTGACACAGTCAAGGTGATTTGATACAGTCAAGGTGATTTGATACAGTCGAGGGAATTCGACACAGTCGAGGGGATTCGACACTTATAATAGTGTCACACCCCCAAATACCACATGCGGAAATACCGCGGGGCATGTGATGTACCAGGATCTAGCCACCAATCACATTGAACTCACAGATATATTTAAATAAAGCTTTCATTTATTAACATTAAATGTTAATACGTTACAAATAATTCACAGTGTACAGCGGAAGCATAAATCATTCGTTGAGTGTTTTAAAACATGTGGAAAAGCCATTAGTCTTGTATTGTGTTTCCATGTATCTTGACCCATGACCACTCCAGCTTCCCAGACAGCAAGTTCCAATGATATGCTCCTAAAGGCCTGCAAGGCATGTAACAACGAATCAACAACAAAGTTGAGCGAGTTACAGTTGGTTGTTTAGTTTTACCAGTTTGTTTTGAAAACCATAAGTTGTTTCGTGAACCACGAGTTAACCAGTATCTTGTTTCCCAAACCATATCCATAATCAGTGGGGGTTTCCCCATGTGAACAACTAGACCGTTACCATATCGACAACTGACGAAAATAAGTTGTGCCCTACGTCAATGTCTATCATCATTGACTAAGTGCCCAGATCCATTAGTACACGCACGTCCGACCGGCACGGTGTGAGGCTTGTCAACCCTAATAGCGCTATTAACTAATGACCCGTTCGCCATTGGCCCGATGATTAAGTCGACATAAAATTGAGGGACTTCATGATAGAGTTTTGTCTAGTAAGTTTAAGGTTGTTGTCCTACCCAAGGAGGACGAACGTACGTATTCTACCCAAGGAGAATACGCAGGATTAATATTGGCATCCTACCCATGGAGGATGGCAGTACATATCCTACCCAAGGAGGATATGTACGTTCCGTTTTAGTTCTTTGACCCCATTCCCAACCACCGGGAATCCCATGCCTTTAAAGAGTGTGAACTCACCTTGGTTTGCTCAGATTGTTAATTTACTTTACCCGTTCCAAGTTGGTCAACCATTCCCTACCGTGGTTACCAAAGTCAGTCAATTTCGTACACACATAAAACATGAGTTCTTTGTATTCATTACATAGGTTGCAAGTAAGCAAAACACATATCATTACGCAAATCATAGCAAGTGTTTAGGTCCTAGTTTCAATCACAACACAAGTTCATATCACACCATGATACATGTCAAGTGGTTCGGTTCACATTCAGGTAAACATATTAGTTGTGACAAGAAATCATGCAACGTAATTAGTCGATTATCATCGCATATTCATCTAGCAAGTATCCGGGCCTCATACGAGTCTACATTGCAACTTCATGTCTCAATAAACAATTTGCAAACCAATACATATTTCCTAAAAATAGGCAGCCCAATTAACAACAGTATCATGCAGTGATAAATAAGTGTACGGTCCAATTGACAATCCAATACATAGTTCAGGCCTAATGAGGTATGCAGCCTAACTCGAGTGTACGACCCAAATACGTACACAATTTCAGGCGGCCCAGTTGCACACAAAAAGCCCAATCGAGCTGTATGACACCAGTTCCCCTAATAACCCAAAACAACTTGTATGCTATAGTTCCTATTTCGCCATTATCCATACTTGTTCTAATCGATATTCAGTTTAATCATGGGTGTATAATTAATATCAAGTAACTTTGGAATTAAGGGTTAATTCTTGTCACACATCCATATCTAATTCGCACAAAACAGTTTCATAGCAACATGGTGAACCTTCTATCCTAAAATCACATAACTATTTTTGTCTATCACCCATCATTATCGAATCATTACTAGCATTTATTAATACTCATTATACCCATGACTTTCAATGACAACATTATTAGAATACTCATGGCTTGATTAGATCAAGAATACACACATGGCCGCCATTTTTCTTATCCAAAGCTATCAAGCTTTATCTAACCATGTTCCTTTAATTTCATTGGGCCGCTAAACTGATTTGCATCACAACTGATTAGGATAGCCACTATTGTTACATCAATATTTATTGTAGATCACATACTAACTACATGCATATACATCGATAACAGCCAACATTATTATCCAACAATTAATTATCAACATACAATCAAATATGTCACACTCATAATCACAAAACATCCATCGATTATAATCAAGTTCACCCAACAAAATCAAAAGATCATCACATATATTTCAATTGTATTTTATACTAACCAAATAACGGATTAGATAAGAGATAAGCTCTGGATCGAAGACTGGCCGTCGCGAATTAGGAGAGGATGTGCTAGGGTTTTTATTTCTTGTGCTCATAAAAGAATGCATGGAATCATATTCCTATATCAGATCGGAACAAGTGGGCCGAACCCACTTGTGTTTTTATTTGTTGTTTGGGCTTCCAAAGAAACTAGGCCAGAGTACAAACAACTCTAAGGTGGGCCGGGTTTAGAAGGTTCGGGTCTGGTTAACACTGTGGGCCGATACAAATTGAGAATAGCGTGGAGTTTTAGAGTGTGAGCGTGAGGCCCGCTACATGTGCGGCCCAGATATACTAATGTGTTATTTAACAAAGTTCACATACGTTTAAGTGTAAGTTTAACAAAGTTATAACATCACAGAACAGTTAACACAATGGAGAGGAGTAACGAGAAGCTAGGATCACAAGATTAAACGTTACAAACCTTGAAAGTTCGGGTTGTCACAAATAGCCCACTCAGGTTGGGTACTCCCTATGTCTTCACATATATTAATGTCCTTGCAAAACATTAATTGATCTGTTCATAGACGCTTTACATACCTGTTTTCAAAGGAATCTCTCAAATGTTTACAAGTTTATTGGAAGTCATACAAAACGCATGAACTCGCTCAACTTTTGTTGATGTTTTCAAAATTACATGTATTTCAGGAAACAAGATGGATCTGGGGTGCAGGTGTTGTTTTCAAGATGTAAATTTCAAGTTTAGATGTCATCCACTTTTGTTGGTTTGTAACTTGACCGAAGGTCATGTTGATTGAAACTTAAATGACTTGTGATTGTAATGTTTTAAACTTTTGAATGGATGAACATCATATTAATCATATAGTTGTTTGTTATAATCGAATCCAATGAAAACTGATAAAGTCACATGCACACGCTTCTGTAAAAGTCAGGGTGTGACAGGTTGGTATCAGAGCTTCGATCGTAGTGAACTAGGATTCCTTCTCGAGTCTAGTCTACAATCACTAGGATCATCTCACGAAAATCTTTTGTTTTTGTAAAATGTTTTTCATTGCATTTTCGAAAGCGCCAAGATCCATGAATCAAACATTTTTCAAAGGAAAGACAAAGCAAGGACATTAGTAGGGAGTGAGAATACCCCGACTAATGTGCCAATTGAGGTATAGTCTATGTGAAATAGACTTGCCAAAGACGAAATGACCCACGAAAGAACAAACGAGATTTATATGTGACATGTTGCATTTATTTGCTTGTATGTACTAAGTAACATTATTATTCATTAATATATATGCATATACGTGTACGGAATAATTATTAACGGGAACGAGATGCCTTCGACTTCAAATTCTATTATTGTTCTCGACTCGCGCAATGAGATTATCGACCTCGCGTACAGTGTGGAGCTTATGGCTGATGCGATTGCCAAACGAGGCCCTGAGCTCGAATTCCGTAGAAGATGGTTGTTCTTCCCTCTCGAATGCGAAGGTGCCTGACTATGACTGTGATGGCGAGGCAGAAGTGGTAACCTTGGACAACAACCTTATCAACGGGACGAGGTCCCTGTGGCTTTTACGAAACATGATTGACGACACTCTTGTCCAGACAAGGAAGATGAGGTACTCATCTTGAAGGTGCCCCTCGAACTACTATTGTTAGGAAACTCTCTTTATTCCTACTTCGTCTAAGCATTGTGCCATTTCGTGCGTAACGACAACGGACGTTGGTGCGTGGACCATTATAAAGGTCCTTTCCATGTTGAAGGTATGAAGACAATAGTGTCCCTTCTCTGACTGATTGGTTGCTTTGAACGAGAGAAAAATTAGGGTGACCATGCAAGACAATTTATTATTACGGGGGCCCACGTAATAACAACTTGTAGTGCATGGAAATCCTGGTGGACTCTGCGGGTCAAGCTAATGATCATTGCCCATTCAAATTTTCTAAGTTGTTCAAACCTTCATCTAATAGAACACTAACCGAGATAGTTACTATAACACACTTCAAAGTAGGAAGTTTGCCTTTGCCTACTTCGTGCCTAAGACTTCTACCCGTAATACAAGTCGTTTGGGACCGGTATCTAAGCAAGTGAAGATGGCTAACACTCAGAAAAGATTCTTCTCATCCTTCACCTCACATGAATCCTATCACCCACTACCTATATCACCACCACCAACACTCCTATATGTAACTCTACACTCTTTATGCTGTAAAGCACCCCATCGTTTGGGTAGTGCATTCGCGCCCTGGAGAACCGCTCTACGGTTGCTACAAGGCACAATTCAGTCCCGAGGAAGAAGTCACATACCTTCATGACCTTATCTTTGCGTTTTCACTATCACCCCCTATACGTGGTAGTAATGCACAACCCCCCCCCCCATCTTTTGGGAAGTATGCCCATGTTTGTAAAACTAAAGACCCAAGAAGACCAATGTAGAAGGAAAATAGTCACTACTTTTGTATTATGAAACTTGTATGACCGAGGTGATATAACCTCGAGTCCATTTTGTTTTTTTCTAAAAACAATGTATCAAGTTGTCAAATATATATGAAAGCTCGGTGGTTGTTTTCTTATTTATACATTGTTGATTATATATGCATGTGATGTTATGTGATTGCATGTTTGCTTGTTGTGATGATTGTATATACATATATACCTCATAGACAATTATTTGGTGAATATTGTCTAACCTACCCGATACTTCTTGTTCGAAGAAAATGCCGCCCGGACGTGACACAGACACTAACACGTTACCAAGGACAGAAGCCGAGCTTCAGGAATGCTTATCGCAGGCAATTGCACAGCACGAGGCCAACCGCTCAGAACACAGCGGTGGCACTTCTGGAAATAACCCTCCAACTGGTATGTTAAGTCACCTAAGACACATTACAAATCCTTTGGATATTTCCAAGTGTGCTTTGCCAATTCTCACCCGTGAATTGTGTTACATGTGTTATAGGCTGTACTTATAAGCAATTTCTGGATTGCAAACCCCTAAACTTTGATGGCACGGGAGGTGCCGTCGCTTTTGTTCGCTGGGTTGAAAAGACCGATTCCATGCTAAGAATGAGCAAATGTGCACTTGAACAGAGAGTCACTTATATTTCTAGGTTGTTTTTGGATGGTGCACTCTCCTGGTGTAACCTCCAAGTTCAAACTCTTGGCGAAACTGCTGCATACGCGTTCAGCTGGGATGAGCTTAAGGAATTAATGCGCAAGAAATATTGTTCAAGAGCTGAAATCCAGAAACTGGAAACCAAATTCTGGAATCTGAAGATGGATGGACCAAAGGTTGCCGAGTATCTTCAGCGTTTTCATGATTTATCAATGGTCGTTCCCTATCTTGTCGAGCTAGAATTCAAGAGAATCGAGCGGTTTATTTGGGGACTTGCGCCTCAAATCCTGAGCATGGTTACTGCCGCAAAGCCTCCAACCATCGCAGAGGCTATCAATTTGAGCGTTACACATACTGAAGAAGCTCTTCATATGGGAAAGTTTTCGAAATCTGAGATAAACAAGAAAGTGACTCACGTGGAGTCTTCGGGCGACAACAAAAGAAAGTTTTCAAACCTGAAGAAAGACACTCAAGTAAGTCATGACAACTCAAATACAAACAAAAGAAGGGAAGTAAACCCGCCTCGTGACATAAAAGCTTATGGAGCCGCCAATAAGGCCAAGGGAAAGGTTTATCTGGGGACTAAACCGAGATATGACGAATGCGAGTTTCACCATGAAGGTCGATGCCTGAGACCTAAGTGTGACAGATGTGGGACACAGCAAGGATGCATAGTTGGGCAAGATATCCCAACCGAGGAAGAAACGATAGCTACAACCAAGGCGGAAACAACAATGGTAGAGTTCCAGGTTGCTTCAATTATGGTGACGTGGGGAACTTTAGAAAAGATTGCCCCAAGAAGAACCAAGCGAGGAAGAGAGTTCACGATCAGAGCTCATGAAGCACGCCATGATCCCAATGTGGTTACGGGTACGTTCCCTATTAACCAACACTCTACATCCATTCTGTTTGATAGAATTTAAGAATACACTTGGCCTAGTTTCAAGTAAGCTAGACGTCCCATATTCAATAGAATTGGCAAATGGAAAGTTAGTTAAAGCAATGAGGTGATTAAGGGTTGTACTTTGGAACTTAGAGAGCGGGAATTTTCTATTACCTGTTGACTTGGGAAGTCATGATGTTGTAGTCAACATGGATTGGCTACCCAAGAATAGAGCCGAAGTTGTTTGTCAAGAGAAAATCATTCGCATCCATCTTGCGAATGATGAAACACTATGGTACGCGGCCTTCATGCAGTTGATGCAAGGGCTTGGGCCCCATAAGGCGGTGGATTGTGACATCCCACATTGGTCATAAAGGCGCAGAAGTGCCTCCGAAAGTGGTGCATAGCCATCCTTGCTCATATTGTCGATAAGGAGACCAAGGAGCCGAAGCCAGAAGACATCCCCGCTGTGAAGGAATTTCCAGAAGTCTTTCCTGAAGACTTGCTTGGGTTGCCTCCACAGAAACGAATGGAGTTTCGGACAGACCTAGTGCCAGGAGCGGCACCAGTGGCGAAGGCACCTTATCGATTAGCTCCGTCTGAGATGCAAGAACTATCGACTCAACTACAAGAGCTGCTAGACAAAGGATTCATCTGACCAAGCTTCTCACCCTAGGAGCTCCAGTGTTGTTTGTAAGAAGAAGGATGGTAGTTACCATATGTGCATCGACTTCAGGGAGTTGAATAAGTTAATCATCAAGAATCGGTATCCCTTACCGAGGATAAATAACTTGTTCGACCAATTGCAAGGTTCTAGTTACTACTCCAAGATCGACTTATGGTCGGGGTATCATAAACTACGAATAAAAGAAGAAAGTATCCCTAAAACAACCTTTAGAACTCGCTATGGACATTACGAGTTCCTTATCATGTCGTTTGGCTTAACAAACGCGTTGGCGGTATTCATGGACCTAATGAATCAGGTGTGTAAGCCGACCTAGGAAAAACGTGAGTAACATCTGCAAGCTACCCTATAACTCTTTAAGAAGGAACCGTTGTGTGCAAAGCTGTCGAAGTGCGAATTTTGGATTCGCGAGGTGCAATTCTTAGGCCACGCGGTGAACAAGAATGGAATTCATGTTGACCCTGCCAAGATTGAAGCAATCAAGAGTTGGGAAGCCCCAAAGACGCAAACTGAGATACGACAATTTATGGGGTTAGCGGGCTATTACAAATGATTCATTGAGAATTTTTCAAGTATTGCCCAGCCGCTAACATCCCTACCCCAGAAGGATAAGAAATTTGATTGGGTGAGAAATAAGAAGCGGCTTTTCAACTACTAAACGATAAACTTTGTGACGCGCCTATTTTATCCTTACCTGACAATACCGATGACTTCATGGTCTATTGTGATGCATCGCATCAAGGTCTTGGTTGTGTGTTGATGCAACGAGACAAGGTCATCGCGTACGCGTCTCGTTAATTGAAGATGCATGAGAAAAATTATACCACGCACGATCTTGAGCTAGGTGCGGTGGTATTCGCGTTAAAGATCTGGCATCACTACCTATATGGTACTCGTTGTACAATCTTTACAGATCACAAGAGTTTACAACACATATTTGATCAGAAGGACCTGAATGTGTGGCAACGACGATGGGTCGAGTTATTGAATGATTATGACTGTGAGATAAGGTATCATCCGGGCAAGGCGAACGTCGTGGCGGACGCCTTGAGCCGCAAGGAGCGTGTAAAACCTCTAAGGGTGCGAGCCTTAGAGATGACCATACAAACTGATCTCCCTTCTAGGATTCACGATGCTCAACAAGAAGCGCTTAAACCAGAAAATATACGAGCCGAATCCTTACGGGGAATGGAGGCACAAGTGGTGCCAAAAGAGGATGGAGCACTGTATTTTATGGAACAAATTTGGGTACCATTCTTTAGTGACCTACGAACGATTATTCTGGACGAGGCTCATAAGTCAAGGTTTTCTATACATCCGGGATCGGATAAGATATACCAAGACTTAAAAGAATTTTATTGGTGGCCTAAGCTTAAAGGCGACATTGCTACCTATCTCGGAAAATGCCTTACATGCGCCAAGGTTAAGGCGGAATATCAAAATCCTTCAGGCTTACTGCAACAACCTGAAATTCTCGTATGGAAATGGGAACAAATTTCGATGGACTTCATTACTAAGTTACCCCTAACCTCAAGAGGCCATGATATGATTTGGGTAATCGTAGATCGACTTACAAGGTCCGCGCACTTTCTACCCATTAGTGAGAAGGATAACACTAACAAACTGGCTGAAATATATCTTAAGGAAATTGTGCCACGACACGGAGTGCCTGTTTCTATTATATCGGACCGAGACGACTCATTTGTGTCAAGGATTTGACAATCATTCCAAAAGGACCTTGGATCACGACAAGATCTCAGTAAGGCCTTTCGCCCTCAAATGGACGGCTAAAGTGAACGGACGATACAAACTTTTGAGGATATGCTACGTGCTTGTGTGATGGATTTGGGTGGAAATTGGGATACTCACTTGTCCTTAGTGGAATTCTCATACAATAATAGTTATCACACTAGCATTCAGGCCGCCTCGTTTGAAGCCCTATATGAACGAAAGTGTCGGTTCCCGCTATGTTGGGCGGAGACTGGAGATAAACAACTCATTGGGCCGGAATTCTTCCAGGAGACTACGGACAAGATCATTCAAATACGAGACCGTATCAAGGCGGCTCATGATAGACAAAAGAGCTACGCCGACAACGACGCAAGCCATTAGCTTTCGAGGTCGGAGACATGGTATTGCTGAAAGTCTCACCTTGGAAGGGCGTAGTAAGATTTGGTAAACGTGGAAAGTTGAACCCATGTTATATTGGACTTTTCGAAATCCTGGAGAAGATCAGAACGGTTGTGTAACACCCCATGTTTCGAAAAGATTGCTAATTGCGATTTGTCACTCCTTGCTCAATTCCTGTTTTGACTTCTTTGACTCGTAGTTAGCCTACTGTAATTGGTTACGTTAGTTGTATTATGTGGAGTATTTATTAATAATCCAGATTTATTCGCTATTTATCGATGTTCATCGCATGTTTTATCACTTTATCGCTTATCGCGATCGCGCTCGCAACTCGAATTATGTGTTCTGGTTATTGTTTTACGTGTGTGTGCCTCTTAGGTGTTACTTGTGCATGTTTATTTATAGTAGTTGGGATTAGAAGTAATTTGAATAGGAAACTCTAACGCATCGCAACGCTCGCAATCGTAATTGAAACCACAAAACTCGTCGCACCAAACACTCGAATCAAGTGGCTAATCAACCAAGTGACCAGCTGATCGACCAGTCGCTCGATCGAGTTACCACTCGATCGACCAGCCACTCGATCGGGCTGCCAACTCGATCGATCAGCCCCATTCCATCCTTTCCTTTTATGGTAAGCCTATAAATACCCCTGTCAACATCACAAACTTACCCTTTTCTGCAACTCTCATCCGACTGGCGCTTCAACCTCACCTTTTCTTCGATTTCTCGCGATTCCGGTAAGATCTCATCCTAAATCTTGTACTTCCTTAATCCACACGCACTCCTACACCTTTCTATCTTTCGAATCTTAACTTTTAACCTTGAAATCACTAGATTTGAGGAGGTCTAGGATGATTTCATCATGGTGTTCTTATGAACTTCATGTTTTGGCTTCAATCCACCAAGAACAACTTAGATCTAACTGATTTCCACACAAATAAACAGAGATCCTTCAAAGATCTAAACATATTCATGGTGAAAAGGGATTGGAAGATGGTTTCTAACTATCTTTCAACTCTTTCACACTCAATGCACTCAAAACCGATGGAATCGGATCTCGTTCTGACCTCTACTCGTTCCTAGTGTGGTGTTGATTCAAGATCTGGATTCTATCCACGAGACCACCGATTTCGGGTTAACCAAGAACAACCGGCTTGAACCGGTTAACTGGTTGAACTTGGGTGATTCCTGTTCGACCGGGCTACTGGGTCAAGATGGGGTTCTATTGATTAACACGTTGTCACATTGTCTCGATAAAACTACAAAACTATCCAAAACAACCAAGGAAGAAGACGATCAGGCCGACCAGGATGGAGTGTCGCCCGATCAGACTGTTGTCCGATCGGATTGACACCCGATCGGGTTGCCACCCGATCGGCTTGCACCTTGGCCCCACACTCAACTTTTATTCAAAACATTTGAAGTTATGAACATTGAACGAACTGCTGTCCGATCGGATTACCACCCGATCGGATTGTCACTCGACCATGTAGTGTTCTGGCTTCAACACTCAAATAATTTTTCAACATGTTCAATACAAACAGAGTGCCACCTGATCGGACTACAATCCGATTGCATGACAAACTACTGTGAACTTGTTCTCACTAAGTGTCCAACCTACCGGATTGTCGCCCGATCGAACGGTCATTCGATCGATCGACCTGAAGGATAGAGACACTTCTGTGTTTTCAAAATGCTACAACAAAAACTTCAAAGGTCAAGCCATCATACACAAACACATCCTTCCCAAACGAAGAAACAATCCACTCGAAAGGTCACCCGATCGGATGACCATCCGAGCGGATTATCACCCGATCGACCGGCTACCCGATCGGACTGCCATCCGATCAGAGTACCATCCGACCCTTGACACTTCTCTTCATTTACGTATCGCTTATCGTTATGCTATCGTTCTGATCAGGCTAATCTCACTCTAAGCGCTCCCTTAAATCCATCATCGCTGTGAGTATACTCGATCCCTCTTTGCTTTACGCACTTTTGGGTGTTACATACGTTACTTATTCTAAAATCACATCGAACACACTACGCAATACTTTAACGCTAACCGTTACCGCATGTTATCCATGACTTAATGAATGCTTGTTTGTTATGTTTACACATGGAATGCTGTCTAACTGCCTTAGCAACGATATTACTATTAGTTTGGACTCAGCACCTGTTCATTCAGGGGTTGTTAAGGACAATTAAATACATGGGTCACAGTGGTGATCTTGCATTACGAACTGCCTTGGGCAGTCAACCCGCAGTCATTGGTATCGATAGGTTCATGTTGATAACTAACATGCCTCATTTTACACTGTGTACGTGCTGGTTATGCGTAACGATTTCGAACTCTATTATATCTATTAAACTTGTATGCTCACCTTTACACTATGTGTATTGACTTTTACTTTTACGTATGTGCATGTGCTTAGGATGCTTGTATACTTTGCTTGCTGTGAAATCGAGGCTAGGAAAGGTCTAGAAACAAATAAACAATTGTCCGTATTATGAAATCTGAGTTGTCGGAACAGAACCATTTGACTAGATTTTATCTGTAATACTTATGTTATCTTTTATGACATGGTATGGGACGTGTTGTTTTAAATAATTGGTAATTATAGTTGTTGTGGAAACTTCTGGACAATCTGTTTCGCTCAGTGTCGCGCCCCGATGATTTCGCCATTGGTTGGGGTGTGACAGATTGGTATCAGAGCCATAACTATAGGGAATTAGGCAAGACTTGACCTAGTCCGGGTCGATGTCTTAGAAACGACCTAGTCTATAGTTTAAGTACCAACAGACCGACTTGTACGAATCTTAGGGATTGGTACGAGTTTACTTGCTATATCTCGCTATTCTCGCCTGCACTACACTATCACCGCACACTATTATTCGAAAATAAACAAGTGATTTGGTCGAGATTAGGTGTGAAAACTGCAAACTCTCGATTAAGTCACTTATTTGATCTGTATTTATCTATAAAACACAAGAATTTGCGTTGAATCAGGAGTGAGATCCGTACTTTGACATGGATTTTCGTCTCTATTTTCTCGTCAAAACAGGAACAAAGTTGTTCAGCTAGGGGTGAAACCCGAACCTTGAGGACTTATTCCGCCCTATTTTGTTTTACAAAACTCTCACCAAAGTCTCGACGGACTCCAACGACTTAAGGTCACACCGTAACTGGAAGGATGCGTGCCATATGCCCAGATTCGAGGCGAGAGCATAGTCCCGAAGGCCAAAGTGTGTACCAAAAGTTCTTGTGAATAGTCGAACCACTTTGGGGTAGTCAAAGTCTATCGAGCCTGAGACAATCCATTTCTTGATTTCTATGTGTTTCGATTCTGAGATCGCTACTGCTGACTCTGATATTCGTTGATTTTAGGTGGATTTTGTGTGTTTTACATGATTTATCTGTTTATATGCTTCGATTTTTGGGTAAATTATTCGCTTTTGGTCTCTCACTTCAATCAACACACACAAACTACACCTCACGTCTATCTCGAATCGATGCTCGCTTATGCTATGCTATACGCTATGATACTCGCTGTACGCAATCCCTCGCAATCGCTAAACTCGAACGCTCTTGGACTTTAAATGATAGGTTTCTGTATTCTGACCACCTCTATGTGCTACTAGGAGAATTATGTGCTCATAGGCTTCTGTGCTTATGTGCCTTACGTGCTTACGTGCTTCTGTGCTTATGTGAATCTGTGATTATGTGCCTATGTGTTTACGTGATTATACGTGTTCCTGAGCTTTAGTAGTATTAGACGTGTGAGGTGAGATTCGATTGTAATGAGTCCTGTGGCGATGTCTGTTGCAGACAATGTCGTCATCTGGATCTCGCGCTACTCAAGCTGCTCGCCGAAAGCAAGCAGATAAACGCCTTACCGCTATGGTTGTTAAGCAAATAGCAAAGGTCGTACCTCAAGTTGTCAGTGAACTGTGCGAAAACATGAGCAAATCGTTTGAAGAGTCAAGGATAGACTCGCCGAAATCTAGGTTTAGCTTCAAGCAGTTTAACGCATGCGGACCGAAAGAATTTACTAGCGAAGAAGGCCCTACAGCTTTGTTTCAACGGTTTGATTCGATCGAGATCACCCTGCGTCAGAGTGGATGTCCTGACAATCTCCGCACTCTAAATGCTACCGGCATCTTCCAGTCCCGCGCATTAGACTGGTGGATAGCCGAGAGGAACAAACGCGGAAACGACGCAGCTTATGGTCTGTCGTGGGATGAGTTGAAGAACGTCATGCTCGAAGAGTTCTGCCCTCCCTATGAGCGCCAAAAGTTGGAGGATGAATTCTGGCACATTAAGCAGAAAGATGGTGACAACGCTGCTCTCACTGCTCGCTTCAAGCAGCTCAGTATCATTTGTCCTGATCAAGTCAAGACTACTGACATGACGATCAAGAAGTACATTCGAGCTCTACCAGACTGTGTTGCAGATTTTGTGCATGCTTCAAAGCCAGCAACGATCGAAGAAACTTATATGCTTGCAACTGAAATCAACGACAAGCGAGTAAAAGCTGGTTTTTGGGATAAAGCTTCAAAGAACCTACACCAAGCTACCACCGCCGCACCTGCTGAAACCACCACCGCTGCCCCGCAATCGTCAAAGTCCTCTCGTTGCAAGAGGAAGAACAACAACAGCAACTCCAGCAACAAGAACTGTGCAGTCACAACCACTGCTGCTCCACTCCAAGTCGTACCGGCTCAGCAGCAACCCCAGCACCGATCAGCTCCAGCACCAATCACCTATGCACCGCCTGGAAAGCGTGTATACATCGGTCCCCACCCTGCCTACCCGACATGCACTTATCATCACCCGGTGGGATTGCCTGCAGATATTGCGTTCACTGCAATTTGTATGGCCATTTCACCGCCAATTGTCGAACCGGCCCCCGCAAAACCGCAGCTCAAGCCACTGCTCATCAAGCTCTGCTTCCAGCTCCCCAAGGCCAACAAGCGGCTCAGGCACCCGCGATCAACGCCAGAGTCTGCTTCGCGTGTGGTGATCCCAACCACTTCGTGAGCGTGTGCCCGAACAGGGTTGTGAAACAAGAGCCCCAGCAGCAGCAGCCTCAGCAACAGCAACAGCAGCAGCAACAGCCTCAGCAGCAACAACAACAAGCCGCCCGCGCCAAGACTTTCAACATCAATGTGCGCCCGGCCCAGGCTGACAACAACGTTGTCAATGGTACCTTTCTCGTGAATGGTATTTATGCTTCGTGTTTGTTTGATACTGGAGCCGATAACTGTTTTCCATCGCTTGAGTTCGAAAAACTCCTTAAACGTAAGCGCTCCCATCTCCCCCTAACGTTCGATGTTGAAGTCGCCACCGAAAGATTTATCGCCGTTAATTCTGTTCTTCGTGATTGTACTCTTGAGCTCAACAATCACATCTTTCTAATCGACCTTATCCCGATGCAGCTCGGAAGTTTTGACATCATAGTAGGCATGGACTTTCTTCGTGAAAACCATGCTGAAGTTGTGTGCTTCGATAAGATGATTCGATTTTCGCTCGCAAATGGTGATGTATTATGTGTTTATGGTGAAACTGCTTCGAAGAGTCTCAAGCTCATGTCATGTGTCCAAGCTAGCAAGTATCTCCACAAGGCATACAAAGCCTTCTTGGCCAACATTGCAGTAGCGGAGAAGGAAAAGAAAGGAAGACCGGGTGTAATCGATGTCCCCGTTGTGTGTGAATTCCCGAATGTATTCCCCGAAGACCTTCCAGGTCTGCCACCGAGTCGTGATATCGACTTTCGCATCGACCTCATTCCTGGAGCCAACCCTGTTGCTAAAGCGCCTTATCGTCTCGCTCCCTCCGAAATGCGTGAACTCTCAAGTCAACTCCAGGAATTACTTGATAAAGGCTTCATTCGCCCGAGCACCTCTCCATGGGGCGTGCCAGTCCTTTTCGTCAAAAAGAAGGATGGGTCGTTCAGGATGTGCATCGACTACAGGGAATTGAATAAGCTTACAATCAAGAATCGCTATCCCCTGCCTCAAATCGATGACTTATTTGATCAGCTGCAAGGTGCCTCATGTTTCTCGAAGATCGATCTACGCTCAGGCTATCATCAACTTCGCATCCAAGAGGAGGATATACCCAAAACCGCTTTTCGTACCCGTTACGGCCACTACGAGTTTGTTGTTATGCCTTTTGGTTTAACCAACGCACCCGCGGTTTTCATGGATCGGATGAATCGTGTGTGTAAACCATTTCTCGACCGCTTGTCATCGTGTTCATCGATGATATCCTGATCTATTCCAAGTCGAAAGCCGAACTTGCGCAGCATTTACGTTTGGTTCTCGAGCTACTCCAAGGAAATCGACTCTATACCAAGTTCTCCAAGTGTGAATTTTGGCTGGAGGGGGTTCAATTCCTCAGTCACATTGTAAATAGTCAAGGTATTTATTCGATCCCGCAAAGATTGAAGCAGTTAAGAGTTGGGTTACGCCTAAGAACCCGTTTGAAGTCCGCTCTTTTCTCGGACTAGCGGGCTATTATCGTCAATTTATCAAAGGATTCTCTAAAATCGTTGTGCCGCTTACCGCTCTCACGCATAAAGACAGATCCTTTGTTTGGGGAACTGAACAAGAGATTGCTTTCCAAACCCTCAAGCACATGCTTTGCAATGCTCCCATTCTCACTCTGCCCGACGGAAATGATGACTTCATTGTCTATTGCGATGCCTCAAACCTTGGTCTTGGTCTTGGTTGTGTTCTCATGCAACGGGACAAGGTTATCGCTTACGCATCTCGTCAGCTCAAGATCCACGAGAAGAACTATACCACCCATGACCTCGAGCTAGGCGCAGTTGTTTTTGTGTTGAAAATTTGGCGACACTACCTCTACGGTACGAAGTGTACGGTCTTCACCGACCATAGGAGCCTACAACACATATTCAACCAGAAAGAACTTAATATGCGTAAACGCCGATGGGTAGAACTTCTCAATGATTACGATTGTGAGATTCGTTATCATCCTGGCAAAGCAAATGTCGTTATCGACACTCTCAACAGACGGAGCTATCTGCATAGTACCCGCAATGTTCCCGCCCAGCATCATCTCGAGTCTCTCATTCGCGAAGCCCAGCATGCATGTTTTACCGAGCGTACTTTGAAGAAGGAAAGAATTCATCACGATGGAGCCTAGTTAGTGAATAAATCAAATGGGATATTCCATTATCTGGACCGAATTTGGATTCCCAAACGGAACGATTTGCGACAGATTTTGATGGACGAAGCCCACAAATCCCGGTATTCTATTCATCCCGGTGCCGATAAAATGTACCAGGACCTTCGCAACAAGTACTGGTGGTCGGGCATGAAGAGAGATATCGCTCTATACGTTGGAAAGTGCCTAACCTGTTTGAAAGTTAAGGCCGAGCATCAAAGACCCTCTGGCTTGCTCGAACAACCCGTGATCCCGATGTGGAAATGGGAAAGCATAGCCATGGACTTCATAACCAAACTCCCACGTACAACCGTAGGTCACGATAGCATCTGGGTTATCGTCGACCGTTTGACCAAATCAACTCACTTCCTGCCTATATGAGAAGACTACAAGGTAGAAAGATTAGCCCGAGTCTACATAAACGAAGTTATTTGCCGACACGGTTCACCTCGCGACATCATCTCTGACCGTGATGGACGGTTTACCTCGCGTTTGTGGGAAACGTTTCAAGATGCACTCGGTACTGAGCTTAATCCAAGTACCGCATTCCATCCACAAACTGACGGCCAGACTGAAAGAACGATCCGTACTTTGGAAGACATGCTTCGCTCTTGTGTCATAGACTTCGGTGGTAATTGGGACGCATACTTGCCTTTACTCGAATTCTTGTATAATAACAGCTATCATTCCAGCATCCAAATGGCACCATTTGAGGCCTTATACGGAAGAAGATATCGGTCGCCTATTGTGTGTCACGAGATCGGTCACTCGCAGTTACCCGGTCCCGAGCTACTGCAAGAAACGACAGAAAAATCCTCCAAATAAGAGACAACTTGCTGAAAGCTCGGAGTCGTCAGAAAAGTTACGCCGATAGACGACGCAAGCCCCTTGAATTTACCGTTGGCGACCATGTACTCCTAAAGGTATCACCTTGGAAGGGTGTGGTCAGATTTGGAAAGAAAGGAAAGCTCGCGGCTCGATTTGTTGGGCCCTTTAAGATTCTGGAAAGGATTGGAAAGGTGGCCTACAGACTCGAACTACCGGAGGAACTTAACAACGTTCACCCGACTTTCCATGTGTCTAACCTCAGAAAATGTCTTGCTGAGCATCATATCCAAGTTCCTCTCGAGGATCTCCAAATAAACGAAACACTAAACTTCGTGGAGAAGCCTGTCGAAATCATGGACCGCCAAACCAAGCAGCTCAGACGCTCGCGCATTCCCATTGTAAAGGTTCGATGGGAAGGCAAACGAGGCGCAGAGTTCACTTGGGAACTCGAAAGCGACATGAAGGCGAAGTACCCGCAGTTGTTTGTTATGGCTGAACCCTAATTTCGGGATGAAATTCCCTAAACAAGGAGAGGCTTTAACACCCCGTGTTTCGAAAGTCAAAGTTAAAGTCAAAGTCAAGATTGAAGTCAAAGGAAGAAAAGATTGCTAATTGCGATCTGTCACTCCTTGCTCAATTCCTGTTTTGACTTCTTTGACTCGTAGTTAGCCTACTGTAATTGTTTACGTTAGTTGTATCATGTGGAGTATTTATTCATAATCGAGATTTATTCGCTATTTATCGATGTTCATCGCATGTTTTATCGCTTTATCGCTTATCGCGATCGTGCTCGCAACTCGAATTATGTGTTCTGGTTATTGTTTTACGTGTGTGTGCCTCTTAGGTGTTACTTGTGCATGTTTATTTATGTTTATGTTGTGGTGATTAATCGAAACGCAATCGAAACGCTATCACGATTGAATCGCAAACGCTAAACGCAAGTGAATTAGGATGATTGAATGTTAGATATAGTAGTTGGGATTAGAAGTAATTTGAATAGGAAACTCTAAAGCGTCGCAACGCTCACAATCGCAATCGAAACCGCAAAACTCGTCGCACCAAACACTCGAACCAAGTGGCTAATCAACCAAGTGACCAGCCGCTCGATCGAGTTACCACTCGATCGACCAGCCACTCGATCGGGCTACCAACTCGATCGATCAGCCCCATTCCATCCTTTCCTTTTATGATAAGCCTATAAATACCCCTATCAACATCACAAACTTACCCTTTTCTGCAACTCTCATCCGACCAGCGCTTTAACCTCACCTTTTCTTCGATTTCTCGCGATTCCGGTAAGATCTCGTCCTAAATCTTGTACTTCCTTAATCCACATGCACTCCTACACCTTTCTATCTTTCGAATCTTAACTTTTAACCGTGAAATCACTAGATTTGAGGAGGTCTAGGATGATGTCATCATGGTGTTCTTATGAACTTCATGTTTTGGCTTCAATCCACCAAGAACAACTTAGATCTAACCGATTTCCACACAAATAAACAGAGATCCTTCAAAGATCTATACATATTCATGGTGAAAAGGGATTGGAAGATGGTTTCTAACTTTCTTTCAACTCTTTCACACTCAATGCACTCAAAACCGATGGAATCGGATCTCATTCTGACCTCTACTCGCTCCTAGTGTGGTGTTGGTTCAAGATCTGGATTCTATCCACGACTCCACCGATTTCGGGTTAACCAAGAACAACCGGCTTAAACCGGTTAGCTGGTTGAACTTGGGTGATTCCTGTTCGACCGGGCTACTGGGTCAAGATGGGGTTCTGTTGATTAACACGTTGTCACACCGTCTCGATAAAACTACAAAACTATCCAAAACAACCAAGGAAGAAGATGATCAGGCCGACCAGGATGGAGTGTCGCCCGATCGGACTGCTGTCCGATCGGATTGACACCCGATCGGGTTGCCACCCGATCGGCTTGCACCTTGGCCCCACACTCAACTTTTATTCAAAGTATTTGAAGTTATGAACATTGAACGAACTGTTGTCCGATCGGATTACCACCCGATCGGATTGTCACTCGACCATGTAGTGTTCTGGCTTCAACACTCAAACAATTTTTCAATATGTTCAATACAAACAGAGTGCCACCCGATCGGACTACAATCCGATCGAGTGATAAACTGCTGTGAACTTGTTCTCACTAAGTGTCCAACCTACCGGATTGTCGTCCGATCGAACGGTCGTTCGATCGATCGACCTGAAGGATAGAGACACTTCTGTGTTTTCAAAATGCTATAACAAAAACTTCAAAAGTCAAGCCATCATACACAAACACATCCTTTCCAAACGAAGAAACAATCCACTCGAAAGGTCACCCGATCGGATGACCATCCGAGCTGTTTGTCACCCGATCGACCGGCTACCCGACCGGACTGCCATCCAATCGGAGTACCGTCTGACCCTTGACACTTCTCTTCATTTACGTATCGCTTATCGTTATGCTATCGTTATCATCAGGCTAATCTCACTCTAAGCGTTCCCTTCAATCCATCATCGTTGTGAGTATACTCGATCCCTTTTTGCTTTACGCACTTTTGGGTGTTATATACGTTACTTATTTTAAAATCACGTCGAACACACTACGCAATACTTTAACGCTAACCGTTACCGCATGTTATACGTGACTTAATGAATGCTTGTTTGTTATGTTTACACATGGAATGTTGTCTACATGCCTTAGCAATGATAGTACTATTAGTTTGGACTCAGCACCTGTTCATTCAGGGGTTGTTAAGGACAATTAAATACATGGGCCACAGTGGTGATCGTGCATTACGAACTGCCTTGGGCAGTCAACCCGCAGTCATTGGTATCGATAGGTTCATGTCGATAAGTAACATGCCTCATTTTAAACTGTGTATGTGCTGGTTATGCGTAACGATTTCGAACTCTATTATATCTATTAAACTTGTATGCTCACCTTTACACTATGTGTATTGACTTTTACTTTAACGTATGTGACAGGTGCTTAGGATGCTTGTATACTTTGCTTGCTGTGAAATCGAGGCTAGAAAAGGTCTAGAAACAAATAAACAATTGTCTGTATTATGAAATCTGAGTTGTCGGAACAGAACCATTTGACTAGATTTTGTCTGTAATAATTATGTTATCTTTTATGACATGGTATGGGACGTGTTGTTTTAAATAATTGGTAATTATAGTTGTTATGGAAACTTCTGGACAATCTGTTTCGCTCAGTGTCGCGCCCCAATGATTCCGCCATTGGTTGGGGTGTGACAGGTTGCGTACTAGTTAAAACTACCAGAAGAGCTCAGCGGGGTACACGACACATTCCACGTGTTTAATCTCAAGAAAAGCCCTACTCAAGAAACAGTCGTCATCCCAGCAGACGGGATACACGTCAACGACAAACTCCAGTTTACCAAATAACTTGTTGAGGTTACAGACTGGAAAGTCCGCAAGACACGGAGGACTCGTAGAAAGAAAGTTAAAGTTCGCTGGAACTCGCGTCATGGTCCCGAGCATACGTTGGAACGTGAGGATCAAATAAAATCCAAGTACCCTCACCTGTTTCGAGACTCCCCTGCTACCGGTAACAAGACTCTCGTAATTCTTCTAACGGGGGGAGAATGTGATAATTGGCAAGAATAATGGAAATTCCGTACAACTTAAACCCTTTATTTAACGTTTAATTACGTTCATTACGATTTACTTATTCATGATTAGGTCGTATAAAGTCTAGCAATCATAGGACATGGTTAAATATGTCAAACAACGTTAACACAATCGTCATGTCTCGAGAAAACTGCAAACTATGTCCTAATATGTTGGCAAAATGCTGAAAACACTATTCACCAGAACACACTATTCATGCCGGCAAGTTCCGAAAACTGTCTGTATGAGCGATGAAGGGCATGAACGAACTTTATAGATGAAATACAAATAAAGGTCCCTAATTAGGGATACTAAAACGTTAAAACACCTTAACTTTCCGGTGAACGCTTACAATGGCACTTATTCCGTTCTGCGCCGAAATATAACCAAGATAAAATGTCCGCGACGCCAGAATCTATCATTTTAAGGTCTGCAAGGCTGATAACTAATGTATACACCTTAAATGGGTTTATAGATGTCAACGGGATATCCTAAATATACGCTTCCGGTAATATGACATAACTTGCACAATTTGTCCGGTATTGGTCCGACGAACTAGTAAAGGGCGTTTTTGCCATCCTAACACCAAAACGAATCATCTAGTGAACTAGTTAGCCAATTGTTGGTGTCATTCTCAAAACACCTAAACATTTATATAAGTTACAAGTTTATATATAAGTAAAATTTTATAAAAAAAATTAATAAAACCTTATACACCCCCCCCCCCAATTTGGTCAACATGGTGGACCCCACCACATCAACCTACAACATTATGGAGAATGGAAGAAGATTTAGGGTATGGTCTTTAAAGATTTTTTTTTGGAAACTTGAAAGATCATTAATTTTATAAACTTACCACCACATCTTCCATACTTATCATTTCACAAATAATTGAAACCAAAAACCCTCATCCTTGCTCTCTAAATCTCGGCCACAAGAACCCCAAGAACACCGCCCTTTTCACTTCTTAAACACCATATTTTCATATAAATCAAGCCTTTTTATGATCATCTAAGCATAGTTAAAGCATGGAGCTTCATTAGGGACTTGATTGGAGCTTAATCTTATTCCTAATCATCTTCTAAGCTTGTGCAAAGTTGTAAGCCATCATTTACCATTTTTTTTTGCTTGTTATCATGTGTAGATCATGAAAGTACAAGTTGATCATCTTGAAAATCAAGAAAAATTTCACTTAAAACCCTAAACCAAACCTAAACAACTTACTAATCATGAAGTATTATGTGATTATTATGTGCTTTAGGGTTGTATGAGTTGTATGATCTTGTTGATTTTGTTCAAAGTAGGTTGTTTAACCTAGGATTTATGACAATCATGTTGTATGTTACTGTAGTAAACTAGATTAGTGATGATCTTGTGATATTAGTCTTAAAAATGTGATTTAAACACTTAGAAGTTTAAATCAAGAAAGATCATCACCCTTAAATCCATGAGCTTTATATATACATATGTGTTTAAACTTGAAAGATTAAGGATTTAATAAACTAAACATGGTGATTAAGAACTAATAAATGTGATCTTTAAATAAAACAAGTGATTTAATAAATGGTTATGAAAACCACACTTAAAAAGTCTTGGATTTCAAGACATAAAAGTCTTGGAATTTTTAAGAAATTTAATATATATAAGTGCTCATGATTTAAGGAAATAGGTGGTAGAAGTTGTTTACTTGATGTTGTAAATTGTTGAGATTAGTAGGTTGATGTTGATGGTAAATTGAAAATGATTTTAAACGCGTTTTAAAAACGTGGGAAAACGCCAGGGGAAACTATGGCGAAACTTTCTAAAAATCTAATCGCGATTAAATAGATATTAACGAGGTGATTAGCATGGTTAATCACGATTAGTGATCTTAATTATGATTAACAACCTTAATCGTGATTAGACAAACCCTAATGACAAGGGTTAAGACTTAACCATCCAAGAGTTTACTTAAAATACTACAAGTTATTTTTATGATAAAATGGGAAAAATTTATAAGAATAACCATCAATATAATTTTTGGAGAAAATTATATGTATATACTTCAAATAATTTTTTGGTGTATAAGGTGTGTATAATTATGTGTATGTATTAGTCTTAGGAATACATACCAAAATAATACCTACAATACTTGCAAAATATACACTTACACCACGACGAAAACCCCACAAATATTCGAAATTGTAACGACGGTCGCGAACCTTCACGACTACTTAAAATGTACACTTATAAGATACCATAAAACAAGGCGCGAACATCGGACGACGGGCCTCGAACGATGGACATCAGACGACACCTTATGCCTTATCGAAGAAACGGACGTGTCGACGCCTCGAAAGGTTACTACGACGCTCGACACCTCTGACACACAAAAACTATATATATTAACCGGTCGTTACGACAAGTCTAGAAATAAAATAATTTAGACACTTCATATATATTAACGATAATGAATGACCGGAAAATTCAATAAAGAAAATAACGCTAATCGTGATTATAAAAGTTACTAGCATAATTAGTAAAAGATTACTAAAAATGCATGAACATAAATATTGGGCTAAAACAATTAATGCTGGGTTAAAATAACATAAATATTGGGCTAAGCCCAATACCTTAAATACATGGGCAAAGGCCCATTTCCCTAAAATACTTATAAAAGCCCACTTCCAATACTAACATGGGCTAGGCCTAATAACTTATAGAACTTGGGCTAGGCCCAAATGCCAAAAAATATGGATTAAGCCCAAAACACTAAATTGTGGGCTAAGCCCAAAGTAAAATACATGTATATTTTTATACATATATATTGTACGAGTACATTATAAATACGGTATAACTACACGTATAAATACGGTATACCTACACGTATAATACGGTATACCTACGCGTATAATACGGAATACCTACATGTATAAATACGGTATACCTACACGTATAATACGATATACCTACATGTATAAATACGGTATACCTACACGTATAATACAGTATTCCTACACGTAAATACGGTATACCTACACGTATAAATACGGGATACATATATATAAAAGACTCATGCACATGATGATGTACTCATTTACACTTGTTGAAGTGTACTCTCGCAAGAATGTCGCACACGTACGATAACGTATTGATTATTGGTGCATTTATGTCTATCGCCTCCGTCAATCCAGTCCGTAGCAGTTTCTGAAGAATACTAGCTTTATATTATAATATTTAGTCAAGAAAGGCAAGGTGGCATATTTGTAAATAAGGTGAACTTCCTTATTTCCCTTGGCCTATAAATAGGAACCTAAGGTGTTAGGTTTAGGACTTTTGCCACTTTTGCCATTTGCTACACTTGAGGAGATAGGAGCTAGAGAGAGAAAGTAGAGAGAGAAAGGCAAAAGGTGATTCGTGGTGCTTTGTACGATTTCATACATTTCTATAGAATCACAGATTGAGTACGTCTCGTGTGTTCGGTCACGTTCGTGTACGGATTCCGCACGTCACACGTTCGGTTCGCAATCGTTTCAGAGTCAAAACCGGTCCTAACATTGACGATGTTAAAATTAAATATTTTTAACACTTGAATCAAGAAAAGATATATGATATTATATTTGTGTAACAAATATAGAGTCTCGAATCAAAGTATACCAGAAACAAATGCCAACATATTATTAAATTACACAAGTGTTCCAAAAGCGAAATGAAAATAATAAACGTTCAAGATGAACAACGAGTACAAGGTCTAGGAAGGACCGATGTGTCTAATGAGTTAGAACCCTTGTAGGTTGACTCGCGTTTACGGAACACATTGATTGAATATCTCTCTCTCAGGAACGCAAAGCTGTGAGTTCATGTCCCCCTTTTCTCTTAACTGTTTTCGGATTTATAACTCTCAGGGGTGAAATACATGTTACATATGTTTCAATTGTATGATTTGGCTATGCAATGAACTATTAGATCATGTGAGCATAGGCTGAAACTGAAATGCCAATAACTCTCATAAGAAACATGGACAAAGGTTAGATCTAACGGGTACGACCGAGCCCCACTCATGGTCCATTTGTGACTACTTAGAGTGCTTTTGTGTCCCAGTCGAGGTGATTCGACAACAGTCAAGGTGATTTGACACAGTAATGGTGATTTGACATAGTCGAGGGGATTCAACACAGTCGAGGGAATTCGACACTTATAATAGCCCACTTGGGTTGGGTACTCCGTATGTCTTCACATATATTAATGTCCTTGCAAAACATTAATTGATCTGTTCATAGACGCTTTACATACCTGTTTTCAAAGGAATTTCTCAAATGTTTACAAGTTTATTGGAACTCATACAAAACGCATGAACTCGCTCAACTTTTGTTGATGTTTTCAAAATTACATGTATTTCAGGAAACAAGATGGATCTTGGGCGCGGGTGTTGTTTTCAAGATGTAAATTTCAAGTTTAGATGTCATCCACTTTTGTTGGTTTGTAACTTGACCGGAGGTCATGTTGATTGAAACTTAAATGACTTGTGATTGTAATGTTTTAAACTTTTGAATGGATGAACATCATATTAATCATATAGTTGTTTGTTATAATCGAATCCAATGAAAACTGATCAAGTCACACGCACACGCTTCCGCAAAAGTCAGGGTGTGACATAAGGCAAAGGCATCATAGGTTGGGTGATCAAGATCGTTTAGGACTTGAAGCACAAGAGCTTCATCTGTAACCAGATCACTAACCGATTACAATTGATCAACGAGTTGCTTTGCTTCATTACAATAGTCAGTGATCGATTACTTCTTTTGTTTTAGAAGTTGGAATTGGGCTCGGTATTTGGAACGTTTGGCAAAAGCTTGTTCATTGAAAGTATGTTCAAGAACTTTCAATAATTCAGCGACGGTTTTTGTGCCGATGACGAGATGAGCAGTAGTAGCATCAAGCGTAACATTGATGTAGCCATCATCTCGTTCCCATTGGGCGGTGTCGCTAGTGGAAGCGGGTGGGGTAGATGAGATGTGTTCAAGGAGACCCTAGGTTTTTAGAATGGTAATGACTTGATGTTTCCAAGATAAGTAGTTCACATAGATTAGTTTGACGCTTGCGACTGGGGCGATATTGGTGAGAGACGAGAAACGTGAGTTGTTTTGTGAATCGTTTCTAGGGGAAGATGGAGGGTTGGTGGGGTAGAGCCAACCTTGGTTATGATGTAAAGAGAGAGAAAAGAAAAAGAAAAAAATTATAACAATGCTCTTGATACCATGAAAGTAATTGAGAATTTTGTAGTAATTTCTTATATCATTCAACAGATGTTTACATGCGTTTATATAGCCACAATATAATAACCTATGGAAGATCAAACGACACTCTAATAATTGATCACATTAAGCAGGGCCGGCTCAACCATTTTGGTGGCCTCAAGCGAAATACAAAGTTGAGGCCTTAAATTAAAAAAAAAACTAGTAGTACAACTAAGAATGAAAAACATACCTTTATAAAAGACTAATAAAAACCCTCCTCCTTTATCCGGGCTTGGGACCGGCAAAATAAACTAAATAGTTTATAGTTGGCAGAGTTAAATTTTTTTTTTTTTTTTTTGTATTCGTATACATTTGTTGTATGTGTAAAGATATATTTAGATTAAGTTTACTTTTCTAGCTTTAACAGATGCAAACTTTTTAATAAAATTTTCATAATCAGTTTCTTCTAACAAATCGTTTTCAATTGACAAAGTAGCTAATCCATTCAATCTTTCTTGTGACATTGTAGATCTTAAATAATTTTTTAACAATTTTAATTTAGAAAAGCTTCTTTCTGCAGAAGCAACAGTCACGGGAATAGTTAACATAATCCTATAAGCAATATACGCATTTGAAAAAGAGTTAAAAGTGTTAATATAGTTTAGGATATTAATAGGAGTGTCACATTCTAAATGTATGATATGTCTTAGAACTTTTAGTTCTTCAAATAAATCTAAACCATCAATATCTATACTAGTATCATGTTTTAAAGAACTTTCAAGATTAATACAATGTTGTTTTAAAGTATTATCATCCAATAATTTCAGCTTTTTTATACTAAATAGAAAACCAAAAATACTTTCAAACATTTTAAATTGATCAAATCTAGTCTTGATTGAAGAAATAGCTTGATCTACTATATATAAAAAGTAATCGGTTTTAAATAATTCAATAGGAGTTTTAGTAGTTGTAGGATCGTTTGTCGACCTGACGAGTCGTTCAGAAGAGTGCTTAGACTAATTCAGAGGCGGAATTCATTGAATTAGTCTTCGTAAAGCTTGATTTCACTACTTAACGTCTCCTGTATTGATTAACTGTCAAATTATAAGCTCTTGGAGACAAACGGGCAGAGCTTCGCCGTTACACCTTGAAAACACACACTCTAACTCTGGAACCGCTCTAATGACCCCCATATATATAGACCTTCTGGTTCGCTTATATGGACATGTCCATATAAGCGACCCACTCATCACGTCACAAAAGCGATCCATATTAGTGACATATGAGCGATCCTATATATATAGTGACATATAAGCGGTCCACCCTATATACCCTATAAGCAACCCTAAGTCTAATACAAGATTTCTCGTTTACTGTTCACAATACAATCAGCCCTACCCTAAGACTCGAACGAAGATGTAGTCGACAGACAACTGCACCAACAGACTCCCCCTTGAATGTTGACGGAATCTTCAGTGAGAGTCTTCAATCATTCACAGGTCTTCAATCTTGTTCGGTCTTCTTCAGGAACTCTGCCTGGAATCAAATCTTCTTCAGAAATTCCTTCCTGAAATCATATGCCTGGATCTTTCTCTGGTTTTAACTTTCGTCAGACTCCCCCTATCATCATGCTGGGATCTCTGTCTGGAAATCGTTATCACCATTGAAATCAACTCCTGGCTTTCTCTGTTTAAGCTCTTCTCTGGTTCTGATGTGTCTCCTGTCTATCTATAGCAACAGGATCAGAAACCTGCAAAACTCAACCATTCTATCACAAACCAAAATAATTGTGATTCAACTTAATGAATCAACTAATCATTTGATACTTTTTACAATTAAACACTGATCACAAATTTGAAACATTCCAATTTCTGATTCAATCTAATGAATCATTTTAAACATTTCAAACGACTTAACCAACCTGTCTGTTCATCAAGTTTAGCCTTTGAGATTTTGAAAATCAGCTCTTCAACATCAGTCGTCGAAAATCTTTTTGGATTTTTCAAAATATGAAACGTAAATGCAAAGACAGAAATTTAAATGCAAAACAAAGATATTTTTGTGAGTTTGTGCAAGAGGATCATATCAGTTTTTTAGACACATCACAAACACCGTTAAGCTTCTAATCGTTTTAAGTTCTAAACGATTCACGTAGATTGACGATATAATTGTCCTCTTAAATTTTCATACAATTTTCAATCTATTTAGGATACTATTTAGGTATTTTATGAACTTAGTTCAATTCATGTGTCCCACCTCTTGAATATACTCCCGTATCCAGAATCCCAATATTCAGTCTTACAGGTATGAACACTACAATGATGTTTGTACATAAATTAGGGGAAATATGCGAGAACTGAGGGATCTCAGGTCAGAACTTCCGTTCAGCAGAGAGATATCAGCTTTGACTTAGCAGTGTGTCCCCTTTAGAGGATCTTTTCAGCTACAACAGATGATTATCAATTTTATTGTCTAATCAACTGAGGGCTTTATGCTATGTTTCAAGCATTTTGCGGAAAGTATTAGCCAAGGACTAGGTCAGAACTACCGTTCAGCAGAAGTCCCGGAATAATACCCCAGACATCATAGAGTATAAACACCTAGTATATCAGAATACGAGACCTATCAAACGAGATTTCAGGGGTTACCTATATATCCAAGTAGTGTTCCCCACGAATTTCACAAGTTTGAAATTTTAGGTTTATATCCCGAATAAATCTACTAAATGTACAAAAACCTATCGTCACATCATCAGTGAGACCGTTTATCACATTTGGCATTACATTTCTTTAGCGTGCTGTGATAGTCCTACTGATTTACTATCATTTCCTCTTGTTTCGCAACAAAACTCGTTTTTTAAATATTTCAATGTTTTTGACATTTTCAAATTTTCTAATTTTTTTTTAAAATTTTACTCCCCCTAAAATCAAAATATGTTTCAATTTTGATTTTCTGGGAAAATTTAAAACAAACTGTACAAAAAAAATGACAACATGATGAGAATCACATCAATTCTCCATCCGTTTGGCTTAAACAATCAGAACTCCCTCTCACAACAAACTATTTTCCCATAATGATTTCAAAACACTTAAGTTTGTTTTAATCAGAATAGTTTTTCCGGAAAATAAGTTTAGTTGTTTTTACCTTTTGTAAAAATGGGGCAAAATCATCACATTGTTTACCAATTTCATGAATGATAATTAAATCAAGTCCAATTTAATGACCCTGATTTAACCACTTGAAAGATCAACTGGTTCTCATTCTGAACCATTTATAACAATCACAAACATACAACCACTTGTAAGTTTAGCAATTCAAGCTCTTCAAACCTGTTTTTCAACCAATTACCACCTTTTGGTTGAATTCTCAAGGTGCCGATTCCTACTCCTCGCTTACAAACCTGGGAGTTCCGGCAAGTCCTGCAACTTCACAAACAGATTTAGAAATATGCCGATTCATGATCCGCAATACCATCTTGGGATCTCCGGCAAGTCAGGTTTTTCATTTAAAAAGATCCACCCAAGCCCGACCAGCCTTGGGTGTGTTCGACAATTTTTCCTCAACCAATGGCTCTTCTGGCTTTGACGAACCAGAATCATTGCCTGAATGTGGCTTGTCTGACTTTGACCTGTCAGATTCATCGCCGACATGTGGCTCCTTTGTTTCCGAAGAAACAGATTCATCGCCACAGAATGTTACCTTCTTCTTCTCCTCTTTTGTCCTCAGATTTGTATCTGATGAATTCTTCTTGCTTGTCTTTTCAGCTGAGGGAGTAGATTCATCAGAACTGTTATTCTGTTTGTCTCGTGAACCCGAGGACAAAATCTTCTCGAGATATTCTCTTGCCTTCTTTCTCTTTTTCCTCAGTCTGTCTTTCTGCCCCTGTGAAAGTTTAACTTTCATTTCCTGAATTGACTGTTCTTGAACTTCAGGTTTCAGAACCTTCTGTTCCTGGGGCTTGACTTTGACTGGAATCTTTGCCAATTTCTGAGAATTAGCCCTCAATCTTTCATTCGATCTCCTTGGGAAATCTCTGGGAATGTGACCTTTGATGTTGCAGTTAAAGCACCTCCTGGTCTCATAACTCCAATACTGGCAGTTAACAGCAATGTGTCCGTGATATCCGCAGCTGTAACACACTCTGTTATCGTACCAATCACCATTTTGAGTCCAAACGCTCAGATCAAAGCATTGTTTGGCTTGGTGATATTCTTTTCTCAAGTTTGCTGGATTTGGCTTTGAAGCACTGTGGTCCAACCTGCACCACTTATTACCAACAATTTTTGAGTTTTCATTTTTTACTTTTTGTGTTTTTTTCTTTTGATTGGATGAACGATCTGATGAACTTTTAATATCTTTTTGAACAATTTTCTCATTTTTAATTTTTTGTTTCTGTTCTGCTTTCTTCTTCAAAGGTTTTTGCTTCGAGCATTCACCCTTTTCAGTTGATTGCAGAACAGTTTTCTGAAATTTTTCCTTTTTATCATCAGATTCTTCATCACAATCTTTAACTTTGACTTTGTCAAAGTTTGTGACATTGTCACTCATTGGAACAGAATTGATTGGTTTTGGACAGGGAAAATTCAAACTGTCTGATTGAGTCACAAAACCTATCAATTTCTTTTCAAGTTCATCAATCTTGATTCTTGAATTCTCAGCTTCTTTTTCAAGCTGAGAAATTCGTTCAAGATGAGACTTGATAGATTTTTCATTCTCATTTTTCATGTTTTCAAGAACAGATTTTTCATTTTCCAAGACATTTATCTGTTCTTGAAGTTTCACTTCATTAGCTTTCAGATTTTTGTTCTCCAATTTTATCCAGAAATCTTCATTTTCTGATGATTTCTGTTTGCTTTCAAAAACCTTTACGTTTTCTTTCAAAATTCTGTTTTCTGATGTCAAACTGTTCAATTTACCCAACAGTTTGTCATTTTCAATTTTCAATTTCTCACAATTTTCTTGTAACATAAGAATCTGTTTAATATCAGCTTGCTTCTCGTCTTCCAACTTCTTGACTTTCGATGTCAAACTTTCCGCATCCTTCAAGAGTTTGTCATTTTCAGTCTTGAAGTTGTCGCATTCGAAGCATACTGTTTCAGAACATGAAGTTCCCATCTTCACAGATTCTTCAACCTTCGACACTTGTTCTTTCTCTATCTTATATGTACCTGCACCAAAGATTGTAACAAGATTAAGAGGATTTCTATTATCATCAATATAACAGCCTCTTTTCATATCATATACCAAATTTCTTTTCGCTGCCCAACACACATTGATTCTTTTATATATCTCAGTTATCACATCTAAATTCAAATCATCCAAATTCATTTTTATTTTATCCAATATTTCTCTCTTCTTTTGAAAATTCTCATTATCATGATTTTTAAGTTCGCTGATGAATGTATTCAAAGTTAATTTTGAAAAATTAGAATTTTCTTTCAGATTTTTCAAAAAATCATCCCATTCAGCTGATAATCCACTAGCAAACTTTGATACCATCTCAGCTTCTGATATCACTATTTGATTTTCCTTCAAATAGTCAATCAAACGATCAAAACGTTTCTCCAAATTATCCAAAGTTTCATCTTTCTTGCTCAGAAAACATTCAAAACGTTTACACCAAACCTCTTTGGACAATTTCCGATAAGAATCACTAAGATATCCTCGATACCAACTATTCATTCTCTCAAGATCATTGTTTTCTTGCACATCAAATCTCATTGTCATTTTTCCAAATATCCCGACAAATATTTTGTGAACACAAACGCGAACCAGATATCCGAATCAGCGAAACAAATGAGCGAACCAAGCAATCCGGACCAAATAAGCGGACCAGATGAGGTGTCCAAATAAGCGATTCAAGATTGTTCTAATAAGCGGTCCAGAATGTGTTCCAAGAGCGATCCAGAAAGTTACTTTGGAGCGATCCAGAAACTGTATTGTGGAGCGGTTCAAAAAAAATGTTCACACGAGCGATTTAGAAACTGACTAATGAGCGGTCCAAACAACAATTTTGAGCGAGTCAGAACCAAATTTGTACGAAAAAGCGGTCCAAAACTTCATCTAAAAGCGGTTCATGATGATGTCACTATGAGCGGACCATAAAACGAACATGATTTGACCCATTAAAACTTCGAATTTTGACTTGAAACTTTCCAGGATTTGTCTTGGTACAATTGCGCACAAGCTGTGAAAATTTGAGCGAATTTCGACCGTGAAAACTTCCTGAATCAGTAAAAGAAGGTGTAGAAACCAGAAATTTGAGCGAAAATCGAGCTAAACGGTAAGAACTCTTCCTTCTGAGCTCTGATACCACTTGTAGGATCGTTTGTCGATCTGACGAGTCGTTCAGAAGAGTGCTTAGACTAATTCAGAGGCGGAATTCATTGAATTAGTCTTCGTAGAGCTTGATTTCACTACTTAACGTCTCCTGTATTGATTAACTGTCAAAATACAAGCTCTTGGAGACAAACGGGCAGAGCTTCGCCGTTACACACACACATACGCTACTCTGGAACCACTCTAATGACCCCCATATATATAGACCTTCTGGTTCGCTTATATGGACATGTCCATATAAGCGACCCACTCATCACGTCACAAAAGCGATCCATATTAGTGACATATGAGCGATCCTATATATATAGTGACATATAAGCGGTCCACCCTATATGCCCTATAAGCGACCCTAAGTCTAATACAAGATTTCTCGTTTACTGTTCACAATACAATCAGCCCTACCCTAAGACTCGAACGAAGATGTAGTCAACAGACAACTGCACCAACAGTAGTTTCATTAGCAACATTTTCATCAAATCGTCTATTTCTATGGATGATACGTTTTTCACGAAACATAGGTTCTACATCCATCTCTAATGCGATTTCTTTTGCATCATTAATAGCATTTTCGAATCCATTTTCTCTATAATTTTCAAAATAACACAAAAGGCCATCTAATTTTTTTATAGCACTATCAATACACATATCTTTTTCCTGTAAGCTCTTGCTAACACGATTAATAGCACACAAAATTTCATACCAAATAACTATTCCTAATAAAAATTCAAACTTATTGAATTCAAAATCTGCCAAGGATTTAGCTTCACTTAGAACTTTTGCATCATCATCACTATATAATTTCATAAGTGCCTTTTTTATTTGTGGTGCTTGATATCTAATTGCCTTAACACTTTCTACCCTACTTTCCCACCGTGTTTGTGATAAAGGTTTTAGAGTTAATTTTGGTAAACAATCTTGTAGTATTTTCCACCTTTTGGTTGATGAAGCAAAAATTGTATAAGTACGTTGTATAATTCCAAAAAACTCACAAGCTTTTGTACACGAATTAGCCATATCACAAAGAACTAAATTTAAACTATGACAACCACATGGTGTATAAAAGGCTCTAGGATTAATATCTAACAATCTTTTTTGAACACCTTGATGCTTTCCTTTCATATTTGAACCATTGTCATAGCCTTGTCCTCTAATATTATTTATGTCAAGTCCTATATTACTAATTTCTTCAACCATAGCATCAAATAGACCTTTACCGGTTGTATCATCTACTATAATAAATTCAAAAAAATATTCTTTAACTTCAATCGGTGTTGATGAGATATCTAAGCATCGTAAAATAATTGACATTTGTTCTTTATGACTAGTATTGGGTGTGCAATCAAGTATAACTGAAAAATATTTAGCTTCCTTAACTTTGTTAACAATTTTATTTTTAACTTCACATGCTAATAAACTAATAAGTTCGTTTTGCATATTATGACCAAGATAATGATTGTAGATTTCTTTGTTCTTTATTTGTCTAACATGTTCTTTCATTACGAAATCAAATTCTGCAATCATTTGAACAATAGCTAAAAAATTACCATTGTTTTTTTCATAAAGTTTTTCGTTATCTCCACGAAATGGTATATTGTTCATGCTAAAAGTTTTTACAACGCCAATAATTCTTTTAAGTACATCTTTCCAATGTTCCTTATCTTTATTTGTAAGAATTTGAGTTTCTTTATCAATTGTATTATTTTTCGCTAATCTTGATTCTAACTCAAACCATTTGCTCATATTCATAATATGTTCTTTACTTGATTCATGCTTTTTTAGTTTATCATTCATATTTCTCTAATCCTTACTACCTCCTTTTGCTAATTTACTTTTACAAGAATTCACATCAAATAATTTGCAACAAAAACAAAATACCCTATCTAACTTTATTGAGTAAAGCAACCATTTTCTTTCGTATTTTTCCCCATTTGCCATTTTTTGCATATAAAAAGAAGAGCTAAAGTTTCTAGAATATTCATCTTTTGGAAAATCATAATCATAAATCTTTACCGGTCCCTTTTCTACAAGCAAATCTCTTAAATTAGCATTAATAACACTCCATTCACTTGGATCATCTAAATTTATAGTTTCGTCTACATTCAAAGGTTCATCGCTATTATTTTCGTTAGCATTCAAAGGTTCATCATTATTATTCACATCAACATTCAAAGGTTCATCACTATTATGTTCATCCACATTCGAAGTTTCATCACTATTATGTTCATCAACATTTAAAGGTTCATCGCTATTATGTTCATCCACATTTAAAGGTTCATCGCTATTATGTTCATCAACATTTAAAGGATCATCGCTACTAAGGTCATCCACTTTTAACGGTTCATCACTATTGTTATCTTTCACGGTTGTTACATATTTTAATAACGATCCTTTTAATGATTCCATCTGAGCTTCTAATTTTTGTTTCTTTTTTCTCTTGGAATGACCCGATTCATGCTTTCTATATCTATTAGACATTATAGATTCAAAAACCTAACAGTTATCAACAATCCACGCAAAATCTAATCTAAGAATTCAATTATCAAATAAATCAATAGTAATCTCAAAATCAACAGGAATCAAATTAGGGCAAGTATGTAAGAGTACCTTAGAAGAACAAATGTCGGATTAATTGGCAGTAATCGCAAAATCAGGAATCAAATCTCTACAACTTTGAAATTGGCAGACTCCAATATCCAAACCAACATCCAACAACGGTTACCTCAGTTGCCTTGTGCAAAATCAACAGTCACTTGATTCAGTCGCAGACTCCAATCTCCAATTTTGCAAAATCAACAGTCACTTGATTCAGTCTAGAAGAACAAATATCGGATTAATGAATATATGTATAGAGTAAACTGAACACTGAAGATTGAAGAACCAACCAGAAACGTGAATATAAAAGACGAACTATACCTGTGAGGCAATGAATCGGCGCTACAATCTAGCCTCCATCATCCGAAATCGGCGCTACAATTGCTTCAATTCGTTTCCCAAACGGCCGATTGATTACATCTTGGCTGTGATTGGGACTTGGGAATCGCGACTATGCCGCTTTTCTTCAAACGTTCTATTTAGTAATTGCCCTAAATGATGGCTGATTTCACGCGTGTTATTTCTTTCAATTCCAACAGCAACAGAACATAAGGCTGTATTGCCTAGTGGCCCAATACAATTTTAGCCTGCTTTGTTTTAAGGCCCAAATCGAACAGAGGGCTGTATAATAGAAAAAATTAATGGAGGCCCTATAAATTTTGTGGCCTAAAGCCCTAGCTTGAGTACGCTGGCCCATGGGCCGGCCCTGACATTAAGAGGGTGTTTGGGATTACGTTTTGAAGTGATTATTTGATTATTGCGTTTGTAAAACATAAATAATCTAAAAAAGTGTTTGGATGAAAAAGTGATTATCTGCCTCCAAAACGCAGTTTTGGAGAAGCATGTACCTACATGCTTTTTCAAAACGCAGTTTTGAAAACACAAAATCTATTTTGGAAACGCATAATCTATTTTGAAAATGGAACACCAAACACCCCCTAAGTATATCTAATAACTAATTAAATGTTGAGTTAAGAGTGAGAAGATGGTATTGTCTAACAGGGAGGTTGGTCCGATATTTAATCCACAAAAATGAGTATTCCTTTATTTTCTCGACCAACTCAAAAACCCGAAAAGACCTTCCTTCAAACACTTTTCGGTTCATTGCGTACCAGATTCTCCAAAAAGTTGTCTTCATAACAGTATTGACCAATCATTTCCACTTTTTCGACCCCTGTGTGTTATCTAAAGCGTTAGTAATGTCATGGCACAGGTTCGCATTGATCGACAAAAAAACTCTAACCACACAAAGATGTTCCACTATATACGTCTCGCCAATACACAATTAACGAAGGCATGGTTGCAGTCTTCGTTACCTACATCTCAGTACCTAAAAAAAGGTCAGATTAATTAACTTAAAAGTCACGTTATCTTATTATTATTATTAATTTTTTCTTAATCCCCTCTGACAAAAGGTATTTAGTCAACGTCAAAGGAAACCATAAATAAAATAGCTTCAAATTTAACACGGGATCAATACGCCGTCGTTTAGGGTACAAAGAACCTTCGTTAAAGTTGCGTAAAAGCAGCCATTGATGAAAAAATAAGAAAAAAGATCACCGAATCCACCGTGTCGGTGGAACCACTGGATCAAAATCATCATTTTATCAT
Source organism: Helianthus annuus (assembly GCF_002127325.2). NCBI lineage: Eukaryota > Viridiplantae > Streptophyta > Magnoliopsida > Asterales > Asteraceae > Helianthus > Helianthus annuus. The sequence goes on along the minus strand of NC_035436.2, from coordinate 48,280,632 downwards.
ACACATTGTTAGGGTTTGCAATTTGTTCAACTTCCGGCGACTGATCGATCGGAATGGGAGACGGTGGCGGTCTTCCTACGATGGATCTGATGCGATCGGAGCCAATGCAGTTATCTCGCATCGTTATTCCGATGGAATCTGCTCATCGAACGGTGTCGTATCTCGGTGACCTAGGCCTTTTTCAGTTTAAAGATGTATGTTGCTACACGTATCGTTTTTATACTTGATTATGATTGTGATTATGATTATATGCTTGTTTGGCTGTTTGTTCGTGTAATTTATTGGCATTTTGATAGGTTTATGTTGTTCTAGATCTGTAGGAGTTTAGAAAGATGTTTTGGCGTTTGAGTTAGTGATTCACAGATATGATTGAACATAGTGATTGAATCGTATTGAAAAGTTAGTTATAGTTGATTATGATTATATGTTTGTGTGCCTGTTTGTTTGTGTAATTGATTGGCATTGTGATCAGTTTAGGTTGTTCTAGATCTGTAGGAGTTTGGAAAGTTGTTTAGGCGTTTGAATTACTGACTGGAAGATGTGATTGAATCGTTTGAATTACCGGTTTGTTCGTGTAATTAATCGGCATTATGAGTGTTTTTAAGTTTAATTAGATCTGTAGGAGTTTGGAGACTTGTTTAGGCGTTTGAATTACTGACTGATAGGTATTGATTGAACTTGATTTTATTATAGGCTGATTGAATTGTTTTGAACAGGTAGTTATAGTCGATTATGATTGTGATTATGATTATACATTTGTTTGCCTGTTTGTTTGTGTAATTATTAATTAATTGCATTATGATTGTTTTAAGTTGTTTTAGATCTGTAGGAGTTTGGAGAGTTGTTTAGGCGTTTAAGTTACTGACTGAAAGATGTGATCGGACATGATTTTGTTATATGCTGATTGAATTGTTTTGAACAGGTAGTTATAGTTGATTAGTACTAATAAGAATACATCGATGCTGGATGCATCATCATTCATCTATTATGCTGCATATGTGTAAGTGACACTGTATGTTTGTATTCCTAAAGGTGTTTATGCAGTTATGCTTGAATTGTATCTGGTTAAAGCTATGAACGTTTTAGATTTTCGAAAGCTTGGTTAGTTAGGACTCGTGTCTGGATCTTCTGATTGATCATCTTGTTATCTAATATCAGGAAACAGATCTTATATGATTTACTAGTTTAGAGCTTTGGAGATCATAAATTGCAAGGACATTTTGATATCTTTTCTGTGTTTTTTGTAACATTAAGTTTTCCTATGCTAGGATAAGAAACTAGTTTGTGAATTTGCATGTAGATAGTACAGGTTAGTGAGCTTGTTAAGTCTATTTTGGATATTGGATGTGTCTGCTGGAATAAATTTAGAGTGGATGCATTTGGAGACCTAATTTTGAATTCACTAACAATCATCCCTCTGTTTAGCATTCATGCAGCATTGAGCTAAATTGCATTAGTGAAATCATTGAATTAGGTTTAGCTGATGAAACTGATAAGACACTATTTAACTTGTTTCTATAGGCATGCATCGGGTCCTCATACGCTATCATTTGTAACACATGTAGTTTTCAACATATATATGTAATCAGGAATATATTGTTTCTGATTCTGACTGTTTCATTTACTTTTATTTCTTTTTATAATATGGATAGCTCAACTCAGACAAGAGCCCATTTCAGAGGACATTTGCTGCCCAGGTATGTTCATTATTTGTCATCTCCATTGTCTACAACCAGTCATTTTTGTAACACCTGTATGATATGATTTTTGTGGCTATATCCTTCCATAATGTTTATCTATGTAAACACCATACATGTTGATTTGTTAGGAATGAGACTACTGCTGCACTGTCTCTTTGATTCTCTTTTGAAAAAGGATCTTGGAATAGGATTATACAATCACATGTCTAAATAATATCTTTTAAAGTGTTTATGTATTACAAAGTTGAATATTAAAACCAGAGGACTAAATATTGTGAACTTTCCTGATATAGATCAAAAGGTGTGGGGAGATGGCACGCAAGCTTCGCTTTTTCAGGGATCAAATGACGAAGGCTGGTCTTTTAGCCTCAACAAGGTCTTCATATGGCTCAGAAATTAGTCTAGATGAACTGGAGGTTAGTAAAATGTGTAACAATCATTTAATACCAACATATTATAGCTGTATTATAACATACATTATTGTGATTACTAGGTAAAACTTGGAGAACTTGAATCCGAGCTGACAGAGATGAATGCAAACACTGAAAAGTTACAGCGTGCTTATAATGAACTTTTAGAATATAAGCTTGTCTTGCAGAAGGTGACTAGACTAATTTATATTCTCATCTTTTTGTTCTTTGGTTCATCTTTGTAATTTAAACATGCATAAATATTAGAGAATGCTTTTTTTGGTTTCAGGCTGGTGACTTTTTTCATCATGCTCAAACCAGTGCTACATTTCAACAGAGAGAATTTGAAGAGCATCGCCTTGTCGAAGGATCAATGGACAGTCCTCTGTTATTAGAACAAGTACTCATTTTTCAGTTTAGTGGTGTCTATGTTGGTATGTGTTACTCTATATATTCTAATGCACAGTGTAATAACATGTTTGTAGGAAATGACAACCGATATTTCAAAGCAAGTTAAGCTGGGATATGTAAGCGGTCTTGTTCCAAGAGATAAATCAATGGCTTTTGAAAGGATCTTATTTCGTACTACCAGGGGTAATGTGTTTTTGAAGCAAAATGTTGTAGAGGAAGCTGTCATTGATCCTGTGCAAGGAGAGAAGGTTATTTCCTTAAATTTATTTAACATCTTTCTGCTGATGTTGATGGATATTTTCACATACAAAAATGTTTGCATTTATGGCTATACGTTCATGACTTTGGATTATCAGCATTAGCATGGTATGTTTCTTTCAGCTTATGAGAAGTCAATATGCACTATTTACAGGTGGAGAAAAATGTCTTCATCATCTTTTATTCTGGAGAAAGGGCAAAGAACAAGGTTTTAAAGATATGTGATGCATTTGGAGCAAATCGTTATCCCTTTACAGATGACATAGGAAAACGATACCAATTAATTACAGAGGTACGTGCCTCATCAAGAAGCTTCTTCTTTACATGAAAGTATATGTAAAAGCTTATTTCTTTCGAATTCATTCCCTCTATATAGTTGATGGTCTCATGAAGTTGTGCCATGATTTGTATGGCTTTGGTATACTAAATTAGATGGATTCGTCTTTTTGTTCATTCATATACTCAAATAAAAAATAAGTAATGAGCTGGCTTATGTAGCTACACCAAATTTGTTGTGTAGAATTTCAGATTAACCCTCCCTCATCTGCCTTAAATAATTGCTAAATTAGCAGACTTAAAAGTAAACGTTATAAACGTGTAGTCACCTTAAAAACTTCAACTTATAGGTGTCTGGAAAAATTTCGGAACTGAAAACTACTATTGAAGTTGGAACATTGCACTGGAGCAGCGTGGTACAGGCTATTGCTAATCAATTTGAACAGTGGAATAATTTGGTAAGTTCACTATTCTCTTTGTTCCTGCACTCTCTCGATCTTTTTAATTGATATCTTATCAACTTGTATTTTAACTGATGAAGGTCAAGAAAGAAAAATCAATTTACCACACGTTGAATACTCTCAGCTTTGATGTGACGAAAAAATGCCTGGTGGCAGAAGGCTGGCATCCTGTTTTTGCTACAACTCAGGTATGCTGCACTATTTCCATGAGGATCGCTCAACTCAGGATGGATAGATCGTAGATTTTTAACAAACTGTTACATGATATTGGGTTGCAGATCCAAAAGGCTTTGCAGAGGGCAACGGTTGACAGTAACTCACAGGTTGGGGCCATATTTGAGATTCTGCATTCTAAGGAATCACCACCTACATATTTCCGCACAAACAAAGTTACTTCTGCTTTTCAAGAGATTGTAGATGCTTATGGGTGAGTATAACTGAGTTATGTCATCTGATGGAGTTTTTACTACGGTCAATATGTTCACGGTAGAGGTAGGCCTGTGAATGAACCAAACGAACACGAACAGAGGCATGTTCGTGTTTGTTCATTTAACTTTAATCGAACACGAACACAAACACGTAATCGAACATATTTTTTTGTTCATGTTCGTTTATTAAGAAAATGGGCATGTTCGTGTTCGTTCAAAACCTAAACGAACAATTCACGAACGTAAACAAACATAAACACAAATGAACATAATTGAACTAACATAAATGAACACAACTGAACATAATTGACTAAACATAAAGTAATTGTTATATAAATTAGTGATTAGTCACGATAAATTCCATTGGAAAACCCATTTTTATTACAAAAAAGCTTAATTACCAAGTAGTTATATTTATATAAGTAAAAGAAGGTTCATTTATGTTTACCATTTATATAAATATAACTATTTATGTATTGATATTTGATATTGAAATGAACATAAACAAATGTAAATATTTGAACGAACATCAGTGGACGTTCACGAACATAAATGAACAAACAAGACGCGTACTCATGTTTGTTCGTTTAATTAAATGAACAGAAAATTGTGTTCATGTTCGTTCGTTTATTAAAACGAACATAACCGAACTTCTCGCCGAACAAGTTCACGAAAGTTAATGAATGTTTGGTTCGTTTACAGACCTAGGTAGAGGTGACAAAATGGGCGGGGTTAGGTAACAGGTCAAGACGGGCAAGCTTTCTAATAGTTAAAGCGGGCCAGGTCGAGCACACCACCTTTGTCCAAAACTTATTAACCGTTCCATTAATAACTAGTGTGAAATATATTATTTCAGTAAGAATATAATTTTTGGGTTCGGTGATTTAGGAGGGTTGATGCATTAGAGATACAAATATACAATTTGAGTAACCTTTGACCCGTTTGATCCACTTTCTTTGAAGTTTGTTTTTTAATTTTTACCGGCTAGAGATAAAGCTTAACCTAATTACCCGAATTGATTCCGGCTGATAAGTAAATCGGTCTGAATTGCCAATTCTAGTTGCGAATTTACAATAATCAATACGTTCATTGTGTAATTTAAGGAGTGTTATAATGTGTTTAATACCCCATATACTACAGTACTACTTATTTTTTCCTCTTTAAACTTTAAAAAGTGGAAACAGGTATTAAGAGTATCTTATTACTTTCTTTCATTTTGTCAATTAGCAAATATCTAAAGGAAATTTTATCCAAAAGGTAGAGTTAATGAAGTCTTTTTACACTTGACAGGGTCGCAAAGTATCAAGAAGCAAATCCTGGTCTATACACAATTGTTACTTTTCCGTTCTTATTTGCAGTCATGTTCGGAGACTGGGGCCATGGTATATGCTTGCTTCTCGCCACACTGTTTCTTATTCTGAGAGAAAAGAAATATTCTAGTCAGGTAATTTCGGCACCTTTTTTTATTTGGCTTGACCCGTTTGAGATAAAACGAGCCCAAACATCCAATTTTTTGAATCTGGGCTATGTTATCTTTAGGTTTGCATGTACTACGTAAAGAAAAAATATGCTTTTAATGTAAAATCTTAAGTTCAGAACAATATATGAAAAGCACAGAAAATCTATTATCTTTGTCTCCAACCCGTATATTGTATTGATGAGCTTCCTTTTTTTGGTAACTTACAGAAGCTAGGAGACATAATGGAAATGGCATTTGGTGGTCGTTACGTTATCTTAATGATGTCAATTTTTTCAATCTACACAGGACTCATATATAACGAGTTCTTTTCTGTCCCATTTGAACTTTTTGGGCGATCTGCCTATGATTGCCGTGATCCTTCCTGCAGGTATGGACTGCTGTTAATTGCATAAAATGGTTAACAACTTTTATAAAAACCTTCCGAACTTAAAAAAGAAAATCATTTGTTATACCAATTTTCTTTTATGTACTGCGTTTTAACATTTGACTTCACTTTAGGGATGCTACGACTATTGGAATGATCAAGGTGCGGGACACTTACCCGTTTGGTGTGGATCCTATGTGGCATGGAACACGTAGTGAATTACCATTTCTTAACTCGCTGAAGATGAAAATGTCTATCTTATTGGGAGTAGCTCAGATGAATCTCGGAATCATTTTGAGCTACTTCAATGCAAAGTTTTTCAAAAATGACTTAAACATCCGGTATGTTAAATGGCTATTGGACATAGATTGTTGGCCCAAGTGGCGGTAATATGGGTTATATTTTATCTTTAACAGGTCAAACTAAAAAAGTGTAACTAAAAGGGAAACAGGTCAAATGGTTCAAACAGGTTATCAAAGTGTATATTCAACTCATACAACCTCCTCAATCGATTTATTTAAATTTATATTACTATTTTAATATTATAGTTTTAAAATCACATTTCATGCATGAATTAAAAACGCCCATTTTTCCGCCTCTGGTTTGTGGTCACTTTTTGCATGTATTTCAGCATGAATTCTTGTCATATGCTAATTATTATGTTATATTTCATTGAAAGAATTGTATTATTGAAATAATCAGCATTTTAAAATGGATTATATCAGGTACCAGTTTATTCCCCAGATGATATTCTTAAACAGTTTGTTCGGCTACCTTTCTCTACTCATTATTGTGAAATGGTGTACCGGTTCTCAAGCTGATCTATACCATGTAATGATATACATGTTCCTCAGTCCCACTGATGATTTAGGAGAGAATCAGCTTTTTTGGGGCCAGAAATATCTTCAGGTTTCATAGTCTTTTATAGTTTGATTTCTTTTTTCATTTTATGTAAATAAAAAGTCATCACTTGTAAGATTCTGTTAATCATCAGATACTACTACTGTTGCTAGCACTTGTTGCTGTACCATGGATGTTGATCCCGAAGCCTCTTCTTTTGAAAAAGCAACATGAAGAAGTAAGCTCACGTCTTTTTTCTGGAATTCCTTTTATTTTATTTTTTATTTTTTTTCGAGCAAGTAACGAACCATCTTTATGTTTCTTTTTATCAGAGACACCAAGGCCGAGCTTATGCACCACTTTACACCCTTGATGAGAATATTGAGGAATCAGATTTTAGTGACAAACCCCATGGCGAACATGAGGAATTTGAGTTCAGTGAAGTTTTGGTGCATCAGTTAATCCATACTATTGAGTTTGTTCTTGGTTCGGTTTCCAACACAGCTTCTTACCTACGTCTATGGGCTCTAAGGTGAGTTTGCAGAAGGAAATATTTGAGAATCTTTTTAAGCCGTCAGATCTGCTTCATGAAACTTTTTCAGTGAATTTTCGTAACTAATGTATACAAGTAAACATTAGTGACTACACTATAGAAACTATAGCATATTCGCTATATGTACACATAAAGTAGATCATTGTTGAATACACTATTAAAAACTTGTATTCATCAATGAATATATAAAGTAGTCTATTCTCTAACGTGTTTTTTATGTTAATTATGAAAATGCCACATGTAAAAAATTTCATCAAGCAGATCTCAGTCTAAAAGTGGTTTCCGCTACTATGTGTGTGTATCTGTGTGTGCTCGCGTATCAATTTAGCTAACTTTTGTCATTTAGCTGTAGAAAAACTACAATAAATGTGCATGCATTCTAAAATTGTTGTTTATTTTAACTTTGTGATATTAGTGTTACATCATATGGCGTGACAGTATCTCATCTTGAACTTTTTTTATCTATGTTATCAGTCTAGCACATTCAGAGCTTTCCAGTGTATTTTATGAAAAGGTCCTCCTTCTCGCATGGGGGTAAGTTATTGCCATTATAATCCCTTTTAGTTCTAAAAATGTTAAAAGACGTGGTAATTCTGACGCAATTACAACCTTGAACTGTATAACCAAATAACTCTCCGTGATTGCAGATTCAACAACTTGGTTATACTTATAATTGGCATAATTGTATTCGTTTTTGCAACTGTGGGTGTTCTACTTGTGATGGAAACCTTGAGTGCTTTCCTGCACGCGCTGAGGCTACACTGGGTTGAATTCCAGAACAAATTCTATGAGGGGGACGGTTACAAATTCAGCCCATTTTCATTTGCTACAATCAGTGAAGAAGACGACAACTGATATGCCATTTTTACAGGTTTTTTAGCTTGCTATACCTCAACATCTACAGTTGTAATTGTAATTGATTGTATACTGTAAAATTAAAAAGAACAACTTATAGCCATTTTATTCATTATTTTTTCTATTAATTGGAGATTTACAACCCGGAACTATCCCCTTCATGCTATGCCACGTACATTGTGGGTCTTAATACCATGTTTGATTTTTCCAAAATCCAGGACATTAGCTTAAAACCGTAAAATTAAACCGAAACTGAACTATCCACTCGGTGTGGTTCCAATCTCACCTTTGTGATATTAAACTCATAAACGACTCTAGAAGAGCAACAAATGGCAACCCGAAGATTACAAATGGCAAGGGCCTGAGCGTGATCAACTGAAGGATTAGTATAATTCAAGTGTTTTGAATAGTTTACATGGGACCAAACTAACAGGGTTACATGTGTCAATATTAGGACCTAGTAAGACAATTTTTATTTATATCCCTCTAAATTTGTAAAATGTCATATTTTTATCGAACAATGTTTTGACCCCTATCCCCAATCTCTCAAACTCTCTCGACCATTGTTGGCGTTTTGACCCCTATCCCAAATCTCTCAAACCCTCTCGACCATTGTTGGCCTCACTGTCCTGAGGACGCTACGACGGTCAGCATCTGTGTTTAAAAAAGCGCGCTTAAAGCGAGCGTGAAGCGCTGAGCGCTGGAAAAAAACGCTTTTTTGGGTCTGAAGCGTTACATTACGTGAAGCGAGCTTTAAGCGGTGAAGCGATGAAGTTGTGAAGCGACGCTCCAGCCAATCAGATCACCATTTGGGCCATTTTTTAAGCCCAACAGTCTTTACAAGGTACATATCGACCTTATATCGACGATATAGCGACTTCCTATGTGAAATCCGGCGACGGAGTTGCTTTCAGCCGGAAACCAGGAAGAAGGGGGAAGAAGAAGAAGAGAGATGCTGAGAGCGGCTGCGTATCTGTCTTTTAGGCTTTTAGGGTTTTTATAAGTTAAGGTTTTTAAACATTTAACCCCTCTATCTTTCATTAGTTTACATTCAGTCCCTGAAACTTCTAACTTTTTACTTAAAAAGTGTAAAGATAGTTTGTCTATTTAAACATTTAACCCCCTCTATCTTCAGTAGTTTACATTTGGTCCTTAAACTTTTTAATTTATGCATAAAAGTACAAAATTAACATTATAAAATACATATATATAATATGGATAGCTATTTTTTATACATATATATAAAATTAACATTATATATAATTATATATAATATGGAGCGCTTCGTATACGTGAAGCTCTCGCTTCGCGCTTGAAGCTTCGCTTAAAGCTTTTGGAACCAAAACGCTTCGGAGCGCTTCGCGCTTTTTTAAACCAAGGTCAGCATCACCAAGATTGATGATCAGTACACAACCACTGCTACCCCCTTCATCTTCTCCGACAGGGATGAAAAACCACGCGGTTTGGTTCGAGTTTCAAACACACCCACCCTGGCCCCTTCTTCCTTGTCGCCCCACCTATACTTCATCATTCTTCAAAACTTATAACGTAGCTATCTTTAGTATATTACGAAATTACGATAAATATTGATACTTTTTTCTATTGCAACTATTGCGGTTGAATATCCTGTCATATATAATAAAGAACCTGGGTTTCATTTTTACGGGTCTTTTGGCATACCGCCAAGATATCTTGTGACATTATTTGTGTCACATCCAATTCAAGGTGCAAAAACATAGCTTTCATTCCAATAAAAATATAACCACTTTATAAACTTACCAACTTTCTTTGCCAAAAATAAATTGAACCAACTACTACAACTTATCTGGTGTTCATATACATTGCTAATGATTATGATCATATCAGCATAATCACACCTACTATCCTTGATGTGGACTCGTGTACCTTCGTGCAACCCACACGTATATGAACAAATTAACCGCACTTATTGCAGCCAAGATCGAGTAATAGTAGTCGAGTTTACTCTCATTAAGATCATCTCTCAACCATCCGTTCTCCCCCGTCCCTGTTGCCCGCTCAACAATCTTAACAAGTGCGCTATTTACCCAACTTCCGATCCCGATCTCACTCAAAAACAACGCCCCGCAAACACTTTTCATACCATCAGTCGCTTCATCATAAAAAAACTCTAGTTGTCCAACGTAAGTGAAAGATTCGGCCCCACCCAATATAAAAAACTGAGGGACCAACCAAAACACGCTTAAACCTTCCGGATTTGAGTGGGTCCTACGCATGTGTTCGATTGCAGCAGCCGAGGCAAGGGCAAAAATGGAAATGAACAAACCGAGACCCATCCGTTGCAAGGATGTGAGGCCACGGTGGTGGTTTGTTCTCTTTTGTAGGACGGGGACAACAAACCTTTCGTAAATGGGGACGGTGATGAAAGCGTTTACGACTGCAAAAACTTGCATGGACCCCGGTGGGATGACGAAGTTTGACCCGAGGTGTCGGTCAAGGATTTTGGATTGGGCTAGGAAGAATGTGGATTGTTGGGCTAAGGAGAGGGAAAGAGCTATGGTAGAAGCCCATACCGGGAACACTCGTAAAAAGGTTTTTAATTCTTCAACTTGTGTCACGGTGCATAGCTTCCATCGGTCGTTAACGTCTGTTAACTCGGGATCTTCCATCACTGCTGCTTTGTCCAAGAATCTAAACATCAAATTATCGCTTGTTAACTTAATACGTTAAACTATGATCACAAAACAATATAGTTACTAACCCGTATTGAGGAGTATGAGAGAGCTTTCTTGCACCCACGATATCAGATTCTTCGGTAGCAACCTCATAAAGCTTAACTTCCGGACTCACTTCAACGCCTTTAAAATGATTTCTAACAGAAACCACAATCACCTGAACAAATCGGGTAAAAACGCTCCCCATCGGCTTCTTATACCGATACCTCGGAAACCCGGCTGCCAAAATCAGGACCGACGCAAACATGATCCCGGTCGGGAGCCCAAACCCCCAAGCGTACCCTTTCTCCTGTTCTATATACACCATTATTGTCAGTCCTAACAATGCCCCAACTTTAATGGACAAGAAAAAGAAGTTGAAAAAAGTGTATTTGTACGAGAGTTCTTTCTCGTCGTTCTCGTCGTGTTGGTCAGCACCGAATGACGGGACGTTGGGCTTGACCCCGCCCGTGCCTAGGGCTACTAGGGCTAAGGCGGAGTAGAGGAATGCTGTCTGGCCCTGGGTTGCTGACGGGCAGTTTGATGTTGCAGTACAAGGTGGCGGGCGTAAGGTGTTGACCGATGCCGAAACTGTCAACATTACCATTCCCTGATTATAGCAAATAACAAAAAACCATAATCAATGTTCTGAACAAGCTATTTTTAATATGCAATCTGGCTTGAAAACCACAATCAAGCTCTGGGTTACATGGACCGTTTTAAACTATGGTTAAGTCTTGAAATTGCAATGTACTGAGCTCTAACAGGGTCTCAAACTTACCACTTGACCCTTAAACAATTATACACAAAGCGATTCACCAATTCCATATCCGGCGTATTTGGGGTTTACATGGTTCAGTTTTATCGGGTTTTAACAGAATTTCTGGCCAAACCGGCAAGTACGATTTTTGGAAACCAAACCGGCCGGGTTGACTGGGTCGGCTGGGCTAGCCAAAAGGTTCAGTTTTGCCAAGTTGCCGGTTTGAGGCGCCTTTTCACTTATTTTACGAACGAAACAAGTGAGAAAAAAACTGAAAGCACAACATAAGTTAATTAAATCATATATATATTAAAAATATATATCTTTTTATTTCTTAATATATCGGCCAGTTAATTTTGGCGGCCGGTTCCAAACCATAAACTGTAATCCTGACCATGAAACCCGGTTTTCTAAACCAAAAACCGTGGTCCAAACCAGTCCACCCCTAAACCGTCTGAACTGACTAACTTAATGCACTTTGGTTGGTTTGTAACCGTGGTCCAAACCAGTCCACCCCTAAACCGTCTGAACCGACTAACTTAATGCACTTTGGTTGGTTTCTACAATTTTTTGAACATTCAAACCGGTTCTATAATAACATAATATTTTGCATTAAACATAATATTTGCATTAAATTATAAAATTCTGCATTTATTTGTGAAGTAACTCAAAAACTAACAACAAAGGCGGCACTTACCACAAGGTAAACAGCTGAGGAGAGAATAACGGTGAGATAACGTCCCAAATATGCATCGGCTAGAAAAGCTCCGAGAAGCATCAGAAGATACGTCGCACCGACCCAATCACTCACGTGCGTGGCGGCATCCGGCAGCGACTCCTTCATCTCCTTCGTCAAATACAACACCAAACTTGCTGACACCGTGAACGCCGACAGCCTCTCCGCCGCCTCATTTGCTAGAATAAAAAAAAAATCAACAATCTGTCACCGATCAGTAACCAATATATGTTATATCATTACCATAGTTACAAGATATTTGATTAATTATACAATAACATACAATGACTGACACCAAAACACTGTGAACGAGGACGAGGCGGCAGAGCGTCGCCCCAGTTCACTAAGACTATGGGGTGTGGTTCCCCCTTCCCCCAAGTCCACATAGCGCCACATCACCCACACTTCCACCTCGCCATTTTCCCCTGAGTGGGGTGTGGTTCCCCTTCCATTTTTTTATTTTTATTTTTTTAATACCAAAATTCAAAAGTTTTCATTAATTAAAAATAAAATTACATAGCCTAGAAAAAAGGACATAATTAAAAAAAAACATAATTTAAAAATAACATTGTCATCTACGGGTAAAGAAACGAAATCGTGCTCGGGTATTGTTTTGAGATTGACTAAAACCACGAAACGAAAACGGATCCTTCGGTTATAAAAACTTACCGATAATAAACGGAGAAGCTTTCCATCCACCGGTTTTCTTCTTGTTAGCAACTCTGCCTCTAAAATCAACGCTTCCGTTGGTTACCAAATCCATCGACGACGTCGAAGACGAAGCAGGAAGACTTGAATAAACTGGTTCTGATCCTGGATCAGTGGAGTGAAGCAGCAACTGGTATTTCATGGAAGCAAAATATTTTATAATAATGGCTAAGGTTATAAACGGATTGAACGAATTAGTTGCGGGAATGATTGCGTCACGAATAATATGTCCGGATACAGTGAATCGAATTCGAAATAACGGATAATTAAATGGATTGGAATCACGACTGTATGAAGAAATATTGAAATTTGCGATTGAATGATGTTTTTGTGTAAGCTAAGATAGATACTCGGATAATATGTTTTCCTGTACTTATCCAGAATAATAACTATTTTTAGACGCAACAACCGTATAAAGATATCTATTTAACAAGAATCACGAGATAATAAAATATAAAAGTATGAAAATAACAAAAATCACCAGATAAAATATAAAAGTATGAAAATAGGTTTTATATATTTTACTTAAATTAAAGAGAAAAATGCCCGGATAGTCCCTGTGGTTTCGTCTTTTTTCATCTATAGCCCCCAACTTTCTAAAATTACCTGAATAGTCCCCAAGTTTTCAATTTTTGTTCCCGGATAGTCCCTGAAACGGATGGAGGTTAGTTTTTGGTGTTAAATGACTAAAATGCCCTTATAATAAAACAAAATAAATTAAATAAGTATTAAATAAATATATCTTTGTAGGACCCACTTCTTATTAAACCATATATAATAAATATATGTATGTAAATATACATACCCAGATCATCCCTTTCTCTCTCCCTGCTCTTTCTCTCTGGTACCACCACCACCATCACCTCCAGTCTTCACCTTTATCGCCGCCATCAACACTGACCACCACCACCATCTTCACAACCACTCTCTCTACGTAAATATATATCTTTTAGCGGTTTGGTTCGATTTGCAGGTGGGCGATAGTGGCGTTGTTGATGGTGGTTGTGACTTGTGTCGGCTTAGTGGTGTTGGTGATAATAACCCCACCCCACCATTCTCTCTTCTTCTATCTCTCTGTTTCTTTGGGGCTATTTGGCTAAGCTTATTGGAATGACTTATTTACTTATTTGCTTATTTGAAAAGCAAATAAGTTATAATGGAATGACTTATTTACTTATTCCTCTCACATAATAAGCTAACCCAAACACCTTTTAACTTTTCAAAAAGTAAATAAGTAAATAAGTCACTAAAATAAGCTTAGCCAAACAGCCCCTTTACTTTCACCATCAAACAACCATCAATAACCACCGGTGCAACCCACCGTTGGCTAACTACCATAGTAATTGGAACCATAAAACAGATCTAGATTACGAAATCCATCAAATATTTCATAAAAATTGAAACTGCTTATCCAAATTAAGTTAAGGAAGTTGCTAGAAAATTGACCAAATTCATCTTAAAAACTGACACAGTAATTGTTACTCGTATGATTTATTATCAAGTATTCCATTACATTTCTTCAATGTTATCATCAATAGATTAAATAAAAAACTAACAATTCCGGAAATGTATTGGTAATCATATTGTGTTCTACCAATGAAACTAAACTAACAAACCGTAATACAGATCTAGATTAAGAAATCCGTAAAATATTTAGTGAAAACCTGAAACTTGTTATCGGAGTTAGATTTAGGTTGAATGGAAGATGAGTTTGCCTTATCTTCCGCACGAGCCAAAACTCCTCCATTCCTCTTGTTGTTGTTGTGCAATAATAATAATAACTTCGAAGTTAACAGAGGTGGTGGCGGAGGAAAAGATGATATGACGTAGGATCGTTTTCTGAACTGGGGGTTTATGAGTGAGTGAGTTCTAACTTCTAAGTGGAAGCAGAGTAGTGCTAGACATTCTGTTGATTATAGAGAGAGAGAGAGAGAGAGAGAGAGAGAGAAATGACGAGAGAGAGTAGAGAGAGAGAGAAGTGGGTGGGGATGGGGGTTGAGGTGGTCGGAGTGGTCGGAGTTGGGTGGGGGTTGACGGTAACCGGAGAGGTGAAGAGGATGATCTGTGTATGTATATTTACATATATATATATTATATATGTTTTAATAAGAAGTGGGTCCTACAAAGATATATTTATTTAATACTTATTTAATTTATTTTGTTTTATGATAAGGGCATTTTAGTCATTTAGCACTCATTTAACACCAAAAACTAACCCCCATCCGTGCCAGGGACTATCCGGGAACAAAAATTGAAAACTTGGGGACTATTCAGGTAATTTTAGAAAGTTGGGGACTATAGGTGAAAAAAGGCGAAACCACAGGGACTATCCGGGCATTTTTCTCTAAATTAAATGATTAAAATCGGTTCATGTCCGGACCTGCGGCCCCGGCCCAACCCAACGATTTAGAACTCGGTTTAGATAATATGTTTTCTTCCCTTCATTAAAAGGAAGAAAAAGATAAAAAACTGGATGTTAAGTGAAAAATCTGATCAGATTTTGCTTTTTGATGAAAATGACAATAAAATTGAAACCTCAAGGACCCAGATTCAAAAGATTTGAGTTTTGGACTAAACTGTCAAAAGTGACCAAACCTCAGGGACCATTTTTGACAGTTTACTCTTTTTTTATAAATTTAATTCCTTTATCTATTAAAGAAAGTATAAAAAAACTAGTGTCGCGTGTCAACTCATGCCTTAAACCCAAGCCCTCCACTCCCCTACCTTTTTGGGCTTGAGTTGGGGAGCCCACGTTGCCTACGTGATAGACACGTGTCAACTCATGCTCTCAATCTAAGCCCCTCTACCCTCCATAGTCTTGTGAAATATTTTTATACGAAGAATTTCTTTAATCCTGTCATATATGAGATTTGAATCAACAACTTCAAACGTAAATGTTCCTAGCATGACACTCTATACTACACTAAGTATATTTGTACACGTATCAGTGAACGATCGAACACGAGCTTAGTCTAGCTTGAGTTACACAATTCATTTAGAACTTTATGAACACTATATCATTTTTTTACCGTTTTAACCATAAACATATACTATTTCAACCATAAACATATACTATTTCATATAAAAGAATCGATTCATCAACTTCTAATATTTTTTTTCAAGATCATATTTTTTTTTTCACAACTAAATGCATTTCAAACAAATTTAAGATTTTTATTCATCCAAAATTAGACCAAGATAAATAAACTTAAGAATTTTGTTAATCCAAAATTAGACCAAGAGATTCTGTCCTTTCAGAGAAATAAATCACTTCACATGTTTTTCAATAACGACACGATAAATCATGAAACTTTCTTGCTTTTATGTATGGAAACTTTTATTGTTTTAGGGTGAAGGGAGTGGTTAAAGAGGTGAAAGTGGCAAACTTTAAAATGGACCAATCAGAGTGTGCCATGTCAGCAAGTGTGAAAGTTTAAACTTTGGTGAAAAATGTTGGCAGTGGTGTAAACACTTAAAAGTGGCAAACTTTTTTTTATTTTTTTCCTACCCTCCACCAAATACCCATCACCTTCAAAGAAAACCCTAGCACCCACAAGTGAAAACCCAGACCTTTATTTTTTTCCTACCCTCGAGCTCAGGTCACCGGTCAAAACACACACACATCACAACGGCCTCCACTCCACCACAGTCACCTTCACCGCCACCATCACCACTCGCCACCACCACGGCACCACCACCGGTTCCACCTCCATCTTCAGCATCATCCAATCATCATCAGCATCATCCAATCATCATCAGCATCATCAGCCACTCGCCGCCACCAACACCGCCGTGGCTCCGCCCATCGCCGCCGCACCTGTTCCACCGACTATATAGCCGTTACACAGAAAACAAGACACCGATCATCATCCAATCATCATCAGCATCATCTCTCTCTTCTTTGTCGATCGGTGAGATGTTGCCGATTTCACATGTTTGCCGCGCGGGAAAACATGTCGGCGCCGGTGTTGCCGCTCGGCAAACTGGTTTGCCGATGACTTCACCGCACCACTCCCTTCACCCTTAGAAGCGTTAAGGGGGAAGGGGTGCTCCCTAAATGGAGAGTGGTAAACACTTTTACTACCCAATAGTCTTATGGTATGTCAACTCCCCTCTTCACTCTATATTTTGCACTCAATTACTAGGGGTACTCAAACTACCCAATAGTCTCATGGCATGTCAACTTCCCCCTTCACTCCCACATCGGTGAATACTCACCGGAAACATCACTCACCACTCACCGATTTGAGGGTGGTGGCCCCTCACCGTGCAACAACCCAACACCCCACAACCACTCCCCAATTATGCCCCTTCCACCCTTAGCAATGAGTAATTCAATACCTTATTTCTGAAAATCGTGGCTAAATTAGAACTTTTTAAACTTTTTGTTAACAAAAATGTGGCCAAATTAGAACTTTCAAACTTTCTATAACTAGTAGAAAAAAATAAAAAGAATTTAAGAGCACCAAATCGGTTAAATTAATAATGTATACGTATAATACTCAAGTCCCGTGGCATTATAGCCTAATGACATTTTAGGAGTGAGATAAAGCTTAGAAACCATTAGGTTCTGGACTCCTAGGTTTGATTCCCACAATAAGGTTTTTCCCAGATTTATTGGGTTTCCTTATGAATTGGTGTATAGGCATTATTGCCTATCGAGTGGTTCCGCTAGTGGCACGATGATACTCTAGTAGTCCGTCTGGGAACCAAATTTACCGTTCAAAATTTTTTTTTTTAGATTAATATACTTTATTTTTTATTTAATTTTTATTAAGATTAATAGTTTATATATTGTTTTTTTAAATATTTTTTTTAATATCTCTGCTGGTTTAGTTTATCCAGCCGATTTCAAACTTTAAACGGTAAACCAAATCATAAACCAGTTTTTTTAAACTTTAAACCGAACTGTATTAGTACTAACCCAGCCTAAACCTGTCGATTTAGTTCGGTTTAAAGTTTCAATCGGTTTTTTTTGAACATATTATCCTTATATTAAAAAACCAACGAAATGAACAGTAATAAATAATAAATATTAAAAAGAGAAATGAATTAACAGTAATAAAAATAGAAATGAATGAATAGAATCGGGTACCGGTACCGGTATCAAATTTACCAAACTGAGTGTATTTTCGATATCCGTTCGGCACCGGAATTCATCGGGTTTTACCCTCAAATACCGGTGCCGTACCAGTACCGACCGTATCAACCCGTACTGTACCAGGTATATTCGGTACCGGTACCCACTTTTGGGGATTTCGGTAACGGTTTTTTTGGTACCGGTTGGTACCGAGCTCATCAAATCCTGTAGCAACATAGCAAT
The DNA here is from genome assembly GCF_002127325.2 of Helianthus annuus. Taxonomy (NCBI): domain Eukaryota; kingdom Viridiplantae; phylum Streptophyta; class Magnoliopsida; order Asterales; family Asteraceae; genus Helianthus; species Helianthus annuus. Next base: position 48,262,376 of record NC_035436.2, on the reverse strand, counting down.
GCAAGTAATTGCACAGTTTAGATTACTTTTCATACACACAGTAAGTAAACTGTGTTTCGTTTGAATGAGGTTTTATATACACAACTTATTTTGCTTTATTTTTTGTCTTTTTACGTAATGAATGAATTGTAGCATATAAAATAAACTTGGATATTTAGATTAATGATGAGCAAATCGTATCAAATTCTGTAATCAAACCGTTATCGTACCGGTACCAAATTTACTATACTAAATCATTTTCGGTACGAATTTGGTACCCACCTTTTGGCGTTTTCAGAATCGTTACTTTCGGTTCGACACCGGTCTAGCACCATACCTATATTTATTGATTTTTACCTTCAAATACCATACCGTATTGTACCGAGCATTTTCGGTGCCGGTACCTAATTTCGATGATTTTCCGGATCGGTACTTTCGGTGCCGTTACCGGTACCGAGCTCATCCATATTTTAATGTGTTAGCATCGTAATAACTGAACTGAAAACAACCGAATTTCCAACGTGTAGGACGTGTGGGTCCTATTATTATTATATATTAGGTTATTTAAAATCGTTTTTTTTTTTGACGGTTTGACTATCTTTTTCACGACATTTTTATTTATGTTTTAATATTCGACTGTTTGCCATTACTGACACGCGTTTTGCAGTCATTACGTCTCCGCCGCAACGCACGGGCGAAAATTTAACTAGTTCGTATAAAAATGTACCCAAAATAGAAGACTCCAAACTTTCTATAAAATTCAAAGACCAAAAACAGAAAGACACACGTGTCTCAGCTTCCTGACCCGGTTACTCGACCCGACCCACTACCATTACCAACTCTCTGAATCCCCATTTTTGCTTAATTCACATTTGTGTTTTTTGATATATTTTCAAAACAATTGACATGCATGAGTATACAGTCCCGTAGTCAGAATTTTTTTTTTATGGTGACATTTTTTATGGATACCTAGTAACCCGGAGTCGAACTTTTTGGATCGGTTCGGATCTAGTCGGGTTGAATCACAAATAATAAAAGCAAATATCACAGTAAAACTATAATGTCATTAAATAAGAACACATAATAAAATTACAAAGTCATTTGAAATATATAAAAAAATGTCATTTAATAGTTGCTTTGTATGCATTTTCAACTTTTTAAAACGATTCATAATGTTTTCAACGGCAACTTGCAAAAATAAACATCTTTTTCATTATAACAAATAAGTGCAAGCATCATTCAAATGATCATCAAACATGCGGTTAGGTTAAACAATTGAAACAAAACCAATTAGACATATGAGCCTATAATGCTTACCGGATTAGAAAAAAATAAAATTAAGCATGGACCTCTAATGATTTAAAGTATACTAATTAAATTCAAGTAATTCGGCTTAATTTTTAACTATAAATTTGTTTATCATGTAATTCTTAGAAGAAAACAAAACAATGATGTCGTTTATAAAAAGACAATGGTGTCGCTTGTAAAAAACAATGGTATCGCTCGAATTTTTCCTATTATGCGTTGTATTTGCTACACAAAATTCAATGGTGTCGGGTGACACCGTTGTTCAAAGTGTGGCTCCGCCACTGTGAGTATATGAAAACAGTTGACAGTCACTATATAACAATGATTGAACGGTGACTCAGTGATGAATCGGGTAAAACTCTCATAACCCAACAATTTAGTTAAAAAATAAATATGGGTTTTAGTAATTGTACCTTTAATCTGTGATGAAACTCGAATGAAGCTCTATTTGGCTATCTTCAATCTCTGCGGTCAAGATGTTAAGATGATTGTAGAACTAGAAAGAGGATATAGAAGAAGACCTTGTAAGACATTCAATGACAACACGGACATATATGGAGAGTTTCGATTGTTTAATGTTACACGAGTTCCAAAGCATATCAGATTAATTTATTTACAAACTTTTAACGGCAAACTCAAATACTTCAAGTTGTAAATACTCGTATACATGTATTTTGTATACGAAAAACACCTTCCACCACACCATCTCTGTACATACAAAATCTCAGATCTATTTCATAATATGAAACTCTATCGCGGAAGCAGCCCATGTAAGATATGGAGGAAAGAGAACCGAGCAACGAGGATGTGGAAGAGAGATGAGATTGAATATATGTGAAAAAAATGTTTGTAGAGCTAGAGAGAAAATGATTGGTTTTAAGACTAAGCGAAAATCTATTTTTTAGACTAATTGAACGTGTTTGTTTAGCCTTTTGCCCTCTTTGCATTGGAGATGTTCTAAACGATATTGTTTCTTCAGTCGTTTGGCATGACCTTAATGTTCATGTGTCACACCCCTATTTTCAACGTGTCACCGGTGGGCCCGGTGGGGGAGTATCGTGACGTAATTGATATCATCATAGTCAAACAACACAAATTATAATGCACAGCGGAAGCAAAAAGATAGATTTATTTCAACCAAACAAATTGTAATATTCAAGTATCACAAGGTAGCTGAAATAGATCCACAGGCGGATCAAAATAAAAAGGAGAATTGTTCAACATATTTATTGCATTCAAGCTTGCGAGACTCTAAACGATGCTAAGGAGAGGCCAGCCTATTACGTGTAGAACTTGCACTTAATCTTTTTGGGGAAAATACGTCAGTTTACACTGGTAAGGAGACGAGTGGTGAGAGGGAGTGAAATACCAGTCAATCTGCCTGAACCTCGCCTCGTAGCTGTCAGGACCACGGTAAGGTGATCCATGAAAAGATGACCCATCGGAGATTTCGATGGGGTGGTTCGGGGTACCAGTGGCAGGCTCCATGGGATCCGTATCTTCATCCATGTCATTTTCACCCGAGAAGTGATCCTCGGGTCCTAATGGGTTAAAACCCACGGGTTCTTGAATAAAATTAGCCGGGTTGAACCGGCTCTGAAAAGGAGGGGTAGGGTCACCAAAAGAATGGTGCGAGTTTGACCGCTGAAACGGTATGAAGGAAGGCGGAGGGTGGTCGGGCTCGTTTTCGGATTGCGGCCCGAAATAATGCAAATAGGACGATGAGGAACTTAAGGAGACTGACCGCCTCCCGGGTTCAACGTAAACCCTCCACGGCTCCTGGGGGCTAGTGCTCATTGTGATAGATGGGGTACGCCAGTGTGAAGGCCCGGCTTCATGGTCATGGCCCGTAACTGGGCCCTTGCCTCTTCCTCTCAAAAACCTTGGCGGCATTCTTACCTGCAAGCATGGTTAAGATAACAACCAACATATATAAAAATAAAATACCAAATAAAACAAAAACAGAATTTGTCCTATGTTCTTTGTCTAGACTCGGAACTCGAGGAATGTGCAATTTGTGCACTGAGATTAAACACAAAAAAGGCTAGTGTTTAATTCACTCAGTGTTGGCTCTGATACCAACCTGTCACACCCCTATTTTCCACGTGTCACCGGTAGGCCCGGTGGGGAGTATCGTGACGTAATTGATATCATCATAGTTAAACAACACAAAGTATAATGCACAGGGGAAGCAAAAAGATAGATTTATTTCAACCAAACAAATTGTAATATTCAAGTATCACAATGTAGCTGAAATAGATCCACAGGCGGATCAAAATAAAAAGGAGAATTTTTCAACAGATTTATTGCATCCAAGCTTGCGAGACTCTAAACGATGCTAAGGAGAGGCCAGCCTATTACATGTAGAACTTGCACTTAATCTTTTTGGGGAAAATACGTCAGTTTACACTGGTAAATACAATTTAACTGACTTATTTTGAAAAAGGTTTTAGAAAATTGATTTGAATGCACATGGCACAAAACTTTTTATAACTTGGGATAATTAATCAAATTTAAACTTGTAAAAGAATTACATGTTTGTTATGCGTTTAGTCGCCCGGTTCGTGCCGGGTTTAAGATTAATAGACACACCACATAGTATAAATTCGCGGCGGGAAACCAACGGTTATACATTAATAAATATGGACACATTGTCGGGTGTACGCCTACACCCGCGTGTCAAGGTTGTGGCCATTTCATGAATGATGCCAAGGATATCCGGGACATGGTCATTAAACTCCCAAAGGCGTAAAACAGACAAAACAAATTTTCAAACGGGTCATCTTGATAATACTTAACCACTAATCGATTAAAGTCAAATGCCCAACTAAGCGGTATTTTATATACCGTACCCCAAGCCCGTATAAGGGAAAATAAGTTAAAAGTATTTACCCGAGCAAGTACAAACCACAACAAGCAAGTGCAAGTATCTTTTACTGGATCTCCTATTCTGGAACGAAGGTTTATAATAACCTATTAGAATCCAAACGGGTCTTTAATTTAGCCTAAGCTTAGACCGGTTAGTTATCAAGGAATGAATACGGTTCATTCGCATGGAAGGCGAAGACCGGTTTAGAATGTGGTTTTGACCCGACAAGCTTGCATGCTTGTTTAATATGGGTAACATAATCACATTCTGGATTTTGAGACAAAAAGGATATGGTTTGACCCGTTTCGGCTAATATGTGTAAACTAGTTAAATAAGCCGATCCGAACGCGAAAGTGCGTAACGGGTAACCATATAAATCATATACAATTTCCCTGAGTTAATATGCACCAAATATGTTGTGATATCAGAAAGATATGTCCTATTATGCCCAAAGTGATTTTTAACTAAAACTATGCCCCGAAAGGGTATTTTAGTCATTTTAAAGGGTATAAAAGAGTTAAACTAGTAACATGAGTTACATATCTGAATAAATCAGTAAATATACTTAATTTATTATGTTATAACAGTAGGGTATCATATATATGTGAATTTTATTAATTATAACTATCCTATGCACCGAAAGGGCATTTTGGTAATTTCACATAAGCCTAAAAGGTCAAAACTGGAAACTTGAGTTTAAACTTTAGTTTACTGTTATAATATAAAAAAATACTGAATATATCAGTAGATATCAACCCTTATACATATAAACTAGTTTTGATACATACTTATGTCATAAAAAATGCCTAAAAAGGCGATTTGGAGCCATTTCCGAGTTTTGTATAAAAAAAACTGATATTTTTAATATTCCAGAAGGCTCAAAATAATTATTTTAACATAATAAATCAGTAGAAAAAGGTTTGAGGTCAAAAGGATTTATAAACTCATTTTATAGACTAAAAGGGGTAACATCGGCAATAACCGAAATAAGCTTAAAATTCTAAGTTATGCTCCGCCTAAAAATAAATAAAAATCTCCAAAAATCCCAAAATATTATTATATATCAGTGGGTATAAAGTTTGATATTAAAATTTGGGTTTAGATAGGCTATATGCTAATTACGCCAATTAATTACTAAGAATGCTTCTAATTACGCTAATGAGCATAACTCTTAATCTAGACCTCAAACTGATGTCAAAGTTTGGGTACAAGTTCATAATTCAGTAACTAAGATGTCTACCCTTTTACATTTTCAAAAATCATATTTTATAGTCTTTTGGGCATAATGGTCAACATATGAGCATTTAACGGAAACTTGCATAATAATTAGACAACTAGTGAACCAAGTCGTATAAACACAGAGGGTTATACTAACATGTAACTAGGTCCAAAAGAAGCTCTAAGGCAACCCTAAACTTGGCTTAAACGGGTCAGAACTGAAAGTCAAAGCGAAGTCAAACTATGCGACTTTCGGTTCCAAACCGGGTCTAAACTGAAAATTGTCGAGTTGAACATGTTTAGACATTTTCTTACATTAATTACCAAGTTATATTAGTGATCAAATAGGTTGCATATATCCTACATTGCTAATTATGCATTAATGTTGAATAAAGCATTCTGTTGACTTTTTAAAGTAAGCTTTGACTCGACAATTTGCACAGTTAAAGTGGAAATCTGGAAATACCCTTTTAAGGGTTTGCTACCCACATAATTACCTAATTATAGGTATTTTTAATTCGAGATTTGACTGAGTAATTATTGTTTAATCTCGAAGTGAAACCTTAATTATGATGGTTTGACTTTTAGCTAATTAACTAAGTTAAACCGGATTGAGGGAGGTTAAGGACACTTACAAGAGTCCTAAGTATGCTTATGGAGCCTAAGAAGAGTTGGTTGCTGTCCAGGAGCTCCAGAGAAATGTCTTGAGTGAAAGTGAAAATGAGCAAGTCCAAAGTCACAACTTCAAGTCTTTATATAGTGAACTAGGGAGCTCAAGATCAAGCCAAGATAGTCTATGATGGTTACAAGATCATCCCAGGTGTCCCTAAGATGCTATATACTGCCTATCATGCCCCTGATTTCAAAAACCATATTACTTAGGCGGTGCAACAGGCTGAACAGGCAGCTGTCCAAAACTTGATGCCAGCGACAGGCTTACGGACCGTAAGCCTAAGCTCTTGCGGTCCGTATGCAACTCTTACGGACCGTATGCTTAAATGGTTGCGGTCCGTAACCGACCCTTGCTCAAATCGCCCAGATATGCTCCTTGCGGATCGTAAGCTATGACCCTTACGGTCCGTAACCGATGGTCTGAGGACAAAAATTTTGCAAACTTTAAGCTTTGACCATGCACTTCTTTCCAATCCGAATCTCATGCATTTCCTTTCAGTTGTGGGACCCATTACTCAGGCCTTTGCATGCCTTGCATGAACTTTTATATTTTGGATCCTTATGGCAAGCTTGTAGTGTCGGAATTTCCAAGAGTTCATCTTGGATTCTTTTGAGGGTTGGACATGAACTAAATTTCAAGTGAAATGCTTTTAAAATCCAAAGTTTATTTACCGAAGGTTGTAGCAAGAATTTATAGAATCCTATTTCTCATATGTAAATGGAAATTTTATTTATTTAGGAACAATCCGGATAATATATTCGATACTTATCAAATGATTTAAGGATCTTGGGATTTATCACTTGGGTCGCTCAGAGGTATTTTAATAACATGTTGCCCTTGGGTCATTCAGAGGTATTTTAATAACATGACGCGCTTTTTAAATCCTACCATACATTCTTATTTGATCCGGGTTCCTGACACGTTTGTCTCACATGACACGTGTCTTTATTTTATTGGACATGAATTTTCAAGGTGTTACATCCTCACCCCCTTAAAAGAAATCTTGACCTCGAGATTTACTGGAACAATTGAGGGTATTTTTCCTTTATCGTGGATTCTAACTCCCACGTTTATTCGGGACCTCTGCGGGCATCCCACTTGACCTTGACAATAGGCACATGCTTCCTCCGAAGCTTCTTTACCTGTCGATCCTCAATCGACACAGGTTTTTCCATAAATTTCAAGTTCTCATCTATATGCACACCTGTGTGTGGTATGACTAGTGATTCATCAGCTAGGCATTTCTTCAGATTGCAGACGTGGAACACATTGTGAATACCACTGAGCTCTTCAGGTAAGCTTAACTTATAAGCCACTGTTCCTACGCATTCGATTATCTCGAATGGTCCTATATACCTTGGGCTTAACTTACCTTTCTTACCAAATCGCATCACCCCCTTCCAAGGTGATACCTTAAGCAGAACCTTATCACCAACCTCGAACTTGAGGGGTTTTCGCCTTTTATCCGCATAGCTCTTCTGCCTATCTCGGGCAGCTTTTAGGCGGTCGCGAATCTGGACAATCTTGTCCGTTGTCTCAAAGACTATATCAGGACCTGATAATTGAGTGTCTCCTACTTCTGCCCAACAGATGGGCGTTCTGCACTTCCTACCATATAGTGCCTCAAAAGGTGCAGCCTGAATGCTGGTATGGTAGCTATTGTTGTAGGAGAACTCGACCAAAGGTAGGTGCTTATCCCAGCTACCTCCTAAATCAATCACACATGCACGAAGCATGTCTTCCAAAGTTTGAATGGTAAGCTCACTCTGCCCATCCGTCTGAGGATGGTAAGCCATACTGAAGTTTAAGCGCGTGCCCAAAGACTGTTGGAAACTTTTCCAAAAGTGTGACGTGTATCTGGTATCTCTGTCAGAGATAATAGCCACTGATACTCCATGTAGAGACACAATCTTATCGACGTACAATTGGGCTAACATGTCAGAACTGTAAGTTTCCTTAATGGGTAGGACATGTGCTGACTTAGTCAGTCTGTCAACTATCACCCATATAGTATCATTTCCCTTCTTTGTCTTTGGCAGCTTGGTGATGAAATCCATCGTCACCATTTCCCATTTCCAAATGTGAATTTCTGGCTGTTGTAGCAAACCTGACGGCTTTTGATGCTCAGCCTTGACTTGAGCACACGTCAGACATTTAGCTACATAGGTAGCTATAGACTTCTTCAAGCCTATCCACCAGTAATTTGCCTTTAAATCCTGGTACATCTTGTCAGCTCTAGGATGAACGGAATATTTGGAACTGTGGGCTTCCTGAAGGATGACGTCTCGAAGTCCTCCATAAACAGGAACCCATATTCTTCCATTTAATCTCAGGATTCCGTCCTTGCCATAGGATAACTGCTCTTCAGTCACCCCTAGCTTTTCATTATAGTTAGCTTCCAACACAGCTTCCTTTTATGCAGCTAACAACCTTTCATTCAAACTGTTCTTGATCTCAATGCTCTTGGCATTAATTCTTATCGGCTTCACTCTTTCTTTTCTGCTCAAGGCATCTGCGACTACGTTGGCCTTGCCTGGATGGTATCTTATTTCACAATCATAATCATTTAAAGTTTCCATCCAACGTCGCTGCCTCATATTTAAATCTTTCTGATTGAACAGATGCTGAAGGCTTTTGTGATCAGAATAGATCACACACTTGGTTCCATACAAGTAGTGCCTCCAAGGTTTTAGTGCAAATACAATGGCACCCAACTCCAAATCATGGGTGGTGTAATTCTTTTCATGCACTTTTAACTGTCGTGAAGCGTAGGCAATGACTTTGCCTTTCTGCATAAGCACACATCCCACACCGGTGTGTGATGCATCACAATAAACCACAAACTCATCAATTCCTTCAGGTAACGTCAACACTGGAGCGTTACTCAGCTTTTGCTTCAAAATATCGATTGACTCTTGCTGCTTAGGCCCCCAATCGAACTTGCTATTCTTGCGAGTCAGCAAAGTCAGGGGTGCTGCAATTCTTGAGAAGTTTTCAATAAATCTCCTGTAATATCCTGCTAGTCCTAAGAAACTGCGAATCTCCGTAGGCGTCTTCAGCTCCTGCCAATTCATGACAGCTTCCACCTTAGCGGGATCTACTTGGATACCATGCTTGCTTACAACATGTCGAAGAAATTGGACTTCTCGAAGCCAAAATTCACACTTGGAAAATTTGGCATAGAGCTTTTCCTGATGAAGCAACTTAAGAATACATCGAAGATGCTTCTCGTGATCAGCTTGGTTCTTTGAGTAGATGAGAATGTCATCGACGAAGAAAATGTTAAATTTATCCAAATAGGGCTTGCAGACGCGATTCATGAGATCCATGAATGCGGCAGGTGCATTAGTGAGCCCAAAAGGCATCACTAGGAACTCGTAATGACCATAACGAGTCCTAAATGAAGTTTTGTGTACATCTTCTCCTTCTTTAGCCTTCAACTGATGGTAGCCTGACCTCAGATCAATCTTGGAAAAGTAGCTTGCTCCTTGTAGCTGATCGAACAGATCGTCGATCCTGGGCAAAGGATACCTATTCTTGATAGTGACCTTATTAAGCTCACGGTAATCAATGCACAAACGCATCGACCCATCTTTCTTCTTAACAAATAAGATTGGTGCTCCCCATGGAGACGAGCTAGGTCTAATGAAACCTTTGGCTAGCAAGTCATCTAGCTGCGTCCTCAATTCCTTCATCTCTGTTGATGCTAATCTATAAGGCGCTCTTGCAACAGGTGCTGTTCCAAGGATGATGTCGATTCTGAACTCCACTTGCCTATCTGGTGGCAAACCAGGTAGTTCTTCAGGAAAAACTTCAGGGTATTCAGAAATAACGGGGATATCTTCAATTTTGGGCTTCTGCTCATCAATGGTCACCTGTGCCATATAAATGACACAGCCCTTCTTCAAACATCTGGATGCCTTTAGCATAGCCACTTGCTCAGGCAATCCATGATGAGTATCTCCCTGAATGATAAGTGGTTCACCAGACGGAGTCTTGATCACCACTTGCCTCTTGTTGCACACAATCTGGGCTTGGTTATGCGATAACCAATCCATACCTATGACTACATCGAAACCGGCTAACTTAAACGGAAGGAGGGACAAGGGAAAAGAGTGGTTCCTAATGGATATGACACATCCATCTAACATAGTCGAAACTGTTTCCATGGACCCGTCAGCTAATTCCACCTCATAATTCACACTTAAGGCTTTAACAGGCAATCTTAACAATTCACAAAACTTATTATCTACAAAGGATTTATCTGCTCCAGAATCAAACAATACTCTTGCGTAAACATCATTAATGAGAAACGTACCGGTTATAACATTGTCGTTTTGGATGGCCTCCTGAGCATTCATTTGAAAGACCCTGGCGTTGGTCTTTTTCCCTTCCTCAGCTTTCTTTGCCAGTTTTGGGCAGTTGGTCTTGATATGCCCTTTTTCATTGCAACTATAGCAAGTTGCATCCTTCAACTTTTTTGCAATCAAGGGTCCTGTGCTCAGAGGACTTGCAAATTCCACATGCCTTCGGCTGGGATTGTGATTTCTGCTCATACCTGCACCTCCCAAAATGGTGCTTCTTGCAAATCTTGCACTTGGGTCTATTACCCGATTGATACCCATCTTTCTTGGTTTCAGACTCCTTCTTGCGGTCATGGTTTCCTTTGTGCTTCTTGCTCGACCGACGTGAATTATCATCTTCACGTTTCCTTTTCTCCGCATCCGTATTTCTTAGTGATCTCTGTCTCACTGCGTCCAGTGTGAGGGACAGAGATATATCAACTGCGGATCTAAATGTAGCGGGCCGAGAGGCCTTCACGCTTGCTTTTATTTCAGGGGCCAAACCCCCAATGAAACGTGCAATTCTCTTGGGTTCCGGGGTCACTAGGTAAGGAACCAACCTTGACATAGTATTGAAGCTTGTGAGATAAGCCTGGCAATCCAGGTTTTTTCATGACGAGAGATAGAAAATCAGATTCTATCTTTTCAACCTCATGCTGAGGGCAGTAATTTTCCTTGATAAGAGCAACAAATTGTTCCCAAGACATGTTGTACAATGGAACTTTTCCAGAGGCTTGAATCAATGATCTCCACCATGCTAGGGCTTCACCCTTAAATGGCTGGGATACAAACTTTACAATATCCCTTTCAGCACAACCACTAATGTCCATGACAGTGTCCATTTCATCCAGCCAAGTCATGCAATCCACAGCGCCCTTCTCCCCAGTAAAATCTCGGGGCTTGCATGAAACAAAGTACTTGTACGTGCATCCTTTAGCGCGCGGTGCATTATCGAACACTATCTTCTTGCGGTGAACACTGTTCTCATTTGAAGAATGTCGATCATCATCTTTCTTAGGTTTAGGCTGAACAGAGGGTGGTTTGCTATGAGCTTCAGAATGGGTTTTAGGCTTGGAATGAGGTGTAGACAGGGTTCTACTTGGGGTCCCAGAGGACTCACTGTTCTGCCTATCCAAAGCTTTTGTAACGGCATTATCTACTAGCGCTTGCAGCTCCGCACCAGTTAACTGTATTCTAGCGTTATCGTGGTTTTCCACCGGATGACTATTTACTTCATCCGACCCAGCCATGTAGCTTCAATTGCTACAAATAGAAATAATGGGCAAGGTTTTATTTAGAAGCTTTTACAGTATTTTATATTCTATTAACCATGGTTTTAAATTGCCATTTTAGGTTAATTTGCTACAATTTTAGGATCTTTATTATTACCCTAAATTATAAATTAATAACAGCACATAAGGCCTAGTCACAAGGACAATTTAATTTAATTATAAACCAGGATTTTTACAGTATCCAGGTATTTAGGTTTGAACCACAGTTCATCACCTTTTCTTGACAGGGAGTCGTAAGCTACCACTGTCTTTAGTCCCAGAGGACATTTAATTATTGCCCACATGCACTTCGTCCATAAGGGGCGGTTATATAGTTAAGGGAATTTAAATTAACCCTTTTTAAAGGATGGCCTGTGTGATTTTAACGATTCACAGTTTGCCAAGAATGCTAACATACTTACAGATGTTAACAAGAATTGGAATCTTTTGTGTGGGTTCTACCATCTTGGCCATGTCTGCAATAACATATAGGCTAGGTTTTACCTCTAAGATTCTTTTAATAATTAATGCAGAATAGTCCTAGATTGAGATGTTATTATGGATCTTAATCTAATTATGGAACTACCATCTTGGCCTTGTTTTATGATAACATATGGCTAGGTCTTGTCCTTTTTAGATTTTTCCATTTTATTATAATGATAGATCTTGTAATTATTTTCATTTATTTTATGTTTCATGCACATAATTAATAATAAATAAAATGAAAATTTAAATTAATCATCTCATAAATAATTTTTTTCAAACAAGTACATTTTGCCCTAAACGGGACTTCTACAAAAAGACATGCCCACGCAGGGGTGAAACAAACAACAAACCCACGCAGGGGTTAACAAAAGACATGCCCACGCAGGGGCAGAGTACAAAAAGACAAGCCCACGCATGGGCTGAATACTGAAGCAAAAGTCCACGCAGGGACTTGATTACAACTAAATAAAATAAATAACAAAAGGTCTTCAATGATCCCTTCTCTTGGACTTCCCTTTGATCAAGTCTGACAACCCCTTGAAGAAGCCTCGAGTGTTACTGCGCTCTGTTTGAATTTCCCGTTCACATCGGTCCAATCTTTCAAGGACCTCTTGTTGGCGCTCTGGCGGGATCAATTGCGGCTGTGGCGGCTGATACAGAGGTTGAGGGGGTGGCGGACACTGGTACACATAAGTTGGGTAACCAGTGGTCCAAAGACCACCATAAGGTCCCTTTAGGTGACGAGCATTGTAATCCCATGCCTCCTGGTATGGGTCCACATTGGCATAGTCGTAATGGGTATGAGCCGGCTGCTCATAAGGGTTATACGCCGCTGAACCGGCGTAGGCAGGGATTGGGTTGTCAAAACCCAACGGTGGCGCCATAGGCGCAGAGTTGATCTCTGGGATGAGGTTTGATGGACCCCCCATCTGTGGGTCTTCTTCCTCCTGGAGTGGCGGATAATGACTGCCACTCAAGGGCTGAGGAGTGCTGATGCGGACTCCTCCTCGTGCAGACATCCACGCGTTTGACCTTCTCCGCCTCGGTGGCTCCGGAGGCGGTTGCTGTTCCACTGGTGGTGGTGGTGGCGGAGTGACTGCCACAAATCGAGAATCCTCGGAAGGATCCTGCTGCTGTTGCTGCTGTTGCTGGTAAGGAGACGAGTGGTGAGAGGGAGTGAAATACCAGTCAATCTGCCTGAACCTCGCCTCGTAGCTGTTAGGACCACGGTAAGGTGATCCATGAAAAGATGACCCATCGGAGATTTCGATGGGGTGGTTCGGGGAACCAGTGGCAGGCTCCATGGGATCCGTATCTTCATCCATGTCATTTTCACCCGAGAAGTGATCCTCGGGTCCTAGTGGGTTAAAACCCACGGGTTCTTGAATAAAATTAGCCGGGTTGAACCAGCTCTGGAAAGCAGGGGTAGGGTCACCAAAAGAATGGTGCGAGTTTGACCGCTGCAACGGTATGAAGGAAGGCGGAGGGTGGTCGGCCTCGTTTTCGGATTGCGGCCCGAAAGAATGCAAATAGGACGGTGAGGAACTTAAGGAGACTGATCGCCTCCCGGGTTCAACGTAAACCCTCCACGGCTCCTAGGGGCTAGTGCTCATGGTGATAGATGGGGTACGCCGGTGTGAAGGCCTGGCTTCATGGTCATGGCCCGTAACTGGGCCCTTGCCTCTTCCTCTCAAAAACCTTGGCGACATTCTTACCTGCAAGCATGGTTAAGATAACAACCAACATATATAAAAATAAAATACCAAATAAAACAAAAACAGAATTTGTCCTATGTTCTTTGTCTAGACTCGGAACTCGAGGAATGTGCAATTTGTGCACTGAGATTAAACACAAAAAAGGCTAGTGTTTAATTCACTCAGTGTTGGCTCTGATACCAACCTGTCACACCCCTATTTTCCACGTGTCACTGGTAGGCCCGGTGGGGGAGTATCGTGACCTAATTGATATCATCATAGTCAAACAACACAAATTATAAAGCACAGCGGAAGCAAAAAGATAGATTTATTTCAACCAAACAAATTATAATATTCAAGTATCACAATGTAGCTGAAATAGATCCACAGGCGGATCAAAATAAAAAGGAGAATTGTTTAACAGATTTATTGCATCCAAGCTTGCGAGACTCTAAACGATGCTAAGGGGAGGCCAGCCTATTACGTGTAGAACTTGCACTTAATCTTTTTGGGGAAAATACGTCAGTTTACACTGGTAAATACAATTTAACTGACTCATTTTGAAAAGGTTTTAGAAAATTGATTTGAATGCACATGGCACAAAACTTTTTATAACTTGGGATAATTAATCAAATTTAAACTTGTAAAAGAATTACATGTTTGTTATGCGTTTAGTCGCCCAGTTCATGCGGGTTTAAGATTAATAGACACACCACATAGTATAAATCCGCGGCGGGAAACCAACGGTTATACATTAATAAATATGGACACATTGTCGGGTGTACGCCTACACCGCGTGTCAAGGTCGTGGCCATTTCATGAATGATGCCAAGGATATCCGGGACATGGTCATTAAACTCCCAAAGGCGTAAAACAGACAAAACAAATTTTCAAACGGGTCATCTTGATAATACTTAACCACTAATCGATTAAGGTCAAATGCCCGACCAAGCGGTATTTTATATACCGTACCCCAAGCCCGTATAAGGGAAAATAAGTTAAAAGTATTTACCTGAGCAAGTACAAACCACAATAAGCAAGTGCAAGTATCTTTTACTGGATCTCCTATTGTGGAACGAAGGTTTATAATAACCTATTAGAATACAAACGGGTCTTTAATTTAGCCTAAGCTTAGAACGGTTAGTTATCAAGGAATAAATAGGGTTCATTCGCATGGAAGGAGAAGACCGGCTTAGAATGTGGTTTTGACCCTACAAGCTTGCATGCTTGTTTAATATGGGTAACATAATCACATTCTGGATTTTGAGACAAAAATGATATGGTTTGACCCATTTCGGCTAATATGTGTAAACTAGTTACATAAGCCGATCCGAACGCGAAAGTGCGTAACGGGTAACCATATAAATCATATACAAGTTCCCTGAGTTAATATGCACCAAATATGTTGTGATATCAATAAGATATGTCCTATTATGCCCAAAGTGATTTTTAACTCAAACTATGCCCCGAAAGGGTATTTTAGTCATTTTAAAGGATATAAAAGAGTTAAACTAGTAACCTGAGTTACATATCTGAATAAATTAGTAAATATACTTAATTTATTATGTTATAACAGTAGGGTATCATATATATATATATATATATATATATATATGAATTTTATTAATTATAACCATCCTATGCACCGAAAGGGCATTTTGGTAATTTCACATAAGCCTAAAAGGTCAAAACTGGAAACCTGAGTTTAAAACTTTAGTTTACTGTTATAATATAAAAATCTACTGAATATATCAGTAGGTATCAACCCTTATACATATAAACGAGTTTTGATACATACTTATGTCATAAAAATGCCTAAAAAGGCGATTTGGAGCCATTTCCGGGTTTTGTATAAAAAAACTGATATTTTTAATATTCCAGAAGGCTAAAAAATTATTTTAACATAATAAATCAGTAGAAAAAGGTTTGAGGTCAAAAGGATTTATAAAACTCATTTTATAACCGAAATAAGCTTAAAATTCTAAGTTATGCTCCGCCTAAAAATAAATAAAAATATCCAAAAATCCCAAAATATTATTATATATCAGTGGGTATAAAGTTTGATATTAAAATTTGGGTTTAGATAGGCTATATGCTAATTACGCCAATTAATTACTAAGAATGCTTCTGATTACGCTAATGAGCGTAACTCTTAATCAAGACCTCAAACTGATGTCAAAGTTTGGGTACAAGTTCATAATTCAGTAAGTTAGATGTCTACTCTTTTACATTTTCAAAAATCATATTTTATAGTCATTTGGGCATAATGGTCAACATATGAGCATTTAACGG
The DNA here is from genome assembly GCF_002127325.2 of Helianthus annuus. Lineage (NCBI taxonomy): Eukaryota > Viridiplantae > Streptophyta > Magnoliopsida > Asterales > Asteraceae > Helianthus > Helianthus annuus. The sequence continues at coordinate 48,246,243 of NC_035436.2, read as the reverse complement.
AAACTTGCATAATAATTAGACAACTAGTGAACCAAGTCGTATAAACACAGAGGGTTATACTAACATGTAACTAGGTCCAAAAGAAGCTCTAAGGCAATCCTAAACTTGGCTTAAACGGGTCAGAACTGAAAGTCAAAGCGAAGTCAAACTATGCGACTTTCGGTTCCAAACCGGGTCTAAACTGAAAATTGTCGAGTTGAACATGTTTAGACATGTTCTTACATTAATTACCAAGTTATATTAGTGATCAAACAGGTTGCATATATCCTACATTGCTAATTATGCATTAATGTTGAATAAAGCGTTCTCTTTACTTTTTAAAGTAAGCTTTGACTCGACAATTTGCACAGTTAAAGTGGGAATCTGGAAATACCCTTTTAAGGGTTTGCTACCCACATAATTACCTACTTATAGGTATTTTTAATTCGAGATTTGACTGAGTAATTATTGTTTAATCTCGAAGTGAAACCTTAATTACGATGGTTTGATTTTTAGCTAATTAACTAAGTTAAACCGGATTGAGGCTGTAATGAAAAAATTGCAGTTGATATATAATAAAATAAATATAAAAAATTGTATTACGAGTGTTGAAGTGTTTATAAAAAATAGTAGTTGATATAATATAAAATAAAAGTAAATATAATAAATTCTATTATAAGTGTCGAAAAAGTGTTTTAGCAACGAAAAATTTTTTTAGGTCTATCACTGTTTAGTGAAGAACTTCAATGGTCTCCACCCCAAACTAATAAAAACCATTTTTAGCTAAACTAAACACACATGCATAAGGTTGTAAATAAATTGAATGTTCAACAACTTGGTCGCAAATTGTTCTATGTGAGAAGTTTATATACGTTCGTTCATTTACTAATTGAACGAATTATTATGAACAATGAATTCCGTTCGATTATTTAAATGAACGAACAAGAACAAAGGTTGTGGTTTTTCAATTGTGTCGCAAATATATGATATTTTATTCATTTATGTTCATTCATTTACGTTCGTTAATGCTTATTCGCTAACATTTGTTCATGTTCGGTTATTACAGGTTTTTTTTTATAAATTTATTCTATAGTTGTATAATTTTTTGTTTGTAGTTGAAAACCATAACACTAAAGCTTCCTATATTTTTTAACTTCTAATTTTATTATCCTTGTATTAGTTTTTAATTACTATCTATTTATGATTCCTATGTCAAAGTATTTCTAGATAATTATATAGAGTACTTAACTTAATATTTATATTGGATGATAGTTTATTACCCTTCCATAAGTTAATATTTAAGATTATTATGTCAAAGTATTTCCAGATAATCATATAAAGTATTTTATTTTTTGTTTATTCATTTATGTTTGTGTTTATTTGTGAAAACGAAAGCAAACAAAATCGCCTTAAAATAAAATTTCATTTGGTCATGTACACATCACTTCCTTAATGAATTGAAACTAGGTCTAAAAAATTGACTATTCTTCCCATTCACTTTGATATTTATAGAATACATCTTGACCTATTCTATTTGATTTACAAACTGTTTTTACACAAATATTGGCTATCCTAACTGAATAGAACCCGTGGTAAACCTTTTGTAAAGATGTCTGCTATTTGAAAACGAGAGGGAACATGAAGCACACGAACCAAACCTTTTGCAACCTTTTCCCTTACGAAATGTATATCCATTCAATATGCTTCGTACGTTGGTGCTGAACAGGGTCCCCTGTTAGGTAAATAGCGCTGACATTGTCACAATAAACAATAGTGGCATGCGAATGAGGGCTGTGCAGTTCCAGAAGGAGATTTCACAGCCAACAAACCTCCGAAACGACGTTAGCAACCCCGCGATACTCGGCTTCGGCACTGGATCGAGAAAGAGTGGGTTGACGTTTAGAAGACCATGATAGTAGATTGTCACCCATGTACACGCAATACCCTGAAGTTGATCTACGAGTGTCTGGGCACCCGCCCCAATCCGCATCGGTGTATGATATGAGAGAGTCGGCAGCTGATGGAGAGATAGTTAAACCAAAAGATAAGGTGCCTTTAATGTATCTCAAGTCTCGTTTTAGAGCATTCATATGGATGGTGGTGGGTGCATGCATGTGAATGCAAACTTGTTGCACTGCATAGGATATATCCGGTCTCGTAAAAGTCAGGTATTGTAAGGCTCCGGCCAACCGTTGGTATTCAGTAGCATCTGGAAGTGGTGTGCTGGAGTTAGAGCTAAGTTTTTGTTGGGTATCCATAGGTGTAACTGCTGGGTCGCAATCTTGAAGACCGACACGATGTAAGATCTCGTTAGCATATTTTTCTTGAGATAAAAACAATGATCCATTTTTGTGAGTAACCGAAATCCCAAGAAAATAGCTAAGAGGCCCGAGATCAGTCATAGCAAATTCCGATGAGAGCAGTAACATAAGACGATTCCAAAGTGCATCAGATGAGGTGATAAGCAGAATATCGTCTACATATAACAAGATGAAGGCCATTTGTGATCCTTGGCTGAAAATAAATAGTGAATGATCTTAGGCGCTATGTCGAAAACCCAAAGATGAAACATAATCCGCGAAGCGAGTATACCAAGCTCGGGGCGCCTGTTTTAACCCGTATAACGATTTCTTAAGAAGACAAACATGGTCTGGATATAAGGGATCCCGGAAGCCCATTGGCTGATACATGTAGACCATCTCGTTTAGATGACCATGTAGAAATGCGTTCTTGACATCCAGCTGATGGATAGGCCAAGAACGAGTGACCACAAGGATAAGCACGGTACGAATGGTAGCCGGTTTCACCACCGGGCTAAAGGTTTCACCACAATCTATACCAATTTGTTGTGAACGACCATCACAAACCAATCTAGCTTTATACCTCTCAAGTGATCCATCAGCCTTCTTTTTGTGATGAAAAACCCACATGCTCCTAACAATGTTCATGTCAGGTGTTCTTGGAACCAAATCCCAAGTCTTATTATTAATAAGTGCACTAAATTCATCATGCTTGGCGTTTTTCCAATCCGGGTTATTAAGAGCTTCGGTTGGTGATTGGGGGGGAGGAGAAATAGAAACCGAAGTGTGTAAATTTAGATGTGTTTTAGGTTTATATATGCCGGACATGGATCGGGTAGTCATGCGGGTGGGAGCAGGAGGTGGAGATGGTGACGGTGAAGAGGACTGAGTTTGTGGAGTGGAGTGTGATGGAGAGGAGGGGGATGTGGATTGTGAAGTGGAGGGTGATGGAGTGGACTGTTGAAAAATGTTGGACGAAGAGGAGATAGGCGATGTAGGGTCTGACGAAGAGGGGATTGAAGTTTGTGAGGGAGATGGAACAGAAGGTGGCGTGTTATTGGTGGATAACCAAACAAGTGGGTTGGTAGAATTAGTAAAGATATCATAGGCTGGTGTTGGAGAAAGTGGAGGCAAACGGAAAGATCTGTTCATCAAATATCACATCACGGGATATAATCAGTTTATTGGTTTTTAAATTAAAAGACTTATATCCTCTATGGTTGTTAGGGTGGCCTAGAAAAACACAAAGGGTGGATCGGTCTGCAAGTTTATGAATGGTAGAAGAAGGTAAGAGAGGAAGACAAAGGCAACCAAACACTCTAAGATGGTCATAGGTGGGTAGACAATGATAAAGTTGTAATGTAGGAGTTGAATTGTTTAAGGTTTTGGTAGGCAAAATATTCAAAAGATAAGTGGCATGTTCCAAGGCATGAGGCCAGAATCTGTGAGGGACGGAGGAGTGGGATAAAAGGGTCCGCATAATATTGTTAATTGATCTAATTTTGCGTTCAGCCTTACCGTTTTGAGACGAGGTATAGGGGCAGGAAAAACGGAAAAGCATGCCATTATCTTTGCAAAATTTGTGAAATGAAGAGTTGTTATATTCAAGGCCATTGTCACATTGGAAGGATTTTATGGATGTATTGAATTGGGTTGTAATTAGTTTGTGGAAGGTGAGAAAAATGTTGAACACTTCAGATTTATGAGCAAAGGCATATGTCCACAAAAAAATAGTTTTATCATCAAAAAATAAAATATAATAACGACAACCTTTGGATGATAGGACGGGAGAAGTCCATAAGTCACTATGCACAATGTCAAAAGGTAAACATGTGTTATTAGAAAAAGCATAAAAAGGAAACTTTATTTGTTTTCCAAACACACAAGGTTGGCAAAGTTTAGAGTTCTGAGCAGACTTAAAACTGGAAGGCAAACAAGATTTCAAAGAACATAAAATTTTATTGCTAGGATTCCCCAAACGGTAATGCCACGTGTCTTGGGACACGGTGATGAACGCTGATGTAGTGGCTGAATCTTGAAGACTTGAAGGAACAAGCGGGTAAAGTTCACCGGTGCTGTCACATCTAAGAAGAGTTGCCCGGGTCCGAAGGTCCTTCACATTAAAACCAAAAGGGTCAAATTCAACGGCAACATTATTGTCGGTTGTGAACTGGCGAACAGAAACTAAATTTTTAACAAGATCAGGTGCAAAAAGAGTGTTGTTGATTTTAAAAGGTGGAAACGGTTTAGGTAGGATGTGGTTACCAACTTCATGGACTGGAATAATGTCGCCATTGCCGACAATGATATCTCGTGACACTGTATTAATAAAAGAATTAAGATTTGATGATTTGTTAGTCATGTTACCTGTGGCAGCCGTATCCATATACCACTGATGATCGGGTGGATTGAAAGACATCGCATTGAAGGCCTGATCCAGCTCAGTGGGAGTGTACCCCTGCTCCGAAACTGCATATGCTTGTTGAGGCAGATTAGGACGTGGGCCTAGCAGCCCATTACCGGAACTTTGATTGTTATTGGGTCGTTGTGGTGTGGTTGGTATGGGCAAGGGGGAACAGTGTGAGCAGCCCATGGATATGGCCATGAAGGACGAGCATTCCAATGTGGAAGAGGAGCATATGAAAAATTCTGACCATAAGGGACCGAGCCATATGATGACCATGGCTGAGAGTATGAACCACCGTTGGAGTAACCACGACCACAGCCGCGGCCTCTGCCTCTGCCATGACCCCGACCTCGATTTGATTGATAAGATTGGGAGACCGGAGCAGATGAGTGGCTGGAAGAAATAGGCTGCGTGGAAGGCTGGGTAGAGACATGCAAGGCTAACTCAGTAGTTACCCGATTTGCTCTGGTTGTTTCTTCTAAACAAAGTGCTGAACGGGCCTCATAGAACGTGGGTAAAACCCGTTGTTGTTGGATGATAGTTGCAATACCTCCGTAGGCGTCATTGAGCCCAGATAACAGTTGAAGAACCAAGTCTTGTTCTTCAACAGGAGATCCGGCGTTAGCCAATTGATCAGAGAGCATCTTTACTTCTTGACAGTATGCATTCATGCTTGAAAAAGAGTCGAGTTTGACATTGTCAAATTTCCTTTTTAGAAAGACTGCTCTTGTGTGTTGATTGTCATGAAAGATGCTTTTGAGTGCGGTCCATGCATACGCTGCAGTTGAATCGGGTCGAATGATAGTAGTTAAAAGATCCTGAGAAATTGTACCGTATATCCATTGTAATACGATAGCATCAAGGCGATTCCATATTTCCTGATCAGCAGATGTTTCATTGTCTTTATCTTTGCCTTTTTCTTTGTTTTTATCTTTGTCAGCAGCGGGCTTTTCAGGACTAGAGAGATGATTCAGAACTTGAAAAGCACGGCAATGAATCTTGAACAACTCGGCTCATGAACCGTAATGGATGGACTCGGTTCAAGTGTTATGGGTATGAAATTTTTGATGTTTGACACAGTGATAACAGGGTGAAGTTTTGGATCCATCACGAATGAAAGAAGAATTGATCGGAATTAATGAAAGAAAAGGTTGCAGGATTAGGCCCGGCAGAAAGAAGGAAGAACGATGAGGATGGAGTGGTTGTGGTAGATCAGAGAAACTAGCTCTGATACCATGAAAGTAGGTCTCAAAACTTGACTATTCTTCTCATTCACTTTGATATTTGTAGAATACATCTTGACCTATTCTATTTGATTTACACACTGTTTTTACACAAATATTGGCTATCCTTACTGAATAGAAATACTCGGTCTAATATGAATCCTTAACACAAAATTTTGTTTGGTCACATACACGTGGATCATCTGTATGTCCGATAAAAGCTTACAAAAAACACGAGTAATGTCACTTTCGATTCAGTTACAACCCATAACATTTTGTTCTGTTGGTATGATAATGTACACGTGAACTACTTGTTTGCTTGTCTGATAAAAGCTTAACATACATGAACAATGCCACGCTCAATTTGGTATTACAATTCATAACGTGATAAAAGCTTAACAAACATGAACAATGCCAGTTTGATATTACAATTCATAATGTGATAAAAGCTTAAGAAACAAACATGAACAATGCCACATTTTAGTTCGGTATTTGGTGCCGTGTGGAGCGCACATATTTATTTACAATGAACTTCACACTCACGTGGGTTTTAATATTTATAAAAATGGTTTATACCGTAACATTAAAACACACACAACAAAGGACAAGTGTATCCCGTCATATATGTAGCAAAGTATTGGTAAGAGCCAAATATCGATCCATGGAACACGGGCGTTATTAAGTACTAAATCTTTGTCATTAGATTACTAGATAAAAGGATAAGTGAATGGTTGTTTAACTAAGATTATCTAAAATTATATCTAAAACATATTAGACTCCAAATATGAAAAATAAATATTATCTTGTTTCATAAACAACCTAAACATGTTATGTAGATATGTCACAAAAGTACTTAATCAAATTTCCAATTGCAAGACAACTAGTTACCGGGTCTGGATTTCTAGCATTATGATTCTTCGAAAAGTTAACGCGATGGTCACACGTTAACCACCTAAAATCATTCATTAGCGAGCTATTGATATTTATTCATGCAAATCTTTAAAGATAGGTTATTTACCGGGTCTGGAGTCCTAACCTCACTTATCAAAGAAAGCAATACCGATGGTCACAATATAGCCGTGACATCTGTGCTTGTGTAATCATTGTATAAACTCTAAACAATTCAATTATCAATAAAACAATGTGATTTGATCCCAATATTTGTTTATTTATGTTTGACTTTTTGCACGTTTTTATTTTTATTCAAATTCAAACTCTAAATCGCTTTCAAGAAAGGTATACGCAAACTGATGCGTAAACGTAATCAGTTTAACACGACAAACACTTCGGAACATCAACATATGCTTAACATACCATAAATAACCTTTACATAACTTAGAAATAAGTTTTGAAGGGTTTGGTATGGCAAAAACAAGTTTATTCGCTCACAAGGACTATTTGCGTCAAACTGCGAAAGTTTGCCGATTCGTATAGTAATGTACAATCTGGAACATGATCATAAGTTAAACATACCATAAACATCCTTTACATAGCTTAGAAATAGGCTTTGAGGGGTTCAGTATGCGAAAATAAACTTATTTGATCAACAGGGACTAAAAGCGTCAAAAAGTGCATAAGTTTGCATTTACGCGCATATCTTACGTTCTGAACATATCCGGACATCCAAAAATTTTTGTAATCATTAAAATATTTTATTTTAGTGATTGGAATGCTAAAATACCATACGTCGCATAATTTGGATCGTTTTTTGCGTCCATTCGTGTTTCGTCGTAATTAACCGAATAACGTGACCATACGACCAAACGAACCGACATCCGTGATATTTTCAAGCATATTTCATGTCCACTATACTTTGACTTCATTATTGAGCCTTGAAAATGGGTTAACGAGGCTTAAACATGTCAGAAACCAAGTTTTGTGCTTGTAGGGACATGTTTTGCCATTTTCTGAAACCTTGTTCGCGCCACGCGACGGCTCCAGCCATCTCTGTCGCGCCACGCGACAGCCCTATCTGGGCAGAAACATTGAACCTGGCAACAACAGCTGATTCCATTGATTTTAAACATTGTTTTAACATACTTTGGGCTGGTATTTGGACTCCCCTAGTATTCTAAACAATGTGCAACAAGTGTATGGCTATGATCAAGTCTCTAAACACATGGAATGATCTCAATGGAGCTTGATTTTCTATATAAACCCATCAATTTTCCATTCAAACTTGCTCATTCATTCCATTTCTTCTCTAATCTGCTTTGGAGCTATCCCTTGTTGGTTAAAGGCTCCATTCATCAGTTTTCTTGTTCTTGATCCAAGCTTGGACCCTTTGTAAGTCTCCTTCATGCTTGGTTATGCATTTCAAGCATGAAGGTCAAACAGTGTTTGACTTTCTGCTTTGACCAGGTTATGGTCAACACAAAGTTCGTTTGAACTTTGCAACGTGAGCGTAATCACGATGGTTATAGCCCCTTGTGACTATACCTACTGATTACCACGTTGATTAGGCGTAGTGACGAGTCAAAGTTTCGGTCAAAATACGTATTTATGCGTATTTTGCAACGAAGCTATTTTTGGGTATCAAAACACTTTGTTTTGATATCAAACTTGTTTTCTAACTTTGTTTTGATATCAAACTTGTTTTCTAACTTAGTTAAACATGTTTTAACATGTTTAACTCGTCACTTTTAGTCTAGTGCTTATATAGGGTCGTAAGATAAGCGGTCTAAACCACCGCTTAGACTTTCGAACCCGACCCGTTTGGTCGATCATTAGGATCCGACCAAACATATTTTGTGATCATAGTTGTATAGGGAATAACCTTCCGAGGTTATACCTTATGGTCACTTTGTTTAGTTAGTTGTATGATAGGTAGTTTATATGCCTTAGGAAAATGACCAAAATGCCCTTTCTACGCATAATTTCATTTTAAGCATATGTAACCTAAATTTGGACATCTAAACTGATTATGCAATGTTATTAGACAAGTTAAGGCATATAATACTTGTCATAGGACTAGTTAGGCGGTCCGAACACGCTTTTGCGCCAACGACACGTTAAAGTAGCGTAAACTACCTTAACGAGTCGTAACGGGTCATAAGCACTTAGGATAGGTTCCGATTTAGAATGTAGGCTTTGTTAAACCATATTATATGACTTCCAATACTCATTTGGTTTACGAGATCTCATTTTATCCGATCTTCCGATTTAGGTCCGGTTTATTAACATAGTTACCTATATTTGGTGCCGATTGATTCCGTGATACTTCAAGCGTTATTTAATTGTTATTTCAAGACTGTTAAACATTATCAAGTGAGTACATAGTCCTCTCTTTTATTGTTTTCAAATATTTTGGGGCGATACACATGTGTCTACTTGTTACTTTCGCGCTTTTCGTGCTTTCATGACATATACTTGCTATGTTCATTAGTACGCATATAGTACATGATTTCATTTATGCTTTGCTATGTATGTTGACTGAGCATGCTAGCACATTGATTTCATAAACATTTTTGCTTCATATGTTTACTCAGCATATGGGCACATTGATATGCATTACATTTCTACTATGTATGTTTACTGAGCATGCTAGCACATTGATTTACATAACATTTCTGCTTCGTATGTTCACTTAGCATACTTAGTACATTATTTTCACATAACATGCTTACATTTGGTATGACATTCGGTTTGTTTAACGAAACTAAAATACGTTCATTAACACTGATCATGCCGCTCGGTAGTATGTAGTGGTACCATAGGAATTGACAACTCCCATTCCTGGAATCCTAGGTTTGTTTGGACGTAAGGAATGACAGAATCTAAAATTTTTTTGATAAACCTTTAACTTGTTAAGGGTTTGTCCTTCAGTCTCAAGGCTTGGATGTATACGATAAACATTACCGTATAAATGTTTGTATCGGTAAAGCAGTGATTTTGCAAAACATAACTTTTGACTTAAACTATGATTTATTCAAATACATTGTTTTGTACATTTTACCTATGGGATTAAGTAAATACTTTTTATTCACCATACATAACATTTGATTACACATTGACATTATACATATGGTTTGAGTAGATACTTTTTACTTGCCATACATAACATTAGATTATACAAGACATGATTTACATTTGCATTATACATTGTTTACACATAAACATTTTGACATTGGTTTAAATAAGACATTTTGGTGGTTATTTGGTAAGTGATTTATATAACGAGGCGGGTGTAATATGATAAAAGCATGGTGGATATGTTGTTGGTACTTCCTATATATAAGTGCTTTTATGATATTACACATCGTAGCATTATCTGAACCACTTCAATTTATACAAAGAAATGATACATTACTTATAAGACATTGTTTTACAAAAGACATTTTCTATACAGAACTGATATATGTTAAATTATACATGTTTTTATACCCCAAAACACTTCCGTTTTAAGCGTTTTTGACCAAAAACACAACGTTTAGGTGCCAAATCCGGTACTTTTATATTTTCAGGTCTTAAACAGAGCATAAAGGATAAATCTGATGAAAACGGACAAAATCTGACGCATTTCTGATGAAAATGGCAAAAATCTGATGAACTGCCAGGTATGGCACGACCGTGCCACCAGCGACACTACCATGCCGATCAAGCGACCTCGGAAGCACTGCCAGTGCGATCAGGAGTGTTGGGTTTTTCTCCATGTTTCTGGGCGATTTCTGGGTTCCGAAGCAGTCCTGATCAGACCCATTTGAAGCTTAAAGATCGAGTGGAAGCATAACCGATCCAACCCATCAATTCCTTGCTTGTTTATGGTTCGATTCCTTGTTCTTGAACATGTATTCTGATCATTTTGCAAGTTATGAGCTGATGTTAGTTTATGTTTAATGTAGTTTATGTAATAGTAGTATAAACTTGTTTCTTGAATGAACTTTATGTTGTAATCTTGTTTATATAGAACTTTAGTACTTTTTCATGTTTGAATCTTCATGATTATATAATGAACGTTTCATTGATGTTGAGTTCCTTATTATGTTTGATTGTCTTGGATAATGAATCTGTGGTTAGTGGGATGGTAACTATTTCTTGATTAATCACGTGTTTGTAAACTTGTTTACACCATGAAACTCGAGATGGGTATTGGTTTTATCCAAGATATATCTTATTTTGATTAGGAATACTTTCTTGCACGTAAGGGTTCTAACGAATTATATGGTGTTGATTACATGTTCTTGCATGCGGTTTATGATCCTTGTTTAGTAGTTTTGGTCTGAAATTGCTGACATGGTAGATTTGTGTTCAAGACTTGTAAAGGTGAAATATGTTGTTATATGATCTACTTAAATGCTTATCCTCGTGGCTGTATTGTGACCATCGGTATTGCTTTCTTTGATAACTGAGGTTAGAAAACTCCTAGCGGATGACTAATCTATCTTTAAAGGTTTACATGAATGAATATCAATAGCTCGCTAAAGAATGATTTTAGGTGGTTAACGTGTGTTTATCGCGTTAACTTTCCGAAGAATCATCATGTTAGAAAACTCCTAGCGGATGACTAACTGTCTCGAAATTGGAAGATTGATTAAGTGTTTTTGTGACATATCTGATAGATAACATGTTTAGGTTGTTTGTGAAACAAGATATTAGTATATTTATGTTAGATGTAATTTAGATAACTTAGTTAAACAACCATTCACTTTTCCTTATATCTGGTAATTTAATGACAAAGATTTAGTACATTATAACGCCCGTGTTCCGTGGATCGGTATCTGGCTCTTACCAATACTTTGCTGCATATATGACGGGATACACTTGTCCTTTGTTGTGTGTTTTAATGTTAAGGTATAAACCATTTTTATAGATATAAAAGACCAAGTTACGCCGGGCGCGGTTGTAAATACTGTAAATAAATGTGTATAGCCGCGCCCACCTCAAGTTTTTGGCGTCGTTGCCTGGGACTACGGCGAAATTAATGGAACAATCCGAGTCATTATTCTACCGGTGTACAAACTGTTAATATTTGTTAATACCTGTAAAATTTTGTATTTATTTATTTTCTTTTCTCTAACCGTTTGACTAACTTTACTTTTTTCTGTTTTACTAACTAGTGAGTACCTAGCCTGGTACGCCCACTAGGTCTCACTTTTGACTAACATCCTAACTTCTAATTTTATTATTCGACTAACATTTAATTCATTTCATTTTTTAGTTATGTGTTTGGAATCGAACCATTAACTTTCATTTATTCAATTCAGTATTTTAATTTCAGTAATTTCATTTCTGTACTTCATTCATTTATTTATTTATTTCAGTTCAGTATTTCTAATTCAGTATTTTATTTATTAACGTTCAGTTATTTATTAATTTATTTCTGTACGTTTATTTAACTGTTCATTCATTTAATTATTGTACTTATTTATTTACTCCATAAAAATAAACTATAACTTTCTGATAAAATCATCAGATTTTCTGATAAGTTCCAATGAATTTATCTGATTTTTTGATGGATTCTGATAAACCCATTAGATGTTCTAAAAACAACAGTTTACAATTCTGATAAATTTACCTGATTTTCTGGTAATTCTGATGGATTTATCAGAAATTCTGATGGAACGAAAGCTTTCATCAGATTTTTATCAGAATTTTATCAGATCTTATCAGATTTTCTGATATTAAAAAAAAAACTAACTAAAAAGTTTCCTTAGATTTCTGGTGACGTCACCAGAAATTCTTACAAACTAACAAAAACAGTTCTCGGATGTAAATATTTAAATAAGCCAGTAATTATTTAATTAGATTTGTTTAAATGTCTTATATATATATATATATATATATATATATATATATATATATATATATATATGTTTATTATATTTTATTATTATTTTTTATTACTTCCTATAATATTATTATTATGTTCTTTTTTCTGTATAATGCCTTCCTTTTTACGTACAGGCTAATGTCCACGCCCCCTGCACCTGCTAACGCTGAGCTAGCCAACTAACCAAAAAATAACTTAAGAAGAAGTAGGCGGCTTCACGAAAGATCACTTGTTGTTGCACAAAGGATTGCGGCCGTAATCGACGAACCAGTGATTCTTTCTGATAGCGAGAGTTCAGAGGACGACACAGGAAGCATTATGGCAGAAGACGACCAGCCTCTGAATGAGACCGGCCGTCCAGGAGGGGAGGGCTTGTGCCGAGCATCGCCCGACCTATGATAGCAGCACCGAGTTTTGAAATTAAATCTAGTATTATTAACATGTTACAAAATTCTGTGCAGTTTGATGGGAAGGATCACGAAGATCCAGGTCGGCACATCGCATCATTTCTCGAGGTGTGCTCGACTTTCAAAATTAGAGACGTTTCTGAAGACGCAATTCATTTGCGACTCTTTCCATTTTCTTTACGAGACAAAGCCCGATCTTGGCTTTTGTCACTTCCAGCAGGTTCTATCACGACTTGGAACGAGATGGCCGATCTTTCTATGCAAAAATATTTCCCGCCGGACAAGACAACTAAGCTTAAGAATCGTATTATGACATTCAAACAGGACGAAGGCGAATCTCTACACGCAGCTTGGGAGAGGTTCAAAGATCTTCTGATCGATGTTCCACATCATGGGTTGTCCAAAAGGCAACTTGTCTTGAACTTCTACCAAGGACTCAACTACGACTCACAAAAACGTTTAAATATATATATATATGCAGGAGGCGATCTTGGAACAAAAACACCGAACGAAGCCTACGTAATTACAGAGAAAGCTACCTTGAAGTCGAGTTCTCGTCATGGTGGAGTGCGAAACAAAGCATCATCTATTCCTGGAGTTCATCAAGTGGATACATATACGGCTCTTGCAGCACAGATTGGAGCTTTAGCAACAAGATTTGATCAAGCTCAGAACGTTTCGCAGGTACAATCATCATGTGAGTTGTGTGGAGTGTCACACGAGCCAGGTACATGTGAGCAGGGTGTTATGTTTACAGGCCACGAAGAGGTGGACTATTTGGGCAATCAAATTAGGCCCCGGAATAACCCCTATAGCAACACGTACAATCCAGGTTGGATAAATCATCCAAACTTTGGGTGGAAAGCTAATTCCAATAACCAAAACCCACTCGGATATGCTCAACGCGCTCCCACACCACAACAGTCTCATGGGCAATCCTTTCAGCCCCATGGACAATCTTTTCAGCCATCAGGGCAAACATTTCAACCACGTTACAATAATTTAGGTTCAGGAAGCACTTCCCAGCCTCAAACCTCTCAAACCAACTCAAAACTAGAGGAGATGATGGCGCAACTGTTAAACAACTCCAACAAGGCAAACCAAATATCGGAAAAGCGATACCAGCAACATTAGGAGCGTTTCATGGCTCAGGAAGGGGAAATGCGGAGCCAGAAGGCTTCAATACAAACCATAGAGAATCAAGTCGGCCAATTGGCCAAGATGTTGTCTGAAAGACCCCAAGGTAGTCTTCCAGGTAACACAGAACCAAACCCGAGAGGGCACGTTAATGCAGTAATGATGAGGAGTGGTAAAACAACGGGACCTGACAAATCGGACTCACCACCGATCACTGATACGGTCCAAACTGACGCTTCAGACGAGGTGCACGCTAGGCGAGTCCCAGCAAGTACAGCACAGTTCCAGGAGCCAGTTAAAGATTTCATTCCTCCTGTCCCATATCCGAGCAGACTGAAGAAGCAAAAGAACGATGAACAACATGGTATGTTTTTAGAAATGTTTAAACTATTACACATAAACATACCATTTGTTGAGGCGTTGGCTCAAATGCCTAAATACGCAAGGTTCTTAAAAGACATCCTCACAAACAAGCAGAAACTCGAAAACTTGTCTTGTGTGTTGATGAATGAAAACTGTTCAGCCCTTCTCCAAAACCGTCTACCTGAAAAGATGGGTGATCCGGGCAGTTTTACTCTTCCCTGTCTCATTGGCAGCATGTCTGTCAGTCACGCGTTAGCCGATTTAGGAGCTAGCATAAACCTTATGCCATATAAGGTCTTTGCTAAATTAGATCTGGGTGAACCTTCACCCACTAGAATGAGCATTCGACTTGCAGATCGTTCAATCAAGTATCCGCATGGATTCGTTGAAAACATGCTTGTTAAAATCGATAAATTTGTTTTTCCCGTGGATTTTGTTATTTTAGACATGGATGAAGATTCAAAAGTGCCATTAATACTTGGACGCCCGTTCCTCAATACTGCGAGGACGATTCTTGATGTGACAGCTGCCCAAATCACGCTCCGAGTAAATGACGAGCACGTGACTTTTGATATTAAAAGATCAATGCAACATCCGCAAAGTCACGATGACATGCTTTACTATGTCGACATTGTCGATACTTGTGTAAGCTCTCATTTCAAAGGCACGGTAGAAGAAATTGATATGGACACACCTCTTTTGTGTGAGAACCAAGACGACATTTCACGGGAGCAGCCAGTCTGCCAAATCGATGATGATGGTTCTCAAGGTCCAGATCAATTTGTGGACATTTCACATAAATTGATATGGACACACCTCTTTTATACATGTTATTATACCCCAAAACACTTCCGTTTTAAGCGTTTTTTGACGTTTAGGTGCCAAATCCGGTACTTTTATATTTTCAGGTCTTAAACAGAGCATAAAGGAAAAATCTGATGGAAACGGACAAAATCTGATATGCATTTCTGATGAAAATGGCAAAAATCTGATGAACTGCCAGGTATGGCACGACCGTGCCACCAGCGGCACTACCGTGCCGATCAAGCGACCTCGGAAGCACTGCCAGTGTGATCTGGAGTGTCGACTGTTTCTCGGACCGCACCACCGTGCCATCTGAAGCATGACCGTGCCAAGGCCTGACCAGGGTTTCTGTCCAACGTTTCTGATGAACGGCACTACCGTGCCACCAGCGGCACTACCATGCCGATCTGATGACCAAGTCAACTTGTCCACTAGTCCACTTGGCTGACTTGGGATCGCTGAAACTGACGTCACCCGACAACACCTGCCGCACGACCTGCGAGATCGGCATGACCGTGCCGATGGGAAAATCTCATATAAATAGCAGTATTCGCTATTGGTTCAAGTGTTGGGTTTTTCTCCATGTTTCTGGGAGATTTTTGGGTTCCGAAACAGTCCTGATCAGACCCATTTGAAGCTTAAAGATCGAGTGGAAGCATAACCGATCCAACCCATCAATTCCTTGCTTGTTTATGGTTCAATTCCTTGTTCTTGAACATGTATTCTGATCATTTTGCAAGTTATGAGCTGATGTTAGTTTATGTTTAATGTAGTTTATGTAATAGTAGTTATAAACTTGTTTCTTGAATGAACTTTATGTTGTAATCTTGTTTATATGGAACTTTAGTACTTTTTCATATTTGAATCTTCATGATTATATAATGAACGTTTCATTGATGTTGAGTTCCTTATTATGTTTGATTGTCTTGGATAATGAATATGTGGTTAGTGGGATGGTAACTATTTCTTGATTAATCACTTGTTTGTAAACTTGTTTACACCATGAAACTCGAGAGGGGTATTGGTTTTATCCAAGATATATCTTATTTTGATTAGGAATACTTTCTTGCACGTAAGGGTTCTAACGAATTATATGGTGTTGATTACATGTTCTTGCATGCGGTTTATGATCCTTCTTTAGTAGTTTTGGTCTGAAATTGCTGACATGGTAGATTTGTGTTCAAGACTTGTAAAGGTGAAATATGTTGTTATATGATCTACTTAAATGCTTATCCTCGTGGCTGTATGATGACCATCGGTATTGCTTTCTTTGATAAGTGAGGTTAGAAAACTCCTAGCGGATGACTAATCTATCTTTAAAGGTTTACATGAATGAATATCAATAGCTCGCTAAAGAATGATTTAAGGTGGTTAACGTGTGTTTATCACGTTAACTTTCCGAAGAATCATCATGTTAGAAAACTCCTAGCGGATGACTAACTGTCTCGAAATTGGAAAATTGATTAATTGCTTTTGTGACATATCTGATAGATAACATGTTTAGGTTGTTTGTGAAACAAGATATTAGTATATTTATGTTAGATGTAATTTAGATAACTTTGTTAAACAACCATTCACTTTTCCTTATATCTGGTAATTTAATGACAAAGATTTAGTACATTATAACGCCCGTATTCCATGGATCGATATCTGGCTCTTACTAATACTTTGCTGCATATATGACGGGATACACTTGTCCTTTGTTGTGTGTGTTTTAATGTTAAGGTATAAACCATTTTTATAAATATAAAACACCAAGTTACGCTGGGCGTGGTTGTAATACTGTAAATAAATGTGTATAGCCGCGCCCACCTCAAGAACCGTTTTTACTTGGTTATTTATTTAACCGTGCGTTTTCTTTTATATCATCTGATTTCCTTATTGACTTTCGTATGATTTATAAAAGAAAACATTTTTATAAGTTTCATGACTACTTTTTGTTAAACATTTCTTTTAACTTAAAAGTCATGAATCCTGCATCAACAAAACCTATGTATCTCACAGGCATTTTTATGCTGATGTACCTATTTTCACATGTGTTTTCAGGAGCTAATGCATGATATAGATCGTGACACACTTAGGCAGACTCGGGCCTTAGTGACTTAAAAGATGCAAGACTAGTTTAACCTATGTTATGTTTCCTTTGTTTTAAGATAATGTAATCTCTTTATTTCAAATAAAACGAAACTTTAAATACCATGGTTGTGAAACAATAATTCTGTCGCTCTACTCCCCGACGTTTCCGCCGCGGTTTATTGTTTTACGCGGTCGGGGTGTGACAGAAGAGTTGGTATCAGAGCTCATGGTTATAGGGAATTAGGTTATTAGTAATGCTTTGACCTAGACTATAACCTTAAAAGGACCCTAACACAAGTTGTCTTGTGTTTAGATCTTCAAACAATACCGTCACCTATCTTTAGGTGATTACCAAAACAAGAACACAAATTTCCAAAAAACGTCTATTATTGAATGATTCTTTTTGGCTTAATGCCATCCAAGTTTTCAAAATCTCGTCAAAGTTTGGGTCTAAATGATGTGAACACGTGCAATCTGGAAGGGTGGGTGCCTGTACCTCGAGTTTTCTGTCTAGGCTAGAGTGTTCATACAAATCCACATAATCGGACCAGTCACTCTTACCTGGGAACTCTTGGGGTGAGTGTCCACTTATAGGCTAAAGCATGACTTCGCGATACGTTATCATGACCCATTTACTTTGATTAGTCACTGTGTGTCGTTTTTTTGCTTTGTGGTAACGAACGAATGACCACCATCCTTACTTTTTGTCGATATTTATAACATCTCATTTTCCATCATATCATCTCACTCGTTTTCTTTCATGTTTTCCTCTTTTAGAATACCTCCTCGACGTGATGCACAACCACAACCTAACGCCGAACTGGTGGCTATCATTGCGCAGCAAATGGCTGCTGCACTCCCGAATCTCATCGCTCAAATTAACCAAGCCAACAACAATGTTAATGCACCTGCTCCGTGCAACTTTAAACAATTCAATTCGGCTAAACCGCTCAAGTTCAGTGGTTCTGAAGGAGCAACTGGGCTCCTACAGTGGTTTGAGAGTATTGAGAGCACTTTTCGCCATGTTTAGTGTCCTGATAATCGTAAAGTTGAGTTTGATTCTAGTGTATTCCAAAAGAGGGCTCTTACTTGGTGGAATGGAGTAATGAGAGATCGTGGTGCTGATGTTGCTTTAGCACAGACCTGGGCAGAGCTTAGGGCTCTAATGGTGAGGGAATTCTGTCCTCGTTACAAACTTAGGGCTTTAGAAAGAGAGTTTGATGATTTGAAACAAGACAATGGAGAACACCGGGCTTATACTGACAGATATGAGGAGTTGAGTTTACTTTGTCCCATAATAGTTACCCCGCTAGAGAAAGCCATTGAAAGGTATGTCGATGGTCTGCCTGACCCCGTGCAGAATATCGTTACTAGTAGCAACCCTACCACCGTTCGTCAGGCCATTGAGCTAGCTGCAACCTTGACTGAGTCCCAGATCAGGAAAGGTAAACTCCACAAGAAGGGCGACAAGAAACCGTCTAACAAAACCGAAAAACAAAAGGGTAAGAAAACTGAGTCTTCAAGGAGATCTAGGAAGCGCAAGGCTTCCAAGAATTTCACTGTTACAGCACAACCAAATCAGGCAGCTCCCAATCAACCCGCACAACCACCTGGCAAGAAACAATACATTGGTAATGCACCTTTGTGCAACAAGTGTAACAGCCACCATCAACCACACGTTCAGTGTCGTTATTGTACCAATTGTGGGGATCTGGTCATCTTGCCAACACATGTCGTCTTGCTCCTAACCAGAACCAAGCAGCTCAAAACCCTGCTCAGCAACCTGCTCAACAACCAGCATAAGCTGCACGACCCGACTACCCGCCTGGTTCATGCTACAATTGTGGGGATTTGACCCACTACAGAAATCAGTGTCCGAGGTTGGCTAATGCAAATCAGGCGCAGGATCGTTGTCGAGTCTTTAATATGAATGCTAATGAAGCGCGTGCAGACAACGAAGTGGTGAATGGTACGTTCTTTGTAAACAATCAGCCTGCTTCTGTTCTTTTTTATTCGGGTGCCGATAAGAGTTTTGTGTCATTATCTTTTGAGCCTTTGCTATGCATGACTAGAACAAAACTAAGAAAGCCCTTGACACTAGAGGTAGCTAGCGGTGAACCCGTCGTTCTTGATTCTGTTCTTCGAAATTGCCAGTTGAACCTCACGAGCCAAGTACCACGCTGAGGTAGTTTGTTTTGAAAAGATTGTCCGTGTGCCGCTTTCGACTGGTGAGATCTTAGAGGTTCATGGTGAGAAACCTGCTAGTAGTCTTAAACTCATGATGTGTATTCAAGCTCAAAAGTATTTACGAAAGAACTATGTTGCCTTCTTGGCACATGTCGTAGAGGAGAAAGACAAAGGTAAGACTATTCAAGACATCCCTGTTGTTCGGGATTATCCTGAAGTATTTCCTGAAGAATTACCTGGTTTACCCCCTGCACGCCAAGTTGAGTTTCGTATTGATCTTGTACATGGTGCTAATCCTATTGCTAAATCTCCTTATCGTCTTGCACCGTCTGAGATGCAGGAATTATCTAAACAGCTTCAGGAGCTTTCTGACAAAGGTTTTATTCGTCCTAGCTTTTCACCGTGGGATGCTCCCGTTTTATTTGTTAAAAAGAAAGATGGATCTTTCAGAATGTGTATCCATTATCGTGAGCTCAACAAGTTTACCATCAAGAATCGATATCCCCTACCTCACATTGATGATCTCTTTGATCAGTTATAGCGTGCTACTTGCTTTTCAAAGATTGATCTACGTTTTGGGTATCATCAGCTTCGAATGCTCGAGGAAGATATTCCCAAGACTGCATTCCGCACAAGATATGGTCACTATGAGTTTACTATTATGCCCTTCGGTTTCACTAATGCTCCTACTGTTTTCATGGACTTGATAAATAGGGTTTGTAAGCCTTATTTAGACAATTTCATCATTGTTTTCATTGATGATATTTTGATTTATTCCAAGACACGAGCCTATCATGAACAACATCTCCGTCTTACAATGGAACTCCTGAAGAAAGAACAACTTTTTGCCAAGTTCTCCAAGTGCAAATTTTGGCTTAAGGAAGTTCAATTTTTGGGACATATCGTCAACGGACAAGGTATTCATGTAGATCCCGCCAAAATCAGTGCGATTAAGGATCGGGATACACCTACTACTCCTACTGAGGTTCGTTCATTTCTTGGTCTCACGGGTTATTACCGCCGTTTTATTGAAAACTTCTCCAAGATTGCGGTTCCTCTCACTGCATTAACTCAGAAGAATAAACCTTTCGAATGGGGATCCAAACAGGAAGAAGCATTTCAGGCCTTGAAACAGAAAATCTGCGATGCACCTATTCTATCTTTACCTGTGGGCAATGACGATTTTGTGGTATATTGTGATGTATCCAACTTAGGCCTTGGATGTGTTCTCATGCAAAGAAACAAAGTCATAGCTTATGCATCGAGACAGTTGAAGATACACGAGAAGAACTACACGACTCATGATCTTGAGTTAGGTGCAGTAGTATTTGCTCTCAAAATCTAGAGACACTATCTGTATAGTACTAAATGTGTGGTTTTCACTGACCACAAAAGCCTTTAGCATATTTTCAATCAGAAAGAACTCAACATGAGGCAACGACGTTGGGTAGAACTTCTAAACGACTATGATTGCGAAATTCGCTACCATCCTGGTAAGGCGAATGTCGTGGCTGATGCATTGAGTCGTAAGGAACAAGTCAAGCTTCATTGTGTTCAAGTTCGATCTGATTTTCAAACCCGCATTTCTCAGGCTCAACATACTTGTGTTACACAAGACTTGATGGGTAAGGAATTACCATTTCATATTAAGCCTGATCTTGAACTGAAGGACAATGAATTGTATTATTTTATGGACTATTTGTGGGTCCCAAGTCAAGACAATCTTCGCACCTTGTTAATGGATGAAGCTCATAAGTCTCGTTATTCTATTCATCCTGGTGCAGATAAAAAGTATAAGGATCTTCGAACCCAGTACTGGTGGCCAGGTATGAAGAAAGTCATTGCCCTGTACGTATCCAAATGCCTTACTTGTCTTAGGGTTAAGGCTGAACATCAACATCCCTCTGGATTATTGGAGCAACCCGAGATACCGGTTTAGAAGTGGGAAAACATTGCTATGGATCTCATTACCAAGTTGCCACGCACTAAGAAAGGTCATGATGCCATTTAGGCAGTTGTTGATCGTCTTACAAAGTCAGCACACTTCTTGCCGATCCGTGAGGATCTATCTGCCGACAAACATTCCAAAATCTATGTGGATGAGATTGTATCCCGACATGGTGTTCCTTTGAACATTATTTCTGACAGAGATGCTCGATTTTCGTCTCATTTTTGGAGAACCATGCAATCTGCAATGGGAACCCAACTTAATTTGAGCACAGCTTATCATCCGCAATCAGATGGTCAATCTGAAAGAACTGGAGGATATGCTTAGAGCTTGTGTGATCGATTTTGGTGGTAGTTGGGATTCGTATCTTCCGTTGATTGAATTCTCCTACAACAATAGTTATCACTCTAGCATCAACATGGCTCCGTTCGAAGCTTTATACGATCGAAAATGTCGTTCACTAGTCTGCTGGAATGAGATCGGTGAAGCTCAACTTACTGGACTTGAGCTCATTTTAGAGACTACAGATAAGGTTAAGAAAGTTCACGATAACCTTCAGACAGCTAGAAGCCGTTAAAAGAGTTACGCGGAAAAACGACGCAAGCCCTTGGAATTTCAAGTCGATGATCACGTCCTAATCAAGGTTTCACCTTGGAAAGGTGTAATCAGATTTGGAAAGAATGGAAAACTTGCACCTAGATATGTTGGATCAACCTTCCACGTGTCCAATCTCTAAAAGTGTTTGGCTGATGAGAACCTCCACATACCACTTGATGAAATTCGTGTTGATGACACGATGCACTTCGTTGAGAAACCTGTGGAAATCACGGACCGTGAAGTCAAGAAACTCAAACGCAAGCGCATACCTATCATCAAAGTTCGAAGGGAATCTAAACCTGGACCAGAATTTACTTGGGAACATGAAGATCAAATGAAGGCGAAATATCCACATTTATTCTCACAAGTTTCCTCTAACTAAATTTCGGGATGAAATTTCCAAACGTAGGGGAGACTGTGACATCTGTGCTTGTGTAATCATTCTATAAACTCCAAACAGTTCAATTATCAATAAAACAATGTGATTTGATCCCAATATTTGTTTATTTATGTTTGACATTTTGCATGTTTTGATTTTTGTTGAAATTCAAACTGTAAATCGCTTTCTGGAAAGTTATACGCAAACTGATGCATAAACGTAAACAGTTTAATGCGACAAACACTCCATAACATCAACATATGCTTAACATACCTTAAATAACCTTTACATAACTTAGAAATAAGTTTTGAAGGGTTTGGTATGGCAAAAACAAGTTTATTCGCTCACTAGGACTATTTGCGTCAAACTGCGAAAGTCTGCCGATTCGTATAGTAACGTATACTCCGGAACATGATCATAAGTAAACATACCATAAAAATCCTTTACATATCTTAGAAATAGGCTTTGATGGGTTCGGTATGCGAAAATAAACTTATTTGATCAACAGGGACTAAAAGCGTCAAAAAGTGCATAAGTTTGCATTTACGCGCATATCTTATGTTCTAAACATATCCGGACATCCAAAAATTTTTGTAATCATTAAAATATTTTATTTTGGTGATTGGCATGCTAAAATACCATTCGTCGCGTAATTTGGATCGTTTTTCGCGTCCGTTCGTGTTTCGTCGTAATTAATCGAATAACGTGACCGTACGACCAAACGAACCAACATCTGTGATATTTTCAAGCATATTCATGTCCCCTATACTTTGACTTCATTATTGAGCCTTGAAAATGGGTTAACGAGGCTTAAACACGTCGGAAACCAAGTTTTGTGCTTGCAGGGACCTGTTTTGCCATTTTCTGAAACCTTGCTCGTGCCACGCGACGGCTCCAGCCATCTCTGTCGCGCCACGCGACAGCCCTATCTGGGCAGAAACATTGAACCTGGTAACAACAGCTTATTCCATTGATTTTAAACATTGTTTTTAACATACTTTGGGCTGGTATTTGGACTCCCCTAGTATTCTAAACAATGTGCTACAAGTGTATGGCTATGATCAAGTCTCTAAACACATGGATTGATCTCAATGGAGCTTGATTTTCTATATAAACCCATCAATTTTCCATTCAAACTTGCTCATTCATTCCATTTCTTCTCTAATCTGCTTTGGAGCTATCCCTTGTTGGTTGAAGGCTCCATTCATCAGTTTTCTTGTTCTTGATCCAAGCTTGGACCCTTTGTAAGTCTCCTTCATGCTTGGTTATGCATTTCAAGCATGAAAGTCAAACAGTGTTTGACTTTCTTCTTTGACCAGGTTATGGTCAACACAAAGTTCGTTTGAACTTTGCAACGTGAGCGTATTCACGATGGTTATAGCCCCTTGTGACTATACCTATTGATTACCACGTTGATTAGGCGTAGTGACGAGTCAAAGTTTCGGTCAAAATACGTATTTATGCGTATTTTGCAACGAAGCTATTTTCGGGTATCAAAACACTTTGTTTTGATATCAAACCTGTTTTCTAACTTAGTTAAACATGTCTAACTCGTCACTTTTAGTCTAGTGCTTTTATAGGGTTGTAAGATAAGCGGTCTAAACCACCGCTTAGACTTTCGAACCTGACCCGTTTGGTCGATCATTAGGATCTGACCAAACATATTTTGTGATCATAGTTGTATAGGGAATAACCTTCCGAGGTTATACCTTATGGTCACTTCGTTTAGTTAGTTGTATGATAGGTAGTTTATATGCCTTAGGAAAATGACCAAAATGCCCTTTTTACGCATAATTTCATTTTAAGCATATGTAACCTAAATTTGGACATCTAAACTGATTATGCAATGTTATTAGACATGTTAAGGCATATAATACTTGTCATAGGACTAGTTAGGCGGTCCGAACACGCTTTTGCGCCAACGACACGTTAAAGTAGCGTAAACTACCTTAACGAGTCGTAACGGGTCATAAGCACTTAGGATAGGTTCCGATTTAGAATGTAGGCTTTGTTAAACCATATTATATGACTTCCAATACTCATTTGGTTTACGAGATCTCATTTTATCCGATCTTCCGATTTAGGTCCGGTTTATTAACATAGTTACCTATATTTGGTGCCGATTGATTCCGTGATCCTTCAAGCGTTATTTGATTGTTATTTCAAGACTGTTAAGCATTATCAAGTGAGTACATAGTCCCCTCTTTTACTGTTTTCAAATATTTTGGGGGTGATACACATGTGCCTACTTGTTACTTTCGTGCTTTTCGTGCTTTCATGACATATACTTGCTATGTTCATTAGTACGCATATAGTACATGATTTCATTTATGCTTTGCTATGTATGTTGACTGAGCATGCTAGCACATTGATTTCATAAACATTTTTGCTTCATATGTTTACTCAGCATATGGGCGCATTGATTTTACTGAGCATGCTAGCACATTGATTTACATAACATTTTTGCTTCGTATGTTTACTTAGCGTACTTAGTACATTATTTTCACATAACATGCTTATATTTGGTATGACATTTGGTTTGTTTAACGAAACTAAAATACGTTCATTAACACTGATCATGCCGCTCGATAGTATGTAGTGGTACCATAGGAATTGACAACTCCCATTCCTGGAATCCTAGGTTTGTTTGGACGTAAGGAATGACAGAATCCGAAAACATTTTGATAAAACTTTAACTTGTTAAGGGTTTGTCCTTCAGTCTCAAGGCTTGGATGTATACGATAAACATTACCGCATAAATGTTTGTATCAGTAAAGTAGTGATTTTGCAAAACATAACTTTTGACTTAAACTATGATTTATTCAAATACATTGTTTTGTACATTTTACCTATGGGATTGAGTAAATACTTTTTATTCACCATACATAACATTTGATTACACATTGACATTATACATATGGTTTGAGTAGATACTTTTTACTTGCCATACATAACATTAGATTATACAAGACATGATTTACATTTGACATTATACGTTGTTTACACATAAACATTTTGACATTGGTTTAAACAAGACATTTTGGTGGTTATTTGGTAAGTGATTTATATAACGAGGCGTGTGTAATATGATAAAAGCATGGTGGATACGCCGCTGGTACTTCCTATATATAAGTGCTTTTATGATATTACACATCGTAGCATTATCTGAACCACTTCAATTTATACAAAGACATGATACATTACTTACAAGACATAGTTTTACAAAAGACATTTTCTATACAGAACCGTTTTTACTTGGTTATTTATTTAACCATGCCTTTTCTTTTATATCATCTGATTTCCTTATCGACTTTCGTATGATTTATAAAAGAAAACATTTTTATAAGGTTCATGACTACTTTTTGTTAAACATTTCTTTTAACTTACAAGTCATGAATCCTGCATCAACAAAACCTATGTATCTCACATGCATTTTTATGCTGACGTACCTATTTTCACATGTGTTTTCAGGAGCTAATGCATGATATGGATCGTGACACACTTAGGCGGACTCGGGCCTTAGTGACTTAAAAGATGCAAGACTAGTTTAACCTATGTTATGTTTCCTTTGTTTTAAGACAATGTAATCTCTTTATTTCAAATAAAACAAAACTTTAAATACCATGGTTGTGAAACAATAATTCTGTCACTCCACTCCCCAACGTTTCCGCCGCGGTTTGTTGATTTACGCGGTCGGGATGTGACAACAGCCACGAGGATAAGCAATTAAGTAGATCATATAACAAACTATTTCACCTTTACAAGTCTTGAACACAAATCTACCATGTCAGCAATTTCAGACCAAAACTACTAAACAAGGATTATAAACTGCGTTCAAGAACATGTAATCAACACTATATAATTCGTTAGAACCCTTACGTGCAAGAAAGCATTCCTAATCAAAATAAGATATATCTTGTATAAAACCAATACCCTGGTCCGGTTTCATGGTGTAAACAAGTCTACAAACAAGTGATTAATCAAGAAATAGTTACCATCCCACTAACCACAGATTCATTATCCAAGATAATCAAACATAATCAAGAACTCAACATCAATGAACATTCATTATATAATCATGAAGATTCAACATAAAAAGTACTAAAGATTCATACAAACAAGATTACAACATAAAGATTATTCAAGAAACAAGTTCATTACTACTATTACATAAACTAACATCAGCTCAATACTTGAATAATGATCAAAATACATGTATAAGAACAAGGAATCGAACCATAAACAAGCAAGGAATTGATGGGTTGGATCGGTTATGCTTCCATTCGGTCTTGAAGCTTCAAAGTGGTCTGATCAGGACTGCTTCAGAACCCATAAATCGCCCAGAAACATGGAGAAAAACCCAACATTTTGATTAGTAGCAAATGCTGCTATTTATAGGCAATTTTCAGTTTGGCACGGCCATGCCGTTGGATCGCACGGTCGTACACTGGCACGTTGTCAGGTGACGTCATGTCTCCGATTCGGAGTCAGACAAGTGGACTAGTGGACAAGTTTTCTCGGTCACCAAATTGGCATGGTCATGCTAATGGTCGCACGGTAGTGGGAGGTCATCAAAATCGTGATAAGAAAGTATGGTCCAGGTGGTGCACGGGTGTGCGGTTGGCTCGTACGGGAGTGCCGTTGGCTTGCACGGGGGTGCGGTTGAGATGCACGGCCGTGCGTACCGAGTAATCAGTGGCACACGCTCCTGCACTGGCAGTGCTTCCTGTATGTCCGGCTAGGAGGATCTAGTCGCCTAATCCTTGTATACAAACCAACCCGGTTGTGCGGAATCCAACCGGAAAGGCAAACCGAGATAGAACACGCAAATACACGACACGCAATATTCACCGATTAACACCTCTGTATTAATACGTATGAAAGGTTCGGTTACAAGCTCAATGTTTACAGATATATTCTATAAACTCTCTGAAACTCTCGTGTGTGTGTGCTCTCTGTTCTCTATGTGTTTTCTATGTTTTCTGTCTAACCACAGACTATTTATAGCACTACACACTACGAAACAGATCAGACTTGGCGAATCACAAATCAGCTCGACGAAACAAGACTAATATTGACGAAATTGGATCATGTTTGACGAAACAAAGTTGTTTCGTCAAGATCCTTTTTGTTTCGCCAAACTTGGGCTTGGGCCCAGTAGGTGTTTCGCCAAAACAAGCCTTAGCCCATGCATTGTTTTCTGATTGGCCCAAAGACTTGACACATGCACATCCATGAATTCCAACTTGTTTCTAATATGTGAAGTTTAGTCAAAGTCTTGACATCATCATGACATCATCATGATGATGTGTCAAGCGGGAAGCGTTCTCGGCTCTCCGTGCTTCGCGTGTCGAACTCTGGGGCGCACGACGGAGGAATGTCGTGACGTCGGGCTTGAGCCGAACCTAACCGAGTCGAACCGAGCCAAGTCGAACCGAGTCGAGTCGCGACCACATAATATGTATCAACAAACTCCCCCTTGGACGCTACTCGTGAGGTTCATCTTCCATGTCTTCCATGTCGGAGGATCTTCAATGTCTTCACGTCTTGAAAGTAGAAAGTGTATCAACAAACTACCCGTATCATGTAGGAAGTGCGTTGACAAACTCCCCCTTAACATAAGCTCCCCCTTGAGTTATGCTCGTGAATGACTTGATCTTTATAGCTTGAGATCCTTGTGGTGTTTGTAACACCTCGAAAAAATTTCGTCCAATAATGTCTTGACACATGTCATAAGGTTCCGTTATGTGAAAACATACTTTAGAGGGACTAAAAGTGACAAACAGTGAAAACTATGGAACGTAAGGGTCCAAAGTGTCAACAATGGATAAATAGACTCTATGATAACCCTACATAATGTTTATAACCTTAAACGGATGGTTCATGGATCATACGACGTGGAAATTGCACAAAAGTGAAGTATTGCAAACTATAGGGGCCAAAAGTGTCAACATGTTTAATTTATACCTCTGAGTGAACTTTTGGCAGACCCGAAGCTTTGTATAGCTAAAATATACTCACTAGAATATGTGGTAAAAATTTCATGAAGTTTCGTCAACGTATGAGAAAGTTATGGCCAAAACCGTACTTAAGGGACTAAAAGCGTCAACGTCGAATTTCATGGCTTTTCGGTTGAGCGCAAAGTTATCCGAGGGCATTACCATGTTGGTAAAAGTCCTAAGGTTCTTAGAAACCAAGTTTGGGGGTTTACGGGTCGAGAAAAGTAGCCGAAACATCGCGTACAAGTTCAGGGGTCAAAGCTGTCAATGTTTGAAACTTGTTTGGCTGAACCAGGGGTCAGGCGACCCGCCTGGGAAAGCCCAAGCGGGCCGTGTGGGTTGCCCAGCGACAGAATTCGCAAAAATGGATAGTTTGGCCCGAATTTGATGTTGGTAACAGCTGGTGGCACCTCCAATTGAACCAATAACATTCCTTGCATGGCTACTACAACAGTAACCTCGAATTTATGGCTTTAAATCAGATTTTGATCATAATTCTTGGACATTCACAAAGTAAACAAGGAGCTCTCTATCAAGAACCTTCAAGGCAAGCTTTCTGGAGATAATCTGATCAACAAGGCCGACTTCTAGTGTTCTCTAAACACCTATAGGACTCTTGTAAGCCTTCAATTCGTTCTATAATCCGTTTTTGCTTTGATTATTGATAAAAGTCAAACTGGGTGTTCATAACCTTTGACTTTCTGATTAAACGGATTTCTTTCAGTCATTTCTCGAATTGAAACTTGTTATAGATTGGTATTTATGTGGGAAACAAACCCTCTAAAGGGTACTCTCTGATTCCCACTACATGCATGCTAAATGTTGAGTCAAACCTATTTCTAAAAAGTCAACAGAAGCGATTTTTGTGAAAAATAACATGAATATTGATATAGATGACATGCAATCTGATTGATCATCATAAATAACTTGTAATACATATAAGAATGTGTTTTAATCATCATCAACTCGACAATCTATAGTATAGACACGAATCGGAACCGAAAGTCTTGTAAAACGATTATTCCGTAGACTATCGATTCGGATTCGTACATGCATGTTCGAGATCTGTATTGGAAAGTATTTTTGACTATTTTTATTTTAGTTAAACTTTCTGGAATTTTCTTTGATTGAGTCTATGCTTAGCCGATTCGAATGCATGCTTCCGATTTATGCATAAAGTTGACTATTTTGCCCTTTTTGATTTAAAACGGGATTTTTGGAAAAGTGAAAGGATAGAAATCTTTATTTCTAATATATGAACTTGCACCGAAAATTTTGGATCAGTTGGTGGTCCAGATTGTGAGTTATGGCCATTAGCGTAAAACTATATTATAAATTTACATAAACGGTCCTTTTCGCGTAGAACCCGTTTCTGGCCACGTTTTGATACGAAACTCTTTACCAACAGAAGTAATATAATATTCTTGGAATTTTGATGATTTTTAATTAATTTTTGGCTGAACGGATCCTAGATCGCCTAGTTATTTCGGGTTATGTCGGTTTTGACCGTTTAAGCCATAAAATGAGTTTTACACATCCTTTTGACCCGAAACCTTTTTCTACTGATTTTATATGATGAATAAACTATTTTAAGTATTCTGGAAATATAAAAATCTCAGATTTAATTTGAAAACCCGAAAACGCCCTTAAATCGCATATTTAGCGTTTTAAGCGCATAGTAAGCGTTATACTTGTTTTAAACATATAAGACCTATACCTACGGATGTGTTTAGCGTATTTTCATATAAAAACAGTAAGTATAAGTATATAAACTCAGACTTCCAGTTTTGGCACTTTTAGCCCTTGTGAAATTACTAAAATACCCCTACGGTGCATAGTTTGATTTTAAAATGATAAATTTGATATATGGGTCATACCCTACTGATATAATATGTTATATTAAGTATATTTACTGTATGAACCAGACCCGAAACTCAGATTTCTAATTTTACTCTTTTATTATCTTTTAAATGACCAAAATGCCCTTCTAAGGCATAAATTGGGTTTAAAATTATTCCGGGCAATATAGAACATAACTTACTGATATAATATCATATTTTAAGCATATTATCTCAGGGAACTTGCATTTGAATCATTTGTCTACCCGTATCGCCCTTTTCGCGTTCGGTTCGGTTTACGTAACTAGTTTGCGTAAATTGACCGAAACGGGTCAAACGATATCATTTTTGTTTCAAAATCCAGAATGTATCTAGTATACCCATATTATACAAGTATTCAAACTTGTCGGGCCTAAATCACATTCTATCCGGTCTTTCGCTTAATCGTGCGTAAACCGCATCATTCCTAAAACTAACCGGTCAAAGCTTAGGCTTAAAATAAAAGGCCGTTAGGAATCTAATAGGTTAATTATAAACCTTTGTTCCAGATTAGGAGGCCCGGTAAAAGCTACCAACACTTATCATTTGTGACTTATACTTGCTCAGGTAAATACATTTTGACTTATTTCCCTATACGGGCTTGGGGTACGGTATTTAAAATACCGCTTGATCGGGCGCACAAGTCCTGCGCCTTATAGGTGTACAGTCTTGAATAGCTTGTGCGACTTCGTTTAAACAGTTTTGTCTTACTTAAAGGCTTGGGGGGTTATTGACCGTGTCCCGGATATCCTTGGCATTATCTTACGAGATGGCCACGACCAGAGCACGGGGTGTAGGCGTACACCCGACGTGTATAACTCTTTAATGTGGTGTGTCATTTAATCTCTAGCCCGGACAGCAGATCCCGGGCCACCAGAGATACAAGTGCATGTAATTCGTTCACAAGTTTATATTATATAATTATCCCAAGTTAATAAAAATATTTATGCCTTGTGCATTTAAATCAATTTTCAATCATTTTCAAAATGAGTCAGTCGATTTGTATTTACCAGTGTAAACTGACGTATTTTTCCCAAAAGGTTAAGTGCAGGTACTATACGGAAATAGGCTGGTTGTTTCCTAAGAGCGTCCACTATAGTCTCGCAAGCTTGGACGACAAATATCTGTTGAACTATTTTTATCTTATTTTATTTGATCCGCCTGTGGATCCATTTCAACTACTGTGATAATTATTATTACACTTTATTTAAAAGTTGAAATGTTTCTATTCTGCTTCCGCTGTGCATTATCATATTGTGTTGATTGTCTATGACGATGCCAACTACGTCATTGTACCCCACACCGGGCCCACCGGTGACACGTGGAAATCGGGGTGTGACAGGTTGGTATCAGAGCCAACGCTGAGTGAATTAAACACTATCCTAATGTGTTTAATCTCAGTTACACAATTGCACATTCCTCGATTTTCGAGTCTAGACAAAGAACTTAGGAAATGTTCAACATTTCGTTTAATTTATTTTTATTATTTTGCATTGTCTTATATATTTTGTTGTGCAACTTGTTTGACTTTTGACAGGATCACTATGCCGCCACGAATGAGAGGTCGAGGAGGATTTGCTACAACCCACGACCATGAGGCAGGGCCCTCACATAGGCGAGCTCCATCCGCCACGCACAACACAGCCGCCAACGACCTTTGGAGGTCTTTCGCCGAGCCTGCTAGACACTCGGTGTCCGCCAGCACTTCACCGTCATTACCCCACTCGTTTGGGCCCCACTCGGAGAATGGGCCCCATGGTTCGCATGGATCCTACATACCTTTGCAGCAGTCACCGCACCAGTATCCAGCGCCAGTCTACCAGGGTTTGTATAATCCTGATGCTTTTGGGAATGAGCCAGTGGGTCATAACCCACTTGGACAGGAGGACCACTTTTCTGGTGGTCACGAGATGGACGTCGACGAGGATACGGACCCCTCGCTACCACCATCAGGTACGCCTAACCATCCGATTGAGATATCGGATGGGTCGCCATTTAGGGGATCACCCTACAATGGTGGGGACAGCTTTCAGGAGAGATTTAAGCAGCATGATTGGTATTTCACCCCCAGCCACAACTCTCCGATGCTTCAGTCTCACCAGGTTTCACCGGTGCACTCGCAGCACCACTCGCAGCAGCTTCAGCAGCAGCCGCCTCTACCGCAGGACCTATCTGAGGCCCTGTGGCGTGACGTGATCACTCCGTCACCACCGCCGCCACCAGTCTTACCTCCTCCGCCTCAGAGGCCTAGGAGGAATGCGCGCATGTCTACGCGCGGAGGGATTCGCATAGGCACCCCTCCACATGTTAGTAGCAGCCGCTACACGTCTCTTCCCGGGGAGTCCGAGACAGGGGAGTCTCAGCATCCCGTATCGGAGGTTACTTCTGTACCGATCCCGCCTCTGCCGCCGCAGAACTATGGAGAGCCGATTCCGGCTTATGCTAGTGCCGCTCAGTTCAACCCGTTCGAGCATGTATTCCCTCAGGGTTATGATTACACGGGAGACCCTTACTGGCAAGCTGTGAACTACAGCTCGCTTCCACCCAGTGGTCCATTGGGAGACACTTGGACTGCTGGGCAGTCTACTTTTGGTTACCCTCCGGGTTACCAGCAGCCACCGCAGCCGCAGCCGTACCAGCCGCCGCAGCCGCAGCACTTCCAGCCACCGCCACCGGCGCCTATGATGTCGCCGCCGCAGGTTCAGGAGATCCTGCATGGGATTGATAGCATGCGACGGGAGTTGCAAAATGATCGCCGTCACAACCGTGGCATGTTCAAGAAGGTATTTGACCTGCTCAAGGGTAAGAACAAGAGGGATCATTGAATCCTTCGATTATTGTCTCATGTACTCATGTCCCTGCGTGGACATCTATCCTTGTACTCTACCCCTACGTGGGTATATCTATCTTATTCTACCCCTGCGAGGGTATGCTGTTCTGTTGACCCCTGCGTGGGTTTGCTTTATTTTATTTTTGTTATTGATATTACTTGTTTAGCCCCTGCGCGGGCATGTTATTCATGTTATCCATGTTATTTCAAAGTCCCGTTTAGGGCAAATATGTACTGGTATTTAGTTGAAATTTGAGATGGTTAATTTAAATTTCTCATTTTATTTATATGCATGAATATAATATTAAAATAATGGAAAATATCAATTTTATTGATTTGCCCTTTTATAAGAATCTTAGTAAGGTATAACCTAGCTTGAATGCCTTATTAACAGGCCTGGCTGTGATGGTAAAACCTGGTTGAAAAGATTCAACTCCCTGTTAACATCTGAAAACATGTTAACATTCTTGACTAAGCGTGATTCGTAAAATCACCCACGTCACCCTTTTAATAAATTATCTACAGATTCTATCTGTATACAAGTCTATTAATGACTTGATACCTACGGGTTATGACTATGTCATATAGTGGCAGTTGTGGTTTATGACTCCCTGCCAAGAAATGAATTATCTACAGATTATATCTGTACACAAGTCTGTTTATGACTTGATACCTACGGGTTATAACTATGTTATATAATGACAGTTGTGGTTTATGACTCTCTGTCTAGTAAAGGATTATTTGTTTAATTATACAATTTATAATCCTATAAAAATCTAAATTTATAATTTAGTAATTGTCCGTTGTGACTAGGCCTATGGTGCCAATATATATATTTCATTCCTTGACTGCTAATAAGAGCCTGAATGAAATTTATTAAATTAACTGCTAAGGTTTTTGATACCATGGTTAATAAATCATCTAGGACGATAATACTGTTATGTTCTAAATTAGACCTTGTCCTTTATTGTAGCTTAAAGCTACGATGGCCAAATCGGAAGAAACCAACAGTCATTCTGGGGAACACTCAGATAATGCAAAGATTCACGTTACCGGTGCAGAATTGCAAGCACTGATAGATAATGCTGTCGCCAAGGCTATGGATCGGCAGTTCAAGGAATCTAGTGGTACTCGGAGTAGGACCCGAACAGAAACGCACGCAAAGCCCAAGACTCATTCTGAGGCTCATAGTAAGCCACCCTCTAAGAAGAGTGAGCCGAAGAAAGCTGAGGATGATAATCACTCCTCCAACCACAGCAGCGTCCCAAAGCAGGAGATTAAGCTGAAACATGACACGTACAGCAGGTCCTGTACGTACAAGTATTTTGTATCTTGCAAGCCCAGAGATTTCACTGGGGAAAAGGGAGCCGTCGATTGTATGACGTGGATTGACGAGATGGATACTGTGGTTGATATCAGCGGGTGTGCTGATAGGGACGTCGTGAAGTACGTGTCCCAGTCATTTAAGGGAGATGCGCTAGCATGGTGGAAGTCACTCCTACAAGCTGCCGGTAAGGCCACACTGTACGGTTTGTCATGGGAACAGTTTGTGGCCCTGATTAAAGAGAACTTCTGTCCGCAGCACGAGGTCGAGCGAATCGAATCGGATTTTGTATCCTTAGTTATGAAGAACCTCGATTGTCAAGCGTATCTTACTACGTTCAACACGTTGTCTCGTTTAGTGCCTTACTTGGTGACCCCGGAGCCGCGTAGGATTGCTTGATTTATTGGGGGTCTGGCACCGGAGATAAAGGCGAGTGTTAAAGCTTCAAGACCTACAACATTTAGATCCGTAGCTGATCTATCCCTCTCCCTCACTCAAGACGTGGTTAGATTAAGAGCCATGAAGAGCTCTGAGGAGAACAAACGGAAACGTGAGGATGACACCTCACGAAGATCTGAAAAGCGACATAGAGGGAACAACGACCACAGGAAAGGGTCGGGGTCTAGGAAAAGTGATCATCAGTCGGGTGAGAAACCCAGATGCAAGATCTGCAGGAGGCACCACTTTGGGAGGTGTCGGTTAGAAACAAAATCCCAGTCTTCGGAGAAACGATGTGGAATCTGCAAGTCCACAGATCATAAAGCTGTGGATTGCAAGAAAATGAAGGATGCAACTTGTTTCGGTTGCAACGAAAAAGGTCACATTCGGCCCAACTGCCCAAAGTTTGCAAGGAAGGCCGAGGAAGGGAAGAAGACTAATGCGAGAGTCTTCAGAATGGACGCAAAGGAAGCAGTCCTTGACGATAACGTCATTACCGGTACGTTTCTTGTAAATGATGTTTTTGCTAGAGTCTTGTTTGATTCAGGAGCTGATAAGTCGTTTGTAGATGATAAGTTTTGTAAATTGTTGAACCTTCCTGTTAAAACCTTAAGCATGAAATATGAGGTGGAATTAGCCGATGGAACCATAGAAACCGCCTCAACTGTTTTAGATGGATGTGTTATATCCATTAGGAATCATTCCTTCCCGTTATCCTTGCTTCCCTTTAAGTTAGCTGGATTCGACATAGTGATAGGCATGGATTGGTTGTCGAGTAACCAAGCCCAGATTCTGTGCAATAGAAAGCAAGTAATAGTTAAGACTCCGTCTGGTGAGTCACTTACTATTCAAGGAGATACCCAGCATGGATTGCCGGAGCAAGTGTCCATGCTCAAAGCATCCAGATGCATGCAGAAGGGATGTGTCATTTATATGGCACAAGTTACCATTGATGAGCCGAAGCCGAAGATTGAAGATATTCCTGTTATTTCGGAATATCCTGAAGTGTTTCCTGAAGAGCTACCCGGGTTGCCACCGGATAGGCAAGTAGAGTTTCGGATAGATATCATACCAGGTGCAGCACCTGTAGCAAGAGCACCATACCGATTGGCACCAACGGAGATGAAGGAGTTGAGGACGCAGTTGGATGAGCTTTTAGCTAAAGGTTTTATTAGACCTAGCTCGTCTCCTTGGGGAGCGCCAATCTTGTTCGTTAAGAAGAAGGATGGTTCGATGCGTCTGTGCATCGATTATCGTGAGCTTAACAAGGTCACTATCAAGAATAGATATCCGTTACCCAGGATCGACGATCTGTTCGATCAGTTGCAAGGAGCAAGTTACTTCTCCAAGATTGACCTAAGGTCAGGTTATCATCAGTTGAAAGTCAAAGAAGAAGATGTGCACAAGACAGCGTTTAGGACTCGTTATGGACATTACGAGTTCCTAGTGATGCCGTTTGGGCTCACTAACGCACTAGCCGCGTTCATGGACCTCATGAATCGCGTCTGTAAACCCTATTTAGATAAGTTCGTTATCGTCTTTATTGATGACATTCTTATCTACTCGAAGAGCCAAGCTGATCATGAGAAACACCTTCGTTGTATTCTCAAACTTTTGCATCAAGAGAAGCTTTATGCCAAATTCTCGAAGTGTGAATTTTGGCTTCGAGAAGTCCAGTTCCTTGGACATGTAGTAAGCGAGCGTGGTATCCAAGTAGATCCCGCTAAAGTAGAAGCAGTCATGAACTGGCAGGAGCCGAAAACTCCTACCGAGATCCGCAGTTTCCTCGGTTTGGCTGGATATTATAGGAGATTCATCGAGAACTTTTCAAGGATTGCTGCGCCCCTAACCTCATTAACCCGTAAGAAGATTAAGTTTGATTGGGGCCCTAAGCAGCAGGAATCCTTTGACATTCTGAAGCAGAAGCTGAGCAATGCGCCAGTATTGACGTTGCCCGATGGTATAGATGAATTTGTGGTGTATTGTGATGCATCACATACTGGCATGGGCTGTGTACTCATGAAGAAAGGCAAAGTCATTGCCTACGCTTCTCGACAGCTAAAGGTGCACGAGAAGAACTACACCACCCACGATTTGGAATTGGGTGCGGTTGTATTTGCATTGAAGCTATGGAGACATTACTTGTATGGAACCAAGTGTATAATCTATTCGGATCACAAGAGTCTTCAACATCTGTTCAATCAGAAGGAATTGAACATGCGTCAAAGGCGATGGGTGGAAACTCTCAATGACTATGACTGTGAGATACGATACCATCCAGGAAAGGCAAATGTGGTTGCCGACGCCTTAAGCAGGAAGGAAAGGGTTAAACCGATCAGAATCAATGCCAAGCGCATTGAAATAAGGAATAACTTGAATGAAAGGGTGTTAGCTGCACAGAAGGAAGCTGTGCTGGAAGCTAACTATCCTGCGGAAAAGTTGGGAGTAACTGAGGAGCAGTTATCCCACGACAAAGATGGAGTGCTACGCCTAAACGGACGAATATGGGTTCCAGTATATGGAGGACTTCGGGATGTTATCCTCCAGGAAGCCCACAGCTCTAAATATTCCGTTCATCCTGGAGCAGATAAGATGTACCAGGATTTGAAATCAAACTACTGGTGGATTGGTTTGAAAAAGTCCGTGGCCGAGTATGTGGCCAAATGTTTGACTTGTGCGCAAGTCAAGGCTGAGCATCAGAAGCCGTCAGGTTTGCTTCAGCAACCTGAAATTCCCAAGTGGAAATGGGAAATGGTGACAATGGATTTTATCACCAAGTTGCCAAAGACGAAAAAGGGAAATGATACCATATGGGTCATAGTAGACAGACTGACTAAGTCAGCTCATTTTCTACCCATCAAAGAGACGTATAGCTCAGATATGTTAGCTCAATTATACGTCGATAAGATAGTAGCGCTACATGGTATACCTATATCTATTATCTCTGATAGAGATACTAGATATACGTCACATTTTTGGAAGAGTTTCCAACAGTCGTTGGGCACTCGTTTGAATTTTAGTACGGCTTACCATCCTCAGACCGATGGTCAGAGTGAGCGTACTATTCAAACTTTGGAAGACATGCTTCGAGCATGCGCGATCGACTAAGGTGGTAGTTGGGATAAGAACTTACCACTGATTGAATTCTCCTACAACAACAGCTACCATTCCAGCATAAAGGCTGCGCCTTTTGAGGCCCTATACGGTAGGAAGTGTAGATCGCCCATTTGTTGGGCAGAAGTTGGAGATGTCCAGTTGTCTGGACCAGATATCGTCTTTGAGACGACAGACAAGATCGTTCAGATCCGTGATCGTTTGAAAGCTGCCAGGGATAGGCAGAAAAGTTATGCGGATCCTAAGCGCAAAGATTTTCACTTTGATGTGGGTGAAAAAGTGTTGCTTAAGGTATCACCTTGGAAAGGTGTAATGCGATTTGGAAAGAAAGGCAAGCTAAGCCCGAGGTACATAGGACCTTTCGAGATAATCGAACGTGTCGGGGCAGTCGCTTATAGGTTAAACTTGCCTGAAGAGCTTAGTGCTATTCATAATGTGTTCCATATCTGTAACTTGAAGAAGTGTTTCGCTGACGATTCACTGGTTATACCGCATACAGATATACACATAGACGAAAGTCTAAAGTTTGTTGAAAAACCTTTGTCGATTGAGGATCGACAGGTAAAGAAGCTTCGAAGGAAGCACGTGCCTATTGTTAAGGTCAAGTGGGATGCCCGTAGAGGTCCCGAATACACGTGGGAAGTGGAATCCACGATGAAAGAAAAATATCCCCATTTGTTTGAATAAATCTCGGGGTCGAGATTTCTTTTAAGGGGGTGAGGATGTAACACCTCGAAAAAATTTCATCCAATAATGTCTTGACACATGTCATAAGGTTCCGTTATGTGAAAACATACTTTAGAGGGACTAAAAGTGACAAACAGTGAAAACTATGGAACGTAAGGGTCCAAAGTGTCAACAATGGATAAATAGACTCTATGATAACCCTACATAATGTTTATAACCTTAAACAGATGGTTCATGGATCATACGACGCGGAAATTGCACAAAAGTGAAGTATTGCAAACTATAGGGGCCAAAAGTGTCAACATGTTTAATTTATACCTCTGAGTGAACTTTTGGCAGACCCGAAGCTTTGTATAGCTAAAATATACTCACTAGAATATGTGGTAAAAATTTCATGAAGTTTCGTCAACGTATGAGAAAGTTATGGCCAAAACCGTACTTAAGGGACTAAAAGCGTCAACGTCGAATTTCATGGCTTTTCGGTTGAGCGCAAAGTTATCCGAGGGCATTACCATGTTGGTAAAAGTCCTAAGGTTCTTAGAAACCAAGTTTGGGGGTTTACGGGTCGAGAAAAGTAGCCGAAACATCGCGTACAAGTTCAGGGGTCAAAGCTGTCAATGTTTGAAACTTGTTTGGCTGAACCAGGGGTCAGGCGACCCGCCTGGGAAAGCCCAAGCGGGCCGCGTGGGTTGCCCAGCGACAGAATTCGCAAAAATGGATAGTTTGGCCCGAATTTGATGTTGGTAACAGCTGGTGGCACCTCCAATTGAACCAATAACATTCCTTGCATGGCTACTACAACAGTAACCTCGAATTTATGGCTTTAAATCAGATTTTGATCATAATTCTTGGACATTCACAAAGTAAACAAGGAGCTCTCTATCAAGAACCTTCAAGGCAAGCTTTCTGGAGATAATCTGATCAACAAGGCCGACTTCTAGTGTTCTCTAAACACCTATAGGACTCTTGTAAGCCTTCAATTCGTTCTATAATCCGTTTTTGCTTTGATTATTGATAAAAGTCAAACTGGGTGTTCATAACCTTTGACTTTCTGATTAAACGGATTTCTTTCAGTCATTTCTCGAATTGAAACTTGTTATAGATTGGTATTTATGTGGGAAACAAACCCTCTAAAGGGTACTCTCTGATTCCCACTACATGCATGCTAAATGTCGAGTCAAACCTATTTCTAAAAAGTCAACAGAAGCGATTTTTGTGAAAAATAACATGAATATTGATATAGATGACATGCAATCTGATTGATCATCATAAATAACTTGTAATACATATAAGAATGTGTTTTAATCATCATCAACTCGACAATCTATAGTATAGACACGAATCGGAACCGAAAGTCTTGTAAAACGATTATTCCGTAGACTATCGATTCGGATTCGTACATGCATGTTCGAGATCTGTATTGGAAAGTATTTTTGACTATTTTTATTTTAGTTAAACTTTCTGGAATTTTCTTTGATTGAGTCTATGCTTAGCCGATTCGAATGCATGCTTCCGATTTATGCATAAAGTTGACTATTTTGCCCTTTTTGATTTAAAACGGGATTTTTGGAAAAGTGAAAGGATAGAAATCTTTATTTCTAATATATGAACTTGCACCGAAAATTTCGGATCAGTTGGTGGTCCAGATTGTGAGTTATGGCCATTAGCGTAAAACTATATTATAAATTTACATAAACGGTCCTTTTCGCGTAGAACCCGTTTCTGGCCACGTTTTGATACGAAACTCTTTACCAACAAAAGTAATATAATATTCTGGGAATTTTGATGATTTTTAATTAATTTTTGGCTGAACGGATCCTAGATCGCCTAGTTATTTCGGGTTATGTCGGTTTTGACCGTTTAAGCCATAAAATGAGTTTTACACATCCTTTTGACCCGAAACCTTTTTCTACTGATTTTATATGATGAATAAACTATTTTAAGTATTCTGGAAATATAAAAATCTCAGATTTAATTTGAAAACCCGAAAACGCCCTTAAATCGCATATTTAGCGTTTTAAGCGCATAGTAAGCGTTATACTTGTTTTAAACATATAAGACCTATACCTACGGATGTGTTTAGCGTATTTTCATATAAAAACAGTAAGTATAAGTATATAAACTCAGACTTCCAGTTTTGGCACTTTTAGCCCTTGTGAAATTACTAAAATACCCCTACGGTGCATAGTTTGATTTTAAAATGATAAATTTGATATATGGGTCATACCCTACTGATATAATATGTTATATTAAGTATATTTACTGTATGAACCAGACCCGAAACTCAGATTTCTAATTTTACTCTTTTATTATCTTTTAAATGACCAAAATGCCCTTCTAAGGCATAAATTGGGTTTAAAATTATTCCGGGCAATATAGAACATAACTTACTGATATAATATCATATTTTAAGCATATTATCTCAGGGAACTTGCATTTGAATCATTTGTCTACCCGTATCGCCCTTTTCGCGTTCGGTTCGGTTTACGTAACTAGTTTGCGTAAATTGACCGAAACGGGTCAAACGATATCATTTTTGTTTCAAAATCCAGAATGTATCTAGTATACCCATATTATACAAGTATTCAAACTTGTCGGGCCTAAATCACATTCTATCCGGTCTTTCGCTTAATCGTGCGTAAACCGCATCATTCCTAAAACTAACCGGTCAAAGCTTAGGCTTAAAAATAAAAGGCCGTTAGGAATCTAATAGGTTAATTATAAACCTTTGTTCCAGATTAGGAGGCCCGGTAAAAGCTACCAACACTTATCATTTGTGACTTATACTTGCTCAGGTAAATACATTTTGACTTATTTCCCTATACGGGCTTGGGGTACGGTATTTAAAATACCGCTTGATCGGGCGCACAAGTCCTGCGCCTTATAGGTGTACAGTCTTGAATAGCTTGTGCGACTTCGTTTAAACAGTTTTGTCTTACTTAAAGGCTTTGGGGGGTTATTGACCGTGTCCCGGATATCCTTGACATTATCTTACGAGATGGCCACGACCAGAGCACGGGGTGTAGGCGTACACCCGACGTGTATAACTCTTTAATGTGGTGTGTCATTTAATCTCTAGCCCGGACAGCAGATCCCGGGCCACCAGAGATACAAGTGCATGTAATTCGTTCACAAGTTTATATTATATAATTATCCCAAGTTAATAAAAATATTTATGCCTTGTGCATTTAAATCAATTTTCAATCATTTTCAAAATGAGTCAGTCGATTTGTATTTACCAGTGTAAACTGACGTATTTTTCCCAAAAGGTTAAGTGCAGGTACTATACGGAAATAGGCTGGTTGTTTCCTAAGAGCGTCCACTATAGTCTCGCAAGCTTGGACGACAAATATCTGTTGAACTATTTTTATCTTATTTTATTTGATCCGCCTGTGGATCCATTTCAACTACTGTGATAATTATTATTACACTTTATTTAAAAGTTGAAATGTTTCTATTCTGCTTCCGCTGTGCATTATCATATTGTGTTGATTGTCTATGACGATGCCAACTACGTCACTGTACCCCACACCGGGCCCACCGGTGACACGTGGAAATCGGGGTGTGACAGTGTTGATGATGGTCAGCGGCAACTCGATCATCTTCATCATTGGAGTGCCTTCACGTCGTGTCTTCATTCCGAAGCTTTGTCATCGACCATGTTCTCCTTGCCTTTAGAATCTGCACATGCAAGAAATCTAAACGCGTAATGAGAACAACTGCTTGGAGTATAGTTAGTATAAACAAATGACACACGTATGACCATGTTTCAATCAAACACCGTCCGACAGCTTGAAAGTTTAATAAATTTGTCAATTTTAGATTCTAACTTTCAAAAACTTGCAAATTTCGACCGTTTATGAAGATTTAGTCAATTCGGTTTTCAATCAGGTTTCAGGTAACGAAGACTCGAGATCCAACATCGTACTATCGAAAATAAAATAGAAATAAAATCTTTTTGGCTTTTATAAAGTTTATGTTAAAACACACCTAAAATCTTTTTGGTATTTTTGAATATTTCGAAATGTAAAGACTGAAAGCAGTAAATAAATATTTACAGACATTCTTTTTGCGAGTTTCGAGGGTAAGAGAATCATATCAGTGTACGGTCATGCCATAACGCTCTTGTTGTTCAGTTAGTTAACATTAAGATAAGCATCCTATAACAATTATCGGTATTGTTGTCCACTAAAGCTCAACTTATCAGATGTAATCATGGCGAGGGGATACGTTAAGGTATGATTTATACTTACCG
The DNA here is from genome assembly GCF_002127325.2 of Helianthus annuus. Classification (NCBI taxonomy): domain Eukaryota; kingdom Viridiplantae; phylum Streptophyta; class Magnoliopsida; order Asterales; family Asteraceae; genus Helianthus; species Helianthus annuus. The sequence continues at coordinate 48,203,143 of NC_035436.2, read as the reverse complement.
ACCGGTGTTCATCCACATCACGACACATTCCCGTATCAAGGTATGCACGAGGGTTCATCTTACCGGTGAGTATACTGATTATCATCTGTTTGACCGTATATGATGTGAGATTCTCACTTATTTTGTTTTGAAAACAAGCCCTATGTGATAGAATCACTTATTGATGAGGAACTTGATTTTCATATGCATGAGGGCACAGGAGCAAGTCCGTGAACAGGTCAGTACTTCCGTACAGCAGAGAGACGAACTTGACTCCCGGATAAATGTGATATTTTATCACTTATTTGATTGGACATGTGATTGTTTATCACTTATTAAGGTCGAATGCAATATGTACACGTATGTATAGTATCATGGAAGATCTAGACTTGCGTCCCTGTTATTTTTCGGTAAAAGATACAACCATGATACCCAGATGATAAGCAGCATAAAGACCGAATATCTCAGAACCTTGGCAATCTCTCAAAGGAAATTTCAGTACTAAGACCATATGCCAATGAATGGTTCCCACCTGGTCTTCAGTCGGTTTAAGATTTATATCACCCTGCACACTTTAAAATGATTGTGAGCCTACCGATACATCTTATATAGAGCTGCTTATCGTTTTTTAGTTTAGGTTTAAAGAGGTTTGGATAGACCACTGATGTACTATCATTTTCTCTTTTGCTCGCTAGGAAACTTATTTTTGCTTTTCTATTGTTTTTGTGTTTTTAAAATTTTTCGATGTTTTTGGATTTTCAAATTTTGGATTTACTCCACCTAAAATCAATAAACTAAGATAAATTTAAAACTCAAAGGTATTTACAAAAATGATTTTCCGATGTTGGTTTTACTCTTGCTTGGCCTTAATGCCGTTTACCAATAATAAAAAAGTCAAATCTTGATTTGTTAAATGCTTTGGTAAAAAGGTCGGCACGTTGGTCATCGGTGTGGACCTTAACAACATTGACGAGTTTCATAGTGAAACAATCACGTGTGAGGTAATATTCGAGATCAACGTGTCAGGCCAAGGAGTGCTGTATGAGATGATATAATTCATAAAGCAGCTTAAATATCGACAAGCATAGGAGAGATTAGAAATTCAAAACCGTATCCTGCAACTGCTTCGTGCATTGCAAGGAACCTGAGCACTCTCCCAAACTGGATATCCACCCGGTGTGGACTTCAAAGTCGATTTTGTAGCTACTGAAAAATCTCTTCACAGCAACACGATCAAAAACCTTTGGTTCCGTCTGGTCTTACACATTGCACCAGCGAAGGTCTCTGTCTTCCTCTTGTGAAGTAGTGTGTGGTTGTTCAATCCACGACAAGACATTCGCACATCCAGTGTAGTGCGTTCAACAAACACATTTTCTTTAATCACACCGCGAAGAAATATACACTATACGTCCATTTTGTTGATCTTGAACTTCAGACGTTCTGCAGGTGCGTACATTTCATTGGAATCTTTCCTGAGGACCCGATCAAAAACCATAACAACCAAATTTTGGCACGTTCTTCATTTGGTCGAATTTTGCAACTTCATTCAACCACATTCTTTCACCAAAATATTCTTCTTCTTTTTCTTTTTCTTTCCTCTCTCTCCATCAATGGCAAGAACATTCTCCTAGTTTGTAACAATATTTCGGAGCCTTATGTCGCCAATCTTGTGCATGGACGCTCCACTATCAACAATCCTAAGACTATCAATAGTTCCTCCTGGAACATCCTGCACACTCATTTAGAGATTAGTTGGAGAGGGGGACCCAAGCCTTCACAGACTTGGGTCGTCCGTCTTCATCGAGAATTGTAACATCCATTTCCCGATGATTCGGAATTGATATGGCTCCCCCTGAAACAGTTACCGATTTTGGTTTCCAAATCTGTTTCTGTTTTTCATGTTTAACATCCGATTTAACAGATTTTGTTTGGACAACCTCCGGTTTTTAACGCCTTTTCAACTTCCTTGACCTGTTGGCGTTTCTGTTTCTTCTCCCTTTCTTTTACAAGACGGGGATCTTGTTTTACAGAAACAGATCGCTTACGGTCAGTTTGGTCATGGGGAACATCAACTTTGCCTTTTTGTTTATGAAGATATGGACAATTTCGAATTACATGTCCAATTGTACCGCATTCAAAACATGATCTTCGTTCAACAAACCCCGAAGTATCATGTGGTCGTCTTGCCGATGATGATGAACTTTGTGATCCCGAGGTACTAGGTTTCGAACTGTTTGATTCATTTCTTTTCAACACGGTTGCTTTCTTATTAGATTTGTTTTCAAACGTTTCAATTTTGTCCGTTCCCTTTGATTTCACAAAGTTCACATTCTTGTTCTTTTTCTGATTCGACTTCTTTTCACCTTGAGCCGTTGGTTTTCCTTTGGGTTTGGCATGATTTTGCTGTTTTTGCACTGTTGGTAATTTCTTATTGCCAAATTGTTTCCGAATTTCGGTCTTTGGAATAGGAGGACATTGTGTAACTGTAACATGTGGTCCTGTCTTTCCCAAAAACTTACTTGTCGAATTTTCAAAGACTTTACTGATTAAGGATTGATTAACATTCTTAATAGGAAAATCTTTGTCTGAATAAATTTTATCATCACCAACAAGAGTGTACAGCAAATTCACACTCTCCGACTCTTATGCAGATGAGGACTTGATTGCAACAGTCTTAGCGGGTTTTGCAGGAGGATCACATAGAATATGATTCTCAAGAGGTTTGTCCTCTTCTTTGATTTCCGCATCAGACTTTGCTACATCAGTATCATCGGATTCATCATCAGAAGAATCAGCATCCTCAATAATGACTGGAGGATCCTGATTCAGTTCAGCAGAAGATACACATGTATCTGCTGATACGTCTGAATCTGATGATACTTCTTTCTTGTATCTGAGTCCTGTTGCAAATTCCTTAACATCTAGAGGAACAGATGGTTCAAAGAAAACTCTATCTTCCTCGTCAGGCATAGCATCATAATTGTGTCTCACTGGTGGTGGACATTTCTTGTAACCTATGCATGTGACATCCCGTTTCTCTTTCTGAATTCCGAATCATCAAATAACTGTCTAGCTTAAGCTGGATCGCCTCACTTTCAGTTTTAACACAAGCCATTTCCTTTTGCATTACCTCAAGGCGAGTTATATACAAATTTATATCAGTTTGTTTTCTGGAAACCATTTTTGTCAGCTCGGTTTTATCTTTCTTTAGTTTTTCGATTACCGACTTAAATTCTTTTTCATGGTTTTCATAAAACATGTTGGCTTCTGTGCACTTAGAAAGATCCACGGTCAACTTCTGGTTGTGGATGAATGTCACATCATACTTCTCTTGCAAAGCCTCGTGTTTGCTTCGCAATTCACACCACTTATCATTTAATGAAACATGTTTGTCTTGCAAGTCAAACAAACTAGCTTGTAAAGCATCATGTTTGCCTTGCAACTCAGACATGTTTGCTTCTAAATCAGCACATTTAACACGCAAACTATCACAGTTATCACAATTAACAGCAGTGGGTTCATCGACACATACCTGACTTGATGAACTGTCGACATTCGCCATAAAGGCTGAATGAAGAGAAGACGAAGAATAAGCAGCTTGATCCACCAAAATAGATCTTCTGTTTGTTCCTGCTGCAGCTTCCTTCAAAAGCTCATCAATATCTGCATCGACTGACGCACTTGATGTCTCACCCACATGATCATCGCCTGAACTCGAGGATTCTTCATCTGAACTTCTACTGTAACCAGAAGAGTCTTCATCCTCAGAAGATTCACCACCATTGGCGGAAGATTCTCCACCACTGGCGTGATTTAAATCCTTCACAACTTCAGCAAAACATGTTGTTCCATCTGGAGCATCACCACTCAACTGGATTGACCAATCACAACCTTCATCTACTTGAACCACAAGTGCCTGGTTGGCATTTGATGATCCTGCCTGACTTTGGTTGTTGACAGGTATCAACGTACGCTCATTGTTCCTGTTTTGATTCTGCTGGTTGCCTTGGTTTCTGAAAGGATTCTGGTTCCCATGCTGTGCTGGGTTTGTGCATTCCCTTTTGAAGTGACCCCGTTCACCACAGTTAAAGCACTTTACAGCTTGTTTATCGAACCCATACTTGGTGTCTTTCTTGCTTTCCAAGCTGGTTCTGCCAGTTCTTTCCATGAAATCCTTTGCCCTCCTCACAGCACTAGCAAAGGCCCACTTGATGTCCATCATCTCCATCTCTTCCTTGTCAATCTGCTGATAGTCTTCCTGTGTCAGATTAATGGTCCCAATCTGACCTTCCACTAACCCACAGTACGCGCTCACTAAGGTGTTAAGCAGCTCCATGTGTTCCTTTGCTACTTCCACACTGACCTTTGAAAAGCTTGAAGTGTCGAGCCGTACTGTATTTGGCTTAGATTGCTGACCAGCAGATGATGTACTTCCATAACATGCCTGTTGTTGAGCAGGAAGTGGATTCCCATACAAGTCTGTGGTGGGAGCTGGCTTAACAGGAACTTGTATCTGATTGCCATACAAATCGGTGCTTGTGACAAACGCCGTTTGAAGTGGAGCATGTGAACCGGGTCTTGCAGACGAAGAACTGGAAGTTCCATAATACATCTCAGGATTGCATGGCACAATGGATTTTGCAGAAGAAGTACTCGAAGTTCCATAATACATTTCAGGATTGTGTGGCACAATAGGTCTTGCAGAAGAAGTACTGGAAGTTCCATAATACATTTCAGGATTTTGTGGTACTGGAACTCTTTTTGCTTTTAAGGTTTCCTCCTGATCCTTGTTCTCTAAAAGCTGCACGAAGTCGTTGATGTTTGTAGTAGCCAAAACTCCGTTATACTTCAAAATCTCCAAGAAACTATTCCATTGGGGAGGCAACGCATCAGCAAACTTCTTCACCACCTCTGCTGGAGTTGTTACTACCCCAAAATTACCCAACTCAGTAAGCAAATGATTAAACCGACTTGTCATGTCTCCCAACGATTCCTTATCCATACATGTGAAGCCATCGAATTCTTTCTTGAGTAGATCATGTCGCAGTTGACGTGTTGCTTCATTTCCTACCCCTCTGGTCTTCAACGCATCCCACAGTTTCTTCGTTGTCTTGAAACTGACAAACTGATGGTAAATATCTTTGCTTAACGCCTGAGTAAGAATGGCGTATGCTTTCTTTTCCAGATCATACGTCTTCTTTTGATCTTCAGGAAGATCGGCAAACGTAGCAGCAGATGAAGCGGCAACCTCTATCGCTTGATCGAAATCTGTGGTGAAACGTAACCACAATTCTGTATTTTGCCCAAGCACGTATGTTTTGAACCTCTCTGCCCATCCTGGATATTCATTTAAGTGCATCAACTTTGGAGGTCGATTCAAACTTCCGGTTTCGCTTTTGCTCAATAAGATACTTTGAATGCTCAGAGTTTGATTTGATACTAATGCCCATTGACCGGTAGATATGGCATTGGCTTGTGAAGATGTCGATACGGGAGATTCGGCCCATGAGGGAGATAAACTTGTATTTGTATACTTTTCGCCATCCGGAGCCGGAGTACCCCACCATGAGGGAGATGAACTTGTATTTCTATACTTTCCCCCATCCGGAGCCGGAGTACCCCACCAACTTGGATTCATGTTTGATCACGAAAAATGATTACCTGAAAGTCACACCTCAAACAAACAGTTAAACAACACTTACAAACCTTCTGTTTAAATTTAACAAAGTGTTTCGACAAAACAATTTTCTACGAAACAGAAATTGTTTTGTTATTTTTTTACGAAACAAATTTTGGTTACTTTTGGGCTCCTAGACGAAACAAGCCCACTAAAATTGTTCGGTGAAACACATGTTTTGTGAATATGGGTTTGGTGAAACAGAAAAATCACTTTGGGCCTTCTAATTGAAGCAGGCCCACTCAACGAAACAAATTTCAGAATTACAATGACGAAACTGAAACTTGATTCGTCAAATATTAAATCCCAAACTTGGCGAAATGAAATTTTTTAAATTCTTGTGCCTTTACAGTTCACGAAACAAAATGAATTTTTTTTTTGTTTGGATTTTGACAGAGTGAATTTAATACTTGGTATTGGAACCCTTTGACGAAACTGACAAGTCCAAAATTGTTGACGAAATAGAATTTTTTTGTTGGGCTTCTCTTTTGGGCTTTAACTTGGCGAAACAAGAATGAGGCCCAATCAATGTGTTTCGTCAATTTGATGAAAGGAATTTTCTGTTTCGTCGTTACCCTTTTTGGCGAATCAGACTTGTTTCGTCAAATGTCTGATTCGTCGAAAAAGATGTCAGGGGTTGGTGAACTATTTGAGCTTTATCCTTTTCTGACACACAACAGGCCTACTTTCAGCTCAAGACATACCCATTTCACCAAACAGGTAAGGTTTGGATTATTTTAATCCTTTTTCAACTTCCAACACACAAACACTTTCACAAGTGATATTTCAAAGATCTAAAAGTTGTTTTAACGAAGAACACTTTGAATGTCACAAGAACACAATGAACTTTCCGGCAAAACTATGAGTTTTCCGGTGACCCGAAACTATCCGAAAACGTGATTTTGCTTGCAATGTTTAATAAAAACCAATATTTAGCATGTGGACATGAGTTTAACAAGGTTTTTAACAAAACACAAAGCAAAAGCACAAGATTAAACCCGATTTTAAAATTGTTTTTCCAGAAAAATATGAATTTTTAAGACCTGAAAAACACAAGAACACCTCGGTTTTAACAAGGAGAAGAGCCAAGGCTCTGATACCACTTATAGGTTCGGCTAGGAGGATCTAGTCGCCTAATCCTTGTATACAAACCAACCCGGTTGTGCGGAATCCAACCGGAAAGGCAAACCGAGATAGAACACGCAAATACACGACACGCAATATTCACCAATTAACACCTCTGTATTAATACGTATGAAAGGTTCGGTTACAAGCTCAATGTTTACAGATATATTCTATAAACTCTCTAAAACTCTCGTGTGTGTGCTCTCTGTTCTCTATGTGTTCTCTATGTTTTCTGTCTAACCACAGACTATTTATAGCACTACACACTACGAAACAGATCAGACTTGGCAAATCACAAATCAGCTCGACGAAATAAGACTAATATTGACGAAATTGGATCATGTGTGACGAAACAAAGTTGTTTCGTCAAGATCCTTTTTGTTTCGCCAAACTTGGGCTTGGGCCCAGTAGGTGTTTCGCCAAAACAAGCCTTAGCCCATGCATTGTTTTCTGATTGGCCCAAAGACTTGACACATGCACGTCCATGAATTCCAACTTGTTTCTAATATGTGAAGTTTAGTCAAAGTCTTGACATCATCATGACATCATCATGATGAGGTTCATGATGATGTGTCAAGCGGGAAGCGTTCTCGGCTCTCCGTGCTTCGCGTGTCGAACTCTGGGGCGCACGACGGAGGAATGTCGTGACGTCGGGCTTGAGCCGAACCTAACCGAGTCGAACCGAGCCAAGTCGAACCGAGTCGAGTTGCGACCACATAATATGTATCAACACTTCCGGGGCCGTAGGTCACGCACGGTTTCGGTAAAAAACGCTTAAAACGGAGTAAATTGTGGGATAAAAACATGTATAATTTAACGTATATCAGTATTACAATTCATAACGTGATAAAAGCTTAACAAACAATCGGTATTATAATTCATAATGTGATAAAAGCTTATCAAACAAACATGAACAATGCCACGTTACATTCGGTATTACAATCCATAACGTCTAAACTTAATATGAGTCCAAACTCCAAAATTATAGTGAACTGTCAACTATATAATAGGCGTAACAAGTAGACTAATTCATTACACATGCAAATATTCTCACCATATTCGATACTATCTTAAATATAAATGTCGGTGGCAAAAACCACGGACCACTACTAGATTTAAATGTTAACATTCTGCAAAACTCAAAGGTGGGCGCTTGGTTATGTGTGATGGTTGAGTTTGGAAATCGTCAAGCTTGGATTTATTTTTCAAGTTTTCTCCTTTTCTTTTTGTTTTGTTTCTTATATATATATAGAAAAAGTATACCGTACATTACGGCTTAAGTACTTCACGTACGACAACGTGCGTGATTTGTTTTATAACATGCGCGATTAATGTTTTTAATATGCGTGATTATTGTGTTTCAACATGCGTGATTTTGGATTTTTGAGTTATAACGTGCGTGATTTTAAAATGAATGTGCGTAATTACCTGTCGTATGTGATGTACGTTAGGACGTAATGTACGTTAACCTTCCTCTATATATATATATATATATAAAACGGGATCAGGAGAGAACGGTGAAAAGTGTGAGAACGGTGAGAACGGATCCTGGCCCAACACGTGGCTGGGAGCGCTAATTGTTATGCCGGGGTACGATTGTCATTGTCCACTTCCCGCTAAACAATGGCGTTTTGATTCCTTTGCCCAAAAATAATTAAATATATATGGCATTTTTATCTTTATGCTAGTTTACATTGCGTTTTTTTAAAGTGTATTTTTTACGAATGACGTTTGTGTTTTAATGGCGTTTTCATCTTTATGCTTGTCTTTTCATGGCGTTTTTTTAAAAAGTATTTTTTTTTACGAATGACGTTCATGTTTTAATGGCGTTTTATTGATTTCATATAGATTTGGCGTTTTTGTGTTTTCTACTTGTCTTAATTTAGTTTTTTTAACCCTTTTTTTTAATGTTGTTTATGTTTTAAATGGTTACTCTTTGTTAATTTTTCTAATCATGGCGTTTTATTTGATTTGCCCAAATACCATAGTAGATCACACAACAAAACATGTAAATGTAATAATCAAAAGAGTAAAACATATTTTGGCGTTTTGGCAACAAAGTATGAAAGTGTGTTTTTACATCACGAAAAGTAACATTTGTGTACCATGTCCTCTTGTTGTCTTCTTTCGTTGCTCATTCGTTTTTTGGCGTTTTGGAGCAGATGACTCTTCCCTTTCCCCCTTGTAGAAACTGCAAATTTTTGTTAAAATTAGAACGCCAAAGCAGCATAAACTAGCCCAATGTAAATCAAAGTTAACTCACTATGTTTTTTTCCTCTGGATCTCGTTTAATCTTTCGACGCCATAGTTTTTGTTGTTTCGCGTTTTCTAGGGTTTTCACATTTTACGTTGGTTTTGGGGAGCTTTTTCTAGGAAGTATATATGTTTCCGTCAGGCTTTGATGTGTTTTGTATATGGAGATTTACATTTTTGCCCTTATGGAAGCGCTCCACACTAATAAAAGTGATGTTATTTACGAAAATGCCACCGCGTCATGTAGTCCATAGATTGTTTTGATCTGACGGTTCCTAATCGTTCTCACCGTTCTCACACTTTTAGTCGTTCTCTCTAAATCCTGACCCCATATATATATATATATATATATATATATATGGCGTCATGTAGTCCATAGATTGTTTTGATCTGACGGTTCCTAATCGTTCTCACCGTTCTCACACTTTTAGTCGTTCTCTCTAAATCCTGACCCCATATATATATATATATATATATATATATATATATATATATATATATATATATATATATATATATATATATATATAGTGAAAGTGTAAAATACAATATCCCTTAACGTACAATATGTACGATATTGTGAAATGCATGTTATAAAAAAACATGTTGGAAATCGCATGGTGGTTTTTTTTTTTATGAAATCGCATGTTTTTTTTTATGAAATCGCATTTTGTTTTATTTTTGTAACAATTCCGCATGTTGGTAAATATGATATAATTGCATGTTGGTATATAAAGCAATTTCGCATGTTGGTTTTTCAGCACAAATCGCATGTTCAAAAGTGAAATCGCACAAGATCGGACGGCTGAGATGATCGCGTACATATTGTACGATAAGGGCATTTGTACGTTAACCTAACCCTATATGTATATATATATATATGTGTATATATGTGTATATATATTAGTTTAAATTACTTTATTTAAATTATTAGGTCGCGTACATATTGTACGATAAGGGCATTAGTACGTTAATCTAACCCTATATATATTAGTTTAAATTACTTTATTTAAATTATTAGGTCTCAACGTGCGTTTAAAAAAAGGTCCAATTCGTGTTTCGTAACAATCGTTTCTCCAATTCAAATTTTCCGTGACTTTCAAATTTTTTATCCTAAATTTCGGTTTCCATAACATAAGTTACTAAACTTCATACGTTTCTTTCTAATTGCCTAGCGATGTTGATTTCACAACCGTAATCCGGTTCCCGACAACGATGATGTTGCTTTTGAAGTTTGAGAACGTGACCTTTAACACGTTAATGTCGACGTAAGACCCCACCGGAACGCATGAGAGGTAATTAGTGTCTTTCGTTTAAAATACTTTTTAAAATTTATAAAGCCGTAGCGTGTGAGGAATAATATGGTTTTAATATGTTTTCATATAAATTCAAGTTTGTCTACGTTTCAACGTAATCTTGGTGTACGCTTTCGTGCTTTATTTTGTATGTTTCCTACGTATGAATCGGGTAGCATATAATAAGTTATGACTTGACAGTATAAACTCGAGTTAGTCTGGTCGCAAATAACACGTCATGATTGTAAGGTGTAAATTTTATTTACTTTACGTTTTGATCTAACTGCAATGCTTATATAAGTTATATTGAGTTCAACAGGATACGTACGCAACACAATTTTTCATATGTTAAAATAGGCACCACGTACTAGTTATATATCTTAAAATAGGCACCACACTTGTATCATACCCTATGTAACATATCAGAACACATATCATGTGATCATATCTATATATTTATATTAACTTTCTATTCCCTTTCTATCATATAAATACTACTATAACTATTTGAGTATGTTTTGTGCCACGTGCACCGACGAACTAGAAACCAATCTTTTCCGACGATTAAATGCATGATCATCGGTAACAGATAATCACACCATTAAGATGGTTCAATTCAATGCCAATTGTATCATCGAATGCCGATGCACTGATCCCAGGATCAATCGCTTGCGATTGATAGTCCATCGTCGAAGCCGCCTCCGTCCACAAACCGGAGTCGTCGAACTCCGGCAAGTTAGTGTTCAGGTTAAAGTTCAGGTTGCCGGTTGATGATTTCTCGATGTCAACGTCATTTTCTCCGGTGACTTCACCGTAGTTTCCAACGGCGTACCCGTTAAGATCCGGGATCTCCGGTATCATTGCGGTTTCGACTTTGATCATTTGTGGTTGCTGATGCATGTAAATTTGCATCTGCCGTTCGAACTCTTGTTGCTTTTTCATTTGCTGGACTGCGCGGTGGTACCGGGCCTCTTTCGCCGCCTCCGTGAGAGCTGGTGGAGGCGGCGGAGCGTTGTCAATCTCCTCAGGGAGATTGACATGGGCATCGGGTCCGTAAAGCCTCCTGGCAGCCGCGTCATACGCTATCGCAGCTTCCCGTGCGGAACTGAAAGTTCCGAGCCAGACGCGGCTGCCGCGGTTGGGCTCACGAATCTCCGACACCCATTTGCCCCATGTCCGTTGGCGGACGCCTTTGTAAGTGCACGAGGCGTTCTCCGGACCGCCTTTGCCTCTCATGCATCCTTTTCTTGAACTCGCCTGAGTCGCAGTTTTCTGGTCTTGTTTCCTCCGGCCGCCGCTACCACCACCACCACCATTGCCATTGTTTCCGGCATTGATCACAGAACTCCACATTGTTATCACTTGGGTGTGGTTGTATAAAAAATCAGAAGGAAATGAAGATGAATTTATAGGGCACAAGTGGAGTGGTGGATACGTGTGTTTGTGTGTGTGAAAGGGCACGTGTCTTTGTGGAAAGAGAGTGACATGGCAAAGTTTGGTGTGGACACGTGTATTTAGGGTTTTGACATGTTTTTGATGATCACACCACTTTCTATATTTAGAAGAGAAGAGATAGAATTTAACCTACTTTCATAGTTCAGTGTTTCTCCTTCTTGTTTTCAGACTTCAGGGTCAATTATGTCATTTCATTGGTAGAAAGTTATATTCTTGGCCAACAATGGAATATAATTGTATGGTATATTTACTAGTCAAACCGGTTAAGTCGAATTTACAACCAAAACAAGTCATAATTTTAAAATATTAAAATATTATATAGAATTTAATATGTTCGTTAAATTTAAAAGTTTAAGAAAAATATATTGTTATTTAATAAAAGAAAAACAAAATACCAATTAAAGAGATTTTTCAAGATGGATTATTTCATTTAGCTATCTTAGCTATACAAAATATATGAAACAAAAATGGCCGTAGGCTATCTAGAAATTCTCATAGCTATATAAAAGATGTTGGTGCTCCTTTAGTTGAGTTCAAAGTTCGAGTGATGTCGAATACGGATTTTGTATATTTTAAGACGTTCAAAAAACATCTAGAAATATAATGCAATATATCTATTTAGTGGGTAAACAGTAAACTATCCCAAATTCAATAGTTCAAAAATAATGTTCATATAGAAACCTATTTAGTGGGTAAACAATAAACAGTATTTGATTAAATTTTTATATAAAAACCTTCTAACACAATAAGGGTGGAAGGAGTGCAATCGGGAACGACTCGGAGATGGGTTTTATTGATCAGGGTACGGCCGTCGGTGTTTGTGCGGTGAGCGGGGAGGGTTGTAGTCGGTGAGTATTTACCGAATAGAAAAGATCCGTTAAAGGGTGAGGTGACCGTTAGAAATATAGCCATTACCCTTTTTTTATATAAAAAAAATTACAACTTCTCTTCTCCATCCAACACCATTTTTCACTTCTATTCAACCTAAATCCTTTCTTTTACATTCAAAAAATTTAACCCTATTTTCTAAATAATGGCGAATGACATACCACCGCTATTCATTCCATTTGATATTAGTGAAAACGATAATTCTTCCTCAAGCGATAGTAGGTTACTTTTTTCCAAAATCTTATTAAGGAAGCCGTCGCACTGGAAGACACGGGTACTTCGAGAAAAAGGAAAGCTATCCGTCGAGATCAAGAGAAAGGTCACGAAACCCTTATTGCAGATTGTTTTGTCGAGGAGCCTAAATTCAACGAAGATTTTTTCGTCATAGGTTTCGTTTGTCAAAAAGGTTGTTTTTAAAAATTGTGAGTGACGTGCAATCGAATAACTCGTGGTTTCAAGAGGGCGTGGATGGGAGAATGAAGAATAGTGTTTACACCGATGCAAAAAGTTACGTCGGCGTTCAGCAACTTGCAACTGGTAACCCTCCAGACGAGAACGACGAGTATTTAGGCCGAAAGGACTTCCCGTGAGTGTCTAGATTATTTTTGCAAAACGGTATGTAATTTATACGCTTCCGAGTTCATATGTAGACCAACTAGCCACGACGTTGCGCTCTTGTATCAAGCTCATGAGGATAAACATCACCTTCCTGGGATGTTGGGTAGTCTTGATTGTACACATTTTGTTTGGAGAATGTGTCCAACAGAGTTGCGGGGCCATATATGAGGGGGGATCACAGATACCCGATAATTATGCTTGAAGCGGTGGACTCTCAATGGCATGTTTTTTTGTGGTCCACCAGGTTCACAAAACGACATCAACGTGCTCCAACAATCTCCGTTATTTCTTACTCAACAAAATTGAACTGCACCAAAATGCTCATTTTACTTGAAGAACCACTTGTACAAGCGTGGACACTATCTTACCGATGGAATCTACCCTACTGGTCCGGGTTTGTGAAATCATTTCCGTATCCTTATTGTGAAAGAAAAGAAGTTCAAGAGGCAACACGAGACGGCAAGAAAAGACGTGGAACGGGCTTTTGGTGTTTATAAGGCAAAATGGGTGGTACTTAATCGACTGATGCTATGAATGTAAAAAGATTAGGAATGTCATATATGTGTGCATTATTATGCATAACATGATTCTAAAAGACGACGGAAACACGATTGCACCGGTACATATTCGGGATCCTCTAGTCGAGCTCATTTTCGATAATACTGTTTATAATGAGTTCATTGATGAAGATACGTATTATAGACTAAAATATGATCTTGTGGAGTATCTTGGAGAACAAGATTTACCCCACCGTTTAGCGGATTCCGACGACGAATAGTTAAATTAGCTTTAGTTTTAAAATGTCTTTTTATATTTTAATGTCCTTTTATTTATTTCCGTATCCTCACATTGTAATATTTTATTAATTAAATGTACTTTTATTTGTATATAATATGTTTTATTTATTAATGCATAATTTCTAGAAATAAAAAATATACAAAAAAAAAGAAATAGATTCCAGTAAGAATGCTTCATTTTACTATTTGATATATATATATATCTATACTACTTTAATAAACATATGTGAAGGACAAAATGGTAATTGAACAAGGTGTTGAAAAAACACTTAATGCACAATGTACAACTGTTAAGGCACAAGAAAACACAAACCCTTTTACCCTTTACAAGGGTATACATCTGCCGTCCAATTGTTAAACTTTCTCACACGGATCAAGATCGGGACCGTCCATTTGACTTCACACGGATCACCATATGCTTTCTCTCTCAATGCTCACACATCTCACAAAACAACATCAGATCTTCTCTCTCTCTTCTCTCTCTCTTCTCTCTCTCTTCTCTCTCTTCTCGGCGATCTAGGGTTTCATGAGATCTATCACCAGATCCGTTTGAATCTATCACCAGATCCGTTTGATGAGCAGATCAAGGGTTTTATGAGATGTTCTGGCAAGGGATCCACAGATTTGAACAAGGGATCCGTTTTATCTGGCAAGGGATCCACAGATTTGAACAAGGGATCCGTTTGATGTTCTGATAAGTTGCTTTATCTTTAATCTTGATGTAGATTTGTTAGTAGATATCTTACCATGTTCTTTTGTGATTCTTACTTTTCAGGTGAAGCGGTTGACGGATGTTTGAAGGACGAAATCTGAGGTTTACGAAGGATTTTCTCATGTGTTTTGTGATGAATCGACTCAGGTTAGGTTCTAAATGTTGATTTATCTTTAATCTTGATGTAGATTTGTTAGTAGATGCGGTTATTTCAAATTAGGTTGAAAGTTTTGTGATATTTGAATTTGTATTTTTGGTGATGATAGTTAGCTTAATTTCAGATATGACATAGTGAAAGGATAAATTGTTTTTGTAGTTTTGATTTTACTTTGTTCTGTTATATTTTGATCTTTTCCTTCATTTTTGGGACTGATAAGTGTCATGGTTGTGTGATAATTATGATATTTAGGTCATTTAGATATGGAATAGTGAAAAGATAGATTGTAATGTATTTTTTATTTTAGTTTGTTCTGTGGGATGCTCGATGAGCAGATCTAGGGTTTCATGAGATGTATCACAAGCTTTATCTGGCAAGGGATCCACAGATTTGAACAAGGGATCCGTTTGATGTTCTGATAAGTTGCAATGAGTGTTATATATCTTACCATGTTCTTTTGTGATTCTTATCTTTAATCTTGATGTAGATTTGTTAGTAGATGCGCTTATTTCAAATTAGGTTGAAAGTTTTGTGATATTTGAATTTGTATTTTTGGTGATGATAGTTAGCTTAATTTCAGATATGACATAGTGAAAGGATAAATTGTTTTTGTAGTTTTGATTTTACTTTGTTCTGTTATATTTTGATCTTTTCCTTCATTTTTTGGGACTGATAAGTATCATGGTTTTGTGATAATTATGATATTTAGGTCATTTAGATATGGAATAGTGAAAAGATAGATTGTAATGTATTTTTGATTTTAGTTTGTTCTGTGGGATGCTCGATGAGCAGATCTAGGGTTTCATGAGATGTATCACAAGCTTTATCTGGCAAGGGATCCACAGATTTGAACAAGGGATCCGTTTGATGTTCTGATAAGTTGCAATGAGTGTTATATATCTTACCATGTTCTTTTGTGATTCTTACTTTTCAGGTGAAGCGGTTGACGGATGTTCGAAGGACGAAATCTGAGGTTTACGAAGGATTTTCGCATGTGTTTTGTGATGAATCGACTCAGGTATGTCACTCGCAACTCGCAAGGAAACCTTTTTTTAGGATCTGAATTTAATTAGTTATACCTTTGGTTAACGACTGTCACGATCACTATTATTACAGAACAAGCTCACTCCGATCTTCTGGCTGCCGGAGAAAGTGTATCTGCTTGGAGAGTCTCGGAATTGGCTTTGGCGACGCTGAACGCTGCTTCATTCGAATCGATGGGGGCTTCATATGCAGAATGTTCCCTCACTTAGTGGTCTCATGCTCACTCAAGCAGAGGTAAAGTAAAGTTTATCATCATTCATCAATTTTCTTTTCTTTTTTTTTATAAGCTAACTATCATCACCAAAAATACAAATTCAAATATCACAAAACTTTCAACCTAATTTGAAATAAGCGCATCTACTAACAAATCTACATCAAGATTAAAGATAAGAATCACAAAAGAACATGGTAAGATATATAACACTCATTGCAACTTATCAGAACATCAAACGGATCCCTTGTTCAAATCTGTGGATCCCTTGCCAAATAAAGGTTTTTATATTTGCAACTTGACAAAATGTGATTTATATTAAATTTATTTTAAGTTAATAGTGTACTGGTTATAACTAATATCAAATCTTTACTAATACTTGATTTCTTTTTATGATGGTTGACTTTGCGAGAACTAACGGAGCATTAGTGTCAAGAATGGGCTGAGATTCGAATTCAGTCGGTTTTTCGCTCTTTTTTGGTAATTTCTAAGCCTTGAATATTAATTTTTAACATGCTATGCTACTGAGAGAATATAAACTTGACTATATTTTGTGTTTTATGATGTGTTTTGTTATTTTTATGCTTTTTGTTTTTTAACTGATCTTAACCCATTTGACTTATGCTACAGACAAAAAGGGATCAAGATCGGGACCGTCCATTTGACTTCACACGGATCACCATATGCTTTCTCTCTCAATGCTCACACATCTCACAAAAAGGGATGCCAAAAGCAGGGAAGTACAATCTACAGGAAAAAGCAACACTTTACTTTTGTGTGAAAGACAGCTTGCTTGCTGCAGTCTCTATAATATATCAACACTCTTCCATACACTGTTTGAAAGACAGCACTGCTAGCTTCAGTCTCTATAAATAATCCAGAGATATCTACACTCTACTCACACTTTACAAACTCTCAACTACACTCAACTGAAATTGTAAGTTTATCTCAGTTGAATAATCCTACTTTCAAAACATCAACTTAACAACTTCTATTTACTTCGATTTCAGAATATATCAACTCTTTGCATTCGGAGGGTATGATGCATAAGCTGAGCCTGTGAGGGTATGATGCATAAGCTGAGCCTGTGAGGCTATGATGCATAAGCTGAGCCTGTCGTCTCTATGATGCATAAGCTGAGCTTGTGTTCTTAATATGTCTGAACTGAAACTGTTAAGGCTATGATGCATAAGCTGAGCCTGTGAGGTTACATATGTGTTTCTTGTGCTTAAAACAGCTGTACATCATGCTTTAAAGGTTGTTTAAGTTTAGTGGAAAAATACTCTTGTACATCATGCTTTAAAGCGGGGTTACATAACACAATAGACTGTGATGATGATTGTATTTTGAGGGTACATAGAAGATCCGAGTAGCATCTTGGCGGGGCAATATCCAGGTTGCATAGTTCTCACTTTGCAACCGTGTGTTGCAGCCATGGCTTTACCCGTAGTTGTGTTCATCTCTCAATTACATGTCTGAGTCTTCCAGTTGTAAAAGTATTATCACAGATTCACAGATCTAAAAGTACATGTCTGATCCGTGTGATAAAGTTAAAAAAATGGTAATTGAACAAGGTGTTGAAAAAACACTTAATGCACAATGTACAACTGTTAAGGCACAAGAAAACACAAACCCTTTTACCCTTTACAAGGGTATACATCTGCCGTCCAATTGTTAAACTTTCTCACACGGATCAAGATCGGGACCGTCCATTTGACTTCACACGGATCACCATATGCTTTCTCTCTCAATGCTCACACATCTCACAAAACAACATCAGATCTTCTCTCTCTCTGGCAAGGGATCCGTTTTATCTGGCAAGGGATCCACAGATTTGAACAAGGGATCCGTTTGATGTTCTGATAAGTTGCTTTATCTTTAATCTTGATGTAGATTTGTTAGTAGATATCTTACCATGTTCTTTTGTGATTCTTACTTTTCAGGTGAAGCGGTTGACGGATGTTCGAAGGACGAAATCTGAGGTTTACGAAGGATTTTCTCATGTGTTTTGTGATGAATCGACTCAGGTTAGGTTCTAAATGTTGATTTATCTTTAATCTTGATGTAGATTTGTTAGTAGATGCGGTTATTTCAAATTAGGTTGAAAGTTTTGTGATATTTGAATTTGTATTTTTGGTGATGATAGTTAGCTTAATTTCAGATATGACATAGTGAAAGGATAAATTGTTTTTGTAGTTTTGATTTTACTTTGTTCTGTTATATTTTGATCTTTTCCTTCATTTTTGGGAATGATAAGTGTCATGGTTGTGTGATAATTATGATATTTAGGTCATGCTTTAAAGGTTGTTTAAGTTTAGTGGAAAAATACTCTTGTACATCATGCTTTAAAGCGAGGTTACATAACACAATAGACTGTGATGATGATTGTATTTTGAGGGTACATAGAAGATCCGAGTAGCATCTTGGCGGGGCAATATCCAGGTTGCATAGTTCTCACTTTGCAACCTTGTGTTGCAGCCATGGCTTTACCCGTAGTTGTGTTCATCTCTCAATTACATGTCTGAGTCTTCCAGTTGAGTGTAGTTGAGAGTTTGTAAAGTGTGAGTAGAGTGTAGATATCCCTGAATTATTTATAGAGACTGAAGCAAGCATGCTGTCTTTCAAGCATGCTGTCTTTCAAACAGTGTATGGAAGAGTGTTGATATATTATAGAGACTGCAGCAAGCAAGCTGTCTTTCACACAAAAGTAAAGTGTTGCTTTTTCCTGTAGATTGTACTTCCCTGCTTTTGGCATCCCTTTTTGTGAGATGTGATGTTGTTTTGTGAGATGTGTGAGCATTGAGAGAAAGCTGAACTGAAACTGTTTGAGGCTGTAAAGTGTGAGTAGAGTGTAGATATCCCTGAATTATTTATAGAGACTTAAAGGTTGTTTAAGTTTCGTGGTAAATTACTCTTGTTGTGTACTCCGGATTTTGTGTTCTTAATCTGTCTGAACTGAAAGTGTTTGAGGCTGTGATGCGAAAGCTGAGCTTGTGTTCTTAATCTGTCTGAACTAAAAGTGTTGAGTCTATGATGCATAAGCTGACCTTGTGTTCTTAATCTGTCTGAACTAAAAGTGTTTTGAGGCTGTGATGCAAAAACTGAGCCTGTGTAATCTATCCAACAACTCAAGCAAATGTTTTCTTTGCATTTTAGGGGGAACATGGGTGCTTCTCTCCCAGGGCATACAAAACATAGGTTATTGGCGGCAGCTCGCCATATTTAACATATAAAAAAACTTTATATGTTAAATTTGGCGGACTGCCGCCAATGACCTGTGTCTTGTATGCCCTGTGGAGAGATCCACCGATTCGAGGCAAACGGCTCACTTATAAAAAGAGTTAATGCCTGATTTGCCAAATGATATCCTTAATAAACATATGTGAAGGACAAGATGGTAATTGAACAAGGTGTTGAAAAAACACTTAATGCACAATGTACAACTCTTAAGGAATAAGAAAACACAAACCCTTTTACCCTTTACAAGGTTATACATCTTCCGTCCAAATGTTCTTAATCTGTCTGAACTGAAAGTGTTTGAGGCTGTGATGCGAAAGCTGAGCTTGTGTTCTTAATCTGTCTGAACTAAAAGTGTTGAGTCTATGATGCATAAGCTGACCTTGTGTTCTTAATCTGTCTGAACTAAAAGTGTTTTGAGGCTGTGATGCAAAAACTGAGCCTGTGTAATCTATCTGAACTGAAAGTGTTTTGAGGCTGTGATGCAAAAACTGAGCCTGTGTAATCTATCCAACAACTCAAGCAAATGTTTTCTTTGCATTTTAGGGGGAACATGGGTGCATCTCTCCACAGGGCATACAAGACACAGGTTATTGGCGGCAGCTCGCCATATTTAACATATAAAAAAACTTTATATGTTAAATTTGGCGGGCTTCCGCCAATGACCTGTGTCATGTATGTCCTGTGGAGAGATGCACCCATCTTCCCCCTAAAAAACATAGAAAACATTTGCTTGAGTTGTTGGACCGAGCGAACCTTGCATAATGCGTCAAGGGAAACTATTGGTCGAGCGAGACATTTGTTCAGGTATCCTTATTTCATGATAAAATGATTATGAATAGCTGTGCATAAACTAATCGCAAGTTTGTTTGGTATATGCAGGGTAAAAGGGAACAGCAGTGTTCAGCACTGTGTCATTCTTGCTTGGTGCCATCACCTCAGTTGTCTCTGGCTTACCATCCGTGTACTTTACTAAAATTTGATCGGTGCAGTGAGCATGCGAGCGCAACAAGTGCAGCCGCAGCGGCGCGGTGAGGGCAGCCGCAACGAGCGCAGCGGCATGGTTAATAAAAAAATAAAAAAACTGCCACCTCTAAGTAGATATGTATCAGAACGTACAAATTCATATTTATTGTTTTGTTTATGCGTTTAATCGTTTGATTAACGACTCGATTGATTTGTTTGTAACCATTTGTCTGGAAACGAACTTATTTATCTTACTTTAATTTTTGTATTAAGCATCATCTATCGCGCCTTTGCTGACTGACTTTTATAGATCACTACTTTAGGGAGAATGAACAATTATCCAAATATGGAGATACTAAATCTGCTCGAGGTATGATGCTGGTTGAACTTAAGAAACTAATTGAAGGAAATCCTTTATTTTGTGACAAATTTCAGTTCCAAACCTTAGGAATTCAAGATTAAGGACTCTTACAAACCTAAGACTGTTTGGGAAATTTTTGACTATGTTTTGTACATCTTACAATATAGTAGTTAATGTTAGTTATTTGTGAATTTGTATCACAATTTGAACCAACAAAAGCCTAGGTAGTCCGTCTATTTCAGGTAACATAACTAGAATCAAACAATTTTCTTTGTTTTCTCCTGAGTCGCACAATAACCACCAAACGCCATCACGAAACCACCAATCGCCGCAAATTGCTGATTCTCGCCGCTGAAGAAGGCCTCAACCGACCATCACATTCTGCTACACTACCACCATCGTCGTCACAAGCCACATTGGAAACTACATCCCCGTAGATAGCCCTAAACTCACCAACCTAAGTGATACCACTCCCGCCGCATCGCGCGGGTAAGTGACTAGTATATATATATATATATAGGAGAGGGTTAAAATGAGAAGAAATTTTTTGTAAGAATAAAAAAAAGAAATTTCAACCAATAATAATGCTTCATTTTAGTACTTCATTTAATTTTTGTATTTAATATTGATATAATGGTATATTGGTAAACTTAGATGGATCATTAATTGTTAGTCTTCCTTTTTCATAGCTAACTACATCAAATTTGTAATTTATTTTAAAAAAAATATATATTTTCAAAAAAAAATATATATATAATTTAAAGTGTAACATAAATTATGAGGTCTGTAGAATGAATTACGAACTGTGTAGAATAATTTTCAATATGTGTAGAATAAATTTCAAACGTGAAGGATAAATTTTGATGTGTGTAAGCAAAAATTTAAGTGCGGAGGATGATAGCGTTTATGACTAATTAATTAGTTAAAGGTAATTAATAATAAATGAGTTGAGAGAAAAACTATTTAATGTTTTACATTTGTACCATTTGTTCTTTTTCTTCTTAATTTAATTTTCTTTTCAAATGAACATTCCCATATATATATATATATATATATATATATATATAATTTGCAACGTATCTATGCATTATGATTTGTAACATAATGCTTATTGGGTTGTATCCACTAAAGACAAATTTGTATTTTATTTAAATACTATAAATAATTTTGCGATTTAACACAACGCAACGTGCATGTGTGGTTAAACGTTTTTACGTCGTTTATTTTTTCCATTTGATAGGTTCATTGTAACGCTTGAGTCCTAAATCGACTTAGTAATTTTTTTATTTTTTTACGTTTCGTTTTATTTATTCACACTAACACAAAGACAAATTTGTATTTCATTTAAATACTATAAATAATTTTGCGACTTAGCACGACGCAACGTGCGTGTGTGGTTAAATGTTTTTACGTCGTCTACTTTTTCCATTTGACAGGTTCATCGTAACGCTCGGGTCCTACATCGACTTAGTTATTTTTTTATGTTTTATGTTTCGGTGGAATTTCTTCGCATTAACACGCTGCAACTTCAATATTGGTGGTCACTGGTAGTAGTGTGACATTATGTTTGCTCCCACCGCAACACAGTGTGCTTAATACTAGTTTTCATATAAAAACCTTCTAACACAATTATTATTTTATTATAAAATAACGAAATGGTTTTGTGGAGGTCTACAAGTGAGAAAACGAAGACCCTTGTCTATAGATTGACCTCAGCAACTTTGAATTTTGACTATGCCTTAAATGCAATTTTCTATTTATATGATTGGACCGCCAAATATTGCTTATTATAGCAATCGACGTATGAGCCTCATTTAATTGTACACATAGTAGGTTTTGCCCCGCCCACGTTACGGGGCACTAAAATGAATATTTCTCTCTCATAACATCATAACATGTACGACTATGTTTCTGTTACTTGTACATGCTACTCATAACACGATCTCAAAAAAAAATGCATCGAGTCAACTAATTAAAACAAAACACTACCATACGTTTGTTAAAAAAAAACTAAAAGATAGAAAAACTAAAATTTTAAACTAGGGGTAAAATTGTAATTTTTCAGGACAAATGAGAGTGTGCCAGACAGCCATCTGACACAAATAAAAATTACACCGAGTCAACCAATTAAAACAAAATACTACCATAGTTTTGTAAAAAAAAATCTAAAACGATGGTATAACTGTAATTTTACACCGGTGAGAAAATCGTAATTTTACAGGGAAAGAAAACAAAAACGATGGTAAAACTGTAAATTTAAACTGGGGGCAAAATCGTAATTTGGTTGGGCGGAAAAAAAAAACAAAACCAATGGCAAAACTGTAAATTTAAACAGGGCAAAATTGTTATTTGGTTGGACTAATTGTGAACTGTCAGGCAACTGCCTGGCACTATTTCCCTCCATGGAAAATATATTGTATATAAATATCTATACTTTCTATAAAAGAAGAAATCCCAATGACATAAGAAAAACTGATGTGTCAGCAGGAGAGCATGTCCAACAAGGCTTTTCTTATGTCATTATTATATCATAAAGCCTAATATATAAATCACTTTAAAATACATTTAATGTTCTATCAAACCACTGCCTTGTGTATTTTCAAATGTTAAAGGTCTGGCCCACATTCCAAAGGGCAAACCACTGCCCATCTACGAGAAAGTAGCAGTTGGTTCCTTTGGCAAACGTATACTTAGCAGCAGCAGTTGTTGTTATCTTCCGTAATGCTTTTAGATCAGCAGATGTTTAACGCTAATTACCGGGAAATTCAAATTCAAATATGCATAGGAATAAGTAATTAGCAATTAATGCATGTCACTCAAAAACTCCTGTCAATCGTCCTTCTTATATAAGGCTTTTCTTCTCATTTCCCTCTTCATATTTCATCACGCTTTCATCTTCTCTGATTTTGAAATTTGAAATTTAATCACAATCCGAATTCCGAATTAGAAGCATGACAATATCAGTTGACAGTAATAATCTTAGTTTTGTTAACGATTTGAATCCTGGGAAGGATATGTGGAACATGAAGGCGAGAATTCTTCGAAAATGGAATCAGGGTTACAAGATGGAGATCATCTTCATTGATGAGAAGGTAATTTGTATCTCTGCTTTTCCGTTTTATTATTATTTTAGAAAATGTAGTGTTGTATGCTAAGAAGATACTTTCTTTAAATGTTCTTCAGGGTGCTAAGATTCAAGCAGGTATTAAGAGTCATCTGATACCTGTTTTTGATGGACAGCTGCAAGAAGATGCTGTTGTGATTCTATCGAAATTTGTGTTGGTGAGAATAAAGACTTATATAAAGTAGTAGTGCAGCCTTATAAAATCAACTTTTATAGATGCACAATTGTTACTCCTATGAGAGATTGGCAAGGTGTTGAGTATGGTTTCAATTTCAGAGCTTATGAAGATATTCTTCAAGGAGAGGCATTAAACGCTTTGAGTGTTGGTAGTGTATATTTTTGTAATCATGTCTTGCTTATATAATATTAGAGAGTTTTACTTATATTCTTGTATAATGTGATCATATAGATGTTGCTGGATCTGTGATTTGTTATGGAGATCTTGAAATATTTGATCGACCTCCAAAGGAGACTAAGAAGATGAATTTCGAGATTGAAGATTTGGAGTAAATTGTTGTTTATATGTTCAGTTATGTACTGATCATTAAATGTATTTAATGATGTTAATAAATAAGATGAAGAATGGTTGTATTTAATGTGGGATCATCGTAATGGTAATAAATGAGATTTATAGTGTTTGTATGTAATGCTGAATCATGGTAATAAATGAGGTCTACAGTTTATTCTTAGTGAATATGGTAGTTAATTTATGGCTCATTTGCTACTTTAATAAATGTTATAGCTTTCCTGATTGATTTTCTGTTTTTATTCATTCAATGTTGTTTTGATATGAATATTCTTTTCATGTTGGGGTAAGGTTTTGTGGTGTACTGTGTGGAATGATTATGCTCTGCAGATTAAGGACTTCATTTCTAAAATCCCACCTCATGAGCATGTGATGGTTGTTATACAACATGGAAAGTGTAAGGAATGGAAAGGTATTTTTGTTACTTTCTGCAAATCATAACTATACTGTTTATTTCTGGCAATATAAAGACAGGTATACATTAAATATCTATATACTTTTCCATGTAGGTGAATATAATGTTCAAAGTGATAAGTTTGCAACACGAATTTCTTTGAATGAAGAAATTGATGAAGTTGATGAGCTAAGGAGGAGGTAATTTCTCAATGTAATTTCTATTGTATATAGATGTTCAAGTCAAATACTTGGTTTCATGTAATTTGTATACTAATTCTAATCATTTGGGGTATTCAAAAGGCATATACTGAA
Source organism: Helianthus annuus (assembly GCF_002127325.2). NCBI lineage: Eukaryota > Viridiplantae > Streptophyta > Magnoliopsida > Asterales > Asteraceae > Helianthus > Helianthus annuus. Next base: position 48,178,010 of record NC_035436.2, on the reverse strand, counting down.
GTTTGGACAAGGGAGTGGTTCTACTTCTCAAACGATACTATCGTCTCAGAGTGTTTTTCCATTACATAAAGAATTTGTAACTGAAGGTGTGAAGAAACATGTTGATGAGATTAGCGAAATAGAAAAGGTTTCACATCTTTGTATATAGTTTGGTTATTTGTTTGGTTTGTCACCTGCGTGTTTTTACAGGAAGTGTCTTGTGTTTTTACAGGAAATGTCTTGTGTTGTGGTTGCGACAATTAAGATTGTGCAAGAAGAGTATGGTTGGTTTTATGCTGCCTGTCGTAAGTGTTTCAAGAAGGTGATGAGTAAAAGTGAATACTTGCAGAATGTTGAAAATGTTTCAGATGATATTCTTCGATTGCTTGCGACTTCTTTGGTTTGTATCAGATGTCATACTGAATGTACATCGATCACCACAAAGTAAGCAATGATGATTATTTAGCGTTATATTTATATAAGTAACATTCTAAGACTGATATTTGAATACAGTTTTGCAGTTTACTTAGTTAGTTGTGTATATTTCAGGTTCAAGGTGCAAGTGCGGGTGCAGGATGAGAGTGGTATTGTTTCTTTTGTTATGTTTGATAGAGATATTCAGAAGCTTCTTGGATTAGCGGCGAGTGACATAAAAGAGAGGCAGGTTAAGGCCAATGATACTGGATTCCCTCATGAGATATTTCGATTGGTTGATAGGAAGGCTGCTTTTAAGATTGATGTTTCACAGTTCAATCTTAAAAATGACTATCGTGTTTATACTATGCAAAAAACATGTGATGATCCAGTAATAATTGCTGAGTTGGTTGGTGGAGATGGTAATGGTGATGAAAATACTGATGAGGTAGCATATAAAATTACTCTTTCAATCTATTTATTTTTCTTTTGAGTTTTAAACACTGGATTCTGTACTTTTTTATATGATATCATATATTATGATCCTTTAGGTTACTCAAGAGGTAGCCGACGTTAAAGACGTTAACCTTTCAGACTCTTCCCAGGTGTCTGCTGAACGAACTTCAAGGGTGAGTATTTATTTTTAAAGTATGTTTAGTACGTTTAAAAAGAGTTCATTATTTTATTAAATGAGATCAATAGTTGTTTTGTGATCTGTTGCAAGGATGTTGTCTCTGTTACGGCCGACTCTTCAGCCGTTGAAGTTGAAAAGGATTCTAGATCAAGTCCCAATGGAAAGCGGATGGCTCGAGATGCTGATGTTGTCAACGTTGGTGAGCTATCTACTACTGTGAGAAGAACCCGGAAGAAGCTGACTAAGGTTAACATCTAGATGCTTATGAAAAACAATTCTTATGAGAGATAAGTAGAAACCATTTATTTTTGAAGAATCCTTGTGGTTTTTATTTATGTCTGTTAACTGTTGTTTTAACAAACTGTGGTTGAAAGTTTGGTTTGTAAGGGCTACGATGATGAAAATGATATGTAATGTCTATGGTTTGAATATCAAGTAAGGTTAACCTTTTGTTTGTTATATAATATAATATTGTTATTATACATTATATACATTTTTGGTGATATTGTTGGACTGAATAAGTAGTGGGGTTGTATATTATTGTTAGATTGGTGAATGAAAATTTAATCAATTGGTTAGTCGGAAAACTGTTGGGGTCTGAGATACATTAACATCTGTAAGAGGCTAAGCACTGTTATAGTGTGCAAACATCTGTTAACCCCTAAGCACTGTTAAAAGATCTGTTAAAGGCTACGCACTGTTATATCGTGCTTCAACAGACCTTATGAGCTGTTAATCATCATCTGTTAAAGATCTTATATTATAGATCTTCTGTTGAATTGTGTAATATCTGTTGGTGAACAGCAGGACTTAGGTTCATCATATATTTTACTTCATCGGCAGAGGTTCTCTTTAGCAGACCTTTGCTTCAGCAGTCTTTGTCTTAACAGACCTTTTGGTTCATCAGCAGAGTTTGTTTGGCTATTGATGGACTGGATAAGTAGTAAGGTTGTATATTATTGTAAGATTGATGAATGAAAATTTAATCAATTGGTTAGTCGGAAAATTGTTGGGGTCTGAGATACATTAACATCTATTAGAGGCTAAGCACTGTTATAGCGTGCTAACATCTGTTAACCCCTACGCACTGTTAAAGATCTGTTAAAGGCTAAGCACTATTATAGCGTGCTTCGACAGACCTTATCAGCTGTTGATCATCATCTGTTAAAGATCTTATATTATAGATCTTCTGTTGAATTGTGTAATATCTGTTGGTGAACAGCAGGACTTAGGTTCATCATACATTTTACTTCATCAGTGGAGGTTCTCTTTAGCAGACCTTTGCTTCAGCAGTCTTTGTCTTAACAGACCTTTTGGTTCATCAGCAGAGTTTATTTGGCTATTTATGGACTGGATAAGTAGTAGGGTTGTATATTATTGTTAGATTGATGAATGAAAATTTAATCAATTGGTTAGTCGGAAAACTGTTGGGGTCTGAGATACATTAACATCTGTTAGAGGCTAAGCATTGTTATAGCGTGCTAACATCTGTTAACCCCTAAGCACTGTTAAAGATCTGTTAAAGGCTAAGCAATGTTATAGTGTGCTTCAACAGACCTTATGAGCTGTTGATCATCATCTGTTAAAGATCTTATATTATAGATCTTCTGTTGAATTGTGTAATATCTGTTGGTGCACAGCAGAACTTAGGTTAATCATACATTTTGCTTCATCAGCAGAGGTAAAACCACAAAGTTTTGGAAGTATATGCTAAGACTACATAACTTCATTCTTAAGTTAGTTTCCAAACAAGAAATTTGTCCATCAAACATGTCAACTAAAACATAAATTATACAAGGCTGAAAAGGTGTTCAAAGATCATGTCAACAAACTTCAAAGTGTATTTTTTTCTCCTCTTACACTTTTTTCTTCGACTGTCTCAAACCTCAGCTTTTTCCCCACAGATATTCCCGTTTCATCCATGATATGCTGCCAGTCTGTATGCATCACTAAATGGTTGTTGTCGTCAGGTCTTTTAGGATCTCTCCTAACAACCAGCTGTACCAAAAACTTCACATGACCAAATGACAGCATAGCTCTACGGTAATCATTTAGCTGGTGTTCTCAAACAAAGTTCCTCAGTATTGCCTATAAAGGAAAATTCTTTCTTAAGTTATTCATTCAAAACATCATATACTTTAAGTAATAACAGATAGATCCAAGATTATAAGTAAAATCAACCATATTAAAAGTAGATATGTAAATACCAAGCTGTGTGTCTCTAAAACATGGTATTCAAACTGTTTTTTATAATGTGGACGCCTTTTGCGGTGTTGGTGATTGGTACGGCTGCAGTGATGTTTTGTCTCCTCGTGAAGTGCAATCCCATCTTTGTTAAAAACCTTCACAGTGAAGTTAAAGTCGTCTTCAGGAGTACTTCCCATCCATTGAAACAGCAGTTGGCAGCTTTCCTCAATGTCATTTTCGAAGCAAAAGTTGTCCATCATGGTACCATAAAACCAGCAGCTAATCCCTTTTTGTTTTCAGGAGAGAAAATATAATGCACATCAACTTTACTACTCTGCTTTGGTCCATGTACTTTGGCAACCAAATTATCAATTTTTAATCTCCTTTGCGACAACAGCTTCAGCAAATCGTGTGGTAAATGCTATAATTTTCATATATTTTAGAAATGTCATATTAGATTTTATATAGGATACAAAATATAAATTAAAAGTTTTTCTAACAGTCCAAAAGATACACTGGTAAGATATAAAAATAAGTAGCAGTTTTTAACCTGCTTGCAGTATGTTTCTTCTTCAGCCTGTATCAAGCATCCATGAACATAATCTCTGTTCGAGCCATCTTTTCTAATCTCCAATCCCTCATTGTTCAAAACATTTATCTCAAATTTTGCTTCCTTCAATTTTTTTAAACACAGCTTGTCTATGTTATTATTTCTATAAGTTTAAACAAACCAGGTCCATTCTGGCCCGTTTATCCTCTTACTTTTATGACTGATACTCTGTACTGCAATCTTATACTTAAAACCTGTATAATCAACCAACTTTATCACTTCACACTTTCTTGGTAATTGGTTAGCCATTATCTTTGGAAGTACCTATGTATATAAAATACACAACATTTAATATATCTTTAATTTTATAAACACAGTTTTTAGCATACAATTGTGATTTGAGCTAATTTGTTCTAAGAATATAGCTTACCAATCCCTTATTTAAGTCTGCCAATTAAGAGACGTTGATAATTATCATAAACTCCATCTGAAAGTAAAAAATACAATAACAGTTAAATACTAAAATATAAAATCAATTGTATCTGAAAAGCATTCTATTTAAGGTATAAAAAAAATATCCAACACCCTGTAGGACCAAACTTATATGTTGTGTACTTCAATATGGTCCCTACAACCAACATTATGAATCTAACACTGTGTAAGATCAAATTTTTGTTCTTGTATAATAAAAAAATATTATATGGCAATAAAGTTTTCAAATATCCATGTTTGTGTCAACTTCAAACTTCAGTTTTTTAGCAGACAAGGCTATATTCACTTACAAATCAGACATATGAGTACTATAAACTGATTGCAGAATATTTTATCAAAATTAATATTGATAGAACAAATGTATCAATACTACATGGCAGTTCATATAATAATTCTAAAACCATTGTAAAATTTACAACGAAATATTTATGAAACAATAATATTTCAGATTGTTATTTAAATGGAATGAATCAAAATGTAACTAAATAGGTTGATATAAATCTTATTATAAAATAAAGAAAATAAGTTCATATAAGTTTATCTATTTTAACATCAGTAGATTATGATTTTGATGTTTATATAATTTGAAATGAGAAAACTGAAAGGAACATGTCAAAGCATACCTATAAAATACACAAGAGAACAAAAAAATACCTGATCTAAAACTTTAAACTTCTGATCGTCAAGTCTGAGGAAGAAGAAACTGTAGAGTTTTTTCGCCGGAGAAGAAGAGGTGAGATTGTATTGGGATTGTTGAAAATAAGATATTTATCTATTAACTTGTAATAGTTTATTTATTTAACTTATAATAATCTTTAATTTCGGGATTTAAAAACTATTTTTAATTATATAAATATAAATATATTAAATTAATAGATAAGTTTTTCGTATTTAAAATTTTAAATTTATATTCAAACAGTGGTTATTGCTGTGCAAAAATTGCGATGTTTTAATGTAAAAGGGGGTAAAGTATAAATTTTACAAAATTTAATTTCAACCAACCAGTGTAAATGTAACATCTGTATTAACTCCATTTAATATACTTTTCATCTCCATTATTGAATATAAGCTCCAGAAAACATATTCGGAAGTTTTCTCAAATAACTTTCTTATCAAAATCGGCAAGGTACTATTGCGTAATATAAATTACACGCTATAAAATCAAATATTGTTTCTTTGAATTTATTGTTTGTATTATATATGTTAGATTAATCATTATTTGATGTTATGAGTATGTGTTTGTCACTGACGGCGTTTCATATTCTCTCTTGAAGCAAATAATAGTTGTTGTGGTATTTTTATTGATTAAGTACTGCATTAACTTAAATGAAGTTACTGATAGCATTCTCTGTCACAATTTGTGCATGCATCTTCATGATGTTGTCTTCTCCATTTTTTTTATTTTTATAAATCAACCATATAATTTTTGGTTGATGCTCATTTGCTTAATTGTTATGAGAGATGATGATTTTCGTTTTGTGCTTTGTTTTTATAATACCTTAAGTGTGTGAATATACCACTTGATTTTTATAATAACTTGTAAGTTTAAATTGTTTATTGCAGATATGAATCTATCCAATCAAACACCATCCTTTTTACAATTCCTTAATGAAGATGATTTTATATTTTTGGTATGTTTTTTAACTTTCTTGCTACTATTAGGATTCTACGTTAATTTTTGATGTAAGATGTTTGTTAACTACTGTTGCAGAATATACAACTTGATTTTCAGACTCTGTTGTGGGGCAAGGAGGTCCCGTATGGGCGAATTGTAGAGTTACTTGATGGTGACAAATCATGGTTAGTACGAGTAAGGAAGAGAGATGATCATTGTATATTTACGGATGGATGGACAAAGTTTGTTAGAGATTGTTGTTTGAAAACGAAAAATGTTGTATTGGTGAAAGCTATTGGACGTTTGTCGTTCGTTGTCTCATGTTTTAAAGAAAAAGTGTAGGAGAACTCTTACATTTCAGCAAATATTAGCCCTGAAGTTGGCATGACTGTAAGTAACGATATATTATTTTGTTACTTACTCTAAATATTTTATGCTATCTCAACAGCTTGCTAACATCTATTTGCCCTATTAACGTCTGTTGACTTATAATCTTAACATCTGTTGACTAACCTTTTTAACTTCTGTTGACTAAGTCTTTTAACCTTGGTTGACTAACATCTGATATTTAAGATCTGTCCACGTTGCAACCTCTGCTGGACATAATGGATGACAGTTGTTACGAAACCTCTGTTGGATAGCAACAGAGGTATGTAATAGTTGATAGCCAAACAGTGGTTAGGTTGTGTGTAAATACTGTAACTACTGTTGACTAACCCTGTTGAGTAATTCTCATTTTAACTTTTGTTGACTAATCCGTTGTAACTTCTGTTGCTCATTAGTTCATATCAAATTTGTAAGTCTGCGCTAAATATTCCTTTGCTTCTTCTATAGCTAATTTCTGACAAATTTTGGAAACAATTCTATGGTAAAAATTACGAGTATCGGATGGCAACTATCTATGTTGGCGAAAGGTTTTGGAATGTGATGATGAAAGGATGGACTGATGGATGCAGATTTACTGATGGATGGTCAAAGTTGATTGAAGAAGTTCCCATACCAGTTGAATCTTGGTTGGTTTTCACCATGATTGCATCTAAAACGTTTGAGCTTTCCGTTTTCCATTCCGAGACTGGAACTAAGGTTTCCTTCAAGAAAGCTGATGTGGTTGTTTTGGATGATTCAGTTTATGGAGATGATGGGTTTGATTTATTGGCTGCAGTATAAAATTTTGATGATATAATACATTGTTTGATAACATGACGGTGATAAGTAACTTTTATTATATTATGCTAATAACTTTTGAAATCTCATTTTGTAGGCTAAACACAAACAGCTTCTGGATTCCGGGGAAGTTGCTTTGGATAATGAGGATGCTGGAGCTTCGGTTGGTAATTCTAAGCAGCGTACGAGTTTTGAGGATATTTTTAATGTATATATACACATGTAATATTTATATATTATTATGATTTAAAATATGGTTTCTTATATATGATCCTTCTTATAAATATAGTTTGTTGATGATGGACTATTTGATTCAAAGATTGCGTGTCTGGTTGATGAGTCAGATGTTAAAAATGCTGTAAATTTATAATTTTCTACGCATATATTTTATTGTATTATAAGTATAAGAAGGTTTTTTTAAATTTTTTTGTAGCCTGAAGATCATTCTGTAAAAATAGCTGATGATGTTAACGATCGTCAACTACAGTCTAATGATTTTCCTGTTCGTGACATTTCTGCCTCTTCAAGTGTTGTATCTAATGTAAGTGTTTATTAGTTTTATACTGTCTGTTTTATTATTGTCTCAATATATTGATATTCTTCTGTATGATTGAGTCTTAAACTTCAAAGTTGAGTTGAGAAGATAGTTTGTGTTGATAAAGAAAGTTATAAAATTTCAAGAATTTAGAGTTGTTATATTCTAAATTAATTTACTTAGGTGGAAAAGATGCGCAAACTTCATGGCAAGACAATTGTAGAGGATAATAAAACTGTTGATAGACCATGTAAAGTTCGAAAGGTTCGTTTAGTATCATCCACTTCAGAATCAGTCTTACACTTCACCACACATGCTGAAGACAGCCTTGTAAGCTTTTGCAGTCGTTGCTTTGTTTCGTTATTTCAACAATTTCAGTTATATATCAATATTTTATAAAATTCACTATTCAATTTTCTGTTTTTAGCAACTGCCATCAGATGTATCTTCTGCGTTGAATTTGCATACTGATAATCCTAAGCTTATCAAGATCCAGAATCTCAAATGTGAAGTCCAGGAGCTGTTTACAACATCTCAAAAAAAACCAATACTGGATTCAACTATGCTATTGTTGGATGGTCTTCTTATCTGAGATCTTGCAATATTGCTTTTGGTGATGAACTTTCGTTAGAGTTTCACAAGTCTACTCAATTGCTGAAGTTAAAAAAAGTTGTGCATATCATGACAAAGATAAAGTCCTCTTAGTTTCATGTCATGATTGTTTGTGGTTGTACATTTGGTTCGTTGCTGGTACTAATTTTGCTTCTTAGACATGTTCTATATGTAGTTATGTCTATAAACAAGTTTCATTGTCAATGGGTGGGTGCTACTTTTTTTTGTGGATAGCACAATGGAAATACTCATATGTATCTTATATATTAATTGATGATGCATGTCTATAGTTGTCTTTTAGCAATAATAGATAACACGATTTGGTATAATATCTATACACATATGTATATGTTCTATCAGTATGTGTTATGCATGGTTTTTTAACACATGTTGGTAATAAAATTATTCTCTTAATATCTGTTTACTAACCTTTGTAGTTTCTGTTGACTGACCTTTTTAACATGGGTTGACTAACATCTAATAGTTACTATCTATCCATCTGGCAAGCTCTGTTGGAGATAATGGATGACAGTTCTTATTAAAGTCTGTTGGAAAGCAACAGAAATTTTTAAAAGTTAATAGACAATAGTGGTTTGTTATCAACATAATGGAATTACTGTTGAATAAACCTATTGATCATTAATTTATATCAATTTTGTAAGTGTGCACTAATTATTTTTTTACTCTCTGTCAATATGTGTTATGCATGGTTTTCTAAGAAACGACCCGTGTTTGCACACGGGTCTTACCGCTAGTAAATATAAATAGATACACACTAGTGCGTTTATCTCAGAATAAAAAATATAATAAAACTACAAAAATCTTATAATATACTTATATATGCAATTGAATGTAATACATATAAGACGGTTATAACAATCCCATTTTCGTTCTTTCACTTGGTAGAGGCATTGCCTTTTAAAGGAGAGGTCCCAAGTTCAACCCTACACATTGGCGATTAATTTAGGATTATTAGTGTAATAGAGTAAGAGTAAACGTTATCATTCAATTTTTTTCTTATTTTACTTTGATAATATTTTTTTAACGCCTAACTCACACATCATCATAAATTCATAATCTTACACTTAAATCTACAAATATGTTCACTATGGGAGTTGAACCCAAACTACTAGAAAACTGCCAAATTTGTAGGAAATTGTTCTTCCCTATAGTTTGCTAAAAAAATATATGTGTGAAATAATGTTGTCGGTAATCAGGTTTGCTACAAAATGACAAAATTTGCTACAAATTTTCGACAAAAAACTCTCGTCGCAAAGGTTGCGACAAAATGCCGACAAACCATATTTGATGTTTTTCTGACAATTCTTATACAATTTTGCCTTCTTTAATTTAATTTTATTATATTTATTCAAAAATAATAATAATATTAAGAAAAAAATAATATATGAATACAAATAATTTTTTATACAAATTTCCTAAAATTAAGTATCCTTCTTTAAAAATTTGCGACAAATTTCCCAGAGTTGAAAAGATTTTTTAGTGATGCGACAAAATTCCTACAACTTAAAAATTAACTGATTTTTTATTTTCCGACAAAATACAAGATTTTTTTATTTCTTTCCACAATTTTCCAACAAAGTACGATATACGATAACTTCTTTTCCTACAAATTTCTGAAAAACAGTTATTATTTTGTTTCTTGACAATTTAACCAAAAAAAACAATTCATTTTTTTAAATTTATTTGATAATAGTCCGACGAATAATTAAATAAAAAGAATAATATAATATTATTAAAAATTAACAAAAACTAAATTATTAATAAAAAGTTAATAACGACATATACAACATAAACATTTTTACAAAACCAACATTTTTTGACATGGATCTAAATAATACACAAGAAACTCCGCCTGAGTACCGGAACGATCTAATTTTGTCACATTGTCTTCTAATTGGTTGTGCATTCGTTTTTCCCTTTGATCTTTTTCAACCCGCTCATGGTGCTCTCTCTTTACGCTCAACCCGATTATGTTTCAGTTCTTCAAAGTCACCATACAATTAAAAAAAATATGAAATCATATTACAAACACACATACATATGCTCAAAATAGTTACGAGTCAAAATGAGTTGTGCTCAAAATAGAGACACTTTTTTAGCACAACGTTGGATTATGAGCCATGAATAACATGAGTTGTGCTTACTTTTTGTCCTTAAAATGATTCATTAGTACTTTGGAAGGCATGTCTAACTATGCTACCAAATCATATCTTAAATGTTTTTTAAGTGAATTCTTTTTACCACTTTAAGCTACCCAAGTTTTGTTCTACACATATAAACTAAACCCTAGTGTTCAATTACCTTAGAGCTTTGCCAACATTAAACACAAATACTTAATGTAACATTTGAAGAAATCAAATACACACACCACCTCTACAACAAACTATTGTGTTTTAATTAAACATGTTTACTATCAAGTTAACTCGACCTCTACAAAATTTCACCCATAAAATCATAGGCTAGAACAAATAGAGATTAAAAAAATTCACAAGACATTAAAATATAAACAGTCAATGTCACCTGGTATGTGAATGTAAGCCAAGCAACAACATACACATAGAAAAACACGATGTTAACATCAGTGGCTCTGCAAACATGACATTTGGTGGAAATCATAGTAAACCTGGAAAAAAAAGGTCTGAAAGATGGTTAACGGACATGAAAATTATATTATGGTGGATCGCAATGTCCATAAAGTCCAACTTTTTATAGGGGATTCCCCATGTCTTAACAAATAAGTAAGTATTAGATTTAAAAAAAATAAAAAATAAAAACTTAATGCGCAAGCAGATTCTAATAACTTGGAAAAGAGAGTTGTGCTCAGGAACTACGTTTTCCTTCTCCAAAACCACCACCGGTCTTCCAACAGTGTCCAGGTAGGAATAACTTGTCTTCAAATAATAAGAATGGGTAAATTTAGATCAGACTCAAGCTATAATCACATTTTATTGTTTTCCAACTGTTAAAAAATAAATCATAGAACAAATTAAGCCACCTCTACACGGTGTTCCACAAAAAAAAAAAAAAAAAAAAAAAAAAAAAAAACATTACAGATTTTTTTTTTAGGTAGCACAACCTCAAATAGGCCTTCTACTTGTTAACAAAACAATGAAGAACAGTGAGGGTCACTTAAAATTAAAAATATATACACATGTGTACATACAATATTTGTACCTTGTTTGTTATTTTGTTAGCTAGTGTTTCAACAATTGGACATCCAATTACCATTATGACAATATGATTTTTTAATCAAGATCTAGACCTAATAGACCCATGGGCTGAATTGTTGATGAACTTCATCTACAAGCTGGTCACGGAGGACTTTAATAGGCACTTGAAATGAAGCGATTATATGTTAGGATTGTAACATCCGTCAAAAACGGATCTTAGAAAAACTGAAAGTTTTTGAAAATCGAAACCGAACCATTTGTAAACCGAGTTCTTACGTAGACCAACTAGCCACGACGTTGCGCTCTTGTATCAAGCTCATGAGGATAAACATCACCTTCCTGGGATGCTGGGTAGTCTTGATTGTGCACATTTTGTTTGGAGAATGTGTCCAATAGAGTTGCGGGGCCAATATATGAGGGGGATCACAGGTACCCAACAGTTATGCTTGAAGCGGTGGACTCTCAAGATTTTTGGATTTGGCATGCTTTTTGTGGTTCACTAGGTTCACAAAACGAAATCAACGTGCTCCAACAATCTCAATTATTTCTTACTCAACAAAATGGAACTGCACCCAAATGCCCATTTTACGTGAACAACCACTTGTACAAGCGTGAATACTATCTTACCAATGGAATCTACCCTACTGGTTCGTGTTTGTGAAATCATTTCCATATCCTCATTGTGAAAGAAAAGAAGTTCAAGAGGCAACACGAGGCGGCAAGAAAAGACGTGGAACGGGCTTTTGGTGTTTAAAAAGCAACATGGGGTGTACTTAATCGACCGATGCATGCTATGAGTGTTAAAAGATTAGGAATGTCATATATACGTGCATTATTATGCATAACATGATTCTAAAAGACGACGGAAACGCGATTGCACCGGTACATATTCGGGTCCATTTTCAATAATACTGTTTATAACGAGCTCATTGATGAAGATACGCATTATAGAATAAAATATGATCTTGTGGAGCATCTTGGAGAACAAGATTTACCCCACCTTTTGACGGATTCCAACGACGAATAGTTAACTTAGTTTTAGTTTTAAAATGTCTTTTTATGTTTTAATGTCATTTTATTTATTTCCGTATCCTCACATTGTAAAATTTTATTAATTAAATGTACTTTTATTTTGTTTACAGTATGTTTTATTTATTAATGCATAATTTCTAGAAATGAAAAAATATACAAAAAAAGAAATAGATTTTAGATTCCCCATGTGTTTGAGCACCCTTAGTGACTGAATGCAAAATGGAAAATGAAGTCGAGACTTAACATGACATGACATTATTGGCCAGAAAATAAGTTTACCACACCCCATTTAGAAAGCATTCCTTCCACCCTTATTATTTTATCAGAAAATAACGAAATACTATTTAATAATAAGAACTTGATTAAATTATATATATATATATATATATAGGGGGCTGCTAGAATGAGAACCACCCCGAGTTGTAAGAACCGCAAGAACCACACCATCCGGGTCGCCGTTTACCACAATTTTTTTTACAACTAGATGTGTAAATTATAAACACATCCGTAAAAAAAAAAATTTAAACGCCCCCCCCCCCTCCCCGAGGGGGTAGTTTTTTACACCACAAGTTTGGTGTTTTTAATTTTTTTTCTTTTTTCTTTTTTTTTTTCACCAAACTTGTGGTGTAAAAAACTACCCCCTCGGGGAGGCGTTTAAATTTTTTTTTTACGGATGTGTTTATAATTCACACATCTAGTTGTAAAAAAAAATCATGGTAAACGGCGACCCGGATGGTGTGGTTCTCGCGGTTCTTACAACTCGGGGTGGTTCTCATTCTAGCGGCTCCCTATATATATATAGGGAGAAAATCATGCGAGAACCACCTCTTATTGTGAGAACCGCAAGAACCAATGTGAACACACCAAAAATGCCTAAAAATCAAACAAAATTTTTTTATGAATTTTTTAATATTTTTTATAAAAAAACCGCTACTTTTCGAAGCAAAAAAAAACAATTTTTAATTTTAAAAAAAAAAAAATTTTTTTGGCTTCTAAAAGTAGCGATTTTAACATGAAAAATATTAAAAAAAATTCAAAATAAATTTTTTAGATTTTTTTTATTTTTTTAGATTTTTTTTAGATTTTTTTAGGTTTTTTGGAGGTTTAGTTTTTAGCATTTTAGCTTGCGGGGTAGGGGGTGGGGGTGGGGGGGGGGGGGGTTAGGTTTTTGGGGGGTGGGGGAGGGGGGTTTAGGTTTGTGGGGGGAAGCAAAAAAAAACAATTTTTAATTTTAAAAAAAAAAAAATTTTGGCTTCTAAAAGTAGCGATTTTAACATGAAAAATATTAAAAAAATTCAAAATAAATTTTTTAGATTTTTTTTATTTTTTTAGATTTTTTTTAGATTTTTTTAGGTTTTTTGGAGGTTTAGTTTTTAGCATTTTAGCTTGCGGGGTAGGGGGTGGGGGTGGGGGGGGGTTAGGTTTTTGGGGGTGGGGGAGGGGGGTTTAGGTTTGTGGGGGGGGGGGGGTTTAGGTTTTTTTTTTTTTTTTTTGGGGGGGGGGGTTTAGGTTTTTTGGGGGGGAGGGGGTGGGGGTTCGGTTTTTTAGGTTTTTTTTAGTTTTTTTTTTAGCTATTTTAGGTTGTGTTCACATTGGTTCTCACAATAAGGGTGGTTCTCGCATGAGCCCCTCCCTATATATATATATATATATATATATATATAATTGCGCTAAAATAAGAACCACCTCGAGTTGTAAGAACCGCGAGAACCACACCATCCGGGTCTCCGTTTACCATGATTTTTTTTTTTACAACTAGATGTGTGTATTATAAACACAACCGTAAAAAAAAATTTTAAACGCCGCGGCCGAGGGGGTAGTTTTTTACACCACAAGTTTGATGTAAAGAAAAAAGAAAAAAATAATAAAAACACCAAACTTGTGGTGTAAAAAACTACCCCTCGGCCGCAGCGTTTAAATTTTTTTTTTACGGCTGTGTTTATAATACACACATCTAGTTGTAAAAAAAAATCATGGTAAACGGCGACCCGGATGGTGTGGTTCTCGCGGTTCTTACAACTCGGGGTGGTTCTCATTCTAGCAGCCCCCTATATATATATAATTTGCAACGTATATATGCATTATGATTTGTAAGATAATGCTTAGTGGGTTGTATCCACTAAAGACAAATTTGCATTTTATTTAAATACTATAAATAATTTTGCGATTTAACACAACACAACGTGCATGTGTGGTTAAACATTTTTACGTCGTTTATTTTTTTTCTATTTGACAGGTTCATCGTAACACTTTGCAACTTCAATGTTGATAGTCGCTGGTAGTAGTGTGACATTAATGTTCGTCCCCACGACAACACGGGGTGCTTAATACTAGTTTTCATATAAAAACCTTCTAACACAATTATTATTTTATTATAAAATAACGAAATGGTTTTGTGGAGGTGTACAAGTAAAAGAGTTAAGGTGGGAGTGAGAAAACGAAGACCCTTGTCTGTAGATTGACCTCAGCAACTTTGAATTTTGACTATGCTTGAATGCAATTTTCTATTTATATGGTTGGACCGCCAAATATTGCTTATTATAGCAATGGACGTATGAGCCTCATTTAATTGTACACATACTAGGTTTTGCCTCACCCACGTTACGGGGCATTAAGCCGAATATTTCTCTCTCATAACATGTACGTCTATATTTCTGTTACTTGTACATGCTACACATAACACGATCTCAAAAAAAAAAAAAAAGCATCGAGTCAACTAATTAAAAACAAAACACTACCATACGTTTGTTAAAAAAAATTAAAATATAGAAAAACTAAAATTTTAAACTAGAGGCAAAATTGTAATTTTTCAGGACAAATGAGAGTGTGCCACACAGCCATCTGACACAAATAAAAATTACACCGAGTCAACCAATTAAAACAAAACACTACCATAGTTTTGTAAAAAAAAAATCTAAAACGATGGTATAACTGTAATTTTACACCGGTGAGAAAATCGTAATTTTACAGGGAAAGAAAACAAAAACGATGGTAAAACTGTAAATTTAAATTAGGGGCAAAATCGTAATTTGGATGGGTGGGAAAAAAACAAAACCAACGGCAAAACTATAAATTTAAACAGGGCAAAATTGTTATTTGGTTTAGACCAATGGTGAAGTGTCAGGCAACTGCCTGACACTATTCCCCTCCATGGAAAATGTATTATATATAAATATAAATATAAATATAAATAGAGACACACTAGTACGTTTATCTCAGAATAAAAAATATACTAGAACTACAAAAATCATATATATATATATATATATATATATATATATATATATATATATATATATATGCAATTGAATGTAATACATATAAGACAGTTATAACAATCCCATTTTCGTTCTCTCACTTGGTAGAGGCATTGCTTTTTATAGGAGATGTCCCAAGTTCAACTCTATACATAGGCGATTAATTTAGGATTATTAGTGTAACAGAGTAGGAGTAAACGTTGTCATTCAATTTTTTTTTATTTTACTTTGATAATATTTTTTTAACGCTTAACTCACACATCATCGTAAATTCATAATCTTACACTTAAATCTACAAATATGGGAGTTGAACCCACACTACTAGAAAACTGTCAAATTTGTAGGAAATTGTTCTTATCTACAGTTTGCTACAAAAATATATGTGTGAAATAAAGTTGTCGGTAATCAGGCTTGTTACAAAATGACAAAATTTGCTACAAATTTTTGACAAAAAAACTCTTGTCGCAAAGCTTGCGACAAAATGCCGACAAAACATATTTGATGTTTTTCTGACAATTCTTCTACAGTTTTGCCTTTTTTATTTTATTTTATTATATTTTGTTATATTTATTTTTAAAAAAATTAATAATATTAAGAAAAAAAATAATATATGAATACAAATAATTTTTTGCTATAAATTTCCTACAAATTAAGTATCCTTCTTTAAAAATTTGCGACCAATTTCCCATAGTTGAAAAGTTTTTTTTAGTGATGCGGCAAAATTCCTACAACTTAAAAATTAAATGATTTTTATTTTCCAACAATATACAAGAATTTTTTTTTTCGACAGTTTTCCAACAAAGTACGATATACGATAACTTCTTTTCCTACAAATTTTCGACAAACATTTATTATTTTGTTTCTTGACAATTTTACCACAAAAAAAACAATTCATTTTTTTAACTTTATTTGATAATAGTTTGACGAATAATTAAATAAAAAGAATAATAGAATATTATTAAAAATTAACAAAAACAAATTTATTAATAAAAATTCAAAAATAACGACATACACAACATAAAAATTTTTACCAAACCAACAATTTTTGACATGGATCCAACTAATACACAAAAAATTCAGCCTGAGTACCGGAACGATCTAATTTTGTCACAATGTCACTGGTCGTACATTCGTTTTTCCCTTTGATCTTTTTCAACCCGCTCACGGTGCTCCCTCTTTACGCTCGACCCGATTATGTTTCACTTCTTCAAAGCCACTATACAATTAAAAAAATATGAAATCATATTACAAACACACATACATGTGCTCAAAATAGGTACGAGTCAAAACGAGTTGTGCTCAAAATAGATATAGACACTTTTTTAGCACAACGTTGGATTATGAGCCACGAATGACATGAGTTGTGGTTAATTTTTGTCCTTAAAATAATTCATGAGTACTTTGGAAGGCATATCTAACTATGCTACCAAATCATATCTTAAATATTTTTTTAAGTGAATTCTTTTTACCACTTTAAGCTACCCAAGTTTTGTTCTACACATATAAACTAAACCCTAGTGTTCAATTACCTTAGAGCTTTGTCAACATTAAACACAAGTACTTAATGTAACATTTGAAGCAATCAAATACACACCACCTCTAAAACAAACTATTGTGTTTTAATTAAACATGTTTACTATCAAAGTTAACTCGACCTCTACAGAATTTATTTACACACGTGACAAATCACCCATAAAATCATAGGCTAGAACAAATAGAGATTAAAAAAAAAAAATTCACAAGACATTAAAATATAAGCAAGCAATGTTACCCGGTATGTGAATGTAAGCCAAGGCAACAACATACACATAGAAAAACACGATGTTAACATTAATGGCTCTGCAAACATGACATTTGGTGGAAATCATAGTAAACCTGCAAAAAAACAAGGTCTGAAAGATGGTTAACAGACATGAAAATTATATTATGTTGGACCACAATGTCCATAAAATCCAACTTTTTATAGGGGATTCCCCATGTCTTAACAAATAAATAAGTATTAGAGTTAAAAAAAAACCTTAATGCGCGACGGGAGGAGACCTCGGCGTCTCGCGGGGCGTGACAACTTATACTTGCCAGAAACACAATTGTGTCACGTGTCCCGACGTCTGGCGAAGCGACATGCCACCCGGCCACCCTAGCCGTAGCTAGGGGGTCTCTCGCGGGGTGCGACTCGATCAGGGGGAGGGGACGCGCGGCACGAGGGCCTCCGAATTCACCTCTACAGAATTTTTTTTTCGACAGTTTTCCAACAAAGTACGATATACGATAACTTCTTTTCCTACAAATTTTCGACAAACATTTATTATTTTGTTTCTTGACAATTTTACCACAAAAAAAAAAACAATTCATTTTTTTAACTTTATTTGATAATAGTTTGACGAATAATTAAATAAAAAGAATAATAGAATATTATTAAAAATTAACAAAAACAAATTTATTAATAAAAATTCAAAAATAACGACATACACAACATAAAAATTTTTACCAAACCAACAATTTTTGACATGGATCCAACTAATACACAAAAAATTCAGCCTGAGTACCGGAACGATCTAATTTTGTCACAATGTCACTGGTCGTACATTCGTTTTTCCCTTTGATCTTTTTCAACCCGCTCACGGTGCTCCCTCTTTACGCTCGACCCGATTATGTTTCACTTCTTCAAAGCCACTATACAATTAAAAAAATATGAAATCATATTACAAACACACATACATGTGCTCAAAATAGGTACGAGTCAAAACGAGTTGTGCTCAAAATAGATATAGACACTTTTTTAGCACAACGTTGGATTATGAGCCACGAATGACATGAGTTGTGGTTAATTTTTGTCCTTAAAATAATTCATGAGTACTTTGGAAGGCATATCTAACTATGCTACCAAATCATATCTTAAATATTTTTTTTAAGTGAATTCTTTTTACCACTTTAAGCTACCCAAGTTTTGTTCTACACATATAAACTAAACCCTAGTGTTCAATTACCTTAGAGCTTTGTCAACATTAAACACAAGTACTTAATGTACCATTTGAAGCAATCAAATACACACCACCTCTAAAACAAACTATTGTGTTTTAATTAAACATGTTTACTATCAAAGTTAACTCGACCTCTACAGAATTTATTTACACACGTGACAAATCACCCATAAAATCATAGGCTAGAACAAATAGAGATTAAAAAAAAAATTCACAAGACATTAAAATATAAACAAGCAATGTTACCCGGTATGTGAATGTAAGCTAAGGCAACAACATACACATAGAAAAACACGATGTTAACATCAATGGCTCTGCAAACATGACATTTGGTGGAAATCATAGTAAACCTGCAAAAAAACAAGGTCTGAAAGATGGTTAACAGACATGAAAATTATATTATGGTGGACCACAATGTCCATAAAATCCAACTTTTTATAGGGGATTCCCCATGTCTTAACAAATAAATAAGTATTAGAGTTAAAAAAAAAACCTTAATGCGCGACGGGGGGAAACCTCGGCGTCTCGCGGGGCGTGACAACTTATACTTGCCAGAAACACAATTGTGTCACGTGTCCCGACGTCTGGCGAAGCTACATGCCGCCCGGCCACCCTAGCCGTAGCTAGGGGGTCTCTCGCGGGGTGCGACTCGATCAGGGGGAGGGGACGCGCAGCACGAGGGCCTCCGAATTCACCTCTACAGAATTTTTTTTTTCGACAGTTTTCCAACAAAGTACGATATACGATAACTTCTTTTCCTACAAATTTTCGACAAACATTTATTATTTTGTTTCTTGACAATTTTACCACAAAAAAAAAAACAATTCATTTTTTTAACTTTATTTGATAATAGTTTGACGAATTATTAAATAAAAAGAATAATAGAATATTATTAAAAATTAACAAAAACAAATTTATTAATAAAAATTCAAAAATAACGACATACACAACATAAAAATTTTTACCAAACCAACAATTTTTGACATGGATCCAACTAATACACAAAAAATTCAGCCTGAGTACCGGAACGATCTAATTTTGTCACAATGTCACTGGTCGTACATTCGTTTTTCCCTTTGATCTTTTTCAACCCGCTCACGGTGCTCCCTCTTTACGCTCGACCCGATTATGTTTCACTTCTTCAAAGCCACTATACAATTAAAAAAATATGAAATCATATAACAAACACACATACATGTGCTCAAAATAGGTACGAGTCAAAACAAGTTGTGCTCAAAATAGATATAGACACTTTTTTAGCACAACGTTGGATTATGAGCCACGAATGACATGAGTTGTGGTTAATTTTTGTCCTTAAAATAATTCATGAGTACTTTGGAAGGCATATCTAACTATGCTACCAAATCATATCTTAAATATTTTTTTAAGTGAATTCTTTTTACCACTTTAAGCTACCCAAGTTTTGTTCTACACATATAAACTAAACCCTAGTGTTCAATTACCTTAGAGCTTTGTCAACATTAAACACAAGTACTTAATGTAACATTTGAAGCAATCAAATACACACCACCTCTAAAACAAACTATTGTGTTTTAATTAAACATGTTTACTATCAAAGTTAACTCGACCTCTACAGAATTTATTTACACACGTGACAAATCACCCATAAAATCATAGGCTAGAACAAATAGAGATTAAAAAAAAAATTCACAAGACATTAAAATATAAGCAAGCAATGTTACCCGGTATGTGAATGTAAGCCAAGGCAACAACATACACATAGAAAAACACGATGTTAACATCAATGGCTCTGCAAACATGACATTTGGTGGAAATCATAGTAAACCTGCAAAAAAACAAGGTCTGAAAGATGGTTAACAGACATGAAAATTATATTATGGTGGACCACAATGTCCATAAAATTTTTATAGGGGATTCCCCATGTCTTAACAAATAAATAAGTATTAGAGTTAAAAAAAAAAAAACCTTAATGCGCGACGGGGGGAGACCTCGGCGTCTCGCGGGGCGTGACAACTTATACTTGCCAGAAACACAATTGTGTCACGTGTCCCGACGTCTGGCGAAGCTACATGCCACTCGGCCACCCTAGCCGTAGCTAGGGGGTCTCTCGCGGGGTGCAACTCGATCAGGGGGAGGGGACGCGCGGCACGAGGGCCTCCGAATTCACCTATAAATTGAGCAGAGGCTGTATATTTCAAATCGTTCATCAAATCTCTTTCACAATCAACTTATGTAAGCGAAAATTTTAGTTAAAATACCCCTTAAAACACGAATCTCTGCCCCGTTGTAAGTATTTTAACCCCAGTCACTAATTCGTTACCCTACACGATTGATCTAGGGCCCTGTAACACATGTCAAGGCTCTGCCTGACTATGTTCGTTGGGGTTATGTCTCGTGTTGTTTGGCTAATGTGATTTGGGTTATCTTACTAACATGTGTGCATTGTATGTTTTTAATAGAAAATAATCAGGAGAATCAACAGGAAGCTATAAAAAACCTAAGTCTACAAAGTGAGTCATTCTCTTTTTCTACCAAACTGTTTTACAAAACCTCAAATATTTTCAGTTATACTTACAGTGATTGAGTTTTTGTATTCTACAATTGTTGCCGATATGTGGGGTTTTGTATACACTACTAGTCAAGCGTTACTATTGGACAAAGAGTTAGCCAAAGTAATATGACCACAGTCATGGAACTGCCAACATGACAAATACTGAATGAGTAAATTGATAGATATAAACATTGTAATCGTTCTCAATACTGTAAAGTTATAAAAAGCTTATTTTTTATTAAACTGGGATGCACTTGTCAAGATTTCTTGCTGATAAAATCTTTTTAAAACGTGTTTCGGGTAATGTAATGTGAAGCTATAAGAAGCCAGCTATGGAGCACTGAAGGCTTAAATAAAGTGGCTATAAAAGTTACCTAAATATAAGTTTATGTTTTCAACAACTAGGGTTTATCCCTATAAATGTTTTATGAATGAAACATGGGCTTTATCCTATTTGTTTAATATAAAAAGTTTGGTGTTTTAAAACTCTGAAATTATTTCCTAATTATGATCCTAATGTCTCATTTCTGCTGCCAAATTAATAAACACCGATACCACCAGCTGTTATTCGCGGCTCCCGCTCCCGGGGTAGGGGTCGGGGGTTGCGACAGAATTGTTGATGAACTTTATCTACAAGCTGTTCACGGAGGACTTTAATAGGCACTTAAAATGAAGCGATTATATGATAGGATTGTAACATCCGCCAAAAACGGATCTTAGAAAAACTGAACCCTTTTGAAAATCGAATCCGAACCATTTGTGTCACACCCCAACCAATGGCGGAAACATCGGGATGAGACAAAGTGTGAAGATTGCTAGAGACATCATAACGCTATTTGTGACAATATTTATTAAACTGATTTCATTACATAATTCATTTGTCAACATTACAAAGAAATCAAATAACATCAAGTTCAAGGGAAATACAATACAACATAATCAAAAATTGATACAACGATTAAACCTAAACGTCTATATGTGTATCTAGGCATCAAAGCTACTTCATTTCATAGCATCATCATCCTCAACCTGTAACATGTTTAAAATAACGTTCAATGCAAAAGCAAAGGCGAGTATACAAGTTTGGTACATACGTATCAAAAGAAAAGTTTAAACAATTCCATGTGGCAAGCTCTGGATACGAGATAAACTATAAAATTGGCATGTGTCAAACATATCAAACCAATAATAAAACGGAATATGCTCATGACATAACCACAAGTCTACGGGCGGGTCGTTAATCCTATAGCGCTACATATGTCATGGTTTGGCTCGTACGAAGTTAATGATAAGTCTAACACATAATGTCCTCAACCCAAGTTTAAAGTATCAAGTAATCAAATAAGCATGCGTGTAATAGGAATGTTTATGTATTATGATAAAGTTTGTGTGTAAGTTTGTAAATAACATGTTACACCCCAAAAAGTGGTAAACGAAAAAGGGGTTCAAGTATACTCAAAATATTGCATATGCTTTCCGATTATCCAATGTGACGAAGTTGATGAGGTTGGAAGGTTGAATGCGTAAGGGTTAAAGTTCAAGTATGTTTAGAGTCGAGATTCGGAATAAAACAATATGAAAATAACATATGAGAATAACATGTGAAAATAATCATCTAATACATATGATACTTGTTTTTGACACTATGTACTCCAAGGAGTTTATATGGTTTCATGAAACAAGGTTCCATTAGAATCGTAACAAGTTATCATACTATAGGATGATACAATCTAGTACTTGGACATATGAACACTAGTTCATCATCTAAGATTCGATTATTTGGATTAGGTGTTTATGTATTACATATATTATATACATATTATTAAGTCCAAAAGATTAATAGTTCAAGCATGAGGTAGAAGATTAACATCTTCATTTAGGTACCTCTAATGTCATAGAAATCATGTAGGAGGTAGGAAGAACAAGCTTCCATTTAGGTACCTCTTAAGTGTTCACCACTACACTTGATGTAAAAACAACCAAGGAGGGTCTTGAACTAATAACACTACAAGAATAAGAATCAACTATACTATGAGAAATCATCAAGGCATGTGGGGATTCTATGTTGGGCAACCCAAGTTGACCCATAATCTCACCTTCATCAAGCTTGAAGCTTGAACATGACTTGTGGGTTAAAACCCTAATTAAAACCGAAAGTATTTGAGGTTTATCCTCTTATTTTGTATGTCTCAACCTTGTTTTTGAGCTTAACCAACCATAAGATAGGTTGTAAGCATTAGGACATAGGTGTGAGATGAGTTAGACTCAAGTTTGATAAGTTTAAACAAGTTTTGAAAGAGTTTAAAACATAATAGAAAGTGTATGGACCTTTTTAGGGCAATTCAAGGTTTGATTTCTCCAAGGAGAGATCAAGGAATCAAACCCGATGATTATCCAAGCAAGTGGGAAGAAGAATCAAGTGATTTGGTTGAGTTTTGAGCAAGTTATGCCCACTTTTATAAAGAGGTATGAATCTGCCCGAATTTCTGATTTGCAAGAGTTTTGAGAGTGATTTAGGAGAGATTAGAGAGTGTTTGTAAAGTGTTTTGAGCTTGGAGGAGGTGGGTATTTATAGGGGATGTGTTTAGGGTTGATTAGAGGTGTTTAACGAAGATTTAGAGCTGATTGGAGGAGGTGAGAACTTGGGATTTCGTGCAAAATCGTGGAGATTTGAAGCTGCTGTCCCGCCAGACCCCCTTACGGACCGTAAGGGGTGTCTTTGCGGTCCGTAAAGCCCAAGCAGAAGCACAAAAATTTTTATTTCTTGTTTTAATGTTTTGCGAGATGTTCCAATGACATATATTACGTGTTTTATGCCCATTTTTGGATATTTAAGCATATTTAACATGTACAAGTGGTAATCCAAGTATCAAAAGAATAATATTAAGTATAAATCTCCTATGTAATCACGGTATTAAGTATGTATGTCACGTATTTATAAATTCGACGTATGTTGTAAGCGTCACGAATAAGTATCAAATTGTTTCACCATCAAATGTACAATTGTGTATGAAGTATGTATAACACGTATTTAAAGAAATGCAAGTTTTCATTCATGATTCGAGTCTCGTATTTTAAAATGATTGCGACGAAAGAATGATTACGAGAACGCAAGGTTTCTAAAAATAGAATTTCAAACAAAGGTTTCTAAATGTAGAAAGTATGGAAACGCAGGGCATTACAGTCTCCCCTCCTTTAGGAAATTTCGTCCCGAAATTTATTTAAGAGGTAGACTTAAAGAGTTTTGGTAAAAGTTTGAGACTTGAAATTTTGAAACGTTTTGAAAAGTACAAAATTTTGGGTGGATAAAAATAAGTTTGTAAAATGAGTTGTCTGGCTAAAATGGTTTTGGGGCATAAGCATGGGTGAATGTGTATAGGTAAAACGATTTTGAATAGCTAAATTTGGAGTTGTTTTATAAATGTGTTGTATTTACGAAGGAGGTCTTAATAAAATAGTTTGTAATCAATACGAGTGAGGTAGGTTGCATAGGGGGTTTTAAGGGTAGTGTAAAAACCACATGTAAAAATTGCTTTTGAGTGGAACGAGAAAGTTTGGTACTTTAAATAAAGTATTAACGGCCTACTAATATGTTCACCAGGAATAAGAATAGGGGGATGGTTTTAAAGGTACTGAGATAAGTTAGGATGCGATTGTTTGAACAAGCTTGGTTGTGAACGAGGTTTGTATGAAAGAAAAGGATAAAGGAGAATAATACGAGTATAGAATGAACGAATGACCCTTAAAGAGTGCAAGTATAAGAATAGCATAAGTGTTGGATAGATGAACGCAGTGTGTTAAGGATGAAGTCTCGTCATGGATAATCAGATATAATGCGTTTGTGAGTTGTCTAAAGTTGTATTAGGTCTAAATAGGTCTGTAAAACACTGAATTTCTCATGACACGTTTTTACGAAAGTTTGGTAACGTGGTGAAAACACTTATATATAGGAAGTACCAGCGGCATCTCTACTATGTTTTGATCACATTACGTCCGTTCCGTATTCGGTGCCATGTTACGTTCCGTGTCTTACAATACACAGTAGTACAATCTATGGTTCTCATACGCCTATCACTATAATCCCGTGTGCACCCGCGATTATATTGATCGTCGCGTGATCCGCATAGCTTGTACTAGTTGTGTATGAATTTGGGTAGGTATACAAAAAGTAAGAATGTGCGCGTATAAGAATAAAGTATGTAAGCAAGTCCATGCTTAAATATGTATAGGACCCACGTAAGCAAATCCCTCGGATTCCGCTCTCGTACGAGCATGAATGTATGAATCATGAGTATGTATGAAAGATAAGTATGAGTATAAGTGTAAGTTATGAATACGCATGCGAATGTATGTATAAACATATGACGTATGAGTATGATATGAACATGAGTATAAGCATAAATGTATTGTCATGGTTATGAGTAAGAGTATGAGCATAACGTGTATGAAAATGGGTATATATGCGAGTACAAACATGAGTATAAGTAGGATGTATGATTGTAAGCATGAATATGAATATTAGTGTAAACGTGAGTGTAAGTATAATTCTAAGAATATGAATATAAATTTGAATATAAGTGTAACATATGAGTGCAACGTAAAATGTATAAATCAAGACTATTAGTGTATGAGTTAATGATTTTATATATGGTATGAATTTAAATACGTATAAGATCAAGAGGTTTGAGTATAAAAGAAACAAAACTGAGTAGTACATGTGAAGTAGTCGTGAGGTATAAACTAGAACATGTGAAATGACGTGCATGTATAGTTGTTTGAGCAACGTTAAATTTTATCGAATCAAGATAGATTGAGTTTAGTTGGAGGGTAAAATATAGTTTGTACATGAAAAGGATAACATTACTCATTGGTTAAGCGTAACGTATTTCGTAATGAATGGAAATGCTACCTTTGTTTCAAGAGAGTTTACGTAAACCGAAGATGATCGATCTCCATGAAGCCTTCTTGCCCACGTGGTTTGTAAATGTGTGTAGGAAAAAGGTTTTCGATAAAAAGTAAGTTCGTTTCATCAAACAAGAAATTATGAATTTAGGAGGTTCTTGTGAAAACGTGGATCCTTAGAAAAGAAATTTAACAAAGGACTTAGTGATTGTTAAAAGTTTTAGCAAATGATTTGTTGATGTTGAAAGGAGTATTTGGTAAAACACTCATATAGCATCTACAAGATCCTATAAGTAATTGAGAAAGGTTGGTTTGAATTTGATTAAGAATGGAAGTCTCTAGTATGATGATATAACGTGTGCGTGTTTTAGTGATTAATTTGAATATGAAGTTCATGGGCAAGAGTTTCATTGGACCTACTAAATTGATAGGTAGCATTTCGTAAGGTTTTGAGGTTCGAGTAATAAAACGTTTTAAGACATGATTAGGAATCTCATGTATATGAGTTGGGTGAAAATAGATTGTAGAATAAGAAGTACGCTTAATAAAACAATGTATTTTGAAGTCGGTATAAGTAGGTATTTTGAATAATAATAAACATTTTAGGTATAAAATATGATCGAGTTTGCATAATAAGATATCTTGAAGTGACGTTTTGGTAACGATCACCTAGGTAAGGGAATCACCCCTAACTCGTTGGTGAGGTCGTTTTTAAGAAAAAAAAAAGGGAGTGGAGTTAATCGTCAAGGTAAGGAAATCATTCCTATCTCGATGATATGTCCCCACTCGTCGTTACAAGGAATACAAATTTAAATTATATGAAATCATGCATATGTATAAATGTGTGAAAAGGATTTAATATGTTGTACGTGTAATGAGTAAATATCGAAAGTAAATTCGAATTTGAAAGATTGCATCGTATAAAATAAATGGTAAAACACATGATTGATTAAAATTTAGGATGGTTCCAAAACGGAACTTTGACTAACCAAAGTGGTCGAAAAGTCTTTCGAATTTGAGGAGCATGCTTTGGCCTAATAGGTGAAATACTCTCGCCGATAAGTCGGTTAACGATATTTACTCTTCTGGTTACTACATGTCCCCAATTCAATTGAAATTTCGAGACTTGGCGGGATTCATGAAAATCAAGGAGTGGAACTAGTCGACAAGGTGCGGGTTTCACCCCTAACTTGGCGATTTAGTATCCTAAGTGTGGTTGGTACTCGTCAGGTCAAAATTTGATTTCAACACTTTGACGAGGGTCCACTAGAATTCAAAATTTGAATTTCTCCATCAAGGTGAGGATTTCCCTCCTAACTTGGTGGGGAATTTCGTGTAAGAAAAGAAAAGTAGAAGGATTGAGAGTCATTCACCAAATTGTGGGTTTCACGCCTATTTTGGTGAAGTCGTCTCGTTTGTGTATTATGTGTGTTTTTGGATTTAGAAATATTGAGTAAAATGCATGAGGGAAGTGTATGTCAAAGGAATACACAACATGTATAAACACGTAAGAGGGCATATCAAGAATGGTACATAAATAATGAAATGATAAATCAAGTATTAACACATAGAGAAATAGGTCAAGAATAATACGTAAAGGATCGAACAACGAAACAAGTATTAACACATAATAAGACAAGCATTAATGCATAAGAATAACATGTCGAATATTACCCACGAGTGATATACATGTTTAAAAGAGCATGAATAAGAAACAAATAAAGTATCATGTAGTAGTTCAAGCAAAACATACGAATAAGGCTCTAAAACTCTAGTCTAGGTAAAAGCATTCCTATTTTTCCTAATTCCCTATAGTTATGGCTCTGATACCAATCTGTCACACCCCAACCAATGGCGGAAATGTCAGGATGAGACGATGTGTGAAGATTGCTAGAGACATCATAACGCTATTTGTGACAATATTTATTAAACCGATTTCATTTCATAATTCATTTGTCAACATTACAAAGAAATCAAATAACATCAAGTTCAAGTGAAATACAATACAACATAATCAAAAATTGATACAACGATTAAACCTAAACGTCTATATGTGTATCTAGGCATCAACGCTACTTCATTTCATAGCATCATCATCCTCAACCTGTAACATGTTTAAAATAAAGTTCAATGCAAAAGCAAAGGTGAGTATACAAGTTTGGTACATACGTATCAAAAGAAAAGTTTAAACAATTCCATGTGGCAAGCTCTTGATACGAGATAAACTATAAAATTGGCATGTATCAAACATATCAAACCAATAATGAAACGGAATATGCTCATGACATAACCACAAGTCTACGGGCGGGTCGTTAATCCTATAGCGCTACATATGTCATGGTTTGGCTCGTACGAAGTTAATGATAAGTCTAACACATAATGTCCTCAACCCAAGTTTAAAGTATCAAGTAATCAAATAAGCATGCGTGTAATAGGAATGTTTATGTATTATGATAAAGTTTGTGTGCAAGTTTGTAAATAACATGTTACACCCCAAAAAGTGGTAAACGAAAAAGGGGCTCAAGTATACTCACAATAT
Source organism: Helianthus annuus (assembly GCF_002127325.2). Classification (NCBI taxonomy): domain Eukaryota; kingdom Viridiplantae; phylum Streptophyta; class Magnoliopsida; order Asterales; family Asteraceae; genus Helianthus; species Helianthus annuus. Next base: position 48,149,393 of record NC_035436.2, on the reverse strand, counting down.
TGCATATGCTTTCCGATTATCCAATGTGACGAAGTTGATGAGGTTGGAAGGTTGAATGCGTAAGGGTTAAAGTTCAAGTATGTTTAGAGTCGAGATTCGGAATAAAACAATATGAAAATAACATATGAGAATAACATGTGAAAATAATCATCTAATACATATGATACTTGTTTTTGACACTATGTACCCCAAGGAGTTTATATGGTTTCATGAAACAAGGTTCCATTAGAATCGTAACAAGTTATCATACTATAGGATGATACAATCTAGTACTTGGACATATGAACATTAGTTCATCATCTAAGATTCGATTATTTGGATTAGGTGTTTATGTATTACATATATTATATACATATTATTAAGTCCAAAAGATTAATAGTTCAAGCATGAGGTAGAAGATTAACATCTTCATTTAGGTACCTCTAATGTCATAGAAATCATGTAGGAGGTAGGAAGAACAAGCTTCCATTTAGGTACCTCTTAAGTGTTCACCACTACCCTTGATGTAAAAACAACCAAGGAGGGTCATGAGCTAATAACATTACAAGAATAAGAATCAACTATACTATGAGAAATCATCAAGGCATGTGGGGATTCTATGTTGGGCAACCCAAGTTGACCCATAATCTCACCTTCATCAAGCTTGAAGCTTGAACATGACTTGTGGGTTAAAACCCTAATTAAAACCGAAAGTATTTGAGGTTTATCCTCTGATGTTGTATGTCTCAACCTTGTTTTTAAGCTTAACCAACCATAAGATAGGTTGTAAGCATTAGGACATAGGTGTGAGATGAGTTAGACTCAAGTTTGATAAGTTTAAACAAGTTTTGAAAGAGTTTAAAACATAACAGAAAGTTTATGGACCTTTTTAGGGCAATTCCAGGTCTAATTTCTCCAAGAAGAGATCAAGGAATCAAACCCAATGATTATCCAAGCAAGTAGGAAGAAGAATCAAGTGATTTGGTTGAGTTTTGAGCAAGTTATGCCCACTTTTGTAAAGAGGTATGAATCTGCCCGAATTTCTGATTTGCAAGAGTTTTGAGAGTGATTTAGGAGAGATTAGTGTAACATCCGTCAAAAAACGGATATCCAAAATCCAATCCGTTTTAAAATTCGAATCCTAACCTTTGAAACCTTAGAATTTTTTTCGCGAAGTAAATAATCGTTGAAAGGTTTTATCGTTAATTTAATTCATTATAAATATGGGTATTTATTTATTAATCGTTTAATTAATTTTATAATTTAATAGTTTTATTCTTTTTATATTTATAAAAATAATCTAGTTAGTCTTGTTATGTTTTAAAGTTAGCCTAAGGTGATAAAGCTAACGAAGTTAGTTTAATTAGTCTTTTTAAAAGGTAACATAACATAACTTGGTTAACTAAGTTAATAAAGATGAAAAGGACTAGTTATGGAGTATTTGAAAGTATATTGAGAGTTAACTTTATAAAAGTGTTACAAACTTCAGGGGCCAATTTTGCCAACATAACCATACTTCCTAAATTCCAAAATATGACTTCTTGATCAGTAAGTTTTACCACTCCCATTCACGTTATTTATTAAACTAATATTATAACTTCATGATAAGTTTCAATTGCATTCTCATTTTGCCGCCAAAAGTCTGCCGACCCAGAAGGAAAGGAAACCGACCAAATTTTCTTTTGATTGATTACGGATTGATCGAGTTTCTTTAATAACAAAGATTTTACAACTTTGACAACCTGCATACGCGTTAAGCATGACCACCCTTGAAGCATTTCCTTAATTCCTTCCCTTATCTTTCGGAAGCTTATCAACTACTAAACTTAGAAATCGAGACCTTCGTTATATATACCACACAACTGTTTTGGCACAACCATACACACCCACAACACCTTCATGTAACCTTGCCGGAGATAGGCGTTTCGCCTTGTTCGAAGTCGCCCGAAACAGTAACTCACGAACAACAAAATCACACAACATCTAAATTCTGGTTTTGGTGTTCTGTTCGCCGTAGTCGGAACCACCTTCACGCACGCCCTCTCGACACACCATCTAGCACCACACCTCGTTTTCACTCGCGGAACTCGTATCTTCACGTCGGAGCTCGAAGACGACACCGCAATCCTCACTGGAAGCCGAGCAAGACGAAGACGCGTCAACCGTTGTTTCGGATAATTGTTTCGTTCGTTCTCTTGGATTTCTCCAATCCTTACTCGTACGTTCTTACAAGAAAGCGCAACGCAATCAATGTTGATTGATCAAGATTCAAGAAAACAAGCTAGGATGGCATTAGAAACCCATTTTAGCAATTAATTATTGTTTGAAATTATGTTTGGATATTTGAGACTTTGTACTACTTTCTTAGTTTTAATAAAACGAATTAATTCATATTGTCACCTTTAGTGTTATGTTGTTTTGAGCAATTTGTTCGTCTCATCCCGATGTTTCCGCCATCGGTTGGGGTGTGAAAATTAGAGAGTGTTTGTAAAGTGTTTTGAGCTTGGAGGAGGTGGGTATTTATAGGGGATGAGTTTAGGGTTGATTTGAGGTGTTTAATGGAGGTTTAGAGCTGATTGGAGGAGGTGAGAACATGGGATTTCGTGCAAAATCGCGGAGATTTGAAGCTGCTGTCCCGCTAGACCCCCTTACGGACCGTAAGGGGTGTCTTTGCGGTCCATAAAGCCCAAGCAGAAGCACAAAAATTTTTATTTCTTGTTTTAATGTTTTGTGACATGTTCCAATGACATAAATTACGTGTTTTATACCCATTTTAGGATATTTAAGCATATTTAACATCTACAAGGGGTAACCCAAGTATCAAAAGAATAATATTAAGTATAAATCTCCTATGTAATCACAGTATTAAGTATGTATGTCACGTATTTATAAATTCGACGTATGTTGTAAGCGTCACGAATAAGTATCAAATTGTTTCACCATCAAATGTACAATTGTGTATGAAGTATGTATAACACGTATTTAAAGAAATGCAAGTTTTCATTCATGATTCAAGTCTCGTATTTTAAAATGATTGTGACGAAAGAATGATTATGAGAACGCAGGGTTTCTAAAAATAGAATTTCAAGCAAAGGTTTCTAAATGTAGAAAGTATGGAAACGCAGGTCGTTACAATTTGTAAACCGGTTCGAACCGTTATAAATGAAATATATTATATTTCGAACCATTATAAATAAATTATATTATATTTGACCCTACTCTGACTTTTATGAAACTTAGGTCATATGATAGAGAAAAATACGCTCGTCCCAACTATATATCTGTATTTTTATTCACGTCAAAATTTTCAAGTTATACGAGAAAAACGAGTTAAGCAGCTGAATTATATATATATATATATATATATATACACACAACAAATATAGTAATAAAACAAATGTTACTTACAAAACCAAACGACAGTCCCACTGTCATTTGGAAACTTAACAAGTTCCCCCACTGTCGTTTGGAAACACAATCTAAACGACAGACCACCTTTCCAAACGACAATGGCCTGCACCTTTCCATTCTTTCTATAGTTGCAAGCCCTTGTTTTGAAAGTAATAACTCAACGGTAGTTCGTGAATTATGGTATCTAAATTTACCCTAAATGATCCTAAACATCAATAGACACCTAAAATCGTCCAAATACATTGTGTAACTTCCTAATTTTATTTAAAATCAAATCTTTATTAAAGGGGCAAAATACCTAATATCTTTATAACTAAAATTCATATACCATATCAACCCTAGCCACTCTCAAACGATTTCTCTATCTCTAAAACGTAAACCCTAGTCTCCAATTCATGCAAACCTCTCTCCAAGTTGTGGATTCAAGCAAGAACTTATTCTAGGGCTTGGAAATTCTTTTTGCAATTTCTCTCTCAATTCTCAATCAAACGAGGTAATTCTTGTGTCCCTTCTCGTTAGATTTTCGAGATCTACAAAACCCCTATATCAATTTCTGTTATAGAGGGCATCTTAGATCTGTTCATAATCTTAGTGTTCTTAGTTTATTGAGATTTTGGGCTTTTGATATAGATGTTGTGTTTTGTTTAAATTGGTGATTGTTCGCTGTTCTTAATCATGAAACAATAACACTGGCAAATTTTGGGAATTTTTGGTCATGTTTTGAATTTATTTAACATTTTAATCATGTTAAAATCATATAAAGTTAGTGTAAAATATGTTAATTACTAAAAATAAACCTTATAAATATCACTTGTACTTTTCCAGAAAATATAAATTTATAAACTTATTTTATTAAAATTCTAAATATATTTAATTCATGTTTTTACAATAAAAAGAAATCGGTTTTATTTATTTGTAAAAGTATATTGTCGGGAAAGCTCCTAACCTTCCAAGTGATGTTGATCTTTGATCTCATCCGGATCATCCAAGATCTAGGAAACCATGGTGAAACAAGACGTACTTTAAGAATAAACCGAATCGGTTAATTAAATATTTCATTTAAATAGTTTTATTCAAAAACCCTAAATTCATAGATTTAGTTTTGTATTTTTATTTGTGTTTTAGTACTCCGTATTTAATATTTTATGGTAGTTTCATCCTTTAGAGTTTTTCATTCTTGTTCGTGTGCTTATTTCAAGGAATCACAAAACGCAACTCGTGAGTAGATCTTCCTAGTTCCCTTTTTTTACAGAAACGTTTTGGGGTGTATAATGTGCATTTTTCATTACTTCAAATTTCCATTATTCAAATACATGCAAAGTTCAAAGTGTAATTATGTGGTTCTTTTGATTTGTTCATTGTATGTTATGCTAACCATTGTTGCTAATAGGTATTGCTAACCAGTATTCAGATGGATCCATCGGCTGACTAGATTCACCATGGCCATAGGTTATAGTCTAGTATTGCCACCACATTTAGATTCGCTCGTCGGTGGGCTTGAGTTTCATATTTACATAATTCATTATATTTACCGCAATTTTACATCGTCATTTTTATTCTTAAAATAAATAAACAAAAACAGTTTTATTTAAATATTTAGATTTACTCACTGTTGTATAAGAATTTATACATCTTTAAACGTCAAATTTATCCCCGTTTATGTGAGAACTCTTTGTATTTTCATTGATTTGGTACTCATTTGAGTTGTTTGTGAAAATACAGGTTAGGGCTTCGGCCCAGTGTTGAAACAGAGGCTTTTGGAGCAAAAAAGGAACATTCCAGCAAACTACTAGATATAGCACGACCGTGCCAACCCCTGGCACGACTGTGCTAGGTCAACCAACATCAGCACTCTCGCTAGCACGATCCATCAATAGCACATGCACGAGCCAATTCCGGAGAATCGTCGAGTCGCACGACCTTGCCATCCCCAAGCACGATCATGCCTAAGCCAAACCACTTCCTGATCAGCCTATTCCCGAGATCGCAGTAACCATTACCGGTGAATCATCGACAAGCACGGTCGTGCCATGGCTTGGCATGGTCGTGCCACCTCAGAAACTTTGAGCGGGATTTTTCCAAAAATGGGAGCAAACAAGATCGACAGAAGGAAAGCTAGAATGACTGAAACATGATTGGAAACCGGTGTCTTATTGTGTTTAAGTTTATGTTTTTACATAACGTTTAGTTTCAAATGGCTTACTTTTGATTAGAATTGTGTTTTTGCAGATCTAACGGAGCTTAAGGAGCTATTCGAGAGCTATACGGGGAATCGGGAGCGAACGGGATCAACTTGGGACGCGAGATAAGAAAAACAGGAAACGACACCCTACAAGTGGTGTCAGCAACGCCCCAGGGCTGTCGTCGATGCACCCGCCTCGACAGAATTAGCGTAGGGAGCATGTTAGTGCGTCTGCAGAAAAGTGAAGATTCTAGGGGGCGTCGGCAACGCAGGGGGGCATCGGCGACGCCACCTCCTGCTAGCCGACAGGTTTTTCTTTTGTTTTGTGTGTTTAACCGAATTAAAACTCAATTTTGCGTTAATGTCTAATGGTTGTTTATCGAGTCTTATGCTCACAGGAACAAATAGCGCGTGAGATTTCGTTGTTATTTAATTGACAACTAATATGAAGAGGTATTAAAATGGGTCATTTTTATGATCCGAGCCAGGTATGTGTAATAGGTCAAACTCTCATTGAGAACAAAAGGTTCGATGAGAGTTAAACGAAGTCAAGAATGAACTTTGGGTTACCTTAATAGGTAAACCTAATAATCTAATTATAGTCATCGCGTTTTTTGGAAACATAATGATTTTTAAATAAGATTATAGCTAAAATGTGTGATTTTGGTCAAACTGGTTATTAAAAGTCCTTCGTCTTGAAAGAAGGGCTAAAGCTGACCAAAACGCCCTTGAATGATAAACCGGGCAAACGACCCTTAAAGGTTGTTTGAAAATAAGTTTTATTATTGAGCAAATCTTTTGGATAAGAGTAATAGCTAAAGGTATAAGCCTTTTTGAACGAATGCCTCGTAATGGGTTTTTTTCGTAAATTGACAAACCGAAGTGTAGAATTCGGAATATATAATTTACGATATTAATTCCACCAGAAATATAGTTGTGGTGGAAGACAAGTAAATATCTTAATGTGGAATTAAGATGAAAGCAAAGGAGGAGCGTGGTTTAAGTTAAAAAAATGCTTAAATCCCTTAACGGGTCAAAATAAATATACAAGCAAAAATGGCTTAGGGATGCATAAAAACCGTGAATAGAACCTTGGATAATAGGAAACATTTATATTATGACGTTCATGAGAATTTGAATGCAAACAAACACGTTTGTTTGATAAATCATGAATGGGTCCAAAGTTTTATAAATATAAAGCCGAGGGCTTAAAAAACTTAGAAAGTTGTTAATCCGGATGTCGGATTTTAACTCCATGTGATGGAGGAACAAATTACGATCACGTAGGAAGAAACGGGACGTAAAACAGATAAAAATTTAGAAAGTTATGACCATTTAAGTGAAAAATGGAATTGCTAGGAATATGCAGCTCCCAGCTGCAAACTTTCTGTCGAAATCAAGTTGGCGCGCCCTACGACAGCTTTTAAGGATCCTGTCGCGGCCCGCGATGGGCAAAAAGGCTGGCAAAAGTTGTTTTCTTGCTTGTTTTGACTCGCGGACTTGTTTAGACATGTTATAAACTCTGTATGACTAGATCATTTCATGTTTTATGAAATGTAGGTATACCATGAAGTACCGGATAACGATCAAGCTCAATGAAGAACCGAACACGGTCAAAGATTCAAGCTTCCGCATTACGTTTCGTTGTTATGCGATTTAAACGACGATATTATGTTGAAATGTTTTAAATTTCAAGATGTTTTAAGAAACTTGTATTTTCAAATATATATGTATATGATATATATACGTTTTATATGCAAAACTTATATGAAAATTCGATAAATAAACTAAGGGTCTTACAACTATTGTAGACCCAACAGTTGTTGACTTCAAGGAAGTCTTTGCTATGTAACCACTGTCTAACTATGAGAGTGTGGTCCATACAATTGTAGTGGCTGCTTCACTTGAAAAACCTTCAAGTGTCACTTGTGACACAAGAGGTGTACCCTCCTCTGCTTGTGGGTTAGCAAAGAGATCTGAACTTGCACTAGTCACTTGTTGGAGTGTGCTCTCAGTGATGATTGGTTGAAAGGAACTAGTTTTGGGCAAGTTAGATGCAATTTAATCAAGCAATGGTTTGATGGTGGTAAGTATGTTTATGGGTGATGGAGTGTAACACCCATAAAATTTCATCCAATTATGAGGCGACACGTGTCCTGAATTTCCAAATTAGGAAAGGGGATTTATCGTTCCACTGTGTAACGACACATATTAAATCCTCCAATTAATTCCCGACTATGTCGAAGGAGAAAGTAAATTATATTCTACGTTCATAGAAACGTATTTCATATCTCCGACTAATCCCGATTCAGGGAAGTAGAGAACTTTTAACATGCGTTAACTTAAACGCGTCCCGCATCTCCGACTAATTTCAACTACGAGAAAGGAGAGGGACTAAAAGTGCCAAATGGCCTAAGATATAAAATCTAAGGACATAAGCTACACATACCCTAAATACCCTTTACATGACATAGATATAAGTTTTGAAAGGTTAGGTATGACAACAACACGTTTATATAAGTCGAGGGGTTATTTTTGACAACTGCAAAAGTTTGCCTAAACCCTAGCATACGGACCATGTGTACAAATCCGAAAATTTTTCGTATTCAATAAAATCTTGTATTTATTGATGAGAATGCAAAATTATCAATCATTGCGAAATTTTGATTATTTTCGTGTTTGATAAAGCGTTGTGCGTTATTTGCGAAACGCGTAATCGTACAACCGAACAAACCGACATCCATGACATTTCTGGGCAAAATCCAAGTTACAAATGCCTTAACACCTTTATATAACCTAAATATTAGGTAAAAGGGGTTAAAAGTGATAAAACGCGACAATACAAGTCCAGGGGCTAAATCTGCCAAAAGTTGTAACTTCAGCCCCTGCCAGGGACTTACGGACCCTAAAGGAAAACCCCATATGGTCCGTAAGGGGTCTCTAGCAGCAGTTTTAATGTTTAGGCTCCAAGTAAACCATTTATTCGAATCTATGGGCAATCTAGCTGGTTATGACACATCCCAAAACACTTGTATTGATCCTAGAATGATGCTAAACACTTGGCATCATCTTGTTCATCCTCAATTGCTATAAATAGCAAGCATTATCAAACTTTTCAAGTGCTCATTTCATACTTTCACTTCTAAAGGGAACCTCCTGAAAATCACTTGTAATCATTTTTGGGAGCTTCCTTGAAGTTCTAAACATTCTTAGGATCACTTGTAAGTGCTCCTTATCTGTTCTTTTACATTTTATAGAATTTAAAAGCCGAAAGTCAAGCAAAATCGTTATTTGCTTTGACTTTCGGTTTAGACCATTATGGTTAAGCTAATGTTCGAATCGAACATGGCTACATGATCGTAATTAGGTAGTTGTTAATCCCTCAAAAGGGCACCTCCTGAAAATCACGTTAACTTAGTCAACTGACGGGTCAAAGTTTATTAACTTAAATAGTCAAAGGTCAGATTTATGTAAACTTTATAAACTAATTATATAAATGTTATAATCAGTGTTTTGACACCTAAATTAATTGGTAATAATTATTAGAATATGTATGAACATGTTCGGCTCGTCAATTCCAGTTCTAAGGTCGGTTTGCAACCAAAAGTCGAGAAATTTGACTTCTGCTTTGACTTTCAATTCTGACCCGATTTCGCATAGTTAACTACTGAATTCAAGTTGTATTATGATCATATTATAATTTAAGATAATAATCTGAGGTTATACTACATGATCATAATCAGAATCTGAGTTTTCATACAAGTTTCTATAATATGCCAAACTTTGACCAAAATGCCCTTTTTGCGTAAAACAAGGTTTTAATCAACAACGAACTTGCAAATGATTTACCTACTGATATGATAATGTAATTAACATATTTTGATATTATGAAACTGATCATAACCTGAGTTTTGATTAAATATCGTAAATTATGTACTTAAACGACCGAAATACCCTTTTGGCGCATACTATGGTTTTAAACCATAACTATCAATCAAAACTTAATACCTACTTATATTATAACATATTTAAAATTTTTTCACAGTGGGTACTTGATCATAACTCATATTTTATGCAAGTTCTCAAACTATGTCATATAATGACTAAAATGCCCTTACGGTGCATATTTTGGTTTTAAACCATATCGTTTATAAAAACTTGGTTACCTACTGACTTGGTAGAATATTTAAGGTATATTAGCATATATACCTTGTTTGTGACTCATCCGGTTACCCGATATCGCTTATATGCATACGGTTGAGCTTATGTAACTAGATTACGTAAATTCACCAAAACGGGTCAATTCTTATCATTTCCGTTTCAAATTCTAGAATGTACATTGTTTATTAACTATTATACAAGTCTTAGTACATGTTGGGTTTAAACCACATTCTATTCGGTATATGCTTAATCTAGCGAACTTATTCTTAAGTATCGGGTCATATCTAAAGGAACTAACCTTTGGCCCGCATACATTCTAACAGATAATAAATCTGTTCATTCCAGACTATAGTACCCCCAGATAATCGGACTTGGGTCAATAATACTTAGACTTGCAGCTTTTTGCTAAATTAAAATCTTATTGATTGGAAGCTAGCAAAAAGGTAAATACTCTTAACTTATTTTAGTTTTTAAACTTGGGATGGCTATTAAGCCACTTGGAGTGGGTATTACATAAATGGGTCATCTATGTTACACATAAATGTAAGAATCCGATTTATTCCGTTTTACTTGATATCTGAAACGATTGGGGGTTAATGGTACCGTGTTCGGATATCCCGACTCATATACTTATATGTCCATACGGAATAGCGTGCATGGGTAGGCATAGCGACTGTAAGACGTGTTTTATTCAACTTTGGTGAGTACCTTAATCATAATAAATGATTGGTTTTGATCTCTGGTTCCCAATTGTAAGGCAAGAATGTAAATCCGGTAGCAAGAATAAATCCAAAAAATATTTAAAAGATCACCTAAGGGTTTTCTCTATGTATAAAACTCTTTTCAAAAAACGGTTTTCCAAAGAGTCAGTAAATTGTATTTACCAGCTTTGACTGGCGTATTTTCAAAAGATTGAACCGCAGATACCGAACCTTATTATAGGCTGGGAATCCGGACCGGCTAGAATGAAGGCTAAAGAATTTGCAACTCCTGATGCTTAAGGCCTATGATGTCTAAAGCTCTGTTTATTAGATCCCGACTGTGGGCTTGTACTTAACGCTTGTAATGCTTTTGTATACATTCAAGCTTTATTGAAATTAATAATTTTACTCCTATACTTCTGCTGCATATTATTATATTGTGATAACTGTTATCCAACCATCATGATGTACCCATCCGGGCCCACCAGGAATCAGGGTGTGACATGGAGTGGAAAGAGATGTAGCCCTAAGAGTAGAGCTTGGGAATAGATGTTCAAGTGAATCATCTAACTCATTTTGTGGTTACCCTGTGCTTACAACACTATCCTTTTGGATGGGTGGAGATGTTTGCATCTGGTGTGAGGAAGTAACAACATATGTTAGCTGCATTTGTGTTACAGCAGGCTCCGCTGGCATCTCAACCTCCAGGGTAACCCTTCTGGCTCTTTTAGATTTGAGTAAAGGGGGAGAAATGGTTTGTGTGGAAATGGCTAGTGTGTTATCCACAGTGCTAGGTTGTACATTGTGGTCACCATAGGGTAACATCTGTTGCTGGGTTTTCTAAAACATTTTCATCATCAACATTTTTTTGACTTTTAGCAGTTATCATGCATGTGAAGGTTTTGTTTGAAAGACTTATCATTTGCAGGGCTTCTCCCTGTTCAAAAATATTTTATGTCAAAATCTTTTAAAGATAGTAGGTTAAAAGTCTTGGATACATGAGAAAGGCTTTGGCAGTGCCTTTCTTTTTGGCTTTTACATTGCCAGCCATATCCATAAACCATGTTTGGGATAGCTTATAATTTGAATTTGTCAAAATAGCATATCCCAGATATTGTGTTTTTAATGGTATTTCATTAAAGGATGTGGTTTTTGTTGAGAGGTATACAAAAAGGGTATGGAAGAAAAAATTCATGTGGAAATTTGGTTTAAAGATTCTTGCTCCTACCAGTTGAGCATCATACCCCCTCTCAATAAATTGATTGTGCAACTTAGTTTTTGAGAAATATTATGTGCGTGACTCGTCATTGAGAGCAAATGTGGTGGACAATTTTTTTGGAGTTATCTGGACATCAACACCTTTCACTTTTGAGATGGTGATAAATGGCTTTTTATCCCTGAGGAAAAAGTCAGAATTGTTCCAGAACTCATGAAGTGTATCAAGGTATATGGGTGCATCGGTGGTTATGATAGTGTAGTATTTAGATGAAGTGAGTATGTTAATGATTGAGTGGAAATCGGTGTTGGTGTCAAGTTTGGCGAGATATAGAAGATAGTTGTGTGCTGATTTGAGATAAAGAGCCATGATCGATGATTGTGGATTGTGATTTGGAGAGGTTTTCTCTTTGTGGAAATCTTCATTGTTGATTTTAACAACAGTAAGTGAAAGCTCTATTAATTTGGTGGGTTTTATAGGATTTATGCAACATTGATGGTGACATGGCCAACGATTACTTTTTTAAGTGACGTGGCATACCTCTATTTATGTAAAGCAAAACTCTGTTTTCAAAAATCTGTTTACCAGAGTCCGGCCCCATTGAGAAAACCTTTTTGTGAAGTAGTGAATCCTCTATTTTGGTTAAGGTCTGTTTTAGGTTTTGAAACCTTTGTTTGTTGTGAACAAAGGTTATGATGAGTACAGGGTGTAACATCTTTTGACTTTGGTAAACAGATAGATGAAACAAATGTTTAAAACCACTTTGATGTAAAAAATGTTTTTAAAATAACAAATGTTACTTGTAAAAGGTGGTTGACTTTGGTCAAACAGAGTTTAGCACCACTAAAATAATAAATAGGTATCATTCAAAGGGTTATACCTTTGGCAACAAACGTGAAAGAATATTTAAGGGGTTGAATATTCATACATGATAATGGTGCAGTTGAGAATACATTATTAGTTGAATATTTTTTTCAAATTAGAAATTTATTTACGAATATATACATTTGAAGTCTTGAAAGGTTGATAATTAATTAGTTGTAAGTTAGTTACAAATAATTAATTAGTTGTATGTTAGTTACTAATAATTAATTAGTTTTTTTTTTGAACAGTAATAATTAATTAGTTGTTAACTGTTAATAATTAATTAAAAAGATTTATTTATTTAATTATCAAATATTTGATAATTAAAATTAAATATATATAATTATGAAGATAATTATAGATTCAGATTACTTATGAGATGATTATGGAATTTGAATGAAACCCTAATTTTCCCGTTAACCAACAAAGACTATAAACAGAGGTCTAGGTTTAGTTGGAAATTACACCAAAAATTCCTTTCGTCGTCACAGCCGTCACCGACTACCATTAGCCACCCACCGCTACCGTTGTCATGATCAATGGGCTAGACCAATTTCATGTGGAACTAGATTTGAATCAAAGGTGTTCGGGTTCTCGGGTTGTTTTGTGTTAATGGAACTAACTACCCGTAGGTGTTTCAAATTGGTTAGTTGTGTTATGCGAAAAAGTATGTTTCATTTAACATCTTATGGTTGAATTATTTATTTCTATTTGGTTTTGCATCTAGCGATTCTTGGTGGGCGATCCAAAGTCTAGTTCGGATCAATTTGTACGCACACTTCCACTCAATAAAAATCTAAAACACATGTACCAATTCCCAACATATAAGACCATATGTCATTAGTAACGATGTTATAAGACTGCGGGGTATGGTGGGGCTTGGGTTGGGCGTGGGTTGGGGGCGGGTGATGACACGTGGAATGGGAGCCCCCCCCCCCCCACTGCCTGGTACGTGTCCGCGGGGTATGGTGGGGCGTGGGTTGGGCTTGGGTTGGGTGCACCGCGTGGCAGGGTAGTTTATAAAAAAAAATATATACAAAATTTAAAAAAAAAATATACAAAATTTTGGGATGGCCCGCTATGACGTGGCGGGTGAGCCAATGATATTCAGCCAACTAGGATGGTCAAACCGCCCCACGCCCGGCTTGAAACCCATGCCCCAAGGGCCACGCCGAAACCCATGCCCACCCGGGGTGGTGGCTTGGGCGTTTTCCCCCTACCCACGCCCAAACTCCCGCCCCATACCTCGCAGTCTAAGCTATGTTTTAAGCACATAAATCCAACATTGATACCACAAGAAATATTAAATGTACTGCAATTATACTCAAAGAAATGGGTGTTTGCAGGAAAAGATATATATTTATTGAAATACATAATATATATTTACTGAAATACATAATATAATTTATACGTAAGCAAAAGTAGACATGTGAGAAGAAAAAATGACCAATATGTTGACTTTATTATTTGTTGTTGTTAAAGAGTTAAGACTTAAGAGTAATAAGTAGTGGATTATTAATTTTGGTAGATACTTCCGAAAAATTTTACAACAGGCCAAGGGGGCATACCCCTCGCAACCCTATACTCAGCGAGACCAAAGCAGGTTTGGGGCATCACTACACCAATAAACTAGCAAACCACTACCCAATAGCCCAATACCATAACCTATAAACAAAGGTCTAACAATACACCAACAATGAGAATATAACATATGGAGAAAACACACCACAGGTTGGACAAGAACAATCATTGTCTCAAGTCTCTTATCATGTAGAGGAATCCATATTCCCAACCTAGCTTGTTCTTTATGTTATTCAGGCTTGGAAGATGTGGATCATCTTTTCATCCAATGCCTGATCGCCGCTTCTGTGTGTAATAAGGTTTCTTAGTGGTGCGGTGTTGACCTTTCACATTTTTGCTCCGTCAAGGATCTACTAGAGCATGGCAATAGGATATCGGGTTTGAGCTTGGAAAAGAAGATCGCCCACCTGGTCATGTATTCGGTCTTATGGGCAATTTGGAAAAATAGAAACTCATGGAAATTCTCCACAAAGAAGGCATCGGTGGAGCAGCTTATGGAAGATATCATCAACAACAGCTTTAAATGGATCAAAGGGAGGGCCAAGAACACCATAGCAGTTTGGGATCGATTGAACTATGTCCATTTATAGGTGTCTTTAAAATTTAAGTTTCGGGTGTATCGGGTCATAGGTAGTTCGGTCTGTTTTTATAATTTCGGCTTTGTATGGGTTTTTGCTAGTTTCCAGCTTAGCTTCTTTGATATATTTATCACTAGTTTAAGATCCCGCGAGTTTCGCGGGTGGCTTAACAGAAACATATAATATCTACTGGTATTGAGATGATCTTTGTAATGAAAGAACTTTTCAATATAAACGTATAAAATGATACTGAAATAAAAAATTATAAATAAATGAGTACATGAAAATTACAAATCACTAAATACTTCTTTATAAACTACATTTGTCTTTTTATTAGTAGGTTTGCCGTCGTTGTCCAAAATCAAAAGTTTAACTAATTGTCTGGTTTTTACTCTGGATAAAGCAACATTCAGCTGACCGTGGGTGAAAACTGGTTGTTTCAAATACAGACCAACTCTAGACAGTGGTTGGCCCTGGCTCTTGTTGATTGTCATTGCGAAACATACAACAAACGGAAATTGTCCAAAATCATGTTCCAAGTATGACCCCTACACCCTTCAGCCTTAGGTGAAGTTAAGGAGGGTTAAAGTATACCTTCAGGCTTTATGAAACCAAACCAACGTCATTTGTAACTAACAAATATGATGGTTACGTGAATCCTCCTTTAAAGTGTATCTTTAAATTAAACAAAGATATATGCAATTAAAAAGATAATGTTCATTTAGATTTAGGAAAATGAAGATCGTATTATTGCAAGATATAAGTTAAAATAGCACATATATAAGTTCAATTCAAACAAACTCAGGTCCTATACCTAAATTGAAAGTACAAAGCTCTTTCAGTAAAGCCTGCTCTTTTCCATTATTTGCATTTTGACTTTAGAAAGTAAATGAATGTTGAGCCACTTTTCGTTCCATTAAAACAGTAAAAATAAAACAAACTATATGCCCACCCCTTGCAACCCAACATCAAATCCCCTCCAAATAGGCCAATCTTCACATTTTATCTTCGATCTCCTCGTGAGCCAAACAAAAAAAAAAATACAGCTCCTTAATTTTTTCAACCACCATATACCGTCCCATTCGCTTGCCACCAAAGACTGTATCTACGGTCGGCTCAACCATTTTAGAGGCGTAAAGCAAAGTTTGAAGTTGGGATCCTCTTAGCCAAGAAGTTAAATATTTCGCTTTCGATCACAAATTGTTTGCGACAATTATAATCTAAGAAAATGAAAAAAAATTACAAAAATTGTTTGGTCCATAAATACTAAAATAAATTTGCTACATTTAAAAATGTGAAAAAATACAATGAACATCTTACCTGGTCAATTTTCGGCTTTGGACATAAGGGAGACCGCGATTCAAAATCATACGTCCAAGTCCTATACTCTTGATTGGTCATCATGAAGGTCTTTTGATGTTTGCTTAAATAAAAGAAAAGTTTCAAATAACATGTCAAAGATAAAGAAAAGTTTCAAATAATATGTCAAAAAAATCAAATAATATGAATAATGCATGTGTGTATATAGATTAGATATGAACAACATCTTTGGAGGTAGGATGCAGACCTCAATATACTTGATAATGTAAACTATTTAAGTATGTCTTTATATAGGGGAGTGTCAACAGATTAGGTAGTTGACATAGTGGGCAATAGGTCAATAGATGGTTTGACAATGTCAAGTAACATTGATGGGTTTGACCTTAGATGAGGGGGTAGAACACGTAGTTTTGACTTAGCTAAACAATGACCAGGTAAATAGGTGATGGAACCACCGACCAAACATGGATTCTTTGGTTAAAAAACTTACGTATATTAAATAATCAATACTTAAATCCAACAAAATTTAACGTTATATTCTTCTAAACCTAAACACACAGTTGTTATGAAAAAAAAAGTCAATCTCCTTTTAAAAATAAAGACCTAAGAATGAGTGTGGTAAGTAATAATTACAATTTAGAACTTAAAAAAAGTATACATATAAATCCCAAAGGCAGAATTCCTAAACCTTGTTAACTACACAAAAATTCATGCCCAAACGTATTGCTAAAACCCCCCAACGGAAAATTAGTTCCAAATGCAGGCCCAATCTTAAGAAGGAAACCAATGTACAAATGGAAAAGAGCACCCCCCAAATTGGAACTTAACCTCGAATGCAGACTCAAACCCAAAGACGAAAATCAAACTACAAATACAAAGCTCAACTTTCAATAAAGATATTAACCTAAACATTATATAAACACAACTCACCAGAAAACGTGAGAGGCAAAACTCGGCGAAGAAGATCACCAACATCAATCAATCCACAAACCTTGATAGATGAGAGTCACTTGAGAAGATTGGAAACTCGAAACAACATTGTCTAACTGCGACATGAAAACCAATTGGAAAAAAACACTAAATACATACGGCAAGTGCGTGTTTTTAGAGTAATACCATACCAAGCATGTGTCGTACCTCCATCAAAATAAGAATGTAGTATGATGTGGTTAACTTCCCTGAAGTCTGGTGCCTAGCTTCATCCCAAAGGAGAGCGACAGCAAGACCCTGAAAAAAGGAAAACAATGAGAATAATATGCATGAAATGTTTTGGTTGGTTGGTGAATTGGTAAAAAAGTGTAATGTCTTAGTCATTTAATGTGGTGCTCATATTTAGACTCGGGCTCGGTTAAACTCAATTCCATTCGAGCTAAGCCCAAAAGAACATTTTTCTACATCTAAGAGGTCACTTTATTCAAATACAAACTAAATGGGTCAAGACGACCCATAGACATTTCATGTGGTTATAATAATCAAAATACAACTTAAATGGGTCAAAATGACTCATAGACAATTTATGTGGTTATAATAATCAAGATACAACTTAAAATGCTCAAAACGACATGTCATAACTTCCAATGCTTTAAATTTACTAAATGAACCTTTATAGACATATTTAAGCACAAAAGAACATTATTCTACATCTGAGTTGGCTAAATTTATCATTTACATGGTATTTTTACTTGTACGTGCATGCTAACAGAACATTATTTCAGTCGAAGGATGTGTTACCTGCAAGCTAACAGAAGCAATGCTCTGACCCAAAAATTCACATGGAAGCTGCCAAAAATTTAAATCAACATGACCTATTAGAGACCCGTTACAAAATGAAAAAATGTTATCAGATGCTAGTTACAATAAAAACGCAATATAAAATATGAACTATTACTATAATTACCAACAAAATAGAAGCACAAAAAGTTGTAATTTCTCATGTTTCTATTTTTTTAAAGTTTTCAGACTATCATGCTTGCACTTTAATTGTAAAACATATAAGAAGTTGGCAAAAATGTATAAATTAGTTTGAAATAAAATTATATGAACGATCCAACCATAAATTAGTTTGAAACCAATAACAGGCTATCCTTTTAGTTTTCATTCATTAGAAATAAAAGTTATTAAATGGGATAGAACCAAGTTTCGTAGTAAATATTTTTCGAATATAAGAGCCCTAAAAATTGATACAAATCAGAAGCTTCACAAAAGATTCATATGTTTACTTATGTTATTCAGTGGAAATCGATACAAAATCAGAGATTGACACAAAAACATATTAAAAAAAAGCCCTAAAAATTTATACAACATTAGAATAAGTCAATATAAGAAAACCCTAATATAAGAGCCCTAAAAATTGATACAAATCAGAAGCTTCACAAAAGATTCATATGTTTACTTATGTTATTCAGTGGAAATCGATACAAAATCAGATATTGATACAAAAACATATTAAAAAAAGCCCTAAAAATTGATACAGATTAAAGACCAGAGAAATATGCATACAGATTAAAGAATCGTACCTTAAATAATGCTTGACAAATCGATTGACAGCCAAATCGATGTGAAGAAACAGAGGATGATTGATAAATCGATTAACAACCGAATCGATGTGAAGAAACGACTGAATACGTATGGATTTATAGATCTAGGGTTTATGCAACCAATGATCCTTAAATATGGAAACTCATTCATATTTTGGAAGATGATCATAGAGAAAGATGGAATTCGGATCTCTGGTAGAATTATTTGAGATAATATGAGAGAAGGATGGAAACTTTCATTATTTGAGATAGAATGAAAGTGAAAAGCGGGATGCCAAAAGACCTACAATACATTGCCGCTCAAAAGATTATTCAGACATACAATCAGATGACACGTGGCAATAAGGTTTTTAAGAATAGGACAAATGGCATAAGTTTGTTTTGTTTTATTATAAGGTATAGATTGTTGCTGTTCAAAAAAAATTAGTAATGACTACTGGTTCATTAGCAGTGGCGGATCTAGGATTCCGACCAAGCGGGAACGTTTTATAAATAGGCGGTAACGAAATCGAAAAAACATCAAATTTTTTCAAAATTTACACTAAAAACGTCAAAAATTTACCGACCAAGCGGTAGCGGAGGCTACCCCTTGATACAAGGTGCATCTGCCCCTGTTCATTAGTCTCTTTTTATTAACGGCTAATGTTACTCTCCCCAAGCTCCTATATTTACAAATAATACACTTTTTCCTGGGATTGAAACCAGGACCTCTCATCAAGAGGCAAGAGCCTCTACCAAGTGACCTATATCCAATTGGCAGTCCATTAGTCTTCTTTTTTTTGAACGACAAATGAATAATTCAAATGGGTTCTAGGCGAATTCACCACATATGGATACACTCGCATCCGAATCTGGGAAAACCCTCACCTAAGGCCGAAGCTTGTGAACATTCGCCCGAATGCACGACAGTGCAGTGAGGTAAAACTCGCTCAATTCAAGGATCGAACTAGCGAACACCGTCTATTCGCCTAGTCTCCCATCATCATCAGATGCCGCCAAAATCAAATGATTGGGGCAGGAACCGAACCTAGGTTACCTTAAATATCAGGTCTCTCTTTTACCACTCCAGCACCAACTCATTGATAATCCATTAGTCTTTTTATTATAATAATTCCACTACTAGATTATTTAGTATTATGTAGCTCATTAGTATTTTATTAATCTTTTATCTTGTTCTATAATTAAATTCAAGAATTGTGAATCACAAACAGACTTTCACATTCAATACCTTCAAATTACTAAATATAACAAATACTAGTTTTTTTTACGTCGCGCGTTGCGACGAAACCAAGCAAATGATATGTAAAACAAACGTGATTTGAAAATAAAACATGTTGTTTAGAAAACCAAACCATTAGAACGGTTTAGTTTATCATTATAGTGTTTTATTATACAAAATAAATATTTTATTTTGAGTACAACTTCGTTTTTAACAAAACTTATAACGGAATATTGAGGAAAAAAATCAAGCACAACTAAGTACTTAAGTTTTTAGAAAAAAAAAGTTATAAACGTAAATTATTAAAGAAGTATCAAATTATTTGATAAAATAATATATGTTCTGAAAAAGAAAAAAAAAATTAAAAAAATGGTAAAGAAAATATATGGTTTTAAAGGGGGAAAATTAAAAATATGTTATAAAAATAAATATAATAGTAAACTATTATAATATATTAAATAAAAAAATAATAAAAAGTTATATATTATTTTAAAAATAAAGTTAATATCCATCGTCCTTCGTTAACTATATATTAACTACAGGACAACAATGTAATATTAATTACAATGCTGTCATAGGACTTTATTCACTAACAACCACTTCACCACCTAGCGGTTAAGACTATGGGAAATGGGGCTTGAGTTGGGGCGTGGGTTGGGGGAAAACGCCCAAGCCACCACCCCGGGTGGGCTTGGGTTGGGGCGTGGCCCTTGGGGCTTGGGTTTCAAGCCGGGTGTGGGGCGGACTTGGCATCCTATCTGGCGGCCTCCTATTCGCTGACCCCGCCATGTCATAGCGGGCCATTTGAAAGTTTGAATTTTAAATTCAAACCGTTTGGCCAAGCCAAGCGTTCGACAAGATCGCCCTTTTTGAAATTTACCTGACGCTCTAGGTTTTTTATTTTGTAATTTTTAGGTATTATGTAATTTTTAGGATTATGTAATTTTTAAAAATCTAATGAAATTTTAGGTTTTTTTTTATAAATGTTGTGTGAAATTTATTTTTTTTTTATTTTTTTTAATAATCTGCCAAGCGGTGCACCCAACGCAAGCCCAACCTACGCCCCGTCATACCCTACGGACACGTCACCAGGCGATGGGGGGCTCCAATTCCAGGTATCAACTCATGCCCCAACCCAAGCCCAACCCAAACCCAACCCAAGCCCCACCATACCTCACTTTCTAAGTTTATTTCTTTTTTGTTAAAGTTTAGCTTACTTCCCTTGAGTTTTAATTTTTGTTAAAATTTAGTTTATTCCCTTCAAGTTTTAATGTTTTCACCTTGTTCATCCATTTTCTAAAAACTTTTTAACCCTTCAATTTTCTAATAAATGTCTATATAATTGCGAGTTCGTCTACGTTATAGGTCACATGAGTTACTTAGTGTTATAAATTCACGCTTTTCTTTTACGTTTTTTTTTTCGATTTTGATCGTTGTTGGCTAACTACCTAGCACGCCTCTATCCCCAACGTTGGTAGCACAATTTACGCCCCGCAACGCGGGGGCCTTATAACTAGTTCATATCATTTTAGGATTCTATTTTTTATTTTGATTTTCTTTTGATTTTAGTTTTTTTTTTTCTATTTTGATTTTCTTTCTAAAAATTAGTCACCCGCCATGAATTATAAAAGTAAAACAAATATTGATCACAAATCAAAACCAGGCACATACCTGAATTTTTTTAAAAAAAAACCTAAGTAAAAGTTGCAAAATAAATGCAAAAGAAGACTAATGAAGATAAAAAAGAACGAAAATGAAAAATGAATAAAATAGATTTATTATTACTGTTATTACTATATATTATTATTATTATTATTATTACTATTACTATTACTATTATTATTACTATTACTATATATTAAAAAACGAATAATAATATATAGTTTTTTTAATACTTTTACTATTTTAATATTATAATAATAATTATTTTCTTTACCTTTTAACTTTAATCTTTTTTTAATATCAGGGGTTGGGATAAGCTTGGTGTCAACCGGTATCGAACCAGTACTGGTATCAAAAATACCGGTACGGTCCTGTTCAGTATCACTACATAAAGGTAAAAACCGGCACTAATAAAGAAAACGTCAAAAGTTGGTGCTAAATTGATATTGGAAATCTTTTGGTTCGGGAAATTCAGTGCTGCTACCCAGTACCATTTGCTCATCCCTGATCACGGTTACCATACGAACAACGGTATCGTACAACTTTTTTTGTTGATTTTCTTCAACTTTTAATTTTTTTTTAGTTTCATGGGTAGGGATGAGCTCGGTGCCAACCGATACAGAATCGGTACTGATACCGAAAATACCGGTTACGGTACCGGTTTATGAAGGTAAAAAACGTTAGTGAATAGGTAACAGGAACGCCAAAAGTCGGTACCGAATTGGTACTTAAGATATTTCGGTTCGGAAAATTTGGTATCGGTACCCAGAACAATTTGCTTATCTCTGACCACGGGTTTCATACGAACAACATCGTTACCATACAACTTTTTTTGTTGATTTTCTTTCGGTTATCTTTTATTTTTTTTTCTACATTTTCTTTTTATTCTTGTCAGCAGTTCCGTTCGCAACACGCTCGTAGTGATTTCAAAACACATGTAAACACAGACCAAATAATAAAAGAAATTCGCCGAAACGCGGCGAACTTTTTTAAACCTAGTTTTCATAAAAAATGAAAGACGTTTGTTTGAAGATATTAGCGCATATATTGTGAATATTTTGTATAGCTTATAGTTGATATTGTTTCCATATTTAGCGGATTACTTAGACGTATATATTGTAACCGTTTCTATTGAATGAGATCAAGAATTCATATTCCTATATGGTATCACGAGTCCAGTGATCCAAAACCCTACAACCGCCGTCGCTCCCCCCCTTCTTCTTCCTGTTGCCGTCGTCACCTCCCCCCCTCTTGCTACCTCCCTCAATCTGCTCCAATGGAAACCAAGCTTCACCCGGCCATGACGGTCAACAACATCAAAAACATGATTCCTATCACCCTCGAAGCCGAAACCTCTGACTACACCACCTGGACCGCTCTCTTTCAGGTCCACTGCAGTGCCTACCAGGTCCTTGATCACCTCAAACCCAAGCCACCCGCTGCTGACCCGGCTCCCGCCGCCGGCTCTGCTGAAGCCGCTGCCCTGGCCGAGTCGGAGGCCCTCTGGAAACGCCTTGACTCCATTGTTCTCCAGTGGATTTATGGCACTATCTCAACTGATCTTCTCCGCATAAT
Organism: Helianthus annuus; assembly: GCF_002127325.2. NCBI lineage: Eukaryota > Viridiplantae > Streptophyta > Magnoliopsida > Asterales > Asteraceae > Helianthus > Helianthus annuus. The sequence goes on along the minus strand of NC_035436.2, from coordinate 48,126,407 downwards.
TCTCACCCCTGGCCAAACCGCGTGTGAAGCTTGGACCGCGGTTGCTGATCACTTCAGCGATAATAAAAGTGCCCGTCAGGTTCAACTCCAACAGCAGTTCTCCAACATTCATCTTGATGCTTTCCCCTCCATGTCAGCCTACTATCAACAGGTTAAACATCTGGCAGACCAACTAAAGAATGTCGGGGCACCGGTTGACAACCAGCGCCTGGTCACCCAGCTCTTAAGTGGGCTGACCGATGCCTATGACAGCATCTCCACCGTTCTACAACACCGAGACCCCTTGCCCGACTTCAGTGAATGTCGCTCCCGTCTTACTATGGAGGAAACTAAAAAGAAAGCTCAAGCCACACGCGCCGCCTCCGCCTCCGCCACTGCTCTCACAGCAGCGGCCAGCCCTTCAGCAGCGGCTGATCAGCCTCCTACCTACTCCACTCGCAGCCGCGGTCGGGGCCGTGGCCGTGGTCGCTCCGGTTCTAGGGGCGGTGGTCGTGGTTACGGGAGTCAACCACAACATCCTTATATCGTTTTTCCCAACTCGTGGACGACTCAGCAATGGGGTTCCCTGATCAATAACACTGCTCCTCCCTACGGCACACCGCCTTGCCCATACCCCACCAACCCGCGGCCACATAACCCCACTGCCGGCATCTTAGGGCCACATCCGAATCAAGCTCACACGGCTGCTGCATTCACTCCTACGGATATTCAACAGGCCCTCTATACTCTCTCTCTCAATCAACCTGACCCGCAAGACATCATGGATACGGGTGCAACGGGTCACATGACCACCCCCCAAGGTAACATCTCTCCGTCTATTTTTAATACTTGCACTAACAAATTTATTACTGTCGGTAATGGCATGACCATTCCTGTTATCGGACAAGGCAACTTCACCCTTCCACCTCCTTACCCTCCATTGAAATTAAACAATGTTATGATTGCCCCACACCTTATTAAAAACCTTATTTCAGTCCGAAAACTTACCACCGACAACTTACTTTCTATTGAATTTGACCCTTTCGGTTTTACTGTGAAGGACCTCAAGACCAAGGCACCCCTCCTACGATGCAATAGCTCGGGCGACCTCTATCCGCTGACTGCTCCTCTCCCCTCCAACACTTCTACCGCTTTTGCTGCTACCACTCAAGATCGTTGGCATCAACGACTCGGGCACCCGGGCGATTCTTTATTGCATTCGTTATCTTTACCTATTTCATCTACTATTACTAAACATAATAAAACCTTATGTGAACCTTGTGTTTTTGGCAAGAGTACTAAGTTTCCCTTTTATGATTCTCCGAATACTACTTGTTTACCTTTTGAAACCATCAAGATTGTTGGAGCATTTTTTCTCTGTTTTTTTTTTTTTTCTGAAAGGTGTGTATTATTCGCGAATATCGAGAGGTCTAGTATACTTGTCTTAATCAGATTCGCGATAGAGAGCCACCTTGCACAATAGATCCCTATTTTAAACCCATCAGTAAGAAACCACTATCACCCAGACTTGAACTTGAGACCTGGAGAAAAAACTCACCCAGACCCATTATAGATGAACTTAAATACCTGTGGCCACACTAGAGCACTAGGGATGATTTTCTTCTCTTTGTTTAGTTAGTTGTTTCAAGCTGTGCATTTATCGAAACCAACATTTTGCTTGAGCGTAGACGTTAAAGCGTATTAAGTAGCGGTTAGCATTTAAAGTAGAAAATTATTTAGTAATGAAATTACCCTAAAGTATTTTGTTTTCTTTTGATGATTTATATCAATCATTGATATATAGGCCATTTTGTTTAGTCATTTGTTTAATGAACCTTGTCGGCTCTTACTTTGTATCTGGAGCTAGTACACATCAAGTATTATTTTAACATAATACTGACAAGTGTTAATATTGTTTGTCGTTCTCATCATGTCTTTTTTATATTTTTTATGTAATACTGACAAGTGTTAAATTCAAAAATTATACAAAAACAAATTTGATAATAAGGCTATACGGTATGGTGATAATTCTTTTTTGGAGGATGATTCGTCACATAGACGTCACGTAGATCGGATGTGAGGATTATTATTATTATATAACAATAATAATAATAATAATAAAGTAAAGAAAAAGAAAACAAAAGAAAAGGTGCGAATATGTTATTACATGTTTTGTGTTGAAATGTGGATAGAAAGTTTGTAAAGTTAACATAATTAACCCTTATTCAAAAGGATGTATAAATGCAGGAGTAGGGTATGAAAAAACAATTGAGGAGCATGTTAAGTAGTTGTTGAGGAGCATTGAAGTGTTAACTCATGAATGAGGTCCAAATAGGTCCATTGTAAGATGAATATAAATATATACCTTTTAAATGGCACAACCAACCAACTATTCATGTGACAACGGTAACACAATCCGGTTTGGGAGAAACCTGAATTAGTTTACAAGAAGTCTCAAGTGAGTATTTTAAAAGATTTCAATTAACATGATGGTTGAAAATGATACGACTTACTGACCTCAACAACAACAACTTCATCACCACCAGCCAAAGCTTCTTTGTCTCTGTTAGGAAACTTTATTTGTAAGTATTGAAGAAAATCAGATTCAACTGGATCTATGAAGAAGACAACAGTCCTGAAGATCACAACAAAAAGAAGAAGATCAGATAGGACAACTGAAATGAAAAGCATCTACTTCAAAGTATCACAAGTTGATCAAGAGCTGAAAAAGATTATCAGAGAAGGTCAATTCTGATGGATCTGATGATATTTCTGATGAAATATCATCATTTTCTGACGATTCTGATCATCAAATTTTCTGATGATTTGTTCACCAGAATTTCTGATGAAGTGGTTTATCAGAAATTCTGATGAATACCCTACTTGTCTAAAAATCAGCTCTATCCTGCCACAATGACCGAACCAACTTGACATTATTGGATATCATGATTACAAAGGCAACTTGAACGTTGGATTCAATGAATATGTCAAATTGCTACTTTTTGCAGGACTTATTACATGAATAAACTATTGTTTATTCATGTACCTAGCCTTCTATAAATAGAAAGCTCACCCAGCAGAAGATAATTAAGTTTTGAAGCTTAGCATTCATACATACTACAAAAACTCCATTGCCCTCTCACCCACAGAATTCAAGATTCATTTGTATTAGATAATAATCTTACAATCACCTTGTAAACTATTTTGTTTCAAAGTGATATAAACTTGATAATTCTGTAGGTCTTGTTTCTGAAAGTCTGATTTCCATTTCCACACATCTTTTTCACATCTACTGAAATCACTTGCCATATTACGTGAAAAGAAGTTTTTAAGCCCAAACTGGGTCCAACAATTGGTATCAGAGCACATTGAATAAACTATTTTCAAATGATCAATCGCTCATCTTCTTTTCTCTAAATATGGCCAGCTTTCAATCCTGGAATAATGCTTTTAATATTGGTTCTATGTCTAAATCTCCGACTTTGGTCAGAGAGGAATACCCCCAATGGAAAATCAGGATGGTCAATTTCCTCAATGGTCATGACCGAGCTCTGTTTCAATTCATTGAAAGGGGTCCACATATACCAATGACTAATTTACCAGCTATTCTAGCAACTGACCAATCACCAGGTATCCCTGCCTCCCGTGCTCCCAAAAGTGAAATAAACTGGAGCGCGAAAGACAAGGAACTGGTGGCTGGGGATGAAAGGGCAAAGTCACTTTTAATAATGGCCATCCCCAATGACAGATTTTCACAAGTTGATGCATGTGCATCAGCTAAGGAAATATGGGGTCAGTTGGAAAATCTTTGTGAAGGAGGAGAAAGGATGAGAAGAAACACGAGAACAAACAATGTTTCCTCATATGAGAGGTTTAAAAGTTTACCCAATGAAAGATTAAATGATACATATCAAAGATTTACAAAACTTTTAAACGAACTAAAGAAATTTGGTATAACAAAATCAAATGATGAAAGAAACATAAAATTTCTTGATGCTTTACCTAGAGAATGGAGAAGTCTAACCATGACTTTATCCTCAACCTTAGAACTAGGAAATATGAGTCTTCATGACTTATACATTATCTTGATCCCCAGAGAGGAAGAAATATTTGAAGAAACCATTCAAAGAAGGGGATCTTTAGCTCTTATCTCAAACTCACAAAGAATACCACCTACCAATGATCCACAACCATCAAACAGCCAAAATCTTGAAATTTCTGATACATCATCAGATTTTTTAGCTTTTGCTGAAGCAATAGCACTGCTCACCAAAACATTTGAGCAGAGGTTGAGGGGAGGAAGCCAGAGATACCAGAGAAGTGACAGAGGGAGGATGGATGGAAGATCTAAAGAAGAAGGTAGATCTAAGGATAAAGGGAAGGCTGAAGTTGTGTGTTACAAGTGCAAGCAAAGAGGTCACTATGCATCAGAATGCAAGACCAAGAAGCTGAAAGATGTTGCTTACTATGAGAAGAAGCTAAGAAGCAGCAGCAGCAAGTCAGCTTAATTGCAGGGATAGATACATGGCTATCTGATAATTCTTCTGATGAAGAAGAAGAAGAAATGGCCAATTTTTGCCTCATGGCACTTTCTGATGACATACCAGAAACTTCAGGACAACAGGTAAATTCAGACAATCTTGATCTTGAACACAAGCTAAATGAACTCATGTCAGATTTTCTTAATCTGCAAGATAAACATCAATCAGATAGTAAAAAATCTGATGAGTTGCAAAGGACCATGAACAAAATCATTCTTGAAAACCAATTACTAATAGAAGAAAGTTTAGATCAAAGAGCTAAAATTGAGTTCTATGAAAATGAAAGAAAAGATCTTTACAAAAAAATCAATGATAAAGAAATTAATGTAAGAGGTTTTCAACAAGCCAAAGAATTCATAAACTTCATTGAGTCCACACCAAAGAACAAAGGAGAGGGTTTAGGATACGTAAAAACAAGAGAAAGTAAACCCACTGTCTTTGTAAAAGCAACCCATCAGATTTCTGATAAATTTTCATCAGAATCTGATTCTGAATCTTGCAAGTCAACATGTTCTGAATACTCTTTTGAAAAACCCAACTTTAAACCAAACAGAAGTGAATGCAAATAAGAATCTTTAAAGACTCCAGAAGCAGTTCACTCATCTTTTCAAAATTATACACTCATTCCATCACAAGAAAGAATATCAGAAAATTCTGATAAATCTTGTATGTGTGTTGACATACTGAAGCTTGTTCAACACCATCTCCAAAAGAAAAATGTAAAATCTGTTTATGGCTCAGCATATAACAGAATTTATGATGAAAGGCCAATAAAAGAAAACAATTTGTTTAAAATCTCATCAGAAAGAGTACCCAAGCAAGCCTAGGTACCAAAAACCCTCTAATCATTCAATTTCAGGACCATCATGTGCAGCAGATCTGGTACTGCGATTCAGGAAGCTCCAAGCACATGACTGAGGACAGGAGCTTACTCAACAACTTTGTTTCAAAGCTGGGTAAATTGGTAAATTTTGGAAATGGAGTGAAAGGGAGGATCATGGGATACGGATGTATAAGGTATGGATGTCTGACCATAGAGAAAGTAGCCTATGTTGAAGGCTTAAAGTATAATCTGCTAAGTTGTGGTCAATTCTGTGACAAAGGTTTTCAGGTAACCTTTTAACCAGAAAAATGCTTGTTGCTGGGTATGGATGATAACAAAATCTATTTAAGTGGAAAAAGAATGAGACAATCAATATACTATTTTGATTTCAAAGAAGAAAATGAACATCCAAAATTATGTTTATTTTCAAAAATCAACAAAGGAAGTAGTTGGTTGTGGCATAAAAGGTTGACCCACTTAAATTTCAAAAACCTAAGCAAACTAGCAAGCAAGGGTCTGGTAAAAGGATTACCTTTTATATCCTCAAAGAATGATAAAATTTGTGATGCTTGTGAGATGGGAAAATCCAAAAGAAGCTCACACAAATCAATTTCTGAGTCTTCTATTACACAAAATTTGGAACTTTTACACATGGATTTGTGTGGACCCATAAGTACAGAAAGTTTTTCTGGAAAGAAATACATACTAGTAATAGTTGATGATTTTTCCAGATATACATGGGTCGAATTTTTGTGGATGAAAAGTGAAACACCTAATCTGATCATTAATTATATCAAGAAAATTGAAAATCTGTTAAAACTAACAGTCAGAAGGATCAGATAAGACAATGGGACAGAGTTTAAAAATTCAAAAATTGAGAGCTTTCTTGTAAGTAAAGGAATCTCTCATGATTTTTCTGCTCCCCGAACACCTCAACAGAATGGGGTTGTTGAAAGAAAGAATAGAACCTTAGTAGAAGCTGCCAGAACAATGCTTGCTTATGCTAAAATGCCCACTCACTTTTGGGCAGAAGCAATAGCAAATGCATGTTTTACTCAAAACAGAACCCTAATCAACAAAAGGCTACACAAAACACCTTACAACATTATTAATGGAAGGATTCCAAGTGTAAAATTTTTACACACATTTGGTTGTAGATGTTTTGTTTTCAATGATTTTGAAAGCCTTGAAAAATTTGACAGAAAAGCAGAAAAAGGTAGTTTTCTTGGTTATTCTTTGTCCTCAAAAGCTTATAGAATTTTTATTCTTAACACAAGGACAATCAGAGAAAGTCTGAATGTTTCATTTGATGACTCATCAGAAACAGAGGTTTCTAATGAATACATGAAAGAAATAAATTTTTCTGACAAACAAGAAAATTATGAACATCTCTTTGAAATGATATCTGAAGATTTCCTAGAACATGATAAATCTCTCACATACAAATCAACAGATATTTCATGTACTAACCCTGCAGAACAAGTGAGTAGTACATCAGAAAATCAAAATTCTGGTACACTACACACAAATGAGGCAATTGTTCAGGGGGAAACTTCAAATCCATCAGAACCAACAACTTTTCACAACAAGTTAAGATGGATCAAAGGACATGTTCATTCTGACATCATTGGCAATCCAGCAGATGGTGTGAGAACAAGATCTACAACTGCACATGAGTGTGCATTTGCTGGGTTCTTAAGCAAGATAGAACCCAAGTCTGTCAAAGAAACTCTGAATGACTAAGACTGGATTCAAGCTATGCAAGAAGAGCTTGATCAGTTTGAAAAGAGCAAGGTACGGGATCTGGTACCCAAACCAAATGACAAATCTGTCATAGGGTCAAAATGGGTATTCAGGAATAAATCTGATGAGAATGGCATAATCACCAGGAACAAAGCAAGGTTAGTGGTCAAAGGTTATTTTCAACAAGAAGGTATTGATTATGATGAAACTTTTGCACCAGTAGCTAGATTAGAAGCAGTAAGAATTTTTCTTGCTTATGCTGCATCCAAGGATTTCAAAGTTTATCAAATGGATGTAAAATCAGCTTTCCTGAATGGTAAAATTGAGGAAGAAGTTTATGTGCAGCAACCAGAAGGCTTTGTTGATCCAAAATTTCAAAATCATGTTTACAGATTAAACAAAGCCTTGTATGGGTTGAAGCAAGCTCCTAGAGCCTGGTATGAAACACTATCAAACTTCTTACTTAATTCTAGGTTTACTAAAGGTACTATTGACACCACACTTTTCCTCAAAACACACAAAGGTCATACTTTGTTGATCCAGATATATGTTGATGACATTATATTTGTATCAACAAATGAAAAATTTTGTAAAAAGTTTCAAAAGTTGATGACTAGCGACTTTGAAATGAGTATGATGGGTGAGTTAACCTTTTTCTTAGGGTTACAAGTAAAACAAAGAATTGCTGGAATATTTTTAAGTCAATCAAAATATGTGAAAACAATTCTACAAAAATATTCACTTGAAAACTGCTCTATTTCAAAAAATCCCATGGCAACAGTAAACAAATTAGATTCTGATAAAGATGGAATAAGTATAGATATTAAAACCTATAGGGGGATGATAGGATCATTGCTATATTTAACTGCAAGCAGACCAGATATTATGTTTGCAACATGCTTTCTGGCCAGATATCAATGTGATCCTAAAGAATCCCACCTAAAAGCAGTAAAAAGGGTTTTCAAATATCTAAAAATCTAAAAGGCACATCAGAACTTGGTCTCTGGTATCCTAAGGATACAAACCTTGAGCTAATTGCATATACAGATGCAGATTATGCATGGTGCAAGATTGACAGAAAAAGCACATCTGGTGCATGTCAAATCTTGGGAGAAAAATTGGTATGTTGGGCAAGCAAGAAACAAAACTGTGTTGCCACATCAACAGAAGAATCAGAATATGTAGCAGCAACAAGTTGCTGTTCATAAGTGCTGTGGATGCAAACTCAACTGAGAGATTATGGAGTAAATCTGACAAAAATACCATAAAGAATCAAACACATAGAAGTCAGATATCACTTCATAAAAGATCATGTGGAGAAAGGTAACATAGAAATGTATTTTGTTCCAACTGAAAACCAAATTGTAGATATCTTTACAAAACCTCTTGATGAAAAGAGACACAATTTTTTGATCAGCAAACTTGGCATGGTTAATATAAAAGATGAAAATTTTTCAGAAAACAAAAAAAACACAAATTGAAAACCAAATTGATGATCATCAAAATTCTGATAATCAAAGATTAATTAAACAGGGTTCTGATGAAGAAATCCATCAATCTGATGGATCATTAGAAGGTCTGATAAATCATCAATGAATGTGATGATTTATCAGAAAATCTAAAGATGTATTAGAAAATCTGATGAAATCATCAGAAATTCTGATACAACATCAGAAACTTTGTTTAAACATCAAAATGATCACTGATCATCAAAAATCTCTCCATCTTTATGCATATCCCATATGTATAAATTCATAATTGTGTATAGTCTGTTTTTGTATTTGTTTTTCTTGTATTTAATTAAAAAAACAAAAAGGGGGAAAAGTAACATGCATTAAGATAAAATTCAATACAGCAGAGAAAAATCAACCGTCACAAGAAAATTTTTTCAGAAAATTGAATTATTCTTACACTACCAATGCATGCAACGTCATTTTTCATAAGAAGTTTAAGAGACACGTAGGCACTAAAATGATTAGGAGCTATGAAAGTAGCCGCCTAGCTATTTAATGCTTACTCACACATGGGGCTTAGTAGACTGTCATATTCACTGCAACAGATATCGTCTTAATTGAAGAGATGAAAATGAAAATCTTTGGCTGTTAATATCATTTATGAGGCAACTATCACTTTCATCTATAAATATTAACAACCTGAAAAAGACTTTCTTCACACCAAAATCATCTCTTCAAAAGCTCTTCATCAGAAATTTCTTATTTTAAGATGGGTCGCCCAAAATCAATGAAAGTAACACAATTCCCTCTCCCTCTTCATAGACATCATAATCTTAGATTAAGGTCTAACTTGGAAGGACCTGCATCAGAGGACTGCAGGTATATGTATAACATGATCATGCGAAGTCCCTTGGGCTTTGCTGTATCAACACATGTCACTATTTATCCAGAACTTCTTCAAGAATTCTGGTGGAATGCTCAAATCGTCTTAAGTGGCACTTCCATGTGGGTAGATAGCGAGGCTATGGGGGTAAAAATCACCCTAAAGGAGGAAACACTCAGAGATGTCCTCCGGTTGGGTGTTGATCAATAAAACACCTTCCTGGATAACGCAGATGTGCAACTGATCTTGACAGAAATGGGCTATCATTCAAACAACGTGTCAAGGCAGGTTAGCAAATCTGGTTTTATACCACCTTTCTAGTATTTGGTGACACAGCTAAGTGTCTGCTTCTCTAAGAAGATTGGACACTTCAACGAGCTGTCCCATAGGATGATGGAGGTGATTCATGCTGTTATACAGGAAAAACCTTACAACTATACTAAGTTTCTCATGAGAGACTTAGAAGCAAACATTCATGACCGTCAACCTTTTCTGATCTACCCTCGATTCGTAACCAAGGTGATCACCAGTCAGCTGGACTTCAGAGGAGTGTGGAGCTGGTATCCAAGGGCTGAGCTGGCACTTCAAGAAAACATAAGTGATCCTACCCTGGTTCCATCAACGAATCACACTGGATGAATAACCAGTCTCTGGTTATATGTGAAGTGCATGTACAACGTGCTGGAGGAGGAGGAGTAGTTATTGTTTGTTTTTTTATTGTGTGTGTGTTTAACGTTTTTTTTATATATTTATATACTAAGTTTGCCTTAATTCTTTCTTTTTCAACTTAAAAAAAAAAACAACAACAAAAACATGTCAATAGATCTAGGGGGAACTAAAACAACATGTCTGATAAAAACAAGGAAAATCTGGTGAAAATCAAATGAAATTTGATAGGATTTAGTGAAACTCAGAAAATTTAATGATCAATCAGAAAATCTGGTAATTTTTCAGAAAACCCATTAAGCCATCGGAATCTGTTCATACACCAGAAAATTCTCAAAATAACCAGAAAATCTGATAATATATCAGAAAATCAAATTTTTATCAGAAAAATCTCTTAACAACCAGGAAGTTTGACAAATCAACAGAAAGAAACATCAGAAAACATTGCCTTTAACCAGATTCAAAGAAACTTATAACCAACTAAATTTAAAAAAAAATAAGTTTCTTTCAAAATATTTTTTTTTCTGAGGACTAGAACAAGCTATATGAGAAACACTTCCTGATAATCAGAACAAAGGTGTGGAGTTCAGAACTGCAATGTAAGTAAAAATCTTGGAACTCTACTTATTCCCTCTCATCTCAAAAAAAAAATGCTGATTCAATCTCTGTAAATGAATCAAATGCATTCTGATGATATATAAAGAAAATCGCACTCTCAAAAGTTTTACTCAAAGATTTTCTGATATATATCATCAAGAGGAAAACTTGGGAAGATACACAATCTCAGGAAAGGTTTCTATTGGACCTTTTTGAAACAAAAGGGGTCCCACATGGAGAAAAGGTGCAAGTTGGACATTAGTGTTTATCTGCTAAATCCTTGGAATCTCTAATTTTTCTTTAAAAAGATTTACATTAAATTAGAGATAAACCAAAGGTTTTTCAAAAACGGTTGTTTCCTTAAAGGATTAAAACATCATTAAGGTGTCATTAATCACCTTGAATACAAACAACCCACGAAAAACATTCAAAGATCTCTGTCTCAATACACTATAAATACCTCATTCAAAAACAGAGACTTCCATCTTCAACCTTCATACTCAAAACCCTATAAACCCTTTTCCGAAACAAAAACCCAAATTCTCAATGGCTGCTAGCAACATCAACATACCACCAATCGAACACTCTGTTCCTTTTATCACCAAAGCTGAATTTCTTCCATTAAAGAGCAGCAATGAAGCAATGAATGATAACATTGAAGAGTATGATATAAAGTGTCAAATTCTCATTGAATTTCTGATCAGATGCCCGGTAGCTCAAGCTTTCACAAAGACCAGAGAGGTACCGGAAAAACTCATACAACAAGTTGTTAAAACTCTCAAAGTCTTAAATCAAATCGAGCTAACAGAACATGTGTGGGGAAATATCTTTATTACAATCTCACCGGAGAAAATAAGGGAATGTTTAAAACTACCCTTAAACCAAAGCTATGAAAAAGCACCAGAAAAAGAAAATATGTTCTCACAACTTGATATTGTAATGGGTTACAAGACAAAGATTTCAAAAATCAATGAATTCAAGAGGAACAAGCTACCTGCCTTCTGGCAAGTGTTAATGGAAATTCTGAACAAGTGTTTATCATCAAAGATTGGAGGAACAGATCAGATAAATATGAATATTCTAACAATCATGTTCAGTCTCATTAATGGGTTGAACATTGATTTTGGAACAGAAATATTTAATCTGATCAGAAGATCAATTCTTACTCATAGTGGAAGGATAGATTCACATCTACCCTTTCCCAGATTTCTGTTAATCGTAATTTCTGATGCATTTTTTGAAAGAAACCTAGAAATTCCAGCATCAAGAAAAATGTGGAAAACAGAAATCATGAGACCTTGGACTGCTATAGGGTCTTGGAAGTCAGATTATGATGTGCCTGCTCTGTCAGAAAGAATGATGTATATAATACCAGAAGATTCACCATACAGAGCATAATACCTGAAGATGTTAAGCAAAAAGCCAGAAAACAAAGAAGTTTTTGAAAGTGTGTCCCCCATGGAGCATGATGCACAAGAGTCAAGCACACCAAGAATGGAGCAGCAGGGTGAATCAGATCCTCACCCAGCTGATGAAGATGTGAACATGAGTCCTGTGGCAAAAGAACATCATGCTGAAATCTCACATATGGGAGAAACAGGTGCACAACACTCTAAACTTAATATATTTCATAATTCTGAGAGTGATTCTGATGATTCAATTCAAGGAAATTATGAAATTTTACACAAAGGCACTGTTTCCAAAAGACAAGATGTGAGTGGAACCAAAGACCCATTTTCTGAATCAGATTCTGAGCAGAAAAAATGTGGTGACAACAGGTGGAGATCAGTCTACTGATCAAGGAAACCTGGATGAGAAAACTAAGGGTTTCTCAACAACTCATGGAGAACCTGAAAGGGTTCAAGGATATGAGGAAAACCAGAACTTGAATATGTTTCAATTTTCTGGTGAGGAAACAAAGAATATGGAATATTTCCATCCTCTTAACCTCAGAACAGCAGAAAATGTGTTTTCTGCTGGTGTTATAGGTGGAACATCTGGGGTTCCTCCTATTTACCAAGGACATCAATCTATGTCCACTGAACAACTTCACAAGGAACTTGAAGACACAACTGCTACTGAGAAAATAACCACAGAAGGAAAACTTGATCTGATACTGGAAGAAATCAGAAATCAAAAGTCAGATATCAAAGTTTTATCAGAAACAGTCAAAGCAGTGTAGAAGCAGACAGAAGACAACACTGCAGCCCTCAACAAACTGCAAGAGTCATCAGAAAACAGAGAGAGCTCATCAGAATTCAAGAAAGCTCTCGAAGAACTGCAAGATATCAAGAAAAAGATGGCTGAGGTTACAACTGCAGGAGAAAGCTCAAGTTCAGGAAAAATTCTTGAAGAAATATAGTTCCTCAGAGCCAACAACAGCAGCATGGCTGAGGCTTTTGAGAAGCTGATGGTGGAATTAACTGCATAGAAAAATTAAGAAAACCTGGAATTTCAGAGAATGAAGAAACAAATACTCAAACTCTTGCTAATGTTCATTTGTTAGTAAAGAGGTTGCAGTATAATGTAGCCAGATTGGCAAAAGCTGATCTTCATGAACTGAAAGCCCCAACTCCACAAGAACAGCAAGCAGGAGAATCAGAGACTGCCAATGATCTCTAGATCAAGTGGTGGAGGGCTTGCATTTCTCTTGAGAGATACAGGTTCGACTCCCACTTGGTGCAGAGTGAGGCACTGATGGGCAATGATAGGAGACCCAGGGAAACCTGGGTTGGATCCTTGAGCCAAACGGGTTTTACCGGTAATTTCACTTTCATGCCTATGGGCGGGTGGTTTACCGGGTTTTCCCTGGAATTGGTGGTGGACTCGGGTTACTCTCGAAGTACTCCGTTTGTCCAGTGGGTGCCCCGAGAGTGCTCGGGATTGAGTTTGTTGGCCGTTCAAAAAAAAGGAGAATCAGAGACTCCTCAACAACAACCAGAAACCATTCAACAAGATCAAACCAAACAAACAGAAACTCCAACAGCTCAAAAACAGAAACAGCCCATGGGTCCACCTCCAGATAAACAAAAGTTACTCATGGGTCCTCCACCAAACGTCCCAAAGCCAGATACTTCAAGGGTCCAACAGAAAGAACATGTTCCAGTTCAGTCATCTTCTACAGCTATCACAAGAGAAACAGAGTTCAGCATATAGATGGATACAAAAGAGAAGAAAAGAATGGAACATAAAGTGACCTCCTCAAAAATGCCAAGAAAAGTAATGAGAGAAGATTCAAAAGGAAACATCAAAGAAATAGAAGTGCTGAAAGGTGATTTACACACAATTATGTACCCTGAAGAACATCTAAAGCACTACTACTAGAAAGGTCCAGAAGACAACCCAAAAAGGCCACTCTCCCCATTGAATAAAGGTATTGTTGAAATCAGAAACAATGGAGGCTGGGAAATTCTGCACAAACACATGACCAATCCAATAGTATCTATTGAAAGAATCGATACTTTGACCACTGGAGGAGGTATCTTAGATAATGAAGGACAAACAAGTATACCCTGATCAGAAAAGATAACAGTGAACAAAAGGTTACTGATGGGAATCTGGCTGATGATATTCACCCAATGGGCATAGTCAAAATGAAGAATATCATTGATAGAGAGAAAAGTAGTTTAGTTGTGATCAGAAGAGCCCTTGACAGTTTCAAAAGTGCAGGAGCAAAGTTATACAAAAGGGCTGCACTGGCAGACTTTGATCTATGTATCAATTTTAAGTATAGCAACAAGGTGCTAATACCTCCTCCCAACACCACAATTCCAGCTGAAATTCCTTCTAAACTGGTGAGAACTAGAGCAATCTTCGACAAACCATAAATGTGTGTAGTCTTCAAAGATGCTCATGATGAGAAAGCTCTGTTCAGAATCAGTGAAATATGCAGGTATTCAAATCAAACTCTGAAATATATAAGGAACTGCATGAATGAGAAACAAGAGCAGCTCAAAAAGAAAGGAAAGAACAATGAACAGCTGAGAAAAACAATTGAAGATTGCATTGAAAACTGGATGGAATCAAGAGGATGGTACAAAGAAATGTACAAGGAAACTCAAAAGGCAATTGATCACAAGAAAAGGCTAAAACCAGGGGACAAATACAGAAGTGGAGTGAAGATCAATTAATGAATTAATGAGATTAAATTTCTGTTTTTTGAACAATATTTTGTTTTTGTCTGTTTTGAACAATGGTTGGTTTGATTATGTTCTATGTTTCTGAACTTAGTTGTTTGATTTTTCTATTCAAGGATTAGTTGAAAGTTGTTTATGTTTGATATAGATAGTTCATTTTCTTACAATACTTAGGGGGAAACTGTTAGGAAACTTTATTTATAAGTATTGAAGAAAATCAGATTCAACTGGATCTATGAAGAAGACAACAGTCCCGAAGATCACAACAAAAAGAAGATCAGATAGGACAACTGAAATGAAAAGCATCTACTTCGAAGTATCACAAGTTGATTAAGAGCTGAAGAAATATCATCAGTTTCTAACGATTCTGATCATCAGATTTTCTGATGATTTGTTCACCAGAATTTCTGATGAAGTGGTTTATCAGAAATTCTGATGAATACCCCACTTGTCTAAAAATCAGCTCTATCCTGCCACAATGATCGAAGCAACTTGACATTATTGGATATTATGATTACAAAGGCAACTTGAACGTTGGATTCAATGAATATGTCAAATTGCTACTTTTTGCAGGACTTATTGCATGAATAAACTATTGTTTATTCATGTATCCAGCTTCTATAAATAGAAGGCTCACCCAGCAGAAGACAATTGCGTTTTGAAGCTTAGCATTCATACATACTACAAAAACTCCATTGCCCTCTCACCCATAGAATTCAAGATTCATTTGTATTAGATAATAACCTTACAATCACCTTGTAAACTATTTTGTTTCAAAGTGATATAAACTTGATAATTCTGTAGGTCTTGTTTCTGAAAGTCTGATTTCCATTTCCGCACATCTTTTTCTCATCTACTGAAATCACTTGCCATATTATGTGAAAAGAAGTTTTTAAGCCCAAACTGGGTCTAACAGTCTCCACCAACCAATGACAACTAACTGTGGTCTGAATGCCTAGATCTACAAAAAGAGAAAAAAATTCAAGCATTGCGTGAGTTTAGAAATTTGAAAATAATACTATAAAAACGTACCTGTAGCTTTTTGATAGAAGTGTACAAGCAAGTATAGGTCTTTCGGGCCATAAAATCGTACATATATTGATAGAAGTGTACAAGCAAGTATAGGTCTTTAGGGCCAATATATCGCATTGTGGTTATTCGGTTTGGCTCAGATGGTGCACCAATCTCAGTCTCAACCTATTTTCGTTCTTGAGAACCAACCTACTTCACTTCAAGAGTCTCATATTTTTTCCCATCAGCTAAAGCACAAACATCCATAACTTGGTATATATCAGTTTGCATACCAAGCATGCTCGTGTTGACAAGTGGTTGCAGCCATGGGTTCCCCTCGGAGACACATCATTAGCAAGTTCATTCATAAATCCTCTTCTTTAATCCCTAAATTCAACAAACAAACCATATTTACAATATTAAGTTTAAAAAAAATGACAAGAAAAGGCTGTTTTTAGTTTTGTAATTTACCACTAAAAGGAGTCTCATATTTTTCACATCAGCTGAAGCACAAGCCATAACTTGGTATATATCAGTTTGCATACCAAGCATGCTCGTGTTGACCAGCGGTTGCAGCCATGGGTTCCCCTCGTAGACACATCATTAGCAAGTTCATTCATAAATCCTCTTCTTTAATCCCTAAATTCAACAAACAAACCATATTTACAATATTAAGTTTTAAAAAAATGACAAGAAAAGGTTGTTTTTAGTTTTGTAAATTACCACTAAAAGACTGAAGCGCGGATGGCCATGGTCGCTTGAGTCTGAGGGAGGATTGAAAAGGGTACATAGGAAACAGTGGCGGACCCAGGATTTTTGAACAATGGGGTCCAAAAAAAAAAAAAAACAAAGAAACAGGTATCGAACCCATGACCTTTTGTGTGTAAACAAGGGGTTTTACCACTACACTAGGCTCACTTTCATTGTTATGGGGTCCAACTAAATTATTTTATGGGGTCCATAGACAATTTTATATACCGTTTCTACTACTTTTTAAAAAAAGATTGGGGTCCGGGGACCCCGTTCCTCGTAACGTAGGTCCGCCCCTGATAGGAAATGTGGTTAGTGGTTCAATCTTCCATAGGCCGTAGTGAAACCCTTTGTTGTCTCTCTGCAGCTGTTGACTCATCCCACCCAACCTTAACGGAGCGCCAGTGTAAGTGGGGCCATCGGGTTGGGTCCAGGTGACTAATGCCAGTGATAGTGCACATATAGCTACAACACGTTCAATTTTAGTAAAACATATACCCTTCATAAATAAAACAGCTGTAGAGAGACAACCTGGACCACTTCAACAACAATTAGAATGTTAAAAACAAGAGTAAACATTACAAGGCTAGAATATTGCATACGATAACCTTCACAACTTGCAATTCTAAGAAGGGTCCAATGGTCCATGGGGGTAAGTTGGTAAAGCTAGAAAGGATGATCAAAGTGGCTTTATAAGTGCAACCCTATACAAACAAATGGTAGTATGCATGATGTATCTTGCAGTTACGAGACCTGATCTCATGTTTGTTATTAGCCTATTAAGCAGATACATGAAAAATCCTACTGAACATATGACTTCCACGAAAAGAGTGCTGAGATTCATCTTCTAATTAATCTACATTACTCCAGAATCAAATTTTCAACAACAAAAGTACCAATTCGGTTTCTAACATAAATTTACAAACAAATTAACCTAACCTAAACACCAAAACCCCCAAATTGCTCAAAAAATGAAACCTGTAGCTTCGATTGGACGAAAAACGAACAACAATTGAACAATGTACAAATAGAATCAACCTAATCACCAAATTATGAAATACAAAATTAACACATCAACATTATTTATCAAATATAAACAAATATTGAATAAGAAATAAAAAAAAACAAGCAAACTAAGCTTGTAAGACAACAAAATCGAAGCACCTAGGATTACGGTTACCTGTTTCTGAATTCTCGTAGGTGGATCTCAAATTAACTTGAGTCGAAAAACAGGCTAGAGGGGAGATGACATTCATCGCCATTGATTGAACCTTTAAGAATCGAACATTAGGTTATAGGGGAGATGGGAACTGATGAGTACTGAAAGGTCGCATTGAATCATGGTGATTGATATTCAAGAACGACAATGAGTTGGGGCCGGTTTGTTAGGGGAGAGGGGCAATAATGGAAGAAAATGGAAAAAAAATTAGGGATTTTAACTGACTTTTCACATGCTATCTTAAAATTAGGGTTAGAAATTACCATTATATCAATGGAAGATGCTTTATATAGTATTATAGATTATAGATACAAACAAATAAAGTTTGTTTTGTCATATCAACAATCACAAACAAACTTCAAAGCACCATCACATACATACATAAAATAAAATTTGATATGTTACATGAGTCATACAAAGCAACATATACTTATAAATAGACACTATAAAATAACTAGGATGATGTTGTTTTAACTTGTTTCTTTTCATATATCAAACTTTTTGCTATGCAAATCAACCACTCGCCTCAAATGGGTTTTATAGATTATTAAATGATGAAACTACGACCAGAGAATTTTATGATTTAATTACTTGTTCACTTTTAAGTTTTAAGGTCTGTATTTGTATTTTCACAGCAACACCCGATAGGGTATATTACGATCCTATAAAATTATTATTATTATTATTAAATACAGTTACAACTAAATTAGAACTGGAAAGGAAAGCATAAATAAAATACAGTTACAACTGAAATAAACTTAAAACAAGAACATAATTTGCAAAGAAAAATAGTTCTTGGCTGAGGATCGTGTTAGACATGGGTCCCTTAAAATAAATTTAGTGTCTCCTAGGAGAACACGTTTGTTTCCAAGATACAACAGCCCAAGCAGTTATACTGTCAGTCTTGACTCCAACCCGAAGGTGTACCTTGCTGCTTGAAGAAGAAGATGTATTCAGAAAGAAGATTGTATTTTGCTGTGTGTTTCGGTGTGTCTTTCTGCAGCAGGGCAGCCTCCTATTTATACTGCAGATATTGGAAGAAACTGAAAAAAAAAACGAATTAAATGGGAGAATTAAACTGCATTAAACGTCTTTAATGCACTTTAATTCGTCATTTAATTCTCGGTCAAACTCGAGGGGGGTAAACCCTAGTTGGACGATTATCTAAAATAATCGTTGTAGAAAGCTGATTGGTTAATTTAATTGATTCAGCATAGCTAGTCCCAACCGTGGCCGACCTATGATAAACAGGTGTCCCTTACGGACCGTAAGGGATATGGCTTACGGTCCGTAAGCCTGTCCCAAAAATTAGTATAAATAGCAGACATTGGCAGTCGGTTTATGCTGCTCAAACGACGTTCAAAGTCGTAATACACACGGAGTTATGCCCTGTATACTCTTAAAACACTCACGAATCACTAATTAGTATAGCGGGGTGCTGCTACGATGCCGGGTATTAACTCAATCGCTGTTCAATTCTTTTCTTTCCGTCAGCTTTTATTTTTGTAAATAATAGCTCGGGATTTTACCCTCTAAATCCCTAAACTCTGCCCGTTATTAGGGTAATAACTCTAATCACTGGTACGATACTTTATCCGATCGATTATAACTATCCAACGATTGTCTAAGTGTTGCTCAAATTGAGTTATACTTTGTTATTCATTGTGATTTCAACTTGAATGTTTGAGTGCTGTCCAAACTCGGACTATACTCTGTCATTCGTTGTGAATCCGCTGAATTATTAAGTATTGCACTGGTAAATTGTTGTGAGGGTTTTATCTCGTGATTATCGTTAAAGTTGAATTGAGTTAATACACTAATACGAGTTCTTGTGTCTAGAAATTAGAACTCATAATCAGTAAGCTGTTAAACTAGTATATCAAACTTAGCAGTTAAGCTAACTGAGTAGATTAATTAATTTGTTAATTAAGTTTAGAATGATTAATTAATCAGTTAATCAATATTAATTAAGCTAAGCAAGATTAATTAAGCTAAGTAAGTTATTTAGTTAAATGGATAAGCAAATTTAATATTTAAGGAAACTTAATAGTTAAGGAAACTTAATAGTTAAGGAAACTTAATAGTTAAGGAAACTTAATGGTTAAGGAAACTTCCTAGCTAAGGAATAAATCTATCTATAAATAGGAAGCTTAGGATTCATTCTTCTTTGCTCATTTCTTTCTTCTTCTCTCTATACGTTGGTGTTCTAACCAATAATCACTCAATCGCTATTACGATTCATTTTCCGACCGATCAATATATCCAATGGATATTTAAGTGCCGCCCATATTAGGGTTATACTTTGTCGTTCGTCGTTAATTCGATGAATGTTTAAGTATCGCGCTTTGTCGTTCGTTGTGAGAATTTGATCTCGTGAGTTATCGTAAAAGCTGTATTGATCATTAACCCGGTTTTTGTGAAATTCGTTAAGGTTCGAATCTCATGACTACCGTTAAGGTTTGATTTGGGTTTTACACCAATACGTATTCCATTCTGTTAAACTATGTATTTAACTACCAAAAATACTCCCAACTACACCCTTACAATCAAACAAACTATTAAATCATCAGAAGATCCAGAATAGTAAAGTGCATGCTTAATTATCGGAAGAAATAGAATCAAGAAGTTTGTTAACTCAATCCTGCATGCTGATTTGTGAGTCATTCTTCTTTTTATCAACTGTTTTACAATACTCCAAATTATTTTCAGAATTTTAATTACAGTGATTAAGTTGATGTAATCACCAAATTACAGCCAGTATGTGGGGTATTGTGCACATTACTACGGTTTAAATCATTTTAGGTGGGCGAACCTAAATTTAATTGATTTATGTCATTCATTGGGGCAGCCAATGGTGATATGACCACTGTCACAGATCCGATCGAGTGACAAATACTGTGGGTAGTTGGTTGATATAAGAAATATGTGTAAAAGATCTTAACACTGTGAATTATAACAAATGTGTCGTTTTCAGTAAAATGAATGATTCACTCAGTATTTCCCGCTGACAAAACCTTTTTAAAACGCGTTTCAGGTAATTACAGTAGATTGGAGTAAGGAGTGGATCTGACACTGAAAGACTTCAAGAAGTGGCTTATTTTATTAATTAAATCAAATTAAGAAATATTGTTTTTATTAAAAGACTACCTTTGTAAAACATGGAATTTATTCCATCTATTTAAATAAAATCCGGTGTTTCTAAACTCTGATATTTTCCTAACTCACGGTCCTGATGAAATTTCCGCTGCAATATTTTTCAAAATAATCACCGGTACCACTGGACTGCTCGCGGCTTCCGATTCCGGCTAGGATGGGGTCGGGGTCGTGACAGTAAAGGTGGTATCAGAGCTAAGCCACTGCTTTAAGCCTATAAGTGTTGTGATAACAATACTTAAGCTTAAATAAAAGAGTTAGGAGATTGCTATTAACTTAACTGGTAGCACATGATAGCATTTAGACTTGAACATAAGAAAAGATGCCTTAGTATAAGCTAAGCCCCTTGTTTACGCAAATAGGTGTTATAATAATACCTAAGTTTAAACGGAGAACTAGAAACTTAATATTATCTGATAGCACTATGAATGATATTTAGACTCGAACTTAAGAATTTTGTCTTAATATAAGCTTCAAGATAAAATTACTTATATAAGTATAAATAAGTATAATTGGTATTCAATAAGAATAACGACTAGCAGGCAATAGCATTTAATTGCTATTTATTCTTGTTTATTGGTATTACTTGGTCAAGAATAAATATATATTACGGAAATACAAATTTTCTTGATTCTGGATAAAAGCCCTAATAAAAAAGAGGCACTTTTTGAAAAGATACTGTTATGGGAAATAGGAAATTTTCTCCGGCAAAACTGGGTATAGAGTAGCAGACTCTCCAGCTTGTCCGGATATACTGAAATTACCGCTCCGGTGCGAACTGGATAAGACGGGATAAATGGTATGTCAAACCAGTAACAAGATTTCCCTAAATAATATCATGACCAAATATCTGACTGGTTTTTGGAAATATGAATCTATTATATACATTTAACCCTATGAAAGGTATGTATATTACAACATGTGAAATATATAATATAGATATGTATATCTATAAGGAATTGCAAAAGTCAATTAAGAATAAAGTACAAGCATATGTATATAGATTTCTTTATCAGGAATCTCTCGCATATATCTTTAATTTCGATGTCAAACATTCTTTCGTTTGATCATCTACCTCGTAACTCGTGCAACAAAATAATACTGGAAACCCATTAAGTTGGGACACCGTCAAAAATATATAAGAATTACCAATGCGTTACCATAAACTATTAACGCCAGTAAGAAGCAGGTAAAGTTGTGCTAATACACAAGAAAATACATGAAACTTAAATTATACGTCCACAGATGTTGAAGTTTATCACACACGACTTCCAAGGCAAGATCTTTGAAAAATATAAATTAGGCACGATGATACCAACACTAATTCCATCAGTAAAAGAACTCCTAATAAAAAATCGGCACTTTGCCACATGATCTTACAAACGATCAAAATATCGCTGAGGTACTTTGGAATAATATTTCACAACCATCGAGGCACAGTCTAATTATAGTCATAATTATTGGCACTACAAAAGAAGTCATCTACCTTTGCAAATTCCCTATTTCATTTCACTTCATTCATTCTCTGATAATGTCATTTAACAAATAGTTATCATACGAAATTCCAGATAAGAAGTTCTTATATTTCTTTCGTTGCAATTCTGACTTCTGCCTATAAAGGGTTGACTTTCGTGTTTCTACTTCCTCTAATAGTCATCCTACCATGAGGATTTCTTTCATAGTAGCAAATATTGATCTATTTCATTTCTTGGTAAATCCACACTTTAAACATGCACTGTTTGTTGCGCTTGTGGTTCGTTTGATTTATGAAGACCACTGGAGGGCTTCATTCCAATTTGTTATTTTTATCAAAAGTTCAAGTATCATATCACTATACTTGATCTTTGCATTTATAAACCATGTTTATTGCAAAACGTTGACTCTTTGATATCGAGTCAATAAGTTTCTTGAAAAACTCAATTTCCTTTAGCATACATGGTTTTTGTTGTAACCATATCCAAAATTTCTTATTAATACATGAACTCGTTTTGTTTACACCAAGTTCAATTGTTTGAACTTGCTCGCATTACGTATTCAATTCAAAGTCCCATATGATGAATTGAAGCCATCATATTCAAAATAGTCCCGACAAGCACTTCAATTCTCTTGAATCATAACATGCTTGTTTAGTCTTCGAATTCATCAAATCATTTCTTTGATTACGATCACCTTGTGGTGACATTTTTCACAACTTTTGAAAATTGCGCTAATCTCGTTTAAATTATTTATTTATAGTAAAATATTTGTAATAAAATATTAATAATAGTAGGTATTAATATTATTTTTAGGTATTAAGGGTATTATCAAGACAGGTATTGGATAGCATAGCCTTAGTTAGGCATGGACTGGCCACCTATGCTTAAACAAGGCAGCACTAACCAATATCCAACCATGATAATAACTATTTAATATATATAAATTAAGTCATCATACTTATTTAATAAATTTCAATTATATGTAAAAATATTTTCTATATATAGAAATATATATATATATATATATATATATATATATATATATATATACTTCGTACTGTAAAGAGAAAACATATTTTTATAAAACAAATAAAGGGACGAATAAATTATCTAAATAATCGTCTAAATATTCATAAATAAGATATGTTATAAATAAATTCTATCTTGGTTAATATTTCACAACTATTAAATACTTATAGAAATATTCTTTTTTAATATGTACATATTAAAATATCAAATGTCATTTACGCAAGCCAATATTTAAGTATGCTCGATATTAAAATAAACATTTATTATTCTACTTTTATGATTTAAAATACCCTAATCTTATAGTAAACATACTTGATTTTAAAAATAATAATCATGAGTTCTACGATATTAGGTAAACCTATTTATAAAACATATATCATTATTATTACGGGTTTTGATATTTTAAACCTATCTATATTTATTTATTATTCTACTTTATGATAACATAAAAGGAAAAGGTATTTAGTAAATCAAAATATCACCTATCTTTAAATCAAACATTTTGATTAAAATCATCTGAATATAATTGTGTATTAAGACAAAAATACTCTAACTTTATTGTCTTTTCATGTATTCTTACAAATCACCCATCGCAGCACATTGATTTTCTCATATCATAATTCAATATTTGACGAATCATTTTCATGTTTTCATTTCATTTTTAACCGGTCAATCTTAAGTCTTCCTTAGGTACCAATCAAGGTAAGTTTTCTTCTGACAAAGAATTTTACTAATTCCAAAACGTTCTTCACATTCATTTTAAGAATCTATAGATCATATATCTTTTGGCTTGAACCCAATCACCTTGAAAAACTATACCATTTCATCTCATTCGTTTAAACATTTCATCTTTTGAAATATCTAGATTCGCTTCCTTGAAACTCTCAATTTTGAAAAACGGTGAATTTA
Source organism: Helianthus annuus (assembly GCF_002127325.2). Lineage (NCBI taxonomy): Eukaryota > Viridiplantae > Streptophyta > Magnoliopsida > Asterales > Asteraceae > Helianthus > Helianthus annuus. The sequence continues at coordinate 48,102,039 of NC_035436.2, read as the reverse complement.
TTCGGTCATCATAATTATTGAAATTCTTTCAATCATTACAAACACTTTGTAGCATCCGAATAAAGTTGTAGCCTGTGTTAAACCCTATTCATGAGTCATTCGTTTGATTTGTCCTATTCTTGATACAATTATATACTCAGATTACGATACACTAAATTCTATTGTCCAGTACCATTTAAGTAAACAATGTTGATTTTCGGATAATCATTAACAAATCATTTTCCATACTCCCATTCACAAATAGATATTTATCGAATCGGAATCTCCCTCAATTGATTAAAGTAAGTTCATTTTGAATATTAAATCCAATTGTTTCTATAAATCATTTTTATTTTTAAATGTTCATACCCCTCAAAATATCTTTTGATTCCATTCCACGATACATTATTTTTCTTAATTAAAAGAAGAAACCTAAAGAAAATATCATAGTCCAAATCTCGAGGACGAGATTTTTAATAAGGTGGGGAGGATGTAACAACTCTCACAAAAAAATTAATACTTAGTATGATAATTATCCAATAAGGAAACCCTAAGTAAGACACCCAAGTGATTCTGCATAAACCCTAAAATTTTACGAGCAATCGGAATCAAGATCAGGGCCCCTAAAACTCGAGGGGGGGTAAACCCTAGTTGGACGATTATCTAAAATAATCGTTGTAGAAAGCTGATTGGTTAATTTAATTGATTCAGCATAGCTAGTCCCAACCGTGGCCGACCTATGATAAACAGGTGTCCCTTACGGACCGTAAGGGATATGGCTTACGGTCCGTAAGCCTGTCCCAAAAATTAGTATAAATAGCAGACATTGGCAGTCGGTTTATGCTGCTCAAACGACGTTCAAAGTCGTAATACACACGGAGTTATGCCCTGTATACTCTTAAAACACTCACGAATCACTAATTAGTATAGCGGGGTGCTGCTACGATGTCGGGTATTAACTCAATCGCTGTTCAATTCTTTTCTTTCCGTCAGCTTTTATTTTTGTAAATAATAGCTCGGGATTTTACCCTCTAAATCCCTAAACTCTGCCCGTTATTAGGGTAATAACTCTAATCACTGGTACGATACTTTATCCGATCGATTATAACTATCCAACGATTGTCTAAGTGTTGCTCAAATTGAGTTATACTTTGTTATTCATTGTGATTTCAACTTGAATGTTTGAGTGCTGTCCAAACTCGGACTATACTCTGTCATTCGTTGTGAATCCGCTGAATTATTAAGTATTGCACTGGTAAATTGTTGTGAGGGTTTTATCTCGTGATTATCGTTAAAGTTGAATTGAGTTAATACACTAATACGAGTTCTTGTGTCTAGAAATTAGAACTCATAATCAGTAAGCTGTTAAACTAGTATATCAAACTTAGCAGTTAAGCTAACTGAGTAGATTAATTAATTTGTTAATTAAGTTTAGAATGATTAATTAATCAGTTAATCAATATTAATTAAGCTAAGCAAGATTAATTAAGCTAAGTAAGTTATTTAGTTAAATGGATAAGCAAATTTAATAGTTAAGGAAACTTAATAGTTAAGGAAACTTAATAGTTAAGGAAACTTAATAGTTAAGGAAACTTAATAGTTAAGGAAACTTAATGGTTAAGGAAACTTCCTAGCTAAGGAATAAATCTACCTATAAATAGGAAGCTTAGGATTCATTCTTCTTTGCTCATTTCTTTCTTCTTCTCTCTATACGTTGGTGTTCTAACCAATAATCACTCAATCGCTATTACGATTCATTTTCCGACCGATCAATATATCCAATGGATATTTAAGTGCCGCCCATATTAGGGTTATACTTTGTCGTTCGTCGTTAATTCGATGAATGTTTAAGTATCGCGCTTTGTCGTTCGTTGTGAGAATTTGATCTCGTGAGTTATCGTAAAAGCTGTATTGATCATTAACCCGGTTTTTGTGAAATTCGTTAAGGTTCGAATCTCATGACTACCGTTAAGGTTTGATTTGGGTTTTACACCAATACGTATTCCATTCTGTTAAACTATGTATTTAACTACCAAAAATACTCCCAACTACACCCTTACAATCAAACAAACTATTAAATCATCAGAAGATCCAGAATAATAAAGTGCATGCTTAATTATCGGAAGAAATAGAATCAAGAAGTTTGTTAACTCAATCCTGCATGCTGATTTGTGAGTCATTCTTCTTTTTATCAACTGTTTTATAATACTCCAAGTTATTTTCAGAATTTTAATTACAGTGATTAAGTTGATGTAATCACCAAATTACAGCCAGTATGTGGGGTATTGTGCACATTACTACGGTTTAAATCATTTTAGGTGGGCGAACCTAAATTTAATTGATTTACGTCATTCATTGGGGCAGCCAATGGTGATATGACCACTGTCACAGATCCGGTCGAGTGACAAATACTGTGGGTAGTTGGTTGATATAAGAAACATGTGTAAAAGATCTTAACACTGTGAATTATAACAAATGTGTCGTTTTCAGTAAAATGAATGATTCACTCAGTATTTCCCGCTGACAAAACCTTTTTAAAACGCGTTTCAGGTAATTACAGTAGATTGGAGTAAGGAGTGGATCCGACACTGAAAGACTTCAAGAAGTGACTTATTTTATTAATTAAATCAAATTAAGAAATATTGTTTTTATTAAAAGACTACCTTTGTAAAACATGGAATTTATTCCATCTATTTAAATAAAATCCGGTGTTTCTAAACTCTGATATTTTCCTAACTCACGGTCCTGATGAAATTTCCGCTGCAATATTTTTCAAAATAATCACCGGTACCACTGGACTGCTCGCGGCTTCCGATTCCGGCTAGGAAGGGGACGGGGGTCGTGACACGCGCCCTTCTGGCTCATGCGCGCGCAGGTCTTGCACACTCATGCACGCGTGCGCCATTTTGGCTCATCTACATGCGCAAGCAAGGCTCCTTGAGCGCACGCTGATTTGGCTCACTTCCATGCGCACGTGCGCCAGCCACAAGTGAGCCTATACGAACACGCCACACAGTCGCGCCACTCACGTGCGGACACGCAAGACTGCCATGTCATGCGCCACTGTGCGGAGACTCATCTGGGCCATGCGCCACTGTGCGCAGACTCATCTGGGCCATGCGCCTCTTACCCGCGTGCCTGCATGCCACGTCACCAACCACCTGGTCCTTGCAACCCTTGTGCTCCACCACGCGCACGTGGTCAAAAATACAAAGGCGGCCCTCAAGCGGCGATGCGAAGTGCAAAGTGCGCCATCAAAGTGCCACATTGCGCCTCATCGCCCACGCCACGTGCGCGCGCATGTGCGAGTGCGAGTGCGAGTTAGGGTGCTCCGCACCCTTCGCGAGTACACTTAGTTTGTGCCTCCATGAAACAATAAGGATGGAGAGTTCCCACTTAAATACTCCTTTAAGTTTCATCTCTCCTCCTAGGCCTGTAAACGAACCGAACGTTCATGAACTGCTCGTGAACTTATTCGGCGGGAAGTTCGTTTATTTAATAAATGAACGACCATGAACAAAAAATTTTGTTCGTTTAAATAAATAAACGAACATGAACAAACCTTGTGTTCGTTCTTTTATGTTCGTGAACATTCGTTTATGTTCGTTCATTTATGTTCGTTCATTTATGTTCGTTCATTTATGTTCGTGAACGTTCGTTTATGTTCGTTTAAATTTTAGTAAATACATAAATAGTTATATTTATATAAATATTAGGTTTTATAACTACTTATATAAATATAACTAATTAGTAATTGAGTTTTCTAGTAATAAAATGAAATTTTGAAATTCTTAGATCGTAACTGATCACTTACATAATATTTATATAAAAAATACTTAATTTTAGTGTTTATGAACCCTAATTTAGATGTGTTTTTGGATAAACTGTAATATATTAGATTTGTTTGTTTATGTTCAGTAATGTTAAATTATGTTTGTTTATATTTGTTCAATTACGTTCATTTGTGTTCGTTTGTGTTTGTTCGATCATGTTAATTTATTTTTGTTTATGTTTATTCAAATATGTTCAGTTATTTGTTTTTTGGTTATGTTCATTTATGTTCGTTTATGTTCGTGAACTGTTCGTTAAGGCTTTAAACGAACGAATATAAATGGACACGAACATACCCGATTTCTTAATGAACAAACACGAACAAAAAAATGTGTTCGATTCTATGTTCATGTTCGGTTAAAGTTAAATGAACGAACATGAACATGCCTATGTTCGTGTTCGTTCGATTTGTTTACAGGCCTATGACTCCTCCTATGTGGGACAAGGTGTCACTTTCCTACTTTTTTCAGCATTCTATGTTTGAAACACCCAACTTTGAGCATCGATATCTCATTCATCTTAGCTCCGTTTTGGACGTTGTTTAGTTCGTTGCCAAGCTCTTCCAACATAGAACACAAACCCACAAATAAATATATAAAACCCACTCATTTTCTTATATTTATTTCTAGTCCAAAATAGGAAAAAAATCAATTTCCTATATTTGTGAAAAGTGTTATTTTCACAAATTTCTAACATTATAATTATTAAGAATCTTAAGAAATGTACTCAACAATACCATTCACAAATTCCTATTTTTCAATAATACAAATTACAGTTTTAACGTACATTTTAAATACGAAGAATAAAAACAAGCAAAACGAGATTAGAGAGTAAAAATATGAAGAAGAAAGAAATTAAATTTGTTTATTGCAACATATAAACAAATTAGAAAGTTTTCATAGGCTCCTCTCCGTCTAATAAAAAAAAGAAGAGTGAGGATCCTGCGAAAAGTGTGTGTTTCCTAAAAAGTGTAGGAAGCGATCTGGGCCATTAGATAAGTGTGTTTAATGGTTGAGATCATTTTGGTGGCATTTTGGTAATATACGTGTCTTTAAAATAGGGTAGTTTAATTGATTGGGGGTAAATATGTCATTTAAGTTGTGTTAAATAAGGAAATAACTATCAATCATAAAACACCTCCAAAAATGTCGCAATTTTTTCTCTCTCTAATCACTCACATTTGAAAACACCAAATCATACAAAAAATAACGATAAATCAGATCTAGATGTGTTCATAGTAGTGTGTTTTAGAGACAAAACACAATATGACGAACTAGTAATTGACTACTAAAACACAACATCAAGAATGCCAAAATCATATCAACCAGTAACTGATAAAAGACATTGTGATGAAACAGTAACTGGAACCGGTAACTGATAAAATACATTGTGATGAAACCAATAACTGATAAAACACAACATCAAGAATGCAAAAATCACATTAACAAGTAACTGATAAAACACATTGTGATAAAAACAGTAGATAAAATACAAAAGAACATGTCATTCATGAATCATAACTGGTATAACACATTGTGATGAACCCGGTAATTGATAAAACACAACATTAAGAATGCCAAAAATCATATCAACCAGTAACTGTTAAAACACAACATCAAGAATGCCAAAATCACATCAATTAGTAACTGCTAAAACGCATTGTGATGAACCCAGTAACTGATAAAACACAACGTGAAGAAATTGTTAATGATTTGAACTTTGTAATTTAAAGTAACCGCCCTTTTAAATCGGAATGATTTGAAATTGTCAAAGAGATATACGTTTCCATAAATATCTGGATAGTTAATTTAGGACATATAATATTCCAAAATTAAATTAATAATCAAATTACCATCATGCCCTTTTGAATAAAAAAACTTAAAGCCACATGTCACCTCCCTATTGCTTCCTAGACTTTCTTGGAAACTTAGGCTTTCTAGCCAACTCCCACTCTAATTTCATATATACCTTTACAAACTTGAAAAATTTCATATATATACTCAACCAAAATTATAAATATCATATATGCCCTAACAAAGTAGTTAAAATATAAAAAATACTCAATTTATTAAAAACAATCTAATAAATGATCAATTTACCTTTATTTTTTTAACTTCAAGTTTTATTTTTTTAACTTCAAATTTTCATATGTGCTCATCTTTTAACTTCATATTTTTATACAACACATTTTTAGCTTAAATTTATTTTTAATCACTATTTTTTTATTTTTTTTTTAATTTTTATCCATAAACAACAGTATACTCCATATATTATATTTAAGCTAAATAAATTATGCTAGAAATAAGTAAATATAATATTTGAATTTAAAGGTCATATATGAGATTTCAAAGTTTTAGAAAAATAAGGGTGAAACTGTCATTTATTAAATTGTATTTAATGAATTAGGTATATAAGATATTTTAACTGCTTTATAAGGGTATATATGATATTTATTATTTTGTATGGTATAAATGGTATTTTATAAGTTTGTCGGTATATATAAAATTGCCAAAAAAAAAAAAAAAAAAAAAAGTGGAAAAGCCAATAATTATCCACATGTCTAGTAAGTCAACATTTAGGTTCTCTTAAAGTTTGTAATCGGTTTTCACTTTGGTATATGGTTGGTCAACACGTTGATCATTGTAATTTTCCATTGTTCTTTGTTAAAGCTATATTTGTTATTATATTATAATATAATACATAACTTTAATATCATGTAATCGGTCTCGTTTGGTTCGCTGCCTTTGGTTTTGAGGGTGGTTTGTGAATAAATTTAACTTTTCAAAGAAAAAAAATACATAACTTTAGTTTCTTTACCTTTTTTTTACTTAAAAGATAAATATAGGTGTTTGGATTACTAAATTTAGGGCTACATTGAGTTTTAACTTTTAACCATGATTTTTGTATTGACTTGGTTGAATATGAAAAGAGGTCTCTTCACTAATTTGGTGTATATCCGCTGGACCAAGTGATTATGATTGATCCGGGTAGGCGTCAGATTGCTTGGCGTGATAATGAAACTCAAATACAAGACAACGTAATAGTGTTGCTAGTGGCGGATGCGATGCTCAAATGGCAGTTGTGACAATCAGGACGAGGGTCGACTGGGTCGTTTTTCGTCAGTGTGAGAGCGAAAAAATGGGTGTTAGAAAAAAAAAGAAACATTCACTCATTTAAGAACAATGTTTTAAATGATGAGCTGAGGAAAGTTGACCGAGAATATGAGAAACAGATAAGCAAGTTCGATGTCCATGATCCGTTATTAGAAGCTAACAGGCTCGGATCCACAACCTTACTTGCACATTTCTTCATTAATTCAAAATTCTCTTTTTATGGTAAACCTTTTGGCTGTGGACTACGCTTCTTACCATCAGGATGTCCCTTTGGGGACCTGTTCAAATTTCTCGACCTTTTTCAATTTCCTTTGATTTATTGAAATTTGTATGTGAACTTGAAACTTAGGCGAGAGTAGATTTGATAGAGAAGCAAGTGAAGAAGTTGAGCAATACAGTAGTGTATTTGAAGAAGACAAAAATAGATTTGAATGATAGATTTTCTAAGTATTGAGTTTTCAACTTTTCATCATGTGACTACTCCCCAACGAAATACTTCGTTGATATTATTTAAAGGAATATTGGATTTTAATAATCTCAACTATTTGTCATTAGCCGTCAACAGTTCTAATTTTAAAAATAACCACTGACACTCCCAACTAATAACATATTGGCCTCCTAACAGAACCCTAATGCCATTAGTCTTCAGTCGCCGAAAAAACGTTTTTGGCCGTAAAACTCATTTTTGGCTGGAAAACTCAACATTTTCGTCACGAACCTCTTTGTAACTTTATTACGGACCTTTAGGAACCTTTTTTCTAGTAAAAGCCACAATTATTGAAGTCGTCGGAAAACTCATTTTTTCGCCGGAAAACTTCTTTTTGGTCGGAAAACTTAACATCTTCGTCCCAAACCTCTTTGTAACCTTAGATCGGGTCTTTAGAAACCTTTTTCTGGCAAAAAACGGTTTTTCGGCGACCGGAGACTAACGGCGTTAGGGTTCTGTTAGTCAGGGTCTATTGGTGGCCAATATGTCAATAGTTGGGACAACTAGTGGTTATTTTTGAAGTTGAGACTGTTGACGGCCAATGACGAATAGTTGAGATTATTAAAATTTAATATTTCTTATTTAAATGACTGGTCAATTTTGTTTTATTTAGTTTTCTATATGTTTTCATTTTTTTAACTTTTAGTTATTTATAAGTTGTTCATTTTGAGAACGGTCAATAAGAGTCAATTTCAAGAAATCAAATCTTGATAATTAAAAAAAACAGCCATTAACCCCACAAATACAAACACAAACACAAATACTTAACAAAACCACATAACATAAAAACACAATACAAGCATTAATATCTAGCTCCAATAGTTGATAATGTCCCATCACAACCCATATTACACCTTACAACATAAAAAGCCTAATAACCCCACAAACCCATAAAACTACAACCCCACAAAACATCAACCCTTTCATCATGTCATGATCCACTAGTACCCAAACACATTATCAGCAGAAGCCATGATAGGTTGTTGATTAAAACCCATCATGTTCCATGGATTCTCAAACAAATCAAACTCAAACAACCCATCTGTACCACCACTCATGCATTGAGTGGTTGTACAATTGGCATTCATCTTCATGGAATTCAAGATCTCATTGAGGGACTCTAGCCTCTGGCTAAGTTCACTCACTTGAGCCCTCAAAACAGAGTTCTCTGCTTCGATTTCGATGAATCGCTGTGTCGTAACGTTGATTGTGGCCCGGATCTGATCGTTATCGTTCTTTATCTTGTTCGATTCAGCCGTTAGATCCGTGGCATGCTTTTGTTTCCTCAACCGTGATCTGCGTGCAGATTCACGGTTGGATTCCATCCTCTTCCTCTTCTTCTCGTCCATCAAGCCGTCATTCGGTGGTGAATCTATGAAAAAAATCACCCACACCATAAATACTATACTAAAAAAATAAACAAACATACCTAATAATATCCTACTAATAAAGTAGGGTTAAGGGAGTACTACTCCCTTTAAACACGCATAACTATGAGTTTCTGATGAGATCTGATGCATTAGTGCTGTTATTATCACAACAAAAAAAAATTTACCTTACTATAAACAAAGCAAGTGTTGAGTTCTAATCGGATATGATGCAGTATTAGTGCTGTTATGATCGCAACAATTAATTATCATACTATATAATAAAACAAAATTAGCAAACACCCATAGCCATTAGCAATCAATCTTGGAATACGGTGCATTAGTGCTGGTATGATTGCAACAAAAAATTACTTACATGTACCTCTGCTTCGGCCACCATCAGATCCGGATGAATTTCCGCATGAAGAAGCCATGGGTTATGGGGATTCAGAAAAACTAATATATAAAAATACTTGAAGAAAGAACAAGAACAAGAAGAACTAACAGACAGGATCAAGACGGAAGTCGGAGTTAACCTCCGAGAAAACGTAAAACCAGTAGAGAAAGACGACAGAAAACGATTGAACAAGATGGATCCGGCGGATTAGTGAGGAATTTATCATAAACCCGGATCGGAGGATTTCACAGAGAACAGAAGGCATTAATCTCTAACAGCCCATACATCAAGTTTCCGGCGTGAAGATCGGGAAGTATCAGACGGGTTTCCGATTTACTCGCCGGAAATAAGAAACTGGAATAAAAAAAATAAGAGAGAAAAGAGAGTAGGAAAGGGTTTGGGAAGGTAGGAAGAGGGGTGATTATATAGAATAAAGGAATTGGTGGAATAAAAAGGTGGGACTGGTGATTGTGGGATGGGGACGAAGGTGAAAAACAGTAGGTAACAGAAATTGGTGACCAAAAACAAAAAGTTGAAAGTGAATTACATGAAATCAACGTGCCACCACCTTGATTTCTTCACCCACTTATGTTTCAATTAATGTTATTATTTATTTTATTTTATTTCTATTTTCATTGCTAAATAAAATCCATAATAAGGGTGAGCGGGGCACTCTCCTAAGTAGTGGCGGAACTAGACCTTCAACTCAGGGGTATCCCAAATTTTTTAGAGGTGTCCTCGTATTTGTTCAGGGGTGTCATGTGTATAAAAATCGGAAAAATTTTTTTTTTACACTACTTGTAAAAACTTGAGCCGTAGCCGGGTTACGCCCGTTTACACTACAGGTCCGCCCCTGCCCCTAAGAGGGGAGTCTCCTCTCTTACACACACCCAATCAGGTTATGCCACGTCAACTCCCCTCTTAAACTCCCCTCACACCTCAATTTGATGGCACTACTCCACTCACACAATTATTTTTTTATAAAAAAATAAGAAAAAAATATGATTGGTGGAAAAAGAATGGACCCACATTAACAACCAATCACCCCCTCTCTCTCTCTCCTCTCTCTCACGCGGTGAACTCTCCCCGACCCCCCCTCCCCGAATTCAGTCCCCGCCTTGATGGCGCCGGTGTTCCCGAGCAGGGACTTGGGTCACCGCACCCACTCCCCGCGAGTGCCCCGATCACCCTAAATCAAGGATCAATATTGATTTTGAATCAGGAATCCATTTTAATAACAGAAAATTACGAAAATAGCTAAGAAAAATATTGACTTACTAAAATGCCACCTCACTAATTATGAGAGAGCTTATGCGTCTGCAAGGCTCATTCATGCGTTCGCCAATGTAGAAGTGACACGTGTCTCAATGACATCATGCGTCCCATGCGTCCGTGACTCATCCCATGCGTCCGTGACTCATCCCATGCATCCTTGACTCATCCAATCATCCCTTGCGTTCGTTTGAGGCATCCCATGCGTCCGTGACTCATCCCATGCATTGCCGACTCATCCCATGCGTCCGTGACTCATCCCATGCCTCGCATTTTCGTACTTGCTGCTTCATCCATACATGCATCCATATAAAGAATGGCAGACACATAAGATATGGGATGCCCCTCTCCAAGGACGCATGAGGTGGCTATTTTGGTAAGTCAACTTTTTCTTTGCTATTTTCGTAATTTTCTCTTTTAATAATACTGAGAACATGCGTAGTGTAGGGTTATGCAGTTGTGATGGATCTTATAGCACCTCCAGCGTTGGGAAACACCTACCCCCGACGTTATGGCTTGTGAAATTTCTTCCCCGCGATAGGGATAACGGGGTGAACATGGCCGGCCCTTAGGATGGACGGGGAGGACCACCGGCCTGGGCCCGATACTTCGAAGGACACGTTATTTAAAGAAAACCGATATGTAAATGTAATGTAACGCCCGGCTCTTTTGTACTTCCCATTTATAGAAAGTTTTGTTCGTATTTCTATTTTTGGAAACCTTGTATTCTTGTAATCGTTCCTTTCGTTGTAATCATTATCAAACCGAGACTTGGATCATTAATGAAGCTTGTATTTTGTTACGTCTATGTTATACGCATTCTATGTATGCTCGTATGTTCGATTTGGTGAATCAATCGATGTTTAATCGTTATTCTTGGAAACTATGTGCGAAACTTGTAATTAATCTAAACTTATGCATTGAACGTGTTTTGAACGAGAACGATACTTGGTTATGACATTTATACGCTTAAACATACTTTGGTTATGATCATCATGCTTAACTACACCTTATACTATGCTTTTATATCAAAACAAGTCCCTAAACTATCAAAAATGCACCTAAAAGAATCAAACATAAACTTCAGGGGCCAAAATGCAACAAAACCAAACTTGTTGGAACTAGGGCGCCGCGTGACGCCTAGCCCCCCTCGCGTCACGCTACGCCCCTGTTTCGGCAGAATGTGTGTTTCTTGAGCTGGTTGCACGAAATCCAATTCTCCAAACTCAACCAATCACCTTTAATCCACCTCTAATCACCTCCAATCACCTTCTAACTCTTCCATTATAAATACCCACCTTCTCCAACCCATTTGACACTTTCACAACTCCTAAATCTTCACTAAACTACTCTCTAATCAGCTGAGAATCTGAGTTTTGGACAGATTCGTGAAGACTTACAAAAGTGAGTGTAACTTGCTCATTTCTCAACCAAATCACTTGGTTCTTCTTCCTATTGCTTTGTTATGTCCTTGGGTTTGAATCCTTGGTTTTTCCTTGGAAGAATCATGCTTGGATTTGCCCTAAAATGGACTAAAACTTTCTGTTTTGTTTATTATTATTCAACAACTTGTTATTTCTTATCCAACTTGTGTCTAACACATCTCACACCAATGTCCTAATGCTTACAACCTCTTTTATGGTTGGGTAAGCTTAAAAACATGGTTGAGACACTTAAAATCAGAGGATTAAACCTCATAAACTTGGTGTTTTGATTAGGGTTTTAACCCACAAGTCATGTCAAACTTAGACTTTGATACATGAGTGATTATGGAACAACTTGGGTTGTCCAAACATACAATCCTCACATGATTTGATGATTTCTATTAGTTAGCTTATCTTACATACTCGTATAAACCTTAGTTCGTGACCCTCCTTGGTTGTCTTTACATCAAGAGAAGTGGTGAACTTCAAAGGGGTGCCTAAATGGAAGCTTAGTCTTCCTACCCTATACATGACATCCTTGTAACTAAGAGGTGCCTAAATGGAGATTTAATCTTCTACCTCCTACTTGAAATATTGAACCTAAATAATATGTAATATTTAGCCTAAGTATAAGCATATACTCATTCGAACCTTTGATGTTAAACTTGTGTTTACATGTTAAAGAAGTAGAATATCATCCAAGACCTAAACCTTAATATGATTCTAATGGGTTCACTACCCATGAAAAACATTAAATAACCATATTGGTTACCTAGTGTCATATGATGGTTATAAAGTCTAAAAGATGATTATTTTTACATACACATATACTTTCGTTATACTAAGTTATTTCCATATTCTTAATCTTCCGTAAACGCCAAACTCACACACCTACGTCTCCTCGTGTAGAAGGACTAGGTGCTCCAAGCTAAATCATCCACCAAACTTACTCTCGGATCTTCCAAGTCAAGACTTGTAAACCGTGAGTATACTCGAACCCATTTTACTTTTAAACACTTTGGGTGCAACATGTATTCTATATTAAACGCACGTGACACTTGAAACTTATTTGAAACATGCTCTATCCTTTTAAACATGAAACATGAAACTTGTGAAACTTGAGACTATTTTGTGCTATGTGAACGTTTAATCTTTGTGTGTAGTTCCGCCTTAACAATGGTAACGCTATAGGGGTAATGCACCTCCCCGTTAGTCTTTGGGGTATTGTTAGGAGGAGACATATTAACCTCCCGTGAAACTTTGGGTTAGGTACTTTAACGCATTGGAAACTTGGGCTATCACTTGGACTACGTAAACTAGCATGGTTGAAACTATTTTAATATGTTCATGTTGGATACGAGTTTTTATTCTATATGCTATGTAAACAAACTTGTATACTCGCTCTTTGCTTTTGCATTGAAACTCTATTTTAATACATGTTGCAGGTTGATTATTGAAGTATGGATGATTGATGAAACAAGTTTAGGGTGGACTAGATACACACCTAAATTTATCTATCTTTTGTTGTTATGTTATTTGTTGAAACAATGTTGTTATTTCCTTTTGAATATTGTATGACATTTAGTTTTGAAATGAAATTTGAATTTAATTAAATATTGTCACATAGTGTTATGACGTCTCTAGCAATCTTTACACACTTCGTCTCATCCCGATGTTTCCGCCATCGGTTGGGGTGTGACAGATTGGTATCAGAGCCATAACTATAGGGAATTAGGAAAATTGCCATGCTTTTGCCCTAATCTATAGTTCTAGGAATTTTGCCTCTTATTTGTTGTTTAAAACTTTTGTGCTCTACCATGCATGCTTCCTAGCTATACTTTCTATTAAAATTATGTGCCTTTCCTAAGGCTAACACGAATACACTTATGCTATTTTTTTATGCTCTTGTAACACCAACGAGAAGAATTTACCAAAATAGGCGTGAAACCCACAATTTGGTAAACGACTCTCATTCTACCTTTAATCTATTTTGCACGAAATTTCACCATTAAGCTAGGAGTGACATCCACAACTTAATGGTAATTTCCATTTCAACTCTAGTGGACCCTCGTCAAAGTGTCAAAATTTTATTTTGATCGACGAGTACCAACCACATTTAGGGTACGAAATCGTCAAGTTAGGGGTGAAACCCGCATCTCGTCGATTAAGTCCCACTCCTCGATTTTTATTCTCGCCAAAGTCCCGAATGTTTCAATCATTTAGAGATGTGTAGTAACCGGAAGGGTAAGATACCGTTAATCGCTTCTCGACGAGAGTATCTTACTTATAGGCCAAAGCACAATATCTCTAATTCGAAAGAACTTTCGACCCACTTTGGAATAGTCGACGTTTCTCTACCCGAAACAATCCAATGTTTTATTGAGCCTCTCTTTTATGTATCTCAATTTACATGTGATTTTATACTTGAACGTTCATTCATTTACAAATGTCGTTTTAATCATTTCGCACGTTATCGCAATCACAAACAATAATAATCCCTCGTGAACAAACTAAATTTACAATGCTTTCGTTTATTCATGTTATGCTAGGTGGAATTCATGACTATGCTATATGAAACGTTTAAACTTTTATGCTATGTAAATCAAATTGAACCTTTTATGCTATGTGAATCAAATTGAAACTTTTATGCTATGTAAATCAAGTTGAACCTTTATGCTATGTGATCAATTTCGTTTTCTTAAACAAACATTATGACCAAGTCTCACCTATTCGTTCTTTTGAATCTTAGATGTCTTCTCGTCACTCCAACACGTCTAAGAAGTCAAAGTCTCGCTCCACCAAGAAGATGATGGCTTTCATGGCCGATCAATTTGCTCGCGTCGTTCCAAAGGTCATTTCCGAGATCCGAGCCTCTGAAAACTCCTCACTCTTCCGTCGACTCTAAGGTCGAAGCACGCAAGCCCGTCTCGTTCAACTTCAAGCACTTTTCATCGTGCAATCCAAAGCCATTCACTGGCAATGATGGGGTGACCGTCATGCTTGAGTGGTTTGACAACATAGAGGTCACATTCATCAATAGCGAGTGCCCCGATGAGCTCAAGACGCGCAGCGCGACTGGGGTATTCCAAGCCCGAGCTCTCGAGTGGTGGACGAATGAAAGAAACATACATTCGAACGAGCTGGCATATGCTTTGACATGGGAAGAGACTAAGGCCCTAATGATGGATGAGTTTTGTCCTCCGCATGAGCAACGAAAGTTGGAGGAAGAATTTTGGGTGTTAAAGCAGATTGGTGATGACAACCTAGCCTACACCACCCGTTTCAAACAACTCTGTTTCATTGTCCCTCACCTTGTCTCGACCCCTGATCGCAAGAAAAGCAAGTATATCAATGGTTTACCCCCTAATATGCGTGACACAATCGAGGCAGCCAAACTCGATAGCATCGAAGACATTTACCGTTTGGCCGCGTCCTTGAACAACAACCGTATTCGCGATAAGTAAGCTGCAAACCTCGTTCCTTCGAAGCCAGCCAATCAAATCACCCAACAATCGAATAACAATAGGGGAAAGAAGCGAAAGCAATCCAACCCCGTTTGTAACGCAATTGTGCCGCCTGTTAACCCGGACCCTGTTGCTCCTGATAACACCCAAAGGCCGTACACTGGGATTCACCCCAAGTGTGCCACTTGTAATTTCCATCATCCCGTCAATGCTAGGTGCCGTCGTTGTGGCAATTGCAACCGTTATGGTCATACTACCAATTTTTGTCGCCAACAACCACAACAAGCACCACCAGCTCAGCAAGCTCAGCAAGCCCAACAAGCGCAACAAGCCCTACCTGCTCCTCAAAACGCAAGACCCGCTAGAGCTTGTTTCAAATGTGGGGATGTTAATCATCTTCGTCCTCAATGCCCACAATGGAATCAAGAGCAGCAACAACCTCCTCGTGGACGCGCCTTCAACCTAAACGCGAATCAAGCGCGCGACGACAATGATGTCGTTAACGGTACGTTTCTTGTTAACCATCTTTATGCTTCGATACTATTTGATACTGGTGCGGACAAAAGCTTTGTGTCCTTAGAATTCGAATCATTGTTAAATTGCACACGCTCTAAGCTACCTAAGTCGTTTTCCGTTGAAGTCGCCAATGGCAAGTCCATCTTAGTCGATTCCATTCTCCTCGATTGTCGTCTTACTCTTAACGAGCATGCTTTCTCTATCGATCTTATACCCATGCAATTGGGTAGTTTCGACGTCATCATAGGCATGGATTGGCTTCAATAGAATCATGCTGAAATCGCTTGCCACGAGAAATTCGTTCGTTTGTCTCTTCCATCCGGTGACGTTTTGCACGTTTATGGAGACCGACCTTCAAGGGGACTAAAGTTGATGTCCTGCACACAAGCGAACACGTACTTACGCAAACAATACTTTGCCTTTTTAGCCCACGTTGTGGAAGAAAAGGGCAAGGGAAAAAGTTTAAGTGATGTTCCAGTGGTGCGCGACTTCCCTGACGTCTTTCCTGAAGATCTACCCGGTCCTCCTCCTCCTCGATCTGTTGATTTTCGTATTGACCTCGTACCTGGTGCGACTCCGGTTGCCAAGGCTCCTTATCGTCTTGCACCTTCCGAAATGCAAGAATTGTCTTCTCAGCTTCAAGAACTCCTCGATAAGGGCTTCATTCGTCCAAGTACCTCTCCTTGGGGTGCTCCTGTGCTCTTCGTTAAAAAGAAAGATGGTTCTTTCCGCATGTGTATCGACTATCGTGAGCTCAACAAACTCACCGTTAAGAATCGCTATCCTCTCCCGCGTATCGACGACCTCTTTGATCAACTTCAAGGCGCTACCTGTTTCTCCAAAATCGATCTTCGTTCTGGTTATCACCAACTTCGAGTCCTCGAAGAGGACGTCCCCAAAACCGCTTTTCGCACACGCTATGGACATTACGAGTTCGTGGTCATGCCTTTTGGCTTGACCAACGCACCCGCTGTGTTCATGGATCTCATGAATCGTATTTATAAGCCTTACTTGGATCGCTTCGTGATCGTCTTCATTGATGATATCCTCATTTATTCTAAATCTCGAGCCGATCATGAGTGTCATCTCCGCCTTATACTTGAACTTTTGCGTGTTGAACGTTTATATGCTAAGTTTTCTAAATGCGAGTTTTGGATCAAAGAAGTTCAATTCCTTGGGCACGTTGTTAGTGAAAAAGGAATCCATGTCGACCCTTCAAAAATCGAAGCCGTGAAGAATTGGACCGCGCCTAAATCTCCTTCTGAAATCCGTTCCTTCTTAGGATTGGCGGGTTATTACCGTCGATTCATCTCGAACTTTTCGAAGATCGCCGTTCCTCTCACTTCGTTGACTCAAAAAGAGAAACCTTTTGCTTGGGGTCCTGAGCAAGAGGAATCTTTTCAAACTCTCAAGGACTTGCTTTGCAACGCTCCTATCCTCGCTCTCCCTGATGGGAATGATGACTTCGTGGTGTATTGTGATGCATCAAATCGTGGTCTTGGTTGTGTGCTCATGCAACGAGACAAAGTCATCGCTTACGCCTCTCGCCAACTCAAAATACATGAGAAAAATTATACTACCCACGACCTCGAGCTTGGCGCAGTTGTTTTTGCGTTAAAGATTTGGCGACACTACCTATATGGTACTAAGTGTGTGGTTTTCACTGACCATAAGAGCCTACAACACATCTTTGACCAAAAAGAACTCAATATGCGACAACGACGTTGGGTGGAATTGCTCAACGACTACGACTGCGAGATTCGCTACCACCCTGGTAAGGCAAATGTCGTGGCCGATGCACTTAGTCGTAAGGCTCATGTAGATGTCATTCGTTGTTTTCATATCTCGAGCGATCTTCACAATCGCATTCGTGAAGCGCAGTACTCCTCTATCAATGAAGGTTCCATGGCTGTAGAAATACGTGGAGCATCTAAAAGTCAACTCGTTTCAAAACCTGATGGTCTCCTCTATTGTTGCGATCGCGTTTGGATACCAGATCGTGACAATCTTCGTGACCTTATCATGAACGAAGCACACAAATCTAAGTACTCGATTCATCCTGGCGCTGACAAGATGTACCATAATCTACGTACATCCTATTGGTGGCCCGGTATGAAGAAAGACATTGCTGTGTACGTTTCCAAGTGTCTTACCTGTTCGAAAGTCAAAGCCGAGCATCAGCGACCTTCTGGCCTACTCGAACAACCCGAAATTCCCGTTTGGAAATGGGATAGCATTGCGATGGACTTCATAACTAAACTCCCACGTACGCCTTCTGGTTACGATAACATTTGGGTAGTCATTGATCGTTTGACTAAGTCCGCACAATTCATTCCCATTCGCGAGGATTTCAAGGTTGAACGACTTGCTCGTGTCTATACCAATGAAGTCATACGCCATCATGGTGTTCCTCTCGACATCATTTCTGATCGTGATGGTCGATTCACTTCGCGTCTCTAGCAAACTTTTCAGTCCGCTATGGGTACTCATTTGAATCTTAGTACGGCCTTTCATCCTCAAACGGATGGACAGACTGAACGTACTATCCAAACCCTAGAGGACATGCTCCGTTCTTGTGTCATCGACTTTGGTGGTAGTTGGGATGTGCATTTACCTTTGATCGAGTTCTCGTACAACAATAGCTATCACTCCAGTATTCAAATGGCTCCTTTCGAGGCATTGTATGGTCGCAAATGCCGATCTCCTTTAAGCTGGCACGAGATTGGTGACAAACATTTTACTGGCCCTGAGATCATACAAGAAGCAACGGATAAGATTCTCCAAATCCGTGACAATCTACTCAAGGCTCGAAATCGTCAAAAGAGCTACGCAGACAAGGGACGCAAACCTATGGAATTCGACGTTGGGGACCATGTCCCACTCAAGGTGTCTCCTTGGAAAGGAGTGGTTCGTTTTGGTAAAAAGGGAAAACTTGCCCCTCGCTATGTTGGTCCTTTCAAGATACTCGAAAGGATTGGTAAGGTGGCTTATCGACTTGACTTACCTCAAGAGCTCAGCAATGTTCATCCAACGTTCCACGTCTCGAACCTAAAGAAATGTCTCGCTGATGAAGGACTTCAAGTTCCTCTCGAAGATCTTCAAATCAACGAAACTATGCATTTCGTGGAAAAACCTGTAGAAATCGTGGATCAGCAAGTCAAGTTACTAAGGCGCAGTAAGATTCCTATCGTCAAGGTTAGATGGGAAGGAAAACGTGGCGCTGAATTTACTTGGGAACTCAAAAAGGATATGAAGTCAAAGTATCCTCATCTTTTCCCTACGTCTTCCTAAATTTCGGGATGAAATTTCCTAAAGGAGGGGAGACTGTAACGCCCGGCTCTTTTGTACTTCCCATTTATAGAAAGTTTTGTTCGTATTTCTATTTTTGGAAACCTTGTATTCTTGTAATCGTTCCTTTCGTTGTAATCATTATCAAACCGAGACTTGGATCATTAATGAAGCTTGTATTTTGTTACGCTTATGTTATACGCATTCTATGTATGCTCGTATGTTCGATTTGGTGAATCAATCAATGTTTAATCGTTATTCTTGGAAACTATGTGCGAAACTTGTAATTATTCTAAACTTATGCATTGAACGTGTTTTGAACGAGAACGATACTTGGTTATGACATTTATACGCTTAAACATACTTTGGTTATGATCATCATGCTTAACTACACCTTATACTATGCTTTTATATCAAAACAAGTCCCTAAACTATCAAAAATGCACCTAAAAGAATCAAACATAAACTTCAGGGGCCAAAATGCAACAAAACCAAACTTGTTGGAACTAGGGCGCCGCGTGACGCCTAGCCCCCCTCGCGTCACGCTACGCCCTTGTTTCGGCAGAATGTGTGTTTCTTGAGCTGGTTGCACGAAATCCAATTCTCCAAACTCACCCAATCACCTTTAATCCACCTCTAATCACCTCCAATCACCTTCTAACTCTTCCATTATAAATACCCACCTTCTCCAACCCATTTGACACTTTCACAACTCCTAAATCTTCACTAAACTACTCTCTAATCAGCTGAGAATCTGAGTTTTGGACAGATTCGTGAAGACTTACAAAAGTGAGTGTAACTTGCTCATTTCTCAACCAAATCACTTGGTTCTTCTTCCTATTGCTTTGTTATGTCCTTGGGTTTGAATCCTTGGTTTTTCCTTGGAAGAATCATGCTTGGATTTGCCCTAAAATGGACTAAAACTTTCTGTTTTGTTTATTATTTTTCAACAACTTGTTATTTCTTATCCAACTTGTGTCTAACACATCTCACAGCAATGTCCTAATGCTTACAACCTCTCTTATGGTTGGGTAAGCTTAAAAACATGGTTGAGACACTTAAAATCAGAGGATTAAACCTCATAAACTTGGTGTTTTGATTAGGGTTTTAACCCACAAGTCATGTCAAACTTAGACTTTGATACATGAGTGATTATGGAACAACTTGGGTTGTCCAAACATACAATCCTCACACGATTTGATGATTTCTATTAGTTAGCTTATCTTACATACTCGTATAAACCTTAGTTCGTGACCCTCCTTGGTTGTCTTTACATCAAGAGAAGTGGTGAACTTCAAAGGGGTGCCTAAATGGAAGCTTAGTCTTCCTACCCCATACATGACATCCTTGTAACTAAGAGGTGCCTAAATGGAGATTTAATCTTCTACCTGTTGGACTCTGTATGCCCAAGACACATATTAAATTGATGTGGCTAATGCGTTGTGATCCAAGTCGAGTCATACCCAATAACAAGCTAGACAAACACTTATATTATTTATTTGTGATATGATCAAACAAATAAATATTAACACTTACAATATTTAGAAATTGGTTTTTTAAATAATTACACTTGAGAAACCAATAAATTATGTGGATAATTTATTATGAGAGAATATTTTATTTTGTTATTTAACAAATTAAATAACAATTTTAAAAGAGGTGCATAAAGTCTTGAAAACATATAGTGTTTATTTTATAAAAGTTATAAAAATAAACAAGTCTTTATTTAACAAAATAAATTTGATTTTTTTTAAAAAACACCCACCTAGGGCCGGCCCCCCTTTCTCTCTATCCAAAGAATTTGGTCCAATATCTTTTCATACTTTTGCATGTGGAAGAAGCCTCTTGATTGGGCAAAAAGGAGGTGGCTCTTCTCTCAACATTTATATATTTTTTATGACAAAATATATAGAGATTATTAGAGATAATCAAATGTGGTAGAGCTGAATTTTTGCTCTCTAATTTTCGGCCATAAGAGGGTTCTTTCAAGTGTTCTAACTTTGATCTTTAAGTGTTAAATCCTAGCTAAACTTGTGGTGTTTGTTGGAAGCTTGGGGTATACAAGCTTGAGGTCTTCTACTCTTGAAGACAACCATTCTTGAAGCATCATCCGTTTCATTCTCATTACTCTAAGAAGGTAGTTTTTCTAAACACCCTATGGTTATGTTTGATAGTATGCATCTTCATATATGGATCCGGGTTTTGGGATTTTGCATATAAATGGTTTTATATCTTATAAAAGTAACATGATTTAAACATTATTTCCGCTGCGTTTTTATTTCATATGGATGAAATTGCTTTGATAAACATGTTAAAATCCCATCAATGGCATCTAGAGCCGCTTATGTGAGTGCATACTTCAATAGATTAAAAATTTCGGGTTTCGGGTTTGAATAAAACCCTATGGCCGAAAATTTTAACATGGTTAACCCTTTGTTTTTCAAGATTATTTTCTTACATGCATAAGAGAATCTTGAAAAATTTATTTCATATGGATGATTTGTTTGTTTGGACAAAACTTACCTTTTCGGTTTTTTTGAACATAGCCGAAGATGTTTATAAAAGGGAACCATTTTTTTTATGCTTCTTGAAATTAATATATATATATTTGGATATATATTTTGGTGCATATGACCTAGCCATGACCTTGTGTTGAATGATTGTGTTTTATTTTTATTTCAATGGGTTGTAATAATTATTATTTTGTTCTTCCATTAGAAGATATGTAATTTATTTATTTTCATTTGGTATGTAAAATAAATAGATTAGGTGCATTTTATTTTACTAGAAAAATGTATTAGGATATATTTTGTAATAGGAGATGCACACAAAAATGAGCTTTTGGTTTGGACCATAATATTCGGTCCAAAGAACTTCATCGTTCTCAACGGGATTTTAACCCGATAACCAAAACTCATTTTTTTTGGAGTCCAAAGGAGTTTGGAGCTGAATATAAAAGACTTTTGGAAGCCCAAAGAAGGCGGAGAAATCACAACACAAGAAGGAGACTTGAAGCATTTGGATGCGGGATCAAGCGGGAGTTCCACGACACATCGCTTGTGTAATTTTTCACCCCTTAGGAAGGACCTTTTGGCACACTTGTTTCGGCTAACAAGTGTTATCAAAATAGTTGGCTATGGTTATGCACCTATTATTATGAATGATGTGCTTGTTTGGTTGCTTATTTTGTTGTTTAGATGATATGTCGATATGCATGACTTAACAAACTAATAATCAACAACAAGCGTAAAATTGGTTCTTAACAAAATCATTAAAATGGTTAATAAAAGGTTTTATTAAAAATTAATGATTTTTATAAAAAATGGGTTTTATTAAAAAGAACCTTGAAAATTAGTTTTCACTAAAGTACCATTAATTTGAATGCATGCAAATGTATGGTACATAATATTTTCTAACTAGAATTTTGAAATATTGAAAACCCTTTTATAAAACAAGTCAAACACCACCCTTTTATACAACACTCGAAATACTTGGGAACTCTTATTGTGGGATAAAGGTCACCTAACCACATTTGAGGGAACTTGTATGTTCGGGGTGGGTTTACCATGTTTGTGGGATAAAGGTCACCTAACCACTTATGTGTATAAACTCACACGTGTGTGTAAGTTGGACGACTTGATTTGGAAACCATGAACTTAGGGTCACCAAAGCATGGGGAACAAAGGTGTTGATGGGATTAAACATGCCAACTAAACATAAAGATGTTTAACCGATCCCATATGGCTAGAAATTGCAAAGAGTTGCAATTGTCAAACGTTGACTACCTTGTTAATTTAAATAGAGGGATAAAGGTCACCTAACCAATATTTAAATGTAACGTTGGATTCTAGATTTTAATTATTAATTGTCTTTAAGACACAAAAGGGTATTAATGATTAAAATATAATAATATCGAAAATACTAAAATTGAACTTGTTAAATTTTGTAGATGGCCGCTAACAATGCAAACCCGATTACCCAAACCGTCCGAAACCTATCACTAAGAACCATCCTTGAAAAGGATCGTCTCAACCATAACAACTTCATGGATTGGTTTC
This sequence comes from Helianthus annuus, assembly GCF_002127325.2. NCBI lineage: Eukaryota > Viridiplantae > Streptophyta > Magnoliopsida > Asterales > Asteraceae > Helianthus > Helianthus annuus. Next base: position 48,078,843 of record NC_035436.2, on the reverse strand, counting down.
GAAACTTGAGAATCGTTCTCAAACAAGAGAAGATATCCTATGTGTTGGACGATCCTATTCCCGATGAACCTAATGTGGAAGATGTGGAAGCCTACAACGATTGGGTTAAGTATACCGAGGACTCCATGCAAGCCTCATGCCTCATGTTGGGAACTATGATTCCCGAAATTCAAAAGGATTTTGAACACCATGGGGCATATGACATGATTACCCAGTTAAAGGAAATGTTCCTACAACAAGCAAGGGTAGAACGCTTCGAAACTGTTCGGGCGCTTCATGCATGTCGAATGGAGGAAACCCAATCGGTATCATCTTATGTTCTCAAGATGAAAAGCCACATTGATCGCCTCGAACGGCTAAATTGTCTCGTCTCCAAAGAGTTGGCTACGGATTTGATCCTCAACTCTTTAACAAAGAAATTTGAGAGCTTTGTTATGAATTACAACATGAATGGATGGGACAAGAGCATTGGTGAGCTTCATGCAATGCTCAAAACGGCCGAAGCAAGTATGGGCAAAAAGGCTTTACCCGTCCTTGCGATCAATGAAGGAGGAAATAAGAAAAGGCCCCACCCCGACTCTAAAGCAACCTATGCTAAAAGAAAGGGACACGTCAAGGGAAAGGGAAAAGGAAAAGCTAAAGCAGAACCCGCCAAACCAAAAGAAAAGAAGCAAAAGGTTGCTACGAATGACCCATGTTTTGAATGTGGCGAGATAGGACATTGGAAGAGAAATTGTCCGACCTATCTCAAAGAGTTGAAAAACAAGAGGGATGCAGGGCAAACCTCAGGTACTATCTTTATGATACATGTTGAGCTTAATGTTATTTCTTCTAACACATGGGTACTAGATACCGGATGTGGAACTCATATTTGCAACTCGTTGCAGGGGTTCAAAAGAAATAAACATTACAAGAAGGGGGACACTAGTCTCTTTATGGGCAACGGAGCAAAAGTTGAAGTCGAGGCTCAAGGAGACTACGTTTTAGAACTTCCAAGTGGTTTGGAAGTTATTTTGAAGAATGTTTTGTATGCTCCTAGTTTGACTAGGAACATAATTTCAGTTTCCCTTTAAAACAATCTGGTTTCAATTTCGAATTTGTTAACTATGACATTTATATTTCTAAGAATGATGTGTTTTATTTTAAAGCTATGTCTTTAAATGGTATTTATGAATTAGATCATGATAACGCATCATATGATAGCTCAATGTACCAAGTAACCAACAAGAAACTCAAAATGGATTTGAGTGATTCCTACCTTTGGCATTGTCGCCTTGGACATATAAGCAAGAATCGCATGCATACACTTCAGAAAAATGGTCTTTTGAATACAAATGAAGATAATTCATTTGATGTATGCGAGTCTTGTTTACAAGGCAAAATGACCAAGACGCCCTTTAGTGGAACATTTGAAAGGGCTAAGGACTTATTAGGTATCATACATTCAGATGTATGTGGTCCTTTTAAGCCGATGACTAGGAATGGTGAAAGATACTTCATTACCTTCACCGACGACTATAGTCGTTATGGTTATGTGTATTTACTAAAACACAAGGATGAAGCATTTGAAATGTTCAAAGACTTCAAAAGTGAAGTAGAAAATCAACTCAAGAAAACAATCAAAGTCCTTCGCACCGATAGAGGAGGTGAATACCTTAGTGGTGCTTTTCAAGATCATCTTAGGAGTTGTGGGATTATCTCACAACTTACTCCACCTGGAACACCACAACACAATGGTGTATCTGAAAGGAGAAATCGAACTCTATTAGATATGGTTCGATCTATGATGGCTAGAAGCACATTGCCTCTATCATTTTGGGGTTACGCTTTGCTCTCCGCAGTCCGTATATTAAATATGGCCCCAACCAAGAAAGTGGAAAGGACACCTTTTGAAATATGGCACGGAAACCCTCCATCATTATCATTCTTAAGGGTTTGGGGTTGTGAAGCTTATGTTAAGCAATACACTCCAAATAAATTGGAAGTCCGATCTACTAAGTGTATCTTTGTAGGTTATCCTAAAGATGATATAGGATACTATTTCTACGACCCAACTGAGCAAAAGGTATTTGTTGCTCGAAAGGGTAAGTTCTTAGAAGCTAAGTTCCTTATGGAAGGAACCAGCGATAGAAAAGTGGAACTTGAGGAGGATCAAGAACCACAAGACGATACACGTTTGGTTGATACTAGCACTCAACAAGAGGTTGTTGAAAACGATCAAGAGGTTGATCGAAATACACAAAATGTTCGCAAATCTGGTAGAATTAGCAATCCACCTGAAGGATATGGATTTTTCATGGATGGATGCTATGTGGTAGATTCAGATGAACCAACCACATACCATGATGCAATGTCAAAATCCGATTGCGACAAATGGCTCGAAGCCATGAACATAGAGATGCAATCCATGTATGACAACCAAGTTTGGGAATTGGTTGTGCCACCACTTAACTCTAAAGTAGTTGGAAGTAAGTGGGTTTTCAAGAAGAAAACTGATATGCATGGTAACTTGGATACTTACAAAGCAAGACTTGTAGCAAAAGGTTTCACTCAAACTCAAGGGATTGATTATGATGAGACCTTCTCGCCTGTGGCGATGCTAAAGTCAATCAGGATATTATTTGCCATAGCCGCATATTATGACTATGAGATCTGGCAATTGGATGTCAAAACGGCATTTCTTAATGGATATCTTGATGAAGATGTCTATATGGTTCAGCCTGAAGGTTTTGTCGATCCAAAACATCCTGACAAAGTATGCAAGTTAAAGAAATCAATCTATGGATTGAAACAAGCATCTAGAAGTTCGAATCACCGTTTTGATGAAGAAATTAAGAATTTTGGATTCATCAAGAACGGCGATGAAGCTTGTGTGTATAAGAAGGCTAGTGGGAGCATCATCACTTTCTTAGTACTGTATGTCGATGACATTCTACTATTTGGGAATGACATTCCAACCATGGAAGGTGTAAAAGCTTGGCTTGGAAGTTGTTTTTCCATTAAGGATCTTGGTGAAGTAGCCTACATTCTGGGAATAAAGGTCTATAGGGATAGATCAAGGCGCTTGATAGGTTTAAACCAAAGTGCATACATTGACAAAGTCTTGAATAGGTTCCAAATGGAGAACTCTAAGAGAGGTTTTGTACCTATTCAAAAGGGGAAAATTTTGAATACATCTCAATGTCCAAGCTCAAAGGATGAGCAAGAGAAAATGAAAAGAATCCCATATGCGTCAGCTATAGGATCCATCATGTATGCAATGATATGCACCAGACCGGACGTCTCATGCGCCTTGAGCATGACAAGTAGATACCAACAAAATCCAGGTAGCAGTCATTGGATGGCTGTTAAAAGCATATTGAAATATCTTAGGAGGACTAAGGATATGTTCTTAATATATGGATCTGGTGAGGAGGAACTCGTAGTAAAGGGTTACACGGACGCGAGTTTCCAAACCGATCGAAGTGATTCTCGATCGCAATCGGGGTATGTCTTCATTTTAAATGGAGGAGCAGTCTCCTGGAAGAGCTCAAAACAAGACGTGGTAGCATTGTCCACTACAGAATCAGAATACATCGCCGCTTCATTGGCAGCCCAGGAAGCTGCATGGCTGAAGAAATTTATAGCCGACCTAGGGGTGGTCCCTACCATTCAAGATCCCCTAGAGATCTTTTGTGATAACGAGGGTGCGATTGCTCAAATCAAGGAACCTCGTGCGCACCAAAAGACTAGACATATCGAGCGGAGATTCAACTACATAAGGGATGAAGTTGAAAAAGGAAAGATATGTATCCGCCAAGTTCACACCGATCAAAACATTGCGGATCCACTCACGAAGCTCCTTGACAGAGGAAAACATGAAGGTCACACATGTTCCTTAGGACTTCGATATTCTAGTGATTGGATTTGATCAAATTTTGTATTTGGATATTGAAACAATTGTTATTTTAACTCATTTATGGTATTTTGAGTTACGTTTCATATTAGCATGTTTAAATCCGTGAATAACTTAATTATTCTAAATGTCCGTAGTCAATCATAATTGTGGGAACAAATATGAATGTAAGACTATTATGAACTTGGATTGGTGGATATTCATTTAGAATGAATATAGAGCAAAGTGTTGCTGCCAAAGTTCATAGATATTTGTGGGATACAAATATTGGACTGACTCGCTCTCAAATATTACTGCATGGAATCATTTGTGATTGATCATAAGTAAATTTTGAGTTAAGGCGAATATCATAGTATCCTCTGACCTGAGATACATATTGGGTCTTGATATTCACCAAATATTATGCCTTGACTTATTTCTTCGCTGTCAGTAATATGACAGTACATAAGGCTGAGCTCAGGTGTGGTACAAGGTGGTTGTGAGAGACGTATGTAGTCAAGAAGGGATTTGTTCCTCTTATTCGTTGAGAGTAAGATGTCTAAGGCCTGATAAAGTTAAATCAACAGAGAGTGATCACTCTATGTCTCTGGATTTAACATGACATCTGTAACGAAAGGATAAATGATAGATTCACCTAAATCATGTTCAAGTAAGGGACTTGAAAGGGATGATGTTATTGAATGGCAAATATAGTCATACGTATTGGGGGTAGTAAACCGTAGTTAGGCGTCATTTACTGCTTGCATCAATCTTCTATATATCTTGTGCAAGTGGGAGATTGTTGGACTCTGTATGTCCAAGACACATATTAAATTGATGTGGCTAATGCGTTATGATCCAAGTCGAGTCATACCCAATAACAAGCTAGACAAACACTTATATTATTTATTTGTGATATGATCAAACAAATAAATATTAACACTTACAATATTTAGAAATTGGTTTTCTAAGATTACACTTGAGAAACCAATAAATTATGTGGATAATTTATTATGAGAGAATATTTTATTTTGTTATTTAACAAGTTAAATAACAATTTTAAAAGAGGTGCATAAAGTCTTGAAAACATATAGTGTTTATTTTATAAAAGTTATAAAAATAAACAAGACTTTATTTAACAAAATAAATTTGATTTTTTTTTTTTAAAACACCCACCTAGGGCCGGCCCCCCCTTTCTCTCTATCCAAAGAATTTGGTCCAATATCTTTTCATACTTTTGCATGTGGAAGAAGCCTCTTGATTGGGCAAAAAGGAGGTGGCTCTTCTCTCAACATTTATATATTTTTTTATGACAAAATATATAGAGATTATTAGAGACAATCAAATGTGGTAGAGCTGAATTTTTGCTCTCTAATTTTCGGCCATAAGAGGGTTCTTTCAAGTGTTCCAACTTTGATCTTTAAGTGTTAAATCCTAGCTAAACTTGTGGTGTTTGTTGGAAGCTTGGGGTATACAAGCTTGAGGTCTTCTACTCTTGAAGACAACCATTCTTGAAGCATCATCCGTTCCATTCTCATTACTCTAAGAAGGTAGTTTTTCTAAACACCCTATGGTTATGTTTGATAGTATGCATCTTCATATATGGATCCGGGTTTTGGGATTTTGCATATAAATGGTTTTGTATCTTATAAAAGTAACATGATTTAAACATTATTTCCTCTGCATTTTTATTTCATATGGATGAAATTGCTTTGATAAACATGTTAAAATCCCATCACTACCTCCTACTTGAAATATTGGACCTAAATAATATGTAATATTTAGCCTAAGTATAAGCATATACTCATTCGAACCTTTGATGTTAAACTTGTGTTTACATGTTAAAGAAGTAGAATATCATCCAAGACCTAAACCTTAATATGATTCTAATGGGCTCACTACCCATGAAAAACATTAAATAACCATATTTGTTACCTAGTGTCATATGATGGTTATAAAGTCTAAAAGATGATTATTTTTACATACACATATACTTTCGTTATACTAAGTTATTTCCATATTCTTAATCTTCCGTAAACGCCAAACTCACACACCTACGTCTCCTCGTGTAGAAGGACTAGGTGCTCCAAGCTAAATCATCCACCAAACTTACTCTCGGATCTTCCAAGTCAAGACTTGTAAACCGTGAGTATACTCGAACCCATTTTACTTTTAAACACTTTGGGTGCAACATGTATTCTATATTAAACGCACGTGACACTTGAAACTTATTTGAAACATGCTCTATCCTTTTAAACATGAAACATGAAACTTGTGAAACTTGAGACTATTTTGTGCTATGTGAACGTTTAATCTTTGTGTGTAGTTCCGCCTTAACAATGGTAGCGCTATAGGGGTAATGCACCTCCCCGTTAGTCTTTGGGGTATTGTTAGGAGGAGACATATTAACCTCCCGTGAAACTTTGGGTTAGGTACTTTAACGCATTGGAAACTTGGGCTATCACTTGGACTACGTAAACTAGCATGGTTGAAACTATTTTAATATGTTCATGTTGGATACGAGTTTTTATTCTATATGCTATGTAAACAAACTTGTATACTCGCTCTTTGCTTTTGCATTGAAACTCTATTTTAATACATGTTGCAGGTTGATTATTGAAGTATGGATGATTGATGAAACAAGTTTAGGGTGGACTAGATACACACCGAAATTTATCTATCTTTTGTTGTTATGTTATTTGTTGAAACAATGTTGTTATTTCCTTTTGAATATTGTATGACATTTAGTTTTGAAATGAAATTTGAATTTAATTGAATATTGTCACATAGTGTTATGACGTCTCTAGCAATCTTTACACACTTCGTCTCATCCTGATGTTTCCGCCATCGGTTGGGGTGTGACAGATTGGTATCAGAGCCATAACTATAGGGAATTAGGAAAATTGCCATGCTTTTGCCCTAATCTATAGTTCTAGGAATTTTGCCTCTTATTTGTTGTTTAAAACTTTTGTGCTCTACCATGCATGCTTCCTAGGTATACTTTCTATTAAAATTATGTGCCTTTCCTAAGGCTAACACGAATACACTTATGCTATTTTTTTATGCTCTTGTAACACCAACGAGAAGAATTTACCAAAATAGGCGTGAAACCCACAATTTAGTAAACGACTCTCATTCTACCTTTAATCTATTTTGCACGAAATTTCACCATTAAGCTAGGAGTGACATCCACAACTTAATGGTAATTTCCATTTCAACTCTACTGGACCCTCGTCAAAGTGTCAAAATTTTATTTTGATCGACGAGTACCAACCACATTTAGGGTACGAAATCGTCAAGTTAGGGGTGAAACCCGCATCTCGTCGATTAAGTCCCACTCCTCGATTTTTATTCTCGCCAAAGTCCCGAATGTTTCAATCATTTAGAGATGTGTAGTAACCGGAAGGGTAAGATACCGTTAATCGCTTCTCGACGAGAGTATCTTACTTATAGGCCAAAGCACAATATCTCTAATTCGAAAGAACTTTCGACCCACTTTGGAATAGTCGACGTTTCTCTACCCGAAACAATCCAATGTTTTATTGAGCCTCTCTTTTATGTATCTCAATTTACATGTGATTTTATACTTGAACGTTCATTCATTTCCAAATGTCGTTTTAATCATTTCGCACGTTATCGCAATCACAAACAATAATAATCCCTCGTGAACAAACTAAATTTACAATGCTTTCGTTTATTCATGTTATGCTAGGTGGAATTCATGACTATGCTATATGAAACGTTTAAACTTTTATGCTATGTAAATCAAATTGAACCTTTTATGCTATGTGAATCAAATTGAAACTTTTATGCTATGTAAATCAAGTTGAACCTTTATGCTATGTGATCAATTTCGTTTTCTTAAACAAACATTATGACCAAGTCTCACCTATCCGTTCTTTTGAATCTTAGATGTCTTCTTGTCACTCCAACGCGTCTAAGAAGTCAAAGTCTCGCTCCACCAAGAAGATGATGGCTTTCATGGCCGATCAATTTGCTCGCGTCGTTCCAAAGGTCATTTCCGAGATCCGAGCCTCTGAAACTCCTCACTCTTCCGTCGACTCTAAGGTCGAAGCACGCAAGCCCGTCTCGTTCAACTTCAAGCACTTTTCATCGTGCAATCCAAAGCCATTCACTGGCAATGATGGGGTGACCATCATGCTTGAGTGGTTTAACAGCATAGAGGTCACATTCATCAATAGCGAGTGCCCCGATGAGCTCAACACGCGCAGCGCGACTGGGGTATTCCAAGCCCGAGCTCTCGAGTGGTGGACGAATGAAAGAAACATACATTCGAACGAGCTGGCATATGCTTTGACATGGGAAGAGACTAAGGCCCTAATGATGGATGAGTTTTGTCCTCCGCATGAGCAACGAAAGTTGGAGGAAGAATTTTGGGTGTTAAAGCAGATTGGTGATGACAACCTAGCCTACACCACCCGTTTCAAACAACTCTGTTTCATTGTCCCTCACCTTGTCTCGACCCCTGATCGCAAGAAAAGCAAGTATATCAATGGTTTACCCACTAATATGCGTGACACAATCGAGGCAGCCAAACTCGATAGCATCGAAGACATTTACCGTTTGGCCGCGTCCTTGAACAACAACCGTATTCGCGATAAGCAAGCTGCAAACCTCGTTCCTTCGAAGCCAGCCAATCAAATCACCCAACAATCGAATAACAATAGGGGAAAGAAGCGAAAGCAATCCAACCCTGTTTGTAACGCAATTGTGCCGCCTGTTAACCCGGACCCTGTTGCTCCTGATAACACCCAAAGGCCGTACACTCGGATTCACCCCAAGTGTGCCACTTGTAATTTCCATCATCCCGTCAATGCTAGGTGCCGTCGTTGTGGCAATTGCAACCGTTATGGTCATACTACCAATTTTTGTCGCCAACAACCACAACAAGCACCACCAGCTCAGCAAGCTCAGCAAGCCCAACAAGCGCAACAAGCCCTACCTGCTCCTCAAAACGCAAGACCCGCTAGAGCTTGTTTCAAATGTGGGGATGTTAATCATCTTCGTCCTCAATGCCCACAATGGAATCAAGAGCAGCAACAACCTCCTCGTGGACGCGCCTTCAACCTAAACGCGAATCAAGCGCGCAACGACAATGATGTCGTTAACGGTACGTTTCTTGTTAACCATCTTTATGCTTCGATACTATTTGATACTGGTGCGGACAAAAGCTTTGTGTCCTTAGAATTCGAATCATTGTTAAATTGCACACGCTCTAAGCTACCTAAGTCGTTTTCCGTTGAAGTCGCCAATGGCAAGTCCATCTTAGTCGATTCCATTCTCCTCGATTCTCGTCTTACTCTTAACGAGCATGCTTTCTCTATCGATCTTATACCCATGCAATTGGGTAGTTTCGACGTCATCATAGGCATGGATTGGCTTCAAAAGAATCATGCTGAAATCGCTTGCCACGAGAAATTCGTTCGTTTGTCTCTTCCATCCGGTGACGTTTTGCACGTTTATGGAGACCGACCTTCAAGGGGACTAAAGTTGATGTCCTGCACACAAGCGAACACGTACTTACGCAAACAATACTTTGCCTTTTTAGCCCACGTTGTGGAAGAAAAGGGCAAGGGAAAAAGTTTAAGTGATGTTCCAGTGGTGCGCGACTTCCCTGACGTCTTTCCTGAAGATCTACCCGGTCCTCCTCCTCCTCGATCTGTTGATTTTCGTATTGACCTCGTACCTGGTGCGACTCCGGTTGCCAAGGCTCCTTATCGTCTTGCACCTTCCGAAATGCAAGAATTGTCTTCTCAGCTTCAAGAACTCCTCGATAAGGGCTTCATTCGTCCAAGTACCTCTCCTTGGGGTGCTCCTGTGCTCTTCGTTAAAAAGAAAGATGGTTCTTTCCGCATGTGTATCGACTATCGTGAGCTCAACAAACTCACCGTTAAGAATCGCTATCCTCTCCCGCGTATCGACGACCTCTTTGATCAACTTCAAGGCGCTACCTGTTTCTCCAAAATCGATCTTCGTTGTGGTTATCACCAACTTCGAGTCCTCGAAGAGGACGTCCCCAAAACCGCTTTTCGCACACGCTATGGACATTACGAGTTCGTGGTCATGCCTTTTGGCTTGACCAACGCACCCGCTGTGTTCATGGATCTCATGAATCGTATTTATAAGCCTTACTTGGATCGCTTCGTGATCGTCTTCATTGATGATATCCTCATTTATTCTAAATCTCGAGCCGATCATGATCGTCATCTCCGCCTTATACTTGAACTTTTGCGTGTTGAACGTTTATATGCTAAGTTTTCTAAATGCGAGTTTTGGATCAAAGAAGTTCAATTCCTTGGGCACGTTGTTAGTGAAAAAGGAATCCATGTCGACCCTTTAAAAATCGAAGCCGTGAAAAATTGGACCGCGCCTAAATCTCCTTCTGAAATCCGTTCCTTCTTAGGATTGGCGGGTTATTACCGTCGATTCATCTCGAACTTTTCGAAGATCGCCGTTCCTCTCACTTCGTTGACTCAAAAAGAGAAACCTTTTGCTTGGGGTCCTGAGCAAGAGGAATCTTTTCAAACTCTCATGGACTTGCTTTGCAACGCTCCTATCCTCGCTCTCCCTGATGGGAATGATGACTTCGTGGTGTATTGTGATGCATCAAATCGTGGTCTTGGTTGTGTGCTCATGCAACGAGACAAAGTCATCGCTTACGCCTCTCGCCAACTCAAAATACATGAGAAAAATTATACTACCCACGACCTCGAGCTTGGCGCAGTTGTTTTTGCGTTAAAGATTTGGCGACACTACCTATATGGTACTAAGTGTATGGTTTTCACTGACCATAAGAGCCTATAACACATCTTTGACCAAAAAGAACTCAATATGCGACAACGACGTTGGGTGGAATTGCTCAACGACTACGACTGCGAGATTCGCTACCACCCTGGTAAGGCAAATGTCGTGGCCGATGCACTTAGTCGTAAGGCTCATGTAGATGTCATTCGTTGTTTTCATATCTCGAGCGATCTTCACAATCGCATTCGTGAAGCACAGTACTCCTCTATCAATGAAGGTTCCATGGCTGTAGAAATACGTGGAGCATCTGAAAGTCAACTCGTTTCAAAACCTGATGGTCTCCTCTATTGTTGCGATCGCGTTTGGATACCAGATCGTGAAAATCTTCGTGACCTTATCATGAACGAAGCACACAAATCTAAGTACTCGATTCATCCTGGCGCTGACAAGATGTACCATAATCTACGTACATCCTATTGGTGGCCCGGTATGAAGAAAGACATTGCTGTGTACGTTTCCAAGTGTCTTACCTGTTCGAAAGTCAAAGCCGAGCATCAGCGACCTTCTGGCCTACTCGAACAACCCGAAATTCCCGTTTGGAAATGGGATAGCATTGCGATAGACTTCATAACTAAACTCCCACGTACGCCTTCTGGTTACGATAGCATTTGGGTAGTCATTGATCGTTTGACTAAGTCCGCACAATTCATTCCCATTCGCGAGGATTTCAAGGTTGAACGACTTGCTCGTGTCTATACCAATGAAGTCATACGCCATCATGGTGTTCCTCTCGACATCATTTCTGATCGTGATGGTCGATTCACTTCGCGTCTCTGGCAAACTTTTCAGTCCGCTATGGGTACTCATTTGAATCTTAGTACGGCCTTTCATCCTCAAACGGATGGACAGACTGAACGTACTATCCAAACCCTAGAGGACATGCTCCGTTCTTGTGTCATCGACTTTGGTGGTAGTTGGGATGTGCATTTACCTTTGATCGAGTTCTCGTACAACAATAGCTATCACTCCAGTATTCAAATGGCTCCTTTCGAGGCATTGTATGGTCGCAAATGCCGATCTCCTTTAAGCTGGCACGAGATTGGTGACAAACATTTTACTGGCCCTGAGATCATACAAGAAGCAACGGATAAGATTCTCCAAATCCGTGACAATCTACTCAAGGCTCGAAAACGTCAAAAGAGCTACGCAGACAAGGGACGCAAACCTATGGAATTCGACGTTGGGGACCATGTCCTACTCAAGGTGTCTCCTTGGAAAGGAGTGGTTCGTTTTGGTAAAAAGGGAAAACTTGCCCCTCGCTATGTTGGTCCTTTCAAGATACTCGAAAGGATTGGTAAGGTGGCTTATCGACTTGACTTACCTCAAGAGCTCAGCAATGTTCATCCAACGTTCCACGTCTCGAACCTAAAGAAATGTCTCGCTGATGAAGGACTTCAAGTTCCTCTCGAAGATCTTCAAATCAACGAAACTATGCATTTCGTGGAAAAACCTGTAGAAATCGTGGATCAGCAAGTCAAGTTACTAAGGCGCAGTAAGATTCCTATCGTCAAGGTTAGATGGGAAGGAAAACGTGGCGCCGAATTTACTTGGGAACTCAAAAAGGATATGAAGTCAAAGTATCCTCATCTTTTCCCTACGTCTTCCTAAATTTCGGGACGAAATTTCCTAAAGGAGGGGAGACTGTAACGCCCGGCTCTTTTGTACTTCCCATTTATAGAAAGTTTTGTTCGTATTTCTATTTTTGGAAACCTTGTATTCTTGTAATCGTTCCTTTCGTTGTAATCATTATCAAACCGAGACTTGGATCATTAATGAAGCTTGTATTTTGTTACGTTTATGTTATACGCATTCTATGTATGCTCGTATGTTCGATTTGGTGAATCAATCGATGTTTAATCGTTATTCTTGGAAACTATGTGAGAAACTTGTAATTAATCTAAACTTATGCATTGAACGTGTTTTGAACGAGAACGATACTTGGTTATGACATTTATACGCTTAAACATACTTTGGTTATGATCATCATGCTTAACTACACCTTATACTATGCTTTTATATCAAAATAAGTCCCTAAACTATCAAAAATGCACCTAAAAGAATCAAACATAAACTTTAGGGGCCAAAATGCAACAAAACCAAACTTGTTGGAACTAGGGCGCCGCATGACGCCTAGCCCCCCTCGCGTCACGCTACGCCCTTGTTTCGGCAGAATGTGTGTTTCTTGAGCTGGTTGCACGAAATCCAATTCTCCAAACTCACCCAATCACCTTTAATCCACCTCTAATCACCTCCAATCACCTTCTAACTCTTCCATTATAAATACCCACCTTCTCCAGCCCATTTGACAATTTCACAACTCCTAAATCTTCACTAAACTACTCCCTAATCAGCTGAGAATCTGAGTTTTGGACAGATTCGTGAAGACTTACAAAAGTGAGTGTAACTTGCTCATTTCTCAACCAAATCACTTGGTTCTTCTTCCTATTGCTTTGTTATGTTCTTGGGTTTGAATCCTTGGTTTTTCCTTGGAAGAATCATGCTTGGATTTGCCCTAAAATGGACTAAAACTTTCTGTTTTGTTTATTATTATTCAACAACTTGTTATTTCTTATCCAACTTGTGTCTAACACATCTCACACCAATGTCCTAATGCTTACAACCTCTCTTATGGTTGGGTAAGCTTAAAAACATGGTTGAGACACTTAAAATCAGAGGATTAAACCTCATAAACTTGGTGTTTTGATTAGGGTTTTAACCCACAAGTCATGTCAAACTTAGACTTTGATACATGAGTGATTATGGAACAACTTGGGTTGTCCAAACATACAATCCTCACATGATTTGATGATTTCTATTAGTTAGCTTATCTTACATACTCGTATAAACCTTAGTTCGTGACCCTCCTTGGTTGTCTTTACATCAAGAGAAGTGGTGAACTTCAAAGGGGTGCCTAAATGGAAGCTTAGTCTTCCTACCCCATACATGACATCCTTGTAACTAAGAGGTGCCTAAATGGAGATTTAATCTTCTACCTCCTACTTGAAATATTGGACCTAAATAATATGTAATATTTAGCCTAAGTATAAGCATATACTCATTCGAACCTTTGATGTTAAACTTGTGTTTACATGTTAAAGAAGTAGAATATCATCCAAGACCTAAACCTTAATATGATTCTAATGGGTTCACTACCCATGAAAAACATTAAATAACCATATTGGTTACCTAGTGTCATATGATGGTTATAAAGTCTAAAAGATGATTATTTTTACATACACATATACTTTCGTTATACTAAGTTATTTCCATATTCTTAATCTTCCGTAAACGCCAAACTCACACACCTACGTCTCCTCGTGTAGAAGGACTAGGTGCTCCAAGCTAAATCATCCACCAAACTTACTCTCGGATCTTCCAAGTCAAGACTTGTAAACCGTGAGTATACTCGAACCCATTTTACTTTTAAACACTTTGGGTGCAACATGTATTCTATATTAAACGCACGTGACACTTGAAACTTATTTGAAACATGCTCTATCCTTTTAAACATGAAACATGAAACTTGTGAAACTTGAGACTATTTTGTGCTATGTGAACGTTTAATCTTTGTGTGTAGTTCCGCCTTAACAATGGTAGCGCTATAGGGGTAATGCACCTCCCCGTTAGTCTTTGGGGTATTGTTAGGAGGAGACATATTAACCTCCCGTGAAACTTTGGGTTAGGTACTTTAACGCATTGGAAACTTGGGCTATCACTTGGACTACGTAAACTAGCATGGTTGAAACTATTTTAATATGTTCATGTTGGATACGAGTTTTTATTCTATATGCTATGTAAACAAACTTGTATACTCGCTCTTTGCTTTTGCATTGAAACTCTATTTTAATACATGTTGCAGGTTGATTATTGAAGTATGGATGATTGATGAAACAAGTTTAGGGTGGACTAGATACACACCTAAATTTATCTATCTTTTGTTGTTATGTTATTTGTTGAAACAATGTTGTTATTTCCTTTTGAATATTGTATGACATTTAGTTTTGAAATGAAATTTGAATTTAATTAAATATTGTCACATAGTGTTATGACGTCTCTAGCAATCTTTACACACTTCGTCTCATCCCGATGTTTCCGCCATCAATTGGGGTGTGACATGTAAAAATAAATAAATTAATAGGATATACTCATACAAACACCAACATTGGTCCACTTACAAAACTATTTTTATAGTTTAGATTAGTTATTATCCTATTGCCATTAAGTTAAACCTTTAATGAGCCCAATACCTAATTTCATTAAGGCCTAAGGGCACGTTTCATTCGAGCTCGAACATGGTAAATGAATTCTCAGGGCCGGCCATGTGGGTGAATGTGGATGAATGTGAGTTGGGAATGTGTTTTACGAGGTATGTGGTGTTAACCACTACACCCAAATATTATGTGGAGTTATGTAATGTTGGCTATGTTTGGCATGGAGCCTTTAGGAGTTTCAAACTTTAAGTTTTTAAGAAAAAACTCATACTCAATAAAAAACCTTGTTTGGTTGAAGGAGCTTGAAGCTTTTAGGTTAGAAACTTGAAGCTTTTGGTTAAACGCTCCTACTAGTAGCGTTTAGAAGGAGTTACGAGCTTTTAGGAAAAAAAAATGGCTATTTTAACCTCTAAAGATAATGAACTTTTTAATACACAAACTTTTTAATTTTTTAGTTATGTTCAATTTGGTCATTTTATACATTTTAATAAAGCTCCAGCTACTCTCCCAAATACCAAATATATCTAAAAAGCTACAATTACTAGAAAAAAACTACAACTACCAGCTTCTAGCCAACAGCTTCCAACCATCAGTCACCAGTCACCAGTCACCAGCTACTTTTGCCAAATATAAACGTTATGTGAGTTACCACTGTAGATGGACTTAGAGATATAAAGTTTAGTCACTATGTTATATAGTACACTCCATAGCCACTATATATTAAATAATTAGCACTATGTAACGACATGTGTTTGACACACACTCCATAGTCTAAGTAAGATAATTATATGAATTGGCCCTAATATATAAAATGAGCAATATGAAATGGCTTGTGTTTGACACACACTCCATAGTTTAAGTAAGATAATTTTATGAATTGGCACTAATGTATAAAATGAGCAATATAAAATGGTTGTGTTTGACACACACTCCATAGTAGGAGTTAGATAATTATATGAATCAGCACTAATATATAAAATGAAGAATATGAAATGGCTTGTGTCTGACACACACTCTATAGTCCTGAGTTAGACAATTATCTAAACTGGAAAGAGTTTGTGAGTCTTTATTTTGAGTTGTAGTTTATGAGTTTTCTAAATAAATGGAATGACAAAACTTTAGAAGATTTGTTTGGATAGAGAAATATCTATTAGGGAACATACACTATACGTACTTGACTAACCACAACACATTTGTAAGGTTTTTATTCACATGATTTTAGAGGAGATCAAAGCAAACTTGTTTTTATGGATTAAGAA
Source organism: Helianthus annuus (assembly GCF_002127325.2). Taxonomy (NCBI): domain Eukaryota; kingdom Viridiplantae; phylum Streptophyta; class Magnoliopsida; order Asterales; family Asteraceae; genus Helianthus; species Helianthus annuus. Next base: position 48,062,674 of record NC_035436.2, on the reverse strand, counting down.
CATGGCAAATCCTCTCTATTTTGAATGATTGAGGTGGTGAAATTTTAATTCTTGAACTTCTCGGTGTAATATTTTATGTTATGTTTTGTAAGGCTTCTAGTTTCTTGCTAGAAGTATCTTTAGTTAATAAAATACTACCTTCGCCGTTAATAAACTAAAATAAAGTCCATAATAAAGTAACGATTAGTATAGTTATTATATCTACTAAGCCATAGAAAATAATACTTAAACGTAAAGTTTAACCTCGATATTTTACAACCAACTCCATATCCACTACAATATAAAATATGCAATATGATATGACTTGTGTTTGACACACACTCCATAGTCCGAGTTAGACAATTATCTGAATTGGAAAAACAACTTCTTTTTACAAGATTTTGGAGAAGATCAAATCAAACTCGTTTTTATGAATTAAAAACAAGGCAAATCCTCCCTCTTTTGAATGATTAAGGACTTTGGGGGGGGGGGGGGGTGATTTTTTTTTTTTATTTTTATTTTTTGCAGTTCTAAGTGGAATGTTTCTACGTTATGTTTTCTAAGGCTTTTGATTTCTTGCTAGAAGTCTTTTTAGTTAATAAGATACTACAAAATCCTAAATAAATTAACGACCATTGTAGTTTTTAGATCTACTAATCCTAATAAAATAATACTTTTTTTTTAAATGGCTAACGTTACTCTCCCAAACTTCTATATTTACAAATAACTCATCCTTGCTTGGGATTGAACCCAAGACCTCCCACTAAGAGGCAAGAGCCTCTACACCAAGTGAGCTAACCTCACTTGGCTAATAAAATAATACTTAAACGTGAAGTTTAACCCCTATATTATCCATAGCCCCTATATATATAAAATAAGCAATATGAAATGATTTGTGTTTGGCATACACTCCATGGTCAGAGTTAGAAACTTAGTAGAATAGGAAAGGGTATATGAGTCCTTTCTGTGTTGGAAGCTTATGAGTTTCAAGACTCGATATAAAGTCAATACCATAAATCTTTGGAAAAAAATGTTTATGTACAGAAATATATGTTGAGGGAATGTACCACATATGAACTTTACTAGTCACAACACACTTGTTAAGAAAGTGTAAATAATTTTTGTACAAGGTTAGAAGTTAAACACACATAACACACTGAGACATGAAACATTGTAACTCAAGTCAATGATATCTCCGAAGACAGTCCAAGCTTTCAAGGTACAAACAAGGTGAAGTAAGGCAAAAGCTTGTAAGGATTTGATCGATGTAGAGAGATTTAGATACCCAAATGACCCAAACAAACAACTCAGGAGTGTGTATTAGTGTGTAGGGAATGAGCCAAATAACATTTCAAAAGGAGCACAATAAGGTGGGGATGGAGATTATGCTAAGTGTGTATTTCCATGGTATGGATTCAACACGAAACTTGCTAGGAAGAGAGGCTTCTAACAACAAAGTGCGAAGTATGTTCTTTATCGTGCAAATGATATGCTCGATTTTCCCATTTGTTGGATGTTTAAGCATAAAAGAGGTGAAGTATTGTTTCATTAGTTTGAGTAAATGATATAGATGGAGACCTTAAATTCATAACCATTATCACCCTAAACACCTTGAATGTTTGTTTTAAGCCATTTTTTGTTCCATGAGCTCAAAAGTTGCAAAAAAAAAAAAAAAATGCAAAAAAGTCCATAAAACTAGGACAAATTGTTGAAAATAATGTTTAAAGTATAATTCATGTAGCAAAGGTGTATTAAGAGATTGTTTTATACACTCATAACTATACTTGTAACAACTTTTATAAGTTGTTAGATATGTTTGTTATTAATCTGGGTGTTGCGTGTAAAAAAAGGCAAAGGGTCCAAAGTAGTAAACATTGTAAAAGATGAAGGGCTAGCTGGATTGTTAAAAGGCTGGACATATAAAAGCTTGGCTAGGGTTTCATTACTGAACATTCACCTCATTCATTTCTTTTGTATCCTCTCTGAGTTAGGGATTGTTCGTGTATTTCGATCCTGTGTGATCAAGTATTATTGTTGTTCTCTGGTGATTGATCAACTTATAGAACTTATTAATTGATCTGGTACTTTGTTTTGTTTCTGTATTCGATCTTACATACTGTAAGATATGGGTATTGGGGGTGTTTTTGGTTTGGGTTAAACTAATAAGATTTCGGTCACTTGTTTTGTCACTATACGCTTGTTATTGTATAGATCTATACTTTTCTACATGGTATCGGAGCATAAAAACTCTTAATTATCTTTGGCTCTGATTGTTTCTTAATTCTGGGTTATTTGAAGGTTTTTGAACTCCGAAACCCTTGTTGTGTTGATCAGAAGTGTTCTTGGGAGTTGTGCTCGCTTGGAATTTTGGAAACCCTAATCCAGGGTTTGGCGATTATTGGAGATTCTATGTTTTCTTGAAGATCCGTGTTGGTCTCTGTAACCCTAGAAGGATACTGAGCAAACTAACCGGTTTTATGTTGTGATTCTTCTGATCTACAACTGTAGCCCTAAGTGAAGGCTACAGTTCTGATCCGCTTTGGAGTTTAATGCATCACTGTGAGATTGTTCATTTCCCTTCTCTTTATATCAGTTGCAATTTTTTGATAAGTTGTGTCTAGGCATAAATCTGTTTGTTGGGGTAGTATAGACTGGTGGTTGATCGAGTCTTATGTGCTATATGCTGTATACTGTTGTTGTTCTTGTGCATCTTGTTTGATTTTTGTCTTCTGGTTCCAGCTTTGTGTATTTGTTAGATAAGGCTTATGTGTAAAGACACGTCCAAGCACCTTGAGCGATGAACCGGGAATCTTCATCACTGACACAGTTTTGCCATTACTGGGATCTTTTTTTGTTCTGTATTGTTTGTGGTGTTTGATGTTGTTTGTTTCTGTGTATCTTGATCTTGTGTGAATATGGGTGATGGTTCTGGTCCTTCTCAGACTCTTATTAGTAGATTAGATATTGGTGATCCTCTATATTTACATCCAAGTGATTCTTGTAATTTAACTATTGTTGGAATAAAATTAAAAGGAACTGGAAACTACTTTGTATGGTCTAGTAGTATGAAATTGGCTTTACAAGAAAAAACAAGTTTGGTTTTATAAATGGTACTTGTGTAAGATCCGAGAGTAATGAAGTTTTGGGAAAATAGTGGGCTAGGTGTAACTCAGTGGTTTTATCTTAGCTATTGAATTCTGTTTGTGAAGAGATATACATTGGCCAAGTTTTCTCAAAACTTGCTAAAGATGTGTGGATAGATTTAAAAGAAACTTAGGATAAGGTTGATGGTTCTGTTGTGTTTGATATTCATAAAAAGATAAGTTTATTAACTCAAAATGGTTGTTCAGTTTCTGAATATTATCATAAGTTGAATACTATATGGAAACAATTAGATGCAATTCTGCAATTACTATCTTGTACTTGTTAAGCCTCAAAGAAATTCAGTGATTGTAATTCTTTAATCGAACTTATGCAATTCCTTATTAAGCTTGGTGATATATGCAAGTCAGTGAGAACCAACTTGTTAACAAGAGATCCTTTACCAACAGTTAAAGTGGCCTTTTCAATTGTGTCTAGGAAAGAATCACATAGAGGGTCATGGTATGTCAAAGCATAATAATGCAGTATCTGTAACCAAGTCAAATCAGAGTTTTTATCCTAAGAAAAGAATGTTTAGAGGTCCAAATCCAAATCTAAAATGTTCTCATTATAACACACACTATAGATAGGTGTTTTGAAATTGTTGGTTATCCTCAAGGGTTCAAAAGAAGAACTAGTAGTCAGATGGGAAAGGGTGGTGTTGGTAATAATAATTCAAACAATAAGTCTAACATGGTTATTAGTACTTTTTCTATGCCTTTCACCTCTGAACAACTTACAAAACTATTGAGTTTGGTTAATGAAAAGTGTGGTACTGGGCAACAAAATAGTGATTTGGGAGGTGAGTCTTCTGTCTTTGATAAAAGGTCAAGTATTTCTGGTGTTTATGAAAACTTTGTTAGTTCTTCTAGGGTGACAAACCTTGGTTTTAATTATAATTGGGTCATAGGAGCTAATCAACATATGGTAATGACTGATAAAGATATGTATAACTGTGTTTATGTATTTGAATTTGACTTAAAAGTTTGTCACCCTAATGGTACTTGTGCTAAAGTAACTAAAATACGTGATATTAAACTTGCAAATGATGTTGTGTTGTGTGATGTTTTCTATGTTCCTCCTTATAATGTTAATCTTGTGTTTGTTCATAAGCTAGCTAAAGATAAAAAGTTGTCTGTTGTGTTTGATGAAAATACTTGTTCTATTCAGGATTTGAAATCAAGGAAAGTCCTGGTGACTGGTAGACAAGACAATGGTCTGTTTTTAGTTAGTAAACATGGTAATGTGTATAGTATGTGTTTTAATTCTCTGAATAAGTCTAGTTTATGGCATAGTAGACTTGGGCATCCTTCTTATATGGGGACCTTATAGAGTAACCGGTTGGGAAGGGTTTAAATATATTTAACTATGGTTGATGATTATTCTAGGACAGTTTGGTGTTATATGTTGAAAAATAAATTTGAAGCTTTTGAAAACTTGATGGTTTTTATAATCTTTTACACACTCAATTTGAAAAAAGAATTAAAGTGTTTAGATTAGATAATGGAATTGAATTTGTAATAGTCAAAAGAGTAATATTTTGAAAAGTAAAGGTATTTTGCATCAGACATCTTGTGCGCGTACACCACAACAAAATTGTGTGGTGGAGAGGAAACATAGACACCTCTTAAATATGGCTAGAGCCTTGTTATTTCAAGGAGGCTTACTTTTAAGGTTTTGGTTAGATTGTGTGCTAACTTCTGTATATTTGATTAATAGGCTGCCAACTTCTATGTTGTTAGGTAAGAGTCCTTATGAGTTAGTATATGGTTTTGAACCATCTCTTAGTCATCTTAGAGACTTTGGATGTTTACGTTTTAGTACAGTTTTAAATGAAACTGATAAAATGTCTTTTAGAGCAAATAAGTGTGTTTTAATTGGGTATTCCAACTTAAAGAAAAGGTATAAGTTGTGAAGTTTAGATTATCAAAAGAGTTTTATTCTAGAGATGTCAAATTTTATGAAAGTGTGTACCCTTTTAAGTCACAAAGTTGGAATACACAAGAAGCTGAAATTGATACAACTATAAATCATTTAATTACATCCACTGGTTCCGAGAACACAATACTCCTAATGGTGAAGAGGGGGACTTGAGTTCTCATGGGAGTTCTTGTGATGATCAGCAACCAGTGGGGTCTACTTCAGTTATCCTTGTTAGTCATGTTTCTAACAATAATAGGGAGCCTAGTAGAAGTAAGAATCCTAGTACTGGTAGGGTAGTGGATACAAAACTCTCAGTTGATGAGACTAACCCATCTGAGGGAAATAGGATAGATACAAGAAGGTCTACTGGAGACAATATTTTACTTAGGAGGTTTAATGATTATGTTGTTGAAGGAAAGGTAAAATATATGGTATTGAAAAGGTTGTGAGTTATGCAAATTTGTCTGTTGATAATATGTGTATGGTTGCTTTTTTGAATAAAATTGTTGAACCCACTTCTTATGATGAAGCCATAAAAGATGATAGGTGGATAGAGGCTATGAATAATGAAATGGAAGCTCTCTTTAGGAAAAATACCTGGACTTTGGTTGATCTACCTAAAGGGAGAAAACCAATAGGTTGTAAGTGGGTATATAAAATAAAGTATAAAGCTAATAGTGAGGTTGAAAGATATAAGGCTAGGTTAGTAGCCAAGGGATACAATCAGAGAGAAGGAATTGATTTTAGTGAAACCTTCTCTCCGGTTGTTAAAATGGTTACTATTAGAATTGTTTTAAAGTTGGCTGTTAATAATAACTGGTCTTTATATCAAGTTGATATAAATAATGCATCTTTGTATGGTTCATTGACTGATGATATATACATGTCTTTACAACAAGGGTACTATTCTACTAGTGAAACTAAGGTCTGTAAACTTGTTAAGTCCCTTTATGGACTTAAACAAGCTCCAAAGAAGTAGAATGAAAAGTTAACATCTGTTTTAATCAATATGGGTTTTGTACAAAGTGTGTGTGATCATTCTATGTTAATTTCATGTGATAAATATGTGTTTTTGGTGTTGTTAGTTTATGTTCATGATATTGTTGTAACTGGAAACAATAAATTGAGATTGATAATGTAAAAAAAGTACCTAAGTGATAGCTTTCAAATAAAAGACTTAGGGTACTAAAATACTTTCTAGGTATAGAGGTGTTAAATTATGATGGTTTTGTATGTTTATCTCAAAGAAAGTATTTTGGTTATTTGGGCTGCAAACGTATTGCAACCCCTATAGAACAAAGTTATCTTGTAACAAGTAAAACCAGTAAAGAACAACAACCTTTAAAGATTATAAATGGTTTTCAAAAACTGATTGGCAAGTTGATATATCTGTCTTTAACTAGACCATATATAAGTTATGCGGTTCAACTTTTGAGTCAGTTCATGCATAAACTATGTCAATCACACTTGGATATTGCTTTGAGGTTGTTAAGATACTTAAAGCAGTGTCCTAGTAGGGGTGTTATGTTTAGAAGAACTAAAGACTTGGGTCTATCAGGATATGTTGATTCTGATTGGGCCAAGTGCATGTTGACTATGAAACCGATCATAGGGTTTGGTATATTTCTAGGAGATACACTTATCTCCTGGAAAAAGTAAAAAAAACAAAATGTAATTTCAAGATCTACAGCTGAGAGGCTGAGTACAGGGCAATGTGCTCAGCCACCTGTGAAGTTATGTGGATCTTTAATGTTTTACAAGAATTAAGAGTGAAGTATAGTTTGCCAGTTAAATTGTATTGTGATAGTAAGTCTGCAATATCTTTCTCTTTAAACCCAGTTTTTCATGAACAAACAAAACACTTTGAGTTAGACTTGCAATTTATGAGAGAAAAAATTGCAAGTGGTATAATTGAACTAGGGAAAATTGCTACTAATAATCAAGTAGGAGACATTTTTACCAAAGGGTTGATTACTATTCAACATAATGTTTTGTATGAGAAATTAGGTTTGTTTAATATGTTTGTTGTATGAATTATGGGGGCGTGTGGTTTAAAGTATAATTCATGTAGCAAAGGTGTATTAAGAGATTGTTTTATACACTTATAACTATACTTGTAACAACTTTTATAAGTTGTTACATATGTTTGTTATTAATCAGGGTGTTGAGTGTAAAAAAAAGGCTAAGGGTCCAAAGAAGTAAACATTGTAAAAGATAAAGGGCTAGCTGGATTGTTAAGACATATAAAATCTTGGCTAGGTTTTCATTACTGATCATTCACCTCGTTCATTTCTTTTGTTGTTCGTGTATTTCGATGTTGTGTGATCAAGTATTATTGTTGTTCTCTGGTGATTGATCAGCTGACAGAACTTATTATTTGATTTGGTACTTTGTATTGTTTCTGTATTCTTTCTTACATACCGTAAGATCTGGGTATTGGGGGTGTTTTTGGTTTAGGTTAAACTACTAAGATTTCAGTCAACTGTTTTGTCGCTATACGCTTGTTATTGTATAGATCTATACTTTTCTACACAAATCATCCAAAAATAAGCATATCTACAAATCAATCATATTGGAAACATGAAAACTCCATAAATCTGAGCAGATATTACATGACGGAAATTTGATAATTACTTTGGATTATTATATTAGAGAGAAGGTATGCTTTTTATATATGAAAATACATGAAGCTATGTGTTGAATATATTTGATCGAATGTCCTCGGAAATAATTCAAAATGGAAAGTACTGTAGGATGTCCTCGGATTGAATTCAAAATGGAAAGTATTGTAGGCCACTAGTTGTAATTTTAGTACATAGACATGTGATATGACCTAAAAATGAAATTAGAAGATTTGTAGGGCATGACTATGGGACAATTATGTCACGTTTTAGAAAATTAGTAATTAGAAATTTGTGAAACGAGGTACATATCTTTGTATAGTTTTAGTATATAGTTATGTGATATACTTTCATTTTGAGAAATTTGATATTTTGAAATACATAACTATGCGAAGTTTCCTACATAGTTTTATTCATATATATATATATATATATATATATATATATATATATATATATATATATATCCAAGCATCATTCATTAAATGATGTTTTATTCAAAGGAGTTGAGCACCACAAGAATACCCTACCAATAGCGGTATTACCCCTTTAGCAACGATTCAATAGCGACTACCTGTCACCGCTAAAGGTGTTGCACCTTTAACGGCGACAAGAACCATTAGCGACAACAATAAGGACAATAGCGGTCAAGCAATAGGCGCTGTTGTCCCGTTTTCTTATAATAGATCTATGGTTTTGCAAGGCTTGCATCAAACATCATTTAGTGAATGTTTTTTTTTTTTTTTATTTTGAATAGTAGTTTTTACACCTAAAATCATTTAGTACATATAAGGATTTAAGCCTATACTATTTTTTGTGGAGGACAAGTGTTATAGAATGTTTTTCTTTATCATTTATTTATATTAATAGGGGTTTTGACTTTTGACTCAACTATGGTAATATTGATTCTAGGCTCATTTAGGGGCTGTTTGGTGGCCTCTGAATGATCATTAAGATACTACCTTTTAATGGAACCATTAAGAATTTTACCAATGAGAAGGTAGAAGAATGTGACATGTGATATTTTACCATTCAGAGGTTACCTCTTAACCATTCAAACTTGAGGTTACCTCTTATTCATTCAGAGGTTTTAAACCATTAAGAGGTAACATCTGAATGGTCATTAAGAGGCTACCAAACAGCCCCTTAATCATTTATAAAATCTTATACATGTTCCAAATAATGTTTAGAACTTGTTAAAAGTGTCTGATTGTAAAATCCAACAAGATTTTGGTTGAAATGGCTCAAGAACAAACCAATATAAATTTTTGAGAAATTGGTATATAAGACACCAAATTAATGTTAGAGTAAATTATAAGTTTTGTCCTTTATGTTTACCAAATTGCAGGCGGTGTCATTTGCCTTAATTGACGGGTTTTGTACTTAATGTTCCAAAATCTTGCATGTTATGTCCTTTAGGCCAAACCCAGTTAAATTTTTTGGTTAAATCAAATTACAAAAGGATATTTTAGTCTTTTTGCCCATTTATTGAATATTATTTAAAAAATAAAAAAATTATTGTTATTGTTATTATTATTATTTTTACATATATTATATCTCTTTACACCACCACCATCAACCCACCACCACCACCACACCATCAACCCACCACCACCACCACCACCGCCATCAACCACCCACCACCACCACTACCCGTCACCCACCCACCTACCAATATATTCGTTTAACCTAACATGCCATACGCGTATCACAAATCTATAATTATTGCATCTTTTACACAAATTAAAATATCCAAAACATATGATTTGTGAATGCTGAAGCAAGAAAGTCTAACAAAGCTAATTTAAAAAAAATCATTATCTCATCAAAATATCATAGCTTAGCAAATGAACCGAGACAAATTTCATATCCAAAACAAAATAATCAGATCTCATTCTACCAAATTCTTACCGAAATAACTATTAATCTTCAACAGAGAGCTAAGAAAAACAAAGAAATCTAAATCCCCGTATATAATCTAAACCCCCTCTTTGCTTAGATCTGTTATCGTCACATCCCCCAAATCGATGATGTTCTTGTTGATCGAGTCCCAAATCGATTGCATCGGACATCATTGTTCAACCATCTGCGCCGACAAGCACTTTCGGTTTAGGTCCTGGTTCAATCGATTAGCGGTGATGAGAGTAGGTGGAGTGGGAGATGAGTGTGCCGAAAAAAGGGAAAGGAATCTGAACAAAAGGGTTCACAGCGGAGAATGAACGAGAAGGAGGTGAAGTTTGGTTGGTTTTGTTCAGGTGGCCGGAAATTGCAGGAGGTGATGGTGGTTGTGATGGCTGGAAATGAGGAGAGAGATCAGATTAGAGAGAGAGAAGAGAGTAAATTAGATTGAGAGAGAGAGAGAGAGAGTGCAGAAGACAAAAATCTTTTTTTTTTATTTTTACAAACCAGTCCTTATCTATATATTATTTACATAATAACCCATGAAATGGTGAAATGACAAGAATGCCATCATGTGCATGGCACATGACCAGATTTAACAAAAAAAAATTAACTGGGTTTGGCTCAAAGGACATAACGTGCAAGATTTTGAAACATTAAGTACAAAACTCGTCAATTTTAAAGGCAAAGGACACCGACTGCAATTTGGTGTAAAAATAAAGGACAAAACTTGTAATTTACTCTTAATGTTAAATAGTTCTTATGAACACATGAACACTTCATGGTGTGTTTAGAGGTATTCAATAATGTTTTCGAATGGAAAGTTTAAAATGTGTATTTTGTGTAAAATTGTGCTTATTAAAACTTCATATGTTGTTTTAAGTTAACAAACTTGATGCATACTCTAGACAAGTTAACGTAGTGGATAACTAAAGAACCAATTGTTTTTAAATTCGAAAGCTTCCAATGACAATAACTAAAGATATTCTCAACGAATCAACTAACCTTGGGTTATATTTGAATATTCATTTCAATGTTGACATATCAAGTCAGGGTAGTGTCATGTTTTTCTTCTCGAGCAAGATCGCCCCAGATGACGGGATAGCCCAAATCTCAATAAAATGACTAATATACATAACAGCTTAAAAAGTTAAAAGGTTGAGAGGTTCAATACGCATGAACTCAGGAGAACAGTAAAAAGGACAAGCACCATGTCCGGTCACATCAACACTTAACGTGTGAACCATTTCTGCACAGACAGAACATGTGCACAGAGAACCCCCTTTTGTCCGCAGGTCCAAACCCTTTAACCCCTAAAAGGGTAAGCCCTTCACTGCAAGTCAGGTTTACTAGTTAAAGGTTTCCCCTTTGAGAAACCTCTTCCCCTATAAATTGCAGCCCATGTTAAGCATATGGGACACCCCAGGATCAGCAGATATCACTCTAACTCTTTAATTCTTCCTCTCCCTCTTGAGAACCAGCTTGATGCTTGCTTCTCTTCTTCTTCTTCTCCCATGAGAACTTGCTTCTTATAAGTTCTCTTTTTCACACTAAATAATTCATCTTCTCCAACGATCGCTTTCTGGGCTGATTTCTAATCAGCTCAAGATCTAAGGAAGATAACAACAATACTAGTGAACCTCTCTCCACGTCTTGCAAATGTGGGGGGACCCCACGACCTGCGTTAGGCTAATCGAACCCCTGAACCCTTTTACCCTGGAGACATCGCTACTATCTTTGGTCTATTATTTGTTGCATCAACAAGTTGGCGCCCACCGTGGGGCTACGCCGCTTACTCTATCTTAAAGACCAGTTGTGTAGCTCCATTTCCTCTTTACATCATGTCTGAAAGCGAGTCTCTCGGTCAGGTAAATCAGGTGCCTAACAACACCGATTTAACACCAAATTTGGGTCGGATCTCACCGGTCTTATCTACACCTCTTTCTATTCCCGGAAGTACTCCACCGGGATATGTTCCCGAAGTTCACTTCTTTTCAAACACAAACCCATCTCGGTCAGGTGTTGCACCTACTCAAATCGATGTAATGCATACACCGGAACGCATAGATCTAACACCCGAGTGACTAGCTAGAAATTTCTTACTATTGAAATTTCTTCTCAACTAGCATGTGAGCTTAGAAAGGGAAAAAAGGGGTGAGAATAAGACTAAATTATGAGGAGTTTGAACCCTCATTATCACATGACCCTCCATCTCTTCCTTTTAGCAGCTCACGTTTAGCCACATCTTACCTTGAAGCTGGTCCTAGTGTGACAGACCGACCACTCAAGCCCTTGAGCTTTTGGGGAAGACAAGTCCAACTCTTTTTCCTTTATTTACCTCCCAACCCGTTACAAGCAGGTACTACTATTGGACATGAAACCAATATTGATCAATTATGGCAGTCACTAGCTTCAAGTGTTCCTCCTCTCTTTGTTATTTCGTGGGAACAAGCCATGGTCACCCCGCCTTTGGCTCGAGGTGCAGTCATGAGCACATCCATGGGAATGCCTTTTACAGTAAGCCTTTAAGGCTTTAACCTTATGACACTGATAATGGCATCTTTTATTAGTACCATCAGAAAGCCTTTAAGGATTTAACCTTATGCCCTAGCTGATGACACAAATGATGGCACAGTTTCCTTTGCAGCACGTGAAAGTTGGTTAATGACACAGAAAGCCTTCAAGGCTTTAACCTTAATTTCATCAACCAAGTGCCAACCACTCACCAGGGTACCTCAAGCGGTAACCCAGCTTCAAGGGTAGTAAAATACCTCTCAAAACCTTACAAGCCCAACAACTTGTCTTGCTTCTCCCAAACAAATTGTTGAGTACGAGTTTCAAACCCAGATAAAGATACTATTACGGTGCTGAAAACCACCTCCAAATCTTCGTCGGGGCAACAAGAATTGAAAAATGGCCCAACCCCGGATGTTGTCTCATGTTCATACAAACCCTTGAAGGGTCTCCACGCATATGGTTTAATGACCTTCCTGAACAAAGCATTCAGACCTTTGACGATTTTAGCAAAGGTTTCCCATAACAACATGACGATGAAAGTCTCAGAGACTTCATCGAAAGGTACCAGAAGGAAGGTTTAACTTACGCCAATGAAAAGATTAGGGTTACAGGGTTCATTAATGCTATAAATTTCAAATGTCTCACAAGAGACTTTAATAAATGCTTGTCCAAAACCCTTGAAGAAACACTCAAAAGGGCTGAGGCCCACATTCGAGGAGAATAAGCTGTAGACATTAAAGAACAAAAATAACTAAAAAAAAATAAACTTTTAACCGGAGCTTCCAGTATGGCTCTTATGACAAACGGTTCAAAGGATCGGATTCCAGAAGGCCTGAAGGCCGGAACCCTCCAAGCCGAGAAAAAACCATAAACTTTACAGCCTTAATCAATACTCTGCAAGAGATCTTGGCAACCGAAGAGGTAAAACACAGCTTCCACCCTCCTCAACCTTTGCCAAAAAACAAAAGATCGAAAAAATCAAGCCAATATAGTGAGTTTCACGAATAGAAAGGTCACCATACCAATGATTTCTTCCAACCCAAAAAATAGGATCGAAGAAGCCGTCAAGTCCGAACTGGCTCACTTGGTTAAAGGGGTCAAGGACAAGATGTTATAAAAAAAATAATAATAATAATAGTGAACATGGTCGACCTTGAAAACAAAGCTTCCCACAAACGCCATCATTTCAAGGCATGGAACATCAACATAAGGAGATTTGCTTTCAAACCCTCTGGTGATGGAATCCAACATAGGAACCATCAAGACACAAAAGGCTTACATTGACACCGGTGCAACCACCATAATCATGTTTGAGAAATGCTTTAACCCTCTCAGCGACGATGAACGTTCAAAGTTTCAACAGTCTGAATCCTCCAACGAAGGTATCGCAGACATGCCTATCAAGCCTTTAGGCCAAATAACCCATAATGTTTGTTCAACGAGAGAACAAAGGGATGAACCGAACAACTCACTTTTGCGGTGATCAATATCCCTTCCAACTATGATATCATCACAGGAAGGCAAGGTCAGAGTGTGTTCGGAATGGCAGTTTCAGTTGGTCAAGGCACTGTGATGTTTCCCACTGAAAAAGGGATATCAACCCTTCAACCTACCCAAGAAGCTTTTGTGGTTGAAGGGGAAAGCTCAAGAAAGGACGAAGACGATGAACATGGGTTGGACATAAACCCAAAATATCCTCAACAGGGGATAAGGGTAAACACTAACCTTTCCAATGAAACCCTCTCATACCTTGAAAAGCTACTTTTGCATTATGTATTCACTTAATGCCCCGAATATATGACCGGAATCCCTCATAGAACTGTTGAAACATGAGTTATGGATCCCATCTGATAATAAGCCCATTATACAAAAGATGGAAAAGCTTGTTCTAGCCGGAATCCTTCGAGAGGTCAAGTATCAATCATGGGTGGCCAATCCCGTAATGGTTCGAAAACCCGACAAGTCTTGGAGAATGTATATCAATTTTAAAGACTTGAACAAAGCATGCCCAAAGGATTGCTACTCGCTGCCCGAGATAGACCTCAAGGGTAACTCGCTTAAAGGCTTCCCATTCAAGTGTTTTCTTGACGCCTAAAAGGGTTACCATCAGATGCTAACAATAATAAAAAAAGATGAAGAAAAATCCACATTTCACACTGATAAAGGTATATCTTGCTATCAAAAAATGCCTTTTGATTTAAGAAATGCAGGTGCCACTTATCAACGTCTGGTTAGCAAAGTGTTTGCCGGAAAAATCGGCAAGAACATTAAAGCTTATGTTGAAGATTTGGTGATCAAGAGCAAAACGAAATACCAAATGCTCGATGACATACAAGAAACTTTCCAAAACCCGAGAAAGATCAACATAAAGCTTAATCCAGTCAAGTGCTCGTTTGGTGTTGAAGAAGGCAAGTTTGTAGGGCACATCGCGGGGAAACAAAGCATAAAATCCAACCCTCAAGGGATGTGATAACAAGAAAGACTTTCGATGGAAAGCTTACAGTTTTGAAGCATTTCACCTCAAAAGGAAGCCTTCAACCAAATGAAGCAACACTTGGCTTCACTCCCAGCCATTTTGGCTCCGGAAACAAGAGAAACAATCTCTGTCTATCCACTCGGTTGCTGAAGAAGCCATAAATACGGTCCTGACCATCGAATGAAACAAAGTTCATATACCAGTTTACTTTTTCAGCAAAACTCTAAAGCTAGCAAAGACCAAGTATCCTCCTTTGGAAAAACTTGCTCTAGCCCTAGTCCAAATAGCCAGAAGGCTTCGAAGGTATCTTCAGGCACACCTAATACAAGTAGTCATTGATCAACCTATCAGGAATGTGCTTAAAAAACCAGAAATATTTGGACGGCTAGACAAATGGGCTGTTGAACTAGGTGAACATAAAATCACTTATGTTCCAAGAAAAGCTCTCAAAGCTCAAATCTTGGCTGACTCACTTTGTAAGTCCCTAAAGAAGCCATAACAGAAGTTAATACAACCACCGCTGAACCCTTCAACCCTTCAACCTGGAAGCTTTTTACCAACAAGGCTTCCAGTATCGAAGGTTCAGGGGCTGGTCTAGTTTTAATCAACCCTGATGAGTTAGAATTTACATATGCTTTTCGACTTGAATTTCATACCACCAACAATGAAGCCGAGTACGAAGCATTTATCACTAGGCTAAAACTGGCCAAAGAAATGGGGGCCCAAAAGCTTCAAGCCATCACAGACTCCTTACTTGTCTTAAGTCAAGCAAATGACAGCCACGTAACAAAAGAACCAAACATGAAGAAGTACCATGATAAATCAAAGGAACTGATGAACACATTCCAAACATGTACCATCAAACAAGTTCCAAGATCCCAAAACAAGAGAGCTGATGTCTTAAGCAAGCTTGCATCTCTCACATTCACCCATCTCACCAAGAAGGTACTAGTCGAAATATTGAAAACCTCATCAATTCAAGAACTTGAGGTTCAAGATGTGATCACTGAAGAAGGGCCAAATTGGATGACTCCAATTGAAAAGTTTCTCAAAAATAGTGAATTATCCAATGACCAGATAGAGGCTGAAAGGGTTCACATCAAATCATGGCAGTATATGTTGCAAGGAGAAATTATTTACAAAAAAGGTTACCTTGCACCACTGCTCCGATGTGTTAGCCCAAAACAAAGCCAACATCTGATCAAGGAAGTACATGAGGGAATATGCGGGGCTCATTATGGTCCAAGATCTGTAAACCTTCGATACTTATGACCCTCTATGCACCAAGATACCACTGAACAATTATGAATATGTGAATACTGCCAGATACACATACCGGTACCCAAAATTCCTAAACACGATCTCGTTCCCATCCCTCAGCTTGGCCACTCCACAAATGGGAAATGGATATTTCGGTCCATTCCCACCGGCCAAAGGAGGAGTGAAATTTTTATTGGTCGCCGTAGATTATTTCACAAAGTGGCTAGAAGTCAAGCCGCTAGGAAAAAATCTCAGGCAAACAAGTCATTGACTTTGTATGGAAAAACATCACTTGCCGCTTTGGGCTTCCAAGGGTACTTATCGCAGATAATGGCAAACAGTTTACCGAGAAGCCTTTTAGCTCATGGTGCAAAGAGTTTAGAATCACATAAGCGTTTAGCTCAGTGGCCTATCCCCAATCAAATGGCCAGATTGAAAGAACAAACCAAAACATTGTGAAGGGGATACAAACAAGATTGGGAAGACACGATACTCAGTGCTTGAAGAGCTTCCCAAAGACTTGTGGGCAATTCAAACAACTGAAAAAACAAGCCACAAGAAAACACTTTATAGCTTGGTATTTGGGTCAGAAGCTTTCATCCCGACAGAAATAGGAGTTACCACACAACGAACACTCAACGTTAACCTTGAGGCAAAATAGGCTGAAACCATGCTAAACCTGGAACTCCTAGAAGAAGCCCGTGACCAAGCTGCTATAAAGAAAGCCAAAGATGGAAGCTTATCACAACACTCGAGTGAAACATGAATGATTCAAACCTGGAGACTTGGTCCTCCACAACAACGAAGCAAGGAAGAAAGAAAATCAAGCCAAACTTGATCCCAGATGAGAAGGACCATGCACCATTCTCAAAAAAGCACAAAAGAGGATCATACAAGCTTGCCGATACACAAGGCATAAAGCTTCCTTTCCACCGTAATGGCAAAAACCTTAAAAGGTTCCATGTGTGGACATAATGTTCTATGTTCCATCTTTCCTTCTTGATCAAAGTGCACCTTTTATAAATAAAAGATGATTTTTTCTATCAAAATTTGTCTTTTCTATCCTATAATCAGGTTGAGAACCTAGCAAAACACTCCATGGCAAAGGCCATGTAAGGGGATGAGCTCCCAGGCCACATCGCTCAATAGGTTCAAGGGTTGAATGGACCTATATACGGGGTGAGTTCCTAAATCAATCCAACTCCATGAGACCATTGAACAACTTTAACTTGTCTCATAGACGGGTCTGAACAGCCTTCACCAAATGTTCCTTAAGCCTTAGAAAGTTTTCCTAAAAAGCAGATCATAACCAACAGGCTTACGAACCAAGATCAAACTAAGGAAAATGATAAATAGGATAAGTGCTATGTCTTATTGTTAAAAATACCAAGGCTAAGTGACTGCAGCACTGAACCCTTCAAGGTATAAATAACATAAAGACGACACAAAACCAACAAAGACAATTCCCTAGACATAAACACAACAATGCAAGGTTGTATGCAACTTGGTGACCAAAGTACAAAGCAAAACACCAAGTCACAAACAACAAACGACAACCGGAAGCCTCGAAGGCTTTAAGCTACGAGTATCTAACCAAGCTATCTTACAAAAACATACAACAACATTAAAAAATCATCAACATATAAGGAAAGAGTGGAATAAAGCACTAAACACATTGGTTTTAAACACAAGGCCTTAAGGGCCATAAACTTAACATATTGATCAAAAACCTTGAAGGCTACCAACTACCAAAGGAAACCTTAAGGGTTCCCCTAAAACCTACTTGTGCACAACACATCACATAACATTGTTTAAGGTGCTAAGAAAGCTACGAATAAAGTCAAAGTGTTTTTAGCTAGCAGCATCAGAAACAATAGTCTTTGCTGCACCCGCTTCACCACACTTAGACTTTTTGGCGTTCTTCCTTTTCATCCCACCTTTACCTGCTACCTCAGAAGCTTCAAGGCTTGTATCCTTCAAGCCTTCACCACCATCAGAGAATGTCTCTTCACTATCATCAGAGCATGAGCGCATCTTGGAAAGAGAGTTCAACACTTTACCACACACAACCTCATTAAGGCCAGTGGGTTACAACTCCTACAAGACAGAAAGAAGCTTACCAAAACACTTGGAAACCTCACCCACATAAGGGTAAGTCAAGTGTTCCATCTTCAAAACGGTTTCTTTGAAGACATCAAAGGCCTTGGGTTGAAAAAGAGAAGACTTTTGCTGAGTCTATCCGGATTCACATGCCTTAAAACCAGCAAATAAACCTTGGTGCCTTCCATGAGCAAGAAGCTGGCTGTACGAATCACCCAAGGCACTATTGAACTCCGATGAATGAAGAAGGTATGTAACCACTTGCCGGAATCCATGTTCAATTAACCATTTGTTATCACTAGTCGCATGGGCTAGTAAAGCTTTCAATCTATCTTTCTCTTCCAAGAAAGCCTACTTCTGAACCTCCAAAGCAGCCCTATCAACCCTGACTTGAACCCTGTCAGCTTCGAAGCGTTTTTCCAACTCAACCATCTCAATCTTGTGCTGGGAAGAAAGCTCATCAATCCTCAACATCAGTTTTTCTCCCTCCTAGCATAACCCTCTGCCTCCTTCTTTAGAGTAGCTAGTGAAGCCTTTATCTCATCCCTCTTCTTCGGGAAGACATCATATTCTCCTATCCTCTTGCGAAATCGGGATAAACCCTCTGGAAGCAAGGCAACAAGGTTACAAGCACCCATTAACATTTTTCAAAATCATCAGGTCATCATCCATAGATGAGCAAGAACCTCGAACAGCAGGAGAATCAAAGTGGGTAAGAACATCCTCACAAACGGATGAAGGCTTGAAGTTGTCACCAACTGTGACCTTCCAATCCGGCACATAAACCTCCCCTGGATTAACATGGGTGGAACCTTCACCATCCTTCCCGGAACCCTTCAAGCTCACAACCTTTTTACCCGCCAAACCACCAAGGGTCGTCCCTTGTCCTTTTTGATTTTCCCCAACCCCAACTTCTAAATCATCTAAAGCCTCTATGTCATTACTTAGTTCCACCGACTCAGAGGCCGATGGTTGGTCAGCAGTCTTGATCAAAGAGCAGCTCGAACGACGAGTAGAGACTTTGGAAGCAACAACTTTGGTGAAACCCTTGACATTGGGAACATTCACATAGCCTGAACCCTCGAATCTATGTTCAGTGCCCCTAACAACAACATCTTCGCCGAATGTAGCCTCGGCATCTCCAAACACAACATCAGATGTGTCATCGCTCTTGATAAAGTCTAAGGTAAACATAACTGCAACAAATAAAATATAACATAAGCAGAAAATACAAAATATCATACCTTGATCATCTCTCACGAGCACAGGGTCACGATCCGGCTTGTCCCACAACCTGTTAACATCCATCAGCACTAAAAGATGTTCGGGAAAGGGACAAAGCCTGGAAGGACACCCCCTAATAAACTTCAACAACCATCTATCTCGTGTTTGAAAGGTTCAAGCTCATACAAAACAGCATAAGGATGCCTCCAAACAAGCCTGAAAGGAACAATGGACTCAGAAATCCAGGAAAATCGGTCCTTCCAAGAACCAAGGGTAGTAACCATAGACGAAATTAAACACACATCAACCTGAGATGTTTCAAAGGTAAAATAATCGTCGTTCTTGGCTAACTGGAAGAAACGGCGGAACAACAACAACGATGGGCCATACCCTATCGCTAGAGACAAAACACCAAAGCCTAAAACCCTAACAAGACCTTAAAGGTATAACTGACCAAACGACACATGATAATACTTGAAAACATTCAGAACAAGGACCGAAAACGGATGACGCAAGTTGGAAAACTCAGCAATAAAGAGCAATCAAACCAACGGGACACTAATCGATCGATTTGCCAAAACCCAGAGCCACAGGATTAAACTTTAGATCGATCCCCCATTCTTTAAAAAAAGCCTCAACTTCCTTTTAAGTAAGACAAGTTGAAGCCTTTAAAGCCTTCAAGCCTTAAAACCTTGAAGCCTATCACATCTACTATCATTCCGAAATTCAAATCTCAAAACTCAAACGCCTTAAAGCCTTTAAGCCTTTAAGCAATAAAAAATAATGTGTAAAAGTCAGAAGCATTTGAGCTTACATCCCAAACACCTCTGACTTGGGGGGCTGATGACGGGGATAGCCCAAATCTCAATAAAATGACTAATATACATAACAGCTTAAAAGGTTAAAAGGTTGAGAGGTTCAATACGCGTGAACTCAGGAGAACAGTAAAAAGGACAAGCACAGTGTCCGGTCACATCAACACTTAACGTGTGAACCATTTCTGCACAGACAGAACATGTGCACAGAGAACCCCCTTTTGTCCGCAGGTCCAAACCCTTTAACCCCTAAAAGGGTAAGCCCCTCACTGCAAGCCAGGTTTACTAGTTAAAGGTTTCCCCTTTGAGAAACCTCTTCCCCTATAAATTGCAGCCCATGTTAAGCATATGGGACACCCCAGGATCAGCAGATATCACTCTAACTCTCTGATTCTTCATCTCCCTCTTGAGAACCAGCTTCATGCTTGCTTCTCTTCTTCTTCTTCTCCCATGAGAACTTGCTTCTTATAAGTTCTCTTTTTCACAATAAATAATCCATCTTCTCTAACGACCGCTTTCTGGGCTGATTTCTAATCAGCTCAAGATCTAAGGAAGATAACAACAATACTAGTGAACCTCTATCCACTTCTTGCAAACGTGGGGGGACTCCACGATCTGCGTTAGGCTAATCGAACCCCTGAACCCTTTTACCCTGGAGACATCGCTACTATCTTTGGTCTATTATTTGTTGCATCAACAGCCCCTAACTGGAATTCCATTTGATATGTCATCTCAGTTTTTCGTATATTTCTGTCGAACATTATTGATGTTCAAATAAAGAAAAAAACGATCAAATAAAGAAAATAAGTGTTACAAATATTAATTTCCGTAACCAACTGGAGTAGCCCAGTTGGCCACCGACACCCACCTCTTCCCAGAGGTACCGGGTTCGAGTCTTGGGAGTGACATATGTCGCCCAAGGTAAGAACTCGACATGGGGAAGTCACCGCGGAGCTAGCTTGGTCGGGTAGCGGCTCCCGGAGTGAGATCACTCCGGCGGTTGGGAGGACCGTGCACTTACCCCCCCCCCCCCCAATATTAATTTCCGTTAAATTTGAACTAGAAATAGCTTATCTGTAGTGGTAAGGGATAGACATGGTGGTCTAAGTGACCCAGGTTCGATTTCTGCCCTTTCCATTAGTTTCTACGGCACTTGGTGATGATGAGAGACAACGCGGATATTACTAGTTCGATACTTGAACTGAGCGGGTTTTACCTCACCACTATGTCGTGACTTCGGGTGAGTGTTCACGGGCTTCGGCTCTAGGTGAGGGTTTTCCCTAGTTTGGAGACGAGTGTTTTCCGATATGGTGAATTTCGCGTGTAGCCCATTTAAAAGATTCATTGACCGTTAAAAAAATCGCTTCCATCATGTTTTATAATCTCAAATATCCTTTAGATTTTATAGAAAGAAAAGTATACCACTAAATTCTAAAATTTTATAGTCTTTAATCTAATACGAGACTTGTTATATATACCACTAAATCTTAAAATTTTTTAGTCTTTAATCTAATACGAGACTTGTTATATAATACGAGTAATTTTATACGTCTATTATTTATAACCGTGCATCTAAAAAGCAAGTCTCAAGGGACATAGCCCTTGGCGGAGCTAAGGAGCGTAAGGGAGCTAGGGAGGAACACTCAAGGGTAAGTACTCTAACCTCGACCAACCAATACTAATCATGTCAAATTTGGCTCACACTACCTATTAGATAGTAAACATTGACGGTGCCTACCACACATAAACTATTGTTTTAATTTTTTAATTAAAATAAATTCAAAGGTTATATAAATTTAAACTTCACTAAAATAAAAATAAAAATACATAATTGAAATTAAAAGAAAAACTGGAAAATAAATAAGAAAAAACGACATCTTTTAAATTAAAAACAACTTAGAAATCCGGTAAATGGCTCATCGGCCAACCCCACTTTTTTGCAAGTTCTCGTTTGTGGGCTACAAAACTTTTTGCACTTCGAGGTCGAGACTTCCGTAAGGCATAATACACGTCTGAAAATCTCTTTCCTCGCCCCTTGGGCGACACTTTCGTGTTGTTCGTTAATCAAGGCCGTAGAGGCGAGGATATTTTCTTGTCTTGCATCGGACAATGCTAGCATCCTCGTTCCACATTTTCTTCTTCAAAATGACATGAGTTTCCATACGTCCCAAACGGTTCGAAGTTTTGCATCGCTCCTAGCAAGAAATAGAGATGAACCGATGGAACCATAGGGTGTAAAAAAATAGTTTGGTTGTTAACCAAACATATAGGGCGGTGTGTAGTAATATGTGGTGTAGAAGGTTGTGGCGTATACCCTTCACCATTGAAAGCACCACCTCGGCTCGGACATGTTCCTCATTTGCTCGAACCGGTGCCTCTTTTGCTAGCATCGGCCCCAGCGTTTACTCGAACCGGCACCTTGGCATTTTTTTTTGTGAATCTATTGTAGAGAGTTATAAGGATTTTGGTAATGAAGGATTTTGAGAGTGTGTGCTTGAAATTTGTGGGTGAAACTATGTATAAAGTGTATAAATTAGTTTATTTTTTTTAATAATGGTCAAAGGACCGTTGAACAACGGTAGGAATTTTCAAAGTCTGCAAAATCTCGAGCGGGTATTCGTGCTAGCCAGCCGAACCCGCAAGTGTAACGGCTGGCGCTGGTTCGAACTTGCGGAAGGCTACCCGTGGAGTGCTCCGATCCCCTAATCCCCTCATTCCTTTTATAGACACACAGTTTGTAATTAACAACAAATAAGAGCTATGCTACAAAAATAAAAACATCTCTATAGCAAGGCTCTGTCAAATTCCTAATGAGTATAAAGTTACGAATTTAGTAATATACATTCATTTAAAAAAAGCTAAAGCATATTTAAGATTAGAAAATAACAAAAAATATGATTGAACTTTAAAAAGAAAAATTTTAATTCACCACCTACAATAACAATTTATATTAAAATCAATATATTTTTGTTAATAATAAGCTAAATATATAATTTCATATTGGAAAGTTGGTGCGATAAGAGTCTCTTTTTTTAAAAGCCACACATATGAAAGTTTACCAGCTGGAAGAAGCAAACCTTTTAGTACAATTTTGCATGTGAATTTCTGATTTCTATATTGATTTATCAATGATAAAGGTTTAAAGTGTACACCGCTCTAAGTTTGTTATATGTCGAGTGACTGTTTCAGTCATGTGCCATGATTAAAAGGTTATATATTGTTAACATCAAATAGATTTGAACCCAATTCCTTTTGATTCATACCCTAAGGCCTAAGTCAACTCGAGCATATATATAACACTACTGAGCGTCTTGTACTATATTGGTTTAGTATAACTCGATTATTACTATCACACAAAGAGGTATTTGTGACGAACAAAATTCATTGCTAATTTTGTGTGAGGCTTGGTGGATCTAGGCTACTTTTGTGGGTTCTCAGGAAGCCATTCGATTTAGAAAAAATGAGAAAATTTAGTGAGAACCTCATATGATTAAGAAAAAAATAGTGAGAATTAGTGAGAATATACCAAAAGGAACCCAGTGAAAAAAGTTCTTAGATCCGCCACTAGTTTTGACTGGGATAATTCATTTCGTAAGATTAGCGGCATATCTAATTAACGACGTGCTAAACTCTATCACTAGTTTTGTGATGAAATAAGATTGAAAATTTTGTAGGTAAGTTTATGTAAGTTTTTGGGTTGCAAATTTAGCGACATATTTCGTTTGTTGCAAATTATGTCTACTCCGCGTCGAATTAGATAAAATAACTTTCTTTTTAAACCTATATATTTGAAATGACATATCTATGATTTTTTAGTACCGTGTACATTAAATATTTAAGAAATAATCACGAAACTAGTTATTTACAGGGATTAACCATCTAGGAACATATAAATTCACCTCCATATATAGCTAGATGTTACGCAAAATAAATGTCGTGTGTTATTTCCATCGCATATCACCTATGTATATCAATTACATAACTCATAAATACATTTTCTACGCAATCTCTTGTCGTGTTTCCCCTTTGACTTGAGTCGCATATCTTCGGATTCAATACATACTCATACATGTACCACAGCTTTTGTATACATCTTTACGTTGATCGGGTGTGTATGCATATTCGATTTCATGTCATTAACATTGGTTGTGTGCGTGACTATATATATATTGGGAAATGTAAAAAATAATGACGTACCTAAGAATTATTTTTTAGGAGTGTGGTTGAGGGGTTCAACCATATTTTCAAGGGTGCAATCAGGATTTTTGCCTAAAAATACACTAAATTCTTTTTTGTTAAGGGGTGCGCCCACCCAACAATGTGGGTACGTCCCTGGTAAAATATATGATGCCTGACTGAGTAAAGTGCATACCATGCCCGCCCATATGGGGGATGTTGATAGTACTTCTAAGAGAAAGGCATTAGAGTTCGATGGGTACATGTTTGTTAATGAGGACTTTAGCATGATCTGAACATACCGTCCTAGTCGAATATCAGAGACATTTTGGGACCAGATAGTGGACCTAGGTCATGTTACTCTTATTTTAACATAATATATATTGATATTTTGTTTCGTACTAATCTAGGGGTCATTTTTTGCAATATGTATGAATAGGGGTGTAAATGAGCCGGGTCAAGCCTAAGCCTGACTAGGCTCGAGCTTGTCTCGTCATATTTTTATGAAGCTCGAGCTCGGCTTCCGAGTAAAATCCGAAGCTCGAGCTATTTTAAAAAAACAACCTCAAACGGGCTAAAAGCTCGCTTTAATATCCCTTAGGCTATAGGGTGTGAGGGGCATGGTTGGGTCATCAATCGCCACGTAGGACCATTAATAGATTACTACACCACCCCCTTGTCTCATCCACCATGATTCCCATGGATTAAACCATGGCAACCATGGTCCTCCTTTCCTTATTTAATATTTCATTTCCTTTTCATAAAAATAAATTAAAATAAGATAATAGTGGTTTGAGTCATGACCACACCTTAAAGGTAGTGGTTTTGGATGATGGATTAGAAGTAGGTGACATGACGCTGATGTTGAGGGTGATGGTGATCATGAGGGTCATGACCACACCCTATAGCCTTAAACGAGCCAAAGCTCGACTCCCCATGCTATCATCATCATTATTATGTTATATTGAGAATTGATCATATCTCTTGTTATTTCCTTCTGTATCGTTTCCTTATTGTTCTCCCTTCCTTATTTTGTTCCTTGATTGTAGGCCTTTTCTTGGCTATTTATTCATTATAACCGGTCCTTTGTGTTCATCTGGAAAAACCAAAACTAGGAACCATCGAATGTATGATGGTATCATAGCAAACCCTAACCTAATACACCCACCATAATCCGCCTTTACTCATGGCCAGCGACGATGGTTCCGGTGTCGCCAACAAGACTCCGAACAATGATCCCACCACATCCCCTCTATACATCCATCCCTCAGGTAACCCAAAACAATGCATGTAAATGATGTCCTCACCGACAGCAACTATTCTGATTGGGCTCAGGAGATGCTAAACTCCTTATTCGCCAAAAATAAGGTTGGTTTCATTGATGGAACCATCAAGAAACCACAGAAAAACGAAGCCAACTACATGGCCTGGATGTGTTGTGACACCATGGTGAAAGGTTGGCTCACGACGGCTATGGAAGGAGAAATCAGAAACAGCGTGAAATACACAACTATTGCCACTAAGATCTGGATCTTGCTGAACAGTTCGCAAAAGAAAGCGCCCCTAGGGCATACGAGTTGAAGCAAATGCTAAACAACACGCAACAAAACGAAACCTCTATTTTAGCCTATTACACAAAGCTTCGCGGCATATGGGATGAGATGCAGTCGGCTCTTTCCATCCCACAATGCACTTGCCTCGGCTGTAACTATGGCTTAGCGAAGAAGAAGATCGATGTCAGAGATAAGGAACGACTCTATGAGTTCCTTATGGGACTTGATAACAATTTTATAGTTATTAGGACCCAAATCCTTACCATGTGTCCCACACCTACTCTTGGTAATGCGTATCGACTTATCTCTGAAAATGAAAAACATAGGGCCATTGCCGCTAACAAGGTCACGCCCACTGAATTCGCCGCATTCAAGGCCTCCATACCTGCAAAACGTGACAATAATCTGGGCTCTAAAAGTGATAAGCAACTCGCTCCAAAAGAAGACAAACGGATCAGCCTTGCTGATAAACGTACAGACACTACTGAGCATTGCACCCATTGCGGGAGGAATGGGCACAACCGTGATTGTTGTTTCAAAGCTTGTTGGGTATCCGGAATGGTGGCCGGGAAATAAGAGACGTGATGAAACAAAACCGAAGGCAGCAGTGCTAACAGTACCGAAGGCCTTGTACCAGGTTTGACTAAAGATCAATATAACACCTTTCTGATTTTTTTGCAGGAAATGGTAAGACCACAAGTGGAGACACAAAACGCATGGCTTGCATCGTAGGTAAAGCAAAAGAAAGTGACGAGTGGGTAATTGATTTTGGTTCTACAGAACACATTACCCACAACATTGAATTTTTGGAAAATAATGTCAAAACTCTTAATGAGAAGCCGGTTGTGATCCCTAATGGACAACCCATACCCGTCAAGGGAAACGACGAATGCATGCTTTCAAGAGGGACTAAAGTAAAAGGAGTTCTTCATATACCTGCTTTTACTTGCAATCTTTTATCAGTCAGCCGATTGAGTCGGGATTTGCAAGCTTCCATAACCTTCTTTCCTGATTTTTGTACCATGCAGAAACTCCAATCGAGGAGCTTGATTGGTGCTGGTGAGTGCAAAGATGGTCTATACCGAACGGGGACATTTGAAGTCAAGAGGAAAGATTTTATGACATCCGTTGACATTTGGCATAGAAGATTGGGTTGCACTTGTGACATTTGTGCTTGTAATCATTGTAAACAGTTCGGTTATCAATGAAATAAAGTTATTTGATCCCTATGCTTGCTTCTTTATGTTTAATGTTTTTCATGTTTTGGCTTTATTCGATTTCAAACTCTATATCGCTTTCTGGAAAATTTTACGCAAACTGGTACGAAAACGTAATCAGTTATATGCAACAAATACTCCGGAACATCATTTTATGCTTAACATACCTTAAATAACCTTTACATAACTTAGAAATAAGTTTCGAAGGCTTTGGTATGGCAAAATTCAGTTAATTCGCTTACAGGGACTAAAATTGACAAACTGCGAAAGTATGCCGATTTGAACTGTAACGAACATTCCGGAACATGATCATAAGTTAAACACACCTTAAATATCCTTTACATAGCTTAGAAATAGGCTTTGAGGGGTTCGGTGTGCTAAAATAAACTTTATGCTCATTCAGGGACTAAAAGTGTCAAAAAGTGCATAAGTTTGCACTTTCGCGCATCTCTTACGTTCTGATTACTTCCGGACATCCAAAAATTTATGTAAGCATTAAAATATTATATTTTAATGTTTGGCATGAGAAAAATCCATTCGTCGCGCAATTTGGATCGTTTTTCGCGCTTATGCGCATTCCGTCGTAATTAAGCGAACATCGCGATCGTACGACCAAACGAACTGACATCCGAGATATTTTTGAGCATGTTTTGAGTCCCCTATACTTTAACTTCATTTTAGAGCCTTGAAATGAGGTTAACGGGGCTTAAACGTGTCAAAAATGGGCCAAAACGCATGTTTCTAAGCTGCAGGGACCAAAACTGACAAATCTGTCAAAGTTTGCTCAGGCGGGGCGCGTAAGGATTCCCCCAAACTTTAGGCGGGCCGCGTGAGGTCCCCAGATACGAAAAATTGTTGAAAACAGCTATATGCAGCTGTCTTGCACCTCTAAACCCATTGCAAATGGTATTTTCAAATCAGGGGACTGAAATAATGGGCTCAAATGGTTTTTAAAAACTATGGGTACACATGGATGGCCAAGATCGAAGCACGCTTTGCGAGGAACGATCTTAACGGTTCACCAAATCCTATATATACCCCTCCATGTCTTGCCCATTTCCCTCACACTTGAATTCAGAGGTTGCTCTCTAAGTTGGGGTGCTTTGACACTTCATACCTAAGAGTACTCGGAATTCAATCTTGCGGGGACCCGTTGTAAGTATTCTTTCGTTCTTTTATTGCTTTTCGAGTCCGAAAGTCAAACTTTGTTTGACTTTCTGCATTGACCAGTTTATGGTCAATGCGAAGTTCGTTTGAACTTCATAACGTGAGCGTAATCACGTTGGTTATAGTCCCTAGCGACTATACCTACTGATTACCACGTTATCTAGGCTTAGTGACGAGCCGTAGTTTCGGTCAAAATGCGTTTTCTTGCGCATTTTGTAACCAAACTACTTTAGGGTATTAAAACCGTTTGTTTTAATACCAAAACCTGTTTTCTAAACATGTTCTAGCATGTTTAGCTCGTCGCTTTTAGTTTTGTGCTTGTTTAGGGTCGTAAGGGTAAGCGATCTAATCAATCGCTTATACTTACGAACCCGACCCATTTGGTCTATCATTAGGATCCGACCAAACACATTAGGTGACCATAGTGTATAGGGAATAACCTTTCAAGGTTATACCTTATGGTCACGCCATTTGAGTAGTTGTATGACAAGTGGTTCTTATGCTTTAGGTAAATTACCAAAATGCCCTTTTACACTAAAATTCATTTTAAACTTATGTAACATAAATTTTGACACCTAAACTGATTTAGCAACAATATTAAGTGTGTTAAGGCATATCTTGCTTGTCATAGGGCTAGTTAGGCGTTTCAAGCGCGTTTTACGCAAACGACGCGTTAAAGTAGCATAAGCTACCTAAGCGGGTCGTAACGGGTCAAAAGCACTTAGGATAAGTTTCGTTTTAGTATGTAGGCTTTGTCAAACCATATTACATAAGTTCCCACACTTATTTGGTTTGCGAACCCTCGTACTACCCGATCCTCCGATAGGTCCGTTTATTAATGTAGGTGCCTTTATAGGTGCTGTTTGATTCCGTGATCTTCTAGCATTGCTTGGTGGTTGTTCTACGACTTCTAAGCAATCTCAAGTGAGTATATAGTCCCCTCTTTTACTGTTTTTCAAACATTTTGGGGTGAAACACATGTGCCTACTTGTTACTTTCGTGCTTTCATGTTTTCTCATCATACACTTGCTATGTTCATTAAATACTTCGATTTACATGACATTTTATGCTACGTATGTTCGTTTAGCGCATACTTAGTACATTTATTTTACATGACATTTTCACGGTATGTATGTTCATCATACTTAGTGCATTTGTTTTACATGACATTTTCATGCTATGTATGTTCATCATACTTAGTGCATTTGTTTTACATGACATTTTCATGCTTACATTTTGGGTATGACATTTGGTTTGTTTAAGTGGGACAATATACATTCATTAACATTGATCACGCCGCTCGTTAGTAGGTAATGGTACCATAGGAATTGACAACTCCCGTTCCTGAAATCCTGGGTATGTTTGGATTGGAAGGAATGACCGAATTCGATTAAAACATTTAGACAGATAGACCTTTAATTTGTTTAAAGGTTTATCACCACAGTTGCAAGGCTTGAATGTATGCATTTTCACAATACCGCATAAATGTTTGTATTCATTATAGCATGCATTTTCCACAAAACATAGCGTTGATTTAAACCATGTTTTACTTCAATACACTGTTTTGTGCATTTTTCCTATGGTTTAGTTGATACATATTTCACTAACCATACATTGACATTTTGATTACACATTACATGATTGATATTTGACATAGACAATGTTGATATTGATATATATACATTTTGACATGGTTTTCACAATAACATTGGGCAAATGGTTTAGACATGGGCAACTTTCATTGGGTGGTTTATTTAAGTCATTCAACTTGGACTTAATCATTTTTCTTACAAATAACACATTTTTCATAAGACATTGTTTTACAACACTGTTCGATAAATATATATACAAACTCATTTTACTTAGTTATTCATTTAACCTTACATTACTTTTTCACATATCATCTACTTTATCATCGCTTTTCAAATGATTTATAAAACAAAACATGTTACAAGGATCATGACTGACTTTGTTAAACAACCCTTTTCTAAAACCTAAGTCATGAATCCTATTTTCACAAAACCTATGTTACTCACTGGCATTTTTATGCTAACGTACTTATTTTCACATGTGTTTCAGGAGCTAATGCATAGCTTGATCGTGATACGCTAGGGTGGACTTGGGCCTTAGTGACTTTAAAATGAAGCTAGTCTAATTAAAACATGTTATGTACTCTATGTTTCAGTTATTTCAAGACAATGTACCTCTTTTATTGATAAATAAAATATAACTTTAAATGCCATGGTTGTGAAACAATAATTCTGTTACAACACTCCCCGACGTTTCCGCCACGATTTGATGTTTTACGTGGTCGGGGTGTGACAGAAGAGTTGGTATCAGAGCCAATGGTTATAGGGAATTAGGTTATTAGTAATGCTTTGACCTAGACTATAACCTTTCTAGGACCCCAACACAAGTTGTCTTGTGTTTAGATTTTAAAACATGCACTTCACCTATCCTTAGGTGATCATCAAAACAAGAACCCAGATTTCTAAAACGATTTCTGAAAAACAATCCTCTATTTTTTTCAAATGATTTATTTTATTATTTTGAACCCTTCCAGTTTAACTCATATTTGGCTTAGTGCCTTTCGAGTTTTCAAAATCCCGTCAAAGTTTGGGTCTAAATGATGTGAACACGTGCAAACTGGAAGAGTGAATGCCTGTACCCTGAGTTTTCTGTCTAAGGCTAGAGTGTTCGTACAAATCCACATAATCGGACCAGTCACTCTTACCTGGGAACTCTTGGGGTGAGTGTTCACTTATAGGCGAGCATGTCTTCGTTAAGCATTGTTTATGGATCCATTTACTTTGATTAGTCACTGTGCGTCATTTGTTTGCTTTGTGATACGGACAAATGACCACCATCCTTGCTTTGTTGATTTTGTTTCATCTCATTCTTTTCATCTAATCATCTCACTCGTTTCCTCTCGTGTTTTCCTCTTTTCTTTAGCATGCCTCCTCGACGCGAAAATCAGCTACCCAATGCCGAACTGGCGGAAATCATCGCACAGCATATGGCTGCGGCGTTCCCGAATCTTATTGCTCAGTTTAACCAAGCAAACGTCAATCAGAACGCTCCTTGTAACTTTAAGAGTTTCAATTCGGCTAAACCACTCAAGTTCAGTGGTACCGAAGGAGCAACTGGGCTTCTTCAATGGTTTGAGAGCATTGAGAATACTTTTCGTCATGTTCAGTGTCCTGATAATCGCAAGGTCGAGTTTGCTTCAAGTGTCTTTCAGAAGAGGGCGTTGACATGGTGGAACGGGGTTATGAGAGATCGAGGTGCTGAAGTCGCTTTAGCACAATCATGGGCTGAGCTAAGGACTCTCATGATGAGTGAGTTCTGTCCTCGTCATGAGCTACGAAAGTTGGAAAGGGAGTTTGACGATCTGAAACAGGTTAGTGGTGAGCACCGGGCGTATACTGATAGATATGAAGAGTTGAGTTTGCTATGCCCAACAATGGTCACCCCACTTGACAAAGCTATCGAAAGATACATCGATGGTCTACCTGATTCTGTGCAAGACATTGTTACCGGGAGTAAACCTACCACTGTCCGTCAGGCCATTGAGTTAGCTGCGACATTAACAGAATCGCAGGTCAAAAAGGGGAAATTGCATAGGAAGGGTGACAAGGGTAAGAAGCAGGATTCTGACAAAGGGGATAGCAAGAAAGGTAAGAAAGGGAAGGATTCTGGCTCATCAAGGGGCTCTAGGAAGCGAAAGGCTTCCCAAAATTTTGCCATCACTGCCCAACAGAACCAGGCAGCTCCCAATCAGCCAGCTCAGCCTCCCGCGAAGAAGCGGTATGAAGGGAATGCACCTTTGTGCAATAGGTGCAATAGTCATCATCAGCAACAACTCCCGTGTCGTTTCTGTACCAGCTGTGGGAAGTCGGGTCATCTTGCAGAAGTTTGTCGTTTTGCTCGAAATCAGGTAGCTCAACCACCTGTTCAACAGCAAGCTGCACGACCTCACTACCCTCCCGGCTCATGCTTTAATTGTGGAGACCTGACTCATTATCGAAACCAGTGTCCAAGGCTGGTTAATGCAAATCCAGTTCAGGCTCAGGCTCGTGGACGAGCTTTCAATATGAATGCTGTTGAGGCGCAGGCAGACAACGAAGTGGTGAACGGTACGTTCTTAGTTAATAATCAACCTGCGTCTGTTTTTTTTGATTCAGGGGCCGATAAAAGTTTTGTGTCTTTATCTTTCGAACCATTGCTTCGCGTGTCTAGAACAAAACTAGGTAAACCTTTGACTGTTGAAGTTGCGAATGGTGAACCCATTGTTCTTAATTCCATTCTTCGCAACTGCCAATTAAACCTTAGCAACCATCTTTTTCCTATTGACCTCACGCCTATGCGTCTTGGAAGTTTCGACATTATTGTGGGTATGGATTGGTTAGCCAAGCATCGCGCAGAGGTAGTTTGTTTCGAGAAGATCGTTCGTGTGCCGCTCCCGTCAGGTGAGATCCTACAGGTTCGTGGTGAGAAACCTGTTAGTAGCCTCAAGCTTATGTCTTGTTCTCAAGCTCGGAAGTATCTGCGAAAGAACTATGTGGCCTTCTTGGCACATGTTACGGCAGATAAAGACCAAGGTAAGTCTATTCAAGATATCCCTGTTGTTCGGGATTATCCGGAGCTGTTTCCTGAAGAATTACCTGGTCTACCCCCAGCACGCCAAGTCGAGTTCCATATCGATCTTGTACCTGGTGCAAATCCTATTGCTAGAGCTCCGTATCGCCTTGCACCGTCTGAGATGCAAGAGCTATCTAAGCAGCTTCAGGAGCTTTCTGACAAAGGTTTTATCCGTCCTAGCTTTTCTCCTTGGGGTGCTCCCGTTCTCTTTGTCAAGAAGAAGGATGGATCCTTCAGAATGTGTATCGATTATCGTGAGCTGAATAAGCTTACCATCAAGAATCGATATCCCCTACCTCGCATTGATGATCTCTTTGACCAGTTACAGGGTGCTACTTGCTTTTCGAAGAGTGATCTTCGTTCTGGGTATCATCAACTTCGTGTGCATGAAGAGGATATTCCCAAAACAGCATTCCGCACTCGATATGGGCATTATAAGTTCACAGTCATGCCATTCGGTTTGACCAATGCTCCTGCTGTTTTCATGGACTTGATGAATAGGGTCTGCAAGCCTTATTTAGATAAGTTCATCATCATTTTCATTGATGATATCTTGATTTATTCTAAGACGCGAGCTGATCACGAGCAACATCTTCGTCTTACTCTGGAACTCCTAAAGAAAGAACAACTTTTTGCCAAATTCTCCAAGTGCGAATTTTGGCTTAAGGAAGTTCAATTTTTGGGACATATTGTCAACGAACAAGGTATTCATGTAGATCCCTCCAAGATCAGTGCGATTAAGGATTGGGATACGCCAACTACTCCTACTGAGGTTCGTTCTTTTCTTGGTCTTGCGGGTTACTACCGCCGCTTCATTAAAAACTTCTCGAGAATTGCAGTTCCCCTAACTGCTCTAACTCAGAAAAACAAACCCTTTGAATGGGGTTCTAAGCAAGAAGAAGCGTTTCAGACCTTGAAGCAGAAGCTTTGTGATGCACCTATTCTAACTCTGCCTGAAGGCAACGATGATTTTGTTGTCTACTGTGATGCATCGAAATTGGGTCTTGGCTGTGTTCTGATGCAAAGGAACAAAGTCATAGCCTACGCATCTAGACAATTGAAAGTACATGAGAGAAATTACACCACTCATGATCTCGAGTTGGGTGCAGTTGTCTTTGCTCTCAAAATATGGAGACACTATTTGTACGGTACAAAATGCGTGGTTTTCACTGACCACAAAAGTCTCCAGCACATCTTTAATCAAAAAGAACTCAACATGAGGCAAAGACGTTGGGTCGAACTCCTAAACGACTATGATTGCGAAATTCGCTACCATCCTGGTAAAGCGAATGTCGTGGCTGACGCATTAAGTCGTAAGGAACGTACTATGCTTCATTGTATTCGTGATCAAACTGCTATCCAAGCTCGATCCGATATTCAAGCCCGCATTTCTCAGGCTCAGCATGTTTGTGTTTCACAAGACTTGATGGGTAAGGAATTACCCTATCACATTAAGCCTGATCTTGTTCTAAAGGAAGATGGGTCGTATTATTTCATGGACCGTTTGTGGGTCCCAAGCCAAGATGATCTTCGTGCTTTGCTTATGGATGAGGCCCATAAGTCTCGTTATTCTATTCATCCTGGCTCAGACAAAATGTATAAGGATCTTCGTACTCAGTATTGGTGGCCTGGTATGAAGAAAGACATTGCCTTATACGTTTCAAAATGCCTTACTTGTCTTAAGGTTAAGGCTGAACACCAGCATCCTTATGGTCTTTTGGAGCAACCTGAGATCCCAGTTTGGAAATGGGAAAACATTGCTATGGATCTCATTACTAAACTTCCGCGCACTAAGAAAGGTCATGATGCCATCTGGGTAATTGTGGACCGTCTTACTAAATCGGCGCATTTCTTGCCAATCCGTGAGGATTTTTCTGCTGAAGATTTGACTAAAATCTATGTGGATGAAATTGTATCTTGACATGGTGTTCCTTTGAACATTATTTCGGATAGAGATGCTCGCTTCTCCTCTCGATTTTGGAGAACCATGCAATCTGCTATGGGGACCCAACTCAATCTGAGCACAGCTTATCATCCACAAACTGATGGCCAAACTGAAAGAACAATCCAGACTTTGGAGGATATGCTTAGAGCTTGTGTGATCGACTTCGGTGGTAGTTGGGATTCACATCTTCCATTGATTGAATTCTCCTACAACAACAGTTATCACTCCAGCATCAACATGGCTCCTTTCGAGGCTCTCTATGGTCGAAAATGTCGTTCACCAGTCTGCTGGAATGAGATAGGTGAGGCTCAGATTACTGGACCTGACCTCATTCTAGAGACAACTGACAAGGTAAAGAAAGTTCGTGATAACTTACAGGCAGCTCGAAGCCGTCAAAAGAGTTACGCGGACCTAAAACGCAAGCCCTTGGATTTTCAAGTCGGTGATCGAGTATTACTTAAGGTCTCACCTTGGAAAGGTGTGATCAGATTTGGAAAGAAAGGAAAACTTGCACCTAGATACGTTGGACCATTCCAGATCGTTGAAAGAATCGGTAAGGTAGCCTACAGACTTCAATTGCCTCCTGAACTTGGAAATGTTCATCCAACCTTTCACGTATCCAACCTCAAAAGGTGCTTAGCTGATAAGAACCTCCACATACCACTTGACGAAATTCGTATTGATAAAACACTACACTTTGTTGAGAAACCTGTGGAAATTATGGATCGTGAAGTCAAATGGCTTAAACGCAAGCGCATTCCATTGGTTAAAGTTCGCTGGGAATCTAAACGTGGACCTGAATTTACTTGGGAACGTGAAGATCAAATGAAGGCGAAGTATCCACATCTATTCCCACGAGTTTCCTCTAAACGAATTTCGGGACGAAATTCCCACAAGTAGGGGAGACTGTGACATTTGTGCTTGTAATCATTGTAAACAGTTCGGTTATCAATGAAATAAAGTTATTTGATCCCTATGCTTGCTTCTTTATGTTTAATGTTTTTCATGTTTTGGCTTTATTCGATTTCAAACTCTATATCGCTTTCTGGAAAATTTTACGCAAACTGGTACGAAAACGTAATCAGTTATATGCAACAAATACTCCGGAACATCATTTTATGCTTAACATACCTTAAATAACCTTTACATAACTTAGAAATAAGTTTCGAAGGCTTTGGTATGGCAAAATTCAGTTAATTCGCTTACAGGGACTAAAATTGACAAACTGCGAAAGTATGCCGATTTGAACTGTAACGAACATTCCGGAACATGATCATAAGTTAAACACACCTTAAATATCCTTTACATAGCTTAGAAATAGGCTTTGAGGGGTTCGGTGTGCTAAAATAAACTTTATGCTCATTCAGGGACTAAAAGTGTCAAAAAGTGCATAAGTTTGCACTTTCGCGCATCTCTTACGTTCTGATTACTTCTGGACATCCAAAAATTTATGTAAGCATTAAAATATTATATTTTAATGTTTGGCATGAGAAAAATCCATTCGTCGCGCAATTTGGATCGTTTTTCGCGCTTATGCGCATTCCGTCGTAATTAAGCGAACATCGCGATCGTACGACCAAACGAACTGACATCCGAGATATTTTTGAGCATGTTTTGAGTCCCCTATACTTTAACTTCATTTTAGAGCCTTGAAATGAGGTTAACGGGGCTTAAACGTGTCAAAAATGGGCCAAAACGCATGTTTCTAAGCTGCAGGGACCAAAACTGACAAATCTGTCAAAGTTTGCTCAGGCGGGGCGCGTAAGGATTCCCCCAAACTTTAGGCGGGCCGCGTGAGGTCCCCAGATACGAAAAATTGTTGAAAACAGCTATATGCAGCTGTCTTGCACCTCTAAACCCATTGCAAATGGTATTTTCAAATCAGGGGACTGAAATAATGGGCTCAAATGGTTTTTAAAAACTATGGGTACACATGGATGGCCAAGATCGAAGCACGCTTTGCGAGGAACGATCTTAACGGTTCACCAAATCCTATATATACCCCTCCATGTCTTTCCCATTTCCCTCACACTTGAATTCAGAGGTTGCTCTCTAAGTTGGGGTGCTTTGACACTTCATACCTGAGAGTACTCGGAATTCAATCTTGCGGGGACCCGTTGTAAGTATTCTTTCGTTCTTTTATTGCTTTTCGAGTCCGAAAGTCAAACTTTGTTTGACTTTCTGCATTGACCAGTTTATGGTCAATGCGAAGTTCGTTTGAACTTCATAACGTGAGCGTAATCACGTTGGTTATAGTCCCTAGCGACTATACCTACTGATTACCACGTTATCTAGGCTTAGTGACGAGCCGTAGTTTCGGTCAAAATGCGTTTTCTTGCGCATTTTGTAACCAAACTACTTTAGGGTATTAAAACCGTTTGTTTTAATACCAAAACCTGTTTTCTAAACATGTTCTAGCATGTTTAGCTCGTCGCTTTTAGTTTTGTGCTTGTTTAGGGTCGTAAGGGTAAGCGATCTAATCAATCGCTTATACTTACGAACCCGACCCATTTGGTCGATCATTAGGATCCGACCAAACACATTAGGTGACCATAGTGTATAGGGAATAACCTTTCAAGGTTATACCTTATGGTCACGCCATTTGAGTAGTTGTATGACAAGTGGTTCTTATGCTTTAGGTAAATTACCAAAATGCCCTTTTACACTAAAATTCATTTTAAACTTATGTAACATAAATTTTGACACCTAAACTGATTTAGCAACAATATTAAGTGTGTTAAGGCATATCTTGCTTGTCATAGGGCTAGTTAGGCGTTTCAAGCGCGTTTTACGCAAACGACGCGTTAAAGTAGCATAAGCTACCTAAGCGGGTCGTAACGGGTCAAAAGCACTTAGGATAAGTTTCGTTTTAGTATGTAGGCTTTGTCAAACCATATTACATAAGTTCCCACACTTATTTGGTTTGCGAACCCTCGTACTACCCGATCCTCCGATAGGTCCGTTTATTAATGTAGGTGCCTTTATAGGTGCTGTTTGATTCCGTGATCTTCTAGCATTGCTTGGTGGTTGTTCTACGACTTCTAAGCAATCTCAAGTGAGTACATAGTCCCCTCTTTTACTGTTTTTCAAACATTTTGGGGTGAAACACATGTGCCTACTTGTTACTTTCGTGCTTTCATGTTTTCTCATCATACACTTGCTATGTTCATTAAATACTTCGATTTACATGACATTTTATGCTACGTATGTTCGTTTAGCGCATACTTAGTACATTTATTTTACATGACATTTTCACGCTATGTATGTTCATCATACTTAGTGCATTTGTTTTACATGACATTTTCATGCTATGTATGTTCATCATACTTAGTGCATTTGTTTTACATGACATTTTCATGCTTACATTTTGGGTATGACATTTGGTTTGTTTAAGTGGGACAATATACATTCATTAACATTGATCACGCCGCTCGTTAGTAGGTAATGGTACCATAGGAATTGACAACTCCCGTTCCTGAAATCCTGGGTATGTTTGGATTGGAAGGAATGACCGAATTCGATTAAAACATTTAGACAGATAGACCTTTAATTTGTTTAAAGGTTTATCACCACAGTTGCAAGGCTTGAATGTATGCATTTTCACAATACCGCATAAATGTTTGTATTCATTATAGCATGCATTTTCCACAAAACATAGCGTTGATTTAAACCATGTTTTACTTCAATACACTGTTTTGTGCATTTTTCCTATGGTTTAGTTGATACATATTTCACTAACCATACATTGACATTTTGATTACACATTACATGATTGATATTTGACATAGACAATGTTGATATTGATATATATACATTTTGACATGGTTTTCACAATAACATTGGGCAAATGGTTTAGACATGGGCAACTTTCATTGGGTGGTTTATTTAAGTCATTCAACTTGGACTTAATCATTTTTCTTACAAATAACACATTTTTCATAAGACATTGTTTTACAACACTGTTCGATAAATATATATACAAACTCATTTTACTTAGTTATTCATTTAACCTTACATTACTTTTTCACATATCATCTACTTTATCATCGCTTTTCAAATGATTTATAAAACAAAACATGTTACAAGGATCATGACTGACTTTGTTAAACAACCCTTTTCTAAAACCTAAGTCATGAATCCTATTTTCACAAAACCTATGTTACTCACTGGCATTTTTATGCTAACGTACTTTATTTTCACATGTGTTTCAGGAGCTAATGCATAGCTTGATCGTGATACGCTAGGGTGGACTTGGGCCTTAGTGACTTTAAAATGAAGCTAGTCTAATTAAAACATGTTATGTACTCTATGTTTCAGTTATTTCAAGACAATGTACCTCTTTTATTGATAAATAAAATATAACTTTAAATGCCATGGTTGTGAAACAATAATTCTGTTACAACACTCCCCGACGTTTCCGCCACGATTTGATGTTTTACGTGGTCGGGGTGTGACAGCACTTCTGGTGAAAAAACTCAACTTTTTAGATTTTGTTCAAAATTCTTCGCTTAATAAATTGTGTGATTCTTGTTCCAAAGCCAAACACACTAGACTTCCTTATGAAAACAGTGAAATAAAAACAAAGGAGTGTTTTGAATTAGTGCATTTTGATGTTTGGGGAAAGTATCGTATTCCATCCTTTTCGAGTGCAAGATATTTTTTTAACGGTTGTTGATGATTTTAGCCGATTTGTCTACGGTTTTTTTGTTGAAATTTAAGCATGAGGCCTCACCTTGTCTTACTAATTTCTGCAACATGATTAAAACCCAATTTGGGAAAACCGTTAAGCGGATTAGAAGTGATAATGGGGGCGAATTCACTTCTAATGACATGCTTAAATTCTATGGTGACATTGGAATTTTACATGAAACTACGTGTGCCCACACTCCACAGCAAAATGGTGTTGTTGAGGGAAAACACCGACACATCCTTGAGACCGCTCGTGCCCTTCGGTTCGAAGCTAACCTTCCCAAGCGTTTTTGGGGAGAATGTGTATAATCAATAGGTTACTCTCTCAAGCCATCCAAAACCACATCCCATACGAACTTGTTTTCAACCAAAAGCCTGTAACGATGTCATGAAAATTTTTGGATGCTTGGCATATTTTCAAAACACTGATACTGGAGGAGATAAGTTCGAAGAAAGGGGGAGACCTGGGGTGTTTAGGTTATCCACCAGGGACCAATGGTTACAAAATATTGGATATAGAAAGCAAGAAAATTGTGGTTTCTAGGGATGTTAGATTCCATGAAACTCACTTCCCTTTGTTTGATGTCCATGATAACACAAAAACAGCACAGCCCACTCCCAAAGAGGACATTGGCCCAACTCAAACTAATGAGACCAATGATGAATCATGACCACCACAAGATGTTGCCTTTGACAACCATGAGCCCGAAGCCCAACATGTTTAGCAACCCAATAACATCACAACTTCATCCCATAGATCCTTTGTTGGATCCACCTGTTACCACATTGTCTGAAACATGCACTCGTGCTAAAAGAACTCGATCACAACCAAAGCATCTCAACGATTATGAAGTTCGTCTTCCCCATTCGGTTGACCATACTCGCACCACTCCCGATCAAGATTCCTCAAAGGTATATCCTTTAACTAATTTTGTTTCTTACAAAGAATTCTCCAATTCTCACAAAGCTTTCTTAGTGGCCATTGATGCCAATGATGAGCCAAAAATGTTCCATCAAGCAATTAAAAGTGACAGGTGGAAAGAAGCAATGAAGCAACAAATTCAAGCTCTTGAAAAGAATGGCACATGGACTCTTGAAGAATTACCCGAAGGCAAGCGTGCGATTGACTCCAAGTGGGTATATAAAATTAAACACAAGCCAAACGGTGATGTCGAACGTTATAAAGCTCGCCTTGTTGCAAAGGGATTCACTCAAATGGAAGGTGTTGATTATCATGCTACCTTTGCCCCGGTTGCCAAGCTTGTTACTGATCGAATTGTCGCGCTCCAGTCAAAGATAATATTTATAATCCTAAATTACCCTTAACAATGTGTTAGTGGTAGCGAGGGGTCGAACCACGAAGAGTTTGTGGTTTGCGTATGGATGTGATTGATTGTTGATATTGTCACACTTTTTATGAAGCTTGCTTTGAAATTGATTAGTTTGTTTGTTTGGGTGCTAGACGGTGGTGGTGGGTGGTAGACGTGGATGGTGGGTGGTGGTGGTAGACAGTGGTGGTGGTGATGGTGATGGACGGTGGTGGGTGGTGGATGGTGGTGGTGGTGATGGATGGTGGTGGTGTTTAACCCTCTTCAGACCATAGAAGATCTTAGAAGTGGTTGGGCCAAGTTTGTACCAAGAAGAGTTCGCGCAGATATTTTTTAATGAAACGTTATCGAAAAAATAAACAACATGCAGATGGCAATGTCTGCACGGAGCAGACAGAAGAGTCTGCACAGATCTTTTTTTAGAGAAACAAACAGCACCGAAATGTTATATTTATACCAGTTATGATGTTGAATTTTTGATAAACTAATACATTTATTTAATTTAGAGTAATTTGCCAAAATCGTCCTGAAGTTTGGGCATGTTTGCAACTTTTATCCAAAACTATTTTTTATAGGAAAATTGGTATTTAATAAACCAACCTTTGCCCAGTTGGTAAATAATAATCCAACCTACAGAATTGGTATATAATAATCCTACCTATCAATATGTTGGTACTCAATGAACCTCCGTTAGTTTTTTTTAACTGAAGTTAGTTTTTAAGTTTTATTTATTACACAAACAGTCCCTGTAGTTATAAGTTACTAGTTTGAAGTTTTATTTATTACACAAACAGTCCCTGTAGTTATA
Source organism: Helianthus annuus (assembly GCF_002127325.2). Taxonomy (NCBI): domain Eukaryota; kingdom Viridiplantae; phylum Streptophyta; class Magnoliopsida; order Asterales; family Asteraceae; genus Helianthus; species Helianthus annuus. The sequence continues at coordinate 48,021,195 of NC_035436.2, read as the reverse complement.
AAAAAATCATAAAAATCCTAAAAAATTAAAAAAAACCTAAAAAATCAAAAAACAATTCTAAAAAAATCAAAAAAATCATAAAAAATCAAAAAAATTCTAAAAAATCCTAAAAAATCAAAAAAAATTCTAAAAAATCATAAAAATTCTAAAAAAATAAAAAAAAATCTTAAAAAATCAAAAAAATTCTAAAAAATCAAAAAAATTCTAAAAAATAAAAAAAATATAAAAAATCATAAATGAAGCATTAAATATTTATACGATTTATATACGACAACACTAGTTATCGATATAATATTCAAAACGCAACAATCAATGAAGCATTAAATATTTATACGATTTATACGACTACGTGACCAAACTGAACCGAGACGACTACGTGACCAAACTGACCCGAAATAAAACCCGAATCGTCCGGTGACTGAGCCGTGACCCGAACCTGCTGATGTGCACCTGAAGTGAAGCTGAACGAACCGAACATCAACCGCATCATCTTTCATCATGTACCAAAGAATCATCACCATATAGCCTTCATTTTTGGGATTTTTTTTTGCCACTTCATTCAAACGTCTAACTTTTTTTTTGCCAAAATCGTCCCTGAGATTTGGGATTTTTTTGCCATTTTCTTCCAAATGTTTGATAGAAAAAATAAAGCAAATTAGATGTTTGGATGAAAATGGCAAAAATCCCAAAAGTGAAGGACTATATTGTACAAAAAGTTGTTTTGGATGAAAATGACAAACATGCCCAAAACTCAGGGACGATTTTGATAATTTACTCTTTAATTTATTTTGGTAAACAAAAGGAGAGGTATATATTAAAAAATATTCTAACACCAAACCCAACGCTCACTTCCCAATAACCCACCAATGTGGAAGGAGGGTGTTGGAGGTTATAGAAAGGGCTAACTCTCTAGCTTTAGGGGGTGGGGGTGCCCCGTGATGTAGCGTGGTTCGTGGGTGATCACGTGTGGAGTTTCAAACCAATTCATTTTCGCTAGACACCGATAGTTCTTCGTCTACCGACGATGACGCGCTTGATTTTTTCGAGAAGGCGTATAACTAACTTGAAGGTTTGAGCCGCCCAAAGAAGAAAATGGTGGATCGTGATAGTATACATACCAACAAAGTGTTAAGGATTATTTTGAGGAGAATCCAGTCTACAATGCCGAAACTTTTAGGAATTGGTTTCTTTTACCGAAAGTTTTATTTTTAAAGATTGGAGCAAACGTCGAAGCAAGCGAAGAATGGTTTCAAGAAGGTTACGATGGGAGGGGCAAACGAAGTTTCACACCGATACAAAATTGCATATTCGCCACTAGCAACAGCTAACCCTCCCGATCAATTTGATTAATACTTAGCTATGTCGGCAAGAACTTCACGTGAATGCTTCAATTCTTTAGTAATGCGATCATTAAATTGTATGGCAATGAATTTCTACGTAAACCAACGAGACACGACATCACAGGTATTTACGCCACGCATGAGGCTAGATGGCCTTTTCCAGGGATGCTCAGTAGCATCGATTGTACACATATCGAATGGAGAAATTGTCTAAGAGAGTTGCGAGGGGCGTATGTTAGGGGTGACGTCAAAAGACCAACCATCATACTTGAAGCGGTGACGTCGAATGATTTATGGTTTTGGCATTCATATTTTGGTGTTCCTGGTTCAAACAACGACATCAATGTTTTGTACACATCGCCGTTGTTTCAAAGCGCAACAGATGGTACCGCACTATAACAACCCTCGGTAACACCGACATCCTCATAATATTTATGACACCCTAATATATCTTTAAATATATTAATATGTCTTTATATGCACCCCGTATGTAAAAACCGAGCCCAAATTAGAATATAATATATAAAATAAAATAAAACCCTGAAAAGTAAGCTGAGGCGGGCCGCGTAGGGCCTCACCTCAACTTAACGCGGGCCGTGTAAGGGTGTAACCAGACTTCGCTAAAATCATAAGTTCATGCGGGCCGCGTACAAGATCGCTTAAGTTAAAGCGGGCCGCGAGCGTCCTAAATGGTGGCGCAGCCCTGAGCTGACACGTGTCGAGAGCGTGTCAAGTCTAGAGGGTGATCCGGACGAGCTACGCAGTTGACTAGAGTCAACGCGGGCCGCGTAAGCCCTGCCCATATCCTACGCGGGCCGCGAGAGGACCAGTTTTCAGCCCTATATAAGGAAGCCTCGGGATTTCATTTCCGATCGCTCACTTCTTTCTTTCTTAAGCAAATTTCTATAGTGGCGTTATTATACCCGGGCATTATACCCCCTAAAATAGCGAGGTTCTGCTATGATGTAAGTATTATAACCCCTGGAGACGTATTAGATACGCTGCCCGATTGATCTAGGGTTCCGTAACGGCTGTCGTGGTTCTGCGGGACGTAGTCGTTGGAATGCCGTCTCGGGGAGGGTATTACTAATGTTAAAATGGGTTATTATACTAACACACGTGCATTTGTGTAAATTATAGATATTCACCAGGAAACCCTAAAGAATAACCTAAGACAGCAAAGTGAGTAATCTCCTTTTTGTTAACAGTTTTTACAAAACCTTAACCTTTTTATAATGCAATTTAGCAGTGATTGAGTCTTTGTAATTCTACAATTACTGCCGGTATGTTGGGGTTTTGTATACAAAATATGAGTAACGTTACCATTGGACGAAGAGTTAGCCAATGGGTAATATGACCCTCAGTCAGACTTGACACTACTGAATGAGTAATTGGGTAGATATAAACATTGTAATCGCCCTCAATACTGTTTAAAGTAAATTAATATTTCTTGATTAAACTGGGATTCACTCACCAGTATTTCCCACTGACAAAACCTTTTTAAAAACGCGTTTCAGGTAACACAATGTGAAAGCCAAATAGAAGCCAGCTGGACAGCACTGAAGGCTTGGAAAAGTGGCTATAAAAGTTACCTAAATAAAAGAAAGCGTTTATTTCAATAAAGTGGGATTTATCCCTGTAAACCAGTTTGTAATAAAAACTTGGGTTTTACCCATTTGTTTAAGATTATAAAATATGGTGGTTTACTCTGATTTAATATTTCCTAACTACGGTCCTGATGAAAATTTCCGCTGCCAAATAAGTAATTAACGTGATACCACTGAAACTGGCTCACGGCCGCCTGCTCCCGGGAAATAGGGATCGGGGGTGGTGACACGCACCCTTCTATCCAATTTTTTTAACAGAAGATATTACAGACGAGGCTATGTTCTTGTGGATGGTATCTACCCATCATGGTCTATTTATGTGAAAGCTCTTTCATTTCCCGTCTATGTTAAAGAAAAGACATTCAAGAAGTTGCAAAGAAGATGGATGTGCAATATCTCCAGATTGGGTGTCAGATCCTTCTACACAAGTTCCCGTTCCCGAAAATGCCCAACAAGACTTGCGCAATAAAGAAATTCACTTTCAGTTGAGATATGATTTAATTGAACTTGTAGGTTCTTTAGGTTTGGAATTTCTGGATTCGGACGAGGAGTAGGTTTTCCTTATGTATCTTTTTATTTTTATATGTTTTTTTAAGTTGTAACCTAAAATATGTCTAGAAATATTGTTTTTTATTTAAATGAAATCATTATTGTTAATTTATTATTTAAAAATAAAAAAATAAAACAAATCTATCACTAGTGATGGACACCCCCACTAAAATCCAGCATTAGTGATGGAATCAAGTTCGATGACGTGGCGAAACATAATTTGGTGTGGTGAGTGATTGAAAATACAACACCCCACCTATAACGCCCTGCGTCCCTAAACTTTTGGCGTTTGTCAATATTGGCCCCTATACTATATAGACTTGACCCTTATAATACATTATGAATCTTGATGCTATGAAACTTGAATCTTGGTGAAACTTGACACTTAATTCTAGATACTTGATTCTTGATGCTTAATTCTAGATGCTTGATTCTTAAAACTAGATTCTTGATACTTGATTCTTGAGACTTGATACTTGATTCTTGAGACTTGATACTTGATTCTTGATACTTGATACACGATACTTGGTGTTTGACTCTTGAGACTCGTGAAACTTGAGACTTGGTTGAACGAGAGACTGGAGACTTGACACTTATATAAACTTGGAAACTTTTGTGTAATTAAGTAATCTTGCATGTGATAATTCTACACAATAATACGCAATGCAATGCTTAATCTAACTCGCAAAACGAATCAAAGACGGAAAAGTTGCAAAACGGATTGGGCTGTCCGAATGGACATCCGATCGGATGACCATCCGATCGGAGGGCCATTCGACCGAACAGCCATCCGATCCAACTTCTACACCGCCTTACCTCCTCTCTGACACTATATATAGGACATGTCACATCATTCCTCACTGATGTGACAGAGCCCTCCGAACCAGACGAACGCACTCTCATTCTTGAGCACTTTTCTTCGATTCTAGACCGATTCTTGTAAGTTTTCAACCTAAATCTTGTACAACGTCAATCTATGCACTATTCTCTACATGATTCTTCCTCGAAATCGCACTTTTCACCATGAAATCACTAAGATTCGAGCCCTTGAAGGTGACGTCATCATGGCGGTTTTTACAAACTGTTGTGTGATGTCATTCCCGTCAAGATTTAGCTTAGATCTGAGGGATTTCATGTGCTTTTGCACCGAATCCTTACTAAATCAAGACTTTTCAGTCAATTTCATGTTTATCTTCAAACTTTCAGCAACTTTTTACTTAAAACAGTGGAATCCGGACCCAAACGGACTGTAGACTTGATGATTAGTTTGGAGTCGGCTTGGAAATGGATTATCGCCGGAGAAGATGGCCGGATTACGGATTCAGACATGAACACCGTCAAGAACGGACACCTGATCGGACGGGGTGATTCCCATCCAATCAGACAGGCTGAGCCTTGATGTGTTTTCCGTTGTGTCAATACGTACCATGTCGTCACCGTTAAACGCAAAACTTAGAAACTTTACAAGGTTGCAAAAAGGGACAAGAACATTTCAAGCGAATGGCTATCCTATCAGACTGTCGTCCGATCGAACGGCCATCCGATCGAACGACATGTGCCTAACAACCTTCAACACTTAGACTATTTTAAATCAGAAACTTCGAACTTTGAAACTTACACTTGAAGGGTCATTCGAACGAATGGTTATCCGATCCAATGACCATCCGATCGAATGACTTGGTATCTTGCTACAATGAAAACTTCAAAAATTAAACATTTTAGAAATACACTATTTGGATCGAAAAACCATTCGATTGAATGGCCATCCGTCCGGATGACCATCCGATCAGATGGTGATCCGTCCCATCTATATGTCGTCCGACCGGATGACCATCCGTCCGGATGGCCATCCGATCAGAAGACTGATCCGACACTTTGCACGATTCTCGTTATTCTGCTCGACGCTTATCTGTTAAACTATAATTTGGCTGATAGGATGTTGTGTTTAAGAAACTTGTTAGGATGCTGCTTAGAAACACATCAAAGCTAAACTAGAATCTTTTGAACATTATTTGAAATGGTTGTATTTGATATTCTATGGTTGTGAAACTTGATGCTTAGACTATGCTTTGAACCGACTCTAATTTATATTGCAACAAGTAGTGTTATGGAAACTTTTGAGCAATCTGGACGCTTAGTGCCGCACCCCGATATTTCCGCCATCGGTTGGGGTGTGACACCACCCCCTTAGGATTCATTACTGATTATTAAAATACCGGCTTGTTAAGGTATGCATATGTATATATGTATGTCACAATCGGTCAAGAAAGTTTCACTCAAAGTTTTCCTTTTTTATCATTATTTATGTTCTTGTTCGAACGTTAACAAAATCTTTTTAATATTAAAGTCAATAGCCATCACCATTTTGGTGGGGTGGTACTGGTAGAGGTTTGTACCTTTTAAGGAGAGAGCATGGTTCAATTCATGTCATAGGTAAAATTTGATGTAATTTAAGAGTAGTATTATGTAATATTTGCTGTTAAAAAATATTAAAAGAATAAATTTTGGGTAAAATAAACACAAAAAAATTGGAATCAACAACTAACAAATTATAATAACTTTCTGAAGATCTATTACAAAAATTCTACATAAATCTATTCAAAATCAAATAATCAACTATAATTCAAACTAATTATTCAAGAACTTGAAATGAAAAATACTTTTAAAATAAAAATACTTTTAAAATAAAAATCCTTTTGTCCTTCCTTTCTTTTACTTTAGGCTGGAGGGTGTGGTTGGAGCCCTCTAGGGGCTTTATCAGGCCACGTAAGCGACAAGTAGGATCCACCTCAGCCATGGGGCTTTATCACGACCCCCTTTAAATTGCATGGTGTGGGATGTAGCCCCCTTTACACTATAGCGCCCCCTTTAACCTATCCCAGCCGCCTTTTCTTCCCCTTGTAGCGCCCCTCTCTCTCGTTAACATGTTAGCGACACCACTATAGCGCCCCCCTTTAATTCGGACGGTGTGGCCGTATAGCGCCCCGGGGCGCTATAGTTGCTAAGTTGGCGAGGGTGGCGTCCCCACACCCTCCGGTAGAAGTGGTTTTCCCGAACTGTTTGTTTTAGACATGTGACATCAAGAGGTGACACAATAAAACTGATGGATGCCATAAAATTTTAAAGAAGCTCGGTAGTGTAGGATCGTTCGTCGACCTGTTTGAGTCGTTCAGAGAAGTTCGTATCCGAATTAAGAGGCGGAAACTAATAATTCGGTGCTATTGAAGCTGTATTCACTTTAATCTTGCTGTTTTATTGATCTTCAACTCAATTACAAGGTTTGACAGCACTTCGGCAGCACTTCGTGGCTCAACCGGAAAATTACACCATTAACTATGTGTTGTGGATCGCTCCCCTATTTATAGATAATCTGGACCGCTCATATGACATGACGTATAAGCGACCCTACAATGTGACGTATAAGCGATCCACACACTGATCTAATAAGCGATCCTGAACACTACTATGACACATAAGCGATCCTAGACTAGGTATATATAAGCGATCCCTATACAAAACACTAAATCTAGGATTTCGTGTCATTTCCGATCTGTTCATCTTCAAGACTCGGTGGAAGACGTAGTCAACAGACGTAGGTGCACTAACAGACTCCCCCTCGGATGTTGACGGAGTCTTCATAGAGTCTTCGCACATGTTAGTCTACAGTCTTCATCAGTCGACAATCTGCCTCTGAAATATCTGTCGTTCCAAGAATCCTCGTTCTCTATCTTCATCATCATCAAATTTTTCTCTCTTGAATGTTGACACGGTGTCTTCAGACTCCCCCTCTTACACAGCTGGGATCGTAGTCTGGAACTCAAACTTTCACTGGTTCTAAGATCGTTAACAGGCTCCCATCAGGTTCTAGATCGATACCTGGCTCCGTTCTCTCTCAGGATTAATATCTGGCTCAAGTCCTGCACAATCTCTACCGAATCATAAGTTTCTACAAATATTAAAACTTTTCAACAATTTAGAAACTATGTTGAACAAAAACAGTAATGATTTTGCATTCAAGAGCTTATAACTGGTTCTTATCAAAACAATTTTACTATCTACACACAAACACTCTCCAAACCAGTTCTTTAAGTTTAGCACTCTGAATTTCAAAAATCAGCATCTCAACACCAGTTGTCGAAAATCTTTTTGAATTTTCAAAATTTATGCTAAAACACACCAAAAATCTTTTTTTGGATTTTTGAATAAAAGTAAATGCAGAAATTGAAATATTTACAAACAATATATTTGTGAGTTTATGCAAGAGGATCATATCAGTTATGAAACATATCACAAACACCGTTAAGCTTGATTACATATTATGTTCTAAACAATTTACCTAGATTGTCAGTATGTTTGTCCACTTAAATTTTCACACAAATTTCAACTGATTCGAGATACGATATTAATGTTTTAAAGACTTAAACTTAATTGTGTATCACTCCACTTGAATATACTCCCGTATCCAGATCCCAAATATTCAGTCTTACAGGTGAGTATACCACAGATGATATCTGTAAAGGGGTAGATGCGAAACCGTGAGAGCTCAGGTCAGAAATTCCGTTCAGCAGAGAGATGACGGCTCGACTTTTGGTGGGTCCCCTTTAGAGGATCTTTTGTTACAACAGCAAAGATTACCAATTTTATTGTTTAATCAGTTTGCTGAGGGCGGCGCTTATGTTTCAAAGCTTTTTGCAGAAAGTATTATTCGGGGACTAGGTCAGTATTTCCATACAGCAGAAGTTCCGGAATAATATCCCAGATATCACTGAGCATAAAAACCTAGTATCTCAGAATACGGGACCTTTCAAACAAGATTTCGGGTGTTACCCATATATCCAAGAATAGTTACCCACAAATTAAGTAAGTTTGATTTAGGTTTATATCTCGTTTCAATCTACTAAATGTGCGAAAATCTACTGACACATCCGCAGTAAGATTGTTTATCACATTTTGACTTTACAATTCTTTAGCGTGCTGTGATAGTCCACTGATGTACTATCATTTCCTCTTTTATGCAACAAAAACTCATTTTTCAGTTTTATTATGTTTTTGGGTTTTTCAAATTTTCTGATGTTTTTGGATTTTCTAAAAAATTCTTACTCCCCCTAAAATTCAAATACATCTAAAGAAAATTGAAAACAAACTGCACAAAACATGACAACTGATATCGAAACACCTCAACTCTCCATCCGTTTGGCTTAAACAATCAGAACTCCCCCTTACAACAAACTATTTTCCTATAATGATTTCAAAACACTCAAGTTTGTTTTAATCAAAATGGTTTTTCCAGAAAATAAGTTTAGTTGTTTTTACCTTTTGTAAAATGGGGCAAAATCATCACATTGTTTACCAATTTCATGAATGATAATTAAATCAAGTTCAAATTAATGACCTTGATTTAACCACTTGTACGATCAACTAGTTCTTATTCTGAACCAATTACAACAACCACAAACATACAATCACTTGTAAGTTTAGCAATTAAGCTTATCAAACCTGTTTTTCAACCAATTACCATCTTTTGGTTGAATTTTCAAGGTGCCGATTCCTACTCCTCGCTTACAAACCTGGGAGTTCCGGCAAGTCCTGCAACTTTTCAAACAGATTTAGAAAGATGCCGATTCATGATCCACAATACCATCTTGGGATCTCCGGCAAGTCAGGTTTTTATTCTTGAAAAAATATATCCACCCAAGCCTGACCTTCCTTGGGTGTAACCGCATTGTTCTCATCTTTCCTTTCAACCGACTTGTAAACCCATCCTTTGGAAGCATAAAAATCCTGAATGCTTTGGGCCTTACCACTGACCATTTTTCCAAAGATGCGTTTTACATTTCCGTTGAAAGTTTTTTCAACATCAATTTTCTTCTTGTCAGAATAAAACTGATTTGAAATTTCAACTTTTCCGATTTTAGATTTGTAATTTTTAGCACTTAGTGGCGGAAAATTCACATCGTCCACTTTCGGAACTTTCTTTTCAACCTTTTTCTCAACACGTGGCTCCTCTGATTTTATGGAATCAGATTCATCACCAGACTTTTTACCTGAACCTTTTACAACCCATTTCTGATTTGTAGCATTGTCTATTCTTTTGGAAGCACTCTTTGAACATTCTCCTTTTTCATAAGTTGAATTCTCAAAACCTGTGAACTTCCGGGTTGACAGTTCATTCTTTTCAACAACTTTTTCTTTCATTTTTCTTGAGACTTCTTGTTTTGGTCGAAATGTCTTTGGACAATCTTTCGCAACATGACCCACAGCTTTACACTGAAAACAAGATCTCTTTTCAACCTTCTTCGGATCTTCTTAGCAAGGAATTCTTGATTTGTCTGATTTCTGAATGATTTTTCTTTTTGAGCTTCTGTTGTTTTTCCTGCAACAAACATTGTTTTTGGTTTATAAACTTTTTCATTTTTATAGTTTTTCTGTGGAACAAAACCAAGACCTTTCTTTTTGTAATTACGATTATGGTTTGGTTTCTTTTGGAAACTATAACCACAATTGTAACCCATTTTCTTGTTGATTCTTTGTTGATCTCTTGAAGTGTATTGTTTAGGTTTTCCATTAAGATTGAAATCTTTTATTTCAGAAATATTAATTTCTGTTATTTTGAAAACCTTTTGAATCATTTCAAGTCTAACACTTCTTATTGGAAAACTCTCATCAGAATATAATTTGTCAGAACCTTTCAAAGTATATGCCACTTTGATCGATTCATCATTCAAATTAGATTTTGAAAGTAAGAATTCTTTATCATAAACCCGTTTGTCCTTTTTGACTGTTGGCTTTGACGTACTGGACCCAGACTTTGACTCGGGTTTAGACTTCGGTTTTGATTCCTCATTGTCATCTGTGTCTAACACCTGATCGACCATACTTTTTATCAACTTTGACTCATGATCAGTATCTGATGACGTATATGTGACATCAATACTTTCTGGTAAGTTATCCGACGACCCAGACTCCCATTTCAAATTGATCGCTTTATTGACTCTATCTGAATTTGGATTTCGAGGTGAATATCCATTTTCGACCGGGGGCGGACATCTATTATAGGATACACTCGGTTTCTTACCAGAAGCTTTCAATTTTTCTTCTTCATTTATCACACACTTTTCTTCATCCGATGTCTGCTCTTCTTTGAACGTCTTCAAATCTTTCACCACTGGATAAATCCTGTCAGCAACAAAAGTAGAACATGAGTAACTGTCTAATAATTTCTTAACTTTCTCAGTTTCTATCTTTTGTGTTGCCAACTCAAGCTCGAGATCTGCACATTTCTTTATGTTAAAGTTCGCCGTATCAAGCTGTCTCAGATAAGCTATCTTCAAAGTATTCATAGCTTCAGCTTGTTCACCATCAGAATCTGTATATTTGTTGATTTCTCTGTTCATTGTATCATATGATTCCTTCAACTTGTGAATATTGTGCAGCAACTCATTGTTCTGCTTAATCAGCGAATCACAGTTCATGCACTTTTCTTGGACCATGACCGGTTCATCATCCACTTTAATCTCAAATTCAGGAACTTCTTTCACTGTCCTGCTTGAATTTAAAAAGTGAGCTCTTCTCAATTTCTCAGCTTTTGCTTCTTCCTTCAATCTCTCTTCCTCTTCTTCTTCCTCTCTGATCTTTCTTCGTCTCTCTTCAGCAGCTTCAATGACTTTCCTGCATCTTTTTGCACATTTTAGATCATAAGCATTAGGAAAGAAAGCATGAGAAGTATTTTTGGCCATAAAGTCTTGATCTGTACAGAAATCATCCCAAGTAAATCCTTCAGCCATCTTCTTGTCATCTTGTTCAGCTAAACACACTTTGTTTTCTTTCGGAAGATACTTTTCCTAGGTAAAATTATCATATTTTCCCTGACTAACAACACAAGCCTTTTTATCAACCACATCTCTCCCATGAGCCGTTTGTGCATGCTGCTGTGCTGGCTGAGTGATTTGATGATAAATGGCCTTCTTGTGATAATCATTGTTTCCGAAAGGATCCTGGGCATCGGTAGCTTCACGGTTTTTGCATTCTCTCTTGAAATGCCCCTTCTCTCTGCAACGAAAACATGTAACTTTAGATTTATCAAAACCTAAAGTTGAAACGTTTGCATCACGAAAATCATCACGGCCAGTAATTTGTTTGAACTTTTCAGCGCGTCTCATCACACTCGCCATACACCATTTTATATCCATCAATTCCATTTCTTCAGCATCAATTTGATCGTAATCCTCTTTCGTGAGCATTGGATTTCCGATCTTTCCTGCAACAAAACAACTATAAGACTCTAAAATCATCCCTAACAAAGACATTTGATTTTTAGCAATCTCTTCAGTGTAGTCTTGATCATTTTCAAGGCTTAATACAATGTTACACTGAAGTTTTCTACCATTCTTTGTTACAGATATGTTAGGATCAAAAGATGAAAATCTTGTGCTGTTGCTTGATCCTTGTGATGCCGTCTTCTCAGCAAAATCTTTAACACTGTAAGCAGTTTCGATCTTAGGAGAAAACTTTGTTGAATCAGTAGCACCATGCTTGTAGTACAGACTGATATCCTGTTCTCCATCATAGTTCTTCATCCTAGCGATCTTTCTCTGCTCCATCTCTTGAGCTTCCAAATGCTTGATAAAATCTCCCAAGGTCATAGTTTTGTAATCTTTTCTGTTAGATCTCAGCATCATCAGAAATGTTCCCCATGTTTCGTATGGAACTGCAAGTTTTTCAATTAACTCATCAGTATCTTTCTTAATACCAAGTTTTGTCATATTTCTCACCAAGTTACAATATCTATCAATAATCTGCTTGGTGTTTTCAGATTTTAAACCACGAAACAAATCGAATTCTTTCTTCATGAGAGATTTTTTATTCTTAAGCATATCATCACTTCCAATAAACTTTGCTTCCAATTCTGTCCAAATTGAATATGCAGTTCCATCATGTTGAAGCAAGATCAGAATATCTTCCTTTATTGCTTGCTGAAGTAGACTCACCATAAGCTTCTCATCACGATATTTCTTTTTATCATCTGAACTCATTTCTCGAAGAGTTTGCTGTACACCATTTTTAACTGGTCTAACATATGGCTCTTCAGTGTGTTCCCATGCATCGAGATGATAAGCTTCGACCCAATTTCCGAATCGTTCCGACCACACGTTGTAATCATCAATATCCATGAGTTTCGGTGGTTTCTGAGACGTTCCGGTTTCATTTTCAATCAAAGCATTCTGAGTAATTGAGACCGGGGTAGCAAAAGCGTTATAAAATTCAGTATCCATTGTTCACAAATTGTTTACAAACTCACAACAATTTCCTAGCTTTTACAAACTGTTCAAATAAGCAGACCAACAAGACAAATCGTATAAGCGAACCGGCAAATGAGCGATCCAATCAAGTTACCAGATAAGCGGACCAGACAACGTCTGTTCAAGCGATTTGTCAAATAAGCGGTCCAATGAATTTGATGAATAAGCGTTCCAGACAGTGTCCGTTCAAGCGAACCAGGAGATCGTAATATGAGCGGTCCAGAAAAACTGTCAAATTAGCGATTCAAGCTTAAACTTTCGGGCGATTCAGGCGTTTTTCATTCGAGCGATTCAGAAGTTGTTCAATCGAGCGGTTCAGAAATTGTCATTTCGAGCGGTTCAGACAGTAATTTGGAGCGGTCCAGATGCTGATGTCACGTTGTTCGCGAATCCGAATGAACGAATCACCTAAAATCTTAGTTTCTACGTCGATTTTAGATCTGAAAACTTCAAGGATTTGTTAATTCATGATTACGAGTGCACTGTGTGATTTTGAGCCGTTTTTACCGTGAAAAATTTTGAAAAAGTGAAGAAAGTGTAGAAAATCAGAAGGAATGCAGCTAAAATGGCAAGAACTCCTCCTCCTGAGCTCTGATACCACTTGTAGGATCGTTCGTCGACCTGTTTGAGTCGTTCAGAGAAGTTCGTATCCGAATTAAGAGGCGGAAACTAATAATTCGGTGCTATTGAAGCTGTATTCACTTTAATCTTGCTGTTTTATTGATCTTCAACTCAATTACAAGGTTTGACAGCACTTCGGCAGCACTTCGTGGCTCAACCGGAAAATTACACCGTTAACTATGTGTTGTGGATCGCTCCCCTATTTATAGATAATTTGGACCGCTCATATGACATGACGTATAAGCGACCCTACAATGTGACGTATAAGCGATCCACACACTGATCTAATAAGCGATCCTGAACACTACTATGACACATAAGCGATCCTAGACTAGGTATATATAAGCGATCCCTATACAAAACACTAAATCTAGGATTTCGTGTCATTTCCGATCTGTTCATCTTCAAGACTCGATGGAAGACGTAGTCAACAGACGTAGGTGCACTAACAGGTAGTTATAGGAGGGTTTAGACTATATATTGGGATATTGTATTTAAATAACAATAATTTTTACCAATTGATCGATAACATTCTAAATTTTCGATTTGTACACTAACACTCCCACTTTCAATTTATTGGCTGAAAACACTCCCTAACTAACTGAATCCTAACCTAATTAGCTGATGTCAGCTGCCACATCATCAAAATGTCACGTCAGCTGTCATGCCAGCAAAAAGGGCCACAACAGATGCCACATCATCAAAAACTATTCGGCTTAGGGTTCAGTTAGTTAGGGAGTGTTATCGGCCAATAAGTTGAAAGTTGGGAGTGTTTGTGTACAAATCGAAAGCTGAGAGTGTTATTGGCCAATTGATGATGGTTGAGGTTATTTAAATCTTATATCTCATATATATTCATCAATAAATTGCCACTTTAAATGTATCAATAAAAGAGATATAAACCCATAACTTTGATCTAAAACATTAAGAAAGAAATTGAATTAAAAAAATGTGATATTACTCCTACTTAGGTCTTGTGTAATGGGGCGTCATATGATGGCAAAATTGGGCATAGCCCTCCATAGCGCCACCGACACCACTACGACGGGCGCTATGGGGTAATTTTTTTCCCTCTCGCGATGTATTTCACGGCGTGATCATTCATTCCCTACTCACACACATATACATGCAGGGTTAGGATATAACAGAAAGTTTTTTTGGCTAGGAAAGCTAGGAAGTAATCTTGACCATCAATTGATTAAATCAAGGGCTAAGATTAAATGAGTGAAATTGAAGAGAAAAAAAGAGGCGCGTGGGTTTATGTAAGGGCATTGTAGTCAATCCACGACAATAGTTTCTCTCTCCTCCAATTCTCCCCCATTTTATAAACGTTAACAACTTTTTCATACGATATTATTTTTTTTTTATAAAAATTGCACAAAAAAACGAGCGTCTTTTTATCTTTAAAACGAGTATACTATTGCTATATTTTCGAAATTTTTTTTTGAAAACCCAGTTGCGTAAAATGCAATGGACAAAAAGCGTAAAAAATGACTTTTTTCTAAAAAGCAATGCAGCAAAAACACAAAGAAATGTCTTATTTCTAAAACGCAATCGACAGAAAACACAAAGAAATGTCTTATTTCTAAAACGCAATGGCCTAAAAACACAAAACAAAGTGTTTTTCTAAAACGCAATGGTCTGAAAACACATAAAAATGTGTTTGACCTCGCAATGCACCAAAAACACAAAGAAATGTCTTATTTCTAAAACGCAATAGCCTAAAAACACAAAAGAAAGTGTTCTTTCTAAAACGCAATGGACTGAAAACACATAAAAATGTGTTTTACCTAAAACGCAATGGACTAAAAACACTTCAAAATGTGTTTTTCTAAAACGCAATGGACCAAAAAACACATAAAAATGTCTTTTTTCTAAAACGCAATGGCCTAAAAACACAAAAGAAAGTGTTCTCTCTAAAACGCAATGGACTAAAAACACATAAAAATGTGTTTTACCTAAAACGCAATGACTAAAAACACATAAAAATGTGTTTTACCTAAAACGCAATGGACTAAAAACACTTCAAAATGTGTTTTTCTAAAACGCATTGAACCAGGGTATGTTTTCTAAAATGTGAATTGTCGACCCCAGCCAGGGGCTCTGCCCCTTGGACCCCGCCAGTAGCTGCCGCTCCTTGGACCCTGCTCCCAGGGGCGCTGCCCCCGGACCCTCGCCAAGATTACTTTGTAAAGCGCAATAACTCAATTCAAAAACCCAAATCGTAAAAATGCAATTCAAAAATTTATTACATAGATCGAAGCCGATTTCTTCAGATTTCTTCACCGATTAACGAAATTTGAATGTTAGAAACACTTATCAGCAATCGAATCAAACGAATCGAGTGATTCGCTTCAAAATCACAGGAAAAAAATGAGATATCGTATGAAATTAAACTGTGTTTCTTCAAAAAGTTGAGATATTGAATCATTGATTGGTGACGAAAATCGCACTATAATGTAGTGATTATTGAGATAGAAAGTGAAGATGTTGGGATTGAACCCTACAAAGGAACAGTTGATTAAAGCCAAAACTGGATCAGATCAGTGGATCCAGAATAAGCAGATGTTTGTATTCTTTCTTTCCCCTTGGAAGTGGCCCTAACAACTGATGACATCCATCCACTGATCCTCTACAACAACTGATGTCCTTCAACAACTGCTAAAGACTGTTGAAGACAAACACTGATGCTCAATCTATTGTCTTGGTTCAAGCACTGCTGAAGAAACAAAGTAAGTCACAACAGTGGAAGGAGAAGCAGTAGTTTACTTGTCTTTGTATTGTAATGTAATCAGTAGTTTGTAATAAGCAGTAGTTGTATTAGATCAGTAGTTAGAGGTTGTTAGGAGGTTAGATGTCATTTTCATGGTGACGTCAGCAAAGATGCCACAGTGGTTTGCTCATGCCTATAAATAGAACAGTACCCTGTACTGTTCTATTAGCTCTTTCACCACTTGTCTTCCTGTACGAACAAACACTGTGAGCTCAGGCTGAGGGGGAGTTTGTGATACATGCAATTATAATTGAAGTTTGAAATAAATTCAATCATTCGGTTCAATGATAAACTTGTGTGTTGAAAGCATTTCTCCTGTTTGATTGTGTGTGAAAGTTTGTTTTCATTATTATTCCGCTGCAACTACTCTTTCATCTTCTTTATTATCAAACGAAAACACAATCATAAGAAACTCAGATCCTAACAATTGGTATCAGAGCACGGACAGTCAAATTTCATCTAACAATCATTTTGACGTAAATAGTTCAGCTCACAATCGTTGATACTTATAGTTGTTCGTTTTGTTGAAAAATAGAGTAAGGTTTAATCACGAGCAAAGTTGATTAATCAGTACCTGTAAAACAACCAGGATGACGTCACAATCACAAGATGCTAACAATAACATCGGTTCACTTTTCAAACCACCCATGTTGAAACAAAATGAATACAACATCTGGGAGAGAAGGATGGGTCACATCCTTGCTCAACAGAATATCGGATGTTGGAACTCGGTTGTCTTTGGACCACATGTTTCAATGGTACCGAGTGCTGAGGATCCAAAGAAATATGAACCTAAGAAAGTTGAAAATTATATTGAACTGGATTTTCAAAAATTTGAACTAGTTCCAAGGCATTTAGCATCGTTGCATCTGCATTACCAAATGAAATTTATGCTGGACTGTTACAATGTAACAGTGCCAATTAATTATGGGATGCACTTAAGGAACAATTTAGGGGGACTGAAGAAGTAATTGAAAACAACAGGGAAATTTTGAATCAGCAGTATGAAACCTTTTGTCACATTAAGGGTAAAACATTAACACAACAGTTTGAGCGATTCAGTTGTCTCATTAGTGAGCTAAGACTTGTTAAAGTTGAATTTGCTAAGTCAACACAAAATAGCAGGTTTCTTATGGGATACAATTGCTTTTGTGACCAGAAATTCTGTTGAGTTCAAAGATCTGACACTGACCCAACTTCATGGTAGACTCCTGACCTATGAAAGGGAGTTAAACCAGAAAAAGAAGTTGCAAGAGTCTGGAAAAGTTGCAGATGACTACTCATTTGGCAACACAACTCTTCTGGGTCAGGAAGAGTCTGGCAGCAGTAAGGATCAGAGTTATGATCATTTTATTGACATAACTGCTGGTGGTAACTTCAACTCTGATCCTTACTCATCCAATTATGCTTTCACAGCAAATGGAGAAAGCCAGAACTCTGATAATCTATGCTTTGAACTCAATGACCTTCAACATTTTGATCTAACTGACTTAGAGGAAATGGACATTTTACACCAACTGGCTTTGCTGAGTGTTAGAACCAGCAAATTTTACAAAAGGACAGGGAGAAAATTCCCAGGGTTGCACGGGAATCTAAAGGTGGGGTTGGATAAGTCAAAAATCAAATGCTACAAGTGCAACAGTGTCACACCCCCAAAATCCACATGCGGAGTACCACCGCTTGGGGGCGCGACTGACCAGGATCCAGCCACCAATTATACTGAGCAATTTAATTAATAGTAAAAGTAGTATTCACCAACCACAGGGTTAGCAAATATCATAATCAAGTTCAAAAATTTTAAGTTCAAATAGTAACATAAGTAACGGAAGCATAGACAAAACAATTTAAAACAAAGTTCATGGTTCAAGTTATTTAGAACCCAACACATGGGTTAGACGACCACTACACATCCCCAAGTAGCAAGCTCCTGAGTCACTGGGTACCCGCAAAGCATGCAGTAGGGTATCAACAAAAATGTTGGCGAGTTCACGAGTTGTCCAGTTTTTAATTACCAAAAATTTGTTTCACTAGTTAATTTATCCGGTTATACATGCCATGGGGAGCTACCCCATAAGTAAGCGACTAAACTGTTTTCCAATACCGAATACTCCATGTGACCGTACGTTTCTGTAAAGTGCCCCGTTTGTCAATGTCCTATCATCATTGACGGATTTGCAAGCGTCTATTAGTTCACTCCCGATCCCATACACGGGCACGGTGTGAGGCTGGTAAGACCTAAATAGCGCTATCAACTAATAACCCGTTCGCCTGGCCCCGACGACTAATCGGTATTAAGTAGTAGGGACTTAAGTGATAGAGTTTCGTTTAGTGTTGCCCGTTGCATTCCGTATAAACAGTAATTAACTAAGAGTCCCACACAAGGGGAGAAAAGTAAGTTTGTTCCCAGTAACAAGGGAAGAAAAGCAAGTTTGTATCCCTTACAAGGGGATAGTGTTGTTTTTAGTTTCGTTTCCCAATCCACCGGGAATGCATGCTTTAAGTTGTGAACTCACCTTGGGTTGCTCGGCAGATTAGCTTACTTGGTCAAGTATGCTGGTCACCACGTCCTAATATGGTTACTAGTATAGGTCAGGTTTGGGGTACAAGTAATCACGTATATCCTACATGTATCTAACACATAGAATGCATGCAGTTATCTATTTAGTTATTGGGCCTGCTCTAATAATTACACGGTTAAACAACAACAGTTAACACATAGTTCAGTTAAACACATAGTCCAAACATGACACATTGTGGCCCAATAACCCAGGTAGGCAGCCCAGTCGAGACAAGGTGGTCTCGACTCGAGAACGTGCGGTCTCGAGTCGCCACCATGAGATCTCGAGTAATGCCGGCATGAGTCGCAACCTTGGGAGTCTTGAGCTTAGTCTCGAGTCGAGATCATGAAGTCTCAAGTCGAGACGTTGCCGGTCTCGAGTCCTTGAAGTCTGTCTCGAGTTGTCACGTTTTGATCTCGAGTCGCAACCGAAGGTCTCAACCCGCAACCACGGTTGCGTGCACATGAAATCCTTCTAGAACCTGTCCAACTCGTACTATCCAATAGTATTTCAATTTCATGAGATTGTGTACTATCCAATAGAATTCCATAAACATGTTTTCTTGTCTAATTCTATTTCAACATGGATCAAACACAGCATATTCAAATATTTATACGATCTTCAAACGGTTCCTTCTACACATTCATCATGTTCATCATTTTGCAAGCATGTTCATTCAAGCCGGTTATGAATCCAATTCAAAATGCAACTCACTCAACATCAATGGCCTTATTTCTAACACATCATTTACGGTTCAACATTAGGTCTATGTGTTTTTATGCACTTTTCATAAGAAAGACTATGCACATCATGTTTAAACAACAATCTACATCATCTAATTACTCTTATCCTATTAGACCATACAATCATATGCAAATAATAATTGCCATGTATAACATCTTTTAATCCACATCTTTATCATACAAAATCATGCAAGTAGACATCTAAACTAAACATGTGTTTTATTCATCAAGCACACACCTTCAGCAAATGTTTTGCAATGAACATAGATTAAAACATGAAACTAACCGGTTAGAGGTGTTAAGAGTGTGAAAACGAGTAGGTTCGATGAAAGGAGATCCTCGAGTGAAGAACACGAGCCGATCCGAGGGCCCTTGATGTTTCCGGTTGTATCCGAGAGATGGGGAGTGTTGAGGTTTAGGGTTTTTAGAGAGAGAGAGAGTGTAGAGGAGAGTATGTGTGAGAGTGAGTGTGAGTTGTCCAAAGAAATGGCAAGGTTAGCTAGTAGCATGAGTTATATATTAGTCCTAAGTCGGTTCACCCTAGTGGGTTTTCGAGTGGGATAAGGAGAAGCATGTCCCAACCGGCCCAACTGTTTGTTGTTCACTCGAGACCGGGTGGTCTCGAGTCGTGGTTTCGGTTCACAAGTATTTCATACACATACATATATATTACATACACGTTATCAACACATAGCACATCAAGATAGAACGAAATTTTTCATTTAATAATATATATACACAGTGCCATTACACGATATTGGCTCGGGAAAACCTAGAGTGTCACAAACAGGCTAGGTCATTTTGCTAGGGAATGTAGGAGTCAACCAAATGGACCTATTATCACTCACCCTGGTTCAAGACCACAAAATAACCAAAGCACTGTGTAGTATTCCCATTATACCCCTGCTGCCCATGTAAACACTGCTCATTATGAAAACCCTGGAACCCCTGTTCCTGTGCATTATGTCCAAACCACTGTCCCACAAATTCAGTATGTCCAAGCTCTTGTCCCTCAGGTTCAGGTGCAACCAGTTGCACCTCAACAAGCTGGACCATCAGTGGTTCAACCAGATCAGCAAAGCTTCTTCACACAAGGCTTTATTGACTGGAGCAGCTTACCTGATGAGCTAGGTGATGAAAACTTTGCACTCTATGCTACTAATGATGCTTCTAATGATGATTATTGTTTCATAGCATTAGAGTCAATACAGGAAGAGCTTGAAACTGAAGAAGGACAGCTAAGTGCTGAAACAGTGGATGAAATTGTTGAAGCAGTGGTTACTACTGTTGCTGATGAAATACTGCTGGGAAAAATTCAGAACCCCTGTTAGAACCACTGTCTGACCCATGGTCTGAAGAAGAAGAGAAAAAACATGGTGAGAAGGAAAAGAAGGTGACTGATGAGAAAGAGCATGCTTGTGACTGTGCCATGATGGCTGCAGCTAAGGTATCATCTCAGGTTCTTAACAATCTGTGTTCAGACAAATGCATCATAGCATTTGCTAACATTAAAGAGGCGAATGAAAACCTTAGGGATAGAGTGTTAAATGATGAAGTTCAATTTGAAAGGTCTTTAAAAGAACTAAAAAACAAATTGGTTGAAAAAGACAAAGAAATCTGCAGTCTAAAACAAGAGCATAGCATAACCAAGGACCAACTCCAAACCATGATAGAAAAATATCAAGTTTGCAAAAAGGAGTTGGAATCCACCCAAATCACTTGTGAGAAATGGGTGGAATCCTGCAAAGGTTTTGAGATAATGCTTGAGAAACAACTTGAAAGCAATGTAAATTTGGCATTGGGTTTAGAAAAAATGACCAAGTTGAAAACACTGCTGCAAATTAAGCTGGTTCAGTTGAAATCATACCAACAAACAAGAATGGCCAAGAAATTAAGATAACTGACAAACTTGGTAACAAAATCACTTTGGAAAGATCTGTGGGGTCCTCAACCTTTGAGGAGATTGAGAAATACCAATTCAAACCCACATGGTCTGATAAGTGTGACATTTTTGAAAATTTTAAACCAATGGATTTCACAACCATTGATGGTGTAAAAGCTCCCAAGGCTAAAGTCATTCCTCTTAAGGACATCCCAACAGTGGTTCAAAACTCTGTTACAAAGGAGTCTGAAAAGAGGAAGAAAAGAGAAAAGATAAAAAACTTGTTTTGTGATTTTTGTGAAAAGAAAAGTCATTTGACCAAAGATTGTTTCACTTAAAAGCTTATGATTTAAACAAAACAAGCACCATTGAGCCTTAAAAGAGCTGCACCATCTGTGGTAAAAACAACCATTCAACTCAGCGGTGTGTGTACTTGAAATCTTTTGAGGTTAAAAAGGAAGAGTACATGTCAAAAACACCAATGAGTTCATCAAAATCATCTGTCAAATTCACCAAGAATCATGTAACACCCGTTCTTATAAATCAAGGTTTAACGTATATTTTGCGAAAATAATCATGTAATTTAAGATTACATATACATCGGAAATACGGGTTTGTTAAAAACTTTTACAATTTGAGTGATAAACATAATGTGATTTAATTCGCCGTTTAGAATAACGACAAACAACGTTGCGGAAGCTTTGTATAATGTGTGTTCGGTTCTTGCTCGATGCTCGATCTTCATCCGGGACTCTCGACATTCACCTGTGATCAAAACCAACTTAAAGGTCAGTTTTGATAATTAATTAACTAATATAACAAGGAAATCAAGAAAATCCAACATTTAAATCTTGATCCACAACAAACAATTGATTTCTGGCCTCCACCGTAACTTACGGTGGCACCGTAAGTTACGGTGGCCCCTGAATCCTCATTTCCCCTACCGTAAATCAGGGGTATCCTACCGTAGCATTTTTGGCTCCACCGTAACTTACGGTGGCACCGTAAGTTACGGCGGCCCCTACATCCATCCTTTCCATTTTGCCGCTTTTTGACACGAAAACTTTCGTATCTTTAAAACCGCTTGTCCGTTTGACCTACCGTTTCTTCGTACGTGATTTTAATTTGATTCCTCACCTTAAGATGTTAAAATCCAACATTCGGTTTAACAAAAATTCAGACCTTTAAGTCTTCGGCTTATCGCCCTTTTACCCAATTTTGACCCATTCTTGTATTTGTCAAACAATCATAATTATTTGACTCCGATTTCTTATAAATTCCATAAATTCATTGTTATTTATCATAAGAGGTTCAAAATCCCGGTTTACATACATTCTTGAACCCGTTATTACTCAAATGTTTATTTTGACCCGTTAAGGGTATTTAAGCATGTTCGAGCCTAAAAACGCTTTCGATAGCTTCTAGTATTCCATCACCACATTTCTTACCCTATAATATCCCACCTCGACTGTATTAAAGTGGGTTTCTTGTGGTGATCTTATATAACCCAAATTTTACCTCTAGAATCCATATTTTACGGCAAAACTCTAATAGTGCCATTTGGCTAAAAATAATACCTCTTTCAGCTTCTATACTTATTCTAAGTATTTACCTAATCATAGAACTCGTTTCCAAACAACTTTTAAAGGTTGTTTGTTCGAATTAGCCAACAAGGGCGTTTTGGTCGATTTTGTTCTTTTTACTACGAAAGACTCTCTTTCCCATTTATTCGACCAAAATAGCAATTTAAACTACAACATGAATATGCGTACCTGGCCCGGATCAACAAATAGACCCGTTTTATACCTTGTTTTCATTATCACACAATCAATAGTGACGAAATTATCCAATTTGCTAATCAGTCCTGTTAGCATAAGACTTGACAACCATATTAGTCGATATTGTCAAATGGTGTTATCACACCATTTGACCCGTTTGGCCTATAAGACTAGGCATTTTCATAAGTAGCAAAACATGGTTATTAATTGCCAATTTGTTCATCCGACCCATTTCGGATTTTTGCTACTAGACCCCTTTTTCTCTTAAACTCCTTTCTTATGTTTTCACCCATTCGGCTTACGCCACGGGTGCCCCTTTTTAACTCTAATTTACGTTAGCCAATACTTGACTAAATTTCCATTCTTACTCATTTTCTCGTTATTAGTTTCATTTAAAATAATCTTAACGAAAACTTCTTAGTTATTAGTCATTACATGACTAAATTACCGTTTCGCTTCTTTTTACCATAATACATGGTTTTTATCATTTTTGTTTGTTCCGACTCATGTTAATAGCGTCGGAACCCTTAATTCGGATATTACACTAATCGCATTAGTAATTTACAAAATAATGCATATTCTACAAAAAGGATGTAAGCGTCGCTTACCTTGCCTCCGGTTATGCTCTTTTTTCCCATACACGAACCGTTTGACCCGTTCCTTGCCCAAGTCTCCTTCTAGCATGTCAAGAGTCAAACTATCATCATTGTTTTCAAGGTAGTTAGTTTAATCATAATTTAATACGATTATTCCACCTTACACATTTTATATCAAAATTTACCATTTATCGAATTATAGGTCAGTATGACTTTTTAAAAGTCAAATGCCCATTAGTATACTAATTGCATATTCGAGTTCATCATCTAGTTCTAGCATTCTTTAATTACCCGGTAGGCGTTATCTTTAGACCACCGTTTTAACCAAAGTTCTAACCACGTTCATCACATTTGGAACTCTTTTTAATCACATTTTGCATAATAGCCAAAACATCACAACTAGGTGTTTTAACTACAAAAATTCTAGTTTCGAGCCTTCTTTGAGGCATTTCAACAAACACTTTAAGGGCGGAATTTTGCATGTTTATTTATCAAATCTCTAGCTTATTTCTTAGCCCTAATTTCACATAAATCAACCATCTTACAAAGTGGTTAACTTCTATAATTTTCGAAATCACTTCAAAATTGTCAATTTACACTAGATCAACAATCTATTTCCTAGTGTTCATCAAATTCCACATAATTCACTAATCACCTACAATGGTGATTATAGTTTTCACTAAAATTTCACATGATTTCAGCTTGTGTTTATCTAGGGTTTGTCCCTAGACACTATAGTTGTTCCTAAATCATCATAACATACACATGCAACCATAAATTCAGAAATTCCCAATTTCATGAGAATTTCAAGCTAAGAGTTTTCATCAAATTTTACATACCTTTTAATCCTCTTGTGATGAGGATCAATAATCCATGCTTTAATTTCGATTTTGGACTGGATTGGACCTTCAATTTGCAAGTTTAGTGAAGTTCTAGGGTTTTGAAGAGTGGGGATCGACCTGCTCTCTTCTCTGATCGACCAGACACCTCTAATTGGGGTGTTTGGTTTATTTTTATTTGTTTTATTAGATTCTAGTTTCTAGTTCTACCACTTAGGTCCCTCCACTTTTGTATAACTTATAGTTTGGCTAAATTTTAACCCTATTATAAGTTATCTCTAGACTATTAGCTAACTAGGTTAAAATTCCTAGTTAGTAAATTCTTGTTTATTTAATAATCCCAATATTCATCGGGTTACTTTTACCA
Source organism: Helianthus annuus (assembly GCF_002127325.2). NCBI lineage: Eukaryota > Viridiplantae > Streptophyta > Magnoliopsida > Asterales > Asteraceae > Helianthus > Helianthus annuus. The sequence continues at coordinate 47,996,243 of NC_035436.2, read as the reverse complement.
CTAAAGGTAAATTACCCGTCTTTTAATATAAACGTGGTTTGATTACCAAACCCGTTTTAGGGGTGTTACAAGTCTACCCCCCTTAAAGAGGTTTCGTCCTCGAAACTTTTTCTTACATAACTTATTGAGTTTAACTCAATGTATCCGATCCGCGAAATCTTTTACACATTACTTGTACTTTTATCCAATAGTTAGTATTACCAGAAAAGTATGATAACATCTTTTCGGTTACTAATTGTCTTCTTAACTCATACGACATAGTGCAACTTGAAATAACGTAATCTCGTTATTTCCACTGGTTTAGTTAACTTAGCGATATCCATTGCTTTCATATAATATCAAATTCTTTATGAATCCGTTACTTTAACCCGTTTAAAGGGCTTTAGTGAAATATTTCACTTTCAGCAATAATTTCTTTTGTTTTTCAGATTTATTCATTCGGTTTAGTTATACCGAATCCATCGCTTACAAGCAAGCCAAATTTTATTGATTTGAATTGCTGGCCTTAACCGGTCTCTCTAACTAGACTTATTAGTCCAGTTACTTTTTACCGCTTGCTTGGTTATAATGTGATTCTACTTCACATTATATTTCTTGACTGTGATTGTGTTACATCATGTTTAATTTATATCAAAATTTCATTTTCGAAAATATCACTTTTCGAATATATCGTCTTGCGCCTATCAGTGCCAAGACTTGTATCTTTCATGCTTACTATTTAAATTCCTATCAGAATTTATGTTTGTAAAAACATTATTTCTTACTAAAACCGAAGTTTTAGTTTTAGGATCTTCTCTTTAACTTTTGTCAATTATCCATACCAGGATATTGGCAGTCCCTAATTTATTCTTATTTGATTATATTCCATTACCGGGCTCATTATTCTCTTGCATTTAACGCTACCTTTATCTGGCTAGCGCTCATTTGTGCCATTCGGCGTTATACTGTATTCAACATGTTTGACCTATTAATGTGAAATCCGTCACTTAATAAACAATCAACTTTATTCTTTATTCAACCCATTCGACTTCGAATAGTTGAACATATTTACTCACTATTTCTATATACGAGATTTTATAGTCCTAACTCATAATCCAAGTTACTTTGATTTTTCAACCCGCGTTCACGTCTCTTGGTTTACGCATGTGTTTAATTCTTACCCATCAACCGGGTGTTTCACCGAAGTCGTTATTATTGCAACCCTCTCGGTATGCATCAAGACTTCGCTTCATTTTTATATTCCGACTTTGTCCTCAAGTTTGACGTTTTACAAAAACGACCCGTTTAGAGACATATTCGCATTTTCCGGGTTCGAGTGTAAGTACACCCCCTCCCAATACATGTCTACCTTGTTTTACATGTTTATATTTTCCGGGTTCGAGTGTAAGTACACCCCCTCCCAATACATGTCTACACCATTTTACACGTTTATATTCTTCGGGTTCGAGTGTAAGTACACCCCCTCCCAATACACGTCTACATTGTTTTACATGTTTATATTTTTCCGGGTTCGAGTGTATGTACACCCCCTCCCAATACATGTCTAAATCATTTTACATGCTTGCGTTTTCTGGGTTCGAGTGTAAGTTCACTCCCTCCCAATACTTGTCTAAATCACTTTTCATGCTTGTGTTTTCTGGGTTCGAGTGTAAGTACACTCCCTCCCAATACTTGTCTGAATTATTTTACATGCTTCTTTGTCCCTTCATTCGGGCTCATTATCCTGATGTAATACGCTTCCGTCACTCGGTTGTGCGTTTACCTTATTATCAAACATTTTGCTTATCTGATTCATTTGGGTACTTTTTAATTAGTCTCATTCACTCCGCCCTTACTACATCGGATGTAAATGTGTCCGCTATAAGAAACTCGTGGTATCATATGCCACTACTTACTTGGCTAGAGTAAGCGATTTAACACATGACATACACGACCTTTTTATAGTTTTCACATCACGCCCTATGTAAGTAACGCCTCTATTCGGTTTTCTTGGATTATATCCTGGATATGTATTTCTGTTCAGGTTTTTCCAAGTTTCTAATTTACCTATGCAACGATCATTCTCTACATGTTTGTTGCATATTGCTAATTGTGCGATTATATTTAAAAACACGCACCTGGTAACGCTTGCCCCGACGGGCGTTTCTTGCCATTAACCTTGTTCGCGGTCGTTACGCGATTTAGTCCTTATTGAGCATGCTCCTATTGTCATACTTCGGACCGTTCCTCTATCATATCCTTAATTTGTTCAACTCTTGTCATCTTTAAATGCAAGTGTCCTTCAATCAAGATATTCACAAAAGTTAGTAATATCAACTTCAATAATCGCCTGTATTATAATACAAGGCTTTTTCTACTATACATGTCAACGCGCGTATTTTTGTCAACTATATCAATCATTTATTTGGGGTAACGTGTATTACACGGTAACCCTATGTGTTGTCTACAACACTTTAATAGCTAAACCATTAGCATACATGCACTTACCGGATTTGCGATCAAGCCTCGAACCGAACACTATTCTTTGTCAAGAGCATAAGGTTTAAGTCCAAGCATGGTTCCTCCCCACCATACTAGAATCTCTTAAACCAAGGCTCTGATACCAACTTGTAACACCCGTTCTTATAAATCAAGGTTTAACGTATATTTGCAAAAATAATCATGTAATTTAAGATTACATATACATCGGAAATACGGGTTTGTTAAAAACTTTTACAATTTGAGTGATAAACATAATGTGATTTAATTCGCCGTTTAGAATAACGACAAACAACGTTGCGGAAGCTTTGTATAATGTGTGTTCGGTTCTTGCTCGATGCTCGATCTTCATCCGGGACTCTCGACATTCACCTGTGATCAAAACCATCTTAAAGGTCAGTTTTGATAATTAATTAACTAATATAACAAGGAAATCAAGAAAATCCAACATTTAAATCTTGATCCACAACAAACAATTGATTTCTGGCCTCCACCGTAACTTACGGTGGCACCGTAAGTTACGGTGGCCCCTGAATCCTCATTTCCCCTACCGTAAATCAGGGGTATCCTACCGTAGCATTTTTGGCTCCACCGTAACTTACGGTGGCACCATAAGTTACGGCGGCCCCTGCATCCATCCTTTCCATTTTGCCGCTTTTTGACACGAAAACTTTCGTATCTTTCAAACCGCTTGTTCGTTTGACCTACCGTTTCTTCCTACGTGATTGTAATTTGATTCCTCACCTTAAGAGGTTAAAATCCAACATTCGGTTTAACAAAAATTTAGACCTTTAAGTCTTCGGCTTATCGCCCTTTTACCCAATTTTGACCCATTCTTGTATTTGTCAAACAATCATAATTATTTGACTCTGATTTCTTATAAATTCCATAAATTCATTGTTATTTATCATAAGAGGTTCAAAATCCCGGTTTACATACATTCTTGAACCCGTTATTACTCAAATGTTTATTTTGACCCGTTAAGGGTATTTAAGCACGTTCGAGCCTAAAAACGCTTTCGATTGCTTCTAGTATTCCATCACCACATTTCTTACCCTATAATATCCCACCTCGACTGTATTAAAGTGGGTTTCTTGTGGTGATCTTATATAACCCAAATTTTACCTCTAGAATCCATATTTTACGGCAAAACTCTAATAGTGCCATTTGGCTAAAAATAATACCTCTTTCAGCTTCTATACTTATTCTAAGTATTTACCTAATCATAGAACTCGTTTCCAAACAACTTTTAAAGGTTGTTTGTTCGAATTAGCCAACAAGGGCGTTTTGGTCGATTTTGTTCTTTTTACTACGAAAGACTCTCTTTCCCATTTATTCGACCAAAATAGCAATTTAAACTACAACATGAATATGCGTACCTGGCCCGGATCAACAAGTAGACCCGTTTTATACCTTGTTTTCATTATCACACAATCAATAGTGACGAAATTATCCGATTTGCTAATCGGTCCTGTTAGCATAAGACTTGACAACCATATTAGTCGATATTGTCAAATGGTGTTATCACACCATTTGACCCGTTTGGCCTACAAGACTAGGCATTTTCATAAGTAGCAAAACATGGTTATTAATTGCCAATTTGTTCATCCGACCCATTTCGGATTTTTGCTACTAGACCCCTTTTTCTCTTAAACTCCTTTCTTATGTTTTCACCCATTCGGCTTACGCCACGGGTGCCCCTTTTTAACTCTAATTTACTTTAGCCAATACTTGACTAAATTTCCATTCTTACTCATTTTCTCGTTATTAGTTGCATTTAAAATAATCTTAACGAAAACTTCTTAGTTATTAGTCATTACATGACTAAATTACCGTTTCGCTTCTTTTTACCATAATACATGGTTTTTATCATTTTTGTTTGTTCCGACTCATGTTAATAGAATCGGAACCCTTAATTCGGATATTACACTAATCGCATTAGTAATTTACAAAATAATGCATATTCTACAAAAAGGATGTAAGCGTCGCTTACCTTGCCTCCGGTTATTCTCTTTTTCCCATACACGAACCGTTTGACCCGTTCCTTGCCCAAGTCTCCTTCTAGCTTGTCAAGAGTCAAACTATCATCATTGTTTTCAAGGTGGTTAGTTTAATCATAATTTAATACGATTATTCCACCTTACACATTTTATATCAAAATTTACCATTTATCGAATTATAGGTCAGTATGACTTTTTAAAAGTCAAATGCCCATTAGTATACTAATTGCATATTCGAGTTCATCATCTAGTTCTAGCATTCTTTAATTACCCGGTAGGCGTTATCTTTAGACCACCGTTTTAACCAAAGTTCTAACCACGTTCATCACATTTGGAACTCTTTTTAATCACATTTTGCATAATAGCCGAAACATCACAACTAGGTGTTTTAACTACAAAAATTCTAGTTTCGAGCCTTCTTTAAAGGATTTCAACAAACACTTTAAGGGCAGAATTTTGCATGTTTATTTATCAAATCTCTAGCTTATTTCTTAGCCCTAATTTCACATAAATCAACCATCTTACAAAGTGGTTAACTTCTATAATTTTCGAAATCACTTCAAAATTGTCAATTTACACTAGATCAACAATCTATTTCCTAGTGTTCATCAAATTCCACATAATTCACTAATCACCTACAATGGTGATTATAGTTTTCACTAAAATTTCACATGATTTCAGCTTGTGTTTGTCTAGGGTTTGTCCCTAGACACTATAGTTGTTCCTAAATCATCATAACATACACATGCAACCATAAATTCAGAAATTCCCAATTTCATGAGAATTTCAAGCTAGGAGTTTTCATCAAATTTTACATACCTTTTAATCCTCTTGTGATGAGGATCAATAATCCATGCTTTAATTTCGATTTTGGACTGAATTGGACCTTCAATTTGCAAGTTTAGTGAAGTTCTAGGGTTTTGAAGAGTGGGGATCGACCTGCTCTCTTCTCTGATCGACCAGACACCTCTAATTGGGGTGTTTGGTTTATTTTTATTTGTTTTATTAGATTCTAGTTTCTAGTTCTACCACTTAGGTCCCTCCACTTTTGTATAACTTATAGTTTGGCTAAATTTTAACCCTATTATAAGATATCTCTAGACTATTAGCTAACTAGGTTAAAATTCCTAGTTAGTAAATTCTTGTTTATTTAATAATCCCAATATTCACCGGGTTATTTTTATCACTAAAGGTAAATTACCCGTCTTTTAATATAAACGTGGTTTGATTACCAAACCCGTTTTAGGGGTGTTACAAATCAACCACTGTTTGTGCCAGTTCAAACAGCTGTTACAAAGCAGCTGAACCAAACCTCTGTTAAAAGAGATGTTCAGGTGACTGATGCACCCCCTGCTAACCAATACCGAAGAGGTAAAGATCAACCACCATACCCAAGGGTCCCACATGTTTATGAGGCTTACAAAAGGCCTTCTAGACCAAGAGTGAACTGGCATCCGTTTGGGTATCAGTAGCTGATAGGGAAGGACCCCCAGCAGTGGTTAGAGAAAAACAGTTACATAGCTGTCCAAACCCCTGACCTAACCACTTTCCATCCACCTGAACTTAACACAGACACTGTTGAGACCCCATCCAAAGCCTTATTGGCTTTGGAGACCCTCATGAACTAATGTCACACCCCGATATTTCCACGTATTATCGGTGGGCCCGGTGGGGAGTATCGTGACGTAGTTGATATCATCATAGTCAAATAATCACAGTTCAATGCACAGCAGAAGTCTAAAGTAATAATAATAGAAACCGATTCGAAAGTATAATAAAACATTACACAACGGTTGTATATGGATCCACAGGCGGATCTTAAAACAGAAAAATAAACACTGTTCAACAGACTTTAGACGTTTAGAACTTGCAAGATTCCTTATTAATGCCCTGAGCTCCCAGCCAATTACGTACAGTACCTGTCACTTAATCTTTTTGGAAAATACGTCAGTTTACACTGGTAAATACAATTAACTAACTCTTTTCAAAACATTTATGAAAATTGATTTAAATGAACAAGGCACAAATATCTTTTTATAACTTGGGACAATTATATAAAAATAATCTTGTATACAGATTTATATGTTCGTTATACATTCAGGGCCCGATATAGAAACCGAGTCAAGATTAACAGACACACCACAAGTATAGGCCCACAAGAGAGTGAGATACCGTTCTTCCTACGCAACCGTCAGGTGTATTCCTACACCCCGTGCTTAAGACGTGGCCATTTCTTAATAAATGATGCTAAGGATATCCGGGACATGGTCATTAACCCCCAAAGGCTTTGTTTCAAACAAGACAGATTAAAAGGGGTCACCTCAATAATTTAATCACTAATCGATTAAACATTCAATACCCGACCAAGCGGTATTATTATAATATCGTATCCCAAGCCCGTATAGGGAAAATAAGTTAAAAGTATTTACCTGAGCTAAAATGTAATTTTATTCTCAGCCGTATATTCAAATCAGCAAGCACAAGTACTTCTGCTGGGGCTCTCAATCTGGAACGAAGGTTTTATTAACCTATTAGATTCCTAACGGGTCTTATTTAAGTTGTAACTTAGACCGGTTAGTTGTAAGGAAAGGTTTACGGTTAAAAACACAAGATTAAGCGAAGACCGGATTAGAATGTGATTTAGACCCGACAAGTATGGATACTTGTATAATATGGGTAAACTAAACACCTTCAAAATTTTGAAGTAAAAATGATAAGGTTTAGCCCGTTTCGGTTAATTTATGCAAACTAGTTACATAAACCGTACTGAACGCGAAAAATGCATACGGGTAACCAAATGAGTCATGAACATGTTCCACAAGTTAATATGCCTTAAATATGTTGTGATATCAGTTGGATATCTTCCATTATGCCCAAAACGAATTTAAAATCAATTTAAGCCCCGTAGGGGTATTTTGGTCATTTTAATGTTTATAAAAGAGGTTAAATAATAATATGAGTTTCTGGTCTAAATAATCAGTAAAAATATTTATTTTATCAAGTTATATATCAGTAAGATATCTCACATATGTGAAATTTATCATTTATGGCCAAACTATGCACCGTATGGGCATTTTGGTCATTTCACATATCCTTTAAGGGTCAATTTTGGAAATCTGAGTTCAAAACTTTTATTACTGTTAAAGTATAAAAATTTATTCATAACATCAGTAGGTATCAAGCTTTAGGTGCCTAAATTGCATAAAAGTCGGTATTTGACGATATTCGGTTTAAATAGGGAAATCTGAGATTTTGACCAGCCTTTACAGTTTAAAATAACCTATTTGTTATATAAAATCAGTAGAAAAAGGTTTGACATGTAAAGGATGTATAAAACTCATTTTATTAGCAAAAAAAGGGCGTTATCGTCAATTACCGAGCCTATGCGAGAACTCTATGTTATGATCATTTTAAATTTAATAAAAATTTCCAAAAATCCCAATATATTATATTACATCAGTAGGTAAAAGGTTTGATGTCAAAATTTGAGTTTAAATAGGATTTATATCAAATATGCCGTTTAATTAATAAAAAGGCCTTCATTTACGATATTGAGCATAACTCTCATTTTAGACCATAAACTGATGTCAAACTTTTAGGACATACTTAAATATCAGTAGTAAAGGTTTTTGTCCTCTCATATTTTCAAAAATCTCATTTTAATATCAAAAGGGCATTATGGTCAACATTTAAGCATTTAACGGGAACATGCAAATGAATCGGATTAATAAGGATCCATGTAGTATAACCTCAGAGGGTTTTACTAACATATAATATGGTCCTAAAGGAATCTTAAGGCATATCTAAAACAAGCTAAATCGGGTCAGAACTGAAAGTCAAAGCAAAAGTCTGCTTTTGCGACTTTCGGTTGCGAACCGAGCCTAAACTCAGAATTGTCGGGTTGAACATGCCTAGACATGTTCAATGAATAGTTACCAAGTTATTAAAGTGACAAAACTGATTTCATTGCCTTTACATCATTAGTTATGAATTTTATTTAAAAACCGACTCGTTGACTTTTATTTTAATAACTTTGACCCGACAATTAACTAAGAAAACGTGATAATTAGGAGGTGCCCTTTTGAGGGTTTAATACCTACCCAATTACGATCACATAGCCATGTTTGTTGCGAACCATGGCTTGACCATACAAGGTCTAACTAAAAGTCAAAGCGTTTATCGCAAACGCTTGACTTTTCGGCTTTAAGAGCCAAACAAAAGAACCAAGCATGAAAGGAACACTTACAAGTGGTCCTTAGGACTGAAAAGAACTCAAAAGGAGGTTCCAAATGATCAGGATCCTCAGATTTGAGAAGAGAGCAAGAAAGGAAGTGAATGTGCAAGTTATGAGCCAAAAACCCACATCTATTTATAGTGATTAGATGATGTTTGGATGATTGCCAAGTGTTTAAAGGTGCCATGAGATCTTTACAGGTGTTTTACCAGGTTTTAATACCATCAAAGAGCCCCTAGAATTGATTTTAGTGGTTTAGAATGGCTTGGAGTTGGCTGCAAGCCAAAAAAACAAAGCTGCCCAGACCTGGGCGTAGGCTACGCTGCAGGGGGCGTAGGCTACGGCCTGCACAGATCAAACACACCCAACAACTTTCAAACTTTGTCATTTTTGGCCCCTTGTCTTCCATACTTGCATGTTCTGACACATTTAAGGCCCGTTAAGCCATTTTCAAGGCTCTACAATGATGCCTAAACATAGGGAACATAAAAGATGCTCAAAAATATGTCGGATGTCGGTTCGTTTGGTCGTACGGTTGCGTTGATCGGCTAATTACGACGAAACACGAACGGACGCGAAAAACGATCCAAATTACACGACGAATGGAATTTTATCATGCCAATCACTAAAATAAAATATTTTAATGATGACATAAATTTTTGGATATCCGGATATATTCAGAACGTAAGATATGAGCGAAAATGCAAACTTATGCACTTTTTGACGCTTTTATTCCCTGTTGATCAAACAAGTTTATTTTTGCGCACCAAACACCTCTAAGCCTATTTCTAAGCTATGTAAAGGATATTTAGGGCATGTTTAACTTATGATCATATTCCGGAAGGTTCGATACCATACGAATCGACAGACTTTTGCAGTTTGATGCAAATAGTCCCTCTAATGCGCAAACTTGCGCATATCATCGTTTAATAGCATCGAAGCCTTATCTAATCCATATTAGGCATTATTGAGAGTATTATTAAAAATAACGACGCTTTTAACCCCTTAAACTGGCAAAGTTGCGCGTACCGTCACTTAAAGGCATAAAAGCCTTAGACGGGCCAATAATTGGCATTCCCGAGAGTATAATCAAATATCATGAAGCTCCCGGTTTGTTAAAAGGTAACTCAGAGGTAAGAATTAACATGTTGACGCTTTTAACCCTTCATCACGCAAACTTTTAATTAATCACGCAAACAGCTACTCTCGATCAATCAAGCGGCTCATTTGTGAATAGAAATACCATAAGAGGTTTTTCAGAAACTTATTTTAAGCATGTTAACACTTCCAGTCCTTCCATAATCAAAGTTTTTGATTTTTCGAAAAATTAGTCCCTTAAATCCAACGTTTGTCTTTATAAGGGTTTATTACACGTGTCAATACATCATTGGACGTGACTTTACGAGGTGTTACAACTAATCTTTTACTTGATATGCAGGGAGCTTCTGCATGCTTGGATAGTGTAGGATCGAGAATTGACCCGAACGAGTCGTTCAGAGGCGTTCTTCTATGTTTCAGGTGCGGAATAACAAGAAACGTAGATAGAAATAGCTTGTTCTTCACTTAATCTACTGTTTTATTGATTTGACAATGGTTACAGCCCAATCGTCACACCGGCATCACCTCGGTATGGAATTCGACAAAGTTACAAATGATTTCGCTTCTAAGGTTTATATAGTATTGAAGTTCCGCTTATACGTACATGTTCATAGAAGCGGAACCTCATGTGTACGTATAAACGAAACTGCCTAGTACACATAAGCGAAACCTTTACCAATGACCTTATAAGCGAAACTATCACCTAATGACCCTATAAGCGAAACTACCTCACTAACAACATACACTCGCCTATTTTCTCGTAAATCGTGCCCTAATCTATACAATACAATATATGACTCGATCCAAGACGAAGTCGACAGATGAAGTGCACCAACAGACCCCCCTCAGATGTTGACGGAGTCGTCCATCGAGTCACAACAATGCTGTGTCTTCACATCTTCAGTCTTGATCAGTCTCTGGGCTTTTCTTTCTCACTATCCTCAGACTCCCCCTCTCGATTTACTGGTATTCCTTTATTCTTCAGTAACATCTTCAGGATCGTTATCTAGCCTTCACAGAATCAAGATTGATTTCCAGGATCGAAACTTGGCTTTCTTCAATCAGATGTCTTCAGGAATCGAGATCTGGCACTCTATCTTCAGATCCAATGATCGAAACATGGCTATTCCTGCACATTCTTAACCCAGACATAAATTTTCTAAAAATATCAATATGAAAGCATCAACACTAACTCTTCCTCAAATTACTTTCTCTATGATGAACCACTTTTTGATTTAGAAAACATATTTGGATATTTCAACCACACTCCCCCTCACAATAATGTCATCATGTTTAGCACTCGGAATTTTGAAAATCAGCTTTCCTACATCAGTTGTCAAAAATCTTTTTGGTCTTTTCAAAAGATTTATGCTAAAACACACCCAAAATCTTTTTGGATTTTTCTAATAGAAAGTAAATGACACTACTTGTAAAGACAGAATGAAGCAGAAATGAAATATATACAGGCAATATTTTTGTGAGTTCGTGTAAGAGGATCATATCAGTTTATGAGACATGTCACCAACACCGTTAAGCTTATTACATTTTAAGTTCTAAACAATTCACTTAGATTGTTAGTATATCGGTCCACTGAAATTTTCACACAAAGTTCAATTGATCTGAGATACGATATTAATGTCTTAGATACTAGCTTATTCGTGTGTCTCACTACTTGAATATACTCCCGTATCCAGATCCCAATATTCAGTCTTACAGGTGAGTATACCACAGATGATATCTTTTCAGGGGTTAGATGCGAGGGCCGTGAGAGCCCAGGTCGATACTTACGTATACGCAGAGAGATGACGGCTTCGACTTTTGGTGTGTCCCCTTTAGAGGATCTTTTGAATTACAACAGCAGCGACTATCAATTTTATTGTTTCATCAGCATGCTGAGGGCGGCGCTTATGTTTCAAAGCATAGAAGAAAGCATTATCCGGGGACTAGGTCAGTACTTCCATACAGCAGAAGTCCCGGGATGATACCCCAGATATCACTGAGCATAAAGACCTAGTATCTCAGAATAAGGGACCTTTCAAACAAGATTTCTAGGGTTACCTATATATCCAAGTTTGTGTTAACCCACAGAACAAGCAAGTTTGAATTTTTAGGTTTATATCTCATCACAATTTACTAAATGTGTAAAAACCTACTGGCACATCCTCAGTGAGATTGTTTATCACATTTTATCTTTACATTTCTTTAGCATGTTGTGACAGCCTACTGATGTACTATCATTTCCTCTTTTTACAACGAAACTCATTTTTGAATTTTATCATGTTTTTGGCTTTTTCAAATTTTCTAATGTTTTTGGATTTTCTGGAATTTTCTACTCCCCCTAAAATGCAAACACATTAAAGAAATTTGAAAACAAACAAAATTTCTTGACCCACTTGAACACAAAACAAACTGTACAAAAACACGACAACTGACATCGAATCGCATCAAATCGCCATTCACTAGGCAGAAACAATCTGAACTCCCCCTTTTAACAAACCATTTTCTCATTTAGATCTCAAAACACTTAAGTTTGTTTTAATCAAAATGATTTTTCCGGAAAATAAGTTTGTTTTTACCACTTGTAAGTTTACCACTTGTTTAAGCACGGGGATATGGTTCATCATCTTATCAGTTAAATGTAGTAAATCAAGTACAACTTAATGTCCTTGATTCACTGTTTGCTATCAAGCAACCTTTAAACCACTTGTAAGAATAACCATTTGTAGGTATAACCAATCAATACCAATTGTAGGAATGAATCATCTGCATTTTACCCATCAAAGTGCCGATTCCTGCTTCGCACTTACCAACCTGGAAGCTCCGGCGTAGTCATTCAACCTGTAAACATTCAAACACTTATAAAAAATTTGCATACACAATCATCAAAACATGAATGATGCCGATTCATGATCCATGATATAAACTTGGGATCTCCGACGTAGTCCTAAGACTTATGGAAAGCAAACTTCCATCCAAGTCTTTTCAAACTTGATGGCTCTCAACTCTTGAGCAGTGGGGTTGTATGTTGCATTTTTAGTCGCATAAAAATCTTTAACCCCCTTAACTTTCCCGTTCAACATTTTCCCAATTTTCTTTACACTTCCATTGAAAGTTTTCTCGACATCAAATTCATTTTTCTCTTTGTAAAATTGGTTCGAGGTTTCAATTTTACCAACTTTCTTTTTAACTTCTTCAAATTTCAGTGATGGAAACTCATCATCATTCATTGAAATTTTCTTCTCAACCTGTGGCTCTTCTGGCTTTATGGAACCAGATTCATCGCCGACATTCACATCATTCCTTTTAACAACCCACACTTGGTTGTCTTTTCCTTTCTTTTCATACATATTCTTCTTCGAACATTCACCAACCTCATACGTTGAGTATTGAAAAAGTTTAAGTCTATTGGTTGGTGGTTCAACATCAACAACTTTTTCTTTTAATTTCTGAGAAACTCCCTGTTTTGTTTTTGCATTCTTTGAACAATTCCATGCAATGTGACCAGCTTCATTGCACTTGTAACAGGTTCTAGTCTCTTTTTGATAAAATACTTCAGTTCCATTCTTCTTCCTTTCAGCAAGAAACTCTTGATTTGACTGTCTCCAGAATGGTTTCTTCTGTTCCTCTTCTGAGCTTCCACCTGACACAAATTCTGTTTTTGTTTTAGAATTTTTATCATTTTTTATAATTTTCTGGTGGAATAAAACCAAGACCTTTCTTTTTGTAGCTACGATTTTGGTTAGGTTTCTTTTGAAAACCGGAACCAGAATTGTAACCTTTTTTCTTGTTTTGACGTTGTTGAACTCTTGACGTGTACTTTTTAGGTTTATCAGAAAGATCTAAATCTTTTATTTCAGAAATATTAATTTCTATCAATTTGAAAACCTTTTTGATCAAGTCGAAACGAACACTTCTTATTGGAAACTCTTTGTTGTAATATAATTTGTCAGAATCATTCAAAGTATAAACTACTTCGAATGTTTCATCATTCAAATTTGATTTGGATAACAAAAATTCTTTTCTATAAGCCCTTTTGACCGACGACTTTGAACTGTTGACCAACGAACTTGACCCTCCAGACTCAGATTTTGACTCAGACTCCTCATCAGTATCCAACACCTGATCGACCACCTTTTTGATTAACTCAGACTCATGATGAGTATCGGACGAGGTAAACGTGACATCAATGTTATCTGGTAAAACGTCAGTTGTGTCGGTTTTTAACTTTATATTGACTGCCTTTTCAAGTTGCTCCTCGTTTGGTTTTCTAGGAGAATATCCTTCCCAAATTGGAGGTGGACACTTGTTATAGCTAACAGTCGATTTCTTACCACAATCTTTCTTCTTCTTCGGCTTCTCGTCTTGAAAAGCTTCCATTCCTGCAACAGTTGGGTAAATACGATCAATGAGATAATCAGAACTAGAATAACTTTGTAATAAACGTCTAATTCTCTCATTCTCGATCTTTTCAGTCTCCAACTCTTGCTTCCACTTAGCACTTTCTTCGATGTAAAAGTTGATAGCTTTCTTCTTTGTCATCATGACTGCATTCATCATCGTTAGTGCTTGTTCTCTTTCTGAGTTTGTCTTTTGGAGACCAGTTATTGTTTTGTTCAAGACATCATATGATTCTTTTACATAGTTGAGATTGAACAGTAACTGCTCCTTCTTCTTCTCATACTCATCAATAATGTCGTCTTTTGCTACACATTCCTTGCAACCTTCCAAACATTTCATGCAAGGCTTGATGACTTCAACAATCTTCTCAACCTCGATTGTTTTCACCACTTCTATCACTTTTTCTTCTTCTTTCACTTTCTCAGCTTCAATTACTTTCTCATCTTCAGCAATCTTCTCAGTAACACTTTCAACATTCTGAACATCGTTTTCAGATTTCTTTTGTTGTTCTTTGGCAGCTCTTTTCTCCTTTAGTTTCTCCAAGCGATCTGCAAAATAGAAATGAAAACTTTCAGGAGAAAGATGAGATTTTGCAATATTGATATGTTTTTCTTCCTCATCATCACTGCTACTATCAACTGGTGACTGATCAAGCTGTACAGACTTTTCAGAATCAGCATCCGACAAACTAGAATCAGATGGTGTTTGATCAAATACAACTTCTTTTTCAGAAATAGCAGCATTTTGAACACTCTCATCTGAACTCTCTAAACTTTCCTCAACATTTTCTGAAAGTTCATCAACACTTTCTGAATTTTCATCAGACGTAACAGATTTTTCATCCTCACTCGTCACATTCACTCCAATAGATTTCATCCATGTAGCAAACATGTCTGGCTCTCTGACAATCTTGGCAATGAAGGCTTTGAACTCTCCCTTCTCATCAACGAACATATCCCAGCTGAAACCTTCAGGTAGTCTCTTATCATCTTGATCAACTATACAGGCTTTGCTGTCAAGAGATATGTATTTGTCCCAGCTGAAATCCACTAAACACGCTCTCTTAGAATCTTCAATCTTTCTACCATGAGCCGTCTGTGAATCTTGTGATTGACCAACTTGCTGATAAATGGCTTTCTGGTAGTAGTCGTTTTTACCGAACGGATTCTGAGCTCCACTAGCTTCTCTACCCTTGCACTCCCGTTTGAAATAGCCTTTCTCCCTGCAACAAAAACAAGTAACTTTAGATTTATCAAAACCTAAAGTAGATACATGAGCATCAAGAAAGTCATTTCTCCCGGTGATTGTTTTGAACTTTTCAGCGCGTCGAAGAACACTTGCAAGACACCATTTGATATCTATTAATTCCATCTCTTCGGCGTCTATTTGGTCATAATCCTCTTTGGTGAGCATGGGATTTCCGATCCGACCAGCTACTAGACCTTCATAAGATAACAATACGGAACCAAGAAGAGCCATGTGGTCTTTAGCAGTGTCTTCTGAAAAACTTTGGCCTTCAGGAAGATTTAGAGCAATGTTGCATTGAATCACATAACCATTTCCTGTCTTTGTGCCCTGAGACTGAGAACTTGTATTTGACTCTTTAGGATTGACACTAGGAAATGATGAAAATCCGCTGCTGCTTTTGCTTGAACCCTGATCAACTTTTTCTGTAGAATGGGGGGGGATATTCCACGGTCCTCCCAACCGCCGAGGTGGGATCACCTCGCAGACCGCCACCCAGCAAGCCTGAGTCTGGGGGTAAATCCGCTACCGTAGGGGCATTGGGAACGAGCAAGACTCGAACCCGCCACCTCCGGGTTAGAATGCGGGCTGGTGGCCATTGGGCTGACACCCTGGTTACTTTTTCTGTAGAATCTCCAGCACTAAATGCGGTTTGGATTTTCGGACTTCTCTCAGATTCTGGAACTGGAACACTCCCTTTGTAATACATCTTTACATCCTGTTGACCACTGGGACTGTTCATCCTGGCAATCTTCTGTTGTTCAAGATCCTGACTCTCGATCTTCTCAATGAACTGTGAGATTGTCAACCCATCATAAACACCCGTATTCTTCAGAATCATCAGATAAGTTCCCCACTCTTTCTGCGGTAGTGCATCAGCAAGTTTGTCTACCCACTCTTCACGATCTTTTGTAACACCCAACATCGACATTGATCGCACTAAGTGACAGTATCTTTCAATCAGCTTCTTTGTGTCTTCACCCGGTAGACTGCTGAACAGATCAAACTCCTTTTTTAGCAACGCCTTTTTGCTTTTAATCATATTCTCACTACCTTCAAACTTGACTTTAAGTGCATCCCAGATTGATTTAGCAGTTTTGTCGTGCTGAAGCAGTATGAATATGTCTTCTTTGATTGCTTGCTGAAGAAGACTGATCCTCATTTTCTCAGCTTTGTACATAACCCGTTCTTGATCTGTGAATTCTGATAACTCTTTGATAACCCGCAATTCTGTTCGAGGCAACACGTATTTCTTTAGTATACATTCCCACGACCTAAGATGGTTTGCCTGAACCCAGTTCTCGAATCTGTCTTTCCACCCATAGTATTCTTCGATACTCATCAATTTAGGGGGCTTTTGGGTGGTTCCCGTCTCATTTTCTAAATTCATAGCTTGAACAACTGCAGCTGGACTAGACGGTGTTGCAAATGCGTTATAGAATTTCGTATCCATGATGACTTAACACGTTTTTCAAAAACAGTGACGAATAAGCGAAACTAGATGAGTGTGCACAATAAGCAAAAACCTCTGATGTCCTGATAAGCGAAACCCCAAAGTACAGATAAGCGAAACCTTGATGTACTCTGAAGCGAAACTATAAATGTTCTAGAAGCGAAACTTCAGATGACCGTTGAAGCGAAACTTCTGAGTTCAAATAAGCGGAACTACAAATGTTTTTAGAAGCGGAACTGTTGATGTATCAATAAGCGGAACCCTTCAAGCGAAAACCTGATTACTTTTGGAGCGGAACCTCACTTAAGTTGACACAAAAGCAGAACTATGTGACTTTTTAAGTGAAACTACCAAGTAATTTGAAGCGGAACCTCTGATAATTGACCGAATAAGCGGAACTATGATGTACAGAAAAGCAAAACTACACTATGTCCAAATAAGCGGAACTAAGTTCGAAGGTAATTTCAACCATATTTAGTCCATAAATTGATCCGAAACTTTCCAGGGTTTTTCTTTGTTCTATGCACACAGTCTGAGAAATTTTGAGCCAATTCTGACCGTTACAACTTTTTGAATTGAAAATAGAAGGTGTAGAAGTAAGAAACAATGATGAAATCCAGCTAATTTCTGTAGAAAACCTCCTCCCAAGCTCTGATACCACTTGTAGGATCGAGAATTGACCCGAACGAGTCGTTCAGAGGCGTTCTTCTATGTTTCAGGTGCGGAATAACAAGAAACGTAGATAGAAATAGCTTGTTCTTCACTTAATCTACTTTTTTATTGATTTGACAATGGTTACAGCTCAATCGTCACACCGGCAGCACCTCGGTATGGAATTCGACAAAGTTACAAATGATTTCGCTTCTAAGGTTTATATAGTATTGAAGTTGAGCTTATATGTACATGTTCACAGAAGCGGAACCTCATGTGTACGTATAAGCGAAACTGCCTACTACACATAAGCGAAACCTTTACCAATGACCTTATAAGCGAAACTATCACCTAATGACCCTATAAGCGAAACTACCTCACTAACAACATACACTCGCCTATTTTCTCGTAAATCGTGCCCTAATCTATACAATACAATATATGACTCGATCCAAGACGAAGTCGACAGATGAAGTGCACCAACAGATAGTCTTTGGTATGTAGATAGTGGAGGCTCAAGGCACATGACAGGATGTAGAGTCCTACTCAAAGAATTCAAAACTCATGGAGGGGGTGATATATCTTTTGGTAATAATAGTAAAGGGAAGGTTCTAGGGTCTGGTACAGTTCAGTCTGGTAATGTTAAGTTTGAAAATGTCAATCTAATAGACAATCTAAAATTCAACCTTCTTAGTGTCTCACAAATGAGTGATAAGGGCTATGGCTCATTCTTCACTAAAGATTGTTGTAGGATTGTTGGACCAGAAATGGTTAAAAAGATTGAAGAAATAATAAAAAATGGAAAAACCCAACTTGTTGCTCAAAGGAGTGGCAATGTCTATGTAGTTGATCTGTCAAAAGAGAGCCCTAGGACTGATGCCTGTCTTTTCTCAGCTGCCTCTAACAAAGAGACAGAATTATGGCACAGGAGATTGGGGCACACAAATCTCAAGACAATCACTGCTTTGTCAAAACAGGGGTTAGTAAGAGGTCTTCTTCAAAAACTGTACACCTGTCATGAGCATTGTGTTTCCTGCTTAAAAGGAAAACAACATAAAAGCTCATACAAGTCCATTGAAAAGTCCAAAACAACCAAGTGTTTGCAAATGCTGCACATGGATCTGTTTGGCCCAGTTAAAGTCATGAGTCTTAAAAAGAAAAGATATTGTTTGGTGATTGTAGATGACTTTTCTAGGTTTACATGGACTTATTACTTACATTCCAAAGATGAGACTGCAGGCATTCTGCAAGACTTTGTGAAACAGGTTGAAAAGCAGTTTGACTTACCAGTAAAAGTCTTCAGGAGTGACAATGGCACAAAGTTCATAAATAGGGAGTTGGATGAGTTTTGAGTGTCAAAAGGAATTGTAAGGTAGTACAACATTCCAAGGACACCAGAGCAAAATGGGGTTGTTGAGAGAAAGAATAGGACATTGATTGAGGCTGCCAAAACCATGCTTGCTGATTCAGGTTTGCCATTAACTTTCTGGGCAGAGGCAGTAAACACTGCTTGCTATGTCTAGAACAGAGTGTTAATCAACCCTAGGCATCAAAAGACTGCCTGTGAACTGTTGTATAAAATCAAACCACTGATCTCATACTTTAAAGTATTTGGCTGCCCATGCTTTATTTTGAATTTAAAAGACTCAATTTCAAAATTTGCAGCCAAAGTAGACAGTGGATACCGTTTGTGATATTCAACCACTACTAAGGCCTACAAAGTGTTTAACACAAGGACCAAAACAGTGGAAGAGACCTTGAATGTAAAGTTCAATGAACTTTCTTCAATGAAAATCTCTGCAAATCCTGTAGAATTGTTTGATCTTGATAAATTTACTTTTGAAAATGTTGCTGTCAAGACTAATAATGCAGGTCCATCACAAAGTTTACCATCAGACTATGGATATGAAGTCATCATTCCACAACATAAATCTGCATCAACTGGAAGAGCAGCAGATGTTCAAAACAGCTGCTAAAGCTCAACCACTGCTACCTCAACAGTTGTTGACCAAAGTAGCCCATTAACCCCTGCTTCCACATCATCAAACACTGTTGATAGTTCTAAAAGTCAACATGTTACCACACCATTACCTCCTATTCCTCCACCTCCATTTGAAGCCACTGCTGGATCATCAAAGTCACCAGCAGTGGTTAGCTCAGATGATTCACATCTGCAACCTTCACCATTAAATGCCATTGTTCCATACAAAGGAGATCTTATCTTCTTGAAGTCTCATCCACCAGACCAAATCATTGGCAACATCAGTGTCACACCCCGACCACGTAAAACAAAAAATCATGGCGGAAACATCGGGGAGTGTTGTAACAGAATTATTGTTTCGAAACCATGGATACAAAAGAGTCTCGTTTTATTTATTCATTAACATTGTCTTAAAGTTAAACAAGCAAATCAAACATAGTCTATCATTGTTATTAAATCACTAAGGCCTCGTCCAGTCCTAAGTGAGCATGCATCCTATTCGCAATCAACATTAAGCAACTTCACCTGAAACATATGTAAAAACAAAGTCAGCAAAGAAATGCTGGCGAGTACATAGGTTTTGCGAGAGTGTCAAATTCATGGCACGTTTGCATGTCGAAATAACTCGTACGTCTTCGTTAATCGATATTAGAAAACCTTGTTTTGTAAAATGTTTGTCTCGTAAAATGAATAATCAAATCAAAACGATTTGGTTATAATTTATAAACCTCGATACCATGAATCTTAACCCAAAACATTTGTCTTCGTAAACCAAATCGTAAATCGTTCTCGTGATAAAACTCGTATGGTTTATATAGTTTCGTAAACATCGTTGTGTGACATTGTTTAACTCGTTCTCGTTATAGATCATCGTTCATTTGTTTAAATCGTTCATTCGTTCAAAATCGTTCTCGTACAAATCGTTCTCGTTTTTAATTGTGAAAACTACTTTTGGTCGTCTTGCTAATAACATTCAAACCTTTGTGACTCGTTCATCGTTCAACTCGTATTAACAAACCACCATAGGGGTAAGTTAACAATCATCAGATTCAGTCGTTACCCACCTCGCCCACATATAACCATGGGTGCGGTCTGATAACGGGATTTGTCAGATCCTATGGTACTATAACCTAATACTGGTCGGTTCGGCCAAAATTAATGGATGTCATTCGTTATGTAATTACAACCAACAAGCTCGTTCACATTATCGAAATCGTTATTAGTTTAGTATAAACCATCTTACTCGTTTTGAAACCATCATAAAAACATCGAAATCGTTTTGATACATATGAATCACCCCAAAACAATCGAAACACAGTAAAAGAGGGGACTATGTACTCACCTTTGGGTGCGTTTTTATGTGTTAACACAATCCCTCAAATTATTTATTCGTCCTAAATTAAATAAGAATGATTTAATAAACAAAATTCACCAAAATACCGAAGTTTCTCCGATACTTAGAATTTTCACATAACTTTGAGATTTCTCGAAAAGTTATTATTTTGGTGTATTCGTATATATGTACTCAAGCGTAAAACACATAATCTTGTCAAGTATTATCATGTCATCATACACATATTATAAAACACATAAAATTTACCCATGAACAACCCATTATAGTTATGTCGAAAAACACTTGTTTTAGCGTTTCGGTAACATTTTTGGGCGTCGGAAGTCACGTATGACTAACCAAACACCAAGTAAACTTAATATAAGTTAAAATACTTATTTTTATACCAAAAATATCAGTTTGGTTACTGATCTAAAACAGTTTTGTAAAAGTCCTCCGAAAATTCGACTTTTAACCGTTTTACCGCATAGTTTTGCATCAAACGTTACCTGAACCATCCCAAATCGAAACGACTTGAAATTTTAACATAACACATGTTATTTACTGAATAAAATAATGGTTATACTCACAATAGTGCAGGTCTTAAATAGAGCATATAAATCACGCAACTTTCGTATATTTTACCACTTTTTAAGCTATATGTACAACATGCAAAGCTATCAACACTATGTCAAAGTTTCATGCCATTATAATACACCAAAAAATGTTATTTTTAGTGGTTGTAACCTGATCTAAAACGTTTTTGTCATATAGCCATTTTTTATCACTTCTTGAGCTTTAAATCAACATATATTCACATGTACAAGTATCTAAAGCATACTATCATAACATCAACATTTTATGTTAATCTAAATGCATTAAATATATGATATATTCAGGTTTATTTGCTAATGTATTTAAGCATTTAACATATCATACATAGATCATCAATCACTTGCATTTAAACTATTATTCAAGAACATGTAACAACATAAACAAGTATTTAACAAGAAATCGAACTTCAAGACTCATACACACACACACATTATATATATATATATATGTATGGTTATACATACATATATGTCACCACCATTTTTATTTGTTTCAAGACCCATTTCTTTTAGATTTCAAGTTTAGTGAAAAATTCCAAGATTCAAGAGAAACTTCAAGTCATCAAGAACAACCAAGAATCAAAGTATGATTTAAACATAAGTGTTATACCTTCAAGATTCAAGTGGGTTGTGGGATGAGATTTTGATGATAGGAAGCTTGAAATTACTTGAATGCACCTTGGAAACCCCTTTAGATCTTCACACCAACTTGAAGGTTGCTAGAAATGAGCTTGAATATGAAGAACAAGATTGAAGAAAGGATGAAGATGGTGAGAGAGAGAGGGGGTTATGGAGAGAGAGAGTGAAGGAGTTTGAGTGTTGTGGTAAGTATTGTGATCTTGGAAAGATTTTATAAGAGATTTTGGAAGATTTAAATAGGATTTACTAGAGATTTCTTGTACCAACAAAGATCATATATGATATTTTGAGATCTTGCAATATTTTTGGTGGGGCCACCTATATTGTGACCGTAAAAATGGAAGGGGGAGGGGGTCCAAGTGTAATTTTGATTGGTAAATTAGATAAAAACAGGTATTTAACTAGGTACCGGGTATTTTATCTAGCGTTTAAATCCCGGTTTTTGGCGTTCTAAATTATTTTTATTATCTTATAAAAATAAACCCACCAAAATATTACTGAAATAAATTTCAGTTGCCGAGACTTGCTGCGTTGTCTGCGTTTTGCAGTATAAGCACTGTGTTTCGCAGAAACACGCGGTACGCGCTTAAACTCGAAAATTAACGTTTTTAAGCGTTTTAATTTATTTTTCAACACGGACCTGATTAAAATAAAATTTTAATCATAACAGAATATTTTTGGGATTTAAATATTATCCGGGCGGTCACCAACGTTCGTTTCGCAGTTTTGTCGTAAATAGTTCTTTAGTTCAAATAAACATGTTTTTGCCATACCGAATCCTTCGAAACTTATTTCTAAGTTATGTAAAGGATATTTAGGGTATGTTTGGCTTACGTCACAGTTCCGGAGTGTATGTCGCGTTAAACTGACTGTGTTTATGCACCAGTTCGCGTATAACCTTCCAGAAAGTGATTAAAGCTTGAAATCGGACTCGAATCAACTTGTAAAATCATTAAGCATAAATACACATATAATAACACCAAATCACATTGTTTTATTGATAATCAACATTGTTTTACATTGTACGTCGATTATAGAACACAATTGTCACAGTCTCCCCTACTTTAGGAAATTTCGTCCCGAAATTTTAACTAGAGGAAGCTTGTGAAAACAATTGCGGATATTTCGTCTTCATCTGGTCCTCACGTGTCACACCCCTTTCTGCGGCGGAAGCACGAGGTGTGATCATGAAAGGTTCTCATTGCATACGAAAGGTAAATATACTACATGCTCATAAAAATAACTTCAAATACCAACCATTCATAATTTGAAAACACAAGTTTAGCGTCTACATCGCGACGATAGCATAAAACATTGTCTTAAAAGTTTACAACTTTATTTAAACAAAACATAGACGACATCCATAAGCATGAGTAGGACCGCGCGCACAACCACCTTTAGTTACCTGAAATACATGTGAGTTTTGGAAAAACATCAACATAATGTTGGTGTGAATTCATGCAGTATTTGTATTGTACGTTTGTATACTTTGTATGAAAAACATGGTATGTATTTTGTTTAAATCACGTATTCATGTATAGTCAAGTATTTCTATATGTATCAAGTGTTAATGGGTTGCAAAGCCATTAACATGTGACACGACATAGGAAGTCACCAAACCATAGGCATTTTTCTGTAGTCGATTCACGACTGAGACACAAAAACACTACTTGGTTCTAGTTGTCACCAAGAGTGGGGCTGCCCTGAAACCCATTAGATCTAACCTTTTGTTCTGCGGTCTTAGTATGTACACGATTAATGGTGCTTATGGTACCCTATTCGTGACACGATTTCTCGTATCATTTCTCAAAACGCATCATACTTGGTACTAGTCATCACCAAGTGCGCTTCTTGTTTTTGTATCATACCATTTTGTGATTATCGAAGTATTTGTAACATGTATTTCACCCCCGCAGTTATAAACCAAAAACTGTTAAAGAAAAGGGGGAGCATGAACTCACAACTTTGTGTTCCTTTGCGTCGTAAACTTCACCGGATTTGCTCAGTTAACGTCGTGACCTATACGTATTTTCTTAACATTAGTCACTAGACTCGTATCGCACAAGTACAAGTCACTATCTTTTGTATATGTTTTGTTTATTTTATATTTTTTAACTAAGTGTCTTACTTATATTATTTTCCCAGAAATAAATATAAGTATCTTGTATTTTGCACTTTGCATCCAAATTATGTATCTTGTATTTTGTATGTGTATTTTGTGTTTTTACTTCTCATGAGTATTTAGTGTATTTTTAAGTCCTAATACACTATCAAGTATAATATATACTACATACACTTAGCACAAACTGTGGCGATCAATAAATATATATATTTTTCTCAAAAATATATACATATTTAACATCCATTTTTATTCTCGAAGAAATCCTCATTTCTTATCACCAAAAATTAGGGAAGCCTTGGTAATATTTTTAGATACATTTTTAGGGAATAAGTTTCTCAAAACTTATATTTTTTCTAAGTGTCGAAATTTATAGAAATTTCGACAGAGTTTCCCCTAAAAATGGAGGTTTCCCATGTTTTCAAAACATGTGTTTATTTTCTTTTAATTCATCAACAATCAATTTGCAACAATAATCATCAACAACATATACTAATTTCTCTATTCCATGAACTTGAGAATTTATAAAAATGCGTAGTAACTTACTAGTGTACTTAGTAAGTCTTGTTACTCTCTAAAGTGTGTTTGTTTCTTTAAACGCTCCATTTTTAAAGAAATTAGTTCTTTACAACTTGTGACATTAATTTCTAAAAATATTACTTCTTGTATTTTTCTTGTTACATATGTGTATCTTTGCTTTATTAACCACCAAAAATAGGGTCTATTTGTTTAAGAACCAAGATTTATTACAACTTGTGTTTTTCACTTGGTTCTTTCGAAAACCCACTTGTAGATCTTTAGATCTACTAGTTTAGAACCTTATTTTACAAGAAAATTGCTTTTACACAAGTTCATGTTTATGTTGTGGAAAGATTCGTCACCTTGCAACCTTCACATTTCACATATCACTAGTTCATGATCCATGAACATGAACTAGCATGGTTAGATGACGATCCGTTCCTCTACTAGCATTCAACAACATAAAATAGCCATAACAAAACAAGATTTACAAATTTTACACCATTAGTTTCTTTTTATCCATCAAGTTCATCATTCTAGGAAGACTTTAAGTTTTGTTCTTAAGTGTTCATGATTCTTATCCGTTAAATCTCTTATTAACCACTTTAGACAAGATCAAGAGAGTGTTTAGAATCACTTACAACTAGCTCAAGGCTAGGGAAGAAATCAAGCGAAAACAAGGTGGTTAATAGCGATGGAGAGAGGTCCTTGTGATTCCGTAAGCACCGAGCCTCCTTATGTGAACTCTAGCACCTTGATATGCATGTAGAATGCCTTGATCAAACTCGAGAGTGATGATGGATGTGGGTGTGTGTTCAGCCGAGTATCAAGGGAAGAGGGAGAGAGAGTTCAAGTTTTTGTTGTGGTGATTTGTGAGAAGTGAAGTGTTCTTGAGTAATACTTATAACCAAATAATCCTCTTGACCATTAGTTAATGTGTCTTCTAGATATGAAGCAAGAGAGATTAAAATAATCAAAATGGTGAGGGTGTGTCCCCCATGGGACGATTTCGGTCAGGGGGGGGTAAATGAGTTGGATTCTAACTAGATAGTTAGGTTAGTTAGTTTAAGTTAGGTGGTTAATTTAGTTATTAGTGTGTAGTGAATTATAACGGGTGCTAGGGTATTCGGGGACCCTAACTGGCTCAGAAAAGGAAAAACAATGACATTGCCAATATTTTTGTGTTCCGATAAAGTCCGGTTGTTCGGTTGGATACCGGTTCGTTAAAGTGCTAAATTACAATTTTTAGTGTCTTTTAAGTTCCTTTTTGTAATACTTTCGATTCTCGTCACTTAGGGAAATATTCTGGATGATAAAACGACATTTCTGCACAATATTTATGTTGTTAAAAGCTGATTTGTGCTGAATTTAATAAAATTCTGCACTTAAAGTGCGTTTCGGGTGCTTTTTAGTGCGTATTCTAGCTTCAGTAAAGTTTATACATAAACCCTTGTATGTACTCTTGGGTTTTAATGTATTCTTGTCGTTGGAGCTACACCTAGGCCTCAATTCTAATGTCTGACTACTTTCTACAGTTTTGTTGACACATTGTGTCTTACCGGTGAGTTTACTAGTATTTCTGACGCAACGCTCTCGATATGCTTAAAGCAATATTTAGTAGTATACAACGTGCATGAATTCACTTGTTTAGCATGTAATCAGTCAATGTTGACATTTAAGCACATAATTGTAGTCATTAAATGGTAATTTAAGTGTACGGAAATTACCGGTTTTGTGCCAGTTGTCACAGTCTCCCCATGTTAAAAGAATTTCGTCCCGAAATTCAGGCTGAACTAGCTCTGGTAGGAGTCTTCTTGAACAGGTGGGGATACTTTTCTTTGAACTGGTCTTCACGTTCCCATGTGTACTCCGGTCCGTGTTTAGAGTTCCAACGTACCTTGACAAGTTTGACACTGCTCCTTCTTGTCTTGTTGACTTTCCAGTCTGTAACCTCAACGGGTTGTTCGGTAAATCGGAGGGTGTTGTCAATATGTACTTCATCCGCAGGGATGATTACATTTTCTTGTGTTGGACTCTTCTTGAGGCTGGATACGTGGAATGTGTCATGTACTCCATTCAGTTCTTCCGGTAATTCCAACTTGTACGCCACAGTACCAATTCTTTCTAAGATCTTGAATGGTCCGATGTATCGTGGATTCAGCTTTCCGCGTTTTCCGAATCGCACTACGCCCTTCCAGGGCGAGACTTTTAGCAAAACTTTGTCTCCTACCTCGAATTCTAATGGTTTACGTCTTCGATCAGCGTAGCTCTTTTGTCGATCTCGAGCCGCCTTAATGCGCTCTCGGATCTGCGTAATCTTGTCGGTTGTCTCTTGTACAAGTTCAGGACCAACCATACGTTTATCTCCGGCGTCTGCCCAACATAAGGGCGATCAACACTTGCGGCCATACAGAGCTTCAAACGGTGCGGCTTTTATACTTGTATGATAACTGTTATTGTAGGAAAACTCAACTAAAGGTAGATGAGTGTCCCAGCTGCCGCCTAGGTCCATGACACATGCGTGAAGCATATCTTCTAAAGTTTGTATGGTTCGTTCGCTCTGGCCTTCTGTTTGTGGATGGAATGCCGTGCTTAGATCTAGCTGAGATCCAAAGGCTTCCTGAAAGGATTGCCAGATTCTTGAGACAAAGCGTCCATCTCTGTCTGAAATAATTGAGATATGCACTCCATGACATGTCACAATTTCCTTCAAGTATATCTCAGCAAGCTTTCCAGTGCTGTCTTTTTCTCGGATAGGTAGGAAATGTGCAGACTTCGTCAATCGATCAACTATTACCCATATCATATCGTGCCCTCTCGGGGTCCTGGGTAATTTTGTTATGAAGTCCATCGAGATTTGCTCCCACTTCCACATGGGGATCTCTGGTTGTTGTAGTAGGCCAGACGGTTTCTGATATTCAGCCTTCACCTTAGCACAGGTTAGGCATTTTCCCACATGAATAACAACATTGCCTTTGAGTCTTGGCCACCAATAGTATTCCTTTAAGTCTTGATACATCTTGTCCGATCCTGGATGGATCGAGTATCTCGAGTTATGCGCTTCATCAAGGATAACTTCTCGTAGGCCACCATAGAGCGGAACCCATATACGTTTCTTAAAGTACAAGGCTCCCTCTTCATTTGGCACCATGTACTTTAATGCACCCCGGAGGTATTCAGCTTTACGGTTTTCCATCTTGAGGGCTTCTTGTTGTGCGTCACGAATACGTGTAGTAAGGTTCGTTCGAATCGTCATTTCTAGTGCTCGAACCCTTAGGGTCTTAACCCTCTCTTTTCGGCTTAATGCGTCCGCCACAACGTTTGCCTTTCCAGGATGGTATTTAATCTCACAATCGTAATTATTTAGCAACTCGACCCATCGCCGCTGTCGCATGTTCAGTTCCTTCTGATCAAGTATGTGTTGCAGGCTTTTGTGATCTGTGAAGATTGTACATCGAGTACCATATAGATAATGTCGCCGGATCTTCAAGGCGAATACTACCGCACCCAGTTCCAAGTCGTGCGTGGTGTAGTTCCTTTCATGTACTTTCAATTGTCTTGAAGCGTAAGCGATGACCTTTTGGCGTTGCATGAGCACGCAACCCAAACCTTCTCGTGAAGCGTCGCAGTATACCACGAAGTCTTCTGTGCCTTCGGGTAGTGACAGTATTGGTGCATCACATAGCTTGTTTTTGAGTAGTTGAAAAGCTTCCTCTTGTTTAACACCCCAGTTATACTTCTTGTCTTTCTGTGTAAGGGCAGTTAGCGGCTGAGCTATCTTTGAGAAATTCTCAATAAATCGTCGATAATAGCCCGCTAAGCCCAAAAATTGACGAACTTCAGTCGGGGTTTTGGGGGCTTCCCAATTCTTTATGGCTTCAATCTTGGATGGGTCTACGTGAATGCCCTTCTCATTCACATCGTGACCGAGAAATTGAACTTCGCGAATCCAGAATTCGCACTTGGAGAATTTTGCATAGAGTTTCTCTTTCTTCAGTAGTTCCAGTATGGTTCTGAGGTGTTGCTCGTGCACTTCTTTCGTTCGTGAGTAGATCAGGATATCATCGATAAATTG
The DNA here is from genome assembly GCF_002127325.2 of Helianthus annuus. Taxonomy (NCBI): domain Eukaryota; kingdom Viridiplantae; phylum Streptophyta; class Magnoliopsida; order Asterales; family Asteraceae; genus Helianthus; species Helianthus annuus. Next base: position 47,967,409 of record NC_035436.2, on the reverse strand, counting down.
TCACACCCCAACCAATGGCGGAAACATCGGGATGAGACGAAGTGTGAAGATTGCAAGAGACTTCATAACGCTATTTGTGACAATATTTAATAAACCGATTTCATTTCATAAGTAATTGTCAACAATACAAGAAATACAAATAACAAGTTCGAAGGAAATGCATAACAACATAATCAAAATTGATACAACATATTAAACCTAAACGTCTATATGTGTATCTAGGCATCAACACTACTTCTTTTCATAGCATCGTCATCATCAACCTGTAACATGTTTAAAATACAATTCAATGCAAAAGCAAAGGCGAGTATACAAGTTTAAGAATAAGTATAAGTATAAGTATAAAAGTTTAAAACGAATCCACATGGCAACTTAGTCTATACGAGATCAACCTAGCGTGGCATGCAATATTTCTAGCCAACCTCTGTTTACGCAAGAAAGTTTAATTAATTCAACATGACCCAAGTTTAAGGGGGCGGTGCGTTACTCCTATAGCGCTATACATGTCAAATGGAGGCTCGTGAAAGCTAATGACTAAAACATATCACATAAGTATGGTCCACGTAAGCATCAAGTATCACAACATAGTATTCATGTATAAGGATTGTTTTTGTGCATTGCATAAAGAATAAGTTTAAGTGTAGTTTTAATAATGTAACATGTTACACCCCAAAAGTGGTAAACATAAAAAGGGGGTTGCGAGTATACTCACATTGGTTGCGTTGCGATTCTTGTAATAACGCACGAGTAAGGATTGAGAATTCCAAAAGAACGAACGAATGGTTATCCTAGATATTTAACATGGCACATAACGAACTCATTAATAATTATAGGTTAAAGTTTAGTATTTTGTATACAAATTAATAATTTTTTAACTTTCTAGATTTAAGTTTATGGTTCTAATTAAATAAAATAAAAATAAAAATTATAATAAAATAAAAGAAAGTGTCATCTTTCAATGTAACATAGATTTTTATATTATTAAATTATAAAAAGTTTACGTTAAAAAAATGTCAATGGTTTCATTTAGATAGGGTGGATATTGACTTTTGAGTTATATTTTAATAAAAATTGTTTTGAAATTATAACACACAATAGTAAAACAAAATGGTCAGTACCTTCGTTGTCAAATAAAACCCATCTGACACTAACGATCAGATCCATAACAATAAATATATTTTATAGTTTGTATATTTGGAGACCATATCATCCCTCCAAAAACCATGTTTCATAAGGACTTGTAGCAAATCACATTCTACCTAGATGATATTTTTCTCAGATCTCTAAAACAATTTATTGCTAAATTTGATTTTCAATGATATGCTGATTTATTTTATACGTAAACAGAGATGAGATCCAGTTCACCATTTTAATATAATCAGATTTCCTATTACAGTTACTTGTTTAAAAACGAAGACGAAAGAGGACATCAAAATTAAATGAGTTGATGAAAGATGGTATACAAAGATGAAGGGAAGAAGCTTTCCACCGGCCTGTCGTCACGTCCCGAAACCAAATCCAAAACTGATCCGCATCTGGAATGAGTGCACCAAGCTGAACTGGACCGAGCACCACTGTGAGCCGTCGCACAGCACCACCACCGTTATCAGTGCCGACGGTTTACTACTGTCGTGCACCACCACCTCCGCTGTCACGCGTCCCCGACGTTGTTGTTACTGTTTAACATCGGAAAAAGCGGCCGCCGCCGTACATCGCGTGCCACCACCACCACCACTCGGTGGTGGTCGACCATATGATTAACGAAGAGAGTGAGAGAGACGAGCGAGAGTGGGGGGGTGTTATAGTGAAGGAGAATGGTTGTGGTTGGTGTCGGGTGCCGGAGGAGCATCACCGGAGGTCGGCCGGAACCCCGACTCCGGTGATCGGAATCGTCAAGAGGGAGAGGGTTTCGTTCGTGTGGTGTGGGTGTGAGGGAGTAGAAAACTGTGAAGGTAAATTGATGTATAAAAAGGAAACGCGAAAAGATCATAATTGCTCGAAAATCAGCGAAGAAAAGGAAGGAAGCTTGCCTTTGTTTTAGGCGGCAAACTTGGGTTTTCAAAGGAGCTGCGCGTGACATAGAAGATATGAATTCTTGCACCAACATCCATGTTTATTAATTTTTATTGGTCATAGTTTATCAAAAGGAAAATAAACATTAAATCTATCTTAAACTATACAACTGTTATGAGATTAAAATATATTATGTTATGAAATTACAATTATATTATATTGGTTATTACTTATTTATATTTGTATCAAACCAATCTAATTTAACTATTAAGTTAAGAAAATGATTAAATTTTAAATCACGAGATTAATTAAATAATATAAAATAAAATGACTAAATCAATAATTGAATTAATTTTAGCGAACGGTTATTCATTTATTTGCTAAAATTTCTGTGGTTCAAAAGGTTAGGGTTCGAATTTCAAAATGGGTCGGATGTCAGGAATCCATTTTACAGATGTTACATAAATACTATCATGAATTTATCGAGATATGGTTTGCATACGCGGTTCATCAGATCCATAAATACCGCTGGCGCGTTCGTCAGTCCAAATGGCATCACAAGGAACTCGTAATGCCCATAGCGTGTTCTGAATGCAGTCTTTGGTACGCTTTCCTCTTGTATCCTTAACTGGTGGTATCCAGATCGAAGGTCGATCTTGGAATAGTAGCTTGATCCTTGTAATTGATCAAATAAGTCATCAATACTCGGTAGTGGGTACCGATTCTTGATAGTGAGCTTATTCTATTCTCTGTAATCTGTACACATCCGCAGTGTTCCATCCTTCTTCTTCACGAACAGTACTGGAGCTCCCCAAGGCGAGAAGCTTGGCCTTATGAATCCTTTATCCAACAACTCCTAGAGTTGTGTAGATAATTCTTGCATTTCGGATGGTGCAAGTCGATAGGGTGCCTTGGCTACAAGAACGGCTCCTGGAACCAAGTCGATACGGAATTCGACTTGTCGTTGCGGAGGTAGTCCTGGCAGATCTTCGGGAAAAACTTCAGGGAATTTCTTCACCACAGGTATGTCCTCGAGTTTCGGCTCCACAGCCTTCTTGTCTATAACGTGAGCTAGGAAAGCAACACATCCTTTCCTTAAGCACTTCTGTGCCTTCATGCAACTGATGATTCGCAGAGGCGCGTCTCGTCTTTCTCCGCGTACGATGAGAGTTTCATCATTCATCAAAGGGATGTGAATGATCTTCTCATGACAAATAACTTCAGCTTTGTTCTTGGACAACCAGTCCATTCCGACTACTACGTCGTAGCTACCCAATTGAATAGGTAAGAGGTCGATTCTAAATCTTCGTTCACCAAGTTCTAGTGTGCATCCTCTAACAACTTTGCCCGATTCAACAAGTTTACCATTGGCTAGTTCTATGGAGTGTGGAATATCCAATCTACTAGACTCTATCCCAAGCATACGTTTAAATTCCACAGACATGAAGCTATAGTCAGCACCAATGTCAAATAATATGGATGCAAAGTGATTGTTAATGAGAAACGTACCGGTGACCACGTTAGGGTCCTCACGTGCGTCCCTTGCTCCAATCACAAATGCTCGAGCCTGAGCGTTGTTTCTCTTTGGGCAGTCTTTCATGAAATGTTCATTGCTTCCACAACTGAAGCATCCTTGGTTTCGCCCGGCTTCATTCCCAACCCGGTTGCCATTGCCATTACTGTTCCCACCGTTGTTTCCAGCACTAGTGCGGTTTCCATTTCCGTTTCGGTTTCCCTTACCCCAACAGTCTTCAGTGCGGTGACCCAATTTTCCACACTTGTCGCTCTTTGGAACGCGACAGGCTCCTTCGTGATGACGCTTGCACCGATTGCATTTGGGCATGGTGCCCAGGTATCCCTTAGCTGGAACGTCATTCATGGCTGCAAGTGATTTCACCTCTTGAGGCGGGTTGGGGCCACGCTTCTTGTTGGAACCCTTGTTGTTACGAGTTGCTTGGGTCAAGTTTGTATGTTTCCTTTTCTTGTCACCGGACGACTCAGCATGCGTCTCAGTGTATTCCGTCGGGTTCAGTGATAGCTTCTGCACGCGAACACAGTCTTCTGTAAGGCTGACAGCCAGAGTTACAGCCTCAGTGATTGTTTGGGGTTTGGCTGAAGTCACCATGCCGCGAAACTCTGGGGCCAGTCCCCAAATGTAGCGTTCAACACGTTTGAATTCCGGAGTCACTATGTAGGGGATCACCCTAGACAAATCATGGAACCTTCGAGTATACCCAGTGATGTCAGCACCTACCATTGTCAAGTGCCAGAAATCCGTCTCCAATCTTTGGAGTTCGGCATGAGAGCAGTACTTCTCTCTCATTTTCTCTTTCAATTCATCCGAAGTCACGCCATACGCGGCATCATCACCCAGCGTTTGAACTTGTAAATTCCACCATGTTAGTGCTTTGTCGACAAACAGCCCAGTAGCAAAAGTGACCTGTTGATCCGCGGTACACTTGCTCATGCGGATTGTGGGTTCAGTCTTTTCCATCCAACGCACAAATGCTACTGCTCCTCCAGTGCCATCGTAGTTCATTGGTTTGCAGTCGAGGAACTGCTTGAAGGTGCAGCCTGTAATCGATCCAACCAATTCACTTGTGAGCAATCGAAGAAATAATGAAACAAAGACCGTTCATAAATTTCTCCATGCTTAGCAAATTGTCTTAAGGTTACCTTGAGCTGCATTTCCTCCAGACGAATCTCCATGTCCGTTACGTCTATCATTGCTTGGTCCTCCACTGTCTTGAGTACGGTTCGCCTCGTACTGGGCGATAGCAGCAGAGATCCTTTCTTCCAGGAGAGCGTTCAGCTCTTCAGTAGACTTTGGCAGTGGGGGAGGGGGAGGTTGATCACGAGCGTTCACAGCTCTTCTTGGTGCCATGTTCTGACAGAACATAACATAATAGGGTTAGACATTTGTTTGATATCGTCGTACGAGACAGTAGTAGTATATATATATATATATATATACGCAGGCATATACCACATAAGTGACATCAAACAATCCGCGCAATCAATTCATACAGCAATAAGCATGTATAATTAGGTAAACACCTTACTTCACATTGGTGGTTCTTGTCTTTATACCCTAATTCATTGACTCCAAAGAGTATACGTTTGACCTTTTTCTTGTACTAAGGGAATCTATACGTGACAAGACTTTCTGTGGTTCCTGTGCACTGAATTCCATAATTATGTAATGCATCCATAATTACGAACTCCTTGCACAGTCCGCACAGTTCGTTTCATCCTCGTATTTCTTCCTTCAGTTAGGCCATTGTTTTCAGGTAAAGTCATGTATACTAGTGGTATTCTACATCTAGTACATGTATATGCTAATTATCTCACATATTTGCAAGTAATTTCTCAGTTAAAGGCAAGTGCTACTCCTGTGCACCCTAAATCTCGTAGTGTCTTTTCTAGACTCATGTAATCAGTTTCAGGCAGTGGATGTCGCGGGAAGTTTTATGCAATGAAAACTCTTTGAAAAATTGTTTTCGTGAAGGATCCTAGAGATTGTAGACTAGACTCAAGAAGGAATCCTGGTTCACTACAATCGCAGCTCTGATACCAATCTGTCACACCCCTTTCTGCAGCGGAAGCACGAGGTGTGATCATGAAAGGTTCTCATTGCATATGAAAGGTAAACATACTACATGCTCATAAAAATAACTTCAAATACCAACCATTCATAATTTGAAAACACAAGTTTAGCGTCTACGTCGCGACGATAGCATAAAACATTGTCTTAAAAGTTTATAACTTTATTTAAACAAAACATAGACGACATCCATAAGCATGAGTAGGACCGCGCGCACAACCACCTTTAGTTACCTGAAATACATGTGAGTTTTGGAAAAACGTCAACATAATTTTGGTGTGAATTCATGCAGTATTTGTATTGTACGTTTATATACTTTGTATGAAAAACATGGTATGTATTTTGTTTAAATCACGTATTCATGTATAGACAAGTATTTCTATATGTATCAAGTGTTAATGGGTTGCAAAGCCATTAACATGTGACACGACATAGGAAGTCACCAAACCATAAGCATTTTTCTGTAGTCGATTCACGACTGAGACACAAAAACACTACTTGGTTCTAGTTGTCACCAAGAGTGGGGCTGCCCTGAAACCCATTAGATCTAACCATTTGTTCTGCGGTCTTAGTATGTACACGATTAATGGTGCTTATGGTACCCTATTCGTGACACGATTTCTCGTATCATTTCTCAAAACGCATCATACTTGGTACTAGTCATCACCAAGTGCGCTTCTTGTTTTTGTATCATACCATTTTGTGATTGTCGAAATATTTGTAACATGTATTCCACCCCCGCAGTTATAAACCAAAAATAGTTAAAGAAAAGGGGGAGCATGAACTCACAACTTTGTGTTCCTTTGCGTCGTAAACTTCACCGGATTTGCTCAGTTAACGTCGTGACCTATACGTATTTTCTTAACATTAGTCACCAGACTCGTATCGCACAAGTACAAGTCACTATCTTTTGTATATGTTTTGTTGTGTTAAAAATATTTTATATTTTTAACTAAGTGTCTTACTTATATTATTTTCCCAGAAATAAATATAAGTATCTTGTATTTTGCACTTTGCACCCAAATTATGTATCTTGTATTTTGTATGTGTATTTTGTGTTTTTACTTCTCATGAGTATTTAGTGTATTTTTAAGTCCTAATACACTATCAAGTACAATACTTACTACATACACTTAGCACAAACTGTGGCGATCAATAAATATATATATTTTCTCAAAAATATATACATATTTAACATCCATTTTTATTTTCGAAGAAATCCTCATTTCTTATCACCAAAAATTAGGGAAGCCTTGGTAGTATTTTTAGATACATTTTTAGGGAATAAGTTTCTCAAAACTTATATTTTTTCTAAGTGTTGAAATTATAGAAATTTCGACAGAGTTTCCCCTAAAAATGGAGGTTTCCCATGTTTTCAAAACATGTGTTTATTTTCTTTTAATTCATCAACAATCAATTTGCAACAATAATCATCAACAACATATACTAATTTCTCTATTCCATGAACTTGAGAATTTATAAAAATGTGTAGTAACTTACTAGTGTACTTAGTAAGTCTTGTTACTCTCTAAAGTGTGCTTGTTTCTTTAAAAGCTCCATTTTTAAAGAAATTAGTTCTTTACAACTTGTGACATTAATTTCTAAAAATATTACTTCTTGTATTTTTCTTGTTACATATGTGTATCTTTGCTTTATTAACCACCAAAAATAGGGTCTATTTGTTTAAGAACCAAGATTTATTACAACTTGTGTTTTTAACTTGGTTCTTTCGAAAACCCACTTGTAGATCTTTAGATCTACTAGTTTAGAATCTTATTTTACAAGAAAATTGCTTTTACACAAGTTCATGTTTATGTTGTGGAAAGATTCGTCATCTTGCAACCTTCACATTTCACATATCACTAGTTCATGTTCCATGAACATGAACTAGCATGGTTAGATGACGATCCGTTCCTCTACTAGCATTCAACAACATAAAATAGCCATAACAAAACAAGATTTACAAATTTTACACCATTAGTTTCTTTTTATCCATCAAGATCATCATTCTAGCAAGACTTTAAGTTTTTTTCTTAAGTGTTCATGATTCTTATCCGTTAAATCTCTTATTAACCACTTTAGACAAGATCAAGAGAGTGTTTAGAATCACTTATAACTAGCTCAAGGCTAGGGAAGAAATCAAGTGAAAACAAGGTGGTTAATAGCGATGTAGAGAGGTCCTTGTGATTCCGTAAGCACCGAGCCTCCTTATGTGAACTCTAGCACCTTGATATGCATGTAGAATGCCTTGATCAAACTCGAGAGCGATGATGGATGTGGGTGTGTGTTCGGCCGAGTATCAAGGGAAGAGGGAGAGAGAGTTCAAGTTTTTGTTGTGGTGATTTGTGAGAAGTGAAGTGTTCTTGAGTAATACTTATAACCAAATAATCCTCTTGACCATTAGTTAATGTGTCTTCTAGATATGAAGCAAGAGAGATTAAAATAACAAAATGGTGAGGGTGTGTCCCCCATGGGAAGATTTCGGTCAGGGGGGGGGGGGTAAATGGGTTGGATTCTAACTAGATTGTTAGGTTAGTTAGTTTAAGTTAGGAGGTTAATTTAGTTATTAGTGTGTAGTGAATTATAACGGGTGTTAGGGTATTTGGGGACCCTAACTGGCTCAGAAAAGGAAAAACAATGCCATTGCCAATATTTTTGTGTTCCGGTAAAGTCCGGTTGTTCGGTTAGATACCGGTTCGTTAAAGTGCTAAATTACACTTTTCAGTGTCTTTTAAGTACCTTTTTGTAATACTTTCGATTCTCGACACTTAGGGAAATATTCTGGATGATAAAACGACATTTCTGCACAATATTTATGTTGTTAAAAGCTGATTTGTGCTGAATTTAATAAAATTCTGCACTTAAAGTGCGTTTCGGGTGCTTTTTAGTGCGTATTTTAGCTTCCGTAAAGTTTATACATAAACCCTTGTATGTACTCTTAGGTTTTAATGTATTCTTGTCATTGGACCTACACCTAGGCCTCAATTCTAATGTCTGACTGCTTTCTGCAGTTTTGTTGACACATTGTGTCTTACCGGTGAGTTTACTAGTATTTCTGACGCAACGCTCTCGATATGCTTAAAGCAATATTTAGTAGTATACAACGTGCATGAATTCACTTGTTTAGCATGTAATCAGTCAATGTTGACATTTAAGCACATAATCGTAGTCATTAAATAGTAATTTAAGTGCACGGAAATTACCGGTTTTGTACCAGTGGTCACATCACATTCCCAAGTAAACTCGACGCTACGTTTGGATTCCCAGCGAACTTTGGCCAATCGAATCCGTTTGTTCTTCAATTGTTTGAATGTACGGTCCACTATCTCCACAGGTTTCTCGACAAAGTGCATTGTTTCATCGATTTGAATCTCGTCGAGAGGAATGTGAAGATTAGCATCAGCTAAACACTTTCGCAATTTGGACACGTGAAAAGTCGGATGAACATTCCCAAGCTCCGGAGGTAGCTCTAGTCGATAGGCAACCTTTCCAATTCTTTCAACAATCTTAAATGGTCCAACATATCGTGGTGCAAGTTTTCCTTTCTTTCCAAATCTCACCACTCCCTTCCAAGGTGACACCTTGAGTAGGACACGGTCTCCGACTTGAAATTCTAAGGGCTTGCGTCGCATATCCGCATAACTCTTTTGACGGTTTCGGGCTGTCACAAGATTATCGCGGATTTTCTTGATTTTGTCTGTTGTTTCCAGAATGAGCTCAGGTCCAGTAAGCTGAGCTTCACCGATCTCACTCCAACAGACAGGTGAACGACATTTTCGACCGTAGAGAGCTTCGAATGGTGCCATATCAATGCTAGCATGATAACTATTATTGTATGAGAACTCGATCAATGGCAAATGAGAATCCCAATTACCACCAAAGTCTATCACGCATGCTCTAAGCATATCCTCCAAAGTTTAAATTGTTCTCTCAGATTGTCCATCTGTTTGGGGATGATAAGCAGTGCTTAGATTCAGTTGGGTTCCCAACGCAGATTGCATGGTCTTCCAAAAATGAGATGAAAATCGAGCATCACGGTCGGAAATGATATCTAAAGGAACACCATGTCGTGATACAATCTCGTCTACATAGATCTTGGCAAGCTTTTCAGCAGAGAAATCCTCACGGATTGGTAAGAAGTGAGCAGATTTTGTCAAACGATCAACTACTACCCAAATGGCATCATGACCTTTAATAGTACATGGTTGTTTAGTAATGAGATCCATGGCAATGTTTTCCCATTTCCAAACCGGTATCTCTGGTTATACAAGCAAACCTGAAGGTCGTTGATGTTCAGCTTTGACTTTGAGACAAGTTAGGCATTCTGATACATACAAGGCAACATCCTTCTTCATACCAGGCCACCAATACTGAGTACGAAGATCCTTGTACATTTTATCAGCACCAGGATGGATAGAATATCGAGACTTGTGAGATTCGTCCATTACCAAGGTGCGAAGATTGTCCTGATTCGGAATCCACAAACGATCCTGGAAATATAGCAACCCATCGTCTTTCCTTTCGAGTTTAAGCTCAAGTTGAAGGTAGCTCATTTTTCAATAAGCCTTTGATCACACAAGATGTTGGTGCATTTCATCTGTTGACTTCGTCTTGGATCGAGTCATATACTTAGAGTGTTAGATCAGGGCATGTATTACAAGAAAATAGGCTATTGTATAGGAGATTAGAGGGAGATTCGCTTATAGGGACTTGAACAGGTCCGCTTTTATGTCGACAATGTGGTCCGCTCGTATGTCCAAAGGTGGTCCGCTTATACGGACTTGTCCCTTGGAGCGGACCTACATTAACTATATATAGGCTTCATGAGCGAATCATTTAGGGTTGTTGCTGAAACTCGTACCGAGGTGCTGCCAGATCGAGATTAGATTGTAAACTGTTATATATCAATACAAAAAGGTGATTAAAGTGATTTGCTAGTTGTTCCTACGTTGATTATTTGTTTTCTGCACCTGTAATTGATGAAAACTCCTCTGAACGACTCGTTCGGGTCGACACACGATCCTACAAGTGGTATCAGAGCTTCAGGAGGAGGAGTTCTGCAGAGAATAGCTGAATTTCATCAAGTTTTCTTTCATCTACACCTTCTTTCTTCATTTCAGACACTTTCCACGGTCAAAATCGGCTCAAAATTTCAAGGATTGTGCGCAATAGTACAGTGACAAACCCTGGAAAGTTTGGTGTCAAAATTCGAGTTAAAAGTGGGTCAAAAACAGTTCCGATTGAGATTCGCTTTTCTGGTATGTTCATAGGTCCGCTCCAACGAACGATATAGATCCGCTTATTGTTACCAATTTCAGGAGATTCGCTCCAAAAGTTTTACCTGGTTCGCTTTTGCATACATTTGAATGTCTAGTCCGCTCATGTGACCATACAGATCCGCTCGTAGATACTTGACAGATCCGCTCATATTATCATCTAGGAGTTCCGCTTTTGTGTCCAGTCTGGTTCGCTCCAGTGAACAAATCTGATTCGCTTTTGTGTCCTCTTGGCAGTCTGGTTCGCTCATACGTACTGAGTTAGGTTCGCTCGTTTGAACACAAGCAGGTTCGCTCGTGTGGAAATATTCTGGTTCGCTCTTCTGTCAAACAAGAGATTCGCTTTTGTGATCTTTTCATACAACTTGGTTCGCTTTTAAGGCTGCTGTGAAAAATTTTTGAAAAATTTGAAAATGGACGAGGAATTCTTTAACGCGTTCGCTACTCCGGTTACACCGATAAGTTTTGCACAAAATACAATGCTCGAGAATGAAACGGGTACGATGCAGAAACCACCTAAGCTAATGAACATAGAAGAATATAAAGGTTGGGAAGGTCGGTTTGAGAATTGGGTGCAAGCTAACTATCTAGATGCTTGGGAGTGCGTCGAGACAAAATATGTTCGACCTTTGAATGATGATGAAGAACCCATTCCGATAAAAATTCTAACTGCTGATGCTAGGAAGAAGTACAAAGATGAGAAAATGATGCTAAGTCTTCTTCAACAGGCAGTGAAAGAGGATATCATGGTTCTTTTGCAACACAATGGAACATCATATTCAATTTGGAGAGCTTTGCGGTCAAAGTTTCGGGGTAGTGAAGAGATGGTTAAAAGCAAGAAGTCGCTTCTAAAGAAAGAATTTGATCTTTTCCGTGGGTTAAAGAATGAAAGTACACGAGAGATTATCGAACGATACTGTAACTTGCTTGCTAACATGAAGAGATTGAGTATTGAGAAAAGCACTGATGAGTTGATCGAAAAACTTGCTGATGCGTTACCATATGAGACTTGGGGCACATATCTCATGATGCTCAGAAACAATAAGGGTTTTAGTAATTTGACGCTCAGTAAGTTCATTGAAAAGATCGAGGCTCAAGAAATGGAACAACGTAAAGTTATCAGAATGAAAGATTTTGATGGTGAACAGGATATAGGGTTATACTATAAGGCAGGTGTGAATGAGAAATCATCAAATCTATCTCCGAAGGTTGAGACTGCCTACAGTGCCAAAAATTCATCTGGAAGCCCATCATCTGGATCAAACAGCAAAACCAGTTTCACTTCATTTTCATCTTATGATCCAAACATTTCTGCAACTAAAAACGGGAGAAAGTTACAGTGCAACATTGTGTTAAATCTTGAAAATGATCAAGATTATTCTGAGGAAGTTGCTAAAAACCAAATGTCTTTATTAGGAATGGTTTTGGAATCTTATACTTGTTTTGTTGCAGGTCGTATTGGCAATCCAATGTTAACCAAGGAAGACTACGACCAGATAGATGCTGAAGAGATGGAGCTGATGGACATAAAATGGTGTCTGGCTAGCGTGTTACGGAGAGCTGAGAAATTCAAACAAATCATGGGGAGAGATGATCTTCGTGATGCAAATGTTTCTACTTTAGGTTTTGACAAATCTAAAGTCACTTGTTTTCGATGCAGGGAAAAAGGACACTTCAAGAGAGAGTGCACTAATCGAGAAGCAAGTGGAGCTCAAAATCCATTCAACAACAACAATGATTACTATCGAAAAGCCATCTATCACCAAGTTGGTCAACAATCATCTCAACAACATAAACATCAAGCTCAAACTGCACATGGAAGAGACGTGATTGAAGATTCTGGAAAGAGAGCTTGTGTGGGTAATCATGATAGATTGTTTGGAAAAAGAGAGGATGGTAGTGCTTTGATAATTAATCAGGATGATGAGAGATTGCCAGAAGGTTTTAGCTGGGAGAATTTTACTTGGGATGATTATATCCCTGATCAAACTAGAGCCTACACAGCTTTCATAGCAAAGGTTGAAGATGATAGTGATGATGATACGGAGTATTGGACAAGAAAATTCAAAGAAGATATGAAGTTGCTGGCTGAAAGTGATAGTGAAGATGAAAAAGCCAAGAAGAAAAAGAAAAAGATCAAGACACCAGTGAGCAGTGATGATGAAGATGTTCCGGTGGTGAGAAGACAAAAGATGAAAGAAGTGCCTAAATTCAAAGTTGAGGAAGAAGTTGATGCGAAAAAGATTCCAGTGAAGTGTGATAATTGTGAAGCTGTAAAGAAGCAGAACAGCATGTTGATTTACAATTTGAACAGTTTGAAGGAGTCTTATGATGTGCTAAATAAAACGATGAACCAATACAACCAAACGAGTGAAGAACAAGCTATAGCAATGAAGACACTTCAGGGAGCTTTTATGACAAAGCAGAAAGTTGTAAATAATTACATTGAAAAGTCTGCTGCTTTGGAACAAAAGCTTGAGCTGCAAAGAATTGAAACTGAAAGAGTTAATCGTTTGTTAAAAAGTTACTCATGTACTTCCTATGTCATTGACAGGATTTATCCGACAATTGAAAGTATGAAGGTATGGGAAGATGATGAGGTAACTGAAGAGAAAGCAGCTGGAGTAGGTGCTGATGAAAAGATTGCTAATAAGAAGAAGAATGACAAGAAAAAAGACACTGAAAAGACATCATCTGGTAAGAAGCAAGGTGTCAGTTATAACAAGTGTCCACCCCCGCTGGAAAATGGATATTTGCCTAGATATCCTAATGATGAAAGAGTCAAAAAGGCAACAAATTTACAATGGGAGTCAGAGTCATCGGTTAATCTTCCAGAAAGCATTGATGTTGAGTTTACATCATCTGACACTGATCAACAGTCTCAATTGATGAAGAAAGTCGTGGATCATGTGTTAGATAATGATGATATTGAGGAATCAAAGTCGGTGTCGGTGTCAGGGTCAAATTCTGAATCAAACACGTCGTGTCATGCAGAAAAACAGGACAAATTAGTTTATGATAGAAAGTTTTTGTTGTCAAAATCTAATTTGGATGATGGATTGTTTAAAGTTGCTTACACTTTGAATGATTCTGACAAATTATATTCTGATGAAGAATTTCCAATAAGAGGTGTCAAAACTGAATTGATAAACAAGGTTTTCGTACTCACAGAAATTAATATTTCTGAAATAAAAGGCTTATGTCTTAATGAAAAACCAAGATATTATACCTCAAGAGTTCAACAGAGATTAAACAAGAAAAAGAATTACAGTTCTGGTTCAGATTTCCAAAAGAGATCAAACCATAACGGTAATTTCAAAAAGAAACGTTTAGGGTTTATTCCTACAGAAAAACATAAAAATAAAAAATATGTTCGTGATTTTAAATCCAAAATGTCATTTGTTTCAGGTACATCAACTGATGAAGAAGAAAAGACAAACTTCTGGAGAGAATCAAACAATGAGTTTCTGACGAAGAAGCAAGTTGAGTTGAAGAAGATAGCTGAGCAGAAGAGAGACTCGAGAACCTGTTTCAAATGCAACAATGTTGGACATATTGCCAAGGATTGTTCTAAGGCAATAAAATCAAAACAGGGAGTATCTCGTAAACTTAAGGAACAATTGGTTGAGTTTGAACCACCAATTGATCGAACCAAACTGTTTAAAAATTCTATTTTTGAAATTGGTGAGAGTTCAAACAAGTTTTACAAGAAAAGAGCAAAATCATACAACCAGAAATGGATTGTTAAGAAATTTGGTGAAAGCTCTAGCGATGATTCTGATGGGTCAAAATCAGAGGAGCTATCTTCAGGCGATGAAACTGATTCCACAAAGTCAGTTGAGCCACAAATTGTTTCAAAATGTGAAGCTGATGTAAAAGTTGAAAAATCAGTTCCGATTGTTAATGATGAGGAGTTTCCATTACTTCGGGCTGAGAATTATAAAAAGAAAATTGGTAAAGTTGAAATTTCTAACCAATTTTATCATGATGAACAGGAATTTGATGCTGAGAAGGTCTTTAACCCCAAGGTAAAACACATCTTTGGCAAGATGATTGACCGAAAAGTCAAAGGGGTTAAGGAATTTTATGAGAAGAAAACAAAGAAAGAAAAGGTTGAACCATCCCTGGTTTGTGACTGGGATGGTACATATTATGAACAGTAAGTCTTAGGACTTGCCGGAGCTCCCAGGTTGGTAAGCGTGGATCATGAATTGGCATCTTTCTCAAATTCTATTCGGTAACGTCAATCATACAAACGGTAAAAAGGTTTGTTTGTGTATTTCTTACAAGTGGTATTTGACGAGTTTATGTTTTACAAGTGGTACAGAGGTTTCTGAACTGCAAATGGTAAAACAAGGACATTAATTTGTACTTGTTTTTTCCTACATATGGTTGGAAGACAAGATGATGAACCATAACCCCGAACATTTGTTTGATAAACCTACTAGTGGTAACCTACAAGTGGTAAAATCAATCAAACTTATTTTCCGGAAAAACCATTTTGATTAAAACAAACTTAAGTGTTTTGAAATCTAAATGGGAAAATAGTTTGTTGATAGGGGGAGTTCTGATTGTTTATGCGCTAGTAAATGGCGAATTGATGTAATTCGATATCGGTTGTCATGTTTCTGTACAATTTGTTTTCAATTTTCGTTAATGTATTTGCATTTTAGGGGGAGTAGAAAATTTTCAGAAAATCCAAAAACATTAGAAAATTTGAAAAAGCCAAAAACATGATAAAACTGAAAAATGAGTTTTTGTTGCGTAAAAGAGGAAATGATAGTACATCAGTGGATTATCACAACATGCTAAAGAATTGGAAAGTTTAAATGTGATAAACGATATTACTGCGGATGTGTCAGTAGGTTTTCGCACTTTTAGTAAATTGAAACGAGATATAAACCTAAAATTCAAACTTACTTGATTCGTGGGTAACTATTCTTGAATATATGGGTAACCCCCGAAATCTTGTTTGAAAGGTCCCGTATTCTGAGATACTAGGTCTTTATACTCAGTGATATCTGGGGTATTATCCCGGGACTTCTGCTGAATGGTAGTTCTGACCTAGTCCCCGGATAATACTTTCTGCAAAAGGCTTGAAACAGAGCATCGCCCTCAGCAAGCTGATGAAACAATAAAATTGATAGTCGCTGCTGTTGAAATCAAAAGATCCTCTAAAGGGGACCCACCAAAAGTTGAAGCCGTCATCTCTCTGCGTATACGGAAGTATCGACCTGAGCTCTCACGGCCCTTGCACATTACCCCTTTACAGATATCAGTTGTGGTATACTCACCTGTAAGACTGAATATTGGGATCTGGATACAGGAGTATATTCAAGTGGAGTGATACACAAGTAAGTTTAAGTCTCTAAAACATTAATATCATATCTCGAATCGATTGAAATCTGTGTGAAAATTTAAGTGGACAAACATACTGACAATCTAGATAAATTGTTTAGAACTGAGTATGTTTAAAGCTTAACAGTGTTAGTGATATGTCTCAAAAACTGATATGATCCTCTTGCACAAACTCACAAAAAAATTGTCTGTAAATATTTCATTTCTGCACTTTACTTTCTTTCAGAAAATCCAAAAAGATTTTTGGTGTGTTTTAGCATAATTTTTTTGAAAAGTCAAAAAGATTTTCGACAACTGGTGTTGAATAGCTGATTTTCAAAATTCGCAGTGCTAAACATGATGAACAATTGGTTTGGGTGATTGTGTTTTGGTTTGATAAGAAAAACGTCACAATTTCAAGTGGTTCATCAGTATCTGAGTGAATGATTAGTTTGTGTGTAGTGATGGTTATATGCTTAAATGTTTATCATAAAACTTATGCTTGAGGTAGAGTTTTATGCAGGAAAAGTCAACATTTGAGGGAGAGCACATGTTGGACTTGATAATCTCAAAAGATGTCAACATCATAGTGAGGGGGAGTCTGTTGATGATAAAAGAGAAAAAGATGAAGATAGAGAGAGAGAAGCCCAGAGACTGATCAAGACTGAAGACGTGAAGATTCTACAGTGTGGAGACTCGATGGACGACTCCGTCAACATCTGAGGGGGAGTCTGTTGGTGCATTCCATCTGTTGACTTCGTCTTGGATCGAGTCATATACTTAGAGTGTTAGATCAGGGCATGTATTACAAGAAAATAGGCTATTGTATAGGAGATTAGAGGGAGATTCGCTTATAGGGACTTGAATAGGTCCGCTTTTATGTCGACAATGTGGTCCGCTCGTATGTCCAAAGGTGGTCCGCTTATACGGACTTGTCCCTTGGAGCGGACCTACATTAACTATATATAGGCTTCATGAGCGAATCATTTAGGGTTGTTGCTGAAACTCGTACCGAGGTGCTGCCGGATCGAGATTAGATTGTAAGCTGTTATATATCAATACAAAAAGGTGATTAAAGTGATTTGCTAGCTGTTCCTATGTTGATTATTTGTTTTCCGCACCTGTAATTGACGAAAACTCCTCTGAACGACTCGTTCGGGTCGACACACGATCCTACACAAGATCATTGAGCTTGCAGGACACGAGATTGAATATCAGATAGAGTTCGAACAGAATGAAGCTTGACTCGTTCCTTTCGACTAAGCGCATCTGCTACGACATTCGCCTTACCAGGATGGTAGCGGATCTCGCAATCATAATCGTTTAAGAGTTCAACCCAACGTCGTTGCCTCATGTTCAGCTCCTTCTGATTGAGAATATGCTGGAGACTTTTGTGGTCTGTGAAAACCACACACTTAGTTCCATAGAGGTAGTGTCTCTAGATTTTAAGCGCAAAAACCACAGCTCCTAACTCAAGATCATGAGTCGTATAGTTCTTCTCGTGAACTTTCAGCTGTCTGGACGCATAAGCTATGACTTTACCTCGTTGCATAAGAACGCAACCAAGTCCTAGATTCGATGCATCACAATAGACCACAAAATCATCGTTTCCCTCAGGTAGAGATAAAATAGGAGCATCACAGAGCTTCCGTTTCAGCGTTTGGAATGCTTCTTCTTGCTTGGGTCCCCACTCAAAAGGCTTATTTTTCTAAGTCAAAGCAGTGAGTGGAACCGCGATCTTCAAGAAATTAGAAATGAATCGACGATAATAACCAGCAAAACCAAGAAATGATCGAATCTCTGTAGGTGTCGTCGGTGTATTCCAATCCATAATAGCTGCTATTTTGCAAGGATCCACATGGATACCCTGCTCATTGACTATATGACCTAGAAACTGAACTTCTCTAAGCCAGAATTCACACTTGGAGAATTTAGCAAAAAGTTGTTCCTTCTTCAGAAGTTCCAAGGTCAAACGAAGGTGTTGTTCGTGCTCGGCTCGAGACTTTGAATAAATGAGAATATCATCGATGAACACAATTATGAACTTTTCTAAATAAGGTTTACAAACCCTATTCATTAAGTCCATGAAGATAGCTAGGGCATTCGTCAAACCAAAAGGCATGACAGTGAACTCGTAATGCCCATATCTTGTACGGAAAGCAGTTTTGGGAATATCTTCTTCGAAGACACGAAGTTGATGATACCCAGATCGCAAATCAATCTTGGAAAAGCATGAAGCACCTTGCAGTTGGTCGAAGAGATCATCAATTCTAGGTAGGGGATATCGATTCTTGATGGTAAGCTTATTAAGCTCACAATAATTGATACACATTCAAAAAGATCCATCTTTCTTTTTCACAAAGAGTACAGGAGCTCCCCAAGGTGAAAAGGTCGGACGGATGAATCCTTTATCAGACAACTCTTGAAGCTGTGTTGATAACTCTTGCATCTCCAACGGTGCGAGACGATAAGGTGCTTTCGCAATCGGATTGGCATTGGGTACAAGATCAATATGAAACTTGGCTTGACGAACTGGAGGCAAACCATGCAGTTCATCGGGAAACACCTCTGGATAATCCCGAATAATTGGAATATCCTGAATACTCTTGCTCTTGCCTTTCTCCTCGGTGACATGTGCCAGGAAAGCAACATATCCTTTTAGCAAATAACTTTGGGCCTTTGTACACGACATAAGCTTCAAACCTCCAGATAGTTTCTCACCACGAACTTCCAGAACATCGCCAGACGGAAGAGGAATACGAACAATATTATCGAAACAAACTACCTCGGCATGATGTTTGGTTAACCAATCCATCCCCACGATAATATCAAAACTCCCAAGTTGCATCGGCGTGAGGTCAATGGGAAAAAGATGGTTATCAAGGTTTAACTGACAATCACGAATAACAGAATCAAGAACAAGAGGATTACCAGTAGCAACTTCGACAGATAAGGGTTTCCTCAGTTTAGTTCTAGGTATCGCAAGCAAAGGTTCAAAAGATAATGAAACAAAACTTCTATCGGCACCAGAATCAAAAAGAATAGATGCAGGTCGATTGTTAACAAGAAATGTACCATTGACGACGAGGTTGTCAACTCGAGCCTCGTTTGCATTCAGATTGAATGCTCGCCCACGAGCGGGATTCGCATTCGCATTGCATTGACATTGACATTGACATTGACATTGACATTCACGTTCGGATTTGCATTTGCATTTGCCAACCTCGGACAGTTGTTGCGGTAGTGACCAAGCTCTCCACAATTGAAACATGTACCCGGTGGGAATCTAGCAACATTCCCCTGAACTGGAGCTTGATTCTGAACAATCTGATTCTGACCCAAACGACAGACGTTGGCCAGATACCCAAGCTTACCACATGTTGTGCATTGCTTACAAGCTTGTTGTGCAACATGATGACCGTTGCAGCGAGCACAATGAGGTGCGGTACCAGCATATGCTTTCTTCGCAGGTGGCTGAGCGGGCGGGTTCTGAGGGTTCTGAGCAGTAACTGCAAAGTTCTGAGCACCCTTTCGCTTTCTCGACTTCTTCGACGACTCACCTTTCTTACCCTTACCCTTACCCTTACCCTTTTCCTTGACAGATTCGGTCGACTTCTTCTTATCACCCTTGCAGGTAAGTTTACCCTTCCTGACTTGTGACTCAGTCAGCAGATAACTCGATCGTTTGGCGAACAGTACTAGGATTAACACCGGTCACAATATCCTGAATGGAATCGGGTAAACCATCGATATATCTCTCGATTGCTTTCTCCAGAGGGGTAACCATAGTGGGACACAACAGACTGAGTTCCTCAAAACGATCCGTATACGCACGGTGTTCACCCTCATCTTGCTTTAAGTCGTCAAACTCTCGTTCCAAAGCTCGAATTTCGTGACGGGAACAAAACTCCTTCATCATGAGAGCTCGAAGCTCTTCCCATGTTTGTGCTAATGCCACTTCGGCACTCCTATCGTGCATAATACCATTCCACCAGGTAAGAGCTCGCTTCTCAAACACACTTGATGCAAATTCAACCTTACGTGCATTCGGACACTGCACATGTCTGAATGTGCTCTCGATAATCTCGAACCGCAGGAGGAGCGCAGTTGCTCCTTGTGACCCAGAAAACTTAAGCGGCTTCGCAGAATTGAAACTCTTGAAATTACACGGTGCATTGTTATTATTGTTGTGGTATAGCTCGTGGATTTGGGTCACAACGCCTGGAAGCACAGCAGCCATTTGCTGTGAGACAAGGGCTGCGATTTCTTCAGCAGTAAAAGATTATGCATCATGTCGAGGAGGCATCGTCTTGCAAGGAAATATGAGGAACGAGTGCGGTCGACAATTAGGAAAAACAAAAGAGGTTTGAAAATATCGACGAAACATAAGGAAGGCGATCACTTGTTCGTTACCTTGAACAAACAAATGACACGCAGTGACTAATCAAAGTAATGAATAAAAATAATGTATTGCGAAGACATGCTCGTCTATAAGTGAACACTCACCCCAAGAGTTCCCAGGTAAGAGTGACTGGTCCGATTATGTGGATTTGTATGAACACTCTAGCCTTAGACAGAAAACTCAGGGTACAGGCATTCACTCTTCCAGTTTGCACGTGTTCACATTATTTAGACCCAAACTTTGACGAGATTTGAAAACACAGAAGGCACTAAGCCAAAATGAGTTAAACTGGGAGGGTTCAAAACCTTACAACAGAGGGTTCAAAACCTAGTAATCAATCATCCTAGAACGGATGATTAATTTTCGAAGCAGATTCGTATTTTGTTTTAAAAAAAATCTAAACGCAAATCAACTCGCGTTGGGGTCCTAGAAAGTTATAGTCTAGGTCAAAATTTTACTAATAACCTAATTCCCTATAACCATTGGCTCTGATACCAACTCTTCTGTCACACCCCGACCACGTAAAACAACAAATCGTGGCGGAAACATCAGGGAGTGTTGTAAGAGAATTATTGTTTCAAAACCATGGATACAAAAGAGTCTCGTTTTATTTATTCATTAACATTGTCTTAAAGTTAAACAAGCAAATCAAACATAGTCTATCATTGTTATTAAATCACTAAGGCCTCGTCCAGTCCTAAGTGAGCATCAATCCTATTCGCAAACAACATTAAGCAACTTCACCTGAAACATATGTAAAAACAAAGTCAGCAAAGAAATGCTGGCGAGTACATAGGTTTTGCGAGAGTGTCAGATTCATGGCGTGTTTGCATGTCGAAATAACTCGTACGTCTTCGTTAATCGACATTAGAAAACCTTGTTTTGTAAACTCTTTGTATCGTAAAATGAATAATCAAATCAAAACGATTTGGTTATAATTTATAAACCTCGATGCCATGAATCATAACCCAAAACATTTGTCTTCGTAAACCAAATCGTAAATCGTTCTCGTGATAAAACTCGTATGGTTTATATAGTTTCGTAAACATCGTTGTGTGACATTGTTTAACTCGTTCTCGTTATAGATCATCGTTTATTTATTTAAATCGTTCATTCGTTCAAAATCATTCTCGTACAAATCGTTCTCGTTTTTAATTGTAAAAACTACTTTTGGTCGTCTTGCTAATAACATTCAAACCTTTGTGACTCGTTCATCGTTCAACTCGTTCAAGTCGTATTAACAAACCACCATAGGGGTAAGTTAACAATCATCAGATTCAGTCGTTACCCACCTCACCCACACATAACCATGGGTGCGGTCTGATAAAGGGATTTGTCAGATCCTATGGTACCATAACCTAATACTGATCGGTTCGGCCAAAATTAATGAATGTCATTCGTTATATAATTACAACCAACAAGCTCGTTCACATTATCGAAATCGTTATTAGTTTAGTATAAACCATCTTACTCGTTTTGAAACCATCGTAAAAACATCGAAATCGTTTTGATACATATGAATCACCCCAAAACAATCGAAACACAGTAAAAGAGGGGACTATGTACTCACCTTTGGGTGCGTTTTTATGTGTTAACACAATCCCTCAAATTATTTATTCGTCCTAAACTAAATAAGAATGATTTAATAAACAAAATTCACAAAAATACCGAAGTTTCTCCGATACTTAGAATTTTCACATAAATTTGAGATTTCTCGAAAACTTATTATTTTTGATTATTTTGGAGTACTCGTATATATGTACTCAAGCGTAAAACACATAATCTTGTCAAGTATTATCATGTCATCATACACATATTATAAAACATATAAAATTTACCCATGAACAACCCATAATAGTTATGTCGAAAAACACTTGTTTTAGCGTTTCGGTAACATTTTTGGGCGTCGGAAGTCACGTATGACTAACCAAACAACAAGTAAACTTAATATAAGTTAAAATACTTATTTTTATACCAAAAATATCAGTTTGGTTACTGATCTAAAATAGTTTTGTAAAAGTCCACCGAAAAGTCGATTTTTAACCGTTTTACCGCATAGTTTTGTATCAAACGTTACCCGAACCATCCCAAATCGAAACGACTTGAAATTTTAACATAACACATGTTATTTACTGAATAAAATAATGGTTATACTCACAATAGTTCAGGTCTTAAATAGAGCATATAAATCACGCAACTTTCGCATATTTTACCACTTTTTAAGCTATATGTACAACATGCAAAGCTATCAACCCTATGTCAAAGTTTCATGCCATTATAATACACCAAAAAATGTTATTTTTAGTGGTTGTAACCTGATCTAAAACGTTGTTGTCATATAGCCATTTTTTTTTCACTTCTTGAGCTTTAAATCAACATATATTCACATGTACAAATATCTAAAGCATACTATCATAACATCAACATTTTATGTTAATCTAAATGCATCGAATATATGATATATTCAGGTTTATTTGCTGATGTATTTAAGCATTTAACATATCATACATAGATCATCAATCACTTGCATTTAAACTATTATTCAAGAACATGTAACAACATAAACAAGTATTTAACAAGAAATCGAACTTCAAGACTCATACACACACACACACACACACACACACACACACATATATATATATATATATATATATATATATATATATATATATATATATATATATATATATATATATATATATATATATATATATATATATATATATGTACGGTTATACATACATATATATCACCACCATTTTTATTTGTTTCAAGGCCCATTTCTTTTAGATTTCAAGTTTAGTGAAAAATTCCAAGATTCAAGAGAAACTTCAAGTCATCAAGAACAACCAAGAATCAAAGTATGATTTAAACATAAGTGTTATACCTTCAAGATTCAAGTGGGTTGTGGGATGAGATTTTGATGATAGGAAGCTTGAAATTACTTGAATGCACCTTGGAAACCCCTTTAGATCTTCACACCAACTTGAAGGTTGCTAGAAATGAGCTTGAATATGAAGAACAAGATTGAAGAAAGGATGAAGATGGTGAGAGAGAGAGAGGGGACGGTTATGGAGAGAGAGAGTGAAGGAATTTGAGTGTTGTGGTATGTCACACCCTGACTTTGCGGAAGCGTGGGTTTAATTGGTGTGACTTCTTAATACCATAGCTTAACCACAACAAAGCTATATGAAAGTAAAACCATGATGATCATCCATTACTTCAAGTTTTAAAAATAAAATACCACAACATTGTTTTAAAAGTTGACACATGCAACGGAATTACAACACAACATAATAAAAACCTTGTTCATAAGACACAACCACAAACATGAAATAAACACAGTTTAAGACTTGTGACTCATCCAGGCAAGAGCCACAACCCCTAAACTTGGATGACCTCATTCTCCTACGCAGCATGAAGACATAGCATTCCTCGCCAGATCCCTAATTCCCTGAAATACATGTAATTTGAAAAATCAACAAAAGTTGAGTGAGTTCATGTAAAAGTGAGTATGTATAAACCTTTGTAATATGTTTGTATGTATGAAAATCCCTGGTATGTAGCAAATAAGGAAAAAGAGATCACCATTGGGTTGCAAAGCCAATGATATGTGTGAAGTGCTGTAGGAAGACCCAAACCTAGCAGATTTTTGCGTCAGGCTCAAAGTCACCCCGAGGTCCGTACAGTGGGCCTGGAGTTGGGCTCGCTACACCCAGATAGATCTACCGCTAATGACCATCGGTCCTACAATGAGGATTAATGGCCTCTAGTTTCAGCCTACCCACTCACATGATCTAAGTAGTAACCCTCCTTAAGCTAAACATACCATGTATAAAAGTATCTGTAATTATTGTAACATGTATTCCACCCCCGAAGTATAAAAACTGAAAACAGTTAAGAGAAAAGGGGGACATGAACTCACAGAAGCGCGTCTCGAAATAGTCAATCCCAATTAACCTGCTGCGTGACGACCTACACGTACTAACTTCTATTAGACGGACGGTCGTGCCTTGGCTTAAGGTTTAACGTCTTTCGGAAATCGTTAGGCAACTATTTCGTATTTACACTTCTTAATTATTTAATAATTATATTCCTTCCTAAGGATGGGGGTATTATTACATGTGTGTTTTTATAATTCCGAAAATATATTTTTAAGTCTCATTTGAAAGATATATTTTAAATCACTTGTCTAAAAGATTCTGTCTCCAAAATATACATATTTTTCCTAAAAATATTATATTTTACCTCATGCGATTTCCAAAATAATACTTTATCAAAATACACATTTAAGAGTATTTTCTGAAAATACATAACTTAAATATTTATTTGTGAGGGCGTTGGTATTATTTTGGAGTCGTATTTTCATGATATTTCAAGTAATATTATTTTTACTCTAAAAATAATATATCTCTAGTTCACAAAACAATCACATAATCACACAAGCGTTTTACTATGAAATATATATTCAAAATATATATTTAACAAGTTTCATTTACGAAAGCCCACCTCCAACAATTGGTTATAATCATGGTGAAATTTAGTTGGAAAAACAAGTTAAAAATATATTTATAACCACTTGTCACAAAAATATTTCTAAGTGTTATTTTCTGGAAAAATTTCGCCAGAAACTGGAGGTGGCCACGCTTACTAGCGTATCATTTTCTTTTCAAAATTCAATCAAACAATTTATCAATCATCAACATACAACATTTAAACATCAAACTTGTCAAAATAAGTCTAAATCACAAACTCATGAACTTGAAAGTTGTGTAAAAATATGTAGTAACTTTCTAACATATTTAGTAGATCTTGTTATCTTTAAAAATAAAATTAGTTTCATGAAAACTTTATTTTTAAAGAACTTGTAGTTTTACAACTTCTAGTCATAGTTTACAAAAATATTTCTTGATGAAATTCCATTTTTACACAAGCGTTTACACACTTGTCTATTCACTAAAATGCTTTTAGTTTATGTAAGATCCGGGTTTTGAACAAGACTTGCATCTTTCACTTGGTTCTTCCGAAAAACCACTTGTAGATCTTTAGATCTACTACTTTAGAACCTTATTTTACAAGAAAAATCATAGTTACACAAGTTCATGTTTCATGAGTGGAAGGGTTCATCATCTTTTACAACTTTTTACGCTAACATATTACTAGTTCATGTTCCATGAACACGACTTAGTATGGTTAGATGATGATCCGTCCCACTACTAGCAACAAACAACATCAAATATTCACAACTAGACAAGATTTAGATGATTTACACAACTAGTTTCTCTTTATCCAACTTGTTCATCATTCTTTCAAGACTTTATGTTATGATCTTGTGTGTTCTCAATCTTTAACCGTTAATCACTTATTAACCACTTTAAACAAGATCAAGAGGATGTTTAGAGGCTCTTACTACTAGCTCGAGGCTAGGGAAGAAATAAGACGTAAACAAGGTGGATAAAAGAAATATAGAGAGGTTCTTGAGCTTCCGAGTGCACCGCGCCTTCTTGTATGATCCCTTGCACACTTGTAGGTATGTAAAATGACTAGATCAAAACTTGATGGTGATGATGGTTGTGCTAGTGTTCTCGGCCGAACACTCAAGAGAGGGAAAGAGAGGTTGTTTGTTGTTGGAGGTGGAATGAAAGAGATTAGATGTCTAGGGTATATATTTATAATCCAAGTTTAAGCTTGATCCATCATGTAAAGTGCTCACTAGATACTAGACAAGGCTCATTAAAATAATCAAGAAATTGTGGGGAGTGGGGGGTAAGGGTTGGATTTCAAATGGATAGTTAGGATCTAGTTAAGTTCTAATGATATTAATTAGAGTATTAAGTGTGTAGTATAATACAAAGGGTGTTAGGGTGTTTGGGGACCCTAACTAGCTCAGAAAAGCGTAAACAATGCCTTTGGCAATATTTTTATGTTCCGGGTAAAGTCTGGTTGTTCGGTTGGATATTGATCCGTTAAAGTGTCAAGTAAAACCTTAAAGTGTCTTTTATAGTGTTTTTAGTGACACAATAAATCCCCGACACTTTGCAAAGTGTCTAGCATTATTTTACCAAGTTTTTGCACTCTACCAGTTATGTTTAATGCTGAATTTTTGTATAAAGTGCAGAATTTTGTAATTAAAGCATGTTTTAGGCACATCCGGTCACTATAACTACCACCTAGTGACGCAGTTTTATAATCCTCACCTCCCTACACTTCCTACTAGTGTAGTAATCTATTCCCGGCTCATACTGGCCTCAGAGACAATGTCTGTCTAGTGCTAGCATTGTCAGCATGTTTACTGGGTTATCCGCTGACTGTGCTAACTGAGCTTTTGTGCATCAAGTTTGTCACTATAGTTTTGTGTGTAATGAATGGAGTGACAGTAATAAAGTATGATGCATGAACAAGTATGTATCAGAAATCAAGAGCAGTTTAACCACATTTGTAAGCAAGCACAGTAATTAAGCATTAATTAAATATTAATTAGTTTGTACGGATACCTAGTTTGGTGAGGGTTGTCACATTCTCCCTCCGTTAAGAAAATTTCGTCCCGAAATTTTAGGCTCTGCTTCTGGTTGCAGGGGTCTTAGGAAATAAATGGGGGTATTTTTCTTTCATTCGATCCTCACGTTCCCAGGTGTATTCTGGACCATGTCTTGCATTCCAACGAACTTTGACGAGTTTGACACTGCTCCTACGTGTTCTGTTTATCTTCCAATCCGTAACCTCAACGGGTTCTTCGACAAAGTGGAGCGTGTCGTCAATGTGAATCTCATCTGTGGGAATGACAACAGTTTCTTGCGTTGGACTCTTCTTCAGATGTGACAACTGGCACAAAACCGGTAACTTCCGTACATTTTAATTATTATTTAATGACTGCAATTATGAGCTTAAATGTCAACATTGACTGATTAGAAGCTAAGCAAGTGAATTCATGCACGTTGTATACTACAAAATATTGCTTTATGCAAAAACGAGAGCGTTGCGTCAGAAATATTAGTAAACTCACCGGTAAGACACACTGTGTCAACGGAACTGCAGAAAGCAGTCAGACATTAGAATTGAGGCCTAGGTGTAGGTCCTACGACAAAGGTACATTAAAACCCAAGAGTACATATCAGGGTTTAATTTATGGTCGTTACGAAAGCTAAAACACGCACTAAAAGGCACCCGAAACACACTTTAAGTGCAGAACAAATTACGACAAAACTGCGAAACGAACGTTGGTGGCCGCCCGGATAATATTTAATCCCACAAATATTCTGTTATGATTAAAATTTTACTTTAATCAGGTTCGTGTTGAAAAATAAATTGAAACGCTTAAAAACGTTATTTTTCAAGTTTAAGCGCGTACCGTGAGTTCCTACGCGACACAGTGCTTACACTGCAAAACGCAGACAACGCAGAAAATCTAGGAATATGCTAGGAATATTCCAGGAATATGCTAGGAATATTCCAGGAATATGCTAGGAATATGCTAGGAATATTCCAGGAATATGCCAGGAATATGCTAGGAATATTCCAGGAATATGCTAGGAATATGCTAGGAATATTCCAGGAATATGCCAGGAATATGCTAGGAATATTCCAGGAATATGCTAGGAATATTCCAGGAATATGCTAGGAATATTCCAAGAATATGCCAGGAATATGCTAGGAATATGCCATATGGAATGTCTATAAATACCGTGAGATGGCACATATGAACTTTCACACTTCACAACACCAAACAACTCTCCTCTCTCCCTCTAGAAAGCTCACGGCCAAACATCCCTAATCACCCATCAATTTTTCGAGCCTTGTTCAAGCCATTCCAAGCATACCCAAGCATCAAGGATCACGTATTAGGAGGCTTGGTGCACTCGGAGCACGAAGGACCTTTTTCTCTAGCTTTTATCCACCACATTCGCGTCTAGATTCTTCCCTAGCCTCGAGCTAGTGGTGAGTTACTTAAAACACATTCTTGAACTAATCTAGAGTGGTTAATATGATAGATAACAGTTAAAACTTGGAATCTTGCAATTTGATACATTAAAGTCTACTAAAAGACACTTAAATGATGGATAAAAGCTCACATGATGTGTAAATGTTGTAGTATTTGATTTGTGGGATTATTTAGGCCCGATCTACGTTGTGGTAGCTCGGATCACCGTTTAACCCGACTTTGTTAAGATCATAGATCTTGACATAAGCTTGTTTCGGACGGTACAAGGGTTAAAAGGTGAAACTCTACCACACGAGAAACATGAACTTGTGTAAAAGTATTTTTACTTGTTAAATAGTGTTTAAAACTTGCCGATCTATGTATCTACAAGTGGTATTTTCAAAAGACCAAGCGTCAAAAGGAACCACATGTTCTAAACCGGATCTTACACAAACAAAAGTGATTTTTGTGAACAAACAAGTGTATGGACACTTGCGTAACAAAAGTTTTAACAAAGAAATAATTTTCGTAAAAACCGACTAGAAGTTGTGAAACTTTATATTCTTTGAAAATAAGGTTTTTAAGAAACTAAACTTATTTTTAAAGATAACAAGACTTACTAAATGTGCTAGTAAGTTACTACACAATTTTAGTAAATAACCAAGTTCATGAAATGGAGAAATTAGTGATATTCGTGGATGATTATTGTTGATAAGTGTTGTTGATGATTGTTGACGATTTAAAAGAAAATAAACACATGTTTTGAAAACATGGGAAACCTCCATTTTTAGGGGAAACTCTGCCAAAATTTTTATAAATTTTGATACTTAGAAAAATATAAGTTTTTGAGAAACTTATTCCCTAAAAATGTATTTAAGAGTATTACCAAGGTTTCCCTAATTTTTGGTGATAAGAAATGAGGATTTCTTCAAGAATAAAAATGGATATAAGTATGTATATTTTTGAGAGAAAAATATATATTATTTTATCACCAACTTCTGTGCTAAGTGTATATAGTATGTGTTATACGTGCTAGCGTATTAAGACGTAAAAATACACTAAATACTCATGAGGAGTATAAACATGAAAATACACATACAATATACAAGACACATAATTCGGGTGCAAAGTGCAAAA
This sequence comes from Helianthus annuus, assembly GCF_002127325.2. Classification (NCBI taxonomy): domain Eukaryota; kingdom Viridiplantae; phylum Streptophyta; class Magnoliopsida; order Asterales; family Asteraceae; genus Helianthus; species Helianthus annuus. The sequence continues at coordinate 47,937,719 of NC_035436.2, read as the reverse complement.
CACAAGATACTTATATTAATTTGCGAAAAATAATATAAGTAAGATACTTAGTAAAAAAAAAAAAATATGAAATATTTTTTTTAACACGACAATACGAATACAAAAGTGAGTGACTGAACTTGTGCGACGCAAGTCTAGTGACTAACGTTAAGAAAACGCGTATAGGTTACGACGTTAAATAAGCAAACCCGGTGAAGTTTACGACGCACAGGAACGCAAAGTTGTGAGTTCATGCTCCCCCTTTTCCTCTTAACTGTTTTCAGTTTTATAACTTCGGGGGTGAAATACATGTTACAAACATTTTTATGTTTAACAAATGGTATGATAATAAAAAGCACACTTGGTGAGAACGAGTACCAAGTGTGTAGCGATATAAGAATACAAGAAGCGCACTTGGTGAGAACGAGTACCAAGTGTGTTGTGAAATAAGAAAACGAGAAGCGCACTTGGTGAGAACGAGTACCAAGTGTGTTGTGAAATAGGAATATGAGAAGCGCGCTTGGTGAGAAACGAGTACCAAGTAGGATGCGCTATGAAAAATGATGCGAGGAATCGTGTCACGAATAGGGTACAGAAGCACCATTAATCAACAATATACCTAGACCGCAGAACAAAAGGTTAGATCTAACGGGTGCCGGGCAGCCACACTCTCGATGAGGGCGAGTATCGAGTAGTGCTTTTGTGTCTCAGAATATACCAATTAAATGCCTAAGGTTTGGTGACTTCCTATGTCGTGTCACATGTTAATGGCTTTGCAACCCATTAACAATCCTGATACATACAGGAATACTTAATTTACATAAAAACTCATACCATTCTAAAACTTGATGAATACTTGAGTACGTGGGGTACTCAAGAAAAGCATGGATTATACTTGAGTACGTGGGGTACTCTAGAAGAATTTGAATCATACATGAGTACGTGGTGTACACATGAGACTGGATTTTATGAAAACTTGATTTATTCACAAAATATGTTTTCATACAAAGTATACAAAAGTGCAAAACAAAACGGCATGAATTCACACCAACATTATGTTGACGTTTTTCCCAAAACTCACATGTATTTCAGGTAACTAGGATGGATGTGTGCGTGGTCTCTCTTATGCTCGTGGATGTCGCTTGTGTTTGTCCTTAAATAAAGTGTAAACCTTTTAAGACAATGTTTTATGTTATCTCGCGTTGTAAACGCTAACTTATGATTTCAAGTTATGGTATTTGAAGTTATTTTCATGAGCATGTAGTATGTTTACCTTTCGTATGCAATGAGAACCTTTCATGATCACACCTCGTGCTTCCGCCGCAGAAAGGGGTGTGACAGATTGGTATCAGAGCTGCGATTGTAGTGAACCAGGATTCCTTCTCGAGTCTAGTCTACAATCTCTAGGATCCTATCACGAAAACAATTTTCAAAGAGTTTTCATTGCATAAAACGTCCCGCGACATCCACTACCTGAAACTGACTACACGAGTCTAGAAAAGACACTACGAGACTTAGGGTGCACAGGAGTAGCACTTGTCTTAACTGAGAAATTACTTGCAATTATGTGTGATAATTAGCATGTACTAGAAGTAGGATGTCACAAGTATATGTGACTTTACCTGAAAGCAACGGCCCATCCGAAGGAAGAAATACGAGGATGAAACGAACTGTGCGGACTGTGCAAGGAGTTACATAATTATGGATGCATACATAATTATGGAATTCAGTGCACAGAAACCACAGCAAGTCTCGTCACGTATAGATTCCCTCAGTACAAGAAAAGGGTCAAACGTGAGCACCCTTCCCCCAGCCTAATAAATACTCGGTGGAGTAATAATTTAGGGTATAAAGACAAGAACTGCCAACATTTATCTATTTATACATGCTTGCTGCTGTATGAATTGATTTAAATAGCGGATTGTTTGATGTCACTTATGTGGGTATATGTCATACTACCACTGTCTAGTAAGACGATATCAAACAAATGTCTAAACCCTATTGGGTCGTGTTCTGTCAGAACATGGCACCCAGAAGAGCTGTGAACGCTCGTGATCAACCTCCTCCTCCCCCACTTCCAAGAACTGCTGAAGAGCTAAACGCCCTACTGGAGGAAAGAATCTCCGCAGCTATCGCCCAGTACGAGGCAAACCGTACTGAACAAATTGGAGGACCAAGCAATGCAAGACGTAATGGGAATGGAGATTCATCTGGAGGAGACGCAGCTCAGGGCTGCACTTTCAAGCAGTTTCTCGACTGCAAACCAATGAACTACGATGGCACTGGAGGAGCAGTAGCATTTGTGCGTTGGACGGAGAAGACTGAGGCCACTATCCGCATGAGCAAGTGTACCGCGGATCAACAAGTCACTTTGCTACTGGGCTATTTGTCGATGAAAGCTTTGACTTGGTGGAACCTACAAGTCCAAACCTAGGCGATGATGCTGCGTATGGCATGACTTGGAATGAACTGAAAGAGAAATGCGAGAGAAGTATTGCTCCCGTGCTGAACTCCAAAGGTTGGAGACAGAGTTCTGGCACTTGACTATGGTAGGAGCTGACATCACTGGGTATACTCGGAGGTTCCATGATTTGTCTAGGGTGATTCCTTATATGGTGACTCCCGAATTCAAGCGCGTTGAACGCTACATTTGGGGATTGGCCCCAGAATTTCGTGGCATGGTGACGTCGGCCAAACCACAAACAATCACTGAGGCTGTAACTCTGGCTGTCAGTCTTACTGAGGATTGTGTTCGTATGGAGAAGTTATCGTTGAACCCAACAGAGAAGACCGAGACACATGTTGAGTCGTCCGGTGACAAGAAGAGAAAGCATTCGACCCTGAATCAAGTAACTCGCAACAACAAGGGTTCCAACAAGAAACGTGACACCAACCCCTCTAAGGAGTCAAAGACTTCGGCCAAAGGATACCAAGGCACCATGCCTAAGTGCCAAAAATGCAAGTATCATCATGATGGAGCTTGTCGCATTCCAAGGTGCGACAAGTGTGGTAGATTGGGTCATCGAACAGAAGACTGTTGGAGTAAGGGAAAGAATCAAAATGGAAACGGTGCTGGTAACAGGAATGATAACGGGAAAGGGCGAAACCAAGGATGCTTCAAGTGTGGAAGCAACGATCATTTCATGAGAGACTGCCCAAAGAAAAGGAACGCACGCGAGGACCCTAACTGGTCACCGGTACGTTTCTCGTTAACAATCACTTGCATCCATATTATTCGACACTGGAGCCGATTATAGTTTCATGTCCGTGGCATTTAAACGTACGCTTGGAATAGAATCTAGTAGATTGGAAATTCCTTATTCCATAGAACTAGCCAATGGTAAACTTGTTGAATCGGGCGAAGTTGTTAGAGGATGCACACTAGAACTTGGTGAGCGAAAATTTAGCATCGACCTCTTACCTATCAATTAGGTAGCTTCGGTGTAGTAGTCGGCATGGACTGGTTATCCAAGAACAAAGCTGAAGTCATTGTCATGAGAAAATCATTCGCATCCCTTTGGCGAATGATGAAACCCTCATCGTACATGGAGAAAGACGAGACGCGCCTCTGCGAATCATCAGCTGCATGAAGCACAGAAGTGCTTAAGGAAAGGATGTGTCGCTTTCCTAGCACACGTTATAGATAAGAAGGCTGAGGAACCGAAACTCGAAGATATTCCTGTGGCAAAGGAATTTCCTGATGTGTTCCCTGAGGATCTGCCAGGACTACCTCCGCAACGACAAGTCGAATTCCGTATAGACTTGGTTCCGGGAGCTGCTCCTGTAGCCAAGGCACCGTATAGACTTGCGCCATCCGAAATGCAAGAACTATCTACACAACTCCAGGAGTTGTTGGATAAAGGATTCATAAGGCCAAGCTTCTCGCCATGGGGAGCTCCAGTTTTGTTCGTGAAGAAAAAGGATGGAACCATGCGGATGTGTATCGATTATAGGGAACTGAACAAACTAACGATCAAGAATCGGTACCCACTACCGAGAATTGACGACTTGTTTGACCAGTTACAAGGGTCAAGCTACTATTCCAAGATCGACCTTCGGTCTGGATACCACCAGCTGAGAATCCAAGAGGAAAGCGTACCAAAGACTGCATTCAGAACGCGCTATGGGCATTACGAGTTTCTTGTGATGCCATTCGGGCTGACGAATGCACCAGCGGTCTTTATGGATCTGATGAACCGCGTTTGTAAACCATATCTCGATAAATTCGTGATTGTATTTATCGATGATATCCTGATTTACTCTCGGACGAAAGAAGAGCATGAGCAACACCTCAGAACCATCTTGGAACTACTGAAAAAGGAGAAACTTTATGCAAAGTTCTCAAAATGCGAATTCTGGATTCGCGAAGTACAATTTCTTGGTCACGTTGTGAATGAGAAGGGCATTCATGTAGACCCGTCCAAGATAGAAGCAATAAAGAATTGGGAAGCTCCCAAAACCCCAACTGAGGTTCGCCAATTTTTGGGCTTAGCAGGCTACTATAGGAGATTCATCGAGAATTTCTCCAAAATAGCTCAGCCGCTAACTGCCCTTACTCAGAAAGACAAGAAGTATGACTGGGGTGTTAAACAAGAGGAAGCTTTTCAGCTACTCAAAAACAAGCTATGCGATGCACCAATATTGTCACTGCCCGAAGGCACGGAAGACTTCGTGGTATACTGCGACGCCTCGCGACAAGGACTGGGATGCGTGCTCATGCAACGCCAAAAGGTCATCGCTTACGCTTCAAGGCAACTGAAGGTGCATGAAAGAAACTATACCACTCATGACCTGGAGCTGGGCGCAGTGGTATTCGCCTTGAAAATCTGGCGACACTATCTATATGGTACTCGATGCACAATCTTCACAGATCACAGAAGCCTGCAACACATATTTAATCAGAAGGAATTGAATATGCGCCAGCGGCGATGGGTCGAGCTGCTAAATGATTACGACTGTGAGATTAAGTACCACCCAGGAAAGGCAAACGTTGTAGCAGACGCATTAAGTCGAAAAGAAAGGGTTAAGACCCTAAGAGTTCGAGCGTTAGAAATGACCATTCGAACGAACCTCACTGCACGCATTCGTGATGCACAACAAGAAGCTCTTAAAGGAGAGAACCGTAAAGCTGAATACCTCCGAGGTGCATTGAAGTACATGGCACCAAATGAAGAGGGAGCCTTATACTTCAAGAAGCGTATTTGGGTTCCACTCTATGGTGGCATACGAGAAGTCATCCTTAATGAAGCCCACAAATCGAGATATTCGATCCACCCAGGATCGGACAAGATGTATCAAGACTTGAAAGAGTACTATTGGTGGCCGAGACTCAAAGGCGATGTTGCTGTCTATGTTGGAAAATGCCTAACCTGTGCTAAGGTTAAGGCCGAATATCAAAAACCGTCCGGCCTACTACAACAACCAGAGATTCCCGTGTGGAAGTGGGAACAAATCTCAATGGACTTCATAACGAAATTACCCAGGACCCCAAGGGGGCACGACATGATATGGGTAATAGTTGATCGGTTGACGAAATCTGCGCATTTCCTGGCAATCCGAGAGAAGGATAGCACTGGAAAGCTTGCAGAAATATACTTAAGAGAAATTGTGGCACGTCATGGAGTGCCTATCTCAATCATTTCAGACAGAGATGGACGCTTTGTCTCAAGAATCTGGCAATCATTTCAGGAAGCCTTTGGATCTCAGTTAGATCTAAGCACGGCATTCCATCCGCAAACAGACGGCCAGAGCGAACGGACTATACAAACGTTAGAAGATATGCTTCGCGCATGTGTCATGGATCTAGGCGGCAGCTGGGATACTCACCTACCCTTAGTTGAGTTTTCCTACAATAACAGTTATCATACAAGCATAAAGGCTGCGCCGTTCGAAGCTCTGTATGGCCGCAAGTGTCGATCGCCCTTATGTTGGGCAGATGCCGGAGATAAACGTATGGTTGGTCCTGAACTTGTTCAAGAGACAACCGACAAGATTGCGCAGATCCGAGAACGCATTAAGGCGGCTCGAGATCGACAAAAGAGCTACGCTGATCCGAAAAGAAAATCAGTAGAATTCGAGGTGGGAGACAAAGTGTTGTTAAAAGTCTCACCTTGGAAGGGCGTAGTCAGATTTGGAAAGCGTGGAAAGCTGAACCCACGATACATCGGACCATTCAGAATCTTGAGAAGAATTGGTACCGTGGCGTACAAGTTGGAGTTACCGGAAGAACTTAATGGAGTACATGATACGTTTCATGTATCCAACCTGAAGAAGAGTCCAACACAAGAAAACGTGATCATCCCGGTGGATGAAGTGCATATTGATGAAGCCCTCCGATTTACAGAACAACCCGTTGAGGTTACTGACTGGAAAGTCAACAAGACTAGGAGGAGCAGTGTGAAACTTGTCAAAGTACGTTGGAGCTCTAAGCACGGACCCGAGTATACATGGGAACGCGAAGACCAGTTCAAAGAAAAGTATCCCCACCTATTCAAGAAGACTCCTGCGAGAGTTAGTTCAACCTGAATTTCGGGACGAAATTCTTTTAACGGGGGGAGACTGTGACAACTGGCACAAAACCGGTAACTTCCGTACATTTTAATTATTATTTAATGACTGCAATTATGAGCTTAAATGTCAACATTGACTGATTAGAAGCTAAGCAAGTGAATTCATGCACGTTGTATACTACAAAATATTGCTTTATGCAAAAACGAGAGCGTTGCGTCAGAAATATTAGTAAACTCACCGGTAAGACACACTGTGTCAACGGAACTGCAGAAAGCAGTCAGACATTAGAATTGAGGCCTAGGTGTAGGTCCTACGACAAAGGTACATTAAAACCCAAGAGTACATATCAGGGTTTAATTTATGGTCGTTACGAAAGCTAAAACACGCACTAAAAGGCACCCGAAACACACTTTAAGTGCAGAACAAATTACGACAAAACTGCGAAACGAACGTTGGTGGCCGCCCGGATAATATTTAATCCCACAAATATTCTGTTATGATTAAAATTTTACTTTAATCAGGTTCGTGTTGAAAAATAAATTGAAACGCTTAAAAACGTTATTTTTCAAGTTTAAGCGCGTACCGTGAGTTCCTACGCGACACAGTGCTTACACTGCAAAACGCAGACAACGCAGAAAATCTAGGAATATGCTAGGAATATTCCAGGAATATGCTAGGAATATTCCAGGAATATGCTAGGAATATGCTAGGAATATTCCAGGAATATGCCAGGAATATGCTAGGAATATTCCAGGAATATGCTAGGAATATGCTAGGAATATTCCAGGAATATGCCAGGAATATGCTAGGAATATTCCAGGAATATGCTAGGAATATTCCAGGAATATGCTAGGAATATTCCAAGAATATGCCAGGAATATGCTAGGAATATGCCATATGGAATGTCTATAAATACCGTGAGATGGCACATATGAACTTTCACACTTCACAACACCAAACAACTCTCCTCTCTCCCTCTAGAAAGCTCACGGCCAAACATCCCTAATCACCCATCAATTTTTCGAGCCTTGTTCAAGCCATTCCAAGCATACCCAAGCATCAAGGATCACGTATTAGGAGGCTTGGTGCACTCGGAGCACGAAGGACCTTTTTCTCTAGCTTTTATCCACCACATTCGCGTCTAGATTCTTCCCTAGCCTCGAGCTAGTGGTGAGTTACTTAAAACACATTCTTGAACTAATCTAGAGTGGTTAATATGATAGATAACAGTTAAAACTTGGAATCTTGCAATTTGATACATTAAAGTCTACTAAAAGACACTTAAATGATGGATAAAAGCTCACATGATGTGTAAATGTTGTAGTATTTGATTTGTGGGATTATTTAGGCCCGATCTACGTTGTGGTAGCTCGGATCACCGTTTAACCCGACTTTGTTAAGATCATAGATCTTGACATAAGCTTGTTTCGGACGGTACAAGGGTTAAAAGGTGAAACTCTACCACACGAGAAACATGAACTTGTGTAAAAGTATTTTTACTTGTTAAATAGTGTTTAAAACTTGCCGATCTATGTATCTACAAGTGGTATTTTCAAAAGACCAAGCGTCAAAAGGAACCACATGTTCTAAACCGGATCTTACACAAACAAAAGTGATTTTTGTGAACAAACAAGTGTATGGACACTTGCGTAACAAAAGTTTTAACAAAGAAATAATTTTCGTAAAAACCGACTAGAAGTTGTGAAACTTTATATTCTTTGAAAATAAGGTTTTTAAGAAACTAAACTTATTTTTAAAGATAACAAGACTTACTAAATGTGCTAGTAAGTTACTACACAATTTTAGTAAATAACCAAGTTCATGAAATGGAGAAATTAGTGATATTCGTGGATGATTATTGTTGATAAGTGTTGTTGATGATTGTTGACGATTTAAAAGAAAATAAACACATGTTTTAAAAACATGGGAAACCTCCATTTTTAGGGGAAACTCTGCCAAAATTTTTATAAATTTTGATACTTAGAAAAATATAAGTTTTTGAGAAACTTATTCCCTAAAAATGTATTTAAGAGTATTACCAAGGTTTCCCTAATTTTTGGTGATAAGAAATGAGGATTTCTTCAAGAATAAAAATGGATATAAGTATGTATATTTTTGAGAGAAAAATATATATTATTTTATCACCAACTTCTGTGCTAAGTGTATATAGTATGTGTTATACGTGCTAGCGTATTAAGACGTAAAAATACACTAAATACTCATGAGGAGTATAAACATGAAAATACACATACAATATACAAGACACATAATTCGGGTGCAAAGTGCAAAACACAAGATACTTATATTAATTTGCGAAAAATAATATAAGTAAGATACTTAGTAAAAAAAAAAAAAATATGAAATATTTTTTTTAACACGACAATACGAATACAAAAGTGAGTGACTGAACTTGTGCGACGCAAGTCTAGTGACTAACGTTAAGAAAACGCGTATAGGTTACGACGTTAAATAAGCAAACCCGGTGAAGTTTACGACGCACAGGAACGCAAAGTTGTGAGTTCATGCTCCCCCTTTTCCTCTTAACTGTTTTCAGTTTTATAACTTCGGGGGTGAAATACATGTTACAAACATTTTTATGTTTAACAAATGGTATGATAATAAAAAGCACACTTGGTGAGAACGAGTACCAAGTGTGTAGCGATATAAGAATACAAGAAGCGCACTTGGTGAGAACGAGTACCAAGTGTGTTGTGAAATAAGAAAACGAGAAGCGCACTTGGTGAGAACGAGTACCAAGTGTGTTGTGAAATAGGAATATGAGAAGCGCGCTTGGTGAGAAACGAGTACCAAGTAGGATGCGCTATGAAAAATGATGCGAGGAATCGTGTCACGAATAGGGTACAGAAGCACCATTAATCAACAATATACCTAGACCGCAGAACAAAAGGTTAGATCTAACGGGTGCCGGGCAGCCACACTCTCGATGAGGGCGAGTATCGAGTAGTGCTTTTGTGTCTCAGAATATACCAATTAAATGCCTAAGGTTTGGTGACTTCCTATGTCGTGTCACATGTTAATGGCTTTGCAACCCATTAACAATCCTGATACATACAGGAATACTTAATTTACATAAAAACTCATACCATTCTAAAACTTGATGAATACTTGAGTACGTGGGGTACTCAAGAAAAGCATGGATTATACTTGAGTACGTGGGGTACTCTAGAAGAATTTGAATCATACATGAGTACGTGGTGTACACATGAGACTGGATTTTATGAAAACTTGATTTATTCACAAAATATGTTTTCATACAAAGTATACAAAAGTGCAAAACAAAACGGCATGAATTCACACCAACATTATGTTGACGTTTTTCCCAAAACTCACATGTATTTCAGGTAACTAGGATGGATGTGTGCGTGGTCTCTCTTATGCTCGTGGATGTCGCTTGTGTTTGTCCTTAAATAAAGTGTAAACCTTTTAAGACAATGTTTTATGTTATCTCGCGTTGTAAACGCTAACTTATGATTTCAAGTTATGGTATTTGAAGTTATTTTCATGAGCATGTAGTATGTTTACCTTTCGTATGCAATGAGAACCTTTCATGATCACACCTCGTGCTTCCGCCGCAGAAAGGGGTGTGACATCAGATTTGATACGTGAAATGTATCGTGAACACCATTCAGCTCGGCAGGTAAGTCCAACTTGTATGCTACTAAACCAATCCTTTCCAGAATCCTGAATGGACCAATATAACGCGGATTCAACTTTCCACGCTTCCCGAAGCGTGCCACACCCTTCCAGGGTGATACCTTCAACAATACCAAGTCTCCTACCTCAAACTCTAGAGGTTTCCTTCTTCGGTCCGCATAGCATTTTTGTCGATCGCGAGCCGCCTTGATGCGATCTCGGATCTGTGCAATCTTATCTCTGGTTTCCAATGTGACAACTCGAATTTCCAAGATTTCCATTTCGCATTTATTGCACGTTCTTGTATTGTTTAGTTGATTATTTGCACAAGTAATTACTATGAAATTTTACACGTTTTGATGCAATGAATTGTATTGTGTGATTGTGTATGATTGTTGGTTAAGTATTGAAAGACTTGACAAATATACAAACTTGGTGGCGAAACTGTGAAATTATTATGAGAGGGTGTGCATGTGTAAAGTATGATACTTAGGGAGGTAGAGGGTAATTAGTGAAATCCTAGAGATACTTAACCCTAATCCCTTTTCACTAATCATTTTTGCACACAAAGAAAAAGCACGTACTTTCACTTCTTGGGTTTTCTCTAGCAATCATCACCATTATCATTGGCAAGACATCTATCACTCTCGATTTCACGTTTCTCTAGAATCAATACAAGGTAATTGTTAATGATTGTGCGTTGATTATTTGATTGTATCAATTCTTGACTAATTGTTGATTGATTGATGCTTGTAAACCCTAGTTCCTCACATGATATCCTATGATTTTGATTTGATTATGGATAATTGTGATCATGATGATGATTTACATGCTTGATAGATTGTTCTTGTTATAATTGTTGTGGTTAATCACCGGTTGGTTGGTTTTTGTTTATGCCGTCCATATGAAATGAAGTTAGGGTTTTTGATCATGGAAACGTGAAAAGATGTAACTGTTACGATCGCAATAAAGTTGAATGGTCGTATGATTTTGATTGTTGTTAGTCTGAGTTTTATGAGGATGTAAGTCCGATCTTTATGAATGATAAACATGTCTGAGTTTCTTGCTTGTATTGGTAATGCCCGAGTTTCAATCATTATTATAGGCCCGAGTTTAATTCATCAAGCATAAGTCCGAGCTTATAAGTGTTAATGTTGCCCGAAGTTTTATTCAAAACATAAAAAGGGTCCGAGATTAGAAGGGCTCCATGAGTCCGAGTTTCAATTAGATTAAAACTGGTCCGAGTATATTATGTTGTCCGAGTTTCATGAAATCACAAAGGGTCCGAGTTTAATGAGGGCATGTTAGATCCGAGCTTCTAAACAAGTGATAGGTCCGAGTTTCTTATACTCAAAGGCTGCCCGAGGTTATTAATGAAGATGGGGTTGGTCCGACCTTCTTAAAGGGTGGCATGTGTCCGAGTTTTATTTGGTTTAAAGTGGTCCGAGGTATTTAGGGGGGGGGGGCATGGTCCGAGTTTCTTGCCCAATACCCCTTGTCCGACTTTAAGCCCCCCACAACCCCATGGTCTGACCTTCATATTGCCCCCATGTCCGACCTTTAGGCTGAAAGAGGGTCCGAACTATGTGGCTTGTTCCTCTAGCCCGACTTTTAATCACATGAACATGATCCGATTTTCATTGTTTGTTGATGTCCGACCTTTATAAGATGTTCAAAGTCCGAATTTGCTTATCATGCTTAGCCCGACCTTCTTACTTGTGATATAGTGCCGAGCTCTCATGTCTTATGCTTTGTTTAAGTGTTAAGCTTTGTTGATTGTCAGAATTGCATGCGTTACGTAGAATCAGAACCTTACAAAGTGATGTATGAAGCAAATTACTTGTAAACATCAGTGTATAGAGCCTATTGTATGTTCTGTATGTTCTGTGCATTACAGCATGCTACCGTATATTATCGTATATGATTGTATGATGCTGTAGATAGGAACAATCTTCATCATATCATGTACACAGTAAACACACACAAAGCACCGTTGCTTGTATATCGAGAATTGTAAACCCTAATTGAATGAATCATGTGCAATATATCCTAGGTCGTGTGTAACGGACTTAGAGATTAATAAACCTTAGAAGCAATAACATACCGAGCAAACCAAGGTGAGTTCACACCCTTACTAAGGCATGGGATTCCCAAGGGCTTGGGAATGGGATTAAAGGAATAAGATCGAATAGATTCGTACTGACACAAATACTAGACTACCATACCACTGTCCTCGGTTGTGCAGGACACATACTTATGCTATTCACTGTCCTCGGTTGTGCAGGACACATACTTACAATCTACGTAGACTTATACTTACTACTATCCTCGGTTGTGAAGGATACCTATACTTATTTCTATCCTCGGATGTGAAGGATACTTATACTTACTACTATCCTCGGATGTGAAGGATACCTATGCTTATTACTATCCTCGATTGTGAAGGATACTTATGGTTACGAGTAGTCTAGTGGTTATGCAACATGGGAAGCCCCCACCAATAGAACGTACTAACGGCCCAGTAGAGCCACCTGTTACGAACGAACTTACTATTACGCATTTACTTTCTGTGAACTCGCTCAACTAGTTGTTGATCCTCTGTTACATGCCTTGCAGGTCGTTAGGTATATGGAGCTTGCACAGGGAGGAGCAGGTCGTTGTGGGCTTGGATCGTGATTATTCTGTTAAACACTTTTGATATTTGATACTTGTTTACGATGGGTTTTATTTATACGCTTCCGCTAAACAAAGATAACTTTCTTATGATCTGAAACACCTTTCATATGGATTTGGTTTGGTTTAAATGACAACTACTTTTATTATATGTATTGTTCTATATGATTGGTGGCTTGATCCTGGTCAGTCACGCTCCCAAGCGGTGATACTCCGCAGGTGGATTTTGGGGGTGTGACAGATTGGTATCAGAGCCATTGGTTATAGAGAACTTGGTTTTAATATGGGAAAACGTTTTTATTAAAACCAGACTATAACCAGATCAGTGCTCTCAACGATCCACAACGACGCTTCGCTCCACGTGCAAGACTCGACATATTAGGTAATAAGGTTTATGTTTATTGCCTACATGCTAGAATTGCATAGAAATTTGCTCGTAGTATGCTTACATTACTTTGCTCACTACTTGTTATTGCTTGAGAACACTTACGTGCTTGCACTCTTCTGTCATCGCACTATTCGTGAACCTTTCTCACTTATGTTGCCTTTGATGTGAAGATCAATGGCCGGACGAATCAACATGACTCAAGCCCAGCTAGAGGCTCTTGTTCAGGCTCAAGTTGCTGCGGCACTTGCAGCTGCTCAAGCAGGTAGTATACCCTGCAGTATAGACACACACTAGGATCTTTAGATCCTACATAAATTCTCGTATTTAACTTTGTCCTATTCGTACACAATAGGTCAACACGCGCAGCAGCCTGTCTGCACTTTCAAGAACTTCATGGATTGTCGCCCTAGCACGTTCAGTGGCACTGAAGGAGCGGTTGGACTCCTCCACTGGTTTGAAAAGCTCGAGTCTGTGTTCGAGATGTGTGAATGCCCTGAGGCTCGCAGGGTTAAGTATGCCACTGGTACTTTGGAAGGGATCGCGTTGACTTGGTGGAACGCGCAAGTACAGATCCTAGGGTTGGCAGCTGCTAACGCCACCCCTTGGAATGACTTCAAGGAACTGATTAAACGTGAGTACTGTACTCGGGAAGACATTCACAAGCTGGAGGATGAGTTTTATCATTTGAAGATGACTGGGTCAGAAATCGAGGCTTATACCAAGAGGTCGAACGAGTTGGCTGTGCTGTGTCCAACTATGGTGGACCCTCCATACAAGCGTATTGAGTTGTATCTCAAGGGTTTGGCGCCAGAAATCCAGAGCCACGTAACATCGGCTAATCTTGACAATATTCAGGCTATTCAGCGCCTTGCCCACCGCATCACAGATCAGGCAGTGGATCAGAACAGACTGCCAAAGCGTATCAGCGCTACTGCTACCACTACTGTTTCTACTACACTTGCTACTCCCAGTGAAAACAAGAGAAAATGGGATGGGGATTCTAGCAAGGGGTCAGCTTCAGTGCAGTCACAAGCTCAGCAACGAAAGACAGACAGTTATCAGAGTCCCAGTCAGCACTCCTCAGGCAGCCACAGACATGGAGGATATCGAGGAAACCTCCCGAAGTGTAACACCTGCAACAAACACCACAGTGGCCAGTGTAACAAGGGTCGCTGTCAAAGATGCCTCAAGATGGGTCACGAGGCCAAAGATTGTAGAAGCCCTCGACCTGCGAACTAGAATCAGCAGCAGCCCCAAGCACAGCAGAATCAGCAGCAGGGCAACAAAGGGTGTTTTCATTGTGGTGCAGAGGGTCACTTCAAAAGGCACTGCCCTCAGCTGAACAGGAACCAGAACAACAACAACCATAACAACAACCAGGGCAACGGGAACAACAACAACAACAACAACGGGGGAAACAACAACAATGGCAATGAAGCAAGGGGTCGTGTGTTTGTGTTGGGGCAGGGTGATGCCAGAAATGATCCCAACGTCGTTATGGGTAAGTTTCTTCTCGACGATATTTATGTTACTGTTTTGTTTGATTCGGGTGCGGATACGAGTTATATGTCTTTGAAAATGAGTAAATTGTTAAAACGTACACCAACACCCCTAAACACCAAACATGTCGTAGAGCTAGCAAATGGTAAAAGTGTAGAAGCTGCTCATGTAATCAAGGGTTGTAGTATTGTACTAGCTGGTCAGACCTTCTCGATTGATCTTATACCCATAGTTTTGGGTAGTTTCGACGTCGTCATCGGCATGGACTGGTTATCCCAGCATCACGCAGAGATTTTATGCAAGGAAAAGGTCATTCGTATTCCTCGTTCTAGTCAAGAACCTCTCGAAGTTCAAGGCGACAAGAGTGGTGCTGTGGTTGGCATCATTTCTTTCTTGAAGGCGCAGAAATGTTTACGAAAGGGTCACACTGCAATTCTGGCACTTGTCACTGACGCATCAGCAAAGGAAAAGAAGCTGGAGGATATTCCAGTTGTGCGTAACTTTCCTCAGGTGTTTCCTGAAGATTTACCCGGTTTACCGCCTCATCGTCAAGTCGAGTTTCAGATTGAGTTGGCACCTGGAGCAGCACCAATAGCCCGCGCACCGTATCGTTTAGCTCCAACCGAACTGGAAGAACTGTCTAAGCAGCTACAAGAGCTCTTGGAAAAGGGCTTTATTCGTCCAAGCACCTCGCCTTGGGGAGCTCCAGTGTTATTTGTGAAGAAGAAAGATGGTACGTTCAGAATGTGCATCGACTACCGTGAACTCAACAAGGTGACGGTGAAGAACCGTTATCCTCTTCCACGCATTGACGACTTATTCGACCAGTTGCAAGGGTCGTGTTATTACTCCAAGATAGACTTGAGGTCAGGTTACCATCAGCTGAGAGTCCGAGATGAGGACGTCTCTAAAACTGCATTCAGAACTCGCTACGGCCACTACGAATTCCTTGTCATGCCATTCGGGCTTACGAACGCGCCAGCAGTCTTCATGGATCTTATGAACAGGGTGTGCAAACCTTATCTTGACAAGTTCGTCATTGTCTTCATTGACGACATTCTAATCTACTCCAAGAGTCAGGAGGAGCACGAGCAGCACTTACGTCTTATCTTGGAACTTCTTCGAAAGGAGCAACTGTACGCAAAGTTTTCAAAATGCGACTTCTGGCTTCGTGAAGTCCACTTTCTAGGCCATGTAGTAAACAGGGATGGGATTCATGTCGATCCATCCAAGGTAGACTCGATCAGGAACTGGCCTGCGCTGCGTACACCGACGGAAATACGCCAATTCTTGGGTTTGGCGGGATACTACAGGCGGTTTATCAAAGACTTCTCCAAGATCGCGCAGCCGCTTACTATGCTGACACAGAAAGGTGTCGTTTACAGATGGGGTAATACGCAGGAAACTGCTTTCCAGTACCTGAAAGATAGATTATGCAGCGCACCTATCCTCTCACTGCCCGAGGGCACGGATGACTTCGTGGTTTATTGTGACGCATCGATACAGGGGCTTGGTTGTGTATTGATGCAGCGGGATAAAGTTATTGCCTACGCCTCTCGTCAACTCAAGGTTCATGAACGGAACTATACGACACACGATTTAGAGCTGGGAGCTGTTGTTTTTTGCGCTTAAGATATGGCGACACTACCTGTACGGTACCAAGTGCACAATTTACACCGATCACAGGAGTCTCGAGCATATCTTCAAGCAGAAGGAATTGAATATGCGTCAGCGACGATGGGTTGAACTGCTTAATGATTACGAATGCGCTATCAAGTATCATCCAGGCAAGGCCAACGTTGTGGCCGACGCACTCAGTCGGAAAGACACCTTACCTAAGCGCGTGCGAGCGCTACAGCTTACTATTCAGTCCAGTCTTCCTGCACAGATACGAGCTGCTCAGATAGAAGCTTTAAAACCTGAGAATTTCATGGCTGAAGCCTTACGCGGCTCAACGCAACGCATGGAACAAAAGGAAGACGGCGCCTACTATGTAACGGGGCGTATTTGGGTTCCACTTTATGGCGGTTTACGAGAGCTTGTGATGGACGAAGCGCACAAGTCTCGCTACTCGGTACACCCAGGGTCGGATAAAATGTATCACGATATCAAAGCAACATACTGGTGGCCAAGTATGAAAGCCCACATCGCCACCTATGTTGGCAAGTGCTTGACCTGTGCGAGAGTCAAGGTTGAATATCAGAAACCCGCAGGTCTACTGCAACAACCCAGGATACCACAGTGGAAATGGGAAGAAATTTCCATGGATTTCGTTACGGGCTTACCTAGATCCCAGCGTGGGAATGATACCATATGGGTGATCGTGGATCGACTCACCAAGTCTGCACACTTCCTGGCCATTAAGGAAACGGATAAGTTCTCCACTCTCGCAGACATCTATCTTAAAGAAGTTGTTTCAAGGCACGGGGTGCCCACCTCCATCATCTCGGATCGGGATGCACGATTCACGTCAGAGCTATGGCAAGCGATGCACAAGGCGTTTGGCTCTCGTTTAGACATGAGCACAGCATATCACCCTCAGACGGATGGGCAGTCTGAGCGCACGATTCAAACTCTAAAAGACATGCTTCGAGCATGTGTTATCGATTTCGGCAACGGCTGGGAAAAGCACCTCCCTTTAGTGGAGTTTTCATACAATAACAGTTACCACACCAGCATTCAAGTCGCTCCATTCGAGGCATTGTACGGACGTAAATGCCAGTCACCTCTCTGTTGGGCAGAGGTGGGGGATAGTCAGATTACGGGTCCAGAGATTGTAGTGGACGCCACAGAAAGGATTGCACAGATACGACAACGCATGGCGGCAGCACGCGACCGTCAGAAAGCCTACGCGGATAAGCGTAAGAGGCCATTGGAATTTCAGGTCGGGGACCGGGTTTTACTTAAAGTCTCACCCTGGAAGGGTGTGGTTCGATTTGGTAAGCGAGGCAAACTCAATCCACGGTATGTTAGACCGTTCGAAATCACTGAAAGAATAGGCCCAGTAGCCTACAGGCTGAACCTACCAGCTGAACTCGGTGCAGTTCACAATGTATTTCATGTGTCGAATCTGAAGAAGTGCCTGTCAGATGAGACCCTCATAGTTCCTTTTAAGGAACTCACTATAGACGAGCGGTTGCAGTTCGTCGAGGAGCCAGTTGAAATCACGGACCGGGATGTTAAGGTCCTCAAACACAAGAGAATCCCTCTTGTTCGAGTTCGTTGGAACTCCCGACGTGGCCCAGAGTACACCTGGGAACGCGAAGACCAAATGAAAGAAAAGTACCCTCAGTTATTCGAAACCAATGCATCCACTACTGAGACTGAAGCTACTACTGCGGAATTTCGGGACGAAATTCCAAGTCAACGGGGGGATGATGTGACACCCCAGGAAAACCAGTGAACAATACAGCTTACCTAGCTTCCTCAGTGAGTGCGTACTAAATTTCGGGACGAAATTTCTTTTAAGTTGGGGATAATGTGACAACTCGAATTTCCAAGATTTCCATTTCGCATTTATTGCACGTTCTTGTATTGTTTAGTTGATTATTTGCACAAGTAATTACTATGAAATTTTACACGTTTTGATGCAATGAATTGTATTGTGTGATTGTGTATGATTGTTGGTTAAATATTGAAAGACTTGACAAATATACAAACTTGGTGGCGAAACTGTGAAATTATTATGAGAGGGTGTGCATGTGTAAAGTATGATACTTAGGGAGGTAGAGGGTAGTTAGTGAAATCCTAGAGATACTTAACCCTAATCCCTTTTCACTAATCATTTTTGCACACAAAGAAAAAGCACGTACTTTCACTTCTTGGGTTTTCTCTAGCAATCATCACCATTATCATTGGCAAGACATCCATCACTCTCGATTTCACGTTTCTCTAGAATCAATACAAGGTAATTGTTAATGATTGTGCGTTGATTATTTGATTGTATCAATTCTTGACTAATTGTTGATTGATTGATGCTTGTAAACCCTAGTTCCTCACATGATATCCTATGATTTTGATTTGATTATGGATAATTGTGATCATGATGATGATTTACATGCTTGATAGATTGTTCTTGTTATAATTGTTGTGGTTAATCACCGGTTGGTTGGTTTTTGTTTATGCCGTCCATATGAAATGAAGTTAGGGTTTTTGATCATGGAAACGTGAAAAGATGTAACTGTTACGATCGCAATAAAGTTGAATGGTCGTATGATTTTGATTGTTGTTAGTCTGAGTTTTATGAGGATGTAAGTCCGATCTTTATGAATGATAAACATGTCTGAGTTTCTTGCTTGTATTGGTAATGCCCGAGTTTCAATCATTATTATAGGCCCGAGTTTAATTCATCAAGCATAAGTCCGAGCTTATAAGTGTTAATGTTGCCCGAAGTTTTATTCAAAACATAAAAAGGGTCCGAGATTAGAAGGGCTCCATGAGTCCGAGTTTCAATTAGATTAAAACTGGTCCGAGTATATTATGTTGTCCGAGTTTCATGAAATCACAAAGGGTCCGAGTTTAATGAGGGCATGTTAGATCCGAGCTTCTAAACAAGTGATAGGTCCGAGTTTCTTATACTCAAAGGCTGCCCGAGGTTATTAATGAAGATGGGGTTGGTCCGACCTTCTTAAAGGGTGGCATGTGTCCGAGTTTTATTTGGTTTAAAGTGGTCCGAGGTATTTAGGGGGGGGGCATGGTCCGAGTTTCTTGCCCAATAACCCTTGTCCGACTTTAAGCCCCCCACAACCCCATGGTCCGACCTTCATATTGCCCCCATGTCCGACCTTTAGGCTGAAAGAGGGTCCGAACTATGTGGCTTGTTCCTCTAGCCCGACTTTTAATCACATGAACATGATCCGATTTTCATTGTTTGTTGATGTCCGACCTTTATAAGATGTTCAAAGTCCGAATTTGCTTATCATGCTTAGCCCGACCTTCTTACTTGTGATATAGTGCCGAGCTCTCATGTCTTATGCTTTGTTTAAGTGTTAAGCTTTGTTGATTGTCAGAATTGCATGCGTTACGTAGAATCAGAACCTTACAAAGTGATGTATGAAGCAAATTACTTGTAAACATCAGTGTATAGAGCCTATTGTATGTTCTGTATATTCTGTGCATTACAGCATGCTACCGTATATTATCGTATATGATTGTATGATGCTGTAGATAGGAACAATCTTCATCATATCATGTACACAGTAAACACACACAAAGCACCGTTGCTTGTATATCGAGAATTGTAAACCCTAATTGAATGAATCATGTGCAATATATCCTAGGTCGTGTGTAACGGACTTAGAGATTAATAAACCTTAGAAGCAATAACATACCGAGCAAACCAAGGTGAGTTCACACCCTTACTAAGGCATGGGATTCCCAAGGGCTTGGGAATGGGATTGAAGGAATAAGATCGAATAGATTCGTACTGACACAAATACTAGACTACCATACCACTGTCCTCGGTTGTGCAGGACACATACTTATGCTATTCACTGTCCTCGGTTGTGCAGGACACATACTTACAATCTACGTAGACTTATACTTACTACTATCCTCGGTTGTGAAGGATACCTATACTTATTTCTATCCTCGGATGTGAAGGATACTTATACTTACTACTATCCTCGGATGTGAAGGATACCTATGCTTATTACTATCCTCGGTTGTGAAGGATACTTATGGTTACGAGTAGTCTAGTGGTTATGCAACATGGGAAGCCCCCACCAATAGAACGTACTAACGGCCCAGTAGAGCCACCTGTTACGAACGAACTTACTATTACGCATTTACTTTCTGTGAACTCGCTCAACTAGTTGTTGATCCTCTGTTACATGCCTTGCAGGTCGTTAGGTATATGGAGCTTGCACAGGGAGGAGCAGGTCGTTGTGGGCTTGGATCGTGATTATTCTGTTAAACACTTTTGATATTTGATACTTGTTTACGATGGGTTTTATTTATACGCTTCCGCTAAACAAAGATAACTTTCTTATGATCTGAAACACCTTTCATATGGATTTGGTTTGGTTTAAATGACAACTACTTTTATTATATGTATTGTTCTATATGATTGGTGGCTTGATCCTGGTCAGTCACGCTCCCAAGCGGTGATACTCCGCAGGTGGATTTTGGGGGTGTGACATCCTTGACCACATCAGGACCAACCAATTGTCTATCACCTGCATCAGACCAACAAAGCGGTGATCTGCACTTGCGTCCATATAGAGCTTCAAATGGCGCGGCTCCAATACTGGTATGGTAGCTGTTGTTGTACGAAAACTCGACCAATGGTAAATGTTTATCCCAGCTACCACCCAGATCCATAACACATGCTCTCAGCATATCTTCCAAAGTCTGAATAGTTCTCTCACTCTGGCCATCAGTTTGCGGGTGAAATGCTGTACTTAGGTTCAACTGTGAGCCAAAAGCTTCTTGGAAAGACTGCCAAATCCTTGACACAAACCTTCCGTCTCTATCAGAGATGATTGAGAGAGGCACTCCGTGACGTGCAACGATCTCTCTCATGTATATTTCAGCTAACTTGCTCGTCTTATCTTTCTCTCTGATGGGTAAGAAGTGCGCAGACTTTGTAACCGGTCCACTATTACCCAAATAGTGTCATGAACTTTTGGCGTTCTTGGCAACTTTGTTATAAAATCCATTGAAATCTGTTCCCATTTCCATTTGGGAATCTCAGGTTGTTGCAGAAGTCCTGAAGGCTTCTGGTATTCAGCTTTTACCTTGGTGCATGTTAAACACTTGCTAACATATACAGCAACATCGCCTTTCATCCTAGGCCACCAATAATAATCCTTAAGGTCCTAGTATATCTTATCCGCTCCTGGATGGATAGAGTATCGTGATTTGTGGGCTTCATCAAAAATAATCTTTCTCAAACTAGGGATGAGATCGGTACGATACCGGAATCGTACCGGTACCGATACCGTAAATACCGTTACCGAAATTGAGGAAATGTGGATACCGATTACCGTACCGTATTTATAGATTCGGTACCGGTACGGTACCGGTATTTCGGTATTTTACCACATTGGTACCGCTTTGGTGTCATCCATTGTTTTACCTAAAAAAACTTCACGCACAACCCATCCATCCATTATTAACTGAAATAGAGTAATATATAGAGGAATGTAAACAAAAGGTAAACATGTTAAGTAGTAAAAAAAATCAAAAGGTAAACATCCATGGGTTCGACTTTTAACATCCAAATTCCAACATGTCTAAAAAATCATCATAATTGATTAAAAATAACCAAACAAACGAAATTTGATATTGGTTTTTGTAAATCAATTTTCAAGAAAATATAACTTCATAGTGGTATCTAAGATAATAGCAAAATACATAAAGTAATTATTAAATTCGGTATTAATACCGGTATTTACCGAAAAACGCCGGTACCGATACCGTTTTTTACCGATACCGAATTTTGAAAAATCTATTACCGATACCGGTACCGTTTATGATCGGTACGGTACGGTACCGGTATTTCGGTAAAAAATCTCATCCCTAACTCAAACCACCAAACAGAGGAACCCAAATCCTTTTCATGAAACATAACGTTCCTTCCTCGTTTGGCACCAGTTGCTTCTCCATTCCACGGAGATATTCCTCTTTGATGTTTCTTTCTTTAAGAGCTTCTTTCTGTGCGGTGCGAATGCGCAATGAAAGATCCGTCTGAATAATCATCTCTAAAGCCCTAACCCTTATGGGCTTGATCCATTCCTTTCGACTTAGGGCATCGACGACCACATTCGCCTTCCCTGGATGATACTTGATCTCACAGTCGTAATCGTTCAATAATTCGACCCAGCGTCTTTGTCTCATATTTAGCTCATTCTGGTCGAATATGTGTTGTAGGCTCTTATGATCCGTGAAGATTGTACATTTTTGTACCATATAAATAATGTCTCCAAATCTTCAACGCAAATACCACTGCGGCTAGCTCCAAATCGTGCGTGGTATAATTCTTTTCATGAACTTTCAACTGGCGTGACGCGTAAGCTATGACTTTCTGGCGTTGCATCAACACGCAACCCAAACCTTGACGTGAGGCGTCACAATATACCACAAAATCGTCTGTTCCCTCTGGTAGCGATAAGATCAGCGCATTGCAAAGCTTGTCTTTCAATAACTGGAATGCTTCTTCCTGTTTGATTTCCCAATCAAACTTCTTATCCTTCAGCGTGAGGACGGTCAAGGGTTGAGCGATTTTTGAGAAATCCTCAATGAATCTTCGATAATAACCAGCCAAACCTAAGAATTGTCGAATCTCGGTTGGCGTCTTTGGAGTCTCCCAATTCTTTATCGCTTCAATCTTGGTGGGATCCACGTGGATTCCATCCCCATTAACCACATGTCCAAGAAATTGGACTTCACGTAACCAAAATTCGCACTTCGAGAATTTGGCATACAACTTTTCCTTTTTCAGCAACTCCAAAATAGCTCTCAAATGCTATTCGTGCTCATCCTTCGTCTTCGAGTAGATCAAGATATCGTCTATGAACACAATCACGAACTTGTCGATATATGGCTTACAAACTCGGTTCATCAAATCCATAAAAACAGCTGGCGCGTTTGTCAACCCAAACGGCATAACCAAGAACTCGTAATGTCCATATCGAGTCCTAAAAGCGGTTTTAGGAATACTTTCCTCTTATATTCTCAGTTGATGGTAACCTGATCGCAAATCGATCTTCGAGTAGTAGCTTGAACCTTGCAGCTAATCGAATAAGTCATCAATCCTTGGCAAAGGATATCTATTCTTGATCGTCAACTTGTTCAATTCTCGGTAGTCAATACACATACGAAAACTACTGTCTTTCTTCTTGACAAACAGAACCGGAGCTCCCCAAGGTGAGAAGCTTGGTCTGATGAATCCTTTGTCTAATAGCTCCTGGAGTTGTGTTGACAACTCCTGCATCTCCGAAGGCGCAAGTCTATAGGGTGCCTTGGCTATAGGCGCGGCGCCTGGAACTAAGTCAATGTGGAACTCCACTTGCCTTTGGGGTGGCAATCCTGGCAAGTCTTCTGGAAAGACTTCCGGATATTCCTTCTCGACAGGGATGTCTTCGATCTTCGGCTCGGCAGCTTCTTTATCCACGATGTGTGCCAAGAAGGCAAGACATCCCCTCTGTAAACACTTTCGGGCTTTCAGGCAGCTGATGATTCTCAAAGGCGTATCACGCTTTTCCCCATGAACCACG
Source organism: Helianthus annuus (assembly GCF_002127325.2). NCBI lineage: Eukaryota > Viridiplantae > Streptophyta > Magnoliopsida > Asterales > Asteraceae > Helianthus > Helianthus annuus. The sequence continues at coordinate 47,913,797 of NC_035436.2, read as the reverse complement.
ATCGTTTCCCCATCTTCTGTTGGGATGCGAATGATCTTTTCGTGACAAACAATCTCAGCCTTGTTGCTTGACAACCAATCCATCCCTACTACCACGTCGAAGCTTCCCAACTTGACTGGTAGTAGATCCAAAGTGAACTCACGCTCTCCTAGCTCGATTACACAACCTCTGACAACTTCACTGGTTTCAATTAGTTTCCAATTCGCCAATTCAATTGAGTACGGAATATCTAACTTACTAGTGGCCAATCCAAGTATATTCTTAAATTCTAACGACACGGAGCTATAATCGGCACCAGTATCAAATAAAACGGATGCAAAGCGTTGATTTACAAGAACGTACCGGTAACAACGTTAGGATCTTGGCGAGCTTCCCTCGCTCCGATGTTGAAGACTCTTCCCCGTGCTTGGTTCAATTTTGGGCATTCCCTCTTAAAGTGCCCGACATCCCCACAGTTAAAACAGCCCAGTCTCTGACCACTACCACCTCCGTTCCCAGCTTGAGCGTTGTTTTGGTTGCGATTCCCACTACCAGCTTCATTCACAACGTTTCCCTGGTTTCCATTTCCGCCATTATTCCCTTGCGGATGATTCGCATTACCACCACGGTTGTTGTTCCTATTACCAAGACCTCCTTGGCCACCCGGCCAGCACTAACCTAGCAAGTATCCTTCAAGTGACCAACTTTCCCACAAGCTTCACATGTTTTTGGTCCACATCGGCCAGAATGATGGCGCTGGCATGTGTTACACTTGGGCAGGGTGCCCATATAATCCTTTCCTTTGTTTTCAACACCGGTTGCAGCCTTTGCCGGTGTGCTTGATTCTCCTTTCTTGCTAACACTGCTTGTACCCTGCTTGAAGTTTGAGAATTTCCTTTTATTCTCACCAGACGACTCTACGTGAGTTTCCTTCTTTTTCTGCTGAACATTCGAAAACTTGTTCAAGCGAATGGCCTCCTCAGTAAGAGCCACACTAAGATCAATGGCTTCTGTGATGGTCGCAGGCTTGGAAGTAGTAACCATACTCATGATCTAAGGTGCTAATCCCCAGATAAATCGCTCGATACGCTTGAACTCCGGTGTAACCATGTATGGCACCACATGAGACAAATTGTGGAATCTCTGAACATACTCCGCAATCTTGGGACCTTCCATTTTCAAGTGCCAGAATTCAGTTTCCAGCTTCTGAATCTCAGCGCGTGAGCAGTACTTCCTTCGCATGAGCTCCTTCAGCTCATTCCATGTCATCGCATAAGTAGCGGCTTCACTAAGAGTTTGCACTTGTAAGTTCCACCAGGATAGGGCTCCATCTAGAAATAGCCCAGAAATGTAGGTCACTTGTTGCTCGGGAGCACATTTGCTCATTCTGAGAACAGACTCAGTTTTCTCGGCCCATCTTACAAAAGCAACAGCACCTCCGGTGCCGTCGAAGTTCACGGGCTTGCAGTCAAGGAACTGCTTGTAGTGCACCCTGCACATACGTTAGAATATACAAATGGTATTAGCGGACGTGCTATAAATATCCAAATGTATCGTAGTATGTCTCAAACGACTTAACATTACCATGGGGTGGATTGTTATTGCCGTTGTTGTTCGAATTGCTTCCGCTGGTTCCTCCTTGTGAGGCTGCATACTGCGCTATGGCGGCAGCAATGATTCCTTGGAGTTCCGCCTCGTTGGCAGGCATACGCGTCTCGCGTCTTGGAGGCATCTTCTAAAAGATGTTTCACGTTGGTCAGGTCATAGTAAGTAAAAGACATACGTATGTAACAGCAATATCAAACACATAACATCTCATGTTACAAATAAACCAAACACATAACATCACATGTTATAAACAGTCAATCCAACATCACATATAATGAGAATACTGCGATTGCGCTATCATAAATCAAGACCACAATGTAATGTTTACAAGTTCATAACTGTATCGTACATCATCAGTGACTTAGGGCCACATCGCCCTAGTCCAAACTATCTAATCAGTGACAACAACAACCAATATACAAATCATCAAAAGTCATAATCATCAAAATGCAGTCTCCCAAAAAGCTGTGTAATATGCACAATCGCGGTCCTCTCATCGAAAGTCTATCTGCGTCGAATCAAGAGGCCTAAGCTGATGGCGGTGGAGGAGGGGGAAAACGAGAAAAGAGTAATCGTCGCATATGCAACCAGTCCTCCTCCATAGCGCGATGAGAGTGCATCAAGTATGCTATCTGCTGCTAAGGAGTCCAAAAGAGAGCGGCAGAATCGGGGGACAGTGGACGCGGAGGGTGTGATGCTGCAGGTGGGGTCTGACACTGACAAGGTGGGCATGGAGCTGACTCCAAAACCTGAATACGACGCGTCAATGCGTCCTGCTGTATCATCAATGATGTGAGTATGTCCTCCGTAGAATACCCAACGTGGTATGGGTTATACGGATCGGACAGTGGCATGATAGGGGGCGTAATCCATAGGAATGGTCGCTAGATGGGGTGAAGGATGGTACAGTAAATGGTGCAACAGTGGGAACAAAAGTAGGATGAGAAATCTGAGGTATAAACTGGTCTCCTCCTAACATGAAAGGTGTATAACCAAATGGCTATCGAGATGAACCCTCCCCAGGATGTGGTGGCGGTATGTCCTGACGAAATGTAACTGGGAGATCAGTGCGGTGTGCGTCTGTGATGTGTGTGGGAAGCAAGGGAACATCAATGGGAGCTGAAACGGGGGCTACATGGAGTGTAACTGGTATCACGAAAGGTGGGTAATCATCGTCATCATCTATCAACCCGTTGCGGGTGTGAGCGTAGCGTGGATCAATATGGGTCGCAAAAGGTGCACGGTCGAACAACACCGGCACTGGATCAGGAAGTGGTGCAACAACAGGATCCTCCATCAAGAGTGGGGCGTCAACAACATGATCATCCACCAACGGTGGAGCAACAACAGGATGATCATCAACAGGTATATCATCAATAAAAGGAGCGACAGCTGATGCATCGGCATGAACAGGGTCATGCTCTAATGCAGGGTCAGGAGCAACGACTAGCTCAGGGGCCATAGCAGGCTCCTGATCAACAAACTCCATCTCAAAATCAGCTGGATCGGCAAACAAAGGATCGACAGGGGCTACAGGATCCTCCAGGGGCTAGTCCAAGTGAATGAACTCAATATCCTGGTCAGGATCAAAACCAGGGGGAAAATAGGATCTGGATCATCATCAACATCGTGATCAAACTCAAAGCTGTGTGCGGGAGCAGGTGCAGCTGATGACGCCATGTCAGGGTCGGCGTCGTGAGAGTGGTGCTGCACTCCCTGAGTGTGCGAAGGTGCGGACGCCACAGACTCAAAGGAGTCTGGAATGGGTGAATGAACAGGGACCTCCTCTGCAGGAGCGTCAGCAATAGGTAGGATGATATCAACAGCAATAGGGGCTCCGCCCTCATGATCCACCTCAAGTGGGTCCTCCTCAAACAGATCGACGTCGTCGTCAGAAACAACGTCGAGGGGCATATCAACAACTAGGTAAGCAGCAAGAGGTACAGGAGCAGGGATCACCGCGAGTGGTAAATCCCCAGCGAGATGGCCATCAGCAGGCTCGGCTACAACGTCAGGCAGCGCAAAGGGCTGGAAGTCGTCATCATCTGTGCTGGTAGTATCGGAAGTGTAGACCTCGTGCTCCGACGAAACTCTGTCATTTGATACTATCGCCATGGGATCCACAGTGTCTGAAACTCCAGTATCTGATGAGGAAGGCATGCTGTGTGTAACACAAACACACATATTGTTGGTGCATCCGTCTGTCGTCTACGTCTTGTATCGAGTCTAGTGTCGGATAGGATAGAACAGGGCTCGGAATCCAAGAAAATGTATTTAGTTGTGATTCCGCTCCAAATGACATCTTGTCATTTGGAGCGAAACCCCTTAGCATTCTGATTCCGCCCGAAGTAGTTTAGTCTGATTCCGCCCGAAAGGTTAAATCCTGATTTCGCTCCTGTTAGTAATTTCGCTCATAGATGTTCGAGCGAAATCAGGCAGAGTATAAATAGGTGGTCATTTGGAGCGAAATTATAGTAATTAGGGTAATTGTCTTCCGGTGAGCCATGAAGTGCTGCCGAAGTGTTGTCAGGATTGTAAACGTCGTTCAATCAATAGAATCAACAGTTTGAAAGTGAATACTCGGTGAATTGAACTGATTTGTCTGTTTCCGCCGTTCAAATCAGGAAAAGTTCTTCTGATAGACTCAATTGGGTCAGAAACCGATCCTACAAGTGGTATCAGAGCTAAGGAGGAAGAGCTCTTGCCAATTCAGCCTAAAATTCTGTTTTTCTACACCTTCTATACAGTCCTTTGCTAATTGACCAAGAAAAAGTTGTCGAATTGATCTGATTTTTAGACATGTTGCTCGGAATTAGCATCTAACAAAGCCTTAAAAGTTTCAACAGCAAATTCGAATTAAATCTTGACAAAATTGTAATTCCGCTTGAAAGTCTTCGAGAAAAACATGACGTCACACTTGATTCCGCTCCAAATTGTAGTTTGATTTCGCTCAAAATGTAATTCCGCTCCAAAGTAATTCTGATTTCGCTCCTAGATACAGAGTGATTCCGCTCCAGGGAGCTTGTTGATTCGCTCCTGATTAACTTTCCGATTTCGCTCCTGCGGAACTGGTTGATTCCGCTCCAAACAGGAATCTCACATAAATTGATAATTTCGCTTGAACCAAGGCTGTTTTGTGAAATTTTTGAAATCTGAAAAATGGACGAAGAATTCTACAACGCATTCGCTACTCCGGTTACCCCGATCACTATTGCATAGAACACAATGCTAGAAAATGAAACAGGAACAATGCAAAAACCGCCCAAACTCATGAACATAGAAGAATATAAAGGTTGGGAAGGTCGTTTCAAAAATTGGGTACAAGCTAATTACCTACACGCTTGGGAATGTGTGGAGACAAAATATGTGAGACCATTAAATGACGATGAAGAAGAAGTTGTGATCAAGGATATGAGTGCGGATGATAAAAAGAAATATAAGAATGAGAAAATGATGTTAAGTCTGCTACAACAAGCTGTGAAAGAGGATATTATGGTCTTATTGCAGCATAACGGAAGTTCTTATTCTATCTGGAAAGCTCTTAGATCAAATTTGTAGGTAGTCAGGAAATGATCAAAAACAAGAAATCTCTGTTAAAGAAAGAATTTGACTTGTTTCGTGGATTGAAAAATGAGAGTACAAAGAAAATCATCGAAAGATATTGTAATTTGTTGGTGAATATGAAGAGGGTAAGCATCCACAAAGACAATGAAGAACTGATAGAGAAGCTAGCAGATGCATTGCCACACGAAACATGGGGCACATATTTGATGATGCTTAGAAACAAGAAAGGATTCAACACGCTTACATTGAGTAAATTCATTGAGAAGTTGGAAGCTCAAGAGATGGAGCAAAGAAAGATTGTTAGGATGAAAGATTTCGATGGTGAACAGGATATCGGGTTGTATTACAAAGCAGGGGTAAATGAGAAATCCACAAATTTATCTCCAAAAGTGGAAACTGCTTATAACGCCAAAAATTCATCAGGAAGCTCATCAAAAGGATCTAGCAACAACACAAGTTTCTCATCATTTCCATCTTTTGATCCAAACATTTCAGCAACAAAGAATGGAAGAAAACTTCAGTGCAATATTGTATTAAATCTTGAGAATGATCAAGATTATTCAGACGAAGTTGCTAAAAATCAAATGTCTTTATTGGGAATGGTTTTAGAATCTTGCAGTTGTTTTGTTGTAGGTCGTATTGGGAATCCAATGCTAACAAAGGAGGATTACGACCAAATAGATGCTGAAGAGATGGAGCTGATGGACATAAAATGGTGTTTGGCCAGCGTGTTAAGGAGAGCTGAGAAATTCAAGCAGATTACGGGGAGAGATGATCTTCGTGAAGCTAATATTTCTACTTTAGGTTTTGACAAATCTAAAGTCACTTTTTTTCGTTGCAGGGAGAAAGGTCACTTCAAGAGGGAGTGCACCAACCGCGAAGCAAATGGAGCTCAGAATCCTTTCAACAACAACAATGATTACTACCGAAAAGCCATCTACCATCAAGTTGCTCAACAACCATTTCAACAACATCAACATCAAGCTCAAACTACACATGGAAGAAATGTGATTGAAGATTCTGGAAAGAGAGCTTGTGTGGTTAATCAAGATGAAAAGAAACCATTCAACTGGGATAAATATGTTTCAGCTGATGGAAAAGCTTGTGTGATTGATCAAGACGATGAGAAATTACCTGAGGGTTTTAGATGGGAGAATTTTACTTGGGATGATTATATTCCTGATCAAGCAATAGCCCATACAGCTCACAAAGCTTTTGTTTCCAGAATAGAAGAAGAAAGTGATGATGATGGAACTGAATACTATGCTAAACAAATGAGAAATCACTTGAAGATGTTGGCTGAAAGCGATAGTGAAGATGAGAGAGCCAAGAAGAAAAAGAAAAAGGTAAAGACACCGGTCAGTAGTGATGATGAAGAGGTTCCGGTGATTAGAAGGAAATTGAAAGAAGTTCCAAAGTTCGAGATTAATGAAGAAGCCATTGCAAAGAAGAGTCCAGTGATTTGTGAAAATTGTGAAGCTGTAAAGAAACAAAACAGTTCTTTGATTCACACTATGAACAGATTAAAGGAATCTTATGATGTGCTCAACAAAACAATGAACATGTACAATGATACGAGTGAAGAGCAAGTAACTGCAATGAAGACACTTCAGGGAGCGTTCATGATCAAACAGAAAGTTGTGAACAACTACATCGAGAAGTGTGCTGCTTTGGAACAAAAGCTTAAGCTACAAAGAATTGAAACTGAAAGAGTGAATCGTTTGTTGAAAAGTTAGTCATGTACTTCTTATGTCATTGATAGGATATATCCCACTGTTGAAAGTATGAAGGCATGGGAATAAGATGAAATAACTGAAGAAAAAGATGCTGGAAAAGATGTTGAAGGAAAGGCTCCTGAGAAGAAAGTTGAAAAGAAGAGTGACATAAAGAAAAAGACTGACAAGAAGAATTCTGGTAAGAAACAAGGTGTCAGTTACAACAAGTGTCCACCCCCGCTAGAAAATGGATATTTGGCTAGAAATCCAAATGATGAAAGAGTCAAAAAGGCAACAAATTTGCAGTGGGAGTCAGAGTCGTCAGTAAATTTGCCAGAAAACATTGATGTCGTGTTTACATCGTCTGACACTGATCAACAATCTCAATTGATGAAGAAAGTCGTGGATCATGTGTTAGATAATGATGAGACAGAGGAGTTAAAGTCGGAGTCTAGTTCAGAGTCAAAGTCTGAGTCAAGCACTCCGGGTCAAACAGAAAAACAGGGCTAAATAGTTTATGACAAAGAATTCATGTTATCAAAATCTAATTTGGATGATGAACCATTTAAAGTTGTTTACACTTTGAATGATTCTGACAAATTATATTCTGATGAGGAATTTCCAATAAGAGGTGTCAAAACTGAAATGATTAAAAAGGTTTTCAAACTAACAGAAATTAATATTTCTGAAATAAAAGACTTATGTCTTAATGAAAAACCTAAAAAATACACATCAAGAGTAAAGACTAAACAAGAAAAAAGGTTACAGTTCTGGTTCAGGTTTTCATAAGAAATCGAACCATAACGGTAATTTCAAAAAGAAAGGTCTTGGTTTTACTCCAACAGAAAAATGAAAAATATGTTCGTGATTTTAAATCCAAAATGACATTTGTTTCAGGAACATCATCTAAAAAAGAAGAAAAGAAAGCATTCTGGAGGCAGTCAAATAGTGAGTTCCTTGCAAAGAAGCAAGATGAAATGAAAAAGATGGCTGAGCAGAAGAAAGATACGAGAACCTGTTTTCAATGCAACACTGTTGGACATATTGCCAAAGATTGTTCTAAGGCAACATCATCAAAACAGTGAGTTTCTCGTAAACTAAAAGAAAAAGTGGTTGAATTTGAACCACCGATTGACAGAACCATATTGTTTAAAAATTCAAAATTTGAAACTGGTGAATGTTCAAACAAGTTTTACCAAAAGAAAGCTAAATCTGACAACCAAAAATGGGTTGTTAAGAAAGTTGTTGAAAGCTCTAGCAATGATTTTGATAGGTTAAAATCAGAGGAGCTATCTTCTGGCGATGAATCTGATTCCACAAAGTCAGATGAGCCACAGGTTGTTTCAAAATGTGAAGCTATTTTGAAAGATGAAAAATCAGTTCCGACTGTGAATGATGACAATTTTCCATCACTTCGGGCTGAAAATTATAAGAAGAAAATTGGTAAAGTTGAAATTTCTAACCAATTTTATAATGATAAGCAGGTTTTTGATGCGGAGAAGGCCTTTAACCCCAAGGTAAAACATATCTTTGGTAAAATGATTGATCGAAAAGTCAAAGGGGTTAAAGAATTTTATGAGAAGAAGAAAGGAGGTAAGAAACCGAGTGATGGTGACTCGGTGACACCCAAGGCTGGTCAGGCTTGGGTGGATATTCTCTTTGAATGAAAAACCTGACTTGCCGGAGCTCCCAGGTTGGTAAGCGAGGAGCAGGTATCGGCATTTTTCTTGAGAAGATTTATTCGGTAATGTCAATCATACAAACGGTAAAGAGGTTTGTTTGTGTCTTACGTACAAGTGGTTAGGAGATTTGATTGTGCATACTTGCATATGGTAAATCAAGGACATTAATTTGTACTTGCATTTTCCTGCAATTGATTGAAAGACAATATGATGAACCACATCCCCGAACCTATTATTGATATACCTACAAGTGGTAAAATCAATCAAACTTATTTTCCGGAAAAACCATTTTGATTAAGACAAACTTAAGTGTTTTGAAATCTAAATGGGAAAATAGTTTGTTGAGAGGGGGAGTTCTGATTGTTTATGCCAAGTGAATGGCGAATTGAGGCGATTTGATGTCGGTTGTCAAGTTTTCTTGTACAGTTTGTTGTCTATTTTCTTTAATGTGTTTGCATTTTAGGGGGAGTAGAAACTTTCAGAAAATCCAAAAACATTAGAAAATTTGAAAAATACAAAAACATGATAAAATGAAAAACGAGTTTTTGTTGCACAAAAGAGGAAATGATAATACATCAGTGGACTATCACAACATGCTAAAGAATTGGAAAGATAAAATGTGATAAACAATCTTACTGTGGATGTGTCAGTAGGTTTTCGCACATTTAGTAAATTGTAACGAGATATAAACTTAAATTTAAAACTTGCTTATCTCCTGGGGAATAACTTCTTGGATATATGGGTAACCCCCGAAATCTTGTTTGAAAGGTCCCTCTTTCTGAGATACTAGGTCTTTATACTCAGTGATATCTTGGGTATTATCCCGGGACTTCTGCTGTATGGAAATACTGACCTAGTCCTCGAATAATACTTTCCGCAAAAGCTTAAAAAATAGCAAAGCCCTCAGCAAGTTGATGAAACAATAAAATCGATAGTCACTGCTGTTGTTATCAAAAGATCCTCTAAAGTGGACACACCGAAAAGTCGAAGCCGTCATCTCTTTGCGTATACGGAAGTATCGACCTGAGCTCTCACGGCCCTCACAATTTATCCCTTTTACAGATATCATCTGTGGTATACTCACCTGTAAGACTGAATATTGGGATCTGGATACGGGAGTATATTCAAGTGGTGGGACACGCAAATAAGTTTAAGTCCTTAAGACATTAATCACGTATCTCGGAATAGTTGAAAGTTGTGTGAGAATTTAAGAGGACCAGTATACTGACAATCTAGATGAATTGTTTAGAACTTAAAATGAAATCAAGCTTAACGATGTTAGTGATTTGTCTCAAAAACTGATATGAGCTTCTTGCAAGAACTCACAAAAATATTGTATGTAAATATTTCTTTACTGCATTTATATTCTTTCTCAAAATCCAAAAATATTTTAGTGTGTTTTAGCATAAATTTTGAAATATACAAAAAGATTTTCGACAACTGGTGTTGAAAAGCTGATTTTCAAAATTCCAAGTGCTAAACTTGATGAACTGGTTTAGGAGTGTTGAATGTGAAAGATTTGAAGTTAAAATTTTGCAAGTGGTTCATCAGAAATTAATTGATAGATCAGATTGTGATAGGATTTACAAGTGGTGTCTGAATGCTTAAATGTTTTATCATAAATCTTATGTGTTGGGTAGAGTTTTGCAGGATGAGAGCTAGGAAAAGATCCTGAATTTGTGAAAGCCAGGCTACGATCCCAGCTGATTGAGAAGGGGGAGTCTAAGTTGCAAAGAGTCAGGTTCTGATCCTGAGATCGATTTTACTGATGAAGATTGAAGAGATCAACATCCGAGGGAAAAAGTTTGGTGGTAATGAAAGAGAAAGAGAAGATAGAGATTGAGGATGCTTGCAATGTCAAACACTTCAAATAGAAGCCCAGAAGACTGATAAAGACTGAAGTGCGAAGACTCGACACTGAAGACTCCGTCAACATCCGAGGGGGAGTTTGTTGGCGCATCCGTCTGTCGTCTACGTCTTGTATCGAGTCTAGTGTCGGATAGGATAGAACAGGGCTCGGAATTCAAGAAAATGTATTTAGTTGTGATTCCGCTCCAAATGACATCTTGTCATTTGGAGCGAAACCCCTTAGCATTCTGATTTCGCCCGAAGTAGTTTAGTCTGATTCTGCCCGAAAGGTTAAATCCTAATGTCGCTCCTCTTAGTGATTTCGCTCATAGATGTTCGAGCGAAATCAGGCAGAGTATAAGTAGGTGGTCATTTGGAGCGAAATTATAGTAATTAGGGTAATTGTCTTCCGGTGAGCCACGAAGTGCTGCCGAAGTGTTGTCAGGATTGTAAACGTTGTTCAATCAATAGAATCAATAGTTTGAAAGTGAATACTCGGTGAATTGAACCTGATTTGTCTGTTTCCGCCGTTCAAATCAGGAAAAGTTCTTCTGATAGACTCAATTGGGTCAGATACCGATCCTACACATATGCACAAACAATCAATCATATAATCAGATAAACATGTTAGTCACCAATATACAAGCAAGCATTTCTTCCTAGTCCCACTAGTCTAACCTCCCAGCCTCTCAGACTGATCCTCCTAGTCTCCCAGACTACCCTCCCAGCCTCTCAGACTGAACCTCCTAGTCTCCCAAACTACCCTCCCAGCCTCTCAGACTGAACCTCCCCAATCTTATAGATTGGCCCCTCAGTCTACATGACTGAACCTTCCAACCTTTAGGGCTGAACTCCCTCAGTCGTGGCGACTGAATCATAAATTTTGAAAAAGTGCTCATACTTTTTGTTTGTAAAAATGTTTTGTATCCTGGATCTGGACGTAATGTATGCAATGTAAAAATGTTTTCGTGAGAGCCCTAGTGATCATAGTCTAGACTCGAGAAAGAATCCTAGTTCGCTATGAACCTGGCTCTGATACCAAGCTGTCACACCCTGACTTTGCGGAAGCATGGGTTTAATTGGTGTGACTTCTTAATACCATAGCTTAACCACAACAAAGCTATATGAAAGTAAAACCATGATGATCATCCATTACTTCAAGTTTTAAAAATAAAATACCACAACGTTGTTTTAAAAGTTGACACATGCAACGGAATTACAACACAACATAATAAAACCATGTTCATAAGACACAACCACAAACATGAAATAAACACGGTTTAAGACTTGTGACTCGTCCAGGCAAGAGCCACAACCCCTAAACTTGGATGACCTCATTCTCCTACGCAGCATGAAGACATAGCATACCTCGCCAGATCCCTAATTCCCTGAAATACATGTAATTTGAAAAATCAACAAAAGTTGAGCGAGTTCATGTAAAAGTGAGTATGTATAAACCTTTGTAATATGTTTGTATGTATGAAAATCCCTGGTATGTAGCAAATAAGGAAAAAGAGATCACCATTGGGTTGCAAAGCCAATGATATGTGTGAAGTGTTGTAGGAAGACCCAAACCTAGCAGATTTTTGCGTCGGGCTTAAAGTCACCCCGAGGTCCGTACAGTGGGCCTCGAGTTGGGCTCGCTACACCCAGATAGATCTACCGCTAATGACCCTCGGTCCTACAATGAGGATTAATGGCCTCTAGTTTCAGCCTACCCACTCACATGATCTAAGTAGTAACCCTCCTTAAGCTAAACATACCATGTATAAAAGTATCTGTAATTATTGTAACATGTATTCCACCCCTGAAGTATAAAAACTGAAAACAGTTAAGAGAAAAGGGGGACATGAACTCACAGAAGTGCGTCTCGAAATAGTCAATCCCAATCAACCTGCTGCGTGACGACCTACACGTACTAACTTCTATTAGACGGACGGCCGTGCCTTGGCTTAAGGTTTAACGTCTTTGGGAAATAGTTAGGCAACTATTTCGTATTTACACTTCTTAATTATTTAATAATTATATTCCTTCCCAAGGATGGGGGTATTATTACATGTGTGTTTTTATAATTCCGAAAATATATTTTTAAGTCTCACTTGAAAGATATATTTTAAATCACTTGTCTAAAAGATGCTATCTCCAAAATGTACATATTTTTCCCAAAAATATTATATTTTACTTCATGCCATTTCCAAAATAATACTTTATCAAAATACACATTTAAGAGTATTTTCTGAAAATACATAAGTTACATTTTAAAGTTCGTGTGGTAATAACAGTACCAGTGTAACTTAAATATTTATTTGTGAGGGCGTTGGTATTATTTTGGAGTCGTATTTTCATGATATTTCAAGTAATATTATTTTTACTCTAAAAATAATATATCTCTAGTTCACAAAACAATCACATAATCACACAAGCGTTTTACTATGAAATACATATTCTAAATATATATTTAACAAGTTTCATTTACGAAAACCCACCTCCGACACTTGGTTATTTTGTAATAAAAATCATGGCGAAATTCATTTGGAAAAACAAGTTAAAAATATATTTATAACCACTTGTCACAAAAATATTTCTAAGTGTTATTTTCTGGCCACGCTTACTAGCGTATCATTTTCTTTTCAAAATTCAATCAAACAATTTATCAATCATCAACAAACAACATTTAAACATCAAACTTGTCAAAATAAGTCTAAATCACAAACTCATGAACTTGAAAGTTGTGTAAAAATATGTAGTAACTTTCTAACATATTTAGTAGATCTTTTTATCTTTAAAAGTAAAATTAGTTTCTTGAAAACTTTATTTTTAAAGAACTTGTAGTTTTACACCTTCTAGTCATAGTTTACAAAAATATTTCTTTATGAAATTCCATTTTACACAAGCGTTTACACACTTGTTTATTCACTAAAATGCTTTTAGTTTATGTAAGATCCGGGTTTTAAACAAGACTTGCATCTTTCACTTGGTTCTTCCGAAAAACCACTTGTAGATCTTTAGATCTACTAGTTTAGAACCTTATTTTACAAGAAAAATCATAGTCACACAAGTTCATGTTTCATGAGTGGAAGGGTTCATCATCTTTTACAACTTTTTACACTAACATATTACTAGTTCATGTTCCATGAACACGACTTATTATGGTTAGATGATGATCCGTCCCACTACTAGCAACAAACAACATCAAATATTCACAACTAGACAAGATTTACATGATTTACACAACTAGTTTCTCTTTATCCAACTTATTCATCATACTTTCAAGACTTTATGTTATGATCTTGTGTGTTCTCGATCTTTAACCGTTAAATCACTTATTAACCACTTTAAACAAGATCAAGAGGATGTTTAGAGGCACTTACTACTAGCTCGAGCTAGAGAAGAAACAAGACGTAAACAAGGTGGATAAAAGAAATATAGAGAGGTTCTTGAGCTTCCGAGTGCACCGAGCCTTCTTGTATGATCCCTTGCACACTTGTAGGTATGTAAAATGACTAGATCAAAACTTGATGGTGATGATGGTTGTGCTAGTGTTCTCGACCGAACACTCAAGAGACGGAAACAGAGGTTGTTTGTTGTTGGAGGTGGAATGAAAGAGATTAGATGTGTAGGGTATATATTTATAATCCAAGTTTAAGCTTGATCCATCGTGTAAAGTGCTCACTAGATACTAGACAAGGCTCATTAAAATAATCAAGAAATTGTGGGGAGTGGGTCACCACATGGTGACCGTCCCATGAAGGGGGGGGGGTAAGGGTTGGATTTCAAATGGATAGTTAGGATCTAGTTAAGTTCTAATGATATTAATTAGAGTATTAAGTGTGTAGTATAATACAAAGGGTGTTAGGGTGTTCGGGGACCTTAACTAGCTCAGAAAAGTGTAAACAATGCCGTTGGCAATATTTTTATGTTCCAGGTAAAGTCCAGTTGTTCGGTTGGATATTGATCCGTTAAAGTGTCAAGTAAAGCCTTAAAGTGTCTTTTATAGTGTTTTTAGTGACACAATAAATCCCCGACACTTTGGAAAGTGTCTAGCATTATTTTACCAAGTTTTTGCACTCTACTCGTTATGTTTAATGCTGAATTTTTGTATAAAGTGCAGAATTTTGTAATTAAAGCATGTTTTAGGCACATCCGGTCACTATAACTACCACCTAGTGACGCAGTTTTATAATCCGAACCTCCCTACACTCCCTACTAGTGTAGTAATCTATTCCCGGCTCATACTGGCCTCAGAGACAATGACTGTCTAGTGCTGACAATGTCAGCATGTTTACTGGGTTATCCGCTCACTGTGCTAACTGTGCTTTTGTGCATCAAGTTTGTCACTGTAGTTTTGTGTGTAATGAATGGAGTGACAGTAATAAAGTATGATGCATGAACATGTATGTATCAAGAATCAAGAGCAGTTTAACCACATTTGTAAGCAAGCACAGTAATTAAGCATTAATTAAATATTAATTAGTTTGTACGGATACCTGGTTTGGTGAGGGTTGTCACTTGGTAAGTATTGTGATCTTGGTAAGATTTTATAAGAGATTTTGGAAGATTTAAATAAGATTTACTAGAGATTTCTTGTACCAACAAAGATCATATATGATATTTTGAGATCTTGCAATATTTTTGGTGGGGCCACCTATATCGTGACCGTAAAAATGGAAGGGGGAGGGGTCCAAGTGTAATTTTGATTGGTAAATTAGATAAAAACAGGTATTTAACTAGGTACCGGGTATTTTATCTAGCGTTTAAATCCCGGTTTATGGCGTTCTAAATTATTTTAATTATCTTATAAAAATAAACCCACCAAAATATTACTGAAATAAATTTCAGTTGCCGAGACTTGCTGCGTTGTCTGCGTTTTGCAGTATAAGCACTGTGTTGCGCAGAAACACGCGGTACGCGCTTAAACTTGAAAAATAACGTTTTTAAGCGTTTTAATTTATTTTTCAACACGGACATGATTAAAATAAAATTTTAATCATAACATAATATTTTTGGAATTTAAATATTATCCGGGCGGTCACCAACGTTTGTTTCGCAGTTTTGTCATAAATAGTTCTTTAGTTCAAATAAACATGTTTTTGCCATACCGAATCCTTCGAAACTTATTTCTAAGTTATGTAAAGGATATTTAGGGTATGTTTGGCTTACGTCACAGTTCTGGAGTGTATGTAGCGTTAAACTGACTGCGTTTATGCACTAGTTCGCGTATAACCTTCCAGAAAGTGATTAAAGCTTGAAATCGGACTCGAATCAACTTGTAAAATCATTAAGCATAAATACACATATAATAACACCAAATTACATTTTTTATTGATAATCAACATTGTTTTACATTGTACGTCGATTACAGAACACAATTGTCACAATCAGTGAAGGGATGCTCACAAGAAGTCAATCCCAAAACATCTGTCTTTTTGCAGGTTTTCTATCTCTCCATCAGCCAGTCAAGTACCAAGAGGCACTGAAAGACAACAGCTGGGTAGAGGCCATGCAAGAGGAGCTCCAACAGTTCAAAAGACAACAAGTATGGGAGCTTGTACCACTGCCAGAGGGTGTAAGTCCTATTGGCACAAAGTGGGTCTTCAAAAATAAAACTGATGATAGGGGCATTGTTGTTAAGAATAAAGCAAGGCTAGTGGTTCAAGGTTTCAGACAGGAAGAGGGCATTGACTATGATGAAACTTTTGCCCCTGTAGCAAGATTGGAAGCTATCAGACTGTTCCTGGCCTTTGCTGTCAACCACAACATCAAGGTGTTTCAAATGGACATTAAATGTGCATTCCTCTATGGTAAGATTCAAGAAGAAGTATATGTTTATCAACCTCCTGGTTTTGAGGATCCATTTAATCCAAATCATGTCTACAAGCTAAACAAAGCTTTGTATGGCTTGAAACAAGCACCTAGAGCCTGGTATGAAACTCTTTCCACCTTTCTACTCTCCATTGGTTTCACAAGAGGTAAAATAGATAAAACACTTTTTTTAAAATGGAGAGGGAAAGACTTGATGTTTGTCTAGATTTATGTGGATGACATCATTTTTGGAAGCACATGTTCTAAAATGTGTGAAGAGTTTAGACAACTCATGACAGCTGAGTTTGAAATGAGTGCAATGGGTGAACTCCAGTGCTTTCTTGGTCTCCAAGTAAGGCAACTGCAAAATGGTACTTTCATCCATCAAGGCAAATATGCCAAAGAACTTTTAAAGAAATTTGAGATGGATGATTGCAAGCCATGTAGTACACCCATTGCAACCACAAAAATAGTCATGTCTGATGAAAAGGATGATTTGGTTGATTAAACTCTTTATAGAAGCATGATTGGGTCTTTATTGTACCTAACTGCATCTAGGCCAGATATCATGTTTGCAACATGTGTTTGTGCAAGATCCCAATCAGCTCCTAGAAAGTCAAACCTTATTGCTGTAAAAAGGATATTCAGATACCTCAAAGGTGCTCCCACACTTGGTATCTGCTATCCACCTGATGGAAATATCAAGTTTTCAGGTTTCTCAGATAGTGACTTTGCTGGATGTAACACAACAAGGAAGTCCACTTCAGGAGGATGCCAATTCCTAGGCAGTTGCTTAGTCTTGGCAAAGCAAAAAGCAAGCAGTTGTTTCAACATCCACTGCTGAGGCAGAGTATATAGCTGCTGCAAGCTGTACAACCCAACTGCTTTGGCTTCAAAATAAATTGCTAGATTTTGGTATCACTGCCCTAAAGACACCTCTCATGTTGGACAGTCAGGCAGCAGAAAATATCATCAAAAATCTAGTCTCTCATTCAACCACCAAGCACAGTGATATCAGACATCCCTTTGTGAGGGATTGCTATGAAAAAGGTTTGATTTCTCTGCACCATGTTCCAACTAAGGATCAGCTGGCAGATGTGCTAACCAAAGCAGTAGACACATCCACCTTTGAAAGCTTGATCTCTAAGATTGGCATGCTGAACATGGAATAACAGGCAAAATCCTGTTCTTCTATGAATAAAAGCGTTAAAATGTTTTCAGAAAATAAAAAATCCTTCCTTAAAAATAGCTAAAAATGAAATTTTCATTAATCCTTAAAAGTCTGCCATAACCACTGATTTGTTTCAAACATCTGTTCTGCTAAATGTTGTCCACTGCTGAAAGACAACCCCTATTCTCTCATTTCCTTGGTAATCACTGTTGTTCAAAATCAGTGTTTTCAACCACTGATAGGCTATCCACTGATAGTTGTAAAGTCACCCACTGTTCTCATTATAACCATTGCAACCACTGATATTGCTCCATCAGTGGTTTCCTAAAACAACTGTCTTCCATTACTCATCAGGGGTTGGCACGTGGACAGTACATTGTGGTCAGATCTTTTCTAACCGCTGCCACATCAGCATTCACTTTTTCCCTTTATAAAACCCTGAACAAACCCCAAACAGGGTTTTCACTATCGAATCGAATTCAAAATTCCTTTCTCAAAGCAGTTACCATCCATTTCTCTCAAAATCACTCATCTTCTTCATCGTCTTCTTCCTCACAACTATTTAGGTCTACTTGAAAAACCCACTCATACTGAAACCTTCAACTCCATCATTGATACTATGTCGTCTTCGAAGTACAAAACTTTGTTGACATGTGATGCTCCAATTTTCATCGACACCCAGCAAGAATTCTGGAAAAATGCTAAGTTAGAAACTAAGGATAAAAAAACCCTTAGCCATAACTTCTTCTATAAAGGGTGTTTCGGTCAAAATCACACCACAAACCATCTCCGAAGTGTTTGAACTCGATGATCTTCAAGGTAAAACTTCTTTTCCCAAAACAGAGTATCAAATTGATTTTCTTGAGAGAGGGTATGAAGAGGAAATGAAGAAAGATACTTTACAAAAAGGCAGTTTTCCTCCTGCCATGAGGTTTTTGTTTCATACCCTTCTCATGTGTGTCTCAAATAAAACAACTGCCTTCAATGAGATACCATTGAAGATACAATACCTGGGTTATGCTATATTACATCAAGAAAATTTTAACTACTCCCAGGAAATCTTCAATTATCTTGTTACAAATGTTAATAAAAAGGCATTTTTGTTATTTCCAAGGTTTCTAAGCTACTATTTTAATAAGAAATTTTCTAAGGATAATGCTCATGTGTTAATCCAAGGAAATTCTTTTCAAATGAACAGCCTTACTTCTGAAACTTTTACCAGGCTATCAAAAATAACAAAAACACAAACAGAGTTTCCTGAGCAGAATTTAGCAGCTACCACTGCTCCTCGGGCATCTGCTGTTGAGCCCACTGCTCAAGGTGATCACGGCAGCAAAACAACTGCTGTGAAACCCACACCAAAAACCCCCAAAAGACCAAAACAGAAAAAATCACAAAAGCTCCCCAAACCCAAAACAAAGGTAACTCTGGAAGATGAGATCCCAGAGCAACTACCAGTGACAACACAAAAGTCACCAGAAACCATTGCTGCTACTTCCTCACAGCAGTTAGAAGAAAGATCTCAACCCAAGCCTTAAACTCCTCCTGCTTCTTCTCAAAAAGAACAGGTTGTAAGCCAAGGGACACCACAATATGAAACATATGATTCACTTGAATCTATGTTCAATAGCCCAGCTCCCGGGGCAAATTCTCTTTCCACTCCCATCCTCACTGCACAAATTCCACCAACCATTTTACCTCTATTGGATGCAGTTGACTTGGCTCAGACACAAATCAGTTCCTCTCAATCACCTATCACTGAGAGTATGCCACAGAAAGTGACTGAGTCTGGTGTTCCAATCACTGTTAGCCCACCAATAGTTGAGGAGGTTACACTGCAGGAAGTACAAGTACTTCATGTCAGTAGTTCAAGTGGAGCAGCTACTACAAGTGTTGAACCCACTGGTTTACACTTGGGCAGTAGTTTCATAAGTGAGACTCCCTTGAAGGCAATTTCTCTTTTGGAACCAGGGTGTTTCCAGCTTTCACTGGTTCACTAAAACTGGTTTCCAGACCCGAAGAAAGAAGTCCCCAGTACCAAGAAAATGGGGCATCAGTTGATGACTTTTGGGATACTTTCCCTAAGTCAACTGCTGATACAACCACTGCCAGTGGGAAATCAAATGATCCCATTAACTTGGGTGATGGTTTAATGTACAAGGAATTGACGGAGATGGTTGACAAGATTGAAACATCTGTTGCAGATAATAAAACCATGCTGCAATAGTTGTTACAAGCACAAAAGGCAACACCCACTGCTGCACCAGCTGCAACATCTGCTCCAACATTTGCTTCTACTCCCACTGAGCTTTGGGAATTATTTCAACCTCTGCTTCACCAACAAAGAGAGTATGCTAATCTGAAACATGAAATTCAAATTCAAAAAATCAGAAACTTAATGGAAGCAAGGTTTAAAGATACACAAGCAGACATTAAGGCAATCAAGGCCCATCTTCTAAAAACCACTGGCACTGCTCCTCCTACTATAGTCTTTGTTGATAATCCTCCACCAGCTGATGCCAAAAAGGGGGAGAAAATGAAGCAGTTGAAGAAAAAGGGATATGAAGATGGTCTGTACATTGCACCAGAGAATTCAAGTATGCTTGCAGACATCCCTTTGCCAGATGGTTCCAAAAAGGTTGATGTAACCTTAAATGCCATTGCTGATGCAAAAGCAAGGGTGAAAAAGGATTTGGAGGCAAAGGATAAAGCAAGGTTTGAACAGGAGAAGAGAGTTTTTATGGAGATGA